>NC_092807.1:100062180-101307180 GCF_040954645.1 Diabrotica undecimpunctata | reverse complement strand
GAAATAAATATTTACTCATTCTTGTTTATATAAATCAAAAATTGCAGAATTCATAACATAATATAATCCAAACGCACTTTTGTAAAGCTTTATCTTTTTATATTTGAAGCATACAGCATATATACACTATAAAAACATGCCAACACTGTTAAACCGAAATTTTTGGTTCCATGTTGGACATTTGCGGCTTGTACTTTCGGTAAACTCAACGATTTTTTTATAAGCTATAAAATACCTATTTTTTCTACCATTCATACTTCTAGCTTGTATGTACTTTTTTTAATAAAATGTTATTTTTTTTATTTTTCCGTAAAAATCGTTACAAGTCATATTAAAGTTTAATTTATAATATAGTAATGCTTGTACGGTAGACTCCAACATACGGCTTCTATCGTCCGATCATTATCGAGAAGACACGCTCTAAAGGAGCGGAGGTGCCTGGTAAGCACAAAATATATTGCACCATTTTTACCAGGTTGGGTGTATCGATGTGTTGTTCATTAAAATGTTTACATAGAACGCATTTGTCAACATAATCAATTTGTATCGTCGTGGAATTCCATCATTTCTTGACGCTATAAAAACTTTCGTAAGTGACAGCTCGTCAAAAAGGTTGTCAGTATTAATATTTTGTCGATCGTCTGAACCGTGTATTTTCTTTATAGTTTCAGCAGATCCTTCGATTTCGTCCCATTTCAATTCAATACGTGATTTAGTCCAATCCATTCGAAAATGTCGGCTCCTCCGAAACTGTCTTCCCACAATTCAATGTATGAAATGCATCGTCGGTAAAAATCAGTTACTTCTGTTTCGTCGGTAAAAACCAGTCGCACTTGCTTCACTTTTTTCCATGAGTAGTACAATCTTGTTAAAATTGTTTAATTGTCCACGCACAAACCAAAATATAACTCACCCGTTTCACTTTCAAAAAAATCTCGCATTGCACGTGGACAGTTATCTTGGAAAGGAAATATGCTTTTAGACCTTCGGATATATTTAAAATTTTCTCAATTGCCGGCAAAAGAGAAAGAAATCTGGTACTTCCATGTTGGATTAGGTTTTTATATTCCACATCTACACATTCACAGAATTCCTTCAACTGAGTTAATCGAACTGTGTAGATATGAAAATGTTTATATATTTTGACAACTAGTGCTTCAATTTCGATTGGTAAACCATCCACAGCATTTTGAAGTGCATTGTGTACAATATGTGCGCCACATCCAATTCTACACCGAGTTCTTGTTTAAGTCTTCTGTAAACATTATTTTGTCCTAATGTTTGTATTTTGAGAACGATTTCCGAAGTGGAAATTGAAACGTCAATAAACGTATTTTAACCTTTAATTGTGGCTTATTCCCATTTAAATATAAATTAATTATTTTGTCTTCTATGCACACCTCCAAAATTGTATTACAATTGTCGCCACAAAATGCTGCTACTTTTTTTGTAACGTCATGACGATGTAATGTTGAAATTATATTTTCAGTCAATATTTCCGATGTCTCACCCTAAACGGACTCAAAATTCAATAGTTTCACATGTACACCTTCTAATGGTAAAAAGTATCTAACAATAATCGATGCCAGTTTGATGTGCTTTTTATTTGAGGTGTCGTTAGTAACACTTACGAAAAAAGCCTTCCGTAAGTAGGTGTGAAACTCTGGCAAAGACAAAGGTGCCAACACAGTCATTTAAAATGATCGCTTCACATTTGGTTCTGGCAACCCCAAATTTTGATTCAAAAAATTTTGAAATCAATTTCGACGTACAATCAGCTGTTTTGAAGCTTATATCATGCATTGTCGTGTGATCAGCGGCAATGTGTCCTCTTTAGCTGCAATAATTAAATCTTTGAATGGGATCATCATTTTTTTTAAATTTTTTGATACAAGAAGTACTTGCAATCGCCGTTAAACCAGTCTTGCTATTGTCACTACAAAGCTTTTTTATAAAAGGATAATCTTTTTCAAGTTCGCTTGTGAATTTGCAATTTCTTTTCGGCATTTTAAATCAAACACAGCAATTAAATAAAACACAAAGTGTTTTCGTATTTTTACCACCGTTCACAAAAAAAAACGAAATGTAATCGCATTACAAATTATAAGGGTAAACTGAGATCTGTTTTTTTTTAAATTCATCAATTCTTGATTTTTTTAATGTTTATATTCGTTAACGACTCACTGAAATAATGTGTTTAAGAAATGTGATATGGTGAATTGCTGAATTGGTCATTTTGATGATTTCGAGAATTAAGCACGTCTTCTGTGGGAACACTATTAAAATATCTTATCAATCAGATGTACAGTCATCATTATTATAATTGTTTATATAATACGAACGTGAATAATCTTATTTATTATCAGTAAATATGAATCCAGGAGGAAACAATCATTCGTGTGAAATCACTTAACAAAAATTCAAAATTACGACAGTTTTGTCAAACCGGGACAATCCCGGTTAAACCGGGACGTATGGTAAGCCTATGTATAACCCTTTACTACCTCTCCTAATTATTTTGAACCAGCCCTAATTCATATAGTTCTTCTACTTTGAAATTATATTAATAATTTCACATATGTACACCCTTTTTGTACACTGGGACAACATTCAATAAAACACAAGAAAAGTATAGAAAATTTTATATTTTTAATCCACATTACAAAGATACCTACCTTATCGACGTATCATTTACATTTACAGAACCTAATGAACTTGGTCATTTTTGTTAATCATAAAATAGTCACGCTGAAATAAACGCCACACTGCGCTGGACAGTTTTTATTAGATTATTATTTATAGCAAGTGATTAGTATGTCATTACAACCGTGGTATTATTTTTGCTGAGGGTCTTTGACTGCATTATGTTTATGTTGTGTGTGTTTGTGTAGCTTTTTTTATTATTGTTTTGATATCAAATTTGGTCTATTAAATGTGACTGACCTAGAGACACTGATAATTTAAAAAAATATCAGTAGTTAGTTTCGCTATTTTATGATACAATCAGTTGCAAATAAATAATATTGGATATTATTCATGACTGAATAGAATAATTCCTTATACTAGAAATATGATGGGTAAATAAATGTTTTACATATTTGAAATGATATTTCCGATTACTGCGTAGAGGTTTCTCTGCAATGCTATCATAAAAGGACATTCAAATACCTGGAATCTATTTGTGGATTTTTATTAAATCTAACACTTGGTGGTTATTTATTTATATTTGTAATTATTACAAAGTATTCACAACATAACAGTCGCATATATTTTTCATTAGATAAATTTTATATTCCATGTTTATGTCTCGCTAAGCATCGTTGATAAGGTAGCAGAGGTCATAATGCCATAAAAACAAATAAATTTTGTGCAGCGTTGTAGAAAGTCAAGAGAGCGTTCGAGGAATAAGATAACTTGATCGTTGAATGGAATTCATTTTGTTAGTGTTGTCAATGTGTTAATTTAATTTATACTTTTATCTAGACCAACAGTTCATTGTACTATTTATTTGTGACATTCATCGTCTATATTTTTCTAAGCAGTTTAATAAATACGAGGGGAAACCAGAAATTAAAATTACAAAAGAATAAGTTGTAAGCATTTATTACAGTGGACATATTTTGACCCCCGCAAGTTCAATTGAAGTTGTCCTCAACTGGCCAATTAACAGCGAAGAGGAGGCTTTTGTTTTTTTTTAGTACAAGAGAAACTCTACACTGCGACAACTTTTGAGAGACGGGACAGGACTATGCCTGTTGGATTACTCTTGAAGAGAAGGAATGCACTCTTTAGACCATCTTTTCCAAAAGTCTCCTCGTATCCTTTGGATGAGTTGCCACGATTCAGACGGTTAATCTTTAACGAGCTTAGATCTGGATCGGAAACTGAATCCAATATGGGTTCAAAAATCAAAAATGACCAGGAGTTAGTGCTTTTAAGTCATTAGGATCAGAGCTTGCTACATACAAAGGACGAGAGTTAAGGATTGTCTCTATTTGAGGCACAAGAATGTAGAAGTCTTCATAAGTTAATAATGATTTGACCCCAGTCTCAGCTAACCCATTAAAATGAGGTGTTTTGGACATAGTAACTTCTAGAAACTTGCGAGGACGCCTCTTTAAAATGCAGTTGTAAGTTAGCGAGTCTGCTCCAACCCAATATTTTGTAGTAGATCGCAGACATCTTAGTATCCCTGATTTAGACGAACAGTCTGAATCTCTATAACTGCTGCAAGTGTGGTTTTGCTACAATATTAGACAAGCCACTTCGGAAGATCTGATATAAAATATCTCCGTCAACGCCCTGTAGACATTGCGTTGTTGTGCTGAAGATTTGCCATACAATACCTCGATTGTGGTCATATAGATCTGTAGACTTGGAGAGTAATTCATTTCTGAGGTTCTTCTGGGCTATCTCTTTTTCTATTTAGTCTTAGTGTCTGTTAATCCCACGAGTAGGAACGATATGCTGTTAGGCTATACGGTGCCAAGGCTATAAATTTCGCGAGTCTTCTGGTGGATCGCTTTGGCAATACTCTTCCCGCTTGTACCACATATCTCCTTGGCACGATGATGTTACAACTTGGGATTGAAAAGTGCAGTATGAGCAAGCGGCTATTTTGTGATTTGCTAATTGAGCATGGTGTGGTATATGTAACAAACCTACAGTTAATGACATAACTAGAGCATTTATGGGATGTTATCAGTTGTTCCGTAGTGCGTCTGTGATGTTCGCAGTTTATTTTCTTCTTCTTATGGTGCCTATCCGTTACGGATGTTGGACACTAACATGGCTATTCTGCCTTGTTGACTGCTGCCTGAAAAGTCCGGTAGTGGTTAAGTTAAACCATTTTCGCAGGTATGCAGCCAGGATATTCTTCTTCGTCCTGGACCTCTTTTCCCATGCACTTTACCTTGAAGTATGGTCCGAAGTAGGTTGTATCGTTGTTCATTGCGCATTATATGGCCCAGGTGTTCTAGTTTGCGACGTTTTATGGTTATGACTAGTTCGTGCTCTTTACCCATTCTATGTAATACTTCTTCGTTGGTAACTGTCTATCCAAGAAATCCTCAACATGCGTCTATAGCACCACATCTCAAATGCTTCGAGTCTCTTCAGTGATGCTTCAGTTAAGGTCCATGACTCCACGCCATATAAAAGAACCAAGAATACGTAGCATTTTAGTAAGCGAACTTTTATTTCCAATTTTATATCGTGGCTGTTAAAGATTTTTTTTATTTTGACGAAAGCCGATCTTGCCTTCTCGATCCTTATCTTAATTTCCCTCGATTGGTCCCACTGTTCATTTAAGTTTGCACCCAGATAACAAAAGTTGGTGATTTGTGTTATAGGTTGTTGGTTAACTAGTAATTGACCAGGTGGTATCCTATTTTTGTTTATAACCATATATTTGGTTTTTTTGATGTTAAAATCAAGCCAAACCTGCTACTTACTTCTGCCTCCCTGGAGACAAGTGTCTGCAGACCTTTAAGACTGTCTGCAAAGATGACAGTATCATCAGCGTATCTTGTTGTTCAATCGTTCTCCGTTTATAAGTATTCCCTCGTCTATATCCGTTAGCGCTAGGTTCATAATGTGCTCTGAATATGTATTGAACAATAATGGGGACAGTATACATCCCTGTCGCGCAGTTTATTTAGTTGTACCTTATTCGCACGCACCGTGTCGAGGATGAGAACTTTCCGTCACCGTCTGTATGTCTGCATGTTCAGTCCAGAGCTCACATTTTACTGATTCTTGTCGATGTAACTCGCGTGATAAACAAATCAAATTTTCAGTCTAATCGCATGTTTCGCCACTGCTAGTTGACCAGGTTCAAAAGTTCATTGAAAGAAAAGTTCTGAACATCCGTCATTGTAATACAAATTTTACCATAACAATAACTAAAAGATTTTAATCAGATGGTATGAACAAATATTGTCTCAAAACAAGAGTTAATTACCTAAAAATCATTAATTACGGTATTGGTTTTTAAAAGTTTACTATGTGGATCAAAACGTTTAAATTTTTATTTTATTTTCAGGTATTTGCCGCCGATCGACCGGACAGAGCCGTATTAGTCCGAACATTTATGTTCTTAGGCTTTGCGGTATTGTCTCCCACGTCGCCGTTGGTGCCGCCATCTATGGCTAACGGCAACGTATGCATGCTCTACAACATCGAATGAAAAGCTCCAAAACGAAAGCCTCGGACGTCGCAAGTTTTGTTCACGTTTTTAACCTATTTCGAGTAGGAATTTGCAAGTTAGATGGCGGTGTACAATTCCAATATTTATTTTACAACGACTAAAGAATACGCTGTATTCGTTTTAAAATTTAAAATTCAAATTTGTTTTTCTCTAGCTGTATATTTTAAGTGTTTCTGTAACAGTGAAATCTGAGTAATTTGAAATAATACATTAATAGATCATAATATGATGCAATGAAATAATTGTACATCACCATTGCTTTGCCTTTTATGCTACATTTTCTGAAGGAGTTATAGGGCTACAACTACATATTTTGAATATACTGATTGGGATTCAATTCGTTATAATCCGTTTTTATTATTTTTATACTTTGTTGAATTTCCCTTGTGGCCCTTTTAGAATTTCGCCATTTTAATGTAACTGTAGTGACATACAAATAATTTTAAAATATTTAATAATATCAAAAGAATATTTGAGGTTAGAGAAGTTTACACTTAAAGAAAATGTAGCAGACAATGGTTTTAACTTGTTTTGTAGCTTATGTGATGTTTCTCTTTAAATTTAAAACGTAAACACAGTATCCAGATTCGACATCAATAAAAAATTTTATACTTTGTGTTGTGAAGATTTAATATTGTTCAATTTTATGTTTGTGTTCCACTGGGTTGTAGTTTTGTTTTTTTTTATACATTTATTTGCGTAAATTTTTAACCGAATCGATACTGTGCGGTACATTCAAAGCTTAGGTTAAGTGTAGTATATGCTTATGTAGATATCCAACGAATGTGAACAAAACAAGACGAAAAATACTAGATTTAGTGCGGAAAGTTTAATAAGCCCCTTCATCAAAAATACATAAAATAAAAAAAAATGTTTAAAATGTCAAAATTACAAAAAAATCACATGTATTACAGTTAATTCTTATTTTTAAGTATATGTTATCACCTTGTTTATAAATATTCATACCAATATCTGTATCGTTAAGAGTGGAGATTAGACTTAGGTAGTTCTTGTGAGTTATACTTTATTTTCAGTGTAATACTATTTCTTACGTAATAAATTAGTTAATAATAACTTACGTTGTTGTTTTATTAAACTGTGTTAATTGAAAAGGTTATTCTGATAAAGTTAAATATGTTCTATCAAAATTTTGGACCATTTTACAATATGGAAGAAGCATGTAAGGAGCACGTGACCTCAAGATTCTTTAATTAGATATCACTGAGACAGGGCCGCCGCGACCATGTGTGCCAAGTGTGCATCGCACACGGGCGACCAAAAGCAGTCTACTGATGATAATACTTTTTTAAAACGAAAATAAATTCAAATAATTAAATATAAGTAATATAGTAATATATAATCATTATAGTAATGATTCAGATAATTCTGTGAACTCTAATATTCCAAACAATAATAATTATTCAGTACGTGATAATACTCAAATGCGTTTCATTTATCATGTATACTTCTTTTTTTCATCTTAATCTAAAAAAATGTCAGAAAATATTATTTATTGTATGAACTGCCGCTCTTTTGCAGGTACAGTCATAAAGCAGTTTCGGGAATACTTTTTAATTCAAAGCGGCTGCGGCTGGCGCCTTTCGGACTTCAGTTATTTGGGATTTCACATGTAGATACTTTACAAGAATTTAGGCAAGTGGTTGTAAAGTTTCTGTTATAATATTGTTCCTATGGTTATGTTTATAGATGGGTTATTGTTATTATGTCTTATGTTCAGTCTTAGTTGAGAATTCGATGAATTTAGACACGCTTTTGATAAACGATTTTGTTTGTAAAATATAGTGTACCCGTTTCTTTGGCACAGTAGGTACTAGTGATGTAACGAATATTCGCATATTTTTGCATATTCGCATTCGCGAAATTTGTGCGAATGTTTTGCGAATATAAATATGTATAAGAAAAACAAAATAATTTGAAGATTAGGTTAATAAAATAAAAATCCATTCACTTCTCAGTTTTTTTTATTAAGAAAACTCACTTTATTTTATAAGCTTAGAAAACTATAAAATTATAAAACAAAAAATAAATGATGCAGTGTAAACAAACAAAAACAAATTCTTCTCTGAATTTTTCATTATCCAAAAGTTTTTAATTTTAGACAATCGTCTTGAAAAAGTCTAAAAATTATTAAACTACAAACTAAAAATAGTCTATGTGTTTTTATGTAAAGAGTTTAAACAAACAAACATAAACAGTTCGACTTCAGTTAGAAAGTTCAGATAAATTTATTAATTCAGCAATTTTCGGAACAAGATACATATAATGTACACTACACTGTAATGTAATACAGTACATGATTTGTATAATTGTTCTGGAAATTGCTGAATTACTAAATTTATCTGAACTTATCTAACTACACACCTCACGCAAATGAGACTGCCGGCAGTGCCGAAGACAATTAAAATTGCCAAATTAAAAAAAAAACTGAATATTCGTATTCTCGAATGTCGGTGGCATATATTCGCATTCGCGAATGTTCAAAAACTGACATTCGTTACATCACTAGTAGGTACTGTATTTCGAAGTAATGTCGAGATCAGATCAATTTTATTCGCGTTACGGCTAAAAATTTGGACTTATTTGAAGTGTTTTTGGATTTATTTTGTTAAATTCGCCAGGCTTCGTCCTAAGTTATAATTTCAAAATGTCCGAAAGAAAAAGAAAACAACTTTCAGGCTTTCAATATAGAAAAATAAAAGGCAAAAACTGAGAAGATAAAAAACTTAGTGGTGCACTGGAATCATTTTTGATGAAAAACATACATGAAAATATAGAAGACTCGGATATAAATTTAGGACCTTGAACTTCAAGCGAAGTCCCAACCATAGAAAAAGTACCAAAAATTGAATATTCCTGCGGATAGAGACGGAGGATTTGATGACAATAATAGCGATAGTGCGAGTGCTGATGCTGAAACGCGTGAACCTGAAACCACCAACCAAGACAGAAACATTAATGTTCCAGTTAATCTGGATTGCAGTGTAAGAAGCTCCATCATATACTTGGTTTCAGATGATCCCGGAAAATGGCCTTCAAATATGAATCCAAGTGAAGTTCAATTTGTTGTTGAAAATTTTCCTCAGCAAATTACAAAAATTAACTTCCCCGGAGATACAAATAATAGGAAATTTTCAGAAACTTATTATTATCGCACATTACCTAATCAAGACCAAATTCATCGTCCGTGGTTACTTTACTCATTATCTCTAAATAGTGTTTTTTGTGCACCTTGTAAACTGTTTTGTTGTGATGAAAGCAGCCGATAATTACTTAGTGGAATTAATGGAGTAAGTGACTGGCAACATTTAGCTATTATTTTAAAAAGACATGAATCCGGTGCAGCTCATATAAAATATTCTCAAATACTGTTTGAACTATCTACAACATTAAAAAAAGGATTAGTTGACTCTGCTCATCAAAAATTATATGAAATGGAGAAAAAACATTGGGACGCTGTTGTTGAAAGATTATTATTACTTGTAAAATTTTTATCTAAACAATGTTTAGCTTTTAGAGGATCCAATAAGTTATTTGAACCAAATATTGGAAATTATTTGTAGTTAGTTGAAATGATTTCTAAGTTTGACGCAGTATTATCATTATTTAGGAGGCAACATCAAAATGAATTGATTGTTTTATTAGCTCTGTTCAAGACGTTATCCTAAAACAAATTTGAGAATCTAAATATTTTTTAGAACAAATAACAATTGTAGTAAGATGTGTTCACTTCAACACCAGTTCAGATATTTGACTACTTCTTGGGCTTTTCTCCTGTAACTGACGTAACTGGACAAGATCTGTTTGAATTTATAGAAAATAAACTGAACGAATTAAATATAAATATTAATAATTTGCGTGGACAGGGTTACGATAATGGAGCCAATATGTGGTATAGGTAAAACAAACACTCCTGACCATGGAGCTGCGCGAAGGCGGAGTCAAATTCACGTAAAGGCAGAAAGGTTCTATTGTAAGTGGAATTATACAGTGCACAGTACAATGCGTTTCGCATGGAAGTGGGGACTAAACCAAATTTCGTCTACTGCGCCGTGGTCAGGAGTGCTTGCACTATCTCTAAACACATTGGATTGCAGAAGAAAATCTTAGACAAATATCCTCGAGCATTTTTTATTCCCTGTTCTGCACATAGTTTAAATCTGGTGGGGAATGATGCAGTAAAAATAAGTTTTGAGTCAGTGGAATTTTTTAATACTGTACAGGAACTATATGTATTTTTTTCTTCTTCCAATATTAGATGTAACATTTTATTAAAGCACTTTCCAAAGTTGAAATTTAAAGCATTGTCGGACACGCGATGGGAGAGTCGGATCGATGCAATCACACCATTAAAAACCCAGATTAGTGAAATATATGATGCTTTAGAAGAATATAATAATAATACAAAATAATAACACAACGGATATGAATACTAGGACTTAGCAAAATCCCTTAAAAATAAAATTTGGAAATTCAAATTCATGTGTTCTGTTGTAGTGTGGCAAGTTATTTTAAGTAAAATAAACGTGGTTAGCAAAATCCTTCAAAGCCAAAATTTGATATAAATTCTTTACTTGATGCACTTGATAATTTAAAAAAATATTTCATAACCAAACGTTCTAATGAACATTTTCAAAATTTTGTAACCGAATCCAGAGAGATATCTACAAAAGCTAACATAGAAGAAGATTTCCCTAGCTCCTCTACCGAACGAATTAGAAGAAGAAAAGTGCATTTTGAGTATGAAGGAATTGATGAACCTATATTATCTCCGGAATTGTCATTTAAATTAAATTTTTATTTTAAGATTTTGGATGCTGCCATAACAGCAATTGAAGAACGGTTCCAATTACTTCAAGAGCACACAGACATTATTAGTGTAATATATGGCATAACCAAAGTTAAAAACGATGATGAACTTAAAACCAATTGTGAGAAAGTGAATCAAGCCCTTACAGACATAAACAGCTCAGAGACTGACATTAGTGCAACCGATTTATATGAAGAAATTAAAGCTATCCAACCATTTTTTCCGCAGAAAAAAGTCCTAGTGATATTTTGAATATATTTGCGACAATAATCTTGTATCAACATTTCCCAACTTAACTATAATAGTACGTATATTCCTAACTCTACCTGTGACTGTAGGCTCGGGTGAGCGGTCGTTTTTAAAACTTAAAATTATTAAAAACTATTTGCGATCTTCAATGAAGCAAGGTAGACTTTCTGCTTTAGCAATGTTATCTATAGAACATGAAGTGTGTGCGACATTAAAGATATTGTCAAAAAGTTTTCCGAGACGAAAGTCCGAAAAGTGCGTTTTTAGTTTTTTATGTGTGTATGTTTCTATTCACGGTTTATTTTAATTAAATGGACGTTTAAATTAGGATATACATATTCTGGACGTTGGATTATGGTTATTAAATTAGGATAAAGGACGTTTAAATTAGGATATTAGGATGGGATATAAGGATATTAGGATAATACTAGCGGACCAACTCGACATCGAGTTTTTTAAAGGAAATTTTTATTTTGCGAGAAAAATATACAATATATACAATGACCGGAAGTAAAAATATTTTTATCAATAACTCAAAAACTATAAATGATAATTTCGTGAACTTACATTTTTGAACTCTACGTTGAATTCTCTATTGATTTGACTAATAAAAATGAGACCGGAAGTCGACCTCAAAACCGGAATGCAATTTTTAGTTCATCAAATGTCGACATGGATATCATTTAGCAGTTAATTTTGCATGCTGATCACGAATCCGGTGTCAGATTTGCTCTATCTTGACGTTTTATGCGCGTTTCGGGTCACTTCCGGTGTCGGATCGCAACCGGAAGTACATATTTAGATTCGTCTCGACGAGACCTTTCGATTCATATATACATTGTGGGGTCTAAAACTTAAAGTAAATTTTAACTTCCGGTCATCTCAAAACCGGAAGTGAATTTTTGTACCAAAAGTATATCTTGACAATCTCATACGTAATACTAATAATATTCCGAAAAAATATTTTAATTATCTAATATGGTTTTTGAGTAAAGTGGTGGACAAGAAAAGGGCTTAGCGTTTTAGTATACAGATTGAACGAATTTAAAACGGAACATACGAAATCAATGTATTTCGGCTCAACTCCGCTCTAGGTGGTTGGCCAACAAAAGGTTGTCAAATAATTATATTATAAAAATCCAATACTTCAGCGGGCTGCTGGATTCGGAACTCATTCAAGAACAAGTCAAAACTCCACCCAAATAGGTTGCCTAGAATCACTGAAAAAACTAGACTAAACAAGCAGTTATTATGCTGTCAAACCACTTATCGCTTCCTTATAGTCCAAGAGATAGAGCCGAAATTTTGAACTGATCAGTAATATGACATTTCTCTATTGGAATATATTCATTGTAAGTGGGTTAAGACTTTGCCTTACAGGCGGACGCCCCTCGTGGTACAGGGGGTGGCTATACAGGGATGAAGTTGTCATTTTTTTCGGAAAAATTAACGATCAATAATATGGCTGAAAATTTGCCCAGAGTAAGATCTTGGTATAACTAGACGAAATCCCAAAGGGTGGACGCGAGAGTGGATACATAAGGTGTGGCGGACAGGGGTGAAATTGCAATTTTTTGGGGAAAAATTAACGATTTCCGCCATTTTCATGGCTCATTATTTAGCCCCTAAAAACTTTAAATCCAAAAGGACGGATAGCTGGGTTGGTACAGAGAGCCACAAAACGGGGTCAAATGTACCACTTGCCTGCGCATTTTAGGTCTCGGTAACAATTTTCAAACTGATTTTATTATGATATTTTTATACCGATTGATTTGAAAATTTGTATGCTCACTTCTGTTACTATTCTGAGAAGCGTCAAGTAGAGTTTTCCTCAAAATTTTCCAAAAAAATTTTGTAAATGAAAATTTTCGTAATTTTTTGAGGTAAAATCTAATTTGTTGAATCCTTTCGATTTTCTTAAAGTTACACCATGATTTGTTTTCCAAAAATAGTCAAACGATTTTTCCGATAAGAAAAAAAAATTTAGAAAAACTTTTCTAAAACATTTGATAAAACTCTACGTCATCGTCTGAATCTTTTATAGAATATTTTGTAATTTTAAAATGATATTATGATAATGTTATTTTTTTTCAAACTAAAGTCATATTTACTTTACAAATCAAATTTTTTTCTTAAATATAAATATTTTACGAATTAATTTTTAATTGAATAAATGTTTGATATTTGATATTTTATTAAATTAAAGTAATTTTATAATGTTAACTATTAAATATTTTTGGTATAACAAATAGTAATTTTACTTATTTTTTATTACAATAAAAAGGTTTTTAAACTTATATTGCATAAATAATGATTGTTCAGATATAAGAAAAATTTGATTTATTATTACATTAATAATCAATTACAAAATATATTATTTCTATTTATCAATAGGTAAAATTCAATTTGTAGAATTCCTTTAACATTTTACAAATAATTATTAATAAAAATCAATTTAATAGTGGAATTATCAATTTTTTAAGTTTTGAAATTTACTTTGTAGATATTTTCAATATTTTCAATTAATTTCAATTTCAATTAATTAATTAATTTTCAATTTAATTGAATTTTTTTTCATTAGTTAATTATAATTTTACAAATTCTGTTTGGAAATTAATTTTGCATGCTTCAAGCTTACCACCATGTCAAGATGAATTACACCAACATCTACTGCGAGCTCATTATATTTCAAATATTTGGACAAATGCTCATAAAAAAGTACCAACAGAATTGATTGTTGAAGAACATGGTTGGGAGTTTGAAGATGAAACATATAAATTTAAATGATTTAGTGGACCTCAGATGCCAGAATCAGTTCGAGAAGTAGTGATTGAAAATAAAGCAGATAATGAATGTGATATTATTGAAAGTGAAAGTGACGAAGATGATGAATGTGATGACATCAATGAGAGTGAGAAAAATGACGAAATTTTTAAAGTTTTTCTAAATTTTTTTTTCTTATCGGAAAAATCGTTTGAAAATTTTTGGAAAAAAATCATGGTACAACTGACAGAAAATCGAAAGGATTCTACAAATTAGATTTTACCTCAAAAAATTACGAAAATTTTCATTTACGGAAATTTTTTTGGAAAATTTTGAGGAAAACTCTACTTGACGCTTTTCAGAATAGTAACAGAAGTGAGCATACAAATTTTCAAATCAATCGGTATAAAAATATCATAATAAAATCAGTTTGAAAATTGTTACCGAGACCTAAAATGCGCAGGCAAGTGGTACATTTGACCCCGTTTTATGGCTCTCTGTACCAACCCAGCTGTCCGCCCTTTTATATTTAGAGTTTTTAGGGGCTAAATAATGAGCCATGAAAATGGCGGACATATTACTTGTCGTTCATTTTTCCCCAAAAAATTGCAACCTCACCCCTGTCCGCCACCCCTTATGTATCCACTCTCGCGTCCGCCCTTTGGGATTTCGTCTAGTTATACCAAGATCTTACTCTGGGCAAATGTTCAGCCATATTATCGATCGTTAATTTTTCTGAAAAAAATGACAACTTCATCCCTGTATAGCCACCCCCTGTACCACGAGGGGCGTCCGCCTGTAAGGCAAAGTCTTAACCCAGTTACAATGAATATATTCCAATAGAGAAATGTCATATTACTGATCAGTTCAAAATTTCGGCTCTATCTCTCCGACTATTAGGTAAGCTCCTCTTTCCTTTAAAGGAGACAGATAGTTGAACGATATTTTATACAATGTCTATCACCGGGTATGGATTTATTTTTGTCCAAGTTTTATATTGGTCCACTATTTCAAATGCAGTTCAAACAGACATATATTAAATTGTATGTTCCGTTTTAAATTGGTTCAATCTGTATAAGATATGGACGTTGGATCATGGAGATTAGTCTAAATGTTCAAGTAAGTATTTATCTATGTACAAATTATTATTGTTATATTATGCATCTTCTGCAGATTTCTTTATAGTTACATAATGGTATGTAGGTCTAAAGTGTTGAAAGGGGGGCCGCAAATACCTTAGCCGCGGCCCTGCACTGAGATAAGTCAGAATTAATCAAGTCTAGGTTTTAGAGTGGAAATTGCTCATACTTCCAGTTATGTTTTTGTAAAAATTGATATCTTGTGGCTATAAATAAATCAATAATGTTGTAAAATATATAAATATTTAATTAAAAGATATTTAAATCATGAATGTGTTGCTTGTGTGGGTCCATTTCAAATAGGTAAAAAGAAATAAAATACTCACAATTAATGTAATTTTACTACCAAAACGACCGGTTTCGCTTTCTACACTTTGCAAAGCATCTTCAGGTCAAACGGTACAAAGTAAATCAAATGCTGAAATTATAAAAAGCGCATATTAGGGTGCTGTCTTATAAGGATAAAGATAAAAATTACAGTAATTTTGCCAATATTACAAGTCTGTGTTTATTAATATGAAAAAATTGATTAAGCAGACAAAGTAAAAACCCACAAATTGGTATGAGATAATCTATTGAATTGTAATAAATCAGTAAAAAAACAAAATACTGCTTACATGCCGGTACAGGAATTATTAGTTAATGATTCGCTAAGCATAGTTCAAACTATCCTGTATTGCTGATGATGGGTGATCTTCGGTTTTTATTGTAACTGTTTGATAATTAGCGGGGAAGTTCCTTGAGGTGAGAGATGAATCCTTGTACAAAATCCAACCAGTTATAGACATTGTAATGAGAAACTGCAGAAAGTTTCTTTCGCCAAAAGATTGCGTTGTTGTGGATGAATCCATGGTTCCTTTTCAGGGGCGACTGCTGATTCGTCACTATAATCCAAACAAAACTCACAAGTATGAACTAAAGATTTACAAAGCCACAACTGATGATGGATATGTTTGGAAATATAAAGTTTATTGTGGCCAAGATCCTCAAATCTCCAATCTTGATAAACCTGGAAGCGTAATTGTCGAGCTTTGTGAAGAACTTTTAGACCAGGGGAAAATTATTGTTGCAGATAATTGGTATACCAGTGTTCCATTAGCTGAATACCTGCTTCAACGCAAAACTGATATTTGTGGGACATTGAGAAAAAATCGTAAAAACTTACCTTTTTTGTCAAAAATAAGAAACTGAAGCGAGGAGAGCAAATTGCTGCACAAAAAAATAATGTGACGATCCTAAAATGGAAGGACAAGAGGGACGTTCTTACGATATTTACTTGTCACGCAGATGAACAAACGATGAGTACTGGTCGAAATCCTTGTCCAAAGCCTAATATGATATTGGAACACAATAATCGAAAAAAGGGTATCGATCTTTCTGACGAATTGGCTAGCTACTATTCACCAATTCGCAAGACCTTGACCTGGTACAAAAAGTTGCTGTCGATGTTCTGTTTGGAGTGGGTCTCAAATATAGTTTATTTGTTCAATAAATCGAACCAGCAAAATAAATGTACATTATTGCAGGCCCAAATGAGTATTGTGAAAAATCTTTTGGGCATAAACGTTGTCCAGACACCTGCCATACCTACGCCGTCCACGTCACAAGCAAAGCATTTTCTTAAACCGCTGGATAGAAAATATGGAAAAATTACTAGCTGCAGGTGTGCCGCTATAATGAATTTCGTCAAAAAGGAGAAACATCAGCAGCTGCCACTAATAAAGCCAAAAGAGTTTCACAAATATGCAACATCTGTACCAAACCGTATTGTTTAGAATGTTTCCAAAAAAGTACATTGAACATGTTACTTTTTTTTCGATCCTTTTTCTTTTTCAATAAATATTTACTTTTCATTATATTGTATATTATTTTATCTTACATATCCATTATTTAGTTCGCTAAAAGTGAAAACGCAATAAACATAGGTGTTTAGCATAATACTATAACAAACAGTTGTTAGTTATAGTATCATGGGTGTTTAGTTTTGATATTACATTGTATCCTAACTATTTGTAATATATGGGATATATTCTCTCAAGTCCACGTCTAATAAACGCAATTCTTCCCACGTTCACTTTTATAAACAACCTGAAAATTGTATCGACGAACAGACCACATATGGTCTGTGAACTGGTAGTGCTTTTAGTCCACAGACCATATGTGGTCTGTGGACAGTGAACCTGTTAAGATTGCAGCAACGTTACTGCGTAAATCTTGGGACAAAGCAATGTTGGCGTAGAAATGTCAAATGTAACATCGAGATTGTCAAGTTTGCGATTTTAATGTAATTTTCATTATACGATTGCAGTTTGCTTTGTTTACATTAACTTTATCTCGGAAATAAATATGGAAGTTAATGGTGCAACAATTTTTTGAAAACAGTAACAGAAAATGTACCACAGCAGTTCACCGTGTTTTTCAAATGTAATCTTGGTAATAGCTTGGTCGAGGGCGAAGTTCATGAGTGCAAAAATACATGTTTTTCGTAATAGTCCAGTCGGTCGTAAGAGATTTGACCTCTAAAAATCGTACGAACAAGCTGAATTTTGCTGAGAATTTTGGGACCCCAAAAAATATGACTACTACTCCGGCTTCTCCCTAAAACCGGCTTTGTGTGAGGGGGGGGGATCGATTTCAAGAATCTGTACGCTGTAGAAAAAAATGTTTTACATAACAAATATAGCTGAGATAATTTTGAACAAAAATGTTTATTAACTCTTTGACGCTTGAAACGACCAGCGATTTTGAATATCAGTGTCAGCGAGCGACATCAGTTTTAAATAAAATTTGTATTAACGCTATGGTAAAAATTCGATATCTTTTGATCAGAGTGTCCTATCGCCAAAAATGAAAATGCGTTTTAAAGATAAAAACGTGAAGCTTTTGTATGTATTTTTTGTATTTTATCGCAAATGTAAGTTTGTATAAATCTGTTCAATAAACAGACGTTGCGCGATTTGTGCCATTTTTAAAGATTCTCATGAAATCAATAAAATTTATCACTTTCGATGACTGGTAGTCAATATTTAAAACCTTTAACGTGAAATTTCGATTTTGAATTTTGGCAACAACTACGAGGCTATTGAAATATGCCTAAAAAACTTTTACATTACAAACGATCGCACGTCACGGGGAATGCCTCCACGAAGACGGTATTGGGTGGAATGTGGAAATCATATTCCACTTATCAATTTTGCAGAGGCGTAAAAAAATTTAAGTATTTATTTAAACACATAAGTAATTACGTAAAAATTAAATCTAAGAACGATATAATTATTAAATTATCATGTTTCTTTTAATAGATATCTTATAGTTATCTAACAAAATAAAGTAAAATGTTATTGTTAATATAAAGTACCTAATACAGTACTTCAAAAACAGAAACCTTTGCAAAATACTTAGTTTTTCATTAGACTAAATCTGAAAATTTAACATACGATCTTGTCGTTACACTTCATTCTCTATTTATAGAATTACTGTCTGCTGTAAACGTTATATTAGTTTTTTTTAACTTAATTTGAATTGATTTAATTATTTATTTAAACACATAAGTAATTAGGTATGTACATAAAAATTAAATCTAAGACCTATATAATTATTAAATTATCATATGTCTCTTGACAGGTACCTTATAGTTGTCTAACAAATTAAAATACAATTTTATTCTTATTAGAGAGTACCTAATACAGAACTTAACGTTATATTTGTTTTTTTTTAAATTGATTTGAAAGTCTCCTTGTGTTTGATTTATATTCCATATAAATTAAAATGAAGTAAGCTAAACTATTATCATGTGAATGGTGAATGCGTGTATATAGTAGTGCATTTGTTTATTTGAGTAAATTCTCGAAATATGAAATGAAGAGGACACTAACTACTAAAGAGTTAATAGCCTTGTTAGAAGCAGACTCAGATTGTGAAAGTGCTTGTGTGTGAAAGTGCTTAATGTGTTTTATTTGCCGCCGGAATTCGATGAAGTTTCCGATGAAGAAGACATTAATGATAATATTATTTGTGAAGAATCAATAAAATCGGATATTGCAGGTACATATGAAATACAAGTGATCGACGATTCTGATTATGATATTCCTCTGAACCACAGATAAAACGTCCAAAGAAAAAACGAGACAAAAATAGTAAATCCAAATTTGTCTCAAGTTATTATTATCAACAACAGATACTCCTTCGTACTCAGTAGTAATTCAACATCAGTCTGATTGATATTTAGTTAGACAATATAAAAGCCAACCATGTAGGCAAGTCATATATTGAAGTTTTTTCCACTCTTTTTTAATAAACAAGTAATTGAGAGCATTCTATATTTTACAAATATTTATGCATCGCAGAATAACCGTCACAATTTTGAAATGAATGACATAGATTTAAAAAAAAAATTATTGGCATATGTATATTATCTGGTTTACACTCTGCTTCAAGTTGATATGTATTGGTTGATATCGAAGGATGAGGATAAAGAAGTACACATTATAAGACAAAGCATGAGCCGACATAAATTTATATTTATAATTTATAATAGTGAATAAACCGCTACATCAGTGTCAAACTTAGTACATGGACATCAATCTAAATTTGCTTTATCAGATGAAACCAGATTCGACAATATTGGCCACATTACAGAAAGAGGCGATAGTGCAAGAATGTAGGATGTGCAAAAGTAATACTATTTATTTATGTAAAAGGTGTACAGTTCATCTGCACCCGAATGTTTTGAAAATTTTCAATTAAAATTTAATTAACATTTAAGATACAATATGCTCCTTTATTAAAAATTGTACTGTTTTTCCTTGAAAATGAGAAAAAAAATCTTTTTGGTTGTAAATTAGTCTTAATTTATGTATTTTTAATTCAATCTAATAAATGAATTGTCAAATTTCTCTTTGTTTATTGTATAGCCCTAATGGGTTAATACTATAAAAAGAATACTTAAACTTACCCCAAATTTACTTTATTTGCCTTAATACTATTTTAAAGTTAATAATAAAGTCTATTTAATAAATATATTCCCAAGAAATAGAACACACTACGCCTACGATGTTATAGAAATCGTAGGGTTACAAGGAGGAGAAATGTATCGAATAAATTACACAACCATATTTGCATTTAAACACCATCAATGTTCTCTGATCTCATTCTAGTAACGTCTTGATTTATTGTTTCTAGTCATATGGAGGACAGAATGGTGGGGAAACCCAAGAATTCGAACAGGGATCTAATAGAGGTATGTGGTCGACAAGAAGATCTCTTTCTTTTTTATACTACTTTTCAAGACATAATTCCTAGGTTATTAGATTTGGCGGCCTAAGTCATCGTACATTCTGGGCATATTAAGAAATGACGAAATACTTAATTGCGATTAAAAAAAATCCAAATCTGTAAACCTCAAAAAATATGGACCTGAAAATAAATAAGGAAAAAATCAAATTAATGACATCAACACCGAACAATACAGCTAGAAACATCGGTCACTAATTTACTGTTGTTAACTCTAGCTTTTAAGTGGTGGACAAATTCACATTTTTAGGCTCCCTGATGATCAATGAGAACTCTACAATGGAAGAAATCCAGCAGAATCTAGAAATTTAGAAGGATAATTCTAGCAGGTGAACAGGTGCTATTTTGGGCTGAGTAGATACATAAAAAGTAGGAACTCAATCCAGAAAACAAATATAACTTTATAACCTTTATACTATATTGTGGATATATGGATCGTAAGAACCGAAGAACCGAAGAAAATGCGAAGAAAATCTTGAACAAATGCAGTTTGGTTTTAGAAATCCACTCGAAATCGTATAAGCACAACCTCCTGTTGCAGAACTGTCATGATCAGAGGAAGTATGTTTTTAGATCAGATGTTTTTCTGTGGATTTCCAAAAAGCATTTGACAGTAGAATTTACCGAAAGTACAGGCTGAATATAGCCGCAAATGTCAACCATGAAATCAAATATTTCGGTTTAGCAGTGTTGGGATGTTTTTATAATGCATATGTTGTATGCTTCAAATATAAAGAGAGAAAGCATTTAAAAATTATATTTTGATTATACCATTTTATGAATTCTGCAATTTTTAATTTATATGAAACAATAACGAGTAAATATTTGTCTCTTTCGAGATTAATTGCAAACATCTGTTGCAATCTGGCAACTGCTGATTTGACAATTACCAAATCTATCTTCTAATCTATCAAAGGGCAATTACCAAAAAGAAATTCTAACAATTAACTGCAATTAATCTCCAAAGAAACAAATATTTACTCATTCTTGTTATATAAAAGTCAAAAATTGCAGAATTCTTAACGCTATATAATCAAAATGTACTTTTCTAAAGCTATCTCTGTATATTTGAAGCATACAGCATATACATTATAAAAACATGCCAACACTGCTAAACCGAAATTTTTTGTTCCATGTTTGACTTTTGCGGCTATAATCAGCTTGTACTTTCGGTAAACTCAACAAATTCCAAGATGTAAACTTAATGGAAGTAATAAAAAATGTAGGAATTGATGATAAATATATTAGCATCTTTAAAAATTTGTACTCGAATCAAACTGTTAACGTAAAAATTGAAAATAGGTAACTGACGAAATATCTATACAATGAGGAGTTAGACACTTTATCCACATGGAATAAAAATAAATTGGGAATAACTTATATGTAATGAGATATAATAATAATTATAATAGTAATTCGATCAGTGAGCGTTGAAGGCCTTCTGATTATGCAGAATCGTATCCGCGAAGAAGGTCTTAAATCTGCAATCGCACGTAGGTATATCCAAATGCACACTTTGAAATAAATAAAACTTGAGTTCAAGTACAAAACGTTAACAAATTCACATATTTGGGAATTATCATAACGTACCAACAAGATCTTGACGTAGAAGTAAAGGGAAGAATTTCAATGACTAAAACCACTTTTTTAAAAAAGAACATTTCTTTATAATAATCATATCAGTTTAGAACTAAGACAAGGAGTAGAAGCACGGACGCTAAAAGCTATTGGAAATGTGGATAGGTACATAGAAGAATGTTGAAGATTCCTTGAACAGCTCACATAACTAACAATCAAGTATTGAGGAAAATCTTATTTACGTCATATATGGAGAGGAGATAGATTTACTCCTACAGCTGATTCACAGGTAAAAATAGAACGCCGAAAAGGTGTAGGCAGAAAGCACCCTTTTTGGCTGAGAAACATTCGAGATTGAACCGAAATACGAAATGCCGGATAACTTGTTTATATGGCAGAAGATCGTGAAGCCCCAGCTATGGTGATCACCAACGTCGGGTAATTCTGATATGGCACAAAAATAAGAAGAAGATGCAGATAATATTGGAATGCGCTTCAGTATAGTTAATACTAAGAAAATGCCAAATTAACGGGTTTCAGTCAAGCCTTAGTCGTTAGGGGCCAGAATTCTTCCTTGGCGTTCCGGTTTCAAATCAAATCGAGATTTAAAAAATAATTAATTTATTGAAATAATTATAGTAAATAGAAAAAGAAAATAAAGAGAGTGACAGTCGACTAACTAGTTAGCTATCTTGGTAGGATGATGACGAAAAATGGAATGGTTCCATAGATACGCAAAAAGCCAGAGAGTATCCACACACAACCCAAGACTGGAATCATGGGAACAAAAAGAGATCTTGGAGCTACGAACTAGCTGAATGAGAACTTTACATAAGGAAGCCAATGCAAGAGTTGCCAGTAAGCGAGGACAGAAAGAAATTTGTTCGTTCTGGCCATATGCCCTATAAATAAATAAAAGGAATTAACTATATAACTCTTTAAAAACTAATTTCTGAATAAAATACACTACCCCCTACACACGTCCCGACTAAACAACCCAACTGTCGTGACCGACAACTTTAAGCCCGACGGTTGGTGTGTGTGTAGGCTTGTTGTCCGACAAAAAAGTTGTCACACCAACCGTCGGGCCCAACGTTGAGAATTGGTAGGTTTAGTCGGGACGTGTGTCGGTGGTTTAAAGCTCTTCAATTAGTAAATCTAGGAATATTTTTTTTGTCAGTTTAGTAAGCTTTTAAGTAGAACATTTTTTTTGTTGCAAAAAATTTAACGAAATGAACTTTCAACAATACTGTTTGTATTTATAAACACTTCTCGACCTTTTGCCTTTTATCAAAAATCTGGTTTTGATCTAAACCACTTAAGTAGGTAATTACTTATTTATTCTTTACCTGACTAAACAACAGGTAACAGGTAGAACAAAAAGGTATCAAATATTTAATCAAAGAAAACGGAAAGTGTAAGAAAAAAGGGAGACCGACCGGATGTCGGAGCAGGCTAGTCGTGTGACATATGTCTATAATACACATATACAGCGTTTGCAGTGTTGCCAAGAGAATGGAAATAGACAAATATATCATAAATAAATCTTTAGAAACAAAGATAATCAATCAAATGCGATTAAATAACGTTAAGGTAAGAATTTAAAAAAGAAAACGTTTTAGTATATTGCTAGATAAAAATCTGGACACCAATGATGACTAACAGTATTTAAATGAAACTGTATATAATGTTCCGCCGCTTTTCAATGTAACTTATTGTACAATTTCCTCCTGCAATTTGCAAAATCATTGTTATGAATGTACTTTATGTACTTGATGCACAAAAAGAAACAAGGTTTTAGTCGAACGAGCAGTACTATAAGACAGGAAGATCGTTCATACTCCTTTGCGTTTTGAGAGATCGTTGCACAAGATCAACATTGTAGCACAAATATTAAGAAATGTGGATAGTGCAAAGTTTCTGAAAGAATATTCTGCAGAATACTACATGATAGACGTACTTGTTAGATGAGTTTATATTATTTAATTTAATATCACTAGATGAGCGAAAATGGGAAATCTTCATTTCCAAGATGTCTCATATATCTTCATGTACCTACATGTTTTTTTTGGTTCTCTATCTACTTCCAATTTTTTTAGGATTTCCTCTCTTGGTATGTGCGTCATTAAGAATAATGTAGATATAGGAATGTACAATCCCATGATATATCGGAATTCAGGTTGAATTCCTTCTTCGTTTTCTTACATTAAGCCTTAGACGTGTTATTTTTGGATCTTAAGGTTGCAGTCGTATTTGTGACGTTAACTGACAGCTACCTGGCCATATTTAAAGGTCTTCCTGGTGGTCTAGTACCCGTTGGTCTTAAATCTCTTACTATTCGGGCTAGTCTCTCACTATCCATTCATGTAATACGCTGGTTCTATTCCCGTCTTTTCTGTTTTCTCCATCGTACAGTATCTTGTATTTTACAGAGATCTTTAACCTGGTTATTTGGTATTCTATCTGTTTTCTCAGCAATTGATCTCAAGACTCCCATTTCTGACGTTCTAAGTATTGTTTTGTTTCGGCTAGATCTGCTCTCGTATCTATCGCATATGTCAATATTGGTTTTATAAATGATTTATATATATGTACTTGTATCTTCTATATTGTATAATTGCATAATAAGAACAAACATCACATGGGAAACTCCCAAAATGTCATAAAATTAGGAAGACTGAGATGGTCGGAACATGTAGCACAATCATAATAGAGCATGCCTCCCAGAGAATCGGTATATTATAGCTCTATCAAAGGCATGTCAAATGAAGTATGTCTAGATGTACGTCAAAGCTTGTATTGGAAGGTTGGTGGGGATACAGATGCCATGAAAAATATTGCAACAAATTGACAATAGTTGTTGATGGAGGCGAAGAAAATTTTTAGAGCTGATTCTTAGTAAGTTAGAATGTAAAGTAAGTAACAGTGATTGTGATCTTAGATTGAAAAATAAAGAATAATAAAGAAATCGAATTCAGCATATAGAAGCTTAGACCTTAGACAGAGCAGAATTTTTTGAATTTGGCCTACAGATTTATAACATTTTTGTTTAGAGAAGGCAATTCGAAGATGAGAAGAAAAAAAAATATGCCAACAAGCTTTCATACGTTGTTGCATTTTTTACTAAAAATGACAACTAATTCATATTTTTTGTCCATTGTGTCGATTTTACCTTTCTTAACTGATATAACTTATGTTATTACGAATAAGTATTAAGTATATTAAGAAAATATATCAAAAATATTTTCTCCGCAAAACTTACATTTATTCTTTTCTACGCTATTGGCAACGTCGGCATATACACATTGCGATAGTTCCGATTGGGCTTCCGATACGTAGGGGTAGAGTACCGTTTGTTTCATCGTTTCTCACTGGCCACTTTTTATTTTGTGAGAACTTGTCAGTATTTTTGTTCTCATGGTTAGTTAGGGGTTTGGGGTGGAACCCATGCTCCATAAACGGCAATTTTTCCTTCTGACATGTATTTGTGAAATATAATTTTGTAGAATTGCAGTTTTAACTAGGGAATTTAAAAATTAAAAATAAAGCATTCGATAAAATAAAAAAAATTACAAATATAATAATAATTTATGCAACAAGTGTATCACGTTTCAATTTTTTTTTCCAAGAATGGAATAGCGGACTCTCGAGGCGAGACCAATAGGATTGCTGGAAATTGTAGTAAATTACGAAGGAAAATCAACAAGTAAATTATCAACTTCTGTTTCATTTGGCGATGTTGATATTAAAAACACAATTATTTTGTCGAATAATATAAATTTTAACTCAATGATGTTTCTAATTATAGTCTACAAGCCCACGCGAGATTTTTAAGGGGTCGGACGGGGAAAATCTAGGTGATTCGACGGAGCCAAGTAACATCGAAATGGTAGCGTCACTGTCACTGTTGGGTTAACACACACACATTCACACTGGGCAAACTGCGACCCTCTCGAAGCTGAGGGCCTGGTCGTTGACGAACGCACCCGATGGCAAAATTACAGTTCAATACTCTGGTTTTTGAAGTCGGGAGAGAACTCAAAAACGACTCAGGAACAATTGCAACTAGAGACTCGACTCTGTCGCATCTAGCTCAAAAAACATACACATACTTTTTGGAAAGAACACCCCAACCAGACAAGCCTCTCGCCTCTGATTCGAATAGTGACTCCATCTCGACAGCCTCCAAGATGCCTCCACCAGAAGAACACCACTACCCCACCGGGTCTTAGGACGGTTTTGCTTTTCGTACCACCACAACACTAGCCCCAAGAAGATCCAATGATACTAAACGGGTACTTTAAGTTCATTCCTTTTCGTAATAAAACATTACCTATCCCCTTTTCTACAAATGAACATTGAAGAAGAAGAAGAGCAGGGAAAATTTTTTATTTTCGGAAAACTTTTTTCCCATTTTCGGTAATTTGATATAGTACGACATTCATACACAAAGTTTCGAAGCGGTATATAAATTAATTTTTTTGCAACGATGTACATTTTGGCTGGGACAGGGGTGAGAAATATAAGGCGCAACCCTTCATTTTAACCCCCATGTTTTGTGTACCGATAAGAACTGGCGGTATAGTTTCTAAAGTTGTCATTACATAGTCTTTTTTGATAACGTATATTCAGCAATCTATTAGTTATTAACATTTTAATAATAAGCATCTTTGAGGTTCTAAATGTAAATTAACTTTAGAGACGTCAGTCCAATGACTGGACCTCTGGTATGGAACAAACATAACATTCCAATAATATGCTATATACATACACTTCACATTTATAAACAATACATATTATATCTAAAATATATACACAATTAGTGGGCTCTCATAACGAGGCACCGACCCTCGATAGGTAAAATAAATGCATTATTTTAAATGCGAGCGTTCACTGTCAATGCTATGCTCTAGGCGAGGATATGATGCGATGCTCTCCGTTATGAACGTACCCTTACGGTGAGTTAGAATATTTATTTTCTTATTTATAAATCAGGTGTAATGGATTTTTACGTTTTACTCTTTGAGTTTTGTAACGATAAGACTACCAAAGAGAATTGAATTTTACTATTGTAAAAATAATACCTAAATCAACCATGGGAGCTTATCGTCTATACCTTGCCTAGCTCAGTATCTCAAGGGTGAGTTCGTCTTGTCTTAAACTAGGGATTGAACCTGAGTTCTCAGTTGATAGCAAATAAGACAAATTTTAACCAAACATATTTATTTAAAGGAATAAAAAAACAATAATTAACCCTGCCAAAGCTTAACAGTTAATAAGTGCTACTTATTGCTTCGATGGGCTGTTTGTGTGTTCTGGCTGTTAGGTCCTCCAATTAGAAGTTGTGGCTTCTGGAGAGCTGCAGCCACACGTGGCTGTATGTCCTGACTAAGTTGTGGTGTTAAAATTAAATATGGCCAATCAATTCGATCTGGATAATAAATCCAAATGACCCAATTAAGTTGTTTATATGCCAATAAAGCCAATAAAGTTTTGATATGTCCAATAAAGTTTTGATATGTCCAATAAAGTTTTGATATGTCCAATAAACCAATAAAGCCAATTAAGTTTTGATAGAATGTGGGAAACTAAATGAAGTTAGTACAGATGTCATAGGATGTTGCTATAGATATCATGAAACTAGCTTGTCTGTCAACACGGAACAGAATAGTCTGCCGGGCAAAAAGTGAGAGGGCGAATATTTATTCTACGGGACAGAAAGAGAGAGAAAATAAAGACAGAGGAAGAAAAGAAAAAACAGAGGGCGCCAACTATTTTGTAAATAAAAAATAGTAAAAATTAAACTGAAGATAAAGAAATTAATAAAGAAATTAATAAATTAATAAAGAAATTAAAATGAAATAATTATTTAAATATAAATTAAGAGATGTGACGTTTATAACGTTACAGTTTGTTGACTGTTATGAAGCAAGTTTATTGCCAGGGCATTTTGATGGTTTTCTAGACTTTTAGTTAGGTACTGAGCACTGCACTGAACTAACACTTCACTGATCGAAGGTATTTCTAGATTACAATAAATTTTTGTTTGACACGAAGCATGGGGCGTCTGCTATAGAGCGTAACACTTTGGATTGAAATATTTTCATTGTGGATAAGTTGGATTTTGCTGCAGTACCCCATAGCTGGATCCCATAGGTCCAGACCGGTTTCAATATTGTATGACATACCAACAGTTTGTTTTAAATGGACAACTTCGATGTTCTGCCCAGTATCCAATAATATTTACAAAATGTTGGCGTTTTTCCGTATATGGGCCCTCCATGTCAAAGCTTTGTCCAGAGGCATTCCAAGGTATTTAAGACTTTCAGCTTGTAGAATTGCTTTATTTATTTCTATACTAGGCGATATTTTGCACAGATGATATGTTGTGATTTAGATTTATTGATCTTTATGAGCCATCTCTTTTTTTCACTTTTCAATGTCCCTAATATGTCTTTGAAGAGATTTGGTAGCTGATGCAGGATTATTCTCCATATAACTCCAGACAGTATATGAAGATGAAAACATAGTACGATACATTAAAGCAAACCGAATAAGATGGGCGGGCCACGTACTAAGATCGAGTGACGAAAGACTCCTGAACGCCACATTCTGGGAAAGGCCAGAAGGTCAGTTGGTCGCCCAAGAAAAAGATGGAAGGACGCAGTAGCCAGTAATCTACGCAAAATGGAAATACGGCAATGGGAAATAGCTGCTCAGGACCGACAACAATGGAAGGAAATAGTAAACGCGGCCAAGACTCACATAGAGTTGTAGAGCCAAATGATGATGATAATGATGATGCAGGATTCTTAAATATCAAATATAATATAGGACCCAAAACACTACTTTGAGCGACTCTAGATCGTATAGATTCATACTTAACACGGTAGTATCTTCCTTCTAAATATGATTTTAGTAAAGTAAACATTGACTCTGGAACGTTTATTTTTATTCTCTATATCTATTTATTTCTCTCTTATACCAATCTGATGATCCAGGAAAAGATTATTATTAGTTATTATCCTCATAAATCTTGTCGCTATTAGCTTCTCTCATAGTTTAGCTATTACCGGCAAGAAACTAATAGGACGATAAGAGGTATCTTCGTGAGGCGGTTTACCAGGTTTATGGATAATTATTATATCAGCAATTTTCCATTGAGCAGGTTCAATTTTGAGCCTTAGTGAGACATTGAAAAGATGTGTTATCATAACTATTCCTTTATCCGATATATTTATGGAAGATTTTGAAACAAATATTATATCTAAACAAAATTTAAAACCCACAGTATGGTGGAGATATGCAGATGATGTATTCTCAATATGGCCTCATGGATCAGAGCTGTTGGACGCATTCCTGAATGATATAAACGATAAAGAAGAGACAATAACATTTACCATGGAAAAGGAATATAATAACACACTACCTTTCCTGGATGTTTTAATCTCTAAGAACGATACTGGATATGAGACTCGGGTGTATAGAAAACCAACACACACCAACAGATATTGAAATTTCAAATCAAATCACAATATTAATATTAAAAAGGGAATCATTAAATCCTTATATGATAGAGCCAAAGTTACTTGTTCTAACGAAAATTCGTTCTTGGACGAAAAACATTTGTTAACATCGGTGAAAAATGATGATCCTTTATCGTTTATAAATAGAGAATTTTCAACAATCAACCGAATAGAACAGCAAATCTTTGAACGAGATCCTACAGCATACACAAGGAATAATACGAGGAAAATAACAATACCATACATAAAAGGATTATCAGAAAAACTTAAAAGGATAGGAAATAAATTCAGTATTTCAACAACATTCAAAACAACAAACACATTGAGATCTATTTTGTCTAAAACCAAACCTAACAATGAACAAGAAAGGACAAAGAATTGCATTTATAAAATACCTTGTAAATGAGATCAGTTTTATTTAGGCGAAACATCAAGGCCATTAAATGTTACAATAAGTGAACATCAATCAAAATCAAAGAAGCGGCTCTAATTATGCTAAATAAGACCAATTGTGTCGCAAATTCCTCGGCAGAATGTAGTAGAATCTGGTTACCCATATTAAAAGAGGAAGTTATTAAAAGGAAAATACCAGTATTAGTAAGTAATATATAGAGGATACATCATTTATGTTTTTTAAATAACAAACATATAAAATCAGAATTTGATGTTTATTGAGGGTAAACTAAATGCACGACCAAATACTTACCATGTCGGGATAGTATTATGAGGGTTTTTTCCTGGTTTGTCCCTCATAATTTACTATGGAATCACTAACAGGAGATTTTTACTGTCATCATGGCATGAGTTTGTCTTTTTAAAGTCGAATTACATGTTATGATTTTTTCTGACGGATATTCTCAAGTTAAAGTTGATTTCATGTAATCGGATGAACTATCTTACAAGTAAAGTTGTCCCAGGAACGCAACTCAACAATATTGGCAATATTATTTTAAAGTCGTCTACTTTAAAATGTATAATGTATGTCTGAATTGTCAATATAAATGAGTCAGATAAAATTAAATTATTAGAAGAATTTTTCACCAAGTAACAAAAAAACAAAATTTGTTTAATTTACTAATGTTTGTATTTTGAGAACGATTTCCGAAGTGGAAATTGAAACATCAATAAACGTACTTTAACCTTTAATTGTGGCTTATTCCCATTTAAATAATAATTACTCTAACATGCCACAAGAAAATAGCTTCAGAACAATATATATAAAAAAGACTCAGAGTAAGTATACAAAATATCCAGAGTGTATCCAGATACGTTTTTCTAGGTACCTACTAGGTAGGAATAAATAATTCTGTATTCTTAATACGAAGTTTAAATGGAGATAATAGAAATCGGTCCTTACAAGAAGATGCTGATTCTAAAGTAAAGCCATTTTTAAGAAGTCCACTAAACAATCCAATTTTTTTAATGAATTTCATTTTAGAACCAGACATGCAACATAACTTTTTATGTATGGAAAAGAAGGTTTAGATACTATTTCATCCAGTGGAAATGGCTGTATGGTTGAAAAGATTAACAATTGGTTCTGATCTACAGCAACATTCTACGAGTATAACCTGGCGAGAGATCAAAATTAAGACAATTTTTAAGATGAATTGCTAAATGAAGACATTACTGAACTTTTTGAAGTTGAAGATGTTTGAGCCAACCTTATATAATATTTCAGTGTTATGAAAAAACCTGAGAAGAATCAGTAAACATGTACCTAGAATTTTTTTATTCGTTATTAAATTTTTCTTTACATAATTTAATTTATTCCTGCCACCAGATGTTAAAACAGAGATATTAAAACATTATTGTGATTTCTTTGAACCTCAACAGAATTTGACGTAAAAAGATGGGAACATTTTATTTTATAAATAAATGTCTATCCTTCAGATAACTATCTGTCAGATAGGGCAATATTTATCTGGAAGTGAAAAGATCGGCCCTTTCATGCAAGAAGTTTTTTATGTTAAACATTTAATTTTTAATTCTTTTGAAAATTTTGTTGATTCTAAAAAATTTGCTGCGAATTTGGTGATCGATAAAAAATCAGTATACTCCCTTTATAACGAACACGGTTATTACGAGGTTTCGCTTATAACGAGGTACAGTAGATGTCCCGTGAAATTTCTATCGAACTATAACCTTTTATAGCGAGGTAAATTTGCTTATAACGAGAGAAAATAAGATTGAAAAACGTGTTTTTTACGTTTTGGCCTGGCCGTAGCTATAAATAAATACCCTTTTTAACTGCGGGCCGCCCGGCGCCCGCAATAAACTTCTTACAATTTATGATTCTTAGTCGGAAGATCCTTAGTCGGAAATGTAAAATTTATGATTCACAAGTGTCATTGTATTGGGTTGACCATTGACACCTAATAATATGGGTCCTAATAGACAAGATGTGGAAAGTGTTTTAAAGGTTGTCAGAAACTTTATCCAAGACAAAACGCAAATGAAGAAGCATAAAACTGTGTCACATCTTTAGAAAATATGATAGATAGAATACTGGACAATTTAAAGCAGCCAAAAATGACAAAATAACTTTATACGCTTTACACATATTTACAGAATACAGATTTTTTGTTTTAACGTATATCATTGACAGTAAAAGTAAACAACTCTTTTTTGTTTTAATGCATTTCATTGACAATAAAAGTAAACAACTTTGTTTTAAAAACGCCATTCAAACAATATTTATTAGCATATATTGCTCCGAATGGCTTCACTATAGAAAGTTAATGTTTTAGAAAACTACATATTCATATGTATGCACAATATTATTGTTGTTGGATATAACGAGATCCGCTTATAACGAGGTAATTAGTCTGCCATTTCAGTTCTCGTTATAGAGGGAGTCTACTGTAATACAAAACTTGAGCTTTCCCAACAAATAAATTGCCAAACTAGAATTACGCTGGTTTTATACGTCGGTTGATTTCATAAGACGACTTTACGCAAAAAGTTCTGCGACTCTCCAAAAGTGACTTAAGTATTTGTTATGAAAGTTGTACAACAGATTAAAATATTGTTGTCGTCCTAACCTTAAATAGTAGAAAGAAAAAAAATTAAGTGGAGTCATTGTAGATGCAATTGATTGGATCCCCCGTCGCATGGTGATGGACAAAATCACTAATCTTTTATATTTCCTTAATTACAAATGTAATAGCTTAATATTCGATATTAATTATTTGATAATTGAATCTTAAATATGAAATTCTGAAATATTTTATTCTTCTAATTTGATATTTGATAATTTTAACAAATCAAAACATTTATTTATAGATATTGTTTGAAGTTTCATCTATTGTACTTAGTAGTTACCAATAAAACATTATTGGTAACTACTAAGATTTCAGAAATTATTTCACATTAATTATTTTACCTAGAATTTGGACATAAGAGCATTCGAGTTATTATTATCCGTCGATTTTATCCAATAGTGTTGTTGAGTGGTATACTTTATTTGTTATTTTATAATTTAACTTTTCATCTTCTGAACGAATTTGCTGTAAATACCAATGAAAATACTATATAATCAGTTAAATATCATATGCCACACAAAAGTCTATGTTTTATATCTCATCCTATGCAATAACCTTTGTGGTCGAAGCAATAAAATTTAAGAAAAAGTCCATCTATTTTTACCTCCTACAGCCGCGAGTCCAATCCTGTACATTTAAAAAGAAGGGTTCGAAGGCTACACCTGTTGTACCATGGTGGATTATGGGGTCTATGGGAATTTCCGATTTGGATTGTCACACGCACACTTCCACACGCGTTCCCTTGCCTATTATAACCATTTTGTGCAAGGTTGATTATTTTATAACGGAAGGGAGAATCGCATTTATGGGAATGTATTATGTTTTAGATGATACTGCATTTTGAAATAGGGGACTTTTGAACAGGGGGTGATAAATACGGGATCATAAATACATTTCAAATACTGTTAGTTTATGAATTTTTTACATTGTTTAAATCGGAAATTTTTTGGTTGATTGAAGAAACAGAAAATAACATTGAATGTATATGGAATTAAATATCTTTTAATTTTTTATAATTAACCGACACCCTTTCAGTAACTGTTTTAATGGACCAAACACATGGTGGTAAGTCAGAACTGCAAATCGCATGGTCTTGGTACCTCAGTTAAGGAAGAAAAATATTTAAAAAAATCTTATACAGATATTTGAAGGTTCTAAAAGGTATATGAGGGGTAGCTGATGAAAAATCCGTGAATACTTGCAGCTGATTTTCCTTTTGTTTTTTTAAACCATCTTAAAAAGTGAAAAAAAAAATGTTTTGCTTATAAAGGATGTTTTTTAGAGGAATAGAAATGTAAGTTGGTAACACTTTTGTAACTGTTGGCCATTTTGACAGCTGTCAAGTGATTTATGTTAAGTTTGGTTTAACATTTCAACATCAATAGACTTGACGCCTGAACAACGCTTCCAAATTGTATAAATTTATTTTGAAAAGTGTGGTTGTGTTCGAAATACGTATCGCGCACTACATCCATTTTATGGTCAACATCAGATCAAGTAATTCAATTAACTATGGAACATGTTTGCACCACGTTTACTCTAAATGATAATATGCATGCACAGACACGTCGTACAGAGCGTAGAGAAGAAGTTGTTGCTGCTGTAGTGCGCGGCCCGAATCAGTCTATCTGCCATCGTGTACAGCTGTTGGATACGTGTCCATAGACTTTATGAAAGATTTTGCGGAAAAATTTTGCTTTGCGTGCTTACAAAATCCAACTAATGCAAGAATTGAAGGTACATAATTAATTAGCAAGGCGTAGATTCGTAGATTCGATGAGTGGGTCCAAAACGAGATTGCCATTGATTCCGATTTTCATAAGCGAATTTTGTTTACTGATGAAGCTCACTTTTGATTGAATGGCTACATCAATAAACAGAACTGCCCTATTTGGAGTTAAGATAATCCTCAAATGTATATTGAGAAACCATTACATTCAGAAAAACTGACTGGTGTGCTTTATGGTCTGGTGGAATCATTGGACCGTACTTATTCAAAAACGATGCTGGCCAGAACGTTACAGTCAATGGTGACCACTATAGAGCCATGATTACTACTTTTTTCATTCCCTAATTGAACAACCATGATGTCGTTTCAATAAGACGGCCCAACATGTCACACAGCTCGTGCTGCAATAGATCACATGCCATGAGTCAGTTAAAAAAATATCCGTACGGGGCGCTTACGTCGAGGTTTGGTATTAAATCATAACCTCATATTATTTCTCAGGTTCAGATATACATGAACGTTCAGATAGAGAACGTGAACTCAAAGAAATTGTCAAGAAGCGTAAAAAGTCTTCTTGGACACATATTTAGACACAACAGGTATAACTTCCTTCAGCTTATTATAGAAGGGAAAATAGAAGGCAGACGCGGCCCGGGTAGACGACAAATGACCTGGATGCGCAACATCAAAGATTGGACAGAATTAGACCTTCGCTAAGAAGACGGCACCTAAAGAAGATATACATGAGCGAATATGCCTGTGTTTGTCCTTACACCTTGTCCAATGACTTTGTTTCGCGCACTAGTCATAGGTTGCTGGTTTTTTCCCTTGGGGAACAAGTTTTGTCGTTAGGAAAATAGGTTCACTTTGTATACTTCTTTGAAGGACCACCCAGAAAACTGGGATAATTGAACGTTTCGAAAAGAACGTTTTAACAAGTCTATTTAAACAATTATTACAACAACGTATTTTGGACGCCGATAACTTGCTTACGATAGTGTGTTAAACCTTTTGAGGTGCAGATAGCGCGGACCGGAGCCTAGCGCTCATCCAATGCTGAATTCGAACTGATTCGAACTACCTTGAATCACTACGCTCGTAAATTGTTTTTTAAAATTCAGAAATCGCCTCCCTGACCCTTGACGTATATAAAGGATATCTATGTTTACATTTAAAATACCTTCGACTTTCCTTTCATTGGTAAAATTACCTGAGAAGGGTATTTTGCAACTTTCGTTAATGTTGGGAATTTTCGAATGACTCAAACCGATAATTTGGAAATCATTAATACCTTCATTGTTATAATTCTTTGACGATTTTAGAAGCTTATGTCTAGAAAGTTATTTGAATGCAAGCTATCGGCGCCGTACAGATTATTAGATGGTACAAAAGAATTTTATAAATCTTAAACTAATATACAGTTTGATATAATGATACGATACAAAATTAAATAAAAATATTAAATATTGTTGTTACGCAACAATACATTCCAATAACTTTTTGCAGATTTTGAGCCATAGTTTCACAATGTTTAAAATTTGTGAAATAAGTGAGTTATTTAATCTTTAATTTGAACATTTTTAGATAATGGATATTTCAACGTTGAGTTGAAAAAAAATTTATTTATTTTATTTCTGACGACAGACAATTGTCCACGCTCTCTATGTGGTCCTGACGTGAGGAGAGCAGTGTCATCAGCGTTGCAATTATGCAAGCTAATTTATAACACTTTCTGTTCTTTTTTTATACATATGATACGAGCAAAGCCCGAAGTTGGACAATACGCAAATTATTGTCCACTTAGTGGACACAAACATTGTAGCCCCAAACTGTACAATGGCTGAAATGATTATCGAAATTAAAAATGATTATCAAAAGCTCATCGATTCGAATCGATTATTATTGACAAGCGACACACTAAATCAAAAATCGAACATTTATTATTAATTATTTGATATTTTTGTATTTTCTATTTATATATAGACTTTTTTTGAATAAACAATGTGATAAAATGATGTTTCAAGCTAAAATATAAATAATAAGAAGACATCGTTCTACGATAGAGAAATAATGTTAGTGAAACATTTCAGATTTTCAAGAGATATGTATGATAATTTAAAATAGTTTAATCCTACAACCCAGAAGTCAAAAACCCTGATTAATTATGGATTTATAACCTCAATTGATGTTTCTTTGTCGCTAATAACAAATGGGAAACTTTCTTTTCTTTTTTTATATATATAGTTTTTAAAACGGAACAAAAAATTGAAATGATGAAATCAATGAGACCCTTTTGAAACACTTTTTTTTGCCTTACGTTTCGTTCACATAGCTCTCGCCGACAACAAAAAGGATAGAAAGAGTCTGAGTAGTCCATGAAACATAGTCCTTTAGTAACAATACCCCCTGTAATCTCTATTTTGTAAAAAAGATTAGTTTTCAAAAATTCTTTTGACATTTTTAGTAATTATCTCACAAAATCATCTACAAAATTATAGTAAACTTTCTCTAAACCCTTATCATGTTGCCGCCACCTGTTTCCATCCCTCAAAAGAAGATCAATCTTCGGCATACCACTTTCAAGGTCTAGTTCGAGGGTTCATTAGGGCGTGTAACGGTAATCTTCAAAGGAAATAGTCCGAATTAGCTTTCGCCCTCTTGAGGGTTTCTTCACAATGGGACGCTGACGTCTTAAAGACCTACTTCTCTCGCCCTTTTAAGTTTTTATTGTCAAACATGCGGATAATAGTGTGGTCTTCAAGGGCGCTTGTCGAGAAAGAAGTTGTGGGTGAAATATTTGATGAATAATAAAATACAAATATATGATTCATGTTCGTTAAAGCTTGAAATCTGACAGAAAAAAGTGTTATATGTGTGTTCTTTTACATAATGCTTTCTAAATATTTTTAAGCGGCTAAAGAGAACAAGAAAAAGAATCCCATATAATAATATAAATAGTGATTTTGCCCATGTGACGGGGGATCTAATCAATTGCATTTACAATCACTCCACTTAATTTTTTTTGTCTTCCTCCTATTTAAGGCTATGACGACAATAGAATAATATTTTAATCTGTTGTACAACTTTCCTAACAAATAAGTCACTTTTGGAGAGTCGCTGAACTTTTTGAGTAAAGTCGTCTTATGAAATCGACCTACGTATAAAACCATCGTAATTCTAGTTTGGCAATTTATTTGTTGGGAAAGCTCGAGTTTTGTATTATATTTGTTACCGATCACTAAATTCGCAGCCAATTTTTTAGGATCAACAAAATTTCCAAAGAATTAAAAATTAAATTTTTAAAATAATTAACTTCTCGCATGAAGGGGCCGGTCTTTTCATCTCCAGATAAATATTGTCTTATCTGACAGATAGTTATCTGAAGGATAGACATTTATTTATAAAATAAAATGTACCCGTCTTTTCACATCGAATTATGTTGCGGTTACTTATTTGTAAGACAAATGTAAAATTCATTTTGGACCACATATGTTCCAATATGAATTTTTGACAATATGACAATATTTAATTAATTGTCAAGGAAATCACGATAATGTTTTAATATCTACAATTTGTGGTGGCAGGAATAAATTAAATTATGTAAAGAAACATTTAATAACGAATGAAAAAATAATACATGTTTAATAATTCTTCTCAGGTTTTCCCATAACACTAAAATATTATATATAAGGTTAGCTCAAACATCTTCAACTTCAAAAAGTTCAGTAATGTCTTCATCTAGTAATTCATCTTCAAAATTGTCTTAATTTTGATCTCTTGCTAGGTTATACTCGTAGAATGTTGCTGTAGATTAGAACGGTTAAATCTTTTTAACATTACAGCCACCTGCACTGGACGAAATAGTACCTAAACCTTGTCTTCCATACATAAAAAGTTATCAGTCTCAATAAGATTGAGAACACTAAAGTATTATATGTGGTCTCTATTACTATATGGCTGTGAGATCTTGACATAAAAACAGTATGACGTCAACAAATTAAAATCATTTGAAATGTGGATGTACCGCCGAATGCCAAGAATAAGCTGGACCAGCAGAACTACGAATAAAGAAGTACTAGCAACGAACACACGCCCTCATCTGGTCAATACTATCAAAATTAGAAAGACTGCATATCTAGGACACGTATAATGCGCCATAGGGAATTTGAGCAGCTCCAGGTAATAGTAGATTGAAGATAAAAGGGGCATAGGACGAAAGAAAAAATCTTGACTACAAAACATCAGAGATTGGACCAACACAAGAGGAAATGAATTAATTCATCAAGCCAAGAACAGAGAGAAATTTGCTATACTGATCGCCAACTTCAACAGAAAAGGCACTTAGGAGGAGGAATATGTAATTAATACAGTATTATTAATTAAACGTATTATTTCAGGAACAAAATATGATTGAAATGTCAAATGGTGGTAGTTCAGATTTCTTTCCTAGATGGCGTCGTTAGTTTACTGGACAAATTCTTTGAATATCTTAGTAATTGTATCATTACAATTGTTAATTTTCTTTATACTTTGGTATTATAATTATTATTACCCATGTTAGAATCCCAAACATCCAGAAAGGGCCGTGAATCCTTTTTCTCATTTTCTATAAATTTTCTGCGATAGTACCTATCAGGAAGACATGATTGGGATAAAATGTATTTGCTGCCAATAGAGATCTAAATTTTGTTTATTCACTATTTAAGTGACAATAAGGATTCTCTGTCAGAAATAATATATTGATAGAGAATGTACTAGATTTAAACATCAGTGAACCCAGCAGTATACTGAGCCTTCTTTTTATTATTCTTCCAGAATTGCGTCGATATAGTCTCCATAGACATTGTGCTTAAAATGGCTCAGCTCAAAATCCATTTTTCTCATTTTCTATAAATTTTCTGTGATAGTATCTATCAGGAATACATGATTGGGATCATAAATGTATTTGCTGCTAATGGAGAGTCTACTGCTAGAATTAAATTTTGTTTATTCACTATTTAAGTAACAATAAGGATTCTGTTCTCAAAAATGTTTGCCAAAGAATATCAGAAATTGGGAGTAACGCTTAATGCCGAAAAAACAAATATTTCAGCATCGAAAAAAATATTGCAAATCTTTTACTCGATAAAAACAAAGAGATGGGGATTGTTGATGAATACAAAAAATATTCAAGTACAATATTTATACATATATATTCAGGATTTTACAGTCTTCACTGCCTTCCCTCGTTCAATCGTTTCCATCTCTCTCTGTTGTCCCATTCTCCATCTTTTAGGCCTCTCTTACTCATGGCGTCGTCTACTTCGTTCCTCCAAAATCTTCGGGGTCGTCTTCTTTTCCTCCTTCATATGTGACTCCATTCGGTTATTCCCTTTATCCATCTGCTGTCGCTAGTTTTTCTTACATGTCTATACCACTTTAGTCTTTTTTCTTCTATATATGTTAGTATGTCTGTTTCTATTGATGTTTTTTGCTTTATTTTGTAATCACTTCTATCCATTCTTGTTACTCTGAAGCATCTTCGCAGCATCTCTGTTGCTAGTATCTTACTGCTGTTTTTCTTGTTTATAATCCAATTTTCAGCTCCATATGTCATAATACTTCGTACTAATGTTTTATAAATCTGTGTTTTTGTCTTCATATTTAGGTGTCTATTCCACCATACTGAATTAAGTTGTCGGATTGTTGTTCTTGTTTGTCCTAATCTTTGCTTAATTTCTTCCTCTGTTGTTGACTTTTTTGTGATTATAAACCCCAAGTATTTGAATTTATCCTTTCCTTTGATTGTTACGTTGTCGTCAATCTGTAGATCTTTTATGTCTTCTTCACTTGTAGATAGGTACTCTATGTTCGCGAGGACAATATCTAGGCCAGCCTTGGCATATTCTTCTTGTACTTTATTCATCATATAACTGAGGCCTTCTTGGTCTGGTGTAATCACTACTTGATCGTCTGCAAAGCCTAACGTATATAGGTATTCGTTTCGTACCAATACTCCCTTCGCCTTCACATTTTCATTTTCATGTAGTCAAGACTTTCTCTAAGTATATTTTGAATAAGGTTGGAGATGTGGAACAACCCTGCAGGAGCCCTTTTGTTGTGATTCTTGTTTCAGTTTTAATGGACAATTTATTTTCTTTATACAGAGCCTTTGTAGCTTCTACGAGTTCAGTCTGTATTTCTACGGGCATCTACAGCTAATGGAAAACAATAGACTCCCGAACCAAGTACTAGCATGGACACCTACAGAAGAGAGGTGACTGAACAAGATATGGGTGGAAAGAAAAAGAAAATCAATCTTAAGCTCCAAAGAACTTAGAAAAAGAGAATGGAACAACCCACATGAACGGAAATTGGTTATTAAACAACGTCAAAAGACGTTCTAAACCTCGAGAAAATACACTATATCTTGAGAAAAATCGCCAATAGGGAGAAGAAGCATTGAGCGACCTAAAAACTGTTTTGTTTAGAAGATGCCAACGTTTGAACAGGTACTTTACATCTCAAGAAAAATGAAGAATAATGAGATAAAAGGAAGAGGAATTGGGTCAATACATCAAAATTATTTTAGAAGAACAAATCGTAAGATTAACACAGAATAAAAAAATAAAAAGAAAAAAGTAATAATGATTTATTTGATAATAACAGGGGGTATACCATTTTTATCTTAGTTGAATGAATCCATTTTTAATAAGAAAAAAAAATAGACCAAAACAGGTTTTTTCTCACAAAAAAAAACACCTCGATCTATTGTAAAAATCCCTTGTTATTCCCATTCCCATTGATAAACCTCTTCAAATAAAAAAAGAAATTGGTTAACAATCATCTCCTAATCTCTTCACAAACACCCACCCACTTGTTCTCAAGATCGATTTTCTAGCTCTTTCTAAATATGTCTGTCTTCTAGTAAGGGTAGTAATAGTAAAAATTTTCACATCCGTTTGGCCACACGACTTTTTGAAGGTCCAGTGGCGGTACATATTTGCATCTGAGTAGAAGGAAGAGTAAATGCTGAGAATAACAAATATAAAAAAATAAAACAAACAAAAGTGGCTTTTTATAAACTTCTAAAATACAAGCTTTTTTAAAAACTTCCAATCAAAAGATTCATACAGTAATAACAGTTTCTTATACCTTTGACTTATTTTTAACTAATTTTGAACCTCTTTATCCCAATATAGAGGTGTCTAAATACTTGCTATGTCTGCGTTGCTTTACAAGGAACACTTAGATCAGTAATGTCAACATATATTCATCACTAATACCCTATATACTTACTATTTTATTTATCTATAACTAATACCTACATATGATATTTATTTTGAAAGGAACACTTTTGCAAACACTTTGCAAATGAAAAACAACTACTATAGATACAGATAATTAAAATGTCAACTTTTTTGACAAATAACCAGAAGCTGAGGTTAAAATCTTTATTAATTAAATGGGAAACTATTGTTTTAGTTAAATAAATAAATTTTAAAATTTTCGACCGAAGAGGACCAGTGGGAAGACGAGCCAGAGGAAGACCAAAACTTAGATATCAAGATAACATAGAGGATGATCTAACATCCATCGGAATTAAAGCATGGAGAAGATTTGCTAGAGACAGGGGCGAATGGAAGATTGTTCTGAAGAAGGCTTTGGCTCATAACGAGCTGTAATGCCACTGATGATGATGATTGTTTTAGTATTTATTAAATTTATTCATCAAAATCAACTTAAACCCAAACAAAATTAGTATGACCACTGGATGCATGGATACGAAACTGGATACTATTAGAAAATTATATACGAAATGGTATATATAATTTGTAAGTTCACCAATTGTATAATGTAGAATATTTTACCGTAGTTATATTGTTTTTAAAATATTAATAATATAAATTTTAAATATTAATAAATTTAATTTTAATTTTTGTCTTAAGAATTAAAGTCAAACATGATTAAGCGAATGAAACCATATGTTTAATATCCCACCACACACACATAATTAGTATGATGGAATAGGTATGTTTAATACCATTCAAACTAGATATCACTTTAATGGGACCATAAGGTCCTATTTAAACTTATCGGTTACAGTGGCTCGTTTGTTAGGTCCCCAGATATTAAAAAATATTATTAAAGTCATTTTAAGTAAATAATTTTATTTCGCTACAATAAAGCTAGAAAAATCGCTGGCTCAGACGAAAAAAATGAATTTAATAGCAACCTCTACATCAATCAACCAATTTCAGTCTCCACAAGTAAAAACAATTAACTTAAGAGAAGTAAGTTACCATCGTAGCTATGTTTAGTAGTTTATATAATAAAAACTTCAAAAACCAACATTTAAAAAGGATATTCTTCGATCGTATACACCAGGACTTCTCCTTGAAGTACGACACTGTAAAGGACTCGAGCCTGAAGAACTCGAACATTAACAGTTATTTCCCATGTCTCACTCTTCTATATATTCACCTTGATCCGTGGGAACTTCACATACCTTTACAGATATTTCACATGGTTCACTCAGCCCTCCGCGGGGTTGTCACGTCTATGTTTTCATAAGGCCTAAGTTACATGTCCAGTCCTAACATTCAGAGAATTTATTTGATTATAGTTTATGCATCTTTTTTTATTAATATATATATATATATATATATATATATATATATATATATATATATATATATATATATATTATGATTTATTAATATTTATTTAATATTTTTATTAATATATATCCAGGTAGGTATAGTTTATCTATCGACGTTAACCAAAACGATCACATAATGAATTACATAGAAGTCAAGGTATTAGCAATTGAAAAAAATTATTTCAAAAGATTGTTTCTTGAGATGGCTTTTATCTGTGAAACAGAGAAAACCATAAACAAGAAATCTGACTTAAGTGATATTTACCCCTTTTTCACTGTCAATTTTTCTTTTACCGAAAAAAACTTTATGTAAAAAAAGTTTCACGTTGTACCTAGCAATGAAGCTTTTAAAGTTTCTAATATAATAATATAAAGTTTTTTAAAGTGTCCTGTGATAAGGTTATTGTTATTCATTTCTTAAATTATTGTTTGTTTTTTTAAAAAAGAAATTTTAACTCTACTTAACATGGTGATATGTTTGTTTTTTTTCGAGGATTTTTTTACATACCATTACAATCTAATGGTCGCAATCTCAAATTTATAAGTTAAATCTTAGCTTATATATAATTTAACTCATCATAAACTTTTTAGCTATCACTGATGATGGTATAAACTATAAATATAAAATATATCTGATTACTGAAAGAAGAGTACTCTTGGCTTTATTAATTCAGCTGCGTACCCATTATTCCCTTCTTATATATATATATATATATATATATATATATATATATATATATATATATATATATATATATATATATATATATATATATATTATACATTGTTATGATTGTAAAACAGATCGAAAATAAAATAAATTTTTATTTTAAAAATACCGTGAGATGATACATATTCAAGACCCTGTATAGGTTAAAAATTTATAAATATAATGTTTTATTTGTAATATAACTGTTTTCGGGGAACAGTGGATTTAAAACAGTGAATAGTTTCTAGGAACATTTGTATCGAACAACAATGCGGGATTATTTAGAAAGTAAGAAAGTATTGTTTAAAATTTTACGAATAATTATACATGGTTTTGTAGCAGATAAGAATTCAAAATTAATGTTAAATATATAATGGGTGGTATATCATTTTCTTCGAAGCTAATGCTATGAATAGATGTTATCTTTTACAAAGAGGCATTTGCCTGTAGTAAAACAAAGGGAAGCTTAGTCGATATCATATCCTGTTAATTGGAAGAAAAACCAATTACAGTAAACATGCTTGATTTCTGAAATCTAAAATTAATAAAATTTGAAGTTTGGTAGTGGGATGAATTTGTATGAATAAATGTTTATTGGCTAGAAAGTACTAGGGGAGGAGAATAGGACAGTTGAGTTGAAAATTGAACCAGGATATTTAGATTATTGTGTTTTTAAGATCGAGAACGAAAAGTCCACTTTAAGAACAGTGTGTGGAATGATAATTGTGTTTTTAACAGCTAGAACAAGAAGTCCAGTTTGAGAACAGTTTGTGAAAAAGAAGTATAAGTTTTTGTGTGTGAGTTTAAGTTGATGAGCAGAATAGTTGTAGAAGAATCGAGACCCAGGTCGAGAATCTCAAACTCCTTGTGTCCAAAGAGACTCCTAAATCTGTAAGAAAAAGAAAAAAGTTATATAAAGTTTGTATAAGATAACCATTAGAGGCGGGAGACGCAATTTGCGGAAAGAGTCCCATTAATATTATTGCGAAACGAGTCGGAGGTGTTTTTTTTTTAATTTGGAGAGAAACTGAACGAGTGCTGTTTTTTGTGCAACAGTTTTTGGAGGGAGGAAGCCGAGCCAGACGTGTTTTGGGAAATTGGATAGTATTTCGAGAACACAATCCGGAGAGTCAGTATCCGTTGGGAGACATGGCAGAAAGAAGATAAAAAAGGTCAGTCAATATGTTTGTGAAATAAACGTTGTATGTACACCATATATTTTATTTAAACTCATATCATAAAGCAATTGATAAAAAAGAATTGAATTCATAAGTCAGAAAATTTGCATACTATAAAAATTGTTTGTTTTTACGAAAGTTAGTGAGAACAATTTTGCAGTAAATTAAATCAATTGTGTTAAAAGGGAAATAACAGAATTAAGTTTTCTTTTGCTCTGAGGAATAGATAATTCAGTGTATACAATTGTTATGTTGACAGTTATATATGGTATTGAAATAAATGGTGATTGTTTTAAAAGGTTATAAATTGTGTTATAATATTTATTCCCTTTGTCTATCCTGAAGAAAGCCAGCTTCCAGGAAATACTAGGAGCCACGAATTAAAAGAAAAATAAATTTTATTGTGTAGTAAAGAACCCTGGGAAATTAAATATTATTTGATCTAGTTTATTCAATTCTAAATTCAATTAGAATTAACAAAAATTAAAACAAAGCAGATCATAACAATATATAATAGAGTAATGTATAAGACTAATATGTAATGGCATGTCTTGCAAAACAGGAAATCACAATAGTTAAGGAAGGAGCATGTTAACTTGGGAAATGATCACTACATGAGCAATACGACCAATTTGTGGCATAAGAGTTAGAAAACCCTGATGGTTTTCAGTTGGATTGATAGAAGATTTTGCAGCTTTTTTTTTTCTTTACTGGCCTAATGTTCCGAGACAAAACCATAATAGATGAAACAATTTATATATTAAAAAATAACATGAAAGTGATATTGAACATAATCCTGCATCAAGATGAATGTAAATGGCTTAAAATAAAAAGAAATGTATATATACATTATACTCAACTGTGTATATGTAGATACAGCTTATTGTTTAACCTTGCCCATTATATTGTCAACGTGGAATCCCTAAACGCCCTATTTAACTTAATATCTGGCAACTCCGCGTTGGTAGTCTTGAATGCCCGAGTAGCCACATGAGAAGAAACACCCTCTGACCAATCGAAGGGTGGGGGAACATTCCCACGGTATGTATTGGAATTTCTTCTGGTTTTTTAAAAACAATCATTTGATGAATGTCAACCGAAGTAAGTTCAAGGATTGTGGTGATGATATACCTACTGAAATAGTTTGGGAAGTGAAAATTTGAACTTTATTTTCTATTGAAAAAGTTTTCTTGTGAGTTTTTAAAGTGGTGTGGTTGTGCAAACACTTTTTGGATATATGATTTTAAAGTGAGGTAAGTTTATATTTTATAAATTTTTTTAACAATTCAAATATTAACAATTCTGTTATTAGGTATAACATATAACAATATTAAATATCATTAATGTTAGTACCTAATAAAATAATAATATCTCGTGTTCGGATAATTATGCATTTAAAACAATATACATTTTTTTAGAAATATATATTAGCAGCATTATAAAAAATATATCTTTTAAAATCAAGATAATAAAAATTGTCCCAAAAACTAAATTAAAAGTAGACTAAAATCTAAAAAATGGCATAATGATGTATTTAATGTTCAAATTCAAATTTCCTTATGTATCCTAAAATGTACATTTATATTCAAAAGATATTCTTTCAAAATGATGTGATATAATTGGCGCATATTGTAATATATTCTCTTAGTCCTTTTGTTTCAAGTAATTTGACTACTTTTGGCAAACAACTTAAATTACTTTTAATATAATTCAAATCTTCACGCCAATTATTACGGCAAAATATGTTTTGGGCTTCTTGTATACGGTGAGCGTCTTTCCAGAAATTCGTTCAGTATGTTTTTTAATAAATCGAAATTTTCGGCATAGTAAATAGCAGCGATTATCCAACTACTCAATTTAGTAGCAACTGGGTCTGGAGGTAATTGAACTTTTTCGCGATTGTCTTAAATGTTTCTACACGGACCCGAGGCTTTTTATCGAGGCAAAAATACCTTTTTCGTTGATGAAATTAATGCATTGATTTGGGTAATAAATCCAACCTGTTCCGCAGCACGATGGAGACCATTAGCCAAACAGTTAACGTACCTTTCTGGGATGCTGTACCTGTAAAGCACTCACATATGGTCATACAATTCTTCTTAATATTTTCCTTTAAAAGAACTAATAAGATTTATTGGTTTGTTTTTTTTTCTGTCATGAAATAATGCTCACCTTCGTCATGTGTGTCGCTATTGGTCGTACGATGGTTTTCTGTATTTTGAACTTTACTTCCCTCTTCCCTGAGGATGTCTTCGGATCTAAACACCTCTGACAGAGAGAGGTAGGGTAAGGTGGGGTAATTGTATCACGATTTTACAACAAATCTGCGTTCGGATCAGATTTTTAGTTACCTAATGATCAAAGTATAAGTAAATTTTAAACTATGTATAAAAACATGACCTTCACTTAATATTATTTAAATGTATGAAACCTTAATTTGATTGAAGATATTCATCATCATCAAGCATGTATTTCCATATTTCTCATGTCTTCATCGATGTTATCAAGGAACCTTGTTCTGGGTTTTCCTCTACTTTTCTGACCGATGGGTCTATCAAGGAGCGTTTTTCTAGCTGGGTAATTTTGTTCCATCCGCATTACATGCCCTATCCATCTCAGACGTCCTATCTTAATCTATGTTTTACGATATCTGGTTCCTGGTATGTTCTATAAAGTTCGAAGTTATATCGTCTTCTATAAATATACTCCATGCTGCTCCATAGATTCGCCTTAGTACTTTTCTTTCGAAACAGTCTAATATGTTTTCATTACTTTTTGTTATAGGCCAGGTCTCTGAACCATATATTAGGACTGGGCGTATTATTGTTTTGTAGAGTTTTATTTTTGTATTTCTCGATATATATGTGTCCAAATTGAGTCCAAAATAGCATTTGTTGGCCGTGCAAATTCTACGGTAGTATTATTTTCAGTGTTAAGGAGCGCTCCCAGGTATACAAATTCATTCACTCCTTCGGTGACGTCGTTTTCTAACAATTGGTCGTAGGATTTGTGGCTGCGTGCTTATTTTCATATACTTCGTTTTGTTGGTGTTTATTATTAAATCCATTTTTGTAGCTGATTCTTTTAATGCTACATACGCCTCTCGTACAGCGTTTTCCGTTCTCACAACGATATCGATACCATCAGCATAGGCAAGGATTTGAACTGATTTATTGTATATTAAACCAATGGTTGTGATTTGTGACATACGTATTAATTTTTCCAGAGCCAGATCGAACAGTATACAGGAGACAGGGTCTCCCTGGCGCAATCGGTTATTTGTTTTAAACGGTTCAGGCAGTTCTCCCGGAATTCGTACTTTACATTCAACTTTTTTAAGAGTTAGTTTTGTTAAATTTACCAACTAATTTGGTATTCCTAGCTCTTTCATTGCTTTGAATATTTATCTTCTGTTCATAGAGTCGTAGGCTGCTTTGTAGTCTATAAATATGTGATGAGTCTTCATCATCAGTTGGCGCTACAGCCCTTCGTGAGCCTTGGCCTGCTTCAAAACATTCTTCCATCCTTTCCTATCGAGTGTCTGTCTTCTCCAGCCCCTCACTCCAATCTCCCTCAGATCTTCCTGTACATCGTCCAGATATCTGCGTTTAGGTCGCCCCCTTCTTCTTCTTCCGACCGGCCTGTTTAGCATAGTTATTTTAGTGGGATCACTCTCATCCATCCGCATAACGTGGCCCACCCACATTAGGCGGTTTATTTTGATGGTCTTCACAATATCTGCATCACCAAAAAGTCTATAGAGTTCAAAGTTATATCGCCTTCTCCACAGACCCTGTTCGTTTATTCCCCCATATATGGTCCTCAATACTTTTCTTTCAAAGACTCGCAGTAAGTCTTCATCTCGGGTCGTCATTGCCCATGTTTCCGATCCGTATGTGAACACTGGGCGTATTATTGTTTTATAAAGTTTGCACTTTGTTGCTATTGACATACTTCTCGCTCTTAGTTGAGGGCCCAGGCCAAAATAACAGCGGTTAGCCACGCATATTCTTTTTTTTATCTCGTTGGATGTGTTATTTTTGTAGTCTACCAGTGATCCTAAGTAGCAGAATTCTTCTACCATTTCTATCGTTTCGTGTTGCACCTCTAAGTTATTTTGTTGAATTCTTGATATGGCCGGCATATATTTAGTTTTCTGGATGTTAATCAGAAGTCCGATGTTTTCTGCGGCATTTTTGATACGTGTGAAAGCCTCCACTGCTTCATTTTGGGTTCTTCCAATTATGACGATATCACCAGCGTATGCCATTATTTGTATATTACGGGTATATATCGTACCTTTTAAGTTTATTCCCAAATCTCTCATAACTTTTTTTAACGCTAGGTTGAACAGCGTCCATGATAGCGCCTCTCCCTGGCGCAGTCCTCTGTTGGTTTTAAATGGTTTTGAAACATCCCCTTGTACGCGCACTTTACATTCGACTTTCATCATTGTCATTTTAATTAATTCTACCAATCCTTTTGGTATTCCTAATTCGATCATCACCGAATATAATTGGGACCTGTCAATAGTATCGTACGCTGCCTTAAAGTCTACGAAGATGTAATGGCAGTCTATGTCGTACTCCGTCGTTTTTTCTAATATTTGTCTGATGGATGATATGTGATCAATGGTAGATTTATTTTTCAAGAAGCCTCTTTGGTAGGATCCTATTATATTGTCAATATACCGTGCCAGTCGTTCGTTAAGTATCAGGGACACAGTGATGAGTATCTATGCCATATTCCAGTGTTTTTCTAAAATTTGTTTCAGGGTTGTAATTTGATGAATTATCCATTTACCACCTCTGAAACCAGCCTGGTATTTTTCTACTATCCGTTCTGCATATGGTGCCATACGGTGACATAGTACTGTATAAAATATTTTATACGCTTCATGTTGAAGCGTAATTCCTCTGTGGTTAGAGCATTCAAAGATATCTCCGTTTTTGTGTATGGTGCAAAGTATTAAAATATTCCAATCATTGGGTAGGGGTTTCTGTGTCCATATTTCTTTTATAAGCTGCTGTAATACCATTAGGATATCTCATAAAATATCATAAAACCTGGTAGAAATCATTGTCTGGGCCTAATTGCATATCTTTACACTTTTCAAAGAAATGACAAACATTAATTTAAATTGAGCGGATTTGAAACCACACTCAATGCAAGGGTACCGTCTCGTATAGCAGAAAAGGTTTATAAACAAATTATAAGCAGTTTGCAGCTAACAACTTGTATTTAATGCCATGATATTAGAGAGTTTATAAACTTAAATTTAAAGAGTTTATTAAAACTGAACAAATTAAAATTAAAATCTTAATATATTCCTAAACAAAACGGAAAGCAAATTGAAAAATAAGCTTAGTAAAGAAGCTTTTATAATCTCATATAGTGTCCCACAAATGCTGCAATTCTTTCACATGAAAAAATCCTCTTTTCGAAAAAATTTTTGGTTCTTCAATTGCACCAATAACCTTATAATAATAGTATTTTTCAATATATGCTTTATCTGGCCGCTTCCATGACTTCAAAGATTTTTGCACCGATGAAATTTCAACTTGGTCATCTGTGAAGTTTAAGATTTTTCCTGAAAAATACTCTTCTTCAAAGTTAAAGACTATATATTCACTAATTTTTTAACAATTTATTTAAGGCCTAGGTGCTGAAAATCTCCACAGGTCTAATCACCAATAATACTGATATACAATCAAAACTGTTCTTTTTCTTGTGTTTTAAAAAGCTTAGTGTAGGCCTATTTCGTTTATCTTTCGGTATGGCCTTTGTTTTCATATATTTTTTTTTAAATTTCTTTCATTTTTTCTTTCTCATCTTGTTCTTTTTTTATTAGATATCTTTGCAGGTGATAATTTCACAGTTACTGACCCATCTTTTACGTTTTTTCCCTGAATTCTGTGGTCTTTTAATCTTTTTTCATCATTTCTAACAACAATCAACAATTCCCCAAATAATTTACGTGTTTGTAAAGTAGGCCCAATTGGCGATACAGGACTTTCTTTTTCTACTTTTTCTACATTTGTTTGCAGAGCTAGCTTGTATTCTTTCAACTATTACAAAGGTAGAGACAAAGATTTCTGACTGTTCTGTTATGAATAAAGTCTTCGAGATATCTGTTTGTACCGTATTTGAAGAAGTATGTTATGCTTGTTGCCGTAAATTTGGATAATTGTAGTCCTCCTGAGTTCCAGCGGCTATAACAGGACTTGCATTTCGTCATAGTGCTGCTGAAGATGTAGGCACTGGCTTCTGATTCTACTGTTGCTGAGGAAGCGATAGTTACTGAGTGTTACAGTTTTACAGAGTTACAGAGTGAACAGCCAAAGAAGCAGTGGCTTCCAAGTGAATTGTGGTGGGATTGGAAAGATTATTTTTTTACCTAAGTAAATCATCTTTTTTGAATATTGATGCAGGAATTGAATCTCTGTTAGAATCTTGTTTATTGGCATCATAAATTCGTGTGGCTTTCAATCCATTAATAATATTAATACTAGGTACGTCATTTGTACTAGCTTGGTTATCATTTGTACAAATATTTCTTTAGGCATTTTTGCAAGGATTTTCCCACTGCCACTTACTGAGTGCCTTGCTCCAACTATTTTTCAGACCTGACATATCTAATGGTTGTAATAAATGTGTCGTGTCTGGAGTTAACTTCATTATAGTAATTTCATTTTTTTGTACTAACCTAATCAAATCTGTGGACACATGGGTAGCATGACCATCATATAATAATAAAGCTGCTCTCTCCTTTGTAATATTAGGTAAAAAACATCTCTAAACCAATTGAAAAAGAAAGTAGTTTCCATCTAACCTCGAGACGTTGTAGAAACTGCAGTTTGGGATGTATTCTCATTATTCCATTTATCCATTATATATTGACCTTTAAATACACAGAGGAGAGGTATCATTCAACCAGCACAACAACACAACCAAATAGATGTGTTCTCTCGGCCAGACGAACTGGTGTAATTGGTACAAAATGCTTTTTAACGATTTAATTGCACCAATGACCTTTGTTTTACTAGGGTCGTGGCAAAATGACGTCCCGTCACAATTAAATATCTGTCCTGGTTTCCTTAAGGTTTAGTTCTTTCAAAGTTTGTTTTAATACTTCAAAAAAATTATAGATGACCCAAGGGTTCACTTGATCGCATCTAACATGTTCAATACTCCTAGGTTTCTTTATTAACAGATGGTGCCTAGTTTTAAATGATCTAAACCAGTCAGGGTCTGGTCTTTAAATCTACTCTAGATATTATTCTGTCTTATATACAATTGTCCTAAGTCTAATACTTCCTCTTTGGATAAGCCAAATCCAATTTTGTCTATAATGTTTAAGCAATCTGCAATTTCGTTTTCCTCAACAGACGAAAAATATGACTTAACTCCTCCACCACCGTTACCTTTTTTTGAAGTCAGTCCAGTCCCACGCGTTCCTTTGACGCGATGCTTCAGTATAGATCGTGGAATATTGTAAAATAATGATGCACCCCGTGTCGTCTTGATGCCATTTCTAATATCGTCAATTGCCCTATCAAGGTCTTCTGTGGCATATGAGGAGCCAGCACCTTTCTGGGCTTTTCTTATGTACGTTGATTTTAGAAAAAATAACTACGAATTTAAATTGATCTTCTCACAGCAACCAAAAGTACTAGAAAGGTATATAGTTAATGTTCTTGAGGGAAGGCACATTCTTGCAGTACAGCCAACAGCAAGAAACTTAAATACTCTTATAGTTTAAGAATGAAAAAGTTATGACCCAGATACTCCCTGGATTCAGTTACCCCCATCACCCCATGCTCTGTTATTTCGTTGTCTATTTTTAAATTTTGCAAGCTTCGTTTTTTCTTCGAGCACAAGTCTGGACACTAAAAGTATCATTAAAAGTATCAGTTGCTATTATCCAGTCTTCGTAGACACTTCGTCTCAGGACTAGTAACCTCCAGTTAAGTCTTACGTTGCCATGTTATCTATTCCTGTTAGGTCAATTATTCCATGTGTCAGAAGACTGAGAAACCTTTGCAAAGGTAATTACCATCGTCGGATAATTCTGATATGGTACATGATGAAGAAGATATCAGATACTCGCACAATTAAATATATTTTATGTCTGTTTATGTGTTATAGTCTTGTCTTGTCGGAAATTTAAGAATATTTAGTAAATATCTATATCGTGCTTCCATACTTTAGCTAATATTTATTTTACGTTAAAGAGCTGTATTCTCATATGATTAGCTCTGTGAAGTGGCTTAATTTCTTGTTTATGACCCATGTAAACTTCTTATATCTCAACAGATTAAGGACATGTCTCATTTGTCTGCTTCGCCGTCCACGGTATTTTTAGTGTTCGTCTATACAACCACATTTGCAAAAGATATTTTCAAGGTCCGTGGTTCGACACCATATAAGACAACTGACCATGTGTAACATAAAACATATAAATTCTTTTTTCCAGTCTCCTAGAATTTTTTCTGTGTTTCACATATCTGTTATTAGTTTCTGAAATATATCTATCCCTTTGTGTCCTCCAATTTTACGAATTTCAGCTGGTATATTGTCAATGGCTGAAGCTTCATTATTCTTCAGTGTTTTAATGGCACTAATGGCACTAATCCGACACTGCATGGTTCAAAATTGTTTTTCCAGCCTGCTTTTACGGTTGCTTCGTCACTGATTACTTGTATGTTTCAATTGATCGACTAGTATAATACTTTTTTTATGTGTTTTAAAAAGTATTGGAGTGCATTTGCAACACTATCAAATATAACTGACTTATCTTCATTAACTTAATTATTGTACATATTCCATTTGGATAATCTTCTTGCTCTGCTTTTTTAGTGTTAGCGACTACTTAACTTTTGATTTCGAAACACGGTGGCGATTCAGTTAAGTTAGCAATTGAAAAATTACTGGTATCTGTGTCTAGATCGAACAGGGGCGTTCCGTCTTGGTAAGCCAGTAGCTAACCACTGAGCTAAGGTCACTACTAGTCAGTGATCTAGACTACCGGTATGTTTCCGGTGTTCTTCTTTGTTATAGGACAAGTCCTGTCCGAACTCGGAACTCCGGAGGTTGGAGTGCCACAGGGGGCGATCCTGTCAGCCATACTGTATACAATATACACTGCCGATGTTCCAAGATCACCTGGAACACTACTCAGTAGATTTGCTATACACCGGCGATTTAGGTGAAATATTGGTAATAGCGATTTGGTAATAGCGCCATCCATTCTATGGTTTTACAGCTCAATTCGAGCCCTGGCCTCCCTCATCAAACCTCTCCATCCGTTACGATCTGTAGCCATTCTCCTTCACGATCGAATGGCAAGGAGATTTCTGGCATTTTCATCCACATCATCCCCCCATCGCGTTCTCGGTCTTCCAATAGGTCTCTTACCCTACATTCTTGCATTCAACAGTTTTTTTGGAAGTCTATTTTCTTCCACTCTAAATACATGGCCTGTTCATTCAAAACGCTCTAGGTGGACATACTAAGATAAAGGTGGTTTCTCTTTTGTTCTCATCTATAGAGCCTAGTATTCGTCTTAGTACCTTCCTTTTAAATATGTCTATGTGGTTTATGTATTTCTAACTACGTGTTCCAGTGCTAAATTAAACAATGTTGGCGCCACCCTTTTCATCTTGTTTTTCCTACCTTCAAATCTATTAAAACTGGTAACTTTTTAACAGTGTGGCACATATGTATATGTATTGCATTTATATAGCACTTTAGAAAAAATTTTATGTTAATTGCAGATCGCGTGATCTGCTGCTCAGGTATTTTAACTTGGAGACTTTGGTTGATCTTGAACTGATCTTTTCAAGCAGAGCTTTAGATCGTCGTTTTACTGATAGACAAATATGTTCTTGTTTCAAGGAGATACAGGAGAAAAAAAATATTATTTTAAACTAAAAAACATATTATTTATCTCTTGATATGTTAATAATCCATTGCGAACTGTATTTTTTTACTCTATAATTTGTTCCCTTATTTTAACTTCTAATTTATTTGTTAATCCATTTTTCCCTTGAACAAGACTAAACTGAAAACATCTCTTTATCATCGTATTAATTTAATTTGCTTATATTACAGTCTAACACTCATTAGTGTGTAAGAATCCAAAGAAAATATGCCCATCAGTGAAGACGAAACAGACTACAACAGGTCAAGAGAACCTCAGTCCACCATGTCCAAAGCAGAGTTACGAAAAACCCATAAACCGATAATGGAAAAAAGAAGAAGAGCTAGAATAAACCATTGTCTCAATGAAATCAAGACTCTTATTTTAGAAGCCATGAATAAGGATGTAAGTACATAAGTGAAGTTAGAAATAAAACGTAAGTTTTTTGTTTTTCTTTAATATACATATAGGTATATATATATATATATATATATATATATATATATCTATATATATATATATATATATATATATATATATATATATATATCTATATATATATATATATATATATATATATATATATATATATCTATATATATATATATATATATATATATATATATATATATATATATATATATATATATATATATATATATATATATATATATTCTGCGTCTGCGATAAGTTGCTACTGTCAAGTTAAGTTAGATTAGTTCTACTTCAGATCTCCTGGCTTACTCTATTATAGTTTCTTTAAGCTTAATTATATTTTTAAGTATTCGGTTTTTAATCGCTTATTTCTAATTAGCTTAATCTTTACTTGAATCTTAAACAGCATTTTCTTAACCTATACAAAGTCTCGAGCAATTAGCCAATATTATTATAAGTGTATGATATTTTTAACTTGTGTTCCATGAAATCCTATAACTGTCACCTGAAGAGCCTTGGTAAAAAAGCCTTCTATTAACCAAAAAAGCTGTATTCGATTTTAATCTTACGTACGCTTCCTCCGGCTTTCTTATAAATCATTCCGCATTCCTCTCCTTCTTTTTTACATTTATTACATCCCTCACAGTTACTCTGATTGTCATCTTCACTTTCTCAAGCATTTCATTCATAGGAATAGAATCTGTGATCCCTTTTCATACTAAGGTATTTGACACTCTTGTTTGCTGCTCTCTTTCTACATTAACTATATCATTCTTAGGACTTTAATCGAAACATCTACTTGGGATAATTCACTGACCATTATACTAATTGACAATTTACTTCAGTATTATGTACTTTATGTATGTAGGTACCTAATAAATCGATTATTTGATGATTATTGCTTTCTGTTTTTAAAGATAGTTGATTAATTGGTATAAAATGTTTAAATACTCCTTATATTCTTTATAAATTTTAATTCTGACATTTTTGTTTTAGCCCGCCCGTCACACAAAATTAGAAAAAGCCGATATTCTTGAAATGGCTGTGAAACATCTGCAAAACGTCCAGCGCCAACAGTTAGCAATGGCTATGGCTTCAGATCCTTCAGTTTTAAGAAAGTTTAAAACCGGATTCAATGAATGCGCGGCTGAAATAGATAAGTATATGAATCAGACAGATGGTGTAGATAACTCTATGAAGTTGAGAGTAGTAAATCACCTTCAGAAATGCATTGGTGGTATTGAACAGGTAGCGCAATTCTCATTTGGAGGATTTAATAATCTCAATTTGGTTGCTGGACCCACCCAAATTTCAAGTACAAACACTGGCGATCAAAATAATAATCCGAGAATACAAATACCACAAGGTATACAATTGATTCCGAGCAGATTACCAAGTGGAGAACTTGCTCTTCTTGTGCCAAACTCTAGGAACATCAACTTTTTTCCTAGCGGTCAGCGATCGAGCGCCTTTGCTACTGTGATACCTTCTTCAACAGAAATACCTAAACCTTTAAGTCCTCCTGTCAGCCCAATGATGCAAGAGGATTTAAGGCTTAGATGTCGATCACCTCAAGGTTTTAGACCTGTTGTACCAACAACAAGAACATTCAACGATGAGCACCAAGTTCCCCAAATATCTTCTACAGCAACACAACCTCTTGAATTGAAAATCGTTAAGTATCCAATTAGTAAAAAAATTGATTCTCCGAAGAAGATTGCTGAGCCTCTTTGTATAATTACCAATCAAGGGGAACGGTACAGACAAGCTCAAATGAAAGAAGAATCCGCAAATTACGAAGAAAACGTTATTCAGGGAGTTAAACGTAAATACCAAGAATCTCACGGTTTGCTCACAGTCTCCAACGATAACTTCTTTCAGCCACCTGCTCCCAAAATAATAAAAACTCAGTTGTTGACTCCGGATTGTCAACCATCCTCTAGTTTTTCTGGGGACGCGGATCCAAGGAGAGTTAAACAGGAGACAACTACTTCTAAAGACGCTTCCGATTCTACTGATATGTGGAGACCTTGGTGATATGACTATAATTTGTTATCTCTTTTAAAAAGTAGTCTTAAACATTTGATTTTATAAAACTATAATACAATATTAATCTGAAGTGTGTCTTTATGGTATCTCGGTGTTTTATTTCGATATGAACCGGTATAAACCAAAATACTATAAAAGACCAATTTTTGTAGTGTACTGTTTAAGAGAGATCGTTTTGAGACTAATAATTCTTATATGTTTAAATAAAATCAAATGTTTTAGAAATTTCCGGATCTATTAACTAAATTGACTATTCTCTTTACAACAATGCTGTGATATTGGCATCTCTTATGTTTATTCATTCTGAATTTTCTGTAAATATTTTATTTTAGATACCACATAGTTTCATTATAAATAACAGTCACTTCACGGACACGACTTGTAGTTTTAAGAGATTTTCTGACATAATACCCTATTTTTATTACCAAATACACTGTTATATACATAGATATACTTTTGCCAGTATAACTTGTTATTGCAGTCTACAGCTGTAAATAAAATAGTTGTTCATATACCACAATGGTTTTGTAAGGATTTCTTTATGCTTTTTGTTGCATATTGCAAGAGCCAAGTTATACTGATCAATTTATTAATACTGCTAGACATAAGTAGCTAATACTAACGGTAAAGTAAAATCGCTGCATTAGTAATTCCTAATCATTGATAGACATGATGCCAGTATTGAATGTTAAATTGAAAAGAAGAACAAGGCAAGTAGTGATTAATAAAATGTTCTAATCGGAAAATTGCTCCCTGATAATTATAACATAAATAATCTTCGTGACCAGTACCAAAATTTTTCGTTAGAAAAGTGTATAGAGAAACGTTACCTGGGTTTCTTGGCGGTGAGCTGTGATTGGGGATCCAACCTAGAAGGGTTGTCGTCACTTACTAATAATCTTCCTTGGGTATCTACTCTATTTCAGTGTTCAATTCCCATGTTTTTTACTCTAACCATTCATTTTACATGTTGGACTGTTTCAAATGCTTTATCGAAATCCACAAAACCCGCAAAAATATCTTTCCTCTGATCACCATACTTTTGCAACAGAGGATTCAGCACAAATAGTTTTTCTATGGTAACATTTCTAAAACCAAGGAGTATAGCTATTCACTGCTGACAACTTGAAGTGATATAAGTATATTGTCTCATACTTCGTCGTTTAAAATTTTTCCTTTTTAAATGTTCATATCTTTAATATATTTTTAACGAAGTTTTAATCACATGTAATGCGGGAATTTCTGTAAATGGGAGAGTACTTAATAATATACGATACTCGGACGACACAGTGCTAGTCGCTAGCAACCTTGAAGAGTTACAAGACTTGTTAGGAAGAATAAATATAACCAGCAAGTACTATGAGCTGCACATGAAACTGAAAAAAAAAACGAAATAAGTGATTATTAGTAAAATCGTTACTAATGACAATAATATAATCTACAATTAAAAATTAATTAGACCACTAGTATGTTATGGATGCGAAATGTAGGTGATGACAGAAGACACAAAAAGAAAGCTGGAAGTCTTCGAAGGAAACGTCTTAAGGAAGATACTTGCACCTATTAAGAGCGTAGGCGCAAAATTTCGGGCCAATGCTTTTTAAATGCATTATTTTTTTTTCTAATTCTGAGAAAACTAATAAGTATTTTTGAAAAATTTAAACGCAGAATGAAAGAATACATTATTACTGAGGACCGAAAGTCCCTGAATACTTCTCTAATGTTTATTTTAATAAGTTACAGGGGTGAAAAACAAGAGAAAATTTAGTGTGATTTTTAATTTCAAATATCTCATTCAAAAAAACTTTTTGTTTATTCTAAGGGACTTTCGGCCATCTGTAATAACGTAATCTTTCATTCTGCGTTTAAATTTTGTAAAAATATTTGTTAGTTTTCTCACGATTCGAAAAAAATGAATGCATTTAAAAAACATTGGCCCGAAATTTTGCGCCTACGCTCTTAACGAAAACGGAGTATGAAGATCCAGGTACAACTAAGAACTTTACCAACTCTTCAAAAAGGTACCGATTTCAGAATTCGTTAAACTTCAGAGACTTCGATGGGCTCGAAAAATTGCCAAAAAGAGCCCTAGGCGCATCGAAGTAGAAGGATTTGCGTTTATAAAATTGATATCATTTCTAACTTCTCCAAATGACCCTGCGTCTCCTCTACTGTTATTATATGGAGCTAAATTTCTGATCTTAAAAAGATCCATCAAAAGATTAGAAGCTTTTGAAATATGGTGAAACGTCAAACAAATGAGGAAGTATTGATCATGCAGAGTAAAATAGAGAAAATAAGATCGAGAGAAAGATGAAGAATCTAATGATTAAGAAACCTCCTTGAATAATTTGCCTTAACCTCCATTGAGTTGTTTAAGGCAGTATATGAGCTTCTGTTCAAGACAGTTCAATTGCCAAAGATGAAGTCAATAGTGAGAATAGTCTTTTGGACTAATGGTTGTTAAATAAGCTTGCTTCTTGAAAATTTATGCAAATGATATATAACGAAAGTGTAAACGAATGATGTAGCGAAAATACGGAGGTCATCAATAAGATTGAAGATAGTAACCTGGCATAACATTTTCATGGAATTAAATCATCAAAAGTATGGATACGATACCTATACGATAGTATTAATAGCAAAGAACTAATAAAAAAAATAGGAGAGGATAAAGAAGACCACAATTGCGGTGGACAGTCAACCTAAAAAAAATCGTAGACCGGAGTTGGATGAATATAGCAAGAAGCGGAGAATTGAAGAAATTAGGAAAGATTTATGCCCAATATTTTGGTAATGAAGCTGACATAGAAAGAATCAAACTTGTCTAACTCTACGCTTAAATCGGATGGGATAGAAAGATTTTCTTAATTTACAATAACAGTTTCTATATGCGATACACGTGATACAGCCCAAGTTTAAAAATATTACTGAAAGAAAATATAGAAGAATTTGCAACCCAAATTTCTGACACGTGAAATGAATTTCTCAGATGACAGAGAGATCTGATGATTTATCTAAATATAGCCCACCATTGTCGCTGATTTGAACATGTTTAATAAAGTAAAAAGCAAAAAAGGTGGGTATGCTGCGATTGAAACATAACTTTGGACAAAAACGCTCAAACATATAACATGACATTACATTCCCCAAAAAAGAAGGATGATCTATGAAGAAAATAATATTTCTTCAGATACGAAACTGTATATAAACATTATTGCGTGAATACATGAAATGAAAAGAGAAGAAATTTGGAAGTAGATATAGCAGTAGATATTAACCATCAAACTAAGATGTAAGAAGTGAAAGTACTTGACATTGACATGGCATGAACTTCATTCAAAATGATCTTCTAGTTTGCTAAGCACACAGCAATATTTGTAGATTATTTCTTTTACTCATTAACATTTGCCTATTGGTTGAAAAATCATTGACACGACCATTTTTAATAAACAATTAGATTTCCTGTGTATTCTTATTGTATTAATATCTAATCTAAAAACATTGGCGCGTTGATTCTATACTATAAATTTGTTTATAGCATATCTGAAGACTTCTACTGATGTTTGATGACATCATTCATTGTCTTATCTACCTATATTTTTCAGACACGAGATTCTGCATCCACCCACCTTGTGTTTCTTTATAATTTACTCCCATTATAACCTAAAGAATGCGGAATTTATCATAAATCATATGGCGGAAAATACAGAACATGTATATTTTTTGTATGAGTGTAAATGATTGTACAAAACATTTTGTATTATACATTCTGTTTTCTATATTCTATATTTACTTCATATGTACCAAGAAAATGAAACTTTAATAATATCAGTAAAAATACTTTTCTTGATTAGAAGAAAAATTAAATTTTCTTTTGTAAGCTACAAGTTTCTTTATTTGGTCGTTTTGTTTACTTCTTTTTACCGGCTTGTTAGAATAATATACAGATACAGTTATAGAAAACAATAGGCCTTTTCATCAGACGCCATGCTTTGCGTGCAGTTTTGATCAATGACATACACTATACAGAGTGTTCCAAGATGATTTTAACAGCCAATAATTCAGGGAATAATGAATATTTTTATTTGAAAATTGGGAAATTTCGTCATCGTGTCATCTTGTTGCCATACCATAACTCCTCTTTCACGTAAAGGAATATTCTCTAGGAACAAAGGTAGTTAATTTTTCAGAGAATTCAGATATCTTTGACCATTTAAATATTCTTCAAAAAAATATGAATGTATTAAACGCCCATTAAAGATCCCACGCCAAACAATAATTCCTCATCTAGTTTAAAAGCAAGATTTTCTTAACCAGTGCGGATTTTCCACTAACCAATAATGGGAGTTATGGCGATTTAAGTATCAAAATAATAATCGATTAAAAAAATTTTGCTAAGACACTTTTTTCCTTATTTTTAGACTTTATTTGGGAGTTTTTATCTCGAAAGTGTATACATGCACTTAATTGTTATTTTTATTACTAACCTAACATGTTTTTTTACAAGAAATTGTACGAAAAAAATGGCTGACACTATTTTGGATGAAAAGTCCTATTATTTTTACAAGAAGACTTAAGGTGTAGGCAATTTTTTTGAAAATCGTTCTTGTCTTTGTTCTTTATTTGTACTGCACAGACTGACATAATATTACTCGTATGTGAACCTACCAGTAGGAACGTCTCTTTGCATACAGTAGACTGATCTACCCACCATTGTGATTCCTTACTTTATTTTTAAGACGGCAAAATAAGCACGAATTTTAATTTTAAATTTTGATTAATTTTAGGTTAATTGTTTTGGACCTATTGATAATTGGCCATACATTTATTGTTATATTATTAGTTAAGAGATGCTTCTTTTATTTATAAGTAAAATAATGATTATTTACGGTATTTGCCAAAATAAACAATACAGAAATTTAGACTGCTGTAAAATTGCGCACACAATTAGTATTTATTTTATTGGGCGTATTTCAGTGCTCTATTATTAATAGAACAGCCGTGAAAATGGTTCTCACCACTGAGGAGAAAGTGTTGATAGTAGAGAGTAGAGCCACAGAATAATAAACATAAACAATCAGAATGTCCACTCTGCTTGTCAAGATAAGTACGCGCATTTCGTTCGTTCAGACGGAATCAGCCATGTTTTAAACGGAACCAGTGCTGTTCAGTGAAATGTTATCTGTTGTGCATAGAAAAATTTGTATATATACAGTCGAATGAAAAGACAGTATAAAGATACAGACAAAAAAGATGTATATATACAGACGAATGTTGAGAATTCCATGGATACAAATAGTTACTAATGTTGAGGTACTTCGTTGCATGTATAAACAAAAAAATTTACTAAGAATAATCAAAGAGAGGAAAATGCTATACTTGAGTCATGTGTTGAGAGGCGACAGATATGAAATATTTCAAGTTATACTGGAAGGAAAAGTACAGGGCAAAAGATCAGTAGGAAGACGCCAGAACTCGTGGCTGACAGTCCTGAGGAGATGGTTCGACCGCTCATCCGCAAAAATCTTTCGCTCAGCAGCAGTTTCCAAAACTACAATTGCCATTTGGATTGCCAACCTTCGAAAGGAGACGGCTCCATGAGAAGAAGAATAGAAAAATTAACCCGGTTTAATTTATTTACGGCAACCATAGATATAATATGCACTATTTTATTCGTACTTTTAGTTGAAGAATAGATTAAATTATTTCAAATTTACTAAATTATTAATCTCTAAAAATTTAAATTAGAGTACTGTCGTAGCTTGTCACAAATTTCTCAATTCGAGTCTATGTTTCCGTTTAAAATATGGCGATCGCGCGCTGACACACTTCAAAGGCGGCATCTCAGAGTGGGCATTCTAATTGTTATTTATTCTGTGCTAGAGCATTGATGCGATATTAACCTCCTTGGTATTGCATTGGCTGTACACATACAATAATGTAGGCAACTTAATCCTGTCAGATTTAACATAAAAGTCAGTGTCATAGTGTCAATGTAGATTATTCTCCTATTGTTTTTGTTGGATTATTTACAATTTTATCTTTATTAAAACCTTATCATATAGGTTTTGCTTTCTTATTTCAAGCATTATATCCGCTCATACGAAAATTGACGAAATAATGGTCCAAGTTTAAAACAAATGTCTGAAAAATATCTATAAATGTTAAACAAAGCGGCCCCATTAAAGGTATAAGGTTATCGATCATTGAGAAATTTTGTAAAACTGATATTTCGCTCCAGGGCTCCATCGGTCGTCTAAAAACAGCTTTTACCAACAATATGGATGAGTTCTCTAAATCTTTTTCTCTTAAACGAAGCCTTCGACTTGAATAACAGTGAAACGTCCACACGTCGACTGTTCAAATCTCTTGGTGGATATGCTTACCGTATTCAAATTGGACGAAGACTAAACGTTGCAAACAACGTGCAAAAGAAGTTTACTGTGGACGAGTGTTAAGTCTAGTACCTATACGTGGATCTCGATTTCTTGAGAAATTATGTTTTTATGATGAAAGTCACATTCACCTTAACAGTTATACCAATAGACAAATAACTCAATTTTTTGGATTTAAACGCCCAGATATCATTATAGACAAACCACTCCACAGCAAAAGAGTTACCATTTGGTGTGCTGTGTCTGGGCATGGGATTATTGGTCCTTATTTTGTTGGATATGAGAACGAGCGAAATGAATTTTCTTGGCAAGGTATTATTGAAGTCTCTCCCTCTCTTTATTTGTTAACAAATAGAAATTTGTGGTACCCAAAGAATGGCAGCTATAAAAATATAATTAAAAAAATGGATTCCTACAAAGAAATTGTCCAATTGACACCAACTGTTGTCTATTCAAAATCTTCTTGTCTAAACATGTTGGTTGGTTATTGAAGAAAAAACTGCACTTTAACTTCCTCGTGACAATCAAAAACAAAATATAGCCCGCTTAATGGAAACGAGAGTTGGTTTTATCTCTCAATAGCTACGATAACCTTGTTACCTGAAAACTGTAAAGTCCATGGGCAAATAAGGTTCACACATAATTTGTTAAAAATTGGACAGTTTCTAGTTCTTTCGGAACATACTTATATTTATATAATGCGCGTTTAGTCTCTTTTTTCCAATTATATGCTGAACTATAAAACTTAAATTCAAAATCATTAAAATCATTAAAAATAACAAGTGGACACCATTGTGTAAAATTGTTTTAAATCGGACCATAAGGCAAATACATCATTTGAATCTTCTTGTGTCATTGAGTACTAGATAGTCTTAGGAACCAGATCTAGGTTCTAGTCGGAAACTAAAATCAATGGATTAACATTTGATCCCTTATTGTTCAGCGGTCTAAATTTTGTGAATATATACAGCAATAATATTAGTGACTTGTTTCATTCAAGAACCAGAAATGCCATTATACATTCCCGTAAATGAAGCATCTTTTACTTCTGTAGATATATTTTAATACCTACTACAATACGCTCAAATCAAGCTTTAATTATACTTAAGAAAATGTGCTTGAGTACTCACCTCTAACTTTGAATGCTATTTGTTAAATTTGGTGAACATGATATAAAGTAGAAATGGTTGAATGTATCTATTATTAAACAGAATAAAGTTATATTTTATTAAGATAATGTTTTAGTTATTTAATGATATATATCCCTATATTTGTGGAAATCCCCTCAAGATGGACAAGGTAGAATAGTACAGAATCAAATAGATTACATTTTAATAAAGCACCGATTTCGAAACAATATTCATCATCATCATCTTTGGCTCGACAATCCTCTGTGGATCTCTGCTCTAAGATTCGTCGCCATTCTGTTCGGTTTCTGGCAACATGTTGCCATCTTCTGATTTTTAATATCCGTAAGTCGGTTTCAACTCTATCTAACCTCCTAATTCGCGGTCGGCCTTTGCTTCTTCTTCCTACAGGTGTTCCTGTGGTTAGCTTTTTAGCAATCGTATTTTCTGGCATTCGTATTATGTGTCCAGTCCATCTAAGTCGCTGTGTTTTAATGAACGTTATGACATCTGGCCCATCAAAGAGCTGATACAATTCAAAATTATATCTTCTGCGCCACTGCCCTTGGTCGTTTATAGCTCCAAATATTTTTTTGCGGAGTATTTTACGCTCAAATATTCCCAAAAGTCTTTCATCTTTCTGCGTTAGAGTCCATGTTTCTGCTCCATATGTGAGGACCGGCCTCAGCAATGTTTTGTATATAATAATTTTAGTTCTTCTTTGAATGTTTCTTGAGTGGAAATGTTTTTGGAGTCCATAGTATGCCCTATTTGTAAGATTTATTCCTCTTTTGATTTCTTCGCTCGTTTTATTGGTAGGAGTCAATAGCGACCCAAGGTATGTGAAGTTGTCAACACGTCCAAAGGTATGACTTCCAAAGACTGTTTCTCGTTCCTCATTTTCTATCGGATCCTTTGTAACCAACATGTACTTGGTTTTGTCTTCGTTGATGACTAGACCGACCTTTTTCGCCGCTGTTTCCAATTCTAGGAGATATTGCTCAACATCTCGCTTGCTACGCCCTATTATGTCAATGTCATCAGCATATGCTAAGACTTGTATCGATCTATTGTAAATAGTACCGCCGTCCCTAATTCGTGTATCTCGGACTGCCTTTTCTAAGGCAATATTAAATAGGAGGCAAGCTAGAGCATCCCCTTGTCTGAGTCCATCCTTTATCTCAAAGGATCTAGAATTCTCTCCCTGTATTCTAACAGTGGCTTCTAAGTTAGACATTGTCATTCTCGTTAGTCGGATAAGTTTCTCTGGTATACCAAACTCATGCATTGATTGGTATAGCACTGTTCTCTTGACACTGTCGTATGCGGCTTTGAAGTCGACGAATAGGTGATGGGTTTCAATATGGAATTCTAATGTTTTCTCGAGAATCTGTCTTATTGAATGAATCTGGTTAAGTGTTGATTTTTCTGGAGTGAATCCAGCTTGATATTTACCAACTATGCCCACTGTGTAAACTTGCAGCCTTTCGTAGAGAATATTTGCTAGTATTTTGTAAGCAGTTGTTAACAGGGTAATACCTCTATAGTTGTCACACTGGAGCTGTTCACCTTTTTTATGTAACGGGCATATCACGCCTTGAGACCATTCACAAGGCATGGTCTCATTATGCCAAACAAGAAGTAAAAGCTTATGCAGTGTCTGTAGTAGGGCATTGCCACCATTCTTGTAGAGCTCACTGCAAATTTGATCAATTCCTGGTGATTTATTATTTTTAAGCTTTTTAATGGCTTGGGCAACGTTTTCGATGGTAGGTGGTCTTTCGTTTGGGTTGAAAGGATTCCAATCATTTCGATTTGCTAGGGTGTTATCTGCTTCTTCGATAAGATGGCCATTAAATTTTGCATCGAAAAATTCAACCCATCTGTTTAGGATTGAGGTCGTATCATTTAGGATGTTCCCTTCTACATCCTTACAGCTCCTTAATCTTGGCTTAAACTCTTTGCTCATTTTGTTTAGATTTTTGTAGAACTTTCGAGTTTCATTTTGATTTCTTAGCCATTCTGTGCTTTCCAACTGCTTTTGCTCAAATTGTCTTTTTTTTTCTTCTATGTTATCGTTTTTCTTCTCTTCTTAGGTTCCGGTATTCTTCCTTTGCTCTTCTTGTGCATCCAGCTTGATTTGTCTTTAGGTATGCCCTGTTTTGTTATCTGTTGCTTCTTGGCACTCCTTGTCAAACCATTCGTTTTCTTTAACTGGTTTGGTTTTCCCCAATATTTTTGTTGCTTTCTCAGTTATTATGTTTTTACATTTTGTCCACAGTTCCTCTACATTTTCTCCCACCTCCAGGCTTTCGATTTCCTCGTCCATTTGTCTCCTACACTCTCTCGCAACGGTTTCAATGCGCAGATTATCAACATTAATTCTGTCTTGTTTCGTGTGTTTATCTTTCTTTAGGTTTGATATTTTCCTCTGATTTTTGCCATTACAAGAAAGTGGTCACTGTCAATGTTTGGGCCTCGGTAGCTTCTGGCGTCTATGAGATCGGAAGAGTACCTTGCATCTATCAGGATGTGATCTATCTGGTTAATGGTTTCGTTATCAGGGGATTTTCATGTTCCTTTGTGTATCATTTTATGGGGAAATCTTGTTCCTCCTACTATCATGTTTTTAGTACTTGTAAAGTTTATTAGTCTCAACCCGTTATCATTTGACTCTTCATGTAAGCTCTCACGTCCTATAGTTGGCTGGAAAAATTGCTCTTTGCCAATTTTTGCATTAAGGTCCCCAGCAATGATTTTCAAGTCATGACGTGGACATCGATCATATTCTTTGTCTAAGGTGTCATAGAATTCATCTTTTTCATTATCCTCCTTTTCTTCCGTAGGTGCGTGTACACTAAGTAAGCTATAATTAAAGAATTTTCCTTTAAGGCGTAGATAACATATTCTGTTGTTTATGGGTTTAAAGTTAAGGACTAATTGCTTTGCTTTTTTACTGACTAGAAAACCACTGCCAAACTCGTGTCGGGTGCTATGTCCGCTATAGTATATATTGTAGTCTCTTTTCTCGATAATTCCTGAACCAGTCCATCTCATCTCTTGAATCGCTACTACATCGGATTTTATTTTATCAAGTTCTTGTGTTAGTAGTCTAAGAGCACCTGGGGCATACAGGGGTCGTACATTCCATGTGCATATTAAACAATACAACATTCCATGTGCATACGAAACAATATTAAACATGTAAAAACTTACTCCGGCGCTAATATAAACTCAAATCAATTTACTCTGCTTAAAAATACAAATTAAATTAAAGAAATTAGCAAAGCCCACTAAGCCTAGTAGGATATATTTCAACCCCCCTTATAAATCCTCAAATACGTGAACACATACCACAGTAGATCAATAGAAAAACGAATATACCAAACGAAATGAATAATGGTACGACATACAAAACTCGATTTATAAGTTAGAAAGTCTGTGAAAATACCTACCATATTGCCAAAAATGAGTAGATGACACAGGAAATCATAGACTTGATGGAAGAAGAAAACTAAAAAATGCTCACGTACCTACTTATAAACGAAGACGGAAAAATTTGTGATCACGTACAACAGTTGTAAGAATACATAAGTAAACTATTTGACTTTTCCAAAAAATGCTACACATACACATACTATGAAAACCTTTTTTTTACCTGTGAAAACCAGTTAAACAAAGGTTTCAGTATAATAAAATCAGAAGTCAGAAAAGCAATACAGTAAACCAAAAATATTACAGCACCTGGACTTAAATTTCGTTTTGACGATGAAAACATTATAATAGCCCAGTCTGGTTAAAAAAAGGTCGAAAAATTTTTGGGAGATATCTGAAGCTTTTAAGACATAGGTGGGGGATACTAGATGACGAATAGATGAAGAAGTACTCGTATTTTTACCTTGCGTTTTTTTAAACAATAATTTATGGTAACAATTTGATTTTTTGCCTATAAGTTTTTTCCTTATATTTTATATACACAATATTTATATCATTTTTTTTATATCAAGAATATCTTTATTTTCCCGTTTTTTACATTAAAATTGATAAATAATTTAAGGAGATATTTGCAAAAAAACAGTTTTTTTTGCACTAATTTATAAATTTCATTAATTTTTTTTATTAACAAAGTAAAATGTTAACAATATAATTGAACTTCCAGGAATTACCGTCTTTTAAATTTGTGCGAAATTTCCTCCCGATCGGTCAAATAGTTTAAAAGTTATTTAATTTATTTATCCCTGAGGCTAAATATTTAAACTATTGATCTTGCTCTATTAATGATGCTAGACAAATTCAGCAAATATCATAGGATTCTTTAAGATTTAAACTATCTCAGAAATTAAATGCATATTGCGTTTTCATCGAAATTATTTACAATATAAACGTTTGAAAAAGTGGTATGTTTTTTACGTATAAACAATTATAATAATTTCTATATTTTTCAAGCTACAGACTTGTACGTACAACCATTCAATAGCTGGTAAAAAAACTCACGTTAAAAAAAAACTTTCTATGACCAATAGGAACGAGGTTAGGGACTATTTTTAAAAAAATCATATCTCCATTGTTTATATCCAATTTTTCGAAACTTACAGCCCTTCGAAACGAAGGTACTTTTGAAAGATCGACATAGGAAAGTGGAGAGGATATCTGTTTCAGCTCCGTTTTTTTTTCGGCATCGTAACTTCAAATTGCAACACGTAGGGAAAATTTAGATTATCTCGGCTTCCATTGCAGGTAGAAGCCTCTTTTTTTTTAATCTGAGGTATCTCGTCGAAATATGAATAACTACATAGTTTTCACTGGCCAGAAAATATAAGAAATCTCGGAACAATTGAGTCAATTTGAAATTCACCGTAAAAACTTAATTATAATTAATATAAGGAATATAATCATTGAATGTGTAAAAAATGAAATGAAATTTAATTTATAAAATATATAAGTATTATTACATCATTGATATAAAATGAAAAAATGTCAATTTTCCGAGATTTGAAGATTTCCGGGGGTTGGGGGGGGGGTGAAGAAAATTATGTCATTATTAATACTGCGACAGAGTATTCCAGCCAAATTATAAAAAAAAAATAAGTTTTTACGGTGAATTTCAAATGGACTCAATTTTTCCGAGGTTTCCCATATTTTCCGGCCAGTGAAAACTATGTATTTATTTATATTTCGACGATTAAAAAAGAGGCTTCTAGCTGCAATGGAAGCCAAGATAATGTAAATTTTTCCTACGTGTTTCAATTTGAAGTTCCGATCTCGAAAAAAAAAATGGAGCTGAACCAGTTATCCCCTCCACTTTCCAATGTTGATCTTTCAAAAGGGCTGTAAGTTTCGAAAAATTGGATGAATTTTATAGCTATAAGTTTCAATATAAGTTTAGATTTTCATTTAAAATTTGTGCAAATATTACTTTTTATTGTTTATAAACAATGGAATTATGATTTTTAAAAAAATAGTCCCTAACTTCGTTCCTATTGTTGATAGAAGGTTTTTTTTAATGTGAGTTTTCTTACCAGCTATCCAATGGTTGAACGTACAAGTCTGTAGCTTAAAAAATATAGAAGTTATTACAATTGTTTATAAATAAAAAACATACCCCTTTTTCAACACACACATTTAAAAGACTGTAATTCCTCGATGTTCAAATGTATTAATAACATTTTATTTTGTTAATAAATATCTCCGTAAATGATCAATTTTTATTTAAAAAACGTGAAAACAAAGATATTCTTGATATAAAAAAAATGATATAAATATTGTTTATGTAAAATATAAGGGAAAAAACAAAAAATCAAATTGTGACCATAAATTATTGTTAAAAAAACGCAAGGTAAAAATACGAGTACTTTTTCATCTATTCGTATTCTAGTAACCCCCACCTATGTCTTAAAAGCTTCAGATATCTGCGAAAAATTTTGCCGTGAAATCGATGATTTTTGCATAACCAGACTGGGCTATTACCTACTTATCCACTTTCTTTAACAAAATTTACAACCACAGAAATATATGAAAATAAATAATTGGTAAAAAGCATCTCACCAAATGCAGCGGCTTTAGACTAATCAGTTTAATGAACCACACACTTACGATCTTTTTACGAATTATACAAAACCCAGTATTCCTTTTGTGCGAAAGTAGTATGGGCAAAAACCAATTTGGATTTAAAAACGCTCTAGGAACTAGAGATGAACTAGAGGTCCCTTAAGCTAGCGGGGACACATGAGCGGAATCCAATTTAACCTACGTAATATTTTTTCACCAATTTTTCACTAATTTATTACCACCCTAATAATTTTTCACCACCAAACCAACCTTAAGGGGAGCGATTCTGCTGGCTTAAGGTTCAAGCTAGCAGAATTCAAAAAAAAAACTTTTTGTTGATGGCATATTTTTTCACCAATTTTTCACTAATTTATTACCACCCTAATAATTTTTCACCACCAAACCACCCTTAAGGGGAGCGATTCTGCTGGCTTAAGGTTTAAGCTAGCAGAATTCAAAAAAAAAACTTTTTGTTGATGCCATATTTTTTCACCCATTTTTAACTAATTTATTACCACCCTAATATTTTTTCACCACCAAACCACCCTTAATGGGAACGATTCTGCTGGCTTAAGGTTCAAGCTAGCAGAATTCAGAAAAAAAACTTTTTGTTGATGGCATATTTTTTTACTAATTTTTCACTAATTTATTACCACCCTAATTCTTTTTCACCACCAAACCACCCTTAATGGGAGCGATTCTGCTGGCTTAAGGTTTAAGTTAGCAGAATTAAAAAAAAAACTTCTGGTTGATGGCATATTTTTTTACCCATTTTTCACTAATTTATTAACACCCTAATATTTTTTCACCATCAAAACACCCTTAAGGGGAGCGATTCTGCTGGCTTACGGTTCAAGCTAGCAGAATTAAAAAAAATATTTATGATATACCACAGTGTTCTGCTAGGTTTTTACGAATTTATTACAACTTTAGTAATTTTTCACCCCTTACTACCCCTTTAACAAAAATTAAATAAATTTGTTTTTTCAAAAATACCTCAATACATTTACACGGTGTGTGTGTGCGAGTGTGTGTGCGTGAAAAACACTTCTGTTGTAATAATTGGTATATTTAATTAAAAATTTCTACTTACCTATTACTTATTAATTACTTAAGTACTAATTAAGTACTCTAAAAGTACTACAAATTTCACTGAAGATGGACTGATAAGTCCGAACACGTTTTGAATTTAATCCCTTAGGATTTTTAAAATTTAATTAAATATACCAATCACAACAGTGTTTTACTTCAATGTTCGAGTTTTTTAACTATATGATATACAGCCAACTCACGGGAATGATCCCTTTTTAAGTTGTAAAATTTTTTAAAAAAATAGGCAATGTACAAAACAACAATATTGCAATGTTTAGCATATAAAAAAGTTGGTGAAGTTGGTGTTTGTGTAAATTCTAGCATTTAAAGATGTAAACTACTTTCCTTATTTGAATTTCTAGTATTTATGGGAATTATCGTCCACACTGACACATACGGATTTTAAGATTGGAGGGTTATTGGAAAACAGATCCACTATTCAACTTAAAATCTTTTTTGAAGAACATCGGAAGAGATCTTTTTCTTATAATTTTAAGGTGCCTAATCTTCATCCATAATCCAATGGGACCGAATGTTATTCCTGAAGATCGGTTTTATAGAATAAGAACAGTTATAGACTTTTTAATAATAAAATGACTGCTCTGCGAAAAGATGCAGAGTATGTCCTATCCTAAAAATAAGAAAAAACCCAATTTATGAGTGTGTGGATTGTGCCGAGAAACCAGATCTCTCCGTGGGCGATTCTTTCAAACATTTCCATAAACAAGATAAATAAGTTAATATTTTTTTGTAATAACCTTTAATTTTTACCTATATTCAACTGACAATGAATGAAAAATCGACAAAGAATTAAAATACAAATATCTTTAAATTTTTAAAATGCTGCTAATATAAATTTGTTTTACTACGCAAATAATCTATATCAGCTGTTCTGACCAACCGGTAATTTCGGTCTCATTTCAATATACCTACTTAAAATATTTATATCCTAAAATGTTTTCCAATATAAATTCTTTATGTTATACACCTAATTTTAAAATTATGTTTTGACCAATCGTTAATACTCTTCTTATGTAAATAATATTAAAATATTAAATACCTAAATTATTTTTCAAATTTTCATCTACCTAATGAATACAAATCTTTTAACAATAGGTGCGCACGGTCCCGACTACCCTCCTTTACAATCAGATAAACAATGTAATAGACGTAATAACATTATTTCAATTTGAATATTTCTTACCTGGTAATTTATTCTGTGAAATATAAAAATTCCATTGTATTTACTAAAACTCAACTTGATTTCAGTTATTTTATATTCAAAAAAGGGACTAACGATTCGATTTCGCTTAGCCATGTCATACGACTCGAATCAGAGTCAATTTTTTTACAACAGGTAAAATTTATAGTTTTTGGAATAAAGTGTTTTCATATTTTTAATATTTAAACATTGAAAAAATAAATATTAGTTAGTATAGAATAACATTTGAAAATGTTTTCCAATTAGGGTAGTTGAGAAAAACATGACTAGGCTGGTAAAAATATATTAAAATTCTAGCAGAGCACTCTTGTGTTTTCAAAAAGATTTTTTATTCACCTAGCGTCAATGTGTATCTTGTTGAATGTTTCCCATTAACTGAGGCTTAGGGGGTCAAAAATTATAAGGGTGGATCAAATTTAGTAAAAACCAGGCAAGCAATTTATATTTTCAGTTACAAGTAGAATACAGTAAAATTATAAAAATAGATTTTTTATCACCTTAAATTTTAACGTAGTAGAATTATTGACTCCTCATAGAGGGTAGTTTAATGGGTGAAAAATTACTAGGATGGTAATGTATTAGCATGTATTAGTACAAATCTAGCATGATACTGTAGTATCTCATATTTCCGAAAAGATTTGCTTTGCATTCAACCAGCGTAAATGTGTAGATGGTGAAGTTGGTTAACATTTAGTAAAAACTAACCAGAGAGTTTCTTATTTTATTTATAAATAGTATTTAGTAAAATTATAAAACAAAACTTTTTCACCTTTAATTTAAACGTAGCAGAACTATTGACTTCCACTAAGGGTTAGTCGAGGGATAAAAAATTACTAAGTTGGTAATAAATTCGTAAAAACTTAGCAAAACACTGTGGTATATCATAAATATTTTTTTTTAATTACGCTGGCTCGAATATTAAGCTAGCAGGAACGTTTCCAAATAAGATTGGTTTAGAGATGGAAACTTATCAGGGTAAAAATACTTTTTTATGTCAGTTATAAGTAGGGGATAGTGAAATTGTAAAAAAAGATTTTTTTCACGTTAAATTTTAACCTAACAGAATTATTGAAATTGAAATTGTAAAAAAAGATTTTTTTCACGTTAAATTTTAACCTAACAGAATTATTGACTTATCACAAGGGGTAGTTTAGGTGTGAAAAATTACTAGGGTGGTAATAAATTAGTAAAAACTTAGCAGAATACTGAGGTATTTCAAAAATACGTTTTTTTCTTATTTTGCTGGTTCAAATATTCAGCTAGTAGGAAAGTTTTCGAATAGGTTTATGGGAGCAAAATTATCAGGATGGTCAAAGTTTAGCATAAACTTAACAAAACACTTTTTTATTTCAGTTATAAGTAGTGGACAGTAGATTTGAAAAAAAATTCTCCTTAAATTTTAATCTAACACAATTATTGACTTTTCACAAGGGGTAGTTAAGGGGTGAAAAATTACAAGGATGGTAATAAATTCGTAAAAACCTAGCAAAACACTGTGGTATATTATAAATATGTTATTTAATTCTGGTATCTTGAACCGCAAGCCAGCAGAATCGCTCCCCTTAAAGGTGGTTTAATGGTGAAACAATATTAGGGTGGTAATAAATTAGTGAAAAATGGGTGAAAAAATAGGCCATCAACAAAAAGTGTTTTTTTGAATTCTGCCATCTTGAACCTTAAGTCAGAAGAACCGCTCCCATTAAGGGTGGTTTGGTGGTGAAAAATTATTAGGGTGGTAATAAATTAGTGAAAAATGGGTGAAAAAATATGTCATCAACAAAAAGTTTTTTTTTTAATTCTGCTAGCTTGAACCTTAAGCCAGCAGAATTGCTCCCATTAAGGGGGGTTTGGTGGTGAAAAATTATTAGGGTGGTAATAAATTAGTGAAAAATGGGTGAAAAAATATGTCATCAACAAAAAGTTTTTTTTTTGAATTCTGCTAGCTTGAACCTTAAGCCAGCAGAATTGCTTCCATTAAGGGGGGTTTGGTGGTGAAAAATTATTAGGGTGGTAATAAATTTAGTGAAAAATTGGTGAAAAAATATGCCATTAACAAAAAGTTTTTTTTTGAATTCTGCTAGCTTGAACCTTAAGCCAGCAGAATCGCTCCCCTTAAGGTTGGTTTGGTGGTGAAAAATTATTAGGGTGGTAATAAATTAGTGAAAAATGGGTGAAAAAGTATGCCATCAACAAAAAGTTTCTTTTTTGAATTCTGCTAGCTTGAATCTTAAGCCAGCAGAATCGCTCCCCTTAAGGTTGGTTTGGTGGTGAAAAATTATTAGGGTGGTAATAAATTAGTGAAAAATGGGTGAAAAGATATTACGTAGGTTAAATTGGATTCCGCTCATGTTTCCCCGCTAGCTTAAGGGTCCTATGAACTAGTTTGTAGGCGCGTTCTCTTAAAAAAAGATGTGAGTTCCGACAGAATGTCTATGTTTGTTTTATCTTCAAACCGACCGAGTACAACAAGGTAAACTTTTCGATTTCCTGCGGATAGCAGGACTTGACGACTACAATTAACAATTAACAATTTACAAGACCTCCAGACATTAATACATTTAGTCAGTAAAGCAAATTATCGGAGAGGCCTTAAATTAAAATTATCATTTCCGAGACAAAGTAGTTGGAAAGATTAATATAGGTCAAGGTCTGCTTTCTCTTAATGGAGAGGAGATAGAACGTGTAAACCATTTTAAATATATTAACCATGGCAGCTGGTTAAATGTAAATTATGACTATGATGAAGAGACAATAACTATGATCAAAATATCAAGTAAGACTTTTTGACCCGGAAACCAGTTTTATGTAACAGAAATCTATCGATGCATATTCGCACGAAGATCCTGAAATATTATGTGTGGTCTATCTATTCTTAACTTTATGTTCTTAAAATGATGAATTCGGAACGTCTGCTTATAAACATCAGAAAAAGAAAAAAAACAGAATACTTCGGCCATATAATTAGAGGACCTAAATACCATCTACTTCGCCTCATAATAGAAGGAAAAGTGGAGGAAAAGAGATGGATTGGTCGAAAGAAACTTTCATGGCTGCGTAATATTAGGCCATGGCGTGGTTCCACAGTAGAAAATTATTTCACGCAGCAGCCGATAAAGAAAGGTTTCAGGAAAATGTAAACATGATATAGACCAACGTCTAAATACGGACACGGCACCTAAAGAAGAAGGTCCCAAAATTAAAAAAAAAAATTAAACACTATTGTCTAGTATTACCTACCTTAAGTCACACAAATAGTTGTTATTGATTTTGAAAATAGTAATGAAAGATAAATGATGTGGGAAAATGCCAGTGCATTTTTTTATTTAATTAGTATAATATGATAAATCGACAATCGAAGAAATAGTTAAGGCAATTAGAGATACGGATAAAATAATCTAGGCACAGATCGCTACCTAGAATATTAAAACTATTTATGAAGCTGGCAAAAACATAGCATTATCCAAGAAACGCAACGTATGTTCATCAATATATTGGGACTAAGTGAAACCAGTTGGCCAGACTCCGATGAATTACAGATTAAAAATACCGAAATTAACTGTTGTGAATTTATTAAAAGGTTCAATATTTATAACACTTACGGATTTAATTTATTTCTTTATTTATATTAACTTATCTGACAATAATTTATTATATCCGTACGTAACAAATTCGCGAGCGCGGGTCTTGAGAATTAACTGTCCCTCCATATAAAAATGTTGTATTTATATACGAAATTCTGATATACTAGAACAGCATCGAAAGATCGCATTGTCTTGCATCGAAAAATCGAGAAGCATCTAGTTGGATGATTCACCATAATTTGAATCTAGATCCTTCGCCAAAATTTCTACAATAAAACAGAATTATTAGTGAATAAAAACATGTTTTAAAGGTTAAAACTATGACTCATATTTTTACGTAACATTGCCCCCCTCTCAAAAGATGGTTCCTCCTGGAACCTTGTTGGGACTAGAACTGGAACGGTATGCTGGTATCGGCAACTGGACCCTCTTTTACAACTTCCAGTTGTATAAAAATGACAAGGGACGGTTTTCTCTCCGCACCAGTAACTATGCGGATTGCAACAGACTAACACCTGGACTTCGGTGTCTTTAAAGATCTCCTCCACCATATTTCGGATAACTCTCCAATCTAATTGGCGGCACTCCAACTTTGGCATGGCTAACTTTTGCACGTCGGACTCTAGTACGTGCCCTCTCAATTGAAGTAAGGCTTCCCATACACCTCGGTAGGTAGGTTGGTCACGGGCAGTGTCTTTTGTTACCTGCAACTCGACCAAACTTCCTTCGAAAGACGGATGCCAACCCTGGTGCGTCTTTGATACTGGCCGGGATGGTAAGGGCCAGCGAGTAGTCATCGGGGAGCGCGAGTAGATCTTGCTTTTCTTCAGTGGTAACACCATGTCTCGCTTTACCGGTACCTCCATAGGAACCCATGAATTCCTCAAACGTGAGGTCAGACACATCTTGGACTTGGTTTACTTCCACTTCTTCATCTACGTCGTGGTCACCTTCGAAAGATGCCAACCGGTTATGGTGTACTATCATCGGCTTTCCCCTCGGAATCTTGCTTATTCGGTAGATGACATCGTTGATCCTCTCCATGATGAGGTATGGACCTTCCCAAAACTGCTGCAATTTGGGAGAACAACCTTTTCGCTTCTTGGGATTATACAGCCATACTTTGTCGTTCTTCTTAAAGCAACCCTTTTCGGCTTGTGTATCGTACCGTTTCTTCATTCGGTCGCTAGCGATCTGAAGGTGGGAACGGACCAACTCATGTACATCGTCCATTCTTCTTCGTAATTCGATCACATAATCTTCACCTGCTACATCTTCTCCAGGTCGACACCCAAATTCTAGATCACAAGGTAGTCGCATTTCGCGTCCGAATAGGACTCTGGCTGGTGTCCGGCCCGTTGATTCGTTAACAGCAGATCTGTAGGCCATTGTGAAGAACGGAAGGTATTGGTCCCAGTCTCGCTGATGATCGGACACCATCTTTGTCAAATACTTGCCAACTGTCCTATTCATTCGTTCTACCATACCATCCGATTGCGGATGATACGCGGTAGTTCTTGTTTTCTTCATGCCTAGTCTATCACATATTCCTTGGAATAGATCACTTTCGAAGTTCCTGCCTTGGTCACTATGGATCTCCAAAGGCACTCCAAATCGGCTGATATATTCTTGGATCAACTTATCTGCAACGGTGGCGGCCTTCTGGTCTGGAAGTGCGTAAATCTCGACCCACTTAGTGAAGTAATCCATTACTACCAACATGTACTTGCCCCCATTTTCACTTTCTGGAAATGGCCCTGCAATGTCCAAAGCTATTCTTTCAAACGGGCTTCCAACATTATATTGTCTCATAGGAGCTCTCCTTTTCCGGTGAGGCCCGTTACTCGTAGCACAAATAGTACATTTCTTACACCAGTCTTTTACGTCGTCGGAACTGTTCATCCAATAAAACCGTTCCCGAATTCGCTGAAGGGTTTTCCTTACACCAAAATGCCCTCCCGATGGACTGTCGTGTAACTGACGAAGTACTTCGGCTATTCTGCTCTTTGGGATCGCCAACTGTCTTCTTTTCTCTGAACCGTCATCATTTTCCAGGACTCGTTTGAGCAAGCCATCTTCGATGATAAATGAGTCCCACTGGGCCCAATACGTCTTAACTACTGAGCATAGGTTTGATATTTCCTGCCAAGGTGGTCGACGGTTTTCCTCTTTCCATTTTCGGATTTTCTGTATAACTGGATCTCTCTCTTGTTCTTCCCTTATCTTAGTAGGCGTCCAGTCGTCGTTGACAATCGTCGTTCTTAGCACTGCTGCTTCCTTGGATTCCGTTTTGTTGCAGTGGGGACACTCTGCTGGGCATGGCCGTCTGGAAAGAGAATCAGCGTTTCTGTGGCTAACTCCGGCTCGGTGCTCAATCTTAAAATCGTATTCTTGGAGTCGTTCGATCCACCTGGCTATCTGACCCTCTGGATTCTTAAACTGCATCAACCACTTAAGGGCGGCATGGTCGGTTCGGATTAAAAACTTCCTTCCATAGAGGTATTGATAGAAGTGCTCTACTGATTTCACTACTGCCAGAAGTTCTCTTCTCGTGACGCAATAATTCCGCTCAGGTTTTGAAAGAACTTTACTAAAATATCCGAGGACTCGTTCCTGTCCTCCTTGAATCTGAGACAGCACTCCTCCAATTCCCACATTACTTGCATCTGTATCTAAGATGAACTCTCCTTCTGGCAGTGGATACCCTAAAATTGGTGCTGTTATTAAATGCTTTTTCAAGGTCTCAAAGGCATTTTGGCAGTCTGTATCCCAGCGGTAATCTCTTGCTTCCTCCGTAAGTCGCGTTAATGGCTTAGCGATATCTGCAAACTTCTTAATAAACCTCCGGTAGTAAGTACATAGTCCAAGAAAACTTCTCACTTGATGTTTATCAGTTGGTTTTGGCCATTCCTTAATGGAATCGATTTTTCCCTTATCCACGGCCACTCCTTCTTTACTGACTATATGACCCAGATAATTGACTTTACCTTGAAACAGCTGGCACTTCTTGGGGTTTAACATCAATTGGGCAGCTTTAAGTCGATTAAAAACGTTTTCTAAATTCTTCAGATGTTCTTCGAATGTCTCCCCCAAGACGATTATGTCATCCAAATAAACCAGGCATGTTTTCCAAGATAACCCTCTCAACACATTTTCCATAAGCCTCTCAAATGTCGCAGGAGCATTACAGAGTCCAAATGGCATAACGTTGAATTGCCACAATCCAGATCCTGTGGTGAAGGCTGTCTTTTCTTTATCTACTGGGTCCATTTCTACCTGCCAGTATCCAGACTTCAAATCCAAAGTAGAAAACAATTTACTTCCAGCCAATGTGTCCAATGTGTCATCGATCCGAGGCAGAGGATAACTATCTTTCTTGGTAACGTTGTTCAGCAAACGGTAATCCACACAGAACCTCGTCGTTCCGTCTTTCTTCTTAACCAGGACCACCGGAGAGACCCATGGGCTCGTAGAAGGTTCTATCACCCCGTCTTTCTTCATTTCCTGAACAATCGTTTCAGCTTCCTCTCTTTTCGCCTGTGGTAATCGTCGAGCTGTTTGACGAATTGGCTTAGCATTACCAGTATCAATTTTATGCTTAACAACCGTAGTTCTTCCCGTCTTTCCTCCTTTCGGTACGAAAATATCACGATACTGCCGAAGAAATTCCCTTAATTTCCTTTTCTCCATCTGATTTAGAGACTGTCCTGCAACTGCAACCATTTGGTCGAATTTGTCGTTGGAATTATCAGATGTTGTCGCCTGACGGATTATGGATGTCACAGGTACACAAGTTCCTAATTTTGTCTCTTTCTTTATGGTCACTGGGTAGTCGTTGACATTGATAAGTCTCACAGGAATTTCTTTAGCCGAAGTCACCAATTCCTTTCCAATTATGATTCCACGGCCAACCTCATCGTCGTGGTTCCAAGGCTCCATCATAACAGGTCTCCCTTCGTCTACAATTCCCTGTAGTCGCGCTACTATGATCGTTTCGCTTCTCGCAGGCACGACTGTATCTTCTGTAATGGCTGCTTGCACAGTGTTGTCATTATGTGGATGGAGAAATACCTCCTCGTTGCCAACTTTGATTACCTTATTCTTAAAATCCAATTGGAATCCATGCATATTCATTACGTCCATACTTAATATAACATCCTCTTCGATGTCAGCAACTATAACAGTATGGACGAACTTTTCTGCTCCAATTCCCAATTGTACCTGGATTTCTCCATGAATGTTAGCATTTTCACCTGTAGCGGTCCGAAGTCGCAACCTCGTTGGTAACAGTTTCTTTCGGCTGTTTATAACTGTCGGGCGTATAATGGTTCTGGTCGCTCCGGTATCCACCAACAACGTATGCTTTTTACCATTTATGTCTCCATCTACATATACACTATCTTCACGACATTTCAAAGAAGCTATTAGTATGAGAGGGTCTTTGGAAAAGTTCCGAGTCGAAGCTGCTCCCCTAAAGCCGACTCGTTCTGGTTTTCCTGATGGTGAGTTTCTTGATTTTATGGTCTTCGTTTTCTTGCATGTCATGCTTTTCATCATATTAACGAGCTGGTCAAGTTTATCTTCATCTCCTTCCTCTTTTACAGTTCTAACTTTACTGTACCCGCCAGAGGCCTGCGTAGCTGACTCGTATTCGAGGGCGGCGGATAAGACATCAACCAGCGTTTTGTGACGAGCTAATCGCAGTGTTCTCTGCATTTCATGATCACGAAGACCATCAATAAACGTTTGAACGGCCAATTTTTCCATCATGTCTTCGGGAGCTGTTGGATAAGCATATCGTACTAATCTGGCAATATCTACCTCATATTCTTGAAGAGCCTCATCTTTCTTCTGTCTACGATTTTTAAGCTGCGACTGATATACATGCTCCAAATGTTCGTGGCCATATCGCATATTTAACCTCTTCTTCAGTTGTTCGAAATCATCGGTCTCCTCTACGGCTATGGTCTGAAGCACATCTAAGGCATCTCCTCGAAGAGCGATAGTCAGGTTTACAGCCTTTTCTTTTTCAGACCATCCATTCGCTCTTGCGGCTGATTCGAACTGTTTCATGTAGTTGTTCCATGATGATTTTCCGTCGAAAGTTGGGACTTTAACATGAATAGAACCTCCACTTCCTTCAAATTTCGGCCGTGTCTCCAACTTAAATTTCGTCTGGTCTTCTTTTATCTCCACTGTAATTGGATTGTTTCCTCTCTCTGCTGTCCCTGTTTCCTCCATCTTCCTTTCCATCTCTTTAATCTTTTCTTCGAAGGCCGACATATCGGCAGCAACTTGGTTTTTTAACGAAGATATTCTATCGTCGAGGGCAGACATCTCAGAAGTGACTTTAGAGATTTCTGAAGAGATCTTAGCAGAAACTTTGCTTTCCAGGGAAGAAATCTCGTTAGAAACTTTGTTTTCTAATGAGGCGATGTCGCCGGAAACTTTCGAAATATCGCCAGAAACTTTGTTCTCTAATGATGCGATATCACCGGAAACTTTGTTCTCTAATTTCGAAATCGACGAGATGACAGCATCTTCAAATATATAAGTCTCTGGATCTAGTCCTTCTTCTAGCAAAGCGTTCTTTAGTCGTTGGACTAACTCAGCCTTTTTTCCGGTAGAAGCTAATTCTCTGTCTTCAAGATGTCTTCTTAAATTAGTCACTGTCAGCTCATAAATCGTCGTCATTTTCACAATTTACAAATATTCACTTGTATTATTATTATAAGTCTAATTTATGTTCGATCTCACTCTGACACCATTTGTTGTGAATTTATTAAAAGGTTCAATATTTATAACACTTACGGATTTAATTTATTTCTTTATTTATATTAACTTATCTGACAATCATTTATTATATCCGTACGTAACAAATTCGCGAGCGCGGGTCTTGAGAATTAACTGTCCCTCCATATAAAAATGTTGTATTTATATACGAAATCCTGATATACTAGAACAGCATCGAAAGATCGCATTGTCTTGCATCGAAAAATCGAGAAGCATCTAGTTGGATGATTCACCATAATTTGAATCTAGATCCTTCGCCAAAATTTCTACAATAAAACAGAATTATTAGTGAATAAAAACATGTTTTAAAGGTTAAAACTATGACTCATATTTTTACGTAACATAACTATTCAGGAAATAATGATCCAAATCATCGAAATTGAGTAGCGATTTTTGTTACTAAGAGCTTATGTCATTACCTCTTTTATTCCTATCTCAGAGTGGTTATAATAACGAATATATTTAGATAGGAATATATATATATATATATATATACAATATATATATATATATATATATATATATATATATATATATATATATATATATATATATATATATATATATATATATATTGTAGCGTGTTTCAATAAAACGAGCGATTATATAAATATATTTATTTATAAGTTTACAGTACGATAATATCTTATAAACTAACTTTAGCTAATATCATCACTACTTATATATACAAGTTATCATGTACTAGAATATTCTATAATAGTCCACTTCTATTCGCCTGCATCAGCGCGTCGATCTCCATCCCGGTCGATATATCCGGAAGGATTCCGAACACAGATCATCGTCTCGAGATACAACCGTTATATGGGTTAAGTCGAAATAAGCACGTTCGGTACACTGCTCCCCTCTTAGATCTGAGCGTCCCGATCAGCAACTCTATATGTAGGCCCAGGATGACGGAATCTATAGGACTCTCCAGCTCTGCGTGAATCCCTCAGAAAGAAATACTACTTCTACTACTAAAGAAAGTCTACTGTCTTTGAAGGACACGATCTCTTTGGATTAATGCAACACACAGTAATTCGTAAGCCGTTTTCTCGGAAGATCACTTCAAGCAATCTTCCAATCCAGATTTTCTAGTGCATGGCCTATCTTGGGTAAGGCCAAATTCTTGATGTCATAATTGCACAAGATTTTCTTCAAATTAGTTAGAACACGCCATATATCCTCGTAGCTTGTTCTGTCTGTATATGACTTCCTGGTCACCATATACAGCAAAGATCGAGGACCATCTTCTAATCTCAGTACGGCTGATTTTTTTTTCGTCCAAACGACCGAACTTCTTATAAAATACGAATGAGATTCCTTTAGTCATCTCAAGATCATGGGCAACACCGTGGGCTAGAGAGACGTTATACGGAACACTAAAAAGATTCTTCTGAACTTCTGTGGTCACGCCGAATCTAGCACTCTTTCTCTCTGCGTAATTTGAAATAAATTCATTAAAGCTTGGTCGCCGGTCATTTTTGATCTCATGTTGAAGGGTTCGTGCTTCTTCTGTTTCATTTGAGCAAGCATAAGGTGCAAGACGATTTATGTGAACTACTTTTGGTTTACCTTTCGGCAACTTCTTAATTCGGTATGTTACGTAATTTATTCTCTTTTTGATTTCATACGGACCTTCCCATTGTCTTTGCAATTTAGGAGACAAGCCTCGACGGCGTTGTGGATTATAAAGCCAAACAAGATCACCTACTTCAAAGCTTTCATTCTTGCATCGAGAATCATATTGATCTTCATTCTGTCACTGGCTAACTGGATGTGTTGTCTGGCAAGTTCATGAATGTTGTTCATTCTTAACTTCAGGCGGTCGACATATTCTTCGCTTGCAACATGTTCTTCGGAAGGTCTGCAGCCAAACTCTAGGTCGCAGGGCAAACGAACTTCACGACCTAACATCTGGCAGGTTACAGTCTGGCCTGTAGTTTCATTCACGGCCGAGCGGTAGGCCATTAGGAATAAATGACTGTGCTGGTCCCAATCGCTTTGATGTTTTGATACAAGATTTGGACAGGTGTTTTCCCATCGTTCGGTTCATCCTCTCGACCATTCCATCTGATTGAGGATGCAGGGGTGTCGTTCTGGTCTTATTGACACCAATCAATTTACAAACGTTTTGGAAAGGGGTTGACTCTAAGTTTCGCCCTTGGTCGGAGTAGATCTCCAAGGGAACACCAAATCGGCTAAAAATTATTTAAAAAGCACCTCTGCAACGGTAGCAGCTTCTTGATTTGGTATCGCATAGGCCTCAGTCCATTTCGTAAAATAATCCATGGCTACCAGGATATATTAATTTCCATCATTCGTCTCTGGAAGTGGACATGCGATGTCGATTGCTACCCTTTCCATAGGACTACCAACATTGTACTGTTTCATGGGTGCCCTCTTTTTATCAACTGGGCCATTACACATTTCCGGCACCATTTCCTTACATAATCTTTACAGTTCCCCCAATAGAACTGTTTTCAAACCTTTTGCAGAGTCTTCATAATACTAAAGTGTTCACCTGATGCACCGTCATGCAACTGACGTAATACTTCTGGCACTTTACTTTTAGATACAATCAACTGAAGCTTAGATTCGTTACCATCATCGTTCTCAATGGTTCTATACAGAAGATCATCTTTTAGCACTAGGCAATTCCATTGGCTTCAGCAAGACTTGACTTCTGGACTATATGCACTAATGTCTTGCCAAGTAGGTCTCTCACTTCGATGCATCCAATCCAATACTTTTTTTATACATGGATCAGCTGCTTAGGCGTCTTGTAGCTGTTGAGGCTGCCATTGATCATTAATGACGTTGGTTCGTCCTGCGGGGAAAAGTCGTTCTTCTAATTTAAAACAGTGATTACAATTTGCACTTCACGGCCGTCTTGAAAGAGCATCAGCATTTAAGTAAACTCTTCCAGCCTTGTGTTCGATCTCGTAATCATATTCTTGTAATCGTTCTAACCATCTTGCCGTCTGGCCCTCTGGATTACTTAATTGTAGGAGCGAATAGATTCTTTCTGATTTCGACAAGACTTTGCTAAAGTAATCGATGACTTTTTCTTGCCCATCTTGGATTTGGGAGAGAACAACTCCTATTGCACTGTTGCTGGCATCGGTTTCTAACACAAATTTTCCTGCCTGTCTAGGGTAGCTTAAAATCGGTGCACTGATCAGAGCCATTTGTAATTGTTCGAAAGCTCTTTGACACTTTTCGCTCTATGTATATTCTTTTCATTCTTCTGTCAACTTTGTTATTGACTTGGAGATGTTGGCAAATCCTTTTACAAAACGTCGGTAATATGTACATAGACCAAGGAAACTTCTAATTTCGTGTTTATCTCTTGGTACTGGTCAATCCTTAATTGCTGCAAGTTTTTCAGGATCAGCTGTTACACCATTACTTGCTACAATATGTCCCAAGTACTTCACTTCTCGTCGAAACATGTGACATTTCTTCGGACTTAACTTCGGTAACGGTATTAATTTTATGCGTTACTATGCTTGTTTTGCCCTTATCCTTCTTATCGATGGCAAAAATATCTTGAAATTCAATCAGATTAGACTTCACTTTTTTAGTTCGTTTATCATCAAGATCTTGGCACGTTTTAATCACCATCTCAACTAGCTCCTTTGAATACTTAGATTTCGATGATTCATCCCAATCTTCTAATTATACACGTAACTGTTTTACTGATAGTTCTGCAAGCCGCATTTTTGGTCAGGCACACAAGTACTTTTTAAATGTGCTTTTTTTTACAAATATTACTACCGAACTCTGCGGATGTTCGCGACGAACAATACATCAAATACTTCAAAAGTTCAAAAGTCATTTTCAAAAGTCACTGCTGAATTTATTTTTAAATCTCACACCGTGACACCAACTGTAGCGTGTTTCAATAAAACGAGCGGTTCTAATTTATATAAATATATTTATTTATAAGTTTAGAGCACGATAATATCTTATCAACTAACCTTAGCTAATAGCATCGCTACTTATATATACAAGTTATTATTACTAGAATATTCTGGAAAAGTCCACCTCTATTCGCCTGCATCAGCGCGTCGATCTCCATCCCGGTTGATACATCCGGAAGGTTCCCGAACACAGCTCATCGTCGTCTCGAGATGCAACCGTTATATGGGCTACGTCGAAATAAGCACGTTCGGTATAATATTCAATATATATACGAAAGAGGATATGAATATGTTTTTTTTTTCGTATCTGAATGTATTCAAGCCGACTACTAAAAGGGCACTACACAGTATCTTCATTATTAATGAGTGTATAGCGACATACGAGATATCATAGGGCACTATGGATAAAAATAGATCAACCATAAGACAAATTTTGATTTATTGACTAAAAGAAAGCCTCAGGCTGAGTACAAAATAAACAACTGATCGAATCCCAACATATAACATAGCAAATAAAAGGGGAGGATATAAAGAATACGTTCAGATAGAAAAAACAAAAAATCAAAAGATCACTACACATCATCTTCGTTATTAATAAACGTAGAGCGACATACGATATATCACATGGCACTATGGACGATAATAGACATATCTGCTTTATATATAAAGCTTAAGGTAAATTTGCTTTATTGTCTTGAAGAAGGCTTCTGATTATAGCTTTATATTTACTTGGTTTATATGCAATAAGTTTATTATTTTAAAATATTATGACTGACTGTAGTTGTGAATTGATTGTATCCCCTGTCGCATGTGACGGGCAAAGTTACTAGTAGGTATATCTAATCATCATCATCAGTGGCATTACAGCTCGTTATGAGCCAAAGCCTTCTTTAGAACAATCTTCCATTTGCCCCTGTCTCTGGCAACTCTTCTCCATGCTTTAACTCCGATGGATTTTAGATCATCCTCTATGTTATGTTATCTTGATACCTAAGTTTTGGTCTTCCTCTGGCTAGACTTCCCACTGGTCCTCTTCGGTCGAAAATTTTTCTGATCATTGCATCTTCATCTCGCCTAATTACATGTCCTATCCATCGAAGGCGTGCTAATTTAAAACATTTTACAACGTCAGGTTTATCAAAATTTCTATATTACTCAAAGTTACTCCACAAAGCCTGTTCTTGGATTCCTCCATATGGAGGTATATCTAATAATTACATATTATCACTTGTCAAACCCGTGTCGTTGCACGTTAACTCTAACAGCTGGCAACCGTAATTTGCGACAATTTTTTTTCAGGCAACCTTATTTATCATATTAAGAATTATCATCATATTAAGAAATATTTAGCTTTAATTTGATATAAAAAAACATGGATACCTATACCATTGTTTAAACAATGCCTATACCAATACGTCATGAGCAGCGTATTTTATTTAAAAAATAGATGGACGAAATAAAATATTTGTCAGAAACTAATTACTATTAACTAAATTAAAAATATTTTGCGACCTTTTTTGACTGGCAACCTATTATCAGTGTATTCTCCTAATTTTAAATGTACTTATGTAAAAAGTAAGTGTGATGAACTACGTTATGAACGTAGTGATCCTGCAGTGGGATCTTGTAGTATAATGTTAAATTTCACCTAATCCTACTGTGACGAGTTCTAGTGTTATAGTAAATATAGTGTTGTTTTATAGTAAATAATATTGTAAAAAAATTAATTTATTTTCTTGAATTTAGAGGCAGGTCACATCTAGTGGCAGTTAAATGTACTTACTATGTGTATTGAATGGCGCCTTTAAATATATTTGTCAATGTATTGTATAGATGGCGCTAACAGTAACAATTTTAATAAATATTTTTATAACCCTACAATTAGTTTGAATATTACAAAAACTGACAAGTTTGAAAAAAGTTGAAAGTGTAAAGTGTGATATATATGTTTACAAAAGATGTCAACAGAACAGGTATACGTTAAATGAATGATAACTTTAATAATATTGTATAGAAATTATTAAAATTCTGCTTATCAGCTTTTTGTGATACATATTTAGGCAATTGCTTCTTTCATTTTAATAGAACATTCCTTGATTTTTTTTCTGAAAAGTTGAACAGTCCCCAAGAATAATACTTGTGTAGTATTTTTTCTTTTATTAAAATGTAATTGATAACTCTTGTTTCAGAAAACTAGGCAGATTGTTTACAACACCACAAAAGAAATGGTAAATAAAATTGCACCACAGTATGAGATGGAATTTGACAATAATTCAATAGATCTTATATCTGAGTTAGTTTATAAGAAAATACAAATGTATGGATCCGATCTGGATGCATTTCAAAAGTAAGTTGTTTTATATATAATTGTTGGTGATGGTATCTACTCCAGTTCCTCTTTTCTAGACATGATGTTTTACTGACCATTTTGTAATGACTACACTCTTATTATGCTTGGTCAATGCACTTTTTGTGGCTGTTTATAGATTATATCCAAATTTGATGATTATCTATTTAAAAATTATATATCATGTGATTTTCAAATTAATAAATAAACAGAAACTCTAATTTTTTGTTCCTGCAATAAAGAGATTTAGAAGAAACATGAAAACAACATCAAACAGAACTGAGTCAAAAGTATTTCTAGAGCAAAAAGCCAATACATATCTAAAATTCTTGGTCATATTGATAATATGTTGAATGAATAATATTGATGTAGTCAGAATTGGACAAGCTCATGCCACTAATATAAAATAACTTATAAAAAGAGGTACTATATAGTAGGAACAGATGCACTATGGTTATACTGTATTGATATCCACTTATCACTACATATTATATGGCATTGCTACATATATTAGAAATAATATTGAATCAGCTCAGTTAGTATTAACAGACATATTTCATAGTATTCATATGATTACTAATAAACATGACCTAAAAGAAAGTGTAAGGGACTGCGAATGAGAGGTTTGTTACAGTAATTAGTTATAAGTAGAATAAAATTTAAAGAGCTAGGAGGACATGTTAGTTATGACAAATTTATATCTAAAAATAAAAAGCAGGTACTAAGTATGCTATAGTTATTATTGTACTGCGTTTTATATAATTTTCGTACTTATTAGGTATTTTTTTTCATTTCCACATACTCTAACAAAAATTTGCAGAAAAAAGACTATCTGAAGAAGATAAGAAAGAGATATTTGAAGCAGAGGAAAATAGTTAAAGCTATCTGTGAAAAACTTATCTTATTGCCACTACTTAAGATTGTTTTGACTTTGTTTTGAACAAAATGCGGTATCCATCTTACTTAGCAGCTTCCTGATATAGACGTTTTGGTAAAGTTTGTCATATTTAATACTGCCTACAGCATTTTCTATATCTCATGTATCTTCAAACATCAGGTATCAAGAATCATATTGTGTCTTTACTCGATATTTTCTTTGCTGCTTGTAAATTTTGGCCGTTTTTCCCATAAACGTAAAACATTTTAAGATAATATGTATACTATGAGCCTCTTTCTATGTCTTTATTGTAGTTTAGCAGGGTATAGTTGAATATTTCTTGGGCCTACGTTATTCAAGGAAGCTAACAGTGCCAGTGCTTCGAGTCAAGGTACTCATTTTATTGAGGCTGAGTTGATCTGGGGCTTTTAAATATTTTTTCAAATATCTAGATCGTTTCATAGGCGATAGATATTGAACCTTGGCATTCTACGTGAGGGTATACTACCAATTGTGATATCCGGACTTTTTAAGACAATTAATAAAAATTTAAAAATTGTTTTGCAGGCATGCCAAGAGGTCCACCATTACTGCCGAAGATGTAAAATTATTGGTGAGGAACAACAAATCACTGGTAAGTATATCTTGATTTTAGAAGTTACTTACATGGTAGTTTCTATAAAATTTTCAATCTTTTTATCAATTCAGCGATCAACAATATGTATGTTGTATTTCAATTTAGATATGACTGTTGTCTCTAATATTTCTATTACTAATATTAAAGAATATGTAACAATTATCACTTCTATTTAATTATCATCATGATTCACACACGAGAGAGTTTATATATTGCTGGTTCTTTCATTTTTACCTCCTTGTCTCTACCCTTTTCCTAGTTTTGTAAATTCCGTTAATTTCCCCATTCTTCTATTATGATTTCGTTGTTTTAACCCTCCACAGCTTTCTATCCTTCAGTCAACTTCTCTGAAATCTCTCTCCATCGTCGCATTCCCTATATGTTTCGATATCATTGTTTGATTTGTATTTTTTTTATCTAATCGACGAATAAAAATGAACTATGAGGGCGGTTCGATACGTCCGTCTGAAAAATACGTTCTTTTGAAGTCTACAGAGTAGGCCTCCGCTACGGCGATGACTTCCACATTCGATTCAAATTTCTGTGCAGCGAATGACTTTTTCAAGTTTGGAAACACAAAGACGTTGTCACAAGACGTTGCACGGTGGAAGGTACAGAATTTCGTAGCGGAATTCGATTAATTTGGCAGTGGCGACAGTGGAGGTGTGAGCCGGTGTGTTGTCAAGAGGGAAGACACCTTTTTTTCCAGTTGAACCAATAATTTGGCATAATAGAGCTCTGTGACCATTTTGCCCTTCTCCGGATAATCGACGTAGATCACACCTTGTAAATCCCAGAAAATGGTGGCCATCACGTTTCCGTCCGGTAGGACAGCCTTTGCCTTCTACCCTCACCTTCAAAATCAGCGGATACTCGGCGTTCACACGAGGTCAAATCAAAACTACCATCCGATTCGGCTGACATTTTGACCGTAGCCGTCTACGAAAATCTACTCCGCGACAGTAAATTTCTCTTGCGATAGTGGCGCCATCGGTCGGTGAGGCTATGTAGTTATCGGACCGCCGTCGTATTTTATTTACATTTACGTAAATTATTTATCTTTTTAGCTTAATATTGTTGAATCAAAATTACAAGTTTTAAATTCGTTAAAAAAAGGCGAAGAAAGTACTACCACTACTAAACGGAAGCGGAAATGATTATGAAAGGCCGATATATCTATAATAATGATTCATTAATATAACAAATAAAATTTTTTTTATTGCGTTTAATTTATTTTCCCGATTTCTCAATATTAAAACAATCCTTTCCTATTTTCACTAATCACTGTAAAGCACTATTATCATTATAAATTAAAAGAATCTCTTGAAACGAATTAGTAGATCCAGAAACAGTACTTTTGAAACATCCAGGATGATTAAAGTTCGATAAAACGAGAAGTAAACTTGGATGCAACAAAACAAACTATATGATTATTATAGGAAGTGACCTCAGTGCTCGAATCGGAAACATGCCGATTCCACAAGTATTTGGATCAAATTAAGAACATGACTTGATGAAAACGGATATGGATTGAAGCCATTGGCTTGCAAGAAGAAAGTAAAAATCACGAATACGATTTTTTAGACATAAATATATATAAATACACATGGAATACTCGACGATTGTGATCGATACTATACTATATAATAGGAAATGAAAATTATAATACCATTATTCCTTTCTCTAATGATGAATGCCATATGTACTGATCTATTTTTTATCTTTTTTTTCTCAATTAATTGTTGTAGTGTATATGTGTATTTGGTCTATGCAGAACCTTTCTGCAGTAAATCCTGTCAGCTTATCTCAGATTTTATTTAGATAATATATTCTTTCGGTATTTTCCCACATAACATGTCCATACATGCTATCACACTAATGCCCCTGTAGTTTTCGCATCTCCCTTTGTAGTATCAAGGTAATATTTGCTTTGGATCTAGGGATGCATGCGGGACGTCCCGTTTCGCACTTTGTCCCGAAAGTCTGGACGGAACGCGGGACGGGATAGCGATTTTTCTGCAGGACGATATAGAAATTTTTCTGCGGGACGGGACTGGCGCTTTGTTTGTATATATACATCGGTTTAGAACGTCTTTCGACGTTGTCCGATACCTAAACACCATCTCTTCCTATCTTCGCAGTCGTTTGTTGTTAAATTTCTTTCGCTCATGGACTTGTTTACGCCGTGTTGCCTTTCTAATCTGGGTCTTCCTCTTTTCCGTCGACCTATCGGTTGATATTCTACTACTTTTTTGGGGAGTCTTGTTGCTGGCATCCGTTGAACATGCCCATACCACCTTAATTGTTTCTTCTCTATATCTTGAGTTATATTTCCTTCTATTCCCGTACGTTCTTTTATTACATCATTTCTGATTCGGTCTCGTCTGGAAATACCTAAAGATCTTCTCATTGCATCCATCTCTACTGCTTCTATTCGCTTTTTGTTCTTTTCACTAATTCTCCATGTTTCAGCGCCATAAAGAAGAGTAGTTTTAATCATGGTCTCATATATATTAAATTTTCTTCCTTTCGTTATCTCTTTACTCCACAGTATACCATTGAGATATCCTAAGACTTTCTTTGCTTGAGTGATTCGTTTTTCTATTTCCCGTGTATCAGTTCCTGTATTGTCAAAGGCAACACCAAAGTAGTCATAGCTCTGACAGCAGGAAATATGTTGTCCGTTTTCGAGGTCTATGTTATCTGACTCGTTTCCAATACAAAGATATTTGGTTTTTGTTGTATTGACATTCATTCCCCAGTCGTTATATTCTTCTATCAGTTTTCTAAGCATGTACTGCATGTCTTCTCCTAGTCAGTCGGTAGCACTACCTGGTCATCAGCAAACTGGAGTGTATATATACATTCATTGCCAAGTTCTATACCCATCCTATGCACCTTTCTTTTCCATCTTTCCAATGTCGCTGCAACATATGTCTTGAATAAGGTTGGTGAGATACAGCATCCCTGTCGCAAGCCTTTTGTAACCAGGAATTCTTCCGTTAGATATTTTCCTGTTTTTATCTGTGCCTTTGAGTCTCTATATAGTTCTTGTACAGCATTTATCAATGTGTGGTTGATGTTAGATCTTTTCAACGTTGTCCACAGTTTTGTTAAGGGGATGTTGTCATATGCTTTTTGCAGGTCTACAAAAGTAATATGAGTTTCTAGATTCTTAGCCGATCTTTTTTCTATTATTTGTTTAAGACAAAATACGTTATCGGTGCACGATCTTCCTGCACGGAACCCGCCTTGGTCTTCCTCTTCATTGTGCTTATATTCTTCCCCGATCATATTTCTCAAAATTCGTCCATACAGTCTGCTCAGGGTGCTGGTTACCGATATGCCTCTATAATTATTACAATTCCTTTTGTCCCCCTTTTTGTGTATTGAGGACATGTATGCCGTTCTCCATTGTTCTGGTACTGGGTGTCCATTTAGACACTCAGCCACTTAGTTTTGTTTGTACTTTTATTATTATCGGATTTATTTGGTATAAAGTTATAATTAAAGCTATTCAGATATCTGCATTAGGTTTGCAATATAAAAATATTTATCAGTATCAGAGCCATTTTTAAAAAATTAAAAAGATCTGAAAATTGAGATTACGATATGAATCTGGATGCAAGACTGTCGGAATTACCAACAAACTAATAGAAAATTGAAAAAAATTAATAAACATGTTATCAATAATATATTTTAATAATATTAGCGCATGTGAATAAAGTTTTCGGAAAAAATAAATAATATGCATTTTCTAATTGTAAATTAAGTTAATTTGATTTTAACTAAATACAAGAAACACCGCTATTATCATTTATTTTTTGTGTTGGTCTCATTTTTTCGATCTCTTCGTGTAAGATGTCCATGAACTGGTCCTTTTCTACTACCAGACTATTATCAGTAGAGCCCCATGCTCCCAACATCACTATTTGCCTGCTAAATAATTTCATGATGAGTTTTACTAATCGTTCATTAATGGATTCCTATGATTGTATTGTTTTTACCCATTTTTTCTTGACTAGAATTCCCACTCAGACATCAACAGTAGAAGATGTCGATGGACTTCTCAATAGTAACCGAGCAGGAAGAAGTCATGGAAATGCCTATGGCTCCTCGAGAAGAATATGCGAGGAGTGCAACTCCCGATTCTACGAGCTCCAAGAAGAACGAGGGGGCCAGATTCGGCAATTGAAAACCATAGAGGGCGAAAGTAACGAAGAAGCTCCAATCAAAGAAAACCTTCAATTTAAGCAGAAGAAAGATCCAGATCTAAAAATAGTCTGTGAGGGCTGGATAACGGAACTAGGCCACAGTGGCAGGAGATTTCCAAATATGGGCAAGTAGTGAAGGGCTATTGACTTCAGTGGGACTTATTGTGTCTGCGAGATGACGTTATCACTCGTAAATAAGAGAGATCAGATGGAACAAGAATAGTGCTCCAAGTTGTTCTTACAAGGTCACGTGTTAAGGATGTGCTTGCAGAACCTCATAATATTCACTCTGGGGAGCATTTTGAGATCAATAGGACTCTGGCCAAAGTCCGTCAGAGGTATTATTGGGTTAATTGTCGGCAAGATGTGGAAGAATGGTGCAAAAGATGTGACCTGTGTGCATCCAAGAAGAGACCCAAAACGAGACGGGAAAACTCCAACAATACATCATCGTGACTCCATAGGAACGAGTTGCTCTTGACATTCTGGGACCATTTTCAGTAACAACAACAGGAAACAAGTATTGCACTACCCAACCCAGAAGCAATCACAGTTGGTGAGGCTCTGCTTGAGAATGTCGTTTCCTGACATGGCATTCCACTTCATTCTGACCAGGGGCGCAACTTCGAATCGGAAGTTTTGAAGACCATGATGGCTTTGCTGGGAATTAAGAAAGCCAGAACAACACTGCTTCATCCTCAACAACTACAACAACTACCTATGAAAATTATTAGAGAGACCGGTACAAACTGGTGCCTCTGTTTCTGCTAACCTATCGAAGCTCCCAACATGAAGCAACTGGTTACACTCCAGCAATGTTATTGACTGATCGAGAGATGAAGCTGACGGACGACGGAGAGGCGGTCTAAGAGGCACTCCCTAAATATGTCAGCGGCATAAAGAATCGATTGGTTAAGGTCTACAATTTTGCTAGGACCAAGCTACACCTCACCAGTGATCGGATGAAGGTTAAGTTCAATCAGAAATATACTCCTGTTAGTTTTAATGAAGGTGATACAGTTGGGCTCTAACAACTAACCAGAAGAAAAGGTCCAAGTCCCAACTTGCAGCGGCCCTGGGAGGGACCATACCTGGTTACAAAGAAGATAAACGACCTTGTATATAGGGTGTAATTGATGCCAGGAAATAAGCCGAAGGTGGTCCACCTGGAGAGACTGTGTTCTTAGGAAGGGCAGAATCCACCGACCTGGTCCACTTAGGTGCTGTTCGGGGCGAACAGTCTGAAAAAGGGGGTGATGTTATGAGTCACAATGTTTTACTTGTGGCCCTGGCGTAACAGTATAGAAGTCTAGAAGTCGAATAAACCCCTTTGTTAGCAAAGTTCTCGAATTCCTTATCTGTATTTTTCTAGAATCTCGTGTTAAAGTGCTGATTCATTATTCGTATCTTCGCTAGAATTCTAGAACATATATGTTCGTGTATATAAACTGCTCGGCTACCGCAGCAAAAGTGTTTTTGTAAGTGGTAGAAAATATTATTGTCGGCGAGAAATATTAGTGTATTTATAATTATTATTAATGAGATATTTGTTATTTAGTGAGTTTTAGTTTGTAGTCGAGTGAATTAAATAAAATTTCCGTCGACCGTCCATTTATGATCAATTTTAACACCCTTAAAATCATTGATTAATGACCCCTATTAATGAATGATTTTCTATTAATGAACGATTTCATTATGGCAACACAATATACATTGCTTAAACGTTCTGTGATTGACAGTGACCTGTAGTGTAGGCAACCAAACATATACCTATTTATATTCCCACTAAAGAATTTAAAATAAAGTACCCGCTGTTAGTACTATCTGTCATTGTATGTCATTATTTACTTTACTGTCTAAAATTCTGGGTATCTGAAAAATCAAAAGATGGATATTGACGAAGAGTTTAATTTAACTCCACCAGAAGTGGCAGAAACTGCAAATGAAATATCTTGTAAGTTTACTGTCTGAAAAAAGCAGAGTGTTGTACGAAAAAATATACGCTGAGGCATGGTATGACGAGAGAAAAATAATACGATATTCAGAATCTGTATTGTTGACATATTTTTCAAACATTGCCGAAAAAGGACTAATAGCAAGTTTGTGGCCTAAATATTCGATGCTAAAATCAACCTTAAGTTTAAAATCAAACATTGATATATCTAAATGTAATAAGTTAATTATGTTTATCAAGAAAAAAAGAACAGGTTATCTACCAAAGAAATCAAAAATACTTGAAAAAGAACAAGTCCAGAAATTCATCTCTGATACTCATAACGACGTGTTTCTAATGATAAAGTTAAACCAGTAAAAGAGGTAAAAAAGAAATAAATTAGACTTACTCACGATCAGTTTAATTTTACTACCCAAGACGACCGGTTTCGCTTTCTAAAATTTGCAAAGCATCATCAGGTCAGTGGTACAAAGTAAATTAAATGCTGAAATTATAAAAAGCCCATATTAGGTTGCTGTCTTATAAGAATATAGATCAAAAAAGTTTTAGATCAAAAAAAGGTTTTAGTAAATATGCCAATATTACATGTCTGTGTTAATTAATATGCATAAATTGCATTAGCAGACAGAGTAACAACCCGCAAATTGGTAAGAGAAAAAAATCTGTTGAATTGTAATAAATTAGAAATAAACAAAATACTACTTACATTCCGGTACAAGAGTTATTAGTTAGACAGTTACAACATTGACCGAAGATCACTCATTATCAGTAATAAGGGATAGTTTGAACTATGAATCACCAATCACTATATAATAACTCTTGTACCGGAATGTAAGTAGTATTTTGTTTATTTCTAATTTATTACAATTCAACAGATTTTTTTCTCTTACCAATTTGTGGGTTGTTACTCTGTCTGCTAATGCAATTTATGCATATTAATTAACACAGACATGTAATATTGGCATATTTACTAAAACCTTTTTTTGATCTATATCTTTTTTGATCTATATTCTTATAAGACAGCACCCTAATACGGGCTTTTTATAATTTCAGCATTTAATTTACTTTGTACCACTGACCTGATGATGCTTTGCAAATTTCAGAAAGCGAAACCGATCGTCTTTGGTAGTAAAATTAAACTTGATTGTGAGTAAGTCTAATTTATTTCTTTTTTACCTCTTTTAAAATGGACTCACACAAGCAACACATTCATAATTTTATGTAAACCAGTAAATTAAGTTTATATATTTAATATTCGTATTTCATAACATTTCATTTTGTAGGTTGCATTGATTTTCGTGTGGCTGGTGCGTTAAGAAAGGACGAACTATTGAAATTAGAAACAAATAACGTTCAAGACTTGGGATCAAAGTTTCTTGTCACAATAAAAGTATCAAAAACACACACAAATAGAATATTTACCATAGTAGATAACGAAGCAAATACCATTCTCAATACGATCAAAAACTATATTTCTTTAAGACCGGCACACACACCACATAAACGATTTTTCATTTTTTCTAAAAATAACAAATGTTCCACACTGCCAGTTGGCATAAATACGTTTTCCAAAATTCCTTACGTTATTGCTAAATTCTTAAAATTAGATCACCCGCATCTCTACACTGGGCATTGTTTTAGACGTTCCTCTGCCTCAATACTGTGTGACAGTGGTGCAGACTTTTCAGCTATTAAAAGACTAGGTGGCTGGAAATCGACTGCTGTAGCAGAAGGTTATATAGATAATTCTATGCAGAATACACTTGAGACGGCTGAGAAACTCTTGGGACAAAATACCACTAAACCTTGTCAAAGTACTTCCTTCAGCACCACCGCTTCTTCTATCACAGAATTTACAGAGGTCCAACTTAAATATAAATTTGTCAAAATGCTATACAGCAGATAATCATTTATCAATAGCTTCCTTTAATTTCAGTAATTATACTATTTCGAATATTAATGTTTACAGTAATAAAACTACCACTAAGGAAAATTAAACTTTGAATAAAGTTAATGAAAGCTGAAAAAATTGTTGTTGATCGTTAAGTAAATAAAAATATAAACTAAGATATCTTTATTTCTGAAAAGTACGGTCGACGGAAAAGTTTTGTAACGAATTCGGGAATTAAAATGGAGGTTAACAATCTCGAACATTAACGCGCTCGCTCCGCTTACGCGTTAAAATATCTCAATTGTTAATCGCCGTTAATAATACACTTGTTGGTTAAATAACTATTAGTTTAACTACGTGTACTTCACTTAATCCCTAAACCCACAGAAAAACGAAACAGTATTAATAAATTTAAATTTACCAATTGTGTAAATATTAATATTTTATCAGTACGTCACCTAGTTTCTGCTCGCAGAGTGTATTATAAAAATCAACCTTTATAGTAATAGTATTATAGGGCTTATTATATATTTTTCGTTCTCTGGAGGTTTCGATTTTAATTAATATTTAAAAGCGAGGAGGTAGGTACAGCTGCAGCCCCGATTGTAAATATTGTAAGTGATGAATGAAGAACCATTAACAAGAAAGCAAATATAATAATGGGGTAAAGTGAGTTAATGTAAAATTCCTCACGTTCTTTATGATTTAGTTTGTGGGTAGCATTTACATATTTTAATGAGGGTCTCATGATGGTTTACACTCTGGAGCCCCGTGCCCCGTTCGAAGACATTAGCGCCGACGTAACTTTTAGTCGGGCACTCTGTTTTTCGCGCAGATGTGAAAAGGGGATGAACTTAATGACGTCTTTATACGGTTTTATCTTTTCGTGTAACGTTGTATATTATATTACTGCACGCACCATTGCATGCGTCACGTGGCAACTTGTCTCTTTCTATTTATGAAGAAATATAATATAGTCGTTTCGCTAATCCCAGTCCCAACTATCTAGTAAATTTAGTAAATATTTTTTTGCGATGATATTTTGACAGACTAGAAGTGGATGGAAATTACTATACAACCAAGCACAAATCAAAACAATAAATAAAAGGTTTAATGTTCATATTTTTGAAATTTTAAAATGGTTTAAGACTTGTATACACAAATAGAAAGATTACTATTTACTATTGCTTGATGTATATACAGGGTGGTCCTTAAGTAATTGTACAAAAAGAAACCGTAGATTTTACACTTTAAAATATTACGATTTAAGTCAACTTGCTTAAGTAAAATGTTGATATTAAAAAAGATACAGGGTGTTAAAGTGGAAATTTAAAATTTTATTTTTCGCTATAACTTTCACGTTTGTAAATATTTATGGACAAAAATTTACAATTGGATGCTTTTGAGTAGGAGCAATTATAATTTGATGCATAATTTTATGTGGCTGATAGAGGGTGCCACATATGTGGCATAAATTTGCGCTTAATTTTATTTTCTCTTAAAGTTAGCCCTATTTTTATTAAAAAATATTAAAGACACATTATTTTTACAAAGAAAAGGTATACTTGTTAATAACCTCAAAATTCAACCGTTTTCGAGATAATCGCATTTTATAAGTCAGCTGCATCATAATTCTTAGTTGTGATAATTTTGCGGTAAAGCACTGAATACCTGTGAATAAGCATAATTATTAGTTTGCTCTTATTAAAGCAACTCAAATATGATAATGTAATATCCCCAAGTGCTTTGTTATAGTTACTAAATGTCTTATTGGAGAGAAGCTTCTATCTTCTTCTTTGAGTGCCGTGTTTGTATTCAGAAGTTGGCCGTCATCATGTTTACAATTTCCTTTATATATAGATTTTATAAGTTTTTATGCTGGCGTTGTATTACTTTTTCTTTATTGTAAAATCCTGAGGTGAGAGTCACGGAAGAAGCGCTACGAGACGGCGTTACGAGCGCTACGTGACGCCGTTAGTTATATTGAAATGTTGCCTATCCTGATCCCCAAACATATTGTAAATCAGGTTGGCTACCATGACAGAAGTAATAAAGTTGTCATTCTGTTCTGCACATGGAGCGGTGTTTTACTTTCTCAAGTAATTAATTACACTCATTTAATTATACTCTGCAAGTCTGAAAGTTTATTCAAAAGGTTATGGGCCCAGAGTACATTCCATAACAAGTAAAGTTTTTGTTTAGTGTTCCCAATTTGTGGAAACCGGCAAAAAGTGTTATTAGTGATCGGCAATAAAATTAAAAATGGCAGCCCAAAGTTTAAGTAGTGCGAATTCAACCGTGAGTTTGTATCCGCAATTAACATCTACGAATTTTTCGTCCTGGAAATTTAGATTAGGCAATCTTCTAGATGCCAGAGGTGTTAAAGATCTGATTATCACAGAAGTAACTGCAACGCAACTAGCAGCTTTATCAAGAGACGAGCAATCTCAGCATAAAAAGCATGATACAACAGCGAGATCTATTATTGTCACATGCATTACAGATTTGTAAGTCAGCTTTCGAAATGATAAAAAATTTAAAAAAGTTTTTGAAAGAAAAAGTATTCTTTCTTGTTTATATGTGCGAAAAAAGTTATTAACCTTGAAATATAAACAAGGCACAGAGTTACAAAAGTTTTTCGTTGAGTTCGATTGTTTAATACGTGTCCTCGAATCCACTGGAACCACAATAGAAGAAGATGATAAGGTTTGTCACCTGTTGTTAACAATGACAGATACGTTCGACACTGTCATTACTGTATTAGAAACGTCAAATGACAAGTTAACTGTTGACTTTGTTAAAGCAAAATTACTTGATGCAGAACTGAAGTTGAAAAATAATGAAAAAGTAAGTGAAGAATCCTCGTTTTATACAAAGCAAGATAATAAAAAACCCCGTTGCTCTTTTTGTGTACTTGAAGGCCATTTAGTGTCCAATTGTTTCAGAAAAAACAATAATTATAGAGGTAACAGCAGTGGAGGTAGATTTTTTCGTGGAAATAACTATTCCCGTGGCAGAAGAACTGGTAATAATACACAAAGTAAGCATAATGTCCATGCCAAAGTACCTGAAGATGAAGTAAGTTTTATCACAGCCCTATCAGCTGAAAATCTCAAGAATGATGACAACCAAATTTCATTTATAATAGATTCCGGAGCATCACAAAATATGTGCAGTGGTAAATATGAACAATTTATAAGTAACATTGTTGAAATTCAGCCTGTTGGCATTAAAATAGCAGATGGAAGGGTAATGAATTCTTGTAAAAAAGGTATGTTAAAAGTTTATTACAATGAAATTCCTATCAACATTGATGTACTCATATTAAATAACCTAGAATATAATCTATTATCAGTTAGTAAACTAAACAATTTGGGTTTCACAGTTGTATTTAAAGAAAATAAGGCTGAAATAAGAAAAAAGAACTTCAAACTTATTTGTTGTAAACACAAAAGTAATTTATTTGTTGCAAATTTTCATTTAAATAAAGTGCAATCCAGTTTAGTAGCAAAGCATAGTAATAAAAACTTATGGCACTTACGGTTAGGACATGTAAATAGAAGGAGACTTCAATTGTTGGGACTACCCTATTCTGATGAGCTGTGTGATTCATGTCTACAAGGAAAAGCCACAAGGCAACCTTTTAAAGAAGTTTTGTACAAAAAATCTTCTAGAGTTGGCGAACTTTTACATGTTGACACCTGGGGTCCGTCCAAAGATCCAACATTTTCTGGTGAGAAGTATTACTTATCAATTATTGATGATTTTGTTGTGTTCACACAAAGAAAAATGTGTGTATGTGTATATGGGTCGATGATATCCTATTGTGCGGTGAAGAGAGCAATTCGATTCAAAAAGTTATAGAAAGTTTAAAAAGTGAGTTCAATGCAAAAAATCTTGGTTTTGTAAATAATTTTTTAGGTATTGATTTTGAATTTTCTGAAGATGAAAATAATGCAAAAATGTGTATTTCACAAAAACTTTTAATCAATAAAATAATAGATAAATTTAATATGACGAATTGCAATATTAGCAAAACACCAATGGAAACAGGTTTTCAAGTTGAAAAAACTAATACTAATAATCAAATTTCTGACAATATAGCTTACAGGCAATTAATTGGAAGCCTAATGTACATTGCGTTAGGTAGTCGCCCCGACATAATGTTTTCTATTTTTTATTTAAGTCAATTCCTAGATTGTCCTAATGATATATTATGGAAAGCAGCCAAACGTGTTGTTAGATATTTAAAAGATACAATTAATTTCTGTCTTATATACGGCAAACGTATATCAAGAAAACCTTTAATATTTGCATATTCAGATTCAGACTGGGCAACTAATGTCAATGATAGAAAAAGCATATCAGGAGGCATAATATATTTTCTAGACAATCCAGTTTCATGCTATGCAAGGAAACAGAGCACTGTTTCATTGAGTAGCACTGAGGCGGAATATGTTTCATCAACTGTTACATGTTGTGAATTACTGTTCACAAAAAACCTAGCAGAAGAATTGTTGAACGAGAAAATAACTGGTAGTATATTATATATAGATAAAGGTCTAAGCATATCGACACAAAATATCATTTCATTCGAAATCTAATTGAAAACAATGTAATTACTTTACAATACATAAATACAAAATCAAATTGTGCCGATATTTTGACTAAAGCTCCTTCAAATGAAATATTTTTACGTCTCAGAAATATAAAAATTCAAGAATGTTGAAAGTAACTAAAGCTTAATTACTTTTTATATATTGTAAATTGGTGCATTTATACTTTAGGTATTCATGTGAATCATGTATTTTATTTTGTCATCTTATGTCAATGTTTTTTGAGTTATTGGAAAGTTTATGAATACTTCAATATGTAGATATAAGTTGAAAACTGTTCAGTTGTATTATGAACTAGTATTATTATTATTTCTTTTTGTGCAATTTAATTTTGTTCAATTATTAAGATTATTTTTGTTTATGTAGTTGACAATTCATCCAAATTTAATACTTTTATAAATGTTGTATAAATTGAGAGGGGGTATTGAAATGTTGTCTATCCTGATACCCAAACATATTGTAAATCAGGTTGGCTACCATGACAGAACTAATAAAAAAGTTGTCATTCTTTTCTGCACATGGAGCGGTGTTTTACTTTCTCAAATAATTAATTACACTCATTTAATTATACTCTGCAAGTCTGAAAGTTTATTCAAAAAGTTAACCGAAGTTGTCAATAAATTCCTTTCAAACTATAGTCAAATTGTATTTTTAAACGTCTTATTTATCGTATATAATAATTAAATTTACTATCAAATTAATGATCGAATATCAAATTTATATTTCAATAATAACTTAATATATTAAGTCTCACTTTGACGGGCCTGTATTTTGTTGATGCGTTAGCAGGAAATGTTTTAATATAATATAATTTGTTTAAAATATAAATAATAAATAAATAATAAAGTTACTTTATTAAATCTTAAAAATATTATTTAAAAAATATAGAAAACATGATATGAAGCTAAGTGCTAGTCTCATCGAGCAAAAAGACAAAAGAGGGAATGTAAAGGTAGTGGGGGCAAAAATATTGTTAGACAGGAAATGCCATCTTGAGAGGCCACATTAAACAAGGAAAGAAGACTCTTTCCTTGTTTAAGAAATCAAATTTAGTTGGGTTATGTTATTGCTGATGTTATTGTTTATCCCAACTGTCACATGAAAGATTATTTGTATTTTCTATTGAAGTTTTTTAACAATTGTTTCACATTTTAGACTATTATTGTTATTATTTAATTAAAACTTTATTATGTTCTAGTGTTAAAAAAACTGTATTATGTATTAATATTATGTAATATTAATATTATGTAATATAACAAATAAATAGATAAATTAGAACCCCTACACCACTGTATGATTATTGTGAAGTGTCATGAAATTTAAATTTGGCGCATTCGCATTTCCGGATATGTCCGCCATCAGAGGCCACTTTTTTGGTCTCCTTTTCATAACGATTAGATTCCCTCTTTTGTCTTTTTGCTCGATGGCTAGTCTACAGTGTCAGCTATGGACAGTGGAAGCAAAGAATATAGACGCTTCTATAGAAGCGTCTATATTCTTTGGTGGAAGTGTGACGTCACAACTGTCAATTACTTTCCAAACAAAAGTTGAAATGCCCAATCTCTAAACTTTTTAATTTCTATAAAGTTAACATTTTGCTTCCTCTGCTTGTTTTTACTTTTAAGTATAGTGTTTTTTACGATAATACCATCATAATTCAGTGTTCTATTTCTATGAAATATAGTTTAAAAGTTTAAATTAAAGACATTCTAACCTTACTTTATTGATACATGCATTTTATTGTTATTTTTATAAAACAACATGCTTTATTATTTACACAACCTTGTAAAATTGTTGTAGTAACTATTAGAATACTTAGATATTGCAAAAAGCGGAAAGATTCTGTAAAAAAATGAAAAAATAACGAAAAATACAAATTATCCACACTAAACGAGGTTTGTTTGGAAAGTGAAACTGACAGATGTCAATAAAATCTACGTCATCACTTCCACGGTCCATTGTACCTACAGTCTGTCCCAAACCCTTCTTTCAGTGCGTCACTAATTTTGACGTCATATAGGATTTTAAGAATGTCGAGAATTATTGCATGACATTTTAATTAAATCTGACAGTTGAAGGCTAAATGTGAACAGGTTATTTTTTGAAAATGTGGAGTAAAAACTTTAAGAATTCAAATTTTTTTTAATTTACATATTAGGGGTCCCGTCCTGTATAAAAAAATTTATTGCGCATTATATTGGAACGGCAGTTTGTCATAATTCCTATTCTATACATTCCAAGGAAAGTGGTTAATTAGTATAGATTTATATGTATTTATTATTATTTATTACAAACACTATGGCTAAAATGTATAGTATTTAAACTACTAATTTGAATATTTTTAGAATAATTTAAAACTTACTTCACGAACGGCAGAAACTGGTAATAAAGTTGTCCTAGCCTCTTTTTCTAATTGAAAATAATTTAATAATTTTAATATTAGTCTTTGTTCATTCTCGATATATCTCGGTATATTTAATATATTTTTATGACAATAAATACCAAATTAAATTTTCACTGTAAAATGTCTGAAAATACTAACCTGGAATGACAATTATAATTTTATCAGTTGACATTGTCAAAGTACTGTCACTATCGAGACCACCTGCGTCAAATTATATTTATGCGCATCATTGATTGGATATCTATTTAGCGTATTCTAAACTCCAACCAATTATATATCCGTAAGTAGAATTTGCTTTAATATGCAAATACCCGTGAACGATATATAGTTTTCTAAGTTCTATGTATAATAATCACAGACTCACGTTTTTTGCTGTCACTTCTAGCTTAATGAGTTAGAGAGAATTCGATCAACTGTGACGCACTGAAAGAAGGTTTGGGATAAACTATATCACGTTTTTTTTTGAAGGCAGTTTTGATGCCAGTAGACAACCCCAATGCATTACGGGAAATTTTAATATAGTAGGCTGATGTCACGAATGTTTTTGACAACTAAAAATAAGTCTTGTTTTGTTTAATCAGTGATTTTTGCAATATCTAGTCTATTTTGGTTTCTTAACGAAAAGCAGAAAATGCCAAGGCATAATAATTTTTCTAATATAGATATGAGAGATATGGTTGCTATTTATTGTCAGAAAAACTTTAACGGGCGAGCAGCGAAAAGGGAATATTTAAGAAGATACCCAAACAGGCTGCAATTCAATCACCAAACATTTAAACATCTATTTCGAAATTTAGGCGAAAGTGGTTCATTTTGTCCTAAACGTGACAACTTATTTCGACCAAAAATCATTACGCCTGATCAAGAAGATGAAGTAATGGTTCGCGTTGACGATAATTCTCAAGTAAGTACACGACGTTTATCTTCAGCGTTAGGAATCAGCAAAACTTCAGTTTTAAAAAACCTACACCGTGAGCATTTTCACCCTTACCATTTTACACCTGTGCAAAATCTATTACCAGCAGATTTACCTTTAAGATGCAGATTTGCAAATGATATCCGAAACAGACAAAATCTTGGCAACTCTTTCGTCGATAGAATATTATTTACGGACGAAGCTACATTTACAATTACATTTACATCTACAATTAATGAAAGACGCCTGGGAACAAGAAATAATGCCAAAAGAATGGAGTGGCTGTATTATCGTGCCAATACATAAAAAAGGCAGAAAGGATACATGTGGCAACTACAGGGGAATCTCACTAATCGGTACTACATATAAGATATTAGCTTCAGTTGTACTAAAACGATTACTGCCATATACAGAGGACATTATTGGCGATTACCAATGCGGCTTTAGGCCTGGAAGATTAACAATCGACCAAATATTTACTATCAGACAAATGCTAGAAAAGTATTGGGAATATAATAAAGAAGTATACCAGATCTTCATACATTTCAAACAAGCATATGATTCCATAGATCGCTTAAAACTGTGGAGTGCAATGATGGAGTTAGGCGTACCAAAGAAGCTGACCATGATTGCGCGAATGTGTGTCAACAATTCCTTTGCACAAATTAGAATAGGAGACAAAACTTCAAAGGCTTTCGGCATAAGCACCGGACTCAGACAGGGAGACCCGCTGTCCCCATTACTATTTAACCTAGCATTGGAATATGCAATGCGAAAAATCTATACCAGAGTCAAACCAGACATAACTGCCAGAGGAGCAAAGATTATTCTCGCATTTGCAGATGATGTAGATGCAGTAGCACAGTGCAGTAGCACAGACAACACTGGAAGTTAAGGATATAGTATCGAACTTTGAAGAAGCAACACTAAGCGTAGGCCTGAAAATAAACGAAAAACTAAATACATGGTCGTATCAAAAAAGGAACGACAGCGAATAAGACAAAACATTACCATAAACGATCATAATTTTGAGGTGGTCAAAGAATTCAAATACCTAGGAGCAACAATTACCAGTGAAAATACAGGAGAACGGGAGGTTGAAATACGAATACTGGCGGGGAATAAATCATTCTTTGCCATTCAACATCTAATGAGGTCAAAGCTTCTCTCAAGGCGTGCCAAAATCCAAATGTACGAAACCATAATACGACCAGCAGTGACATATGGAAGTGAAACATGGACATTGAGAAAGAAAGAAATCAATAAGCTATTAGTATGGGAACGCAAAATCCTGCGAATTATATATGGTCCTTGCAGGGACAGCGTGACAAATGAATGGAGGAGCAGATACAACAATGAAATAGAGACTCTCTTCGGGAAAGGAAACATCGTAAGATACATAAAAGCCAATAGATTAAGATGGGCAGGCCACGTGGTACGGAGTGATGACGACAGACTGATTAGCAATGTGTTTTGGGAAAGACCAGATGGTAGAAGATCGACAGGAAGGCCTAGAAAAAGGTGGAAAGACGCAGTCAGGGAAGACCTGGAGAAGATGGAAGTAAGGCCATGGGAAATAATAGCACAGGATCGGAGTCAATGGAAGGCAATAGTAAACGCGGCAAAAACTAACGAAGAGTTGTAAAAGCCAATGATGATGATGATGATGACGAAGCTACATTCACACGCCATGGTGTTTTTAATTTAAGGAACAATCGTTTCTGGGATACTAAAAATCCCCATGTTAAGAGAGAAAGGCATTTCCAACATGAATTTAAAATAAACGTATTGTTTGGAATCATTGGTAATCATTTTTTAGGACCACGCGAGTTACCTCGTAATTTGAATGGGGAGAACTTTTTACATTTTTTACAAAAGGAGTTTACTGATTTGTTGGATGAATTGCCATTAAACTTAAGGCAAAATATGTGGTTTATGCAAGATGGTGCACCACCACATTATACAAGGGCAATGAGAACATACTTGAAAACCAACTTTCCGGAACGTTGGATTGGTCGTGGTAGTCATTTTCCTTGGCCACCACGTAGCCCAGAATTTAATCCGCTAGATTTTGGTGTATGGGGCGCAATGAAACAACGTGTCTACAAGAATCCCATAAACACTCGCAACCAACTTTGGGAAGAAATAAATACTGCAGCAGTTTCTATTGAACCGATGATGCTATTTAATATGAGACGATCTTTTATGGAACGGATTGATCAATGTATAGAGGAAAATGGTGGACATATCGAACACTTACTTTGACAAAGAGTTTAATCTTAATTAGTTTAACTATTTCTTAATTTGGTTTGAAACATAAAATGTTTATGACTTTAATTTAATATAAAACGTAAAATGTTTGATGTCAAATCCAATTATCCCATTATTTTGTCAAATCATATTATTAATTATCCTGTTGATATATTTATTTTATTTAATATTTCATTAGCTATTAACTTTATTAAAGATATTTCATACCAAAATTCAGAAGTATTAATGTTTTTCTCTATTTTTCTTTCATTGCCTGGAGTAATTGGGGTAAATCAGAATTATGCAGTTGATTTGTAAAATACGATTATCTCGAAAACTGTTGAGTTTTAAAGTTATTAACAGGTATACCTTTTTTATGTTAAAATAATGTATCTTTAATATTTTTTATCAAAAATATCGATAACTTAAAGAGCAAAAAAGTTAGGTGCAAATTTATGCCACATATGTGGCATATGTGGCGTCCTCTATCAGCTACATCAAAGTGTGCATCAAATTATAATTTTTTATATTCAGTAGTACCCAGTTTTAAATTTTTATACATAAATGTTAACAAACATAAAAGTTATAGCGTAAAATAAAATTTTAAATTTCCACTTTAACACCCTGTATCTTTCTTAATATCAACATTTTACTTAAGCAAGTTGACTTAAATCGTAATATTTTAAAGTGCAGAATTTACGGTTTCTTTTTGTACAATTACTTAAGGACCACCCTGTATAGAAAAAAATAAAAATAAAATAAAACTTTAAAACTAATTACCGTCAATCAATATTTATTTATTTATTTATATACACCGTATAATGTATTAATAACAAATAATACAATTATTTATTTTAGAAAATAAAAATATGTTGAAGAACTGAATTCCACAAAATTAGGCAGTCAAACAGAAAAGGTTAAACGCGATATACTTCATTGTTGACATTTTCGTAGAATAGAACCACTATAAACTTTTTTGTCTTACAAAATAAGTATAATTTGAGCAAAGATTTAGCAAAGCGAATAGTATTTAACTTTAACCTACGAAATACAACAAAAAACCATAGCTTCTACAAGAAAATCCTTAGTACAAAAGAATAAATGTAAATTTAAAGAATTTTGTGGTAGGTACTACCAACAGGTACTCGACACGAGATATATCTGGTCAACCATCAAAAAATTCTACAATAAAAATACCTCCCAAACTAGAAACCTACCTTCACAGAGATCATGTAATGTTTTTCAGATGTCACTGTCCCCTGACCCAATTTACCCTACTTTTCCTCATCCAAATTGACCCTATATTTTTCCCCTGCAAATTTCAATGAAATATCGATGCATGAACTCCTATTCAGAATCCCAAATAAAACGGACGTAGCTTTAGGTGTAGAGAAAATAACATACTCTGTAGCATTTTCGTTTCACCCCGTATATCAAAAAACACCGAAAGATTTTTTAAATCTTGTTGCGCCTCTAAATATTGGTAATGTAAACATTTTCGAGCCTGTTTATAATAATTATAATTGCTCTTTCGATTGATGTTGATTTACCTAGATATTTACGCTGATTTTTCTCAGTTGTTGTAAAGCTTGCCAATTTAAATCATGTAACTGTATCATACGCTTTTTTTAAGTCGATGAAGGCTAGATATACTTCGGTGCCAACCGCTATTCTTTTTTTATTAATTGTTGGAGTGTAAACAAGTTATTTGTGCAAGATCTACCACGCGTAAATCCACTTTGGTCTTCGCTAATTAGATGTCCTACATCATCTTGTATTTTTCCATTCATTATCTTTCCAAACAATTTCCCGAAAGTAGGTAGGACACTTAATCCTCTGTAGCAGTTAGGATCTTTTCGATTACCTTTTTTAAAGATGGACACTTGATGAGCGGTTTTCCATTCAGATGGTACTTTAATGTGTTGGCAGCATTGATTCATTAGAAAAGTTATGCGTTCTATTAGAAGTGGACCATAACTCTTCAGCTATATTGCCAGGTCCTGGAGATCGCCCGTTTTTCATTTTAATTAACGCAGTACAGACCTCGTTGTTAGTAGTATTACTGTTACTATTTGTTTGTCTCTCCATACTGTAATTTGTAAGAATTTTGTCGCATAGGGAATTCGATAGTGTAGTAGTCACATAACAACTTAAGAGTCTGAACGAGAAAACATCGTTCTCGGTGAGTTTTAAAAACCGGCAAGTTTACATTTAATTCTATGAGTTTTGGTTAAAAAAAAGGTTATTTAATCCCAAATGCAATGGCAGCGTTCTTAAAATTCAAGCAATTGTTCTGTGATAAAAATCTGAAAACTGCGCTGAGACTGAGGTTTGTTGAATGTTACGTCTGATCCCAACTATTGTACGGGGTAGAAACATGGAGGTTAAAAGAGCAAATAGTTAAGAAGCTTGAAGCCTTTGAACTTTGGATATACCGGAGAATGTTGAGAATTCCATGGACTGCCAGGGTCACCAATGAGAAAGGCTGAGAAGGACGGGTCGAGACAAAAAATTGTCGAGAACAATAAAAGTATGCAAGACTGCATATGTTGGAGACATACTAAGGAATGATAATATATTCTTCTGCAGGTCATCATGCAGGGTAGAGTCGATGGCAAAAAGGGAATAAGTAGAAAGAGGAAGTCATGGCTGCGAAATATTCGAGACTAGACAAACATGACTGTAGACGAATTATTCCACATTGTAAAAGACAGAGGGACGACCTAGGAAAAAGAAGATATTCAATCCATTTATAATATTATCTCAGATAGTCTTGTCATTCCAGATGACCTTGTTATATTGTACAACACCCAAAATTCTTCATTCGATAGTATGACAATTAATTTAATATTATCAGGCATTAATGAATAATGCAATGAACACAATTTCCAAATATCAGTTACTAAGAGTGGGGCAATTTGCTTTTCAAAAAACAAATGTAAGTCAAGTCAAAAGTCAAATACCCCGGTGTGATCTTTACTGAAAAGCTTCACTGGAAGGACCATAACATAACAAAGCTCTGTAAGGTATTAATATAATGAGGTCATTCAGTACCGTTCGATGAGGGGCAGACTCAACAACACTTCTCCTGGCCTACTACGATTTAGTCAGCTCGCATTTAGACATTGAAAGTGGAAACACAATAATTAGACAGGCAAATCAACAAAAACTCAATCAATTAAATAAAATAGAATTGAATAGACTTCATGTATGAAGTCAACTGCTATCAATGTACTATTAGCAGAAGCAAGTAAAATATTACTAGAATACGTACGGTAATGGTTAGCTACAAAATTTCTCAGTAAAAAATACTGTTACGTTAGTCATTAATCAAATTAATAGAATTTCTTAATAATGTTCTGAAGCTATTTTCTTGTGGCATTTTAAATTAATTACTATTTAAATGGGAATAAGCCACAATTAAAGGTTAAAATACGTTTATTGACGTTTCAATTTCCACTTCGGAAATCGTTCTCAAAATACAAACATTAGTAAATTAAACAAATTTTGTTTTTTGTTACTTAGTGAAAAATTCTTCTAATAATTTAATTTTATCTGACTCATCTATACTGACAATTCAGACATACCTTATACATTTTAAAGTAGACGATTTTAAAATGATATTGCCAATATTGTTAAGTTGCGTTCCTGGGACGACTTTACTTATAAGATAGTTCATTCGATTACATGACATCAACTTTAACTTGAGAATATCCGTCAGAAAAGATCATAACATGTAATTCGTCTTTAAAAAGACAAATACATGCCACGATGACAGTAAAATTCTCCTGTTAGTAATTCCATAGTAAATGATGAGGGAAAAACCAGGAAAAAAACCTCATAATACTATCCCGACATGGTAAGTATTTGATCGTGCATTTAGTTTACCTTCAATAAACACCAAATTCCGATTTTATATGTTTGTTATTTAAAAAACATAAATTATGTATTCTCTATATGTTACTGACTTACCAATACTGGTATTTTCCTTTTAATAACTTCCTCTTTCAATATGGGTAACCAGATCCTACTACATTCTGCCGAGGAATTCGCGACACAATTGGTCACATTTAGCATAATTAGAGCCGCTTCTTTGATTTTTCTCTTTTTACCATCCGTTTCTTTTAGGACTATATTTGAATCATTCCATTGAACCCTATGTTCATTATCCCATGCGTGTTTACAGATTTGAGATCTATCAAATTCTCTATTTTTAATATAGGATTGATGTTCACTTATTCTAACATTTAATGGTCTTGATGTTTCACCTAAATAAAATTGATCGCATTCACAAGGTATTTTATAAATGCAATTATTTGTCCTTTCTTGTTCATTGTTAGGTTTGGTTTTGGACAAAATAGATCTCAACGTGTTTGTTGTTTTGAATGTTGTTGAAATGTTGAATTTATTTCCTATCCTTTTAAGCTTTTCCGATAATCCTTTTATGTATGGTATTGTTATTTTCCTCGTATTATTCCTTGCATATGCTGTAGGATCTCGTTCTAAGTTGTTTTGTTCTATTCGATCGATTGTTGAAAGTTCCTTATTTATAAACAATAAAGGATAATCATTTTTTAATAAAACAGATGTTAACAAATGTTTTTCTTCCAAGAACGAATTTTCGTTAGAAGAAGTAACTTTGGCTTTAGCAAGAAAGAACAAATAATTGCATTTATAAAATACCTTCTGAATGCGATCAGTTTTATTTAGGTGAAACATCAAGACCATTAAATGTTAGAATAAGTGAACAGCAATCCTATATTAAAAATAGAGAATTTGATAGATCTCAAATCTGTAAACACGCATGGGATAATGAACATAGGGTTCAATGGAATGATTCAAATATAGTCCTAAAAGAAACGGATGGTAAAAAGAGAAAAATCAAAGAAGCGGCTCTAATTATGCTAAATGTGACCAATTGTGTCGCGAATTCCTCGGCAGAATGTAGTAGGATCTGGTTACCCATATTGAAAGAGGAGGTTATTAAAAGGAAAATACCAGTATTGGTAAGTCAGTAACATATAGAGAATACATAATTTATGTTTTTTAAATAACAAACATATAAAATCGGAATTTGGTGTTTATTGAAGGTAAACTAAAGGCACGATCAAATACTTACCATATCGGGATAGTATTATGAGGTTTTTTTCCTGGTTTTTCCCTCATAATTTACTATGGAATCACTAACAGGAGAATTTTACTGTCATCATGGCATGTATTTGTCTTTTTAAAGACGAATTACATGTTATGATGTTTTCTGACGGATATTCTCAAGTTAAAGTTTATTTCATGTAATCGAACGAACTATCTTATAAGTAAAGTCGTCCCAGGAAAGCAACTCAACAATATTGGCAATATCATTTTAAAGTCGTCTGTTTTAAAATGTATAGGTTATGTCTGAATTGTCAATATAGATGATTTTGAGAACGATTTCCGAAGTGGAAATTGAAACGTCAATAAACGTATTTAATTGTGGCTTATTCCCATTTAAATAGTAATTAAATGAATAGAATACTCTCATAATATTAGTATATATGTGTGAGAAACAAAGGAAAATCATACTTAACTGAAGCCTTATGTAATATTGAGCCATATATACTTAATTCACGGATATGATAAATTTAGGGATGCATGATGGAAAAAGTCTGCTTATAGATGGAGTACTAAAACGATACGTTGAAAAAAATAAACGTTTTTATTCTAACACAGACCACTAATAACTGATTTGTGTATTCTAACACAAATTCCTATTTACAAAATATGCCTAAGTTGTACTTGTTGACGTTGACACTAGTGTCACTGACAGGTGGTGCCAACACTTAACTCATAAAAATATACAAAATAGAATTGTAATACCAACAATAAATTACCCTGCTATGATTTTGAATATGAGATACAATATCAACCAATTCCACTAATCAATTTGAATATTTCTAAAAATAACACAGGTATACATATATGTAATAATATTATTTCCAAAGCAGAAACAAATCATTAATTAGACAAATACCAATTTGTGTTTACTACCTAAAGCATCTAAAAATCAAAATGAACATGTGGGATGTGGAGTATACATGCCAAATTCAAACTACTCATACTATTATTCAAAACTACCATCTGAACTGAATATATGTAATGCAGAAATTAGTTTAATAAATAAAGGGCTTAATGTGTTCCTAGTAAAAATATTTTAAAGGATATTCTCTTTAGTGAGTTTATGAGTGCAATTGATAAATTAAAACAAATTGGATTAAGTGCTAAAACAGGTCATGTCACATTATTATTAACCCGAAGAATAATAGTAAAAGCCAGAACAATGGCAATACATTGAAATTAACTTGGATCCCAGAACATGAACATAGTAGCATTAAGGAAAATTAATATGTCAATAAACTAGCAAAAATTAGAAGTAATATCAAAGTCCCTTCTAATAGAAAAGTAAAGTATAAAGACGTACTGACAAAATTGAAAGTCAGAATTAAAGAACATCAAAATAATTTCTGGAAGAACTCAATTAAATTAAAAGGGAAAAGGTATAGAGAAATACGACAATCATTCCCGGATACACCAAGATTTAAAAAGTTTTCATATTTTAATAGAAGACACTTAACGAACATAGTAAGAATACGAACAGGACACGGTATATTTCTTTTTTCAAAAGACACAAAATTCGATTGAGAATCGATCGTTTTTCGATAAATTTTTAATGCTTTTTGACACGCTTTTTCATCGATTTTTTGAGACAATTTTGCACTAGGTGTTACGTTAACTTTCTTCGATTACTTTATTTTATATTAAATCGCTTGAAAATCAATCGTTTTCGATCGTTTTTTGATAGTTTTTAACGCAATATAAAACCGCGCAAATGGTCAAAAAACAAAAATGGGCCAAAAAAGTTAAAAAAAAACGATAAATTTTTATTCTAGTTTTATCGATTTAAAAAAAAAAGCAATCGTTTTTTAACGCTTTTTGTTGCCATTCAACTGGCCGTTCTCAAGCAGAGCGGCTTTGTGATCAATTTGGTATTTTGGATCTCAGATCTTCTTATGGAGATTTACGTGGGAAATGATCAATTTTGCGTTTGAAGTTACCTTACCCTTAGTTTATTTTACATTACATATAGTAATTATCTAAGTTACATAAAAGGAAATGTTTTGTTATTTTTTACGATTAACTCTGGTGTGGAGGGGCTTATTAACAAAAATTGTAGGATACATTGAAATTTATTCCCTAATTGAGGCTATCATTTGACACATACCTTAAAATATATTATATGAATACAGGGTGGAGCTTAAGTAATTTTACAAAGAAAAACAAAAGATTCTACACTTTAAAATATTACGATTTAAGCCAAATTGCTTTAATAAAATGTTGATATTAAGAAAGATACAGGGTGTGAAAGTGCAAATTTAAAATTTTCTTTTCGCTATAACTTTCATGTTTGTAAACATTTATGTATAAAAATTTACAATTGCGTATCTTTAAATATGAAAAATTATAATTTGATGCACACTTTGATGTAGCTAATAGAGGGAGCCACATATGCCACATATGTGGCATAAATTTGCACTTAACTTTTTTGCTCTTTAAGTTACCTGTATTTGTGATAAAAAATATTAAAGATACATTATCGTAACAAAAAAAAGGTATACTTGTTAATAACTTCAAAACTCGACAGTTTTCAAGATAATTGCATTTTACAAATCAGCTGCATAATTCTGATTTAAGGCAATTACTCAAGGCAACGAAGGAAAAATAGACAAAAACGTTAATACTTGTGAATTTTGGTATAAAATACCTTTAACCAAAGTTAATAGTTAACGAAATATTAAATAAAATAAATATATCAGCAGGATAATTAATAATAGGATTTGACAAAATAACAGAATAATAGGATTTTACATCAAACATTTTACGTTTTATGTTAAATTAAAGTCATAATCAAAACATTTTGTGTACAAACCAAATTAAGAATAAAACTAAATAACATAACTTTTTGTAAGTGTTCGATATGTCCACCATTTTCTTTGGTTATGTTCGATATGTCCACCATTTTTAATATATTCTTTTGGTTACATATCCAAATCTTATGGTATATTGTGGAACTACATCTTATTTGTCGCAGAGGTTAAATATTGTATTAAACTGTGATCTATCTCGTTCATTGGTTACTTATATACTCACGGAATAAACCTGTCGATGACATTACTTATTTATATGATTACGTTACAGCTTACGAGTAACTATAATTACATCTCGAGCAAATGGACTATTATGATTTACTAACGAACTAATATTATGCTGAACTAAATTGCCTGTGTGTTTACTGTGTAATAAATAATAAGTATTCTTTTGAGATTTTTTATAAATTAAATAATTATATCAATATCTCACCACATTGCCAAGGAATATGACTACCACGACAAATTCAACGTTCAGAAAAGTTGTATTTAAGTATGTTCTCACTGCCTTCTCTCTAGAATCTGGAGGTATACCATCTTGCATAAACCACATATTTTAGGTTTTCAGCATTTTACAATAGAGAAAAAGTAATACAACGCCAGTATAGAAACTTAAGAAGCGATAGAAAAGGGAAATTGTAAACATAATGATGGCCAACGTCTGAATACGGACACGGCACTTAAAGAAGAAGATGAAGAATCTTTTCTCCAATAAGACATTTAGCAGCCATAACAAAGCATTTTGTGATGTAACATTATTATCTTGGAGTTGTTTTAATAAGAATAAACTATGAATTATGCTTATCTACAGATATTCAGTTCTTTACCGCATAAATATTATTATGCAGCTGACTTATAAAATGCGATTATCTCGAAAACGGTTGAATTTTGAGGTTACTAACAAGTGAACCTTTTCTTTGTAAAAATAATGTATCTTTAATATTTTTTAACACAAATAAAGCTAACTTAAAGAGCAAAAAAGTTAAGTGCAAATTTATGCCACACATGTGACTTATGTGGCGCCCTTTATCAGTTACATTCAAGTATGTATAAAATTATAATTTATCCTACTCAAAAGCATCCAATTGTAAATTTTTGTCTAAAAATATTTACAAACGTAAAAGTTATAGCAAAAAATAAAATTTTAAATTTCCACTTTACCACCCTGTATGTTTCTTACTATCAACATTTTATAAAAGCAAGTTGGATTAAATCGTAATATTTTAAAGTGCAGAATCTACGGTTTCTGTTAGTACAATTACTTAAGGACCACCCTGTATATTAGATGTTATGCCTTCCTTCAAGATGCTGACACAGCGAGTGCTTCTTTATTCAAAATAGTTATAAAATCTAAAACCTACACTGGCTTATATAATAAGGAAACTATTTAATAAGGAAATTTGGCTACCTAGTGTAAACATTAAATAATGGTCTATAGAATCTTCATATTCCGAACCAACGCCTTCATCTGAGTCAAATATAAGTCTGAAGAACATCAGAAGCCCTGTTATCTTGGGAAATCCATATCCTTTTCCATAATCCTTTCCATTCCCATATTAATTTTATTAAGAAAGATACTTTCTAACCATCAATAAATCTGGATTCTATGAGCCCACCAAGAGTTTGATTAACCAATAACTCGGAACGGTCGATATCTTCTAGCAAGATTAAGGAAACCCAGTTATCTTAAAAGCCATTATGCTACATCTTGCTTTTCTACACGACCAACCTGCTTCAATATGTTGTGATGGATTTACCATCACAAGCGTTAAACTCTTTTTCGCTTCCGAAAGACTTCCCACTAATACTGAAGATCTACGAAAAATCTTTCTAGAATTTAACTATGCCTATGAAATTGATCCAACTAAAGTGGACGCTGATCTTGCTGCTTCTAGGTCCTTTCTCACTTCGAAAATGACTATTCTCCTGCAAAAATCAAGGGAATGTCACCGAAATTACTATATTCAGTTGTCTTTCCAAAATGAAATGTTTAAACAATACGACGTGTTCTGTGGAAATAGAAACCTCAAATTATTTTAGTGATGACAACTTTATTATGGTTCTGGTTAATATTTATCCTATAAGATATAAAACAGATCAATTATATTGGTTTCTAGAGGAATTAGGATTTCCCCCAATTGTTGCGATTACAGAGCACTGGCTTGAAGTCAACGAGCCTTTTTTTGTAGGGAAATATACCAAAATTGCTAGGTATGATCGTTCAAGTTCAGCTCATGGTGACACTCTAATTCTTTCTATAAATAATGATTTCTTTCAGGTATCAAATTGATTCTTCCACGGAACTATTTTTTCAGAACCTGTTAAATTTGTTAGATAACCAGCCCAATAAAAGCAGAAAGATTCTATGCGGTGACTTTAATATTAATCACGCTGCTGCTCGTGCCAAAAGTACAACACATTGCAAAAGCTACATTAAAAATTATGGGATTTTAACGCTTCCTTCTTTATATATTTTAGAAACTATTTGCTTGATTCGTAAATACCTACATGTTTTTCCAGTAAGATCTAATCATGACTACTCCACCAGAAATTCAACCTTTGATGTTTATTTATATACCAAGAAGAACGAGCTAACCATCATCATGGGTGATTTCAATGCCAAAGTTGGCAAAAGCAGTGTAGAAGACATCGTCGGACAACACGGCTTAGGCGAGAAAAACGAAAGAGGAGACCGACTCATACAATTTTGCCGGGAAGAAGATTTTACCATTGCTAACACGTGGTTTAAACTTCCCCGAGACGACTTTATACGTGGAAGTCACCTGCAGATACAGCCAGCAATATCATCAGAAACCAGATAGACTTTATTCTCATTAACAAAAGATTCAAGAACAGCTTGACTTCGGCGAAGACTTTCCCAGGAGCAGACGTCTCATCGGACCACCACCCATTAGTGGGCCAGATAGAACTCAAACTAAAGAAACTCATCAAAAATAAACCTAAACAGAACCTGGATTATGACACTCTAAAAGACCCCGTAGTTCGTCAGAACGTGAGAGATACAATGAGACAAAAACTAGAAACGGCTCAAAAACAAGAACAGAGTGTAGAACAAAAATGGAGTTATATCAAAGACGTCATGCTGAATGCGGGAAAAGAACATCTGGGAAAGAAAAAAAGAGTAAAAAATAAAGAATGGATGACTGATGACATTCTGCAGATGATGGAACAAAGAAGATTAATGAAAAACAGGGACGCGAAGAAATACCAAGAAACCAACCAGACAATTAAAAAAGAAATACGAAGAGCCAAGGAGACATGGATGCAAGAAAAATGTAAACTAATCGAGGAGCTCCAAGAGAAACACGATCATATAAATATCCACCGAAGGATTCGTGAAGCCACTGGTCAATACAAGAGGAGAAACACACACCTCCTCATAAATAAAGACGGTAATCTGGCGACGACAGTGAATGAGAAGTTGGTTACCTGGAAAATATATATCGAAGAACTTTTCTGGGACGACCGCGGCAACCTTCCGGAAATAAATTGCATGTCAGGGCCGTCAATTCTAGAAAGCGAGGTGAAGGCTGCTTTAAAACAGTCTAAGAATGGTAAGGCTACAGGTCCGGACGAAATACCCGTTGAACTTATTAAGGTGATGAGTGAAGTGAGCACAAAGGAGTTAACTGAACTGTTCAACGCCATATACGATTCAGGTAATATCCCAGATGAATGGCTATTGTCAACATTTGTAACGCTACCAAAAAAACGATCTGCGAAAACGTGCGAAGATTTCCGAACTATCAGTCTTATGAGTCATGCACTTAAAATTTTTCTTAAAATCATACATGCCAGAATTTAGAAGAAATGCGAAGAAAATGTCGGTGAAATGCAATTCGGATTCCGTAATTCTATGGGTACACGTGAAGCACTTTTCACCTTACAAGTCCTACTTCAGAGATGCCGTGATGTCAGTTGTGATGTCTATATTTGTTTTATTGACTACGCCAAGGCATTTGACCGTTGTCAGCACCAGAAGATGGTCACCGCACTACAAAGAGTAGGATTGGATGAGAAGGACATTCGGATCATCATGAATTTATACTGGAACCAGCGTGCTCAAGTCAAGGTCGAAGACCAACCGACCGACCAAGTGACGATCATGCGAGGAGTAAGGCAAGGATGTGTGCTATCGCCGACTCTTTTCAATATATTCTCTGAGGAGATTTTTAATGAAGCCCTCACAAACCTAGACATGGGAATCCGAGTGAACGGTGAATACATCAATAATATCCGCTACGCCGATGACACTGTGTTACTAGCAACCAGCCTAAACGATCTGCAGGCCTTACTAGACCGAGTGCGAACTGTGAGCGTATCATACGGACTGAACCTTAATATTAAGAAAACTAAATTCATGGTTGTCAGCCGTACAAATTTAGATCCCGGGGCACTAATGGCAGGTAGCGAAGAGATCCAGAGAGTCGACAGATTCACTTACCTCGGAACTACCCTCAACGTACAATGGGACTACGCTCAAGAGATTAGATCCAGAATTGAAATGGCACGGTCTACATTTATTAAGTTGAGATCCTTGCTGTGCTGCAGTGATCTCAGTTTGGGAACCAAGATGCGGATAGTGAGGTGCTACGTTCTTCCAGTGTTACTATATGGAGTTGAAGCCTGGACACTGACGCAAGCCACTGAAAAACGAATCGAAGCCTTCGAGATGTGGATATACAGAAGGATACTAAAAATATCTTATGTGGACCATGTCACCAACGTTGAGGTCCTACAGCGCATGACAAAAGAAAAAGAAGTGCTTAATTTAATTAAAAAACGTAAGCTTGAGTACCTCGGCCACGTGATGCGGAACGAAGAAAAATATCGAATTCTTCAACTTGTTATGCAGGGTAAAGTATTTGGCAGAAGAGGACCGGGACGCCGTCGTATCTCGTGGTTGAAAAATCTCCGACAATGGTTTGGGATGATCTCAGCGGAGCTGTTTCGCAGAGCAGTCAACAAAACCATGATAGCCTTGATGATCGCCAACATCCGGACCGGATAAGGCACTGAAGAAGAAGAAGATGTTTATTTACCGATCCCGTCCACTGAGTTAGTAAAGAAATATATACATATTATATTCGGCAAAAAACTATACAACCATCTCCTTTTACAACTTAATCTGCAATATCTTTCCGCAAGTTCCATAAAGTGACAAAAGCCTATCTATCTGAATGACCATAATATTCAGTAGAAGAGTTTCTTAACGAATAACCGTAATCAACGGAATAACTAAGAAACTACAGTAGGCACCTTTATCTACAAGTAACTAAAGTATTTATATCTTTAGTTGGGCATCTCTGCCATATTCAGCAACTTCAACTTATTAGTTCGTAAGTTTTTATTATGCAATTTGCATTTTATTTAAATTTTGCAATCGATTGTTTATTTGATTATATTTTATTTTGTGATGTTGACAATTTATGTAATTTCAGTAAATTGTAATTATTGTTATTGTTATTGTTTTCTGACTTTTTGTGAGCTTTGTCCATAAAACTGTCATATGTCTATTCTATTCTATTCTAACCTTTAGTGTCGACTGTGTTTATTTTACTTCAAGTTTTTTATATATAGGCGGTTGAAGCGTAGCACTGGCCATGTTACCTTCCTTGTATACCGTAGGCCCTAGATATAGCAGACTACCCTGCCATACTCCCAAAGCCGCGAGCGGTATAAAACGGGAGACTATTATTATTTTATAATAATTAAAAAAATAACTTAATTAGTTAGATCGTACGCCACTGCTACTACCTGAAAGAATCGAATGACTCCCGAGTTCCTAGTCGAACTTGCTAATGATCATCTTCGAGTAGGTATTTTAAAATTATACTCAAATCAAACATATTTATGGTATTCCAGGTACAAGAAGCTTCCATCCATACTTCTACGATCTGAAAACATTTATTTATTATTCTGTTTGTTACAATCGTAATTGTCCTCGTTTTTTAAAAGAACGTTTAAATCTTAATTTTTGGTCTGCTAACTAACCGGATTGTATATTATCGTCTTTATTTCTGCACAACGTTTTAATGATTTAGTGGGTGGATGGTGGATATCTTTATGTAATTTTCTGCAACCGTAGTGAAGTGGCAAAAACGCCTTTCTTAAAATACTTATAATGTATGAGAAAAATTAGTACATCTCATCACATAAATCTCATGATGTGGGATAAAATTGATCAGTTTATTAATTAAAAAAGAATAACATCAAAATATTCAAATACAGTTGAACCAATACAAACCAAACTTTACCATAAGTAATCTATAAATGATTAATCCGTTCTCATGTAAAAAATTCTCTTGATGGTATATTAATAGGGTAGTAAAATAATTTAAACATTGTGCACATTAAAAAAAAATTAGTTTATTCGGGAGTTTTAACTGTTGTTCCCAAAGTCCAAGTTTGATTTGGAATGCGGAAATAAGATTGTACATGTTACTAATTAGTAGGTAAAAGTCGCTTGTCGCTAGTCGCTTGTAGACGAAATTAATGTATTAACCACATCTATATCGACCAGAAATGCAAAGTCGCTAACCCACTCCTTTTGTTTAAATTCTGGAATACTTTTTGACTTGCTTGCAAAGAATGATTGTATTTCTTCCTTCACCTTCCATCAATATACAGTAAATCCAACGACTTCAGAAACTCTTGGAACTGACGGTGATTCAACCCTTACGACTGAATTGGTGACGACCTTCATGACATGATTTTAAGGCACTTTGCACATAAATTCTCGTGATGAATAATCAAATAAAAATTTAGAATCGGAGTATTACCAAATCGAAGTAAAATATTTACCAAAACTAAACAATAAAAGTAAAAGTGGAAGAAGAACTAACTAACCGACCCTATTGAAGCTGACAATGGGATAAGACAGGGAGATTCCCTGAGTCCTCTATTGTCCAACCTGATTATAGATGAAATATTAAAAAAAGTAAGAACTTAAAAAGGGTACCAAATGGGAGAAAAACAACTTAAAATAATCTGTTATGCAGACGAAGCAATAATACTCTCTCAAAGTGAAGACTATTTACAACGTATGCTACACCAATTTAATATAACCGCCAGAAAATTTAACATGTTAATTTTCCTTCTTCTTGAAATTTTCTTAAAAGGCTGCTCTTGATTGATCTATTCTTGATCAAATTTCTGATTTTGGATTCAGATCTTCCGTAATCCAGACTAAGTATTTCATTTTGTCCACTTGCTCAATATCTTCATTTTTTATCTGGATCCTTGTAATGACTTTGCCCCTTTTACTAATAACCATGGTTTTTGTTTTCTTTATGTTTATTGTTAAACCAAACTGTTCCCCAGTATCACAAATTGTGTTTAGTAACGTCTGCAGGTCTGTCTCATTTTTAGCCATAATGACTGTATTGTCAGCATAACGGATGTTATGCTGACAATACCATTTTATATTATATATAAACCATTTTTCACCATTTATCTTGATCCCTTCTGTACAGTTTTCAAGTGCTTGCGTAAATAACTCTTCGGAATATATATTAAAAAGTAATGGTAAAAGTTCACAGCCTTGTCTCACTCCTCTACTTATCTGTTGCGCATCCGTACTATTTCCATCTAATTTTACCACAGCCTGTTGGTTCCAATAGAGATTTCTCACTATGTTAATGCCATTTTTGTCGAGCCCTGCTCTCTTTAGACATTCCTTGAGAATGTTATGTTTAACTTTGTCGAAAGCTTTCTCATAGTCTATAAACGCAACAAAAAATCGTTTTGTTGGTCTCGACATTTTTGGGCAAGAGTTGTCAAATTATACAGAGTTTTCACTGTCCCGAAGCCGTTCTTCTTCTTAAGGTGCCTTCTCCATTACTGAAGGTTGGCTATAACTACAGCAAATTGCTCTCTATCTTGAGCTGTTCTTAGTATCGAATGTGTGTCCATGCCTGTCCAGTCTCTTACATTCTTCAACCAGGAGAATTTTCTTCTTCTTAGACCTCTTCTTCCTTCAACTTTCCCTTTCAATATAAGTCGTAGGAAGTTGTATTTTTCTCCTCGGTAAATATGTCCTAGATAACTCGTTTTTCTGTTTTTTACAATATTTATGAGTTCTCTCTCAGTACCCATTCTTCTTAGCACCTCGTTGTTGGTCACGTGCTCTGTGCAAGAGATCTTCAGCATCCTTCGAAAAACCCACATCTCAAAGGCTTCTATACGCCTCATACTTGTAATTCCGAGAGCAATATCCGTATAGCAATATGGAATAAATAAACGTTTTTACAAATTGGTATCGGATATCCAACGATAACGTAGAGTTTATTAGGAATTTTTTCATTCGTTGAAATGCGGACCTAGCATATTTTATACGAGCACGTATTTCGACCTCGTGGTCAAGATCGTTTGTTATTCAGCAACCAAGATACTGGAATCTTTGTACTGGTTCTGTATGTTTGTTATAGATACAAATATTAATGTCGACATTTGGTGCACGTGTAACAGCCATTACTTTTGTTTTATTTGTGTTTATATTTAGTCCCAAGCTATCTCCCTCTCTGGTTATGACATTCAAAAGTCGTTGTAAACCCTCAGCACTGTCCGCAATACTGACGAAGCCGTTAAGAAAGCCAAACTGTCTATTACCCATATTCGCTTTGTACTTTCTGAATATTCTTGCATGTATAATCTTTAAAAATGTGTTTAAGTGTGACATTAAGCTGATTAATCTATAGTCATTACAGTGTTTGTGGTTCTTGGTTTTTGGTAGCGGAACAAAGGTCGATAGCAGCCATTCTATAGGTATCTCACCAGATTTGTATATATTGTTAAAGAGTATAGTTATTGCACTTAAATTACCTTCGTCTGTAAGTGTAATCAGCTCGATATAATTAGTAGTTAGATAGGTAGTTAATTTCCCAAAAAAAAAAACAAAATGCATGATTACAACAACAAATTTACCAAGATGTAAATTAAAGCTGGAAGGTCAGACAATAGAATAAGTAATGAAGTTTAAATATCTAGGCATCACATCTAGCTACGGAAATCTCGTAACTAAAGTGGAAGATCAAGTGAATAGAGCAAACAGAGCCGTAGGCTGCCTGAATGAAACAATATGGAGAAATAAAAATATCGGGAAATAAATGAAAGGCAGAATAATTGGCAAGACACCATGGGACAGGGCTAGAAGTACAGATATACGACGTAGATGCAAGGTGGAGAAAATCAAGAACTGGGTAAGAAATAGAAGAGTAGAATCGAACGATCATAAATATAAGCAAATGACAACAAATAGAGTAGTAAAGACGGCAAGAGATAGGATAGGATAGGACGGGATTCCCAATAGGAAGATGATGAGTAGGAATACCACGAAAACGATGGAACGACAACTTACTGGAGGTACATAGAAAAACAGACAGAGTCATGTTTACATAAAAAGAAGAAGAAGAAAAAGAAATAAAAGTACAGTATACTCCCTCTATAACGAACACGGTTATTACGAGGTTTCGCTTATAACGAGATACATTAGATGTCCCGTGAAATTTCTATTGAACTATAACCGTCTATAGCGAGGCAAATTTGGTTATAACGAGAGATATATTATAAATAAGATCCAAAAACGTGTTTTTTACGTTTTTAGTCCGGTCGTGGCTATAAATAAATACCTTTTCAAACAGCCCCTCAATAAACTTAACTGCAGCCCGCAATAAACTTCTTTACAATGAATAAATACAACTGTTTCACATCTTTAGAAAATATATGATAGAATTATACTGGACCATTTAAAGCAGTTAAAAATGACAGAGTTCTTAAAATTGCAGAAGCAATAGTTTATGTTATCCTTGAAAATACGATTTATACATTATGTAGTTGGAAAAAAATTTAAGTACAGCTTTTTTGTTCTAACGTATATCATTGATAATAAAAGTAAACAACTCTTTTATGTTTTAATATATTTTATTGACAATAAAAGTAAATAACTTTTTTTCAAAAACGATATTCAAACAATATTTATTAGCATCTTATATTGCTCCGAATGGCTTCACTATAGGAAGTTAATGGTTTAGAAAACTACAGATTCATATGTATGCACAGTAATATGATTGTCTGATATAACGAGATCGGCTTATAACGAGGTAATTAGTCTGTCATTTTAGTTCTCGTTATAGAGGGAGTCTACTGTATTACCAACTCTTTGCAGGCCTCATTTTAAATTAATTTTACTGAACCTTTATGTTTTTTTCTAACCATTGCTGGAGCACCATTTGTTGTTAATTATGATAGAGTTTTAACGAAAAACGATTCAATGTCGATGTAACAGCTTCTAGGAAATCTCGTGAGCAGGTAGTGTCCTTAAGCGGATATAGTGCTGCTAATTCTTTTGTTATGTTAAAATAAACATCAACACCTTTGATAAAAATAGTCACTTGGGCGGTATCTTTTATATATATGCTTTCACTCAATGCTAGAGCATAAAATATGAGCTTGGATGCCCGATTTTTAAAATTGTCTTTAATATGTTTTCCTGGAAAGGGATTCAAAATACCTGGTAATTACACTGGCTAGCTATGGAGACTTGGTCAAAGAAGTGAGAGATCAAGTACAAAAAGCAAATAGACTGGCAGGATGCCTTAATAACACTATATATGGCAAAACAGACACATTGACACTGAGATGAAGTCAAGAATTTATAAAGTCACTGTAAGACCAATAATGACATATGTCTCAGAAACGAGACCCGACACAGCCACAACGCAAAGGCTACTGAAAACGTCAGAGATGAGAGTATTGAGAAGAATTACAGGAAATACGCCGAGAGTTCGAAAGAGAAGTGAAGACATTAGAAAACAATATAACATACAGTGTATAAATGAATAGACACAAAATAGAAAAAAAGAATGGAATAACCACATAAGCAGAACGGAGGAGACTTGTGTAGTCAAAATAGCAAGAGATAAGTCAGCAATCGGCAGAACTATCGGACGACCGAGCAAAAGATTGAGTAACAACCTTCCATAGAGGTATTAATCCGCCAATGAACAAGCAGAATTGCCTATAAAGAGAAAGAAGAAGTAAACGAGAAGATGTTTTTCAATGTTGTTGACACGCCTAGTAATAGTTTGACGAGACCGGCTTATTTTTGAGAAATCTGTTTTCCTTTCTGGGCATAGAATTTCTACGGCACCCTCCAAACATCCCTTAACTATTTCACCATCAGAATATGGCTTCGATTTTTTGGATAGTGTCATGGCCACTGTACAACTAGCTTTTTCATAACATGCAGACTTTTGAGCCGCTCTAGTAAATATCTGACATTGTGCCGAAAGTTTTCTTTTTAATATATTATATTTATTTCTTCTTCTTCTTGGTCTTGATCAATCCTCACCTTTGCCATTTGGTTCCAGTATAGATTCTGAATAATTCTGATCTCCTTCTGGTCAATGTTGGCCCTATGTAGTAGTTCCATCATGATATCATGTTTAACATTGTCAAATGCCTTCTCGTAGTCGATGAAGGTGAGGTAGACATCTTTTCGTTGATCTAAACAGTTTTGTATTAAAGTGTTCAAACATAAAATTGCCTCTCTTGTTCCTAGTCCTCCCTTAAAACCGAATTGTGTTGACCCGCTAAGTTCTTCTAGTATCTTGTACATTATTGAGTGTAATATCCCAAGGAAGAGTTTCAGCAAGTGACTCATTAAACTGATTAAGCGGTGTTCATTGCATTTTGTGGCATTAGCTGTTTTTGGGATCATCACAAAGGATGACTGCAGCCATTCTCGCGGAATGTAACCAGTATCATAAATTGTATTGAACAGCTTTACCAAGATTTCGATATTCTCCTCGTCTAGTAGTTTTATTGCTTCTATATTAATTTCATCTGGACCTGTTGCTTTATGCATCTTTGTGGTTCTAACTGCATATTCTATTTCACTTCGCATTATTGATGGCCCTGGTACGTTTTCGGAAGGAAGTTTGCGCGTTGGTTGTGTTGGTCTTTCGTCATTAAAAAGTCTTTCTGCGTATTCTTTCCACGCCATTGCTATCTCCTCTTCTGACTCTATGTATTCGTTTCTGTCGTTGCGTATTCTTGTTCTGTGGTGGCTTTTGTGTATATTCGATATTACTTAAAGACAGGCAAAGTAGTTCCCATTTTTAAAAAAGGAGATCCAAAACTGGTCAGCAATTATAGGCCTATAATAATTTCCAGTATATTTTCAAAGGTATTTGAGTATGTATATTTAAAGAGATTAAATGGTAATCTGAAAAACAATAACTATAAATCAACATGGATTTCAAGAAAATAAATCTACTAATACGGCAGTCCATACATTTTATGCTCATTTAATCAGTTTGATTGATGTAGGCGAATGACCTATTGGAAGATTTTGTGATCTTAGTAGGGCATTTGACTGTGTCAACCATGATATATTATTTAAAAAACTAAAACAGATAGGTATTACAGGAAATTCATTACAGTGGATTATTTCATTTCTAAACAATAGACAACAATATGTATGTTAGCCTGCAGATGAGGATCGAGGATTGTGTGACCAGTTGTAGATCTAGTCTTGTTACTACAAACATGGGTGTTCCCCAAGGATATATAATAGGACCAATTCTCTTTGTAGTCTACATTAACGACATTGTACAAGTGGACAGAGCGGTAAATTTCCGTAAAACGTAATCCTACAACATCAATGTAATGATTTTCTTCCATCTTTATATTCTTAGTTTTGCGATAACTCGTTGCATCTTAATGCAGAAAAAACGCAAAATATACATTTTCACAATAAACAAAAATACCTGGAAAATCTTATTTTTAACATGCAAATAGCTACGGTGTCGTCAGGCAAGTTTTTGGGAATAACGATTGACGAAAGTTTGGATTGGAAGTTGGATTGTGGAGCGGTTGTTCGAAGTTGAATTCCATTAACTATCTAATTAGAAATTTAAAATATGTTCTGACGGAAAATCAGCTAATTATGATTTATTATGCACTCGTGCAGTTCAGGCTAAGATACGGGATATGTTTTTAGGGTATGTCTAGTTATGCAAATGGTATTTTCGTCATACAAAAGAAAATATTGCGTTGTGTCGCTGGTGTCTCCCGACTAACTAGATGTAGAGAATATTTAAAAAAATATAAAATTTTAACATTGGCGTGTCTATACATTTTTGAATTATGTGTTTTTATTTTATTTTATTTTTTTTTTATTTCAACTTTAACGTGCTCGGCTACTATGGCCACTTACACAGGTACTATAACATGAATTTTCATTACACTAACATTAAGTGTTACATTAAGAATATGTTACAATAATACGGAATGATAATAATATGTTATAATGTCTAAATTAAAATCTAATTATATTTTTTGATATAAGTGTTCATCTCTAAGGAATTGTAGCACAGCTTTTATTTGGCCAGGGTTGTTTAGGATATCTCGTACTTCACTTTTGAGTTTATATTGTAATCTTCTGGCCGAATGTTGATGGCATTCAGTGAGAATATGTTTGATTGTCAAATATGATTGGCAGATTTGACAGGAGGGACGGATGCTAGAGGACATTAGGTAGCCGTGTGTGAGTTTTGAATGTCCTATCCGAAGTCGTCTTATCACAATGAGATCTCGTCTTGAGAGGGCTGAATAGTCAAATGTAGGCTGACTGGATATTGACGGTTGTATTTCGTGTAAGATCGAACGGTTAGAGTTCCAATGCTGCTGCCAAAGGAGTCTGGTTCTTCTTTTAGTATATGATTTTAGGTCCTTACAAATTTGAATTTTATCGGTGATGTCAGGTGATGCTGTAGCAAGTTTAGCATAGTGATCTGCAGTTTCATTGCCTTCTATACCAATATGAGATGGCAGCCAGATTATGGTAACTGTTATGTTTTGGGACAAGATAATTTGGTAAGAGTCTAGGATCTTTTGGACGATTGGATTGTTTTTATTTTTAATAACTTACATCAGTTTAAAATGAGTGGTGATATGCATAATTTAAATACTAGATATTGTAATAAACTTTATATACCATTTTCAAAAGGTAACATTAAATTGAAATCGCCCAGGGTATACGGGCTACAGGTGTTTAATCATTTGCCCACAGTTGTAAAGTCCACCAGTTCAATAAATGTATTTAAGAGAAATCTTAGGCAATTTTTATGTGAAAAAGTGTTTTATACAGTCGAAGAATTTTTTAGATCTTAGATATTACCTGTATTTCATTTAGCTTTTAAATTCATTTCATGTCTTGTCTAGTCTAGTTTAGGGTTTAGCTTTTAGCAATGTATATTTATGACTAATTCTATACAAACTATGTTTGTCAGAAAGAAAATAAAAAATTTGATTTGATTTGATTTGAGATAAGTAAAGATTTTTTTATCATTGTAGTTTATTCTCAACTAATTTTATCAAGAATAGGATGAATCCATCAACTATATATAAAAGAAACAAGAATCCAAATAATTATTCGTGTCTCTGAGAACAAATTTTTGCAGTAAATATAGTAGATCGTAAATTGACGAGATACATGACACGTTAAAAGCAGCCATTCACAAACTTATAATCACGAGAGGAAAATTTATATTATTGTAGCCTGCTAAGTATGTGCATACTCCATATAAACGAACTTAAATTCAATTACTTTGACTTCTAATAGAAATTAACGTACGTTAAGATTTAAAGTTATTACTTCGATTACATACATTAATATATAACCAACATTCTGTTCACGTTTATTATATTCTAGAGATAATGTACTTTTCTTATCGGTTTGGTGGCTTGTCCACTCATTTTTTTAAGTATCCTATATGAGACTTAAAAGGGAACAAGAAATGTGCAAATGTGTAAGTCCATAACGGTTTGTGGAAGTCGTTTTCTTTATTGGCTTCAAGAAAATATCGATTATACTTTGTGGACATAGTAAGATTAGCTAAGAAGGCAAAGCAAGCACGAAATACAAATAAAATTGTAAAATATACATACAAAAACAAATACAAATTGATGCTCATATTTGTAAGTAATATAAATCACATTTTACATTATTATTCTCCTTTCAATCAACATGAGAGGTCACTTATTAGCCTTCTCTTTTAATTTAAAGAACTTCAGCAATCCTTCTAAAAGAGTATTACTCTTGCATATTTGGACTGATGCTGTATTGTACTTAAAGTACAGTACAGCATCAGTCCAAATATGCAAGAGTATGGAAGTAGACGAGAAGATCAAACAGGAATCATCATCATTCAATCTTCGCTTATCCACTACTGGACATAGATCTCCCTCATAATTTTCCATCTATTTCGATCTTGTGCCTCTTGCATCCAATTCCTATGACAACGTTTTAGATCGTCAGTCCAACGTGTTGGTGGACGACCTCTACTTCGGTAGGCATCATCTCTTGGTCTCCATTCCAGTATCCGCTTTGTCCATCTATTGTCTGTCATTCGAGCCACGTGACCTGCCCAGTTCCATTTTAGTGTTGCTACTCTCTCTACTGCATCAGCCACTCCTGTTCTTTGTCGTAGCTGGCGATTTGGGATCTTGTCTCGTAGGAAACGCCCAACATAGCACGCTCCATCGCCCTTTGACACACACGGATCTTTTGAACTGTTCTCCTTGTCATGGTCAGCGTTTCGGCACCGTAAGTTAGCACTGGCAAAACACACTGATTAAACGTTTTTCTTTTAAGGCATATTGGTATATCAGACGATTTGAAAATATGGTTCAGCTTCCCGAAGGCTGCCCAAGTCAGTCTTATACGACGGAGAAGCTCAACGGTTTGGTTATCTTTTCCTATGCGAATCTCATGACCTAGGTATTTATAGGCCATTACCTGGTCTATGGATCTTGTTCCTACGCATATATCTTCGCTGACTACAAGATTTGTCATCATCTGGGTTTTAGATATATTTATTTTCAATCCCCCTTCTAGCGAGGAAAGGTAGAGCTGATTTAAAAGTTCTTTGGCCTCATCTATCCTATCAGCTATTAGTACAATATCATCTGCAAACCTTAGATGGCTAAGCTTTTCTCCGTTTATGTTTATGCCCTTGTCGGTCAGTTTTGCCCTTTTACATATATATTCCAAAAGCGTAGTGAACAGTTTCGGCGATATGGTGTCCCCCTGGCGTACTCCACGTTGTATCGGGAATTTCTGGGTTTGACGATCACCCACTCTAACACTGGCTGTTGCGTTTTGGTATATATGTTTAATTATATTTATATACCGATAGTCAATTCGGCATTCTGTCAAGGCTTCCAACATTTTTTGTTGATTTACGGTGTCGAATGCCTTTTCATAGTTGACAAATATTAAAGCTAGTGGTTTATTATATTCAGTGCATTTTTCTATAAGATTTTTTATTACCAGTAGGTGATCGTTTGTTCCATAGCCTTTTCTAAAACCCGCCTGTTCTATGGGCTGATAAAATTCCAATTTATTTTCTAGTCGTTTCGTAATTATTTTTGTAAATAGTTTATAAATATGTGAAAGTAGACTTATGGGCCTATAATTCCTGAGGTCGGTAGCATCCCCTTTTTTATGAAGTATGATAATTTCTGCGTTATACCACTGGGTTGGTGTTATTGCTTCCTGCAAACATCTAGTGAATAGTTTGGCAAGGACCTGCCATAATCTTTTTCCAGCCACCTTCAAGGCATCTGCCACTATTTCATCGCCTCCGGGGGACTTATTGTTTTTCATTTCTTGCACTGACCTTCGAACTTCATTGGGTGTTACGTCCGGTAAAATTTCAGATCCCTGATTGATTATCTTTGGTAATGATCCACTCCGGTTACATTGCTGTTCTTTGTATAGTTGTCTATAAAAACTCTCTATCGTATTCATAATTTGAATTCTATCCTCAATGATTTGCCCCTGTTCATTTCTTAATTTGTGGACGTTTTTTCTTCCAATGGACATGCTCTGTCTGAGTACTTTCAAGCTTTTGTGTTCTTCTATTACTCTAGTTATTTCCATCGTATTGTATCGTCTCAGATCTTTTCTAACTTCCTTTTTAATTTTCTTATTCAAAATTCTTAGTTCATTTTGGTTATGATCCTGATTTTCTCTAAGTTTTCTTCTTTCCTCTAGAAGATGTTTTGTGTTGTGGCTTAATTTTTTGTTATTATTTTCAGGACGAGGACAGTATTTCTTTTTAGCTTCTTTCAATATTTTGGTAATATTATTGTTCATTTCATTGATGCTGATATTCTCTAAGTCGTGTGTATCCAAACTAGTCTTAATATTTTCTTCGTAAAGTGTTATATCTTCTGGGAACAGCCACCTTCCACTTTTCTTTTTGAGGATCATTTTTGTTCTTTCAACTTCAGTGTTAAAAGTGGTTTTTGCTCTAACTAGTCTATGGTCGCTCCCTGTTGAAAATTTATTCAATACTGTTACATCCTGAACAAGTCTTTCCGATTTGATATTATGAAATCAATCTCATTTTTTGTTCTTTGGTTCGGACTCTTCCATGTCCACTTACGTTGGGGTTTCTTTCCGAAGAATGAGTTCATCACAAAGAGATTTTCCTGATGTAAGAAGTCAAGAAGCCTGTTATCTCTCTCATTTCTCTCACCAAATCCAAAGTTTCCCATATCAGATTCTGCATCATCTTGTTTGAATCCCAATTTGGCGTTAAAATCTCCAATTATCAATGTGTAATGTGTTTTTGAAGTTTGTATAGCTGCTCTGATATCTTCATAAAATTGATCAACTTCCTCATCCGGGTGACTCGTAGTTGGTGCGTAAGCCTGTATAATTTTAAGTTTGTATCTTGGGTTTAATTTAAAAATAAGATAAATGACTCTGGTACATATACTTTTTATTGTGATTATGTTTGGTACCCATTTTTTATGGATTAAAAAACCCACTCCTCCAACAGATGAATCTTCGTTTCCTCTGAAATGGAACATATTTCCAGACTTAAGTATTATTTGATCTTCTTTTCGACGCCTAACTTCACTTATACCGATTATATCCCATTTTATGTGTTGTAGTTCATTCTCCAGTTCTATCATTGATGCTTCTGTTGATAAAGTTTGTACATTGTAGGCACATATATGCATTTGTCGTTTGTTTTGGTGGCCTGATCTCTTCCGGTGATTCTTAGCACCCTCTGCTCCAACACTATTCTGACCGCCACCTTGTGTGTGTGTGTGTGTGTGTCATCGAATTTCCTGACTGTGGACTTAATCCATTAGCCGAGACCGCCACCTTGGTCAGGGAAATTGGAACCGCCGGGGACTGACGGCCGTACACTTGATGTATCCATCATGAGGGGAAATTTGGCCTTGAAACGCCGCGCTGGCCAAGCGTGTTGGCGAGTTTTAGATACTCGAATACTACAAACAGGAATACAAACGGCCATTTCAAAGAAGATCATGAATTAAGGTTCCGAACTAATGCCAGAAATAAATGTAGATGAGATTCGACAAGCGTTAAGAAAAATGAAAAATAACAAAGCCCCAGGAGAGGATGGAATCGTAATAGAAGCTATCGTAGATGAAGGAGATATGCTATTAAATCAATTAAGGAAACTGTTTAATCTATGTTTGCAGCAAAGAGAGGTTCCCAAAGAATGGAACAATGCTATAACCATTCTTCTAGATAAAAAAGGAGATAGAACGGACCTAGAGAATTATAGACCTATTAGCCTGTTGAACCACATATACAAGCTCTTCACTCGGTTAGTGACATCAAGATTGGAGAGAAAATTAGATTTCTACCAACCGAGAGAGCAGGCAGGATTCCGATCAAATTATGGTACCAATGATCACCTCCATACAGTAAAGACGCTCATTGAAAAATCTATAGAATACAACAAACCTCTTGTCCTCGACCATAGGTATAGTGAACTTATTTACAATATTTACAAAAATGCCACTATGACTGTTAAGATACACGATAAAACCCGACCAATAAAAATAAAACGTGGAATAAGGCAAGGAGATACATTGTTACCGAAATTATTCATAACGGCATTAGAGTATGCCTTCAAGATGGTCAATTGGGACCACAGAGGAGTAACAATAGAAGGCGAAAAACTTAACCATGCCCGTTTCGCAGATGACGTTGTCTTTATCACAGATGATTTAGGAGAAGCCACAGATATGTTAAATGAATTGGACTTTGCATGTTCGAAAGTTTGCCTCAGAATGAATTTGTCCGAAACTAAGTTTATGACAAATATGGTCCTCAATAATCATTTAAATATTCAAAACAAAGTGGTAGAACTGGTGGAGAAATATACGTATTTGGCAACATGCGAAATCCAAAGACGAATTACTTTAGCGTGGGCAGCCTTTGGAAAACTGCGAGTCACACTTAGGGTCAACATAATAATTAGCCTCAAAAGAAAAGTATTTGACCAAAAAGAGGACAAAAAGGATGTTAGAAACAGCAGAGATGAAAACACTGATTTGAAAAACTGATGGTAAGACTCTATGGGACAGAGCTAGAAGTACAGATATACGACGTAGATGCAAGGTGGAGAACATCAAGAACTGGGTAAGAAATAGAAGAGTAGAATGGAACGATTATATAAGCCGAATGACAACAAACAGAGTAGTAAAGACGGCAAGAGACGGTTCCTCAATAGAAAGACGATCAGTAGGAAGACCACGAAAACGATGGAACGACAACTTATTGGAGGCACATTGAAAAACAGACAGAGCCATGTCTATATAAAAAGAAGAAGAAGAAGATTATACATTAAGCCAAGAACAGGCATACTTGGTACAAAGTAAACTGCTGGAAGTACTTTATGATGCCCCTGCGTAAACGAGATTACAAACAACTGGCTTTTGGAAACGATTGAAGTGATGGGCACTCTCTGTGAGGGCGCGAGTTTGACAGTAGTTCAATTCAATGACTCCCGGTGAGAACCAGGGTCCTGGTCTTTATCCCTGAGCCAAATACGTAAAAAAACAGATGATTAGGACGCGCCTTTAGCATCTGAATTCGATACTGAGGACACAGAACTGGTCTCTTTTAAGCAGGAAAATAGAGAGGTGATCCTGGCATTTTCTATAGATAAATAATCATGTAGAAATCTGAAGGAGACGAACAAGGCTTACTATAGACTAGGTAGGGAAACCTTCAGAGATCTGAAAACAAAGAAAGATAGTCCTAAAGGTAGTTCAGATTACCCTTTAACACTGCAAGGCAGCCTCAGCAGTCCTAGTAGCGCTTGAAAGGTCGTTTGATATTGCCCTTGTACAAGAGCCTTGGGGAAATCAAAGGGAGGTCAAAGGTTTAGGGTTAAAAGAGAAGTGATCTACAGTAGATCTACTGAAGTCCGCCGGACCTGTGTGATTGCCAAAAAGGACCTAGAGATACTGCCACTAATTAATTTCCTTTCCAGAGATCTGACGACAGTAAGAGTCAAGATCGTGTAAGGAAGATGACCGAGTGAGATTATTCTGGGCTCATCTATCTTCCTTCGGACGATCCAGCAGCGACACCGACCAATGAAGTGGAGGAGCTGGTGAGGACTGCAGAAAAAATGGACGCAGCTGCTCATTGGCTGAGACTCCAACGCACACCACATTACCTGGGGGAGCACGAACACCAACAAAAGAGGTGATCCACTAATGTAATTTATTATGACAGATAATTTGGACAAATTAAATGTAGACAATAATCCGACTTTCATAACCAAAAGTAGAAAGGACGCAATAGGCATTACAATAGCCTCAAATTTCCTGAGCAATTTTATATCAGAATATCATGTGTCTGAGGAGGAGAGCTACTCAGACCATAGACACATTAGGTACACCTTAGACGGGAAAGCAGCAAAAGTCACTTATCGGAACCCACGTTCAACCAACTAGGAGACTTATAAAGAAGTTCTAGACCAGCATCTTTCGAGGATGAGGAGAACGATAAATGATGCCCCAGATCTAAAAATGTCAGTAAATGATCTAAATGACGCTGTCATTTCAACATTCCAAGAAACCAGCATGGTGGAATAAAGAACAGTCTGTGTTATTGCTTGTCAAATTTAAGGTGATACTTGACAAATTTGTCCACCTGCGTAGAAAATTAAGTGAGAACGCATTCGGAGGAAAAGAGATACATAATGCGCTCGGTATCTTCGCATCCTTGGTACACTCCATACTACAAGTTTACAGAGAGTGACCTTATTTATTAATGGAACTTCTATGATATGTCTATATTGTATGTTATTTTGACGTTTAAATTTTTCCTTCGGAAATTTTTCTCAAAATACAAAATATTTTGTTTTTGTTACTTGGTAAAAAAATTCTTCTAATAATTATATTTTATTTGACTCATTAATATTGACCATTCAGTCATGTTGAAGCGGCAGTTTTTTCGAACACTTCTATAAATGTCTCGTTCTGTAATTTTATAAGAGGACTATTGGTAGTGATGAAAGCTTTACATTCGCATTACAGTAAACTGTATAAGAATAAAAGAAGAGTAGTTAATCTTATACCTGGAACATACCGACAAAACATTTATTACTCAATTTTTATACTAGAGTTGTAATATTTTATATTATAGTCGTATAATTTTATTCTTCGGATCTTTGGCATTTTAGCATTTTAGTAAGTTATAAATATTTTAATCTGTTTTATTTCTTCACAATAGAATAATACCCTGTATAAATATTGTCTTCATTAATTTTTTTTGTTATATGTCGCAGTGTAGGAACTCGTTTTTCCGTGACATAATAATTTATTATTATACGCCGAAGTAAACCTTTGTCAAAATCGTCCAAGTTGGATTTTGGGGCAGATCTCATTCTTTTGTTTGGCGTCGAAAATGATGTAGAAGCACCTTCTTCTATATTTTTCATTTCACGAGAGATCCGTTTTATAGTGGCTATACTTACTCCCCTCGCTAAGGAAGCACGCTCTTGAACTTTTTTAAAATCTTTAACATGCGGATTTTGCATCGCTTCTCTCTGCATAAAAATAATTACATTTGCTATTACCTCCCTCGTTTGTCCAGACAAGACTTTGCCTTCTAATTTTGAATGAAAATCCATGTTTATAATTTAAAGTACTTAACAATAATTATTTAAAAAGTCAAATCTATTGTAATACGATATTTCTTCAACACACTGTAACTTTAAACATAAGTAAAATAAAAAAAAAACTTTGTCGCAGACTATACAAGTACCTTGCACTTCGAAGTGCCAAGAAATAATAAGGAGGAATTCTGTTGTGGTCGAATGCGCATCGTGGGTGGAGCCTAATTTCAAATCGGCCAAGTATCATGTTAAATTTGACAAGCAATAAGAAAAATGGACGAGGACGAGGGAATACTGTATTTCATCATTTTGCGTAATTTGGATTACCGCTAGACACTCGACAGCGCATGGTCCACTCTACTGCAGAGCATAATAAGTGCAAAAGTAAATTCACCTAGTAAAGAAAACATGAAAAAAGTGGATATGTAGATTGCCGCTCGAGATGTTCACCAAGATGTTTTTAGAATTGTAGGAGAATAAATGCTGACTGTTTACACAACAGCACAGAAAGCACTGTAAGGTGAAAGTTAAATAAAAAATGATCAAAATTAATTTTAGCATATACACAGCCCTGCTCTATCGGTTTATTTCTAAGTATATAGAAAATAAATATTTTAATTACATATTTGATTTAAACTATAATAATCCACCATAAGTCTATTAATTTTATCTATCCACCTTAAGCTCACGAACTTATAACTTATCCTTTTTATATTTCTCAGGTATAAATTATACTTATACCAAATGTTGCTTTCTAACATATAGGGCATTTTTTTCTTAAGTTATAAGTTAAGTAATGCATGAACAATACATTACAAAACCACCTTTCAGCCATCAATTTTCTATTTGTCTTATAATTATATTTGTTAACACACAAAAACATCCAACCAACTTTATTCTTGAACACTGAATCAGTTATTTTTGTTCATGAACTTGTATTATATTTTTATATTTACATTAAATTTTTATATTTACCAGGTACCAAATCTTGCTTTTTAACATAGAGGGCCTTCCATGCTTAAGTTATGAGTTAAGTACTACATGAACATTACATTACAAAAATATTTTATTCTATTTACATTTCATCTCAATAGCACTTTCAAATACATCATTTACTATTTCACTCCTTGTTCGAATAATTCCATTCGAACATGTAAAACTATTTATAAATATTTTTAATTTAGTATTTAACTCCACTTTTGACACAAATGCACCCATCCTATAAATGTCATAAATGTAAAACGATTGTCAAAACAATTTGTCAACGGTTTTTAGAATTATAGTTTTTTGTGCGCTTAAAACTCTTACAAAAAAAGACTCTCAGAAAAATCAAGCACCTCGCCTACCCTCAGAGCGAATTTAGTCCCACACCGTGCAACATCTCTGTTTGCAGAAAGAAGCCCTAAAAAACTCATCAAGGATTTACTCCTGACACATTTATACAGTGTTCTTCGAATCTGTAAAAGGTTTGTCCAGCTTATGGTATAAAAGCAATTAATAATAAGTTTTAAAAGTTTTTGCATTGGTTGCCTTAGACCCAATGGTTGGTGTACCTTTACATTCGCAATCTTAGTGATAATAACTTGGATAGACAATAGTGCACATACACTTTTCAAAGACTTGTTAACTAGTAAGTAGTATTTAGTAGTAGGAATTTTGTTTAGTTCTTTATGTATTTGTACTGATATTATTTATGCTATTTGTTTCTCTCTCTTTTACTCTTTAATAAACCGTTTTGTACCTTTAGATAGCTTTTTGAACCGTTAGTGTTTAAGACATTCTTATATTACAGGTAAGAGCTCTCATATTTTGTAACCAGCAATCTATGTTTTACTCTATCTCATTTTAGGACATTCTTCATGTTTGTCCTATTGTGTAGATACTAATTTTATCTACACTCCTCAACAATAAAGTTTAAAGAACCCAACTTCCCACATATGTCTATTTTTTCATTTTCTAGGTACCAAATGTTGCAAAATATAAAAGGCCTTTTGTTAAAATCTTTAGTTTACAACCACTTAATTTAGACTATTGTATAGTTGGTTGCCTATCAGTACCCACAAAATTTCACCACACTTCAGTCCACCTACACTAATTAATAAAACAAATTTTTTCAATGTTCTTAACATAAATTTCAAACTGCAACATTGATGGTTGCTACTGTTATATTATTTTAATTGTAACTTATTCAATTTTTAAATATTGCTGGCTTCTGTCCTATTTAGACAAATACCTTAAGTTACGCTGACTGCTTTGTTCCGACTTCCGTCCTAACATGTCAATATTGTTATTTCAATCAGTTGCTATCAACAAGTCGTCGTAGACACTGTGTCTCAGGACCAGCAACCTCACGTAGAGTCTTACGTTGCCATGTTATCAATTCCACTGGTAACTTTAACATTTTAACATATGAGATCGAATAATGTAACCTAAATTTAATCTAATAACATTTAAGGGGTTTTTACCCAGATATTTAGTGGCTCAAAACATGTACACCTAGTAAGTATTAACATTTTGTATTAACTTGATCAAAATTTAAATTTCACGTTCTCTTTAATGAATGTGGTTATATACTTTTAGGACACACTGATGATGGAATACAGACTCCGAAAACGTTTTGTGATATAGCCCGATTGGGTATTTTAATTATATACCTTTTATAAAGAAAATCCACAAGGAAAATAATTCCTGCAGCTGGCTGTATACCACGTATAACAAAAAGAGGTTAGGTAATCTTTGTATGTGGGTATATTTTATTTTATAAAAACCCTTAAAAGGGCAACATTAAAAACACGAACGTTTTCGGAACAACTGTTCCATCATCAGGTTAAAATACCTAAAATAAGTATAAACCATTTAATTACAGCAAACGTGGTTTAAAATTTTGACCAAGGTTAAAAAAAGCAAAATGGTTATACTTACAGGTTACCATGCCTGAGCCACCAAAATATTTGGGTAAAAACCCTTTAAAATGTAATGTGTTACCAAAGATTGTACATGATGTTGATAATATTATATGATGTTTAATATTTTAATTAAATTTTACTTCAGGTAACATACACCCATGCTTAAGTGAGTTCCAGTGTCCGGAGAGTAAACCTCTTCAAACGGACTTCAGCTGGTAACTGATTGATAAGATACCCATGAACGGTGTCAAAAACAGAATGTCAATGTACCATGAAACAATATTAGTTAAACATAGTATTACTACAGCCAAAAGATTAAAAAACTTTGATGATGTTAAAATGATAACAGCAATCCAGGTGTTGGGATTTATTCTTTAGTCATTTCCTTTACTTTTATTCTTGCCAAGTCTCTGAGGATCTCAGCCTTTTCAATTTTTTTAAATTTAATCCCATATATTATAACTTTAACTCCTTCAGCCGGAAGATTTTTAATCCCTTTTCTCAATCTATTGGACTCACTTATATTAAATTTTTTACGATACGAGCAGTATTAAACAATTTCATTTAAATACGAAGTCTTACATTAGCTACAAATATATACTATTCATTTTTCCTTGTCCTAGATGTAAGCAACATAAAAGGACATTTCCATATATTTAAGCTAATTCGTCACAAATTACACTTTTTAGACCACACTCCATACGATAAAGAGTAACATAAGCTGCCTAATGCATACGTCATTCTCTTAAACATGACCTTCAACAACACCAGTAATTTACATCTTTTATATCCAATATAAATAATTATAGAAAAATTTTTAAATCCCAACACCTGGATTGCTGTTATCATTTTAACATCATCAAAGTTTTTTAATCTTTTGGCTGTAGTAATACTATGTTTAACTAATATTGTTTTATGGTACATTGACATTTTGTTTTTGACACCGTTCATGGGTATCTTATCAATCAGTTACCAGCTGAAGTCCGTTTGAAGAGGTTTACTCTCCGGACACTGGAACTCACTTAAGCATGGATGTATGTTACCTGAAGTAAAATTTAATTAAAATATTAAACATCATATAATATTATCAACATCATGTACAATTTTTGGTAACACATTACATTTTAAAGGGTTTTTACCCAAATATTTTGGTGGCTCAGGCATGGTAACCTGTAAGTATAACCATTTTGCTTTTTTTTAACCTTAGTCAAAATTTTAAACCACGTTTGCTGTAATTAAATGGTTTATACTTATTTTAGGTATTTTAACCTGATGATGGAACAGTTGTTCCGAAAACGTTCGTGTTTTTAATGTTGCCCTTTTAAGGGTTTTTATAAAATAAAATATACCCACATACAAAGATTAACCTCTTTTTTTTATAAAGAATTTTAAATAAATTTTTTTTACATATTTAATTACCAGAACAACCAGCTGCCGCACTATATATTAATGCAGTACTATCGAAACCTATACAAATTTGAGCGTTCTACTATAATACTTATCGCAACTATACTCGAAGAAGATAAGATATTCTATTTGAGACTAATATGGGACACCCATTACCTAGAATAACTAATTTAGTTTTGTCTTCAATTTAGTTAGATACTTTTCGAATTAAATTAGTTATTAAAGTTAAACTACTAATTACAATATCTCTCAAGACGTTACCCACCGATAACATATACTTATGAATTAATGATATGTTGGAAAGAAACCTTCCTTTTTTGTTATCCTTATAAATTTATTATGTTAGTAAGTTATGCATATGAGACCACACCTCTTCTTGAAAATTATAATGCTGGAGGGTTCGAATATCCACTCTCCACAGATTGATATTAATTATAATGTAATAAATTCCGAGTTTGAAATGTAACAGAGTATTTTTAATTACAAAGTCGATAATTAAAATCATCTTCTCGGTTGTTGAGTAAAATTACCTAAATAAATTTAACGTTGGCTTCTTGGTGCAATTACAACATAATTAGGCCTCTTACCATTGTGATAAATTGTTTCAAGACTTGTTTTCTAGCTTTGCTGCTTACATTTTACATTTTGTAATCTACATGCAAATACTGGAAGCCGAGACGTTTTATCATCCTCTCAGATACAAATCGTAAAAACTAGATAATCATTTATTAATCTTAAAGAAGATCACTTGAAAAACAACGAAGATTGTTAAAAATCTTTCAAAATTTTAATTATTTTTTAGCGTATTCATCTCTTCATTTCATTCACTTCCGTTGATACGAAAAAAACAAAAAAAGAAATTATTGTAAATACTGTCCAAATATTTAGATGCTATTTATAAAATATGAACCAAGATATGACATTAAGGACAAATTCCAATCTACAGGTTTTTCCGTACACCTGTGTAACCTGTTGCTGAATGTACTGAAATGGACGAAAAACAGTAATATTGTACACACATACTCCAATTTGTCAGGAATTTTGATAGTTGGATCCTCATATACGCTTTTAAATGCTTTTAAAATTTTTTTCTAAAGCCCAAATTGTCTCTTGGTGGTACGCAGTGGAGTTTAATTGCTCTATTTGCAGCATGCGCACATTTTGTATTACATTTCCTTTTATGTATTTAGTTAACTCGCAGTATAGGATCAATACATATCTGTTACCATTATAAATATTGTGTCAAATGCGCTGGTGGCTGTCGATGTGATAGTCAGGGGTTTTTTGGTCGTGATCGAGTGCTTATCCCTTTGGAAATCGTCGCACCTCGTACAGATTTCTTAACATCTTTCCGTAATCCATTCAAGAAATAGTATTTCCTTACATTTTTATACGTTCTATTTATCCCTACATGTTCTCCTGTAGGTAACATATGAGAATCGTTAATTATACTTATTCTGAATTTCAAATCTGCTATGTTCCATTTGTCTTTTCAGATTTTTGTACTTTAATAAAAGAGTATAATTTAGGAGGCTGTGGTTTCATGATATTGTTTATGTTCTATTGAATTTATTATCGATTTTGAATTTTCTAACGCTAGTTTAATTTGTTTTTGTTTACCGTTTCAATATTTTTATTATTTAAAAATTTTGTTTTGTTATTATATTCTATTTTATCTATAGCAATAGTAGTGTTACCTTTGTCTGCTTTTGTAAACACTATGTTGTTTTCTATTGATTTATTTTTAATTGAAATGGCTATTTGATTCTCTTTCTAACAGGACTTTTTAGTTTCACTACACACATCGGTATTATATTTTTCAATGGCACTTTTTTCGATGCTGTTGGCAGTTTTGCTTCATTAATAAAATTTTAAATCAACAACTACATAAGAAAGTCCTGAAATTAGTATTTCCACCACCAGAAAAAAAACCCAGTACCTTCTGCTCGATTAAATATTATACAGGCAAGATATTAACAAAAATAGCCAAACACATAAAAAAGAAAGGAATAACACCAGCTTTTAGAACAAACAACAACTTAGGAAAATATGTTAAAAACAATAAGAGCCAAAATAAAAAGCACTTACACAGTGGTGTATACAAACTTAAATGTGGCGACTGCCTAAGAACTTACATCGGTCAAACTGGTAAAACTTTTAACAAACATATAGCAGAACATAAAAGGACTTTCAATAATAGATTCAAGATTTATTTAACTACGTTTACAAATTTTACATTTGTTTAGTCAATTATATGTATAAGTAAAAAAGATATATATATATATATATATATATATATATATATATATATATATATATATATATAATATATGTATATATAAATATATATATATATATATATATATATATATATATATATATATATATATATATAGAAAAGAAATTTAATCTTTGCAGATAAGTTAAATAGTAAACTCTTAAATATTGGGGAAATCTGCAAGAAAGACTCTAATGAGTATCAATTGTTTCGCTGAACGTTTTCACCAAAGAGGATTAATTTGGCTTCTTCAGAGCTGAAAGAGAATAAATTATAATTAGCTACCATATATTATCTATTAAAACGGTAAGATCAATAATGTTTTTAATAGATAATATATAGTAGCTAATTATAATTTATTCTCTTTCAGCCCTGAAAAAGCCAAATTAATTCTCTTTGGCGAAAACGTTCGGCGAAACAATTGATACTCATTAGAGTCTTTCTTGCAGATTTCCCCAATATTTAAGAGTTTACTATATATATATATATATATATATATATATATATATATATATATATATATTTATATATATATATATTTATATATATATACATATACATATATATATATATATATATATATATATATATATATATATATAACATACATAAAATAAAATAAGAGATTTTCATCTCCTATTGGTAAAAGACTTAAAATCGTTACATTTACTCGATCTATACACTGCCAATACAACCGTATTAATATCTTGTAGTACAATTCTACAAAATTCAGATGTTTGTTCTATATTAAATTTATCACAGTTAATAGGTTCGAATTTTAAAGTATTTGCTCGCAAGTAAATACCCATCGAATTTTATGTATCGTAGATCTGCTTTACTCTGCCAGTGCTCTGAGAAGCAAACAACGTCGAAGGTAAATTAAAAAAAAAATAGATCTATCATTTGTACTTTACTTGCTAAACATTGAACATTAACATCGAACATACCCACCAGGCTTTCGCTATTCAAAATATGAATTAGTTTTTCAGGAACTTTTAAACTTCCTACGTCTCGATCTAGATTGTTTCCATTTGTGCGGACTTCCACTACAGTTTTGTAAAGTCCCGATATGATTGATTACAAAGGAGTTTTCTTTCCGTGTCTCTGCTGCAGGCACATCTGTAGCTGTAGTCAAAGTTGTGAATTGTCTGCTGACTGCGTTCTTTCCCGAAAATTTTTAATGAATTTGAATCTTCTTACGACAGATCCACTGGGTCATATAGATGGGTTGTATACATTGTCTAGACTTTCTAAAGGGAAGGACACTTTATAAGATGATTGCTTATCAGTTCTATTCCATTCCTCACAATCAAAACATATTTCAGGCGCCGTTTCTTTTAAAAAATCCTTCAAATCATTTGAACTCATAATTACCGGCACCGATACGTGAAACGGGCAGATGCCCTCGTCGGGGGAGTGTATTAAAATTAGAAGAAATTTTGCTACCGAAAATCGGTTTGTTGTATTTATTTATTTTATTTTGTATCGGGGAATTCCTTTCGGAATCTCCTATCTGTTTTGCATTTGAACCAATATTTTGTTCAGTAGGTTTTTGTTCAGGTTCACTAGCCGACAGAATTTTTTGCTCGTTTATTTTAAATTTATAATAGAAAAACAGAACAGAACAGAAACGAATTTCAAATTCTTCACATCCAAAATAAAGGCCTCAGGCTTTCTTTATTGGAATCTATGGAAATTAACAAATTAAAAACTACACACATAATTCTGAATGCCCAACTTAAGACAAACAGTTCTCCCCTCCTCAACCTATTCAGTTAAAGAATATAAAGTGTAAACACATACCAATAATAGATCACTTAAGAAGTTCACTCTACCGAAACAGCTGTAGTGATAAGATATTATAAAAAACGGGTGGACTATAGGTAAGACATAGCAGAAAGAAAAACAGAATTAATAACAACTTACTAACAATAAATAATCAACTTTTGACCTGTAATAGTATAGTAAATGAAGGACTGAATCAATATTATGATAAAAATGTATATTTTTATTTTCATATATGTATGAAAGGAGTTGAATGCAAAAATTTTTTACACATACTCTGCAGCAAAATTCATTGTTTATTTTGTTATTAATATAATAATATAATACAAATTAAAATGCAATATTCATAAGTATTTAAATGATAATAATATACATAAAAAAATACGCTATAATACAGTTCAACATAATTCAATATAATAACACAATACAAATTAAAATGAAATATTCATAAGTATTTAAAAATGACAATAATATACATAACATTTCTACTTACGCATATATGTTTAATTTACCATGTAATAATATTAATAAAAAAGTCCTCCCCGACTGGGAATCAAACCCCGGTCTCCCACGTGACAGACGGGGATACTGACTACTATACTACCGAGGACATGACATAAACGTATTTCAAAATTGACAGTTCTGGATCATGCAGCGATTTATTGAGATTATTATTTTGAAATACAAAAAGACTAATATAATTATGAACATTTAATAAATAATACAAAACATATCACATAAATAATAATATTAATAAATATTTTAATATATATATATATATATATATATATATATATATATATATATAATATTAAATTATATATACAAAAGGAACATTTTTATATTCGAAAGAGGAAGAGAGAGAAAATATATCTTCTGTCTCTCTCTTACTCATTATCTTACATATGTAATGATTTCACAGATTCACTCCCATACAAATTTCCAACGTGGAGCGCGCGTATAGAAGTATTACTTCAATAAATTTTGTGGAAGTTTTGAAAACAAAATTTTCAGTTTTTTATTGTTATATAATGGGAAATATTTTATATCCATAACATAGCAAGGATATTCCCATATAATTTTGACAGAGGAGCTTATTGCCCTTTTTATGAATTGGGCAGATGATATTGTTATTCCGCTCTTTTAGCATTTTCCCTTGTCCCCATATTCTGTGTATGACCTCATATATCCTTTTCGTTATTTACTTTCGTTTGAACTTGAACAATTTTGCGATATTTCATCACATCCAAGGACCTTCTTATTTTTCTGCAGTTTGATTGCCCCTTCAACTGTACTTACCCTCTTCTATCGTTGTTTATATAATTATTAATGTTTATTTGCGGTTGGTTGTCTGCTAGATAACCAACTGCTAGATAACCAACGAGGCTCTGACGTCCGAGTGTTTGCCGGGATAAGCAATCCAGCATTTACTGGTCAACAGCTTCGGGCGGATGAGCTGGTAAGTGGAAGGACACTCTGTTATCCTAAGATTGAGAAATTGGTCTCGAAGCCGGAAGAACCAAGAAAGGTCCTTGATGACATTTCTAGTACAGTTATCATGGCAAACACAAATAGTAGCTGGAAACAGCTACTAATCATGGAATACGGAAGCCAAGATTCGGCGGGGGAGGTTATCCACCTCTAGATCACAGGGCCTCTTAGGTCGTAACCCAGAGAAACCCCTATGACAAAACTGAAAAACTCTCTCTGAAAACTTCAGAGTTGATTATTAAAATATGTACCTGGAATGTGAAGACAAATGTATCAGGCTGGAAAACTTCATAATACCATTCAAGAAATGACCAGACTTGGAGTAGGTATAATGGGTATAAGCGAAATGAGGTGGCCAAATAGTGGTGCTTTTATTGTTGACAACCATATGGTATACCACTCGGGAAATGACGACGGTCAACATATGTATGGGGTTGGAGTAATCGTATCTCCTCAGTTTGTTACAAATGTTATACCTGTTTCTAAAAGATTAATAATAATCCAACTGAATACTACTCCGGTGAAATTAAATGTTTTACAAGTATATGCCCCAACCAGCGATAAACGAGAAGAAGAGATAGAATAATTCTATGAGTTGTTGATAAATTCACTTAAACAAATTAAAAAAGAAGATATAACTATTATTATGGATGACTTGAATAAGAAAATTTGTAAAGGGAAAAGCGGTGAATTACTTGGTGATTTTGGTCTAGGCAAGAGAAATGAAAGGGGAGAAAGATAAAAACTATTTGTAGAAGAAGAAGAATTTGCAATACTAAATACGTTCTTCAAACTACCACAAGACGTTTTTGTGTACTTCGGCCTCTCCGCAAGATCAACCAGGAAACATAATAAGGAATCAAATTGTTTACATAATGGTGAACAAGAGATTCAGTAATGGACGCCTATCAGTTAAAAGTTATTCCGGTGCTGACGTATCGTCAGATCATATTCCTGTTATTGGTAAATTTAGGTTTAGATTTAAAAAGGTTACAAAAAAGAATAGTAACAAAAATGTGATATGAGAAGACTAAAAGATAACTAAACAAAGGAGACAGTCGCACGGATTCTTTCAGAAAAGCTAAGCAACATGGAGCAAACATATGATCCAGAAGAATCACTCCAGAATATATGTGAAACCTTTAACCAGATCAGAGAAAAACATCTAATAGAAAATAAAGATAAGAGGAAACGTTAGATGAATAACAATATACTGCAACTCGTGGAAAAAAGAAGAAAATCAAAGAATAACAAAAGAATGTACAAAGATATTCAGGGACAAATAAGAACCGAAATACGAAAGGCCAAAGAAAATGATTTAAAAACACAGTGTGAAAAGATAGAGTTGTTGGAACAAAAACACGATACCTACATTTAATATGAATAAAAAGGTAAAACAAGCAGCTGGTCTTCAAAAATACAACACAGCTAGCAAACTGCAAGATCAACAGGGGAACATCATCACAGATAAAAATCAAGAAATATGCAACTAAGAACTTTTTGATGATAATAGGTCCAAACAACCTCCATCGTATATGTGTAATGACCACTTACCAATCACATCAGATGAAGTGGAAAAAGCAATATCACAAGTAAAAATGGCAAAGCTCCTTGACCGACAATGCTTATGCTGAACTCATAAAGCTATTTAACACCAACAGTACTCACCAACTAACAAAAATATTCAAGGAAATATATTTAAACGGTGTAATACCAAGATCATGGCTGAAGTCAACGTTTATTGCTCTACCAAAGAAAAAAAATCCGTATCCTGCAATGATTTCCGGACCATCAGCTTAATGATCCACATTTTAAAGTTATTTCTAAAAATCATACATCAAAGAATATATAGACTATGCGAAGAAAAAATCTTCCGTACGCAGGAGAATCCGACAATATCAAAATCAAACGTGGGATCCGACAGGGATGTATACTACCACCCTTGCTGTTCAACATATACTCTAAGGAAATCTTTCAACAGGCAGTAGAAGATATTGAAGCCGGAATTTTAGTTAACGGAGAATGTATCAATAACATCAGATACGCTGATGACACGGTGGTATTCGCTGACACTCATGAAGCCCTCCAGGAGTAGGAAAGATATGGGTTGCTGCAATTAATTCTTCAAGGAAAACTAGAAGGAAAACGAAGACCATAAGGCGAAGAATTTCCTGGCTGAAAAATCTACGTACGTGGTTCAGTACAACAACCACAAATCTTTTTAGAGCCGCAGTTTGCAAAATACAGATTGCCATGATAGGTACCACAAGAAGAAGAAGATTTGCGGTTTTATCTTGTGTATATACAAAATTATTAAAAAATTCCTCTAATAAATACCTTCCTCTTCAATTAAGTTTGAGTCTTAATTAAAATATAATTTGTAAAATACAGAGTTGAAAATTTCCCCTCGAGGGCTATAAATTGATTTGTTAACCGGTATGTTTCTAATACCTATTGAACTTTTCTCCTCGTACCAGTAAAAACACCGACAATTCTTTTGATCCTTTGGCTAAAAAACCGCAAACCTTGCCTGAACCGCCAGCATTCGCTTTTTAATATTTTTTAGCGGTACAGATAAGGGTTACCATATTACATGGTGGTCAAATTTGCCTTATTATTGCGATTAATGTTTTTTATTACAAATTACCTCTTAATGAGTTTAATCCATATTAATAATTATCTAAAAACAACTGAAAATAGTGTTTAGAAAACAATGCGCTTCAGAAAAAGCCCTTTTTTTTTTGGTGAGAATAATTATCAGTTAATTTAAATACGTTAATCATAGATTGAAAACATATTTTACTACAGCAAAGTTCTTTATTTTTGTATTTATCACATTCTAGTATTCTAAAATTACGAATTTACATGCGCTACATAATTATGATTTGCCTATTTCTATTTAACTTTCTAAGTAACTTTCTTTAGAAATAACTAAGATGCTACCTTGATGACAAATAAATTGAATACTTGAGCTGCTTTAAACACAGCAAAAAACTATTAAGATGGTGAATTAGTACTAAGTATTAGATTTATGACAACATTTAATAAATACCATGTATCTCATCAGTATCTAAAATGCCAGTAACAACTTTCTTTATTAAAAAAAAGTAAGTTATAAATTAAGACTACAATTGAAAATATCGGTATGATCGTGTACCATTACAGAAGTGGACGGCCGTAGCTCAGGAGCAAGATACTGACCTTCTAAGCCAGAGCGCACGAGTTCGAATCCCGGCACCAACAACGACTTTTTCATTTCTAAAAATGATACGAGCCGTTCACCGTGCTTCAGAGGGCACGTAAAACCGTCGGTCCCCCTGGACTAGTGTGCATCGACACTAGCTACTTAAAACAGGGTTAAAGGCAATTGGCGCCGGAACCTGTCCGAAAGGATCTCCACGGTAAAAATGCCATACGATAGTATTATATTATTACCATTCTTCTTCTTCAGTGCCTTATCCAGTCCGGATGTTGGCGATCATCAAGGCTATCATGGTTTTGTTGACTGCTCTGCGAAACAGCTCCGCTGAGGTCATCCCAAACCATTGTCGGAGATTTTTCAACCACGAGATACGACGGCGTCCCGGTCCTCTTCTGCCAAATACTTTACCCTGCATAACGAGTTGAAGAATTCGATATTTTTCTTCGTTCCGCATCACGTGGCCGAGGTACTCAAGCTTACGTTGTTTAATTAAATTAAGCACTTCTTTTTCTTTTGTCATGCGCTGTAGGACCTCAACGTTGGTGACATGGTCCACATAAGATTTTTTTAGTATCCTTCTGTATATCCACATCTCGAAGGCTTCGATTCGTTTTTCAGTGGCTTGCGTCAGTGTCCAGGCTTCAACTCCATATAGTAACACTGGAAGAACGTAGCACCTCACTATCCGCATCTTGGTTCCCAAACTGAGATCACTGCAGCACAGCAAGGATCTCAACTTAATAAATGTAGACCGCGCCATTTCAATTCTGGATCTAATCTCTTGAGCTTAGTCCCATTGTACGCTGAGGGTAGTTCCGAGGTAAGTGAATCTGTCGACTCCCTGAATCTCTTCGCTACCTGCCATTAGTGCCCCGGGATCTAAATTTGTACGGCTGACAACCATGAATTTAGTTTTCTTAATATTAAGGTTCAGTCCGTATGTTACGCTCACAGTTCGCACTCGGTCTATTAAGGCCTGCAGATCGTTTAGGCTGGTTGCTAGTAACACAGTGCCATCGGCGTAGCGGATATTATTGATGTATTCACCGTTCACTCGGATTCCCATGTCTAGGTTTGTGAGGGCTTCATTAAAAATCTCCTCAGAGTATATATTGAAAAGAGTCGGCGATAGCACACATCCTTGCCTTACTCCTCGCATGATCTTCACTTGGTCGGTCAACTGGTCTTCGACCTTGACTTGAGCACGCTGGTTCCAGTATAAATTCATGATGATCCGAATGTCCTTCTCATCCAATCCTACTCTTTGTAGTGCGGTGACCATCTTCTGGTGCTGACAACGGTCAAATTTACTAGGTGGTGTTTGTAAGTTTTAATAAATAAAAAAAAATTCCTTGGCGTAGTCAATAAAACAAATATAGACATCACAACTGACATCGCGGCATCTCTGAAGTAGGACTTGTAAGGTGATTAGTGCCTCACGTGTACCCATGGAATTGCGGAATCCGAATTGCATTTCACCGAAATTTTCTTCGCATTTCTTGTAAATTCTGGCATGTATGATTTTAAGAAAAATTTTAAGTGCATTATTACCATAACAGAAGAAAAATTGTTTAACAATAATTTTTTTTTTTTTTTTTTTTTTTTTTTTTTTTTTTGTGGCATTGACTTTCGTCATTCAGCCAGTCTCGAAAGGTTATAATATATTCCTTAAAAAAGTATAGACATAAGTACAGATTATTTCTCTCAGACAAATGCACAGCGATATCCCTAAAACGAAATAGACGAATAATTAATAGAAGAACACGTCGAAGGAAAATACAAGGACACTCGCTTCTCGTCTAGGGGTCCGTCAAGACATTTATTTTAACAGACAAACAATACTGGACCACGGATAAGGTATTGTTACATATAGGATAAACAAAGGGTACAAGTCTAATCCTATACACGCTCATGAAAATTTTCATGAACGAGTACCAGATTTATAAAGCTATGCATGTGTCTGACAAAAATTCTATAATTAAATTATATATTGTTACAGAACCTATGGCTAACAAAGACTGTATATTATATGGAGCGTATGTATTGCATTTAGTTAATTTTGTATACAGGGAGTTTGAATGCTGAATAAATTTAGGACATTCAAAGAAGATGTGATCGAGGTCACCTAGCTTGCCGCAATGTTTGCAACTATCATCATCGATGACTTTAATTTTAAATAAATGGCATGGGTAGCATGCATGTCCAAAGCGTATTCGATTTATAGTAGTAATATATTTACGAGGAGCTTTGAAATTCTGAAACCAGGTTGTTTGAGGTAGAGTTGGTTGTAAAGAGGTATACCTTTTAGAGTTTGTAGAACAGTAATGTTTCCATTGCTCTTTCCATCTAAGTTGCTGATTTTTTTTGAAAATCGTAGTAACATCTGATGTGTTAAGCATATATTTCAACGTAGAGCCAGTTGTTACACTCATTTTAGCCAAGTGATCTACATATTCATTGTGTTTGAGACCAATATGTGCTTTGACCCAAATAAATTTTATGTTGACTCCAGTCGATGATAAATGATACAATCGGTCTTTTATTTCAAATATGTAGGGGTTGCTAAATGTTGAGGGTAATTCAATGTTTTTTATGCTCTGCAAAACTGAAAGGCAATCTGACAGAATTAAGATATGTCTATTACAGGTGTTTTTAACATATTTTAGAGCTTCAAGTATAGCTATGGATTCCGCTGAAAAGATTGAAAATTCATATGGTAGTTTATACTTGAAATCTACGTTTGTAGCAGGTAAAAAGTATGCGCATCCCGTCCCTTCTGTTGTTTTTGATGCGTCCGTGTATATTACTGTGGCTTCCCTATAATCCTGCAATAGAGATATTAGAAGATTGCTACTCATAATGGTGTTCTCACTATAAGTGGGTATTATAACCTGAGTTCTGTGGAATAAAGAATAGTAGTCTAAGCTTCTGTCAACCGTGTCCAATTTCTTGAAAAAAATAGGATTATTCTGTAATGCCATGCATAAAGGCGGGGAAGGTTTTTTCTCCCAATATTTGTTTGTAAGATCTGACTCGTTAAGTTGACGGACGCTTGAAAATAACTGGGAGTTAGTTAATAGAATTTTAAGAAGGCTTTTTTCACTTAAAAAATTTCTTCTATTTTCCAGGGGTAGCTCAGCGGCTTCAACATATAAGGGTTGTATAGGGGTTGATCTCATAGCACCCAAACATATCCTCATAATAGAATTTTGAAACGTGTCGATTTTTCTTAAAAGGTTCTTAGAGGCGGAACCATAAAGAGTAGCACCGTAATCTAGAATAGATCGTATATATGCGCGATAAAACAACAAGGATGTTTCTACATCGCAACCCCACCACGTTTTAGTTGTCATTCTGAGGAAATTGCTGCCTTTGTTACATCTATCAAGCATGTACTCTATGTGTTGTCTCCAAGTTAACTTCTTATCCAAAATAAGGCCTAGATATTTGACATGATTTTGAAGCTTAAAACATTGATCGTTCAGAATGATATTTTCATTAGTAGGAATGTTGTGTCTTGTGAAGATAGATACTACTGATTTTTCTATAGATAAATTGAGACCATTCTCTAAGAACCATGAAAAAAGGGATTCACATACTTTGCTAAGGCTTTGTATACAGGTTTCATATTTTTTGTTTTCTGTATAGATGCAGAAATCGTCGGCATACTGTACGATTTTGAATGAACTGTTATTTATTTGGATGTTATGTATGTCAGAGCTGTATGTATTGAATAAGATTGGAGATAAAACTGAGCCTTGTGGTATACCTTGATAATTATATCGCGGTCCAATTAGCTTGTTATTATGATCTCTTACATAGATGATCCTCTTTGTGTAAAATCCAATTATTGTATCCACGAATGCGATTGGCATATGAAATAAATTAACCATTTTATTTCTTAAAGTTGACAAGCAAACTGATTCGTATGCTCCCTCAATATCCAAGAATAGTCCTGTTAAATAGTTGTTTCTGGTTAAGGTATTTTGTACATCTACCACAATGGTTGTTAGAGCATCTAGTGTTCCAAAGCTTCTTTTATAACCAAACTGATTTTCTGGTAGCAAATTATTTTTTTGTAACCACCAATCCAGTTTAAATTTTATGAGTCTCTCTAGAGTTTTAAAAACACAGGAAAGTAACGATATTGGTCTGTATGAATTTGCAATATTTGGATCTTTACCAGACTTTAGGATAGGAACCACAATGGCGTTTTTAAATGAATCAATGACGCTGTTATTTTGAATGATGTCATTAAATACCTGTAACAGCAGATCTTTAGCGGCTCTTGGTAGGTTGATTAACATAGGGTATTTGATTTGATCAATCCCTGGGGAGGTATTATTGCAATTTTTGAGAGCGAAATCTAATTCAGATTTAGTGAAAGGTTTCAACAAAAAGTGATTGGATTGGTGACTTTGTTCGGATTGGTTAGAGAAATATTGAACCCAGGGAGGAGAAACTTTATTAAAGAAGTCATCTAAAACTTCATTGCTGAAAGGTTTTATACTATTCTGCGGTTTTCGATTCATTTTGTTGGCCTGTGACCATATTTGCTTAGCAGAGGTATTTTTGTTTAAATTGGAGCACCATTTGATCCAACTGGATTTAGCTTTTTGCTTCAACTGCTTTTTTGTTCGAGCAGTAACTTCCTGACATTTTAAGTAGTTATCAAAACTCGATGAAAGTTTGTAAGCTTTTAAAGCCTTTTTTCTTTCATTAATTATAATATCACATTCAGGGTCCCACCATGGTGGTGGGGGACGATTTTTGAGTTTAAGAATTTTATATTGAGGGATAGATTTTGAAGCAGATTCATTAATACAATTAATAAGAAAATTATAATTTTCGTAAGTGTTTAAAGAGATACTATAGTTGACAAACATGTTTTCTATTAAGGATGTATAAAGTGACCAATTGGCTTTATTGATATTCCATTTGCTTTTTGGATAAATTGTTTCATGTGATGTGTGAGTTGTGGAAAGGTTCATGGTTATAGCAAAATGATTTGACCCTAAGGTATCTGAAGATACGGACCAGGAAACTTTACTGGCTAGATTAGCTGTACAGAGAGAAATGTCAATCATAGATTTCTGAGTACCATATTTGGAAAGATATGTGGGTTCCCCATTATTCAAAATAATAAGATCTAGGTCCTCGACACTGCTGACGATTTGATGACCTGCAGCATCATTGTGCAGTGAGCCCCATAAAGAGTTATGAGCATTCATATCCCCTCCAATTATACAAGGTGATGTAACTTGAGAGAAGATATTTTTCCAATCATCTTTAGAAGTATGGACTTTAGGAGGCCTATACACAGACAAGAAACTTAATTCTAAATTGTTAAATTTAACGGAGATGCCACAAACTAAAATTTTATCATTGAAATTTTTAGTAATATTCACTTGACAAAATGAGATAGAAGTTTTAATCAAAATTGCTACACCGGCATATCCATCGTATCTATCCTGGCGGATTATATTATAACCTTTAAATATATAGTTTTGATTTGGTTTGAACCATGTTTCACTTAACAACGCTATATCAATGTTTTCAGCTGTTAAAAAATGAACTAAACTATTTTTATTGGATGCAACGGACCTTCCGTTCCATTGTAAAATTCTCAGAGTTGTTTGTCCTTGGAAAACCTTATTTACTGAAGATGTCCTCCAACATCTGATTCTAACGAATAAGTAAAAAGTTGTATAATAAAATAAGTGAAAACATTCATATTTGTTTTTTTAATAGTGCATTTTGATCTTGGATTAATGTTTAAATAAGAAATACTGCCAGAAAAAAGTTCCATTTGAATTACATAATTTAGATAAATAATTTTGATTTTGATATATGCTAAGAATTTTATTTCAATGTTTTAGTACCCTCCAATACTGAAAATATTTTTTGATTTATGCTCTCATTATCTACAGATTTTAAATCCTCAAGTGTGTGAATATTTTTTAAAAAATTAATGACACACTCCGTCACTGCCTGAGCAATATCTTTATTATCACCTTCTGTGGGTTGAAAGGTAGATTGCTTTGGATACTGGGGAAGAGGATGTGATGGTCCAAAACGGAAGTTAAACATGGGAGGGTTCTGTAAGTTTGGGGATGAGGGGGAAGTAGTGGCTTTACGTTTTTTGTTGTTATGGGTTAGTGCCATAGGTCTGCTACTATCCGAACGTTGAGAATTTGTAGGTTGTGGCTGCTGGAAAGCATGTTTATTACCAGAACTTTGAGGTAGTTTCGGGAAATCTGCCTCGTAGTTTGTTAAGGCAGAAAAGCGATTGTTCGTTGTTATTTCTGAATATGAAGATTGAAAAAGCTTTTTGGCTTCTAAAAAGGATACTTTCTGTTCTATCATCAAATTTTTAATACGTTTCTGTTCCTCGTAAATTGGGCATAGTTTGGAAATCGATGTATGCTGTGTACTCTTGCAATGTATACATGATTTATTAAATTCAGAACAGTTATGTTCTTCGGTTTTGACAGATCCACATAAAATACAATGTTCTTGGCTGCTTTTGCACTGTTTTGATATGTGTCCGAATCTCAAACATCTATAGCATTGTGTGACCCTGCCTATAAACTTTTCCACATTAAAATAAACAAAATTAACGGATATATGGCTGGGTAATATGTTTCCTTCAAAGCTGACTACAATGGTCTTCTTAGGTACATACTCAGCTTTACCATCTTTTTCAATTTTCCTGTGCATTCGTCTGATGTCTAGAACCCTTGAGTTTGAATTTATGTTTTGTTTTAAATAATCAACGTCGTAACTTGTGTCAACGTCTCGGATCAGACCCTTGACCTCTAAAAGGTGATTAGGTATGAAAGCTTTTAAGTTTAATTCTTTTAAATTTTTATTTGTGACCAACTTATTAGCTTCTGCTATTGAATTTAATATTACTTTAACGCGATTTCTACCTATTCCCTTAATTTCCTGAATGTTTTGTACTTTTAGATTTTTGTGTAAAATATGTCCTACAAACATAGGATGCAAACGACCCAAACTTTGCTGATTAGTTTTTTCAACATATACGCAATAATTATTTAACAAGTACTTATCTGGATTTATCGAGTCAAATAGTTTTGGTTCGTCCTCCTTAGCACCTATTGTTCCCGTTTCCATGACGGCAGCAGTACTTTCCATATTGGAAAAACTATCACTTTCACAAATAACTCCACTATCACCATCTGGCGTCTTATTTTTTACGCTCCCCATGGCAGGGGCGAAGTTTTTAAAATCTAACTTATTTAAATTGTTTTGATAAATTTAGCAACACGAAAAAACAAAAACTTGAACACTAATTAATAACAAATCGGTAAGCCGGTTATTGTTGTTTGACTTCTCTCTTCGAAGGTTCAAACGATACTGTTAACAATAATTAGGATTACCACTTTAATCCTTTTAGTCTCAACGTCCTCCTATGAGGATTTTGTGACTAAATAACGTGAACCTTCCTAAATAACGCTTGTCCTGTAGAAGGACAGTGTATTTACTCACTTATTAATGATGGTGCTATACCTATGAGCGAACGCACTACCAATGACATAAAGTTTCATGCACTTGATTTCAGAAACTTTAAGTTGGTTTATATGAAGTCGACACTCTCTCAGATTTATCATTTATATAATAATAGAGCACAATCCATTTGATACCGTAGGTATCAACGTTTATTACAAGTATTATTAATATTATAATTATTATTATATGTAATATTTATATATTATAAATATTCTCTAAATTGATGAATTGTTTGCAAATAATCTGTTATCTAAAGGTAAAAATAATTATGTCATTTTCTTTTCCTTTGTACCTTATTCTCTAAAGATTTTATATTCACTTTAAATTATACTTAACTTAATGGTCAGATATAATACCTAGAAATACAGATTTATGACAATATTATTATCATATCATTTAATATTTTTCTGATTAATATCTATCTTTGGTTTTCATATTTCTTCTTCTATTTTTTCTATTTTAACATATTTCTTTGTAATGCTTTGTGCATTCCACATGAAAATTCCCAGTGTTTCGTAGCCGAAAAGCCACCTTCGTTTACTTCTCTACGATTTAGGATATTTGACTTTGGTTTTTTGAGCAAACATCAACTTTTATAGGGGTCTTAACCCATCGCACCAACTGTTAACCTTCAAACTGGAGGGCCAGAATTTTGTTCTATGTTCCAGTTTTAAAGCTCCAGAAATTTGCCTTTCACCCTTCCATCAGCTACATAAGGTCCTTTTCTATACGGCATACAACTACTAATTAGGCAACACCTTGTATCTTCTAAGTCGTGGGAGTAGAAGTTCCAACAAATTCTTTAGGATCCAGTGGATATTTATCAGAGTTTTAATACAATAGAGAAATCGACACCCTTTCTTGCCTCTAAGGCCCGTTACCAGTATTCAATTGCACATATGCCCGCATAATCTAAAATTTATAGATAAAAGTAAAAAGAAAAAGATATCTATTCCAAAAAAGAATAACAGAAAGAGGTAGAAATATATATATATATATATATATATATATATATATATATATATATATATATATATATGTATATATATATATATGTATATATATATATATATATATATATATATATATATATATACATATGCAAATTACTTAGTTCTCGGGAAGAACCGCCTTGAGAATTTATTACTCGACGTTTCGGCACCCATTTTGGAGCCATTATCAAGAGTGATACGGTTCGGTTCGAGTTCGGGATCTGCCTACTCCCCTCACTCGACCTGTCTCTCGGCACTGAGGTCTCAATCCTGCCTACTCCTCAGTGTCAAGTGATATATATATATATATATATATATATATATATATATATATATATATATATATATATATATATATATATAAGCAGAGTATGCACCACCTCAACCACTCCCCTCCACTTCCACTCGTGACGTCACAAGATATCGGCTAACGTCTAAACGGCCAAGGTTTCGTTGAAAAGGGGAGGGGGTAACGAATACGTTAACACAAAAAACATAGATAGCGGTGTATTGCCAAGAGGACACTAAGGTTGTAACGTCTAAACCGTGGTATCGGTGGAAAGGGGAGGTGGGAAGGAATATGTTAAGACAAAAAGCAAACGCAAAGATATTGCCAAAACGGCACTACATCGTATTTCTGTTGTTATTAGTCAGATTACTACGAGAAAGCCACAATGTATTGCGACCTTGGACTTCCCATCTCTTGGCTAAAAAAGAAAGAGGGGTTAAAAATCGTTTTTTGCCACCAGTTGCCATTCCAATTGAAAGTCTTCCTGTTGTATAAGAATCCTTTGCCAGTAAAGAAAGAAAAAAAAAACTTAGTGGATATGTGTGCTTATATTCCTAATCCAAAATATGGGAAATTTTATTGCAACCTTACTTCAACTGAAAATTAAAAATAATTTATTATTATCTTTATACAAACGAAAAAAACGTTTCCTGCTAAAACATGATTTTGTGGGTTACAACCTTATTCGGGACAGCCATTCATTTGTCAGGCGTATTTATACGTACTTAATAGTACTAATAACTTACAGACGTACTTGATATAGTTTATTTATGGTTCTATTGCTTATTTATTTGTCTATCATAATACCCAAGGCAAAAGGGAGCAACAAGCGAGTTCTGGATTGATCATAGACATTCTCTTACCTATCTGATAGCCTCATATGTTATATAGAAGTTATCGTATGAGCAGAAAGCAATAATATATACACAACATTAATACTTTCCTATTACTTAAAGTCAAATACAAGGAGGAAAAACTCAAAAACTCTAGTTATAATTATCTGATTAATATCGTATCTTACGTTCCACACAATTCCATTTTTAAGGTAAACGAGTTAATGTAGACGACACAAACGAAAAAAACGAGTCTAATTTCTGTAGTAAAGAAGAAGACGAAAATAATCTATATATCGAAGACGGACCTCTCATCGCATCATATCATCAAAGGTTTCGACGAGATACATTTTTATATAATTGTAGTAATGTCAGACCGTCCTGTAATAATTCTGTTATGAGAATGAGGGGATGAGTAGATTGGCAGCCTCATAAAAATGTATGGCTGAGAACAATACAACAGACGAATTCATGTGTTACCTCAACTCCAAAACAGTTAATTAATTTTTTAAACGAATCGCATCGGCGATATGAAACCATTCATTCGAGCTGCGGTCAATATTTTAATAATCCTTTATAATATTGTTTGGATGTCCGGCAAAAAATACAAAAAACAATTAAAACACGTCCCCCTACCCCTATACACATACACACATATTGTAGTGGGTTGAATTTTAATTTACTGTACATATCAAAAAAGTCTGGCTGTTGATGAATATGGAAAATTTTGGTGCTTTTTTTTACAAACGTTATTGTACCTAACGAATATTATGTGGAATTTAGAAATGCAGCTTTAACTGTAAGAGATTAGGAACTGGATGAGATGCCGATATCTTAAACAACACTCGCATTATAAAATTAAAGTTTTGTAATACGATTTTCTCTATTTCAAGTATGAATTATTCATTGGAGAATTCGATTTCAGTAACATTGAAGATACATATTAGGCATAGATACATACATTAAAGGCATTATTCGGGAGCAGGTGTAGGTTCTTTTAATGTTAAGACGTTAACGAATGGGCTCATAAGAATGAAAAAATGTTCCCATGTAAAGCCCAATTGAACATCAAACAGTACGTAATGTTTTTTTGCCTGTAGTACCGTAGGGCTTGTCATGCAATTAACATAAAGAATAAGTGACTAAATCATGGTCTTTACTTTAATAATTACTTTGGAAATTACCATCTTTTCCAATTTTTGCTGGAAAAAATACATTTTTGCAGTATGTAGGTACGATAAGAGCTTTTGTTCATTCGTTCGTTCGCTTTTGTTCGTAACTTTGACGAACAAAAGTTACAAATGTAATCCAAAAGATTGCCATGTTAAAATGGAACTGAGCAGGACACATAGGAAGAATGGAAGACAACCGTTGGACGAAGTGAATTATTGAATGGAGACTAAGAGCAAACAAAAAAACGGGTGTGGCAGTCCAGTGGGACTGCCGATGCCGGTAGAAGTTATACTTCCATACACACGTTCGTCGTTACAAATTTATGTGGAAGTAATTCTGCACAATCATTACATATGTAATGCTATAGGTAAGAGAGAGCAGAAAGAGAAAAATAATTAGGTATACAGGTATATGGTGCATCGTTTGCTGTATATAAACATTTGACCTGTAATAGGAGTATAGTAAGTAAATAAAGAATTGAATCAATATTTTGATGAAAATATATATTTTTATTTTCATATATGTATAAAAGGAATTGAATTAAATTTTTTACACGCACTCTGCAGTAAAATTCTTTATTTTGTTATTAATATTAAAATACAATACAATACACTGCAGCATAATTCAATATAATAATACAATACAAATTAAAATGCAATATTCATAAGTATTTAAAAATGACAATATACATAACTTACTTACGTATATGTTTAATTTACCATGATAACAATATTAATAAAAAAATATTGTTTTGTGATACAACTGTCAATTTATCTGACAAATACAATATTATTTAATTGTTGTTTGTTGTGTATATAAGTACACATTTGAACTTTCTTGAGATATTTACAAGTTTTAATTTATAATTTAACATGCCTAACGAGGCTTGTTACTCCCGTGCAAATTTCCGATTCACTCCCGTGCAAATTTCCAAAGTAGAACGCGCGTTCGAAGTATAACTTCAAAAACCAATAACTCGGATTATGTTGTAAATTTTCATTTTATTTTAAAATTTAGCATTTTTGCGTATATTAAATATATTTAATAAAATAAACGTGGGGTTTTTAAATATTTCAAAAATAAAAATGTAAATTCATATTGGGATTCGAACTCACATACACCAGCGTATGAACCAAACACGTAAAACATTTGCCAATTAGACATGACACAAACGTATTTCAAAATTGACAGATCATACAGCGATTTATTGAGATTATTATTTTGAAATACAAAAGACTAAAATAATTATGAACATTTAATAAATAATACAAAACATATCACATAAATAATAATATTAATAAATATTATATTATATATATAATATATAATATATAATATATAATATATAATATATAATATATAATATATATTATATATTATATATTATATATTATATATTATATATAATATATAATATATAATATATAATATATAATATATAATATTTAATATATAATATATAATATATAATATATAATATATAATATATAATATATAATATATAATATATAATATATAATATATAATATATAATATATAATATATAATATATAATAAGAGAAAATATATCTTCTGTCTCTCTCGTACTCATTATCTTACATATGTAATGATTTCACCGATTCACTCCCGTACAAATTTCCAACGTGGAGCGCGCGTATAGAAGTATAACTTCAAAAAGTAGAGACAGACCTCAAAACAGATGGACACACTTAAGTGCGGCTTACATCCGACGATGGATGAAATAGCTCTTGATGATGATCATGACGATAAGAGCAAACCGTTTTTTAAATCCTCAACTATTTACTGATCAAGAATTAAGGACGAAAGGCCGTGGCGCTTTCTCTATTACACTTAGTAAAGACGGAATTATAATAATCAAATGGTACCTACGATAACAAATCAGTTATCACAGCGTTCAATTTCATTAAAATCGGAAAAAAAGTTATCTTTAAATATGGGAGGTGTCGGTCAGATAGCCAAGCGGTGAAGGCTAAAATGAAATGTTTTAGTGGAAGTTAATTCGATACTGGCCCGGTGTTGGATAAATGAATCTGCTACTTATAGTCCGACAATTTTCAATTAAAGGTGACTAATCTACAAATTGAACGAAGTGCCAACGGCAACCATGTAAAATCTCAGAAGTAAATTCTTACCGGGGTCATTTTTATTGTGTATGCTTCGCCCATGTAAATAAGTGAAAAATTAAGATAGTCCTATAAAATTTGCCCCCGTAACAATACAAATTGGTGCGATTCACGAGCCTATAGTTCGACAAGTTTATTGAATAGTTTAAAGCATCGGTAAACTTATCAACATTTCTCTGGTCTATATATATTTACGTTCTTAGAAAGAATGGGAATAAGATAAATTTTAGTTTATTCGTTCCACGTTTTATATGTGCATAGGCTTAGTATGTTCTATTTCTTGGGAATATACTTATTAAATAGACTTTTATTATTAACTTTAAAATAGTTTTGAGGTAAGTAAAGAAAATTTGAGATAAGTTTATTCTTTTTATAGTATTAGCTCATTACCGACCGATACAATAAACAAAGAGAAATTTGACAATTAATTTATTAGATTGGATTAAAAACACATAAATTAAGACTAATTTACAATCAAAAAGATTTTTTTCTCATTTTCAATAGGGAAAATAGGAAAAATAGTACAATTTTTAAAAAAGGAACCTATTGTATCTTAAATGTAAATTAAGTTTTAAGCTGAAAATTTTCTAAACATTCGTGGTGTAGATGTACTCTACACCTTTTACATAAATAAATAGTATTACTTTTTCACATTCTACATTCTTGCACTATCGTCTCTTTTTGTAATGTGGTGAATATTGTCGAATCTGGTTTCATCTGGTAAAGCAAATTTAGATTGACGTCCATGTACTAAGTTTGACACTGATGTAGCGGTTTGTTCACTATTATAAATTATAAATATAAATCTATGTCGGCTCATGCCTTCTCTTATAATGTGTAAAATATAAAATGCTTTCAATTACTTGTTTATCAAAAAAGAGTGAACAAACTTCAATATAAATTTCAGGCTTCAAACTTCAACTAAAAGCCTCCATGGTTGGCTTTTATATTGTCTAAATATCAATCAGACTGATGTTGAATTACTACTGAGTACGAAGGAGTATCTGTTGTTACCCAACTTAAGATAAATTTGAATTTACTATTTTTGCTGGTTTTTTCTTTAGACGTTTTATCTGCGGTTCAGAGGAATATCAGAATATCATAATCAGAATCGTTAAAATGTCTAATCACTTGTATTTCATATGTACCTGCAATATCCGATTTTATTCTTTTCTTCTTCACAAATAATATCATCATTAATGTCTACATCGGAAACTTCATCTGATTCCTACGGCAAATAAACCACGTTAAGCGAATCAGAATTTTCACAATCTATCTTCTTCAATAACAAAGCTATTAACTCTTTAGAAGTTAGTGCCGTCTTCCTTTCATATTTCGAGAAAAATGCACTACTATATACACGCGCTCACATGATAATAGTTTAGCTTACTTTATTTTAATTTATATGGAATATAAAACAAATAAACACAAGGAAACTTTCAAATCAAGTTAAAAAAAACAATATGCCGTTTACAGAACCCAGTAATTCTATAAATAGAGAATGAAGTGTAATAACGAGATCGTATATTAAAATTTCAGTAATTTAGATCGTATATTATAACAATAAAATTTTACTGTGTTTAAATAAGAAATTAAAATATTACTTTGATACGCCCCTGTCACGTTGAGAAGTGGATTATGATTTCGTGGCTTTAAGTGCGATGTTGCCAAGTAATCACCTTCAATTAAAAATTGTTTTAGTATAAACTAGAATACGCTCTGTCTGGTAAGAGATAAGGGATTGCGGATATCGCGAGAGTCAGTTTTGTAAGGAGAGGAGTCTTTTCGTTCACGAGTGGATGTTTTCTTAAGATTGGTATAGGAGATAAAGGTCTGATAAAGATTTTATCAGACAGACCCTTTCTTACCGTTCACCCCAACAGGAAGGATGGATCTTGGTTTAAAAACTGTCCACTTGTAATCAACACCGTATCTAAGTGGACAAAAATGTCAGCTGAAAAAATTGGAATCGACACAAAAAAATCATAAAATAACACAACAATCTCATCGATCTTCAGCTGTGTCAGCCTTGTTCAAGGAAGATGTTTATGAACAGGGTTACTCAAATGCAAGCTCTCTAAAACCATATCTGCAGCTGGATTCCAGTCACCACCAAGTTGATCAAAAATCTCAACAAATGAAGCTGGACCTTCGAGTTCCCAAATACTACAGGTCAATAATACACAAAATCATGCTTTGGTAGAAAAGAATAGACAGACTACTATAGCTTATAATAATTGTACATTTAATATTGTTAACAAATAAATACAGATTATGTTTTGTTGATATGGTGCATTAAAGTCTCGTGAAATAGTCTTGTCGAATATCGTTCTAGAGAAAATTATTTACCGGCAAAATTTTCTTCTGGTTTTATTCAAGTTTGTTGTCTTTTGGCAATTTTCGCTTATGAAATTTTGACAAAATCACTCGACTGACGTCTCGTGATTTAAATTTAATTCGCGAAAATTGCCAGGCAACAAACTTTCATACCAGTCGAAAATATTGCCGGCAAAATTTTCTCTCTTGTGATATTATATACGATAATATCATATATTTTCTAGGATTTTCCTCTTCTTGACGTATTCGATGCGTTTTAATGGTAATTTTATACCTAAACAGATTACGATTATTGGTTTATTAAAATTCTTGCAACACTTCAAACAGAAAAATGTCAAATAAGTTTAAAATTCTTTGTCTCTGATTTATGACATTTCGTTGGGGATTCCAGCTGTGCCATAAAAGCGGGCTTGTAATAATTTTCAAACCGAATATAAATAACTAATTTATCACTTTGACAATTTTGACAAAATATTAAAATGTTTTTTTACAATGCGCGATATTTTTATACACACAGATATGAACTATATTGAAAAGCTGCTTCTGCCCTGAATGAAAAAAGTATTTGTTAAAAGGATCGGCGCAACGCCCTCAAATGATTTTTAATTTCCTGTATGAACTTTGTTGTTCGTTTCTGTGGTTATCTAGTTGAATTTTCATTTTACATTTGCTCTATTTTAATGTATTTTTGTGGCCGAAGGTGAATATGAGAGTTTCATTAAAATCGTGGTCAGTGTCCAAATTACACAACTTTGATTGACTACCAGAAAAATCCGATGATTTTGTGATGCAATCATCACAATATTTGATTCGAAACTGTGCGGAAATGTCTTGCAAATGAAGTCTGTTCAATTATTAACTAGAAATGGAAATTTCAAAAAATGGCCTACGAATATTTACATTTTTGCTGTGGTTATGTCCGTAATGGACTTGTTAGCAGTCCCGTGCCCTTTGGGCGCCATGTGAGTTGATGCCTGCATCGTCGATTTGGATGCGACGTCGACGACACTGAAAATTATTTACGTTTTGTTAAATATTCTCAAACTATTTCTGTATATGAGCAATATTCTAGTTTTTTTTTCAAATAGCTTTTTGAAAATAAACCACAAAAGATTACAGGATGTTTTCAAAATAAAATTTGTTAAGACGCTATCTTGTTTGTTGGCATTTGATTTTCAGCAACTTCCTTTTTTCTATGTCTGACCAAATTATACATATTCTGTCATTTTGTTTCTGCTCTGTTCTTTCACAACTTATTTTCCAAACATATTTTCCAAATTTCCGTATTTCTTGTTTTACTGGAATTAATCTGAGAGTTTTGGAAAACTTTTGCCATTGTTATGTTAGATAGGAGGTATCTTTTCTTTAAGCTTTGTCTAGATCGCAATATTCTATCAAAATAAATTAGCCTATATTTGTCAATTGCTGCCCAACTATGGCCGTAGCTATTTTTGCAGTAACTCCTGTTCTTCTTATGTCTGTGTTTGGTACTTTATCTTTGATTGTAATGTCAAATGTGTTGATCGCGTGCTTTGTAACTCGTATTTTATTTATTGCTATTTTCATAAATATTACAATTTATTCACCATATGTGAGAACGAAAAGAACTCTTTCTTCAATCCTGAGCACTCGGAGGAAGTGTAGTGGTCATCATGATGTCGTGTATTGTCCACCTCCAAAGATCTCTGTCTCTGGTCATTTCTTTTAACTCATGCATAGGTCTTTTGCATATGCTTATAGTTTGATCGATCCATTTTGTTGGATCTTCCTCGTAACCTTTGGACTTCTAACTTTACTTGGTTAATAAGTCTTTCCATGTTTTCTGTGTCTGTTCTCATAACATGTTCAAAGTATTTTAATTGTTGGAGATGGCCTTTGCTGAATAACCATTTGCTGATTTTAAGCTCATTTAAAATTGAAATATTTGTTCTATAGTCGGTTCACGGAAATCGTAACATTCCTCTCCAACTGAACATTTGAGTAGCGTCTATCTTTCCTCTTTCCGTTTATCGTAGGGTCCAAAATTTACATCCGTATGTCAGTATTGGGAATATTAAGCAATTTATCAACCTCTATTTTAGAGTTGGTGAAATTTGAGAGTCCTTCCATATTTTGGCCACCTTTGCTACGGCGACTTTTGCTAGATCATATCTACGTTCGTTTTATTTCTCCCTCTAGTGATCCTGTGTTTGTGATCAATGATCCCAGATATAAATATAAGCTCACAATCTCAAACCGGTCAATCGTTATTATGTGTGGATGATTGTTATGTGGTTTATCCACTATCGTGATCTTTGTCTTTGATATGTTTAACTGCAGACCAAATATTTGACTTTCGTTTTCAAAAAGTCGTGTGAGATCAATGAACTCTTTTTGACTATTTGCAATAAGAGCTGTGTCATGTCGTCTGCAAAACGTAGTTTGTTTATTTTTCGGCCATTTATTGAGATGTCCTTTTCCCATCTTTCAAGCTCTCTTCTCATAATATGCCCTCCATATATATTACAAAACTGTAGCAGATCGTTATCAATCTCCAAAACCACAGAATCAGCACTAACCTCTTCCTTTATTTGTGTACCCATAAATTCAATATTGCATGAGATTCTGTCACACTCTAAAGTCAACAGAAAGCACTTTTCTTGCAAATACTGCATAATATAGCTTTTAATACTGATTTATTGTAATGATCACATACTAGAGTTGTATTGCGCATGTTTAACCTCCAAAATTTTTGTATATCTTCCATTATAGTATGGTTGCTATAAGAGATCAAATATAAAGAGCAAATAGATCGGCAGAATGCCTTAATAACACTATATGGCGTAACCGACCCATTAACTGTGAAACACAGAGAATCCTGGAAGCAGCAGAAATGAGAAATCGCAGGAAACACGCTGTGAGAACAGATAAGGATTGACGAGATCAGAACAAAATGTAATGTACCCCTAATGTAATGTATAAACGAGTGGACACTACATAAAAAAAAGAATAAAATAATCACATCAGTAAAATGGCTAAAACAAGAGTCGTTAAAATAGCAAGGGGTAAATAACCAAGTGGTAGAATAACTAAGACATGGAGTGACAATCTTCTATAGAGGCAAAAACTCTCAATAAACAAGCAAATTGTTTATATAAAGAAAGAAGCTGCAAGAAAAGGAAAAAAAAAACAAAAATACATAGAACAAGTTATAAATTTTCGACGAAATATAACAACGAATGCAGGAGATAATAAAAACAACGATTGCAAAGAAGCTACTAAGAAAAATGAGATCAAACAAAAAAATAAAGAAAAAGAAAAAAATAAAATATGAAATAGAAAAACGAAGACTAAAACAAAGAAAGTGTAAGTTCCTAGATAAATATTGAAAATAGAAGCCAACAAGTAACAGCAAAGAAATACAGAACAGAACACTTTTCATATGGGAAAAACATTTTAAGAAAATAATAAAAGGAGAAGACATGACGATGGAAAGAGAAGAAGTAAAAGAACAAAAATGAAATTATTGTACCCTCTGCACCACTAAAATAAAATAACGTAGTTGCGCTAAATATTGCCACTGTTCCTAACACTGCCACCTCCTATATCACAGATAGTATGGACGCTGCAAGTAAGGTGGCAAAAGTGGCAAATGTCTTTGTGTATCAGCAAATTGTTTTTTATTCGACGGTTTTAGTCTATGGATCCATCAGATGTAGGAGTTCACTATTTGTTTTTCGTGTCCGCATTCTAAATAATCCTGTTTTAACCGTTGACCCTACGCAAGATATATTCTGGATTATTGTAATTAAGATTAGGTAAGTATACTCCTGTATTTACTAGCCTATATGCAGATGACTTAGTCATTTGTCTAAAAACACACAAAGTAACTCTGGAAATACATATACTGCAAACTACCTTACACACAATTGAAAGCTTTTCGCAAAACACGGGTTTTATATTATAGTAAAAGACACGTTATTTAATTTTTAGCAAAAGAGAAAATTATCCTAATGTTCAATTAACACTAAATGGAGTTGTCCTGAAACACGCAGAAGAAATAAATTTCTTAGGACTTTCCTTTGAACATAACTTAAACTGGGAAAGCCACATAACCAATCTGCAACATTCTTGTATATCTAGAATTAATCTACTAAAAATTCTGTCAAATACCTCTCGGGGGCAGATACAACAATCTTACTTACTCTATACAGATCACTAATACGAAGTAAACTAGACTACGGCTGTTTATGCTAGGATACTACTAACAAAACATCTTTAAAAAAACTTGACTATATTCAAAATACGTGCTTGAGATTAGTTTCAGGTGCCACAAGAACTAGTCCAGTAAGTAGCTTACAAGCTCTGACTAATGAAGATCCCGTAACGAAGGCAACTCCTATCACTAAATTACGTTGCTAGAATTTCAGCAAACAACAGCAACATAACCTACTCAACAATACTATGCAGAACAAATATATCGTCCGATATTTACAGAAACATTGCAATAAAAAACTACCATTTCCTGAGCGAATAAAACGTATTGGTCTTAATTTAGAACAGTTCAGTCTTACTATATCTATTCATGTAAATTTTCCTCCTTGGATGATCAAACCTCCAAAAATAGACACGTTTCTAAAGAACTCCCGAAACATTCTACACATCCTTTCCTAATACAGCAAGCTTATAAAAATGTAATATCCAAATACCCAACAACCCATCAAATTTTCACTGATGCTTCCAAATGTGATAAAGGACTTGCTGCAGCCTACATCTACGAAAACGTCAAGTCTACCATACGAATCCCAACAAATTGTTGTATATATACCGGAGAACTTACGGCAGTTTACCAGGCCATGGAAAAATATGGTTCTATCAATGAAAGCAAATTTGTTATCATCACCGATTCAATGAGCGCATTACTTGGAATAAAACAGCTATATACAACTAACGTCATACTTCTCAAAATCAAAGAAGAGTTATCTTATCTACAGACTCAACAAAAAGATATTTCCTTCATCTGGATACCTTCCCATATGGGAATAAGTGGTAATGAGGAAGTGAACTCTCTGGCAAGCAATGCAACAACCCACCAAAGTATTAGTATCTTAAAATGACTAAACTATATACCAGATTGTAAAAAAATATATTTTTTTAACTAACAATATGTATCTTACTGTTTGTGTATGTCACCCCGCTAATAATCCTTAGTGGTTGATGTGGGTATATTTGTTTAAATGAAAAAAAAATTAATTCTAAGTATGGCGGTACGGTACGAAGTTCGCCGGGTCAGCTAGTCTCATATAAATATAACATTTAACTTACCACAACTTGCCAAAAGAAAACAGTTTCAGAACCTTTATAAATTCTTATGTGAAGGTTTGTAGAGAACTGATGACTTTTAAACGTGTGTGTTCGGCTCACGATTAGTTTTCCGTGAGATATAGTTGCTATAAAATACTATTTTATCAAATTAAAATAATATACGACGACAATTTTGATAGAACTTTTATTGACTAAGCTAAACGTGTGTACAGAACTGAGTTTCGAATGATACTACTAAAAATACATTACAAAACGTCTAACAGAAGCCCCTAGTGGAGGGAAGGGCGTTTCTAAGAACTATAAAATTTTATCTTGGGAAAGCACGTATTGTCCTTCTCAGAAATACATAAATACGTAGCGTGCACGAGAACAATGAACAACCGCTTGATTCGACTAACTGTAAATGTTAAAACTACCTAATTTCTAAAGACAGGGATTATTATCTACAAATTTTCCCCAGAAATATATAAAACTGATAAACATTTTAATCTTTTAATAGATTTCTGGAAGCTAATTTACCCAAACTTTAAGAGTTACCGATATCAATCTAAAATAATAAAGTAAAATCGACAAACAACATGGAGTAAATTATAATGGGAGGGAATATGCCGCCCGCCTTGAACTACTGAAGTTCAAAATAAAGTTGTCGGTTGACGTCGATAATCTAGCTGATCGGAAGTGGAGACAACTTCTTCATGCAGCGTCTGTACTCTCCAGTTATGGTTTTCAAAGTTGCCACTCTGACAATGCCGTCTTTCCCAGGGTGCACCGACGTGATGCGTCCAACTGCCCATTGTAACGGTGGCAAATTGTCCTCAAGAATTAACACCAAAGCGTCTACCACTATTCCATTATCAGTAGCATTAACATTATTGCTGCTGATCAATTGATAAAGATATTCCTTATACCATCGTTTCCAGAAGTGCTGCTTCAACTGCTGGGCGTGCTGCCAAGCTGATAATTTATTGGCTGACATATCCAAAAAGTCAGTCTCAGGATAGCTTGTCATCGGACCACCAATTAAAAAAATGTCTATGGGTAAGGGGAAGAAGGTCATTTGAGTTAGACGACATAGGAGAAATAGGACGAGAATTTAATATTGCTTCTATTTCAATAAGATTTTCACTGACGGAACAGTGTGTTTTGAAGTTAAATCATTTAAAGTGGAAAGTGCTTAAAAATTTGTTTCAAATGCGTTAAAAAGAATATTTATAGTTATGGAGAGTGTTTTGAGAACCTTGCAATATGTCCTAAGTAGTTTACAGATAATCTGTCACTGGCAACGATTTTTGTGTTTTAATCGTGTTAATGAATAATATTTTCCGCAATTGATTTAATTTCATCACCACTTAAAATGTTTCACAACATTTGCTAACTATACTAGAATTATGTCAGTTTAAAAATAATTTTTGTAATAACGCATATATTGCATTAGTCGTAAATATCGTAATGCGTTTGAGTAAATGATCTATTTTACAAAATTGCCATAATTTTAAGAATCGATTAATACAAAATTGATAACATGACGAGGTCCAAATTTTTAATTAGAATCTGCGAAAGGGTTGGACCCCTTTTTCGTCTACAACACTACCGAATGAACGGGAACCATCCATCCATCCCATTCATCAACCGAGGTGACCATGTGCGGAACGGTAGTGCTTACTAGAACAGGTTACAATGATAAACTTACAATAAATTTTATTCAAACATATATTTTCGGAAATATTTTTCTACGTATTTTAAAGCTATCTGTGAATAACGTTTAAATGGAACTATTTTCTAAATCCATAGCTTTATAGATATGTATAAATATACACTCTGGGCCAAAATTAACCGGCCACCTTAAAAATGGGTAATTTTTGATGTCTTATATCTCCTAAACCTCTTGTCCTATTTAAGTGATTTTTTTAATATGTTGTAGCCTTATTTCTTGACAATATTGTTATAATAATATGGTTGCTAAAAAGGTAAATTTTCATTGTATACCGGGTGTACGAATTAAACTGTTCTTTTTTCTTAAAGTTTGCATCACCCTGTGGAATATTCTAGCATTTATAAAATATTGAAATTAAAACCTAACTATAGCCTCATGTTTTCTCAACATTTTGTTTTTTGATTCATTCGCTTATGTTGGATAATACAAAAGTTACGTAGTTTAACAACTAGCCATGTTTTTCATAAATACAGACGATTTAACTCACCAGTAAAATTAACCCCATCACCTTTATTATTGTTTTGTTTATTTACATTACCTGTGACAGTTTGATTCCTAAATTTGTGTCATCGAAGAATTTTTGACATATAGTCGTTGTACGACATTGTTGCAAATCTGTTTCCGTATTAATAACAATTCTTGAACAATTTGCAATTAAAATTAAATTTGTAATTAAAATTAACAATTAAAATTGTAAGTTTATATCATTGTGAGCGAATATTGTTTAAGTTGAAATTTTAGTGCTTATTTATTGTTTGTGATTTTAAAAATGCCACTCGTTCCAACTGCTGCTGCTAGGGCAGTGGCTTTAGTTGATGCTGGTTACAGTCAACGTCACATCGCTGGTATACTCGAGGTACCCAGAACTACGGTACAAGGTGCCATCAGACGATTTCGGGAGACAGGATCGTACAATCGCAGGCCAGGTTAAGGCCGAAAACGATGCACTTCAGTTCGAGATGACCCCTTCATTGTCACTAAAGTGTTGAGAAATCGCTTTTGCACCGCTCCTGAAGCTCGTAGGTCTCTTCTTGAGGCGAGAAACGTTAGTGTGAGTAGACAAATGATTAGACGAAGAAATAAACTTACGGGGTTTTCGTCCAGCTCGCGCACCACAACTGTTCCCACAACACCGTAGGGCTAGACTTCATTTTGCGCGGGAATATGCTAACTGGACTATGGCGGAATGGAAGAATATACTGTTCTCAGATGAGAGCAGAATAGCCCTAAAAGGTCCAGATGGACGCCAACGTGTCTATAAGCGCCAAAATGAAAGGTTCGCTGGAGGGTCAATAATGATTTGGGGAGGTATTTCTTACGAAGCGCGTACTGATCTTGCGTATAATGCATGACAATGCATGACAATGCACGTTGCTATACAGCAAGATCTATCCGTGAGTACCTTAATGAGGTCAGGATTCGAGTTCTATCATGGTCAGCACACAGTCCCGATCTTAACCCAATTGAACATATCTGGGACAATCTCAAAAGACGGGTAAGAGCAAGAGTACCCGCCCCTGCATCCTTTGAAGAGCTGAAGACAGCTGCGGTAGAGGAGTGGCACAATATCCCCCAATCTGATATCCGGGATATCATGAATGGATTGTCAAACGGTTTCAAGAAGAGCTAGAGGCGGCAACACCCATTATTGATACACAATTTTTTTTCAATTAGACTTTGATTTCCAAAATATTGTTAATTTGAATTTTCTTCGCAGATTTTATTCATTGGATTTTTACTGCAACAAATGACTTTTTTGCAAAAAGATTATTTTTTCTCTTCTGCGGAGATAAAAATTTATAAAAAACATGTCTAGTTGTTAAAGCACCTAACTTTTGTATTATCCAACATAAGCGTATCAATCAAAAAACAGAATGTTGAGAAAGTATGAGGCTATAGTTACGATTTAATTTCAGTATTCTATAACTGCTAGAAGATTCCACAGGGTGATGCAAACTTTAAGAAAAAACACAGTTTCATTCGTACACCCGGTATACAATGAAAATTTACCTGCTTAGCAACAATATTATTATAAAGATATTGTCAAGAAATAAGGCTATAACAGATTAAAAAAATCACTTAAATCGGACAACAGGTTTAGGAGATATAAAAAATCAAAAATTACCCATTTTTAAGGTGGCCGGTTAATTTTGGCCAGAGCTATAATGTATAATACGTACAATACGTTTATAAAGTATGGCAAAGGTCTATTGCGAGATGCTTATTTGTTGAAAATAAGCTCGGACATGTCGATTTTGGTTTACAGTTTTCTAATTTTTAATTTTTAAAACACTGAGTGTTTTCGAAATAATAGCCAAGAGTTTATATACGAGATGTAAAAAATCAAAACCATTATGAAAGAAACAACCAAAATGTATAAAACTATTACTAAACGCAAACAACAATTAATGACTGATGAAATTTTGAGACTAATGAAAAATAGATGAAAACAGAAAAATAAAATCATTGAAAAATACAACAAGATTAATAAAGAGATCAGAAGGAAAATCCGTAATACACAAGAAAAATGGTACAGCAGCGAAAATTTCTTAAAATGGAAGAACTGCAGAAAATAATGACAAGTAATATTAATATGTACCAAAAAGGTGCAAGAAATAACTGGATCAGCATAAGTAGCCTACTTGATAAAAAATGAAATATTATAGTCATCGAGTTAGAATCTATGGAGAGGGCATCACGTGACTAAAAACGACCTCACTTCGGCCATATTGTTATGATCGTTTTGACAGATCGTGTATGATTGTTTACCTTTGTTGTTTTTCGAATATTTTTAGTACTTTTATAAAAACTATAATATTATATTGTGATAGTGCATAATGATGGTTTCTTGTTCTCAATGTAGTTGCAGTAGTAGAAGCAATGTTAATAAAAAATCTTGAGGAATAACGTTCCACAGGTTAGTATACAAATATGTAAACAAAGCAATGGCCCATACTTCAGAAAATAAATTAATAGTATTTATTAAAAACCTTATAAGTAAGGTAGATCGTGCTATTCTTGAGAATATTCAAATATCTTCATCCTAAATATCTTAAAATTTGTTAAAAGTTGTAGAACGAACGTATTTTTTTTTATTTCATACCGTATATTCATTTTACCCTTTAAAATATTATTTATATTATTATCTCTTTCAGATACAACTTATTATTTGACTGTATTAATTTATCTTTATGTATAATAAGTCGTGTTTTTAGTGTTTACCGCGGGATAAATAAATCATAGTTTATTAAAAATGTATTGTATTTTTTAAATTATGATTAAAACTTCTGAATAACTTATTTGTATAATAGTTTTAGTATTATTGAGTCCGGCCCTGATCCCACCGCCATATTGGTATGATCGTTAGCCACACCTACGGACGCCGTTTTTAATACACAAGTTAATATGCTTATAGCTTTTTCATAGATTCTAACTCGATGATTATAGTCAACAAACAAGACAAAATGGAAAGCTGGAGGAGATGTTTGATGACGAAAGAACAGAAATCCAAATGGAAAATATATCGACGGGTCCAAACACAACCTTCGATGAAATGGAAAGAGCTATAAAACTATCTATAGCTATAAAACATAGGAAAAGAACAAATCCAGATACAATTTCCAATGAAATAATTAAACTTTAACGATCAAGTTTCCCGACTTCTAAACCTCTTGAATAAAATATACGAAACAGGTCATATATGAGCCCTAACAACTAAATATTCGGACAAACGAAAATTTATTGAAAACGTTCATCTTCACAACTTCGCGTATAGAAGAAGAAGGTTTATTTTGCCGCCAACGCTCTGCAGCAGTTATTTGACACTCAAGGGAATTAAATTTTTCTCAGAAATAAACTTCGAATCTGGATAATTGGGTTTCATTCTGTTTACTGCCGTAAATGCAATACGTAGAATTAATTACAGTGAAGATTGTAATGACTCGATGTATACCTTCTTCCAAATAAACACGTTTTGGCATGTTTAAGAAGACATTATATACATGCAATTGAATACCCTTCTGAAATAAAAAGAATATACTGTTTTGAATATTTTACATCTTTATATATATATATATATATATATATATATATATATATATATATATATATATATATATAGTCGACTTCCGCTTATCCACTCAGTCGACACATTAATAATGCAAATGAAAACTTATTTTATAATGTATTGCAATGTATTTTATAATGTATTATTTTTATTCTTATGAGCAGACATCTAATATTCTATTGTTTCAATGTAAAGTGGTCAGCAAGCAAACATATTTTTTTTACGCGCCGCCAATGATCGAATTCAGAATTTCCGAGAATTCATGATGGGCACGTCATTTCGGCTACATTTCACCACTTACGGCGCGTGATTTTGAATATTTTATTTAACTTATTTTACTCATTATTTTCCAGACTATTGTTATATTTTTTTAACAAATTTTTATATTTTACTAATTTCACCAATTTAAAATTAATTGAATTAATAAATTAAAGTTAACTGAAAATAATTTTTGTATATAAGAAGAAAGAAGAATGAATTTTTGTATGTGAGCGGAAGAATTGTTGAGTTGAAATGTAATTTTTTTGGAAAATAATTTATTTTCGAACGAATCCATATATCATAGCCATCGGTTCTTCACTTATTTCGAAAAAATGTTCACTTGAATGTTTGAGGATGTCATCTGGGACATCCCGGGGACATCAAATTTTTCTCAATCTAGGAAATCTCAATAAAATTATAAATATTAAGAATTACATTTAACTTAATTTATTAACTTGAGACCTATAAATCTTATACAATCTCTTCATGTTTTAAAAAAAATATTGAACAATGGTTTCACACACAGGGTGTTCCATTTATTAAAACACAACTTTGGTTCATTCGGTTGTTCTGACCGAATTTTAAAAGATGGTAAATTTGATTTTTGAAATTTTGACCCTGTATAATCGAAAATCTTACATACAAGTCTTTGATATATAATAGTTTTGTCATTAACATTGTTTTTTATACTACATAGTTTAGCCGTAACAAAAAAAACTGGTAGTTTGGCGTACAACTTGTGTCCCAAACTAAAATTGTGGAACCAATATGTTAGTTTGTAAAATAAGTTTATTTGAACGTTTCGATTTCCACTTTGGAAACTTAAAATAAAAATAAAACAATTATTTAATTTGCATTTTGAGAACAAATTTAAAAGTATAAATCTGTCAATAAAAATGGAAAACGTCAAAATAAACTTATTTTATAGTAACTCCCAGTAAAAATGGTAAATTGTAATAAGATAGTTACTACAAGAAAATAGCTCTAGACTAATACTCGGTATATGATTTGCATATGATTTTAAATATATTTGTCATCTATATTTTAGGGCGACGACAAAATATATTTACATGAGCGATTGTCCGATTCGTACGCCTCTGAGTGTGCAAAGCAAAGGGTCCCCTTTTTAAACGTATTCGGCAGCTAAAAAAATTATAAAATTTAATTATATGCTACTTTAAAATGAATGGTCGTGGAGCAGCTCTTCTCTTCTCCAGAATTAACATAAGATGATTTGCATTTAAATTGTACTATAATGAAAATAATTCATGAGGCATATTATTAGTAATGTGTATGTGTAGAAACACATTTATCACGTAATTATTTATTTTTATGCGCGTCTGACACAAAAATTGTTTCCGATTAGCGGTAACGTCTTAGTCGTTGTAGCTTTCCTCTCTACCCCCTCTCACATAGTTAATTAAACTTTAAACAACTCTTATCTATGTTTAATTCATAATTTAATCAATTTAGAAACCAAACAAAATTTTTTAATTATAATTATTTTTCTTAATCTCTTAATAATTTCTTAATAATAAATTATTTTTTTTTGGTTTTTTGTCTTTTTTTTATTCAACTATAAATACAACTCTGCCTGGGGGTTATCAGAAAAAACTGGGTGGATTAAGTAGCTCAGAAACTGCGTTCTTACACATAGCCCGTCCCAAGCCTGGATAAAAGAGGATGTTTGATGGGCCAGGTTAGTATCCTACCCATTGTAAAAGAAAACAAGGCTCAAAGAACCGATATCAAGCCTCGGAACCAGATGGAACCTAAGATGACGAACCACGCAAAGAAAAGGAAAACGAGAAGGAAAAATAAGCCCACAATCAGATTAGCAACATGAAACATTACTTTTTTCAACAACAAAGACCAAGAGATAATAGAAGAACTGATAAATAAAAACATAGACATTTGTGCAATACAAGAAACCAGGAAGAAAGGTAAAGGCCAAAAAGACTATTACCAATATTTTCTATCATACAGTGGAGTGAAAAAAGAAGAACGAGCACGAGTAGGCGTAGGTATACTTGTCCATAAAAAATTAAAGACAACATATATAACTGCCGTTATATCTCCGAAAGAATAATACATATGAACATCAAAATGAACTACAAAAAATTAAATGTCATATCTATCTATAGCCCTGAGCACTGCAAACCTAAGGAGGAATGAGAGGCATTCTACGAACAATTGCAAACCATACTGGATGAAATACCTCATGAAGAGCCCTTAATTCTTATGGGTGACTTTAATGCACGAATCGGAAATGAAATAGTTCCAGGAATAAAACAAAGATTTAATAAAAACCATGTCAACGTAAATGGAGAACTCATGGCTAATATCTATCAATAATACATTTTTAGACCATAAGCTCCAGTATAAATATACATTTGAAAACTCCAGGGGGCATAAATATATGATTGATTTTATCGTCACTAATAGAAAAATCCATCCAAAGCAAATTCTAGATATCCGAACTTTAAACTCAGCAGACGCAGGGAGTGAACACAAACCAGTAGTAAAGATAAGAATGAAAATAGCACCAAAGCATTTTCTACAGGAAATTACCGAGAAAAAATTCAATGTAGAATCACTGTGGAACGACTCTATTGAAGGAACATTGAAGAAGCAGCAATAGAAGCTCTAGGAAAACGAAAAGTCATACTGAACAAAAGAAACAACAACAATACACCATGGTTCAGAAAAGAAATAAAAGAGAAATGTAAACAGAAACGAGAGGCCTACACAAAGTACAAAACATCAAATACCCCAGAATCCCGAGACACCTATAGAAGAATACGAAATGAAACAAAGCAGTTGGTAAGAAGAACAAAAAAAAGTATGGAGATTCATAAGAAACCAACGGAAAGAAATGGCAGAATTGAAGGAATACAATAACATACCAGCAAACGAATGGAAAAGATACCTGACGGAACTGTTTAAGCAAAGGAAAATAATAATCAACACAATAACGTACCTGAATTAAGACACGAAATAGAAATCAGTTTTCAGGAAGTAGAAATAGCCATAAATTCCCTCAAAAATATAAAGTCACCAGGACCAGACGGAATAACCAACGAGCTTCTAAAACACGAAGGAGAAAGTAGAACCCTATAGATGACAAAACTTATACAAAAACTAATATTGCACTTCAAGATATCAGACGCATGGAGAAACAGCATAATGATACCAATGTTCAAGAAAGGAGATAAAGAAGACCCCAACAATTATAGAGGTATAAATCTACTGAACACCGCACTTAAGCTTACCACAAAAGTCCTAACAAACAAAATCAATAAACTAACAACATTATCAGATAAACAACAAGGATTCAGATCCGAAAGATCCTGCGTAGACGCCGTATTTGTACTAAGTCAGATCACAGAAAAGGCCATCGAGTACAATAAACCAGCATATCTATGTTTTATAGACCTGACAAAGGTTTTCGATCGCATCTAAGTCGAAGACGTCTTACACCTACTGTATAAAAGAAACATAGCAATCAATATTATACAAACCATCGAAAACATCTACTTCCATAATCGAATACAGGCAAAGATAAATGAAAAACTAACACAGTGTATACCAGTACAAATCGGAGTCAGGCAGAGTGACTTGTTAAGCACACTTCTCTTTAATATAATAATGGACGAAATAATACATCAATACGTAAAGGTCGTGGCTATAGAATGGGGAACAAAGAAATCCAAATATTATGTTATGCAGACGACGCCGCATTAATCGCCGAGACAGAAGACGAACTCCAAATATTAACACACATCTTCAATACAACAGCCAAGAAATACAACATGATAATATCAGCAGAAAAAACCAAATGTATGACAACATCTAAATACCCACTACGATGTAAAATCGAAATTTATGAGAAAATAATAAAGCAGGAAGCAAGGTTTAGATATCTGGGAATAGATATAATAAGTTACGGAGATGTTGAAGAAGAAGTACGACAACAAAGCTTAACAGCAAGTAAAGCGGCGGGATCTCTTAATGACACAATCTGGAAGAACAAACACCTAAGACAAGACACAAAAACAAGAATCTATCAATCAGCAATTAGACCTATATTAACATACACGGCGGAGACAAGACCTGACACATCTAAAATGAAACGACTACTAGAAACAACAGAGATGAAAATACTCCGACGAATATTAGGGAAAAGTCTGTTGGATAGGGAGTGAAGCGAAAACATAAGAAGAGCATGCAATATAGAAGACATAAATGGAGAAAAAAACCGAAACAGGAGTGGAACGAACACATCAGTAGAATGGCAGAGGATAGGATAGTACGAATAGTACGAGTTATCACCAAATGGACGAAGAAGTATTGGCAGATCAAGAAAAAAAAAAAGATGCGACAATTTAAACAATTTAGGAGGCTAATATTGAAGAAGAAACAGGCTTTAAAGCCTACATACTAGAAGGAAGAAGAAGAAAAACTAAATACACATTGAATTAGCGTATTAAAATTAATTAAGATTATCTCGCGATTTGCTAAATAAAACGAAAAATGAAAAATACAGATTTGTAGTCAGTACAGTATTATTGTAGTAAATAGAGATTTGTAGTCAGCAATTTTGCGACAGAATTTATGTGTCACGATGTTTGTCCAAGCTAATATTCAAAAACTACTTAACAGATTTCATTAAAATTTTAAGATAGTGTATTTGTTGTTCCAACTTAGGAGATATGATATTTTTTATCTCGATGAATGATCTTTATTTTTTTAAATTGTAAATTTAAAATGTTTTATACGATTTCATCTCTACAGTTTTAGTTCATTTGATCCATGTGGTTATAAAAAATCAATCAACATTTTACGGTTTTTCCGTTTGCTTGATCCCAGAGGTAACTTGTAGATGCTCTGAAGTATATTTTGTGCTCAATTTCAAAACATCACGTTTGTCCTCCCATTTTTAAATTACTATTCCTTAGCTAAAGAAATACTGTTGTAGTAATTGTCGGCATAAATAGTGCGTCCTTTGTCCAACAAATATTTTACAGTGTAAAAACTATATTCAGAAGACGACTGACCTTCTACTTTGTCTTGTCCACAATAAACTGTTAAGTTGTAGGTATAACCCTCTTCAACACAAAATTTATACAGTTTGATGCCGAACTTGTGTCTCTTATTTTTCATAAATTGTCACAATATCCCAAACCAGATCTCCATGAGGCTCAGTATTTTTATTTTGGTACCTGCCATCATTGTCACTATCTCTAGTATTATTTTGTATTACATATACTTCATCTAATTTACTTACCGTTGCACGTAATCCGCGTCATAGCCCGTGAGGTCACATGATACCAACACGAAATATTTAGGCGGTAGGTGTGTTCTTTTTTAGAATCACTTTGCCGAGTACACTGGCATTACAGCCGCTAGACATATTTTATTATATACGCGTAGAAATAATATTTAAAGATTTCTATTAATGTGAACTTAAAGAAATATACAATAATACGTTTCATTTAATTTGTATAAATGCATTATAAAGCGTTTTTATGAAGAATATTGGTTAGGAACACACTGTAACTGTAATCGAACGAAGGTGATATTGTGGCATAAATTGGTAACACTTATTTGACAGTTGCGGTGTTGACACTGTTTATTTTACATTTTACATAAAATAAAATAAATATCTATGTATTCCATTTTACATCTTTATACGACGCATACAAGCGTCTCAAATTGTTTTTAACAAGATTATTTTTTAACTCTTGTTTTGTTTCTATTTATTTACATTAAATATTAATTTGTTTTGTTGTATAATCCACTTTTGCAATAATTATGTGACCTATTTGATTTAAAATGGATTCAGGATTTTTTTATACTTTGGCAACTATGTCAACTTCGATCTCTGTCAATGGTAATGACGTGCAACGGTAAGTAAATTAGATGGACTGTATTCATTTGTTTCCATCAACGTGTCCCCCACATTCTCGTCTTCGATTTCTAATTCATTTCTGTCCAAATTTAGAGGTTCTGAAGTGGTAACTTTTACACGTTTTTTGTAGAAATTTCTTCGTCTGATGATTCACTACTGCTATCGGGAATATATTAATCAGAAGAACAATTATCTTCAAATATTTCCTGCTCATCTTCATCAGAGAGGACCATCATAATACAACAATATTAGAATACTTTTCCCACTTATACAATATTGTGAATTTATTACCTTACGTAAATAACTTCTTAATAGAATAGAATAGATAAGAATAAAATAGAATCGAATAGAATAGAATAGAATAGAATAGAATAGAATAGAATAGAATAGAAGAGAATAGAATAATCCTAGAATTTCCTAAAATTCAGAATCTTCGTTTTGAATTTGCCGCTAAATGAAATTAGTTTCAACCCGTTTGCATTTGGCGCTAGAAACTATCTCCCAAAACTTTCTATGGGAGTTACCTTACTAGAGGGGTATATAATCTGTATGCAATGTAAAGATTATTGTTAAGTGCTTGATAAACCTCATGCGTTAAAGAAAACATAGCATCAACATTTATTAGATAAAAAGACGAACTGATTTTGTGATAAAATATTGTTTTTAACGAGAAACGACATAAGTCGGTCTTTTATAAGTCTCTCAATCATTTTGGATAGTACCGGTAGTAAGGCAATAGGTCTATAGTTTCAGGCATTCGATTTTATATGGACTTACATCTCTGGAGAGCTGTAAGCTCATATTTATTAAGAACATCTTAAGTTTGTTCTTGTATGTATGTACATTTTCAAAATGTTACTGTATGCTGTTGACAATATTCATATATACGACAGAAACTTCAGGTTTCACAATTATTGGACGCAAGGTCAGACAAACTGTCAGTAAAGTATAATAGCATGAGATTGTTTAACGTTTTACAAAAGAATAATGACTAAATATTTCTTTAGAAATTCATCAAAACTTTATTGTTTCCAAATGTTATACTGTGGAAAAGTTTGTTTCGGACAAAACTATAACCTAAATATTTATATAATTTTTAAATGTTTTAATTTGTATTTGTATGTAAAACGAATGACTTATCCTATACATTGTATATTTTTTAAATAGTGAATACATATTATTATTATTATAAAAAAATTATCAAATTTAAAGTTCTTTCCAAGTTTTATTTAATATATTATTCATTAGATTTATGCTACTTTCGTGCCATTTTTTTAATCATTATGTATATCCTTTCCAAACACGCAACAAATTAAGCGTAATTTTAAAGTAATAAATGAAATCTTCATTTAGATATCTTGGTTAAACGAGAGAAGAGAACAGAGCAAAGTTGATCTTTTTGCACATGAATCAAGAAAGCTAAGAAATGCCGATAGACGACATCGTAGATCAGTCTCGTCCGTGGGCTTAATTGCAAACTGCTTTACCGGCCCAATAACTCAACCAGAGAAACTTTGATCTGCTTTATGTATATTTGCGGCCATTAATTGAAGTTTATAGGCTCCGCAATTATCATAAGATAATGCAAGGGAGTGACCAGCCAAGCAGTGTATATGTATTCCTCCGTCTCTACCTCTACTTCACTTTTGCCTCTGTTTTTACTGTTTATTTAGTACAGGAGCATTAAAAACTCAATGTTTTTAAATTTCGTATTTGTTTCAATTTGTTTTGGGTAAGTTAAGGACTTTGTTCATGGTGTTTTCTTTATTTTGTCAATGGTTTCTGATCTGAAACATTAATATGTTGTAATAATATTAAATAGTATTTTATATATTTATTAGAAATTCTTTTCAATACAATCATTGTTTATCTATGATTTATTTATTTATTACAGTATCAATTATTTATTAAGTAGTAATACAATATGTATTATGTTAGTAAGTATATTATTGTGTACAAGAGTAGGTTCTAAATTTTTATTTACTGTAATGGATTCGACCGTTACTTGATGGAAATTCATTTTATATAAAAATAAAACACTGAAAACTTCTGTTTTCAAAATTTCCACAAAATTTATTATAATTTTTTATCACTACTTACTTTTATCACTACAGCTGTGCTTTTCTCAAATGATCTATTTTTGTTATACGTTTACACTTTATAGTCTTTATCACAGTATAGTATAGTGACACAATCACATTGTGCCAACACAAGCTGGGGCTATCGCAATGCTTTTTTTTAATTAGACAGTCGGATTCCCCTAGTTCGTGCCAGTTCTGAGCTGACCGTTGAATGGCGGTCGAGGAAGAGGACATCCAAGCACACGAAAGTAACTCAGAGCCTGGCAGCAAGACAGTTCCGCGGGAGGCCAAGGTACAAGACCGAACTTGGATCCATGAAACCCAACTCGTAAGAATTAGGCTCACTTTACCTCGCCCAGGCTCGGCACGTCAGCCGTGACCCGCTTCCTCGCCAAGCCCAATACTCCCCGATCCTCAGAGCCAATCCTTATCCCGAAGTTACGGATCCAATTTGCCGACTTCCCTTACCTACATTATGCTATCGACTAGAGGCTCTTCACCTTGGAGACCTGCTGCGAATATGGATATGGAGTGGAGTGCAAAATTAACCGGACATCCAGATTTTTCCCAAAAACTGGCGTTTAAAAAGTTTAAGAAGCTCCCAATTGAAAATTTAATAATAAACAAAATTTAAAAGTAAGATTTATTAAAAATCTAGAATTCAACAAAGAAAAAAGAATACAAAATTCAAATAATTTTAATATCTACAAAAAAATTATTTTAAACCACTGTGTATTACCTCCACGAGCTCTAATTACGGCTCTCATTCGATCAAGCGTACGTCGTATTAAGGTAGCAAATTATTTCTGAAGAATTTGCTTCCATTCGTCACAAACTGCTGGCTGCAAGTCATTATTTGAATTAGAATTCAATTTTATTTCAAGTTCAACATGGTAACTTTGAATACGTCGTCCTATAATCTCATGCCTTATTGGATTTAAATCTGGAATCCTTGGGGCCAATGGTAATAAAGGAATCCCAATTTCATCCAAGTAATCCCATGCTATTCTTGTAATGTGCGAACGGGCATTATCTAGAATTAGACGAAAGTTTTCTTCAACAAATGAAGCAAATGGCACTACAAGATCTTCCAATCATTGTTCAATATGTATAAAAACGCTCAACAATTAAAATGCTCCCTCCACTTCTAACTGGTTCTGTATAATGCTTGCCTATACCATTTTACAACGTTTTACAACGACTTTTGAATGTCATAACTAGAGAGGGAGATAGCTTGTCCAAGGGAGATTGATTTGTCCACTGCTGAACGTAGGCCTCCCGTAAAATTTTCCACCTATTTCCATCTTGTGCTTCTTGCATCCAGTTTGTGGTAATGCGCTTGATATCATCCATCCATCTAGTCGACGGACTGTCGAGGACGACCACCGACTAGATGGGACTAAATATAAACACAAATAAAACAAAAGTAATAGCTGTTACACGTGCACCAAATGTCGACATTAATATTTGTATATAGAACCAGTACAAAGATTCCAGTATCTTGGTTGCTGGATAACAAACGATCTTGACCACGAGGTCGAAATACGTGCTCGTATACAATATGCTAGGTCCGCATTTCAACGAATGAAAAAATTTCTAATAAACTCTACGTTATCATTGAATATCCGATACCATTTTGTAAAAACGTTTATTTATTCCGTATTGCTATACGGAGTGGAAATATGGACTCTCGGAATTACAAGTATGAGGCGTATAGAAGCCTTTGAGATGTGGGATTTTCGAAGAATGCTGGAGATCTCTTGGACAGAGCACGTGACCAACAACGAGGTGCTAAGAAGAATGGGTACTGAGAGAGAACTACAACTTCCTACGACTTATAACGGAAGGGGAAGTGGAAGGAAGAAGAAGTCCAGGAAGAAGAAAATGCTCCTGGTTGAAGAATGTAAGAGACTGGATAGGCATGGACACACATTCGATACTAAGAACAGCTCAAGATAGAGAGCAATTTGCTGTAGTTATAGCCAACCTTTAGTAATGGAGAAGGCACCTTAAGAATACCATTATACCACCTCGACCAATTTGTACTCTGGTAGTAACACAATATTGATAACGTTCACCAGCTCTTCTCCTTGATTCATCTGTGAAGAGTATCGTACCCCATTCTTAAACTCCCCCAATTAACATGTTTGCGAGCGAAGTAGTATAAATGTTGCCTTCGATAATCTGCTGTTAATACAGGTTCCGTGAACAGTAATAAAGCTATTTTTAACTTTATGGTTCTTCATCTATCTTGACCTGGCCTCCTGTTTCCCGAAATCGCTGTATTGCATCAAAAACTATAGTTCAAGAAACTCCTAAATAATTTGCGATGTAAGGAATGCTCTGCCCACCATCCTGTAAAGCAATTGCTTGTGCTAATTCTTCTGATATCAACATTTTTTTATTGCGAAAGGAAAAAATTAAAAAAACCAAAGCCAAACTTGTAAGTGTAGTTTCAATAAACAATATTATATATGCAGACGATACCGTATTGCTGGCAGATAGTGCGCAGGGGCTCCAAATGATGGTAGATAATGTTGTAGATGTAACAAATACGGCCTAAAACTAAATTGTAAGAAGACAAAAATAATAATCATTAGTAAAAATACCAATATAAACGCCCAAACTTCAATCAACGATACATCATTAGAAAGAGTGAAGAAAATATGCTTTTTGGGCTGCAATATTAAGGATACCTGGGATCAACTGGAGTCTCAAAGAAGATGTCATAAAGCAATTAGAGGCATTTGAAATTTGGTGCAACCATCGTATGTTAAGGGTCTCATATTTACACCACACAACTAACATAACCATTCTCCAGAGGCTAAGAAAAGACAAAGAAATTATTAACATCGTAAAGAACCGAAAATTGGCCTACTTCAGCCACATTATGCGTATTAGTAAATACCGACTTCTACAGTTGATTCTAGAAGACAATATTGAGGGTAAGATAGGCCCTGGACGTAGACGTATATCTTGGCTGGCCAATCTTAGGAAATGGGCTGGTCTAACGTCCACTGATCCATTTTGAGCTGCTGTGAATAAAATAAGATGGGTCAATGTGATCGCCATCACTAGAAGATGGCACCTTTAGAAGAGGTAGTTCCAATATAGCTTATATATTAAGAAATTCAATGAAACAGAAAACAAACCCATGTTTTATTTTCTATTTCATGCCGTGTTTTATATACTTCTTACCTTATTTTTCTAATAGCGCTACAAGCCTTTATGGATCTTGCTGTGCTTAACAACGTTTTTCTTCTCTGCTCTGTCGGATACTTTCCTTAGCCACTGCCTGATGTTTATGGTATTAATATCTTTCTTACGTCATCTGTCCACCTTTACCGAGGCCTTTCTTTTGTCCTATTTCCGTGGAGTTTCCATCCCTGGATTACTTTTACAGCTCGTTTATCTGACATTCTTTATAAGTAGTTAAGCCAGTTTAGTCTTTGTTACTTTACAAATCTAACGATATCTGCGCTTTGCATTAATTCATCCAACTCATAGTTCATTTTTATTCTCCACGAATCATCGCTGCAATGGCATCGCTTTCTTAATCCTGTGCTCAAATATTTTCAATTGATTTTCATCAGTGGTTGAAAAGGTCCACGTTTCACATCCATATGTGACCATTGGTTTAATTACTGTTTTGCAGATTATTCTCATGTTTCAGTAACTTACTTTTCATTGTCTTTGTATGTTTTGTTTTATATACTTACGACCCGCTATCTTAAAATGCTTCTCTTAATATTTAAAAAACATGCTTTGTTTTTCTCTTATATTTTTATTTTAATAAATTGAAATTCTGGAAATCCTCTTAATAACAAATCTTATTAATTCGACCATACTATAACCAAATCCATCCTGTGTGTGAGTGGAACTCATTTAAGGTTGCTTATTTCAACCACTTCCTACACTGGATTACATTTTAATATAGTCTTTATTGGCATTCCGGTGAGTCTGCTTTTTCTAACTAGTACATTAAATGCACACCAACGCCCCGAGATGAATAATTTTCTCTACCGATGACGGCTATTGGCGGGAGGGTCGAAACGCCTCGATGCTTAGTCGCTCCTATGATCTAAATTGTTTCTTTGTTGGTTCAAGTTTACTTGGAAGACAAAAAGACGAAAATATATTAATAGTATGTAATTCTATGAGAATTTTTGTATAAAGACGAAAATACTACGAATTGAAGTAAAAAAATATGTAAGATTTGTTTGGTAAATATTAAAAAAATACACAAAAACTAAAGCAAAAAGAATAGCACAATATTAATGGATCAACTAGCTAACATATACATAGTTTATGTATTTTATCGTTTCCATTCATTCCTGGATTTAAGCATTTGTTGCGTCAAATGTTGCTCCATATTTTGTTAGGGTGCTCTACATTTTTTCTTCCTTTCAGTTTGTAGTTTATTATTTGTTTAGTTAATCGATTTTCCTTCATTTTGTTTACATGTTATTATATTTTAATAATAATAAGTATTATTTGACAAAAAACCAACAATAATCTGCCAAAAGACACGATATAATGAAAGAATAAATACAAGCATTAATGGAAGAGAGGAGAAAAAATAACAGTAGCAAAGAACACCTTGCTGGTGTGGGAAAATTCTTCGAATGATATAATGGCCCTTGCAGAGACAGCGTGACAAACGAATGGAGGGGCAGATACAATAACGAGCTAGAGTCTCTATTCGGAAAAGAAAATCTAGTCAGATATATAAAGGCCAATATACTCAGATGGGCAGGGCATGTGATACGCAGTAACGACAATCGCCTTTTAAACAATGTGTTCTGGGAAAGGCCAGAGGAAAGAAGGTCTGTAGGACGGCCTAGAAAAAGGTGGAAATATGCAGTCAAAGAAGATCTAAAGAAAATGGGAGTGCGACAATGGGAATTACTGGCATAGGACCGACAAACATGGAAGGCAATAGTAAATGCGGCAAAGACTCACGAAGAGTTGTAGCGCCATTAATGATGATGAAAGAACACCATGAACTCAGACAGATAAGTAAAATAATATAAAAATCTATTAGGATAATCAAGAAATTAAAAGATAAAGATAAACATATCATCACCAAGAGAGATGAATTATTAAGGGTAGTAGACGATTTTTATACGGAATTATACAGAAGTCCACAAAACCATAATACTCCAGTCGTCAGAGACGAAAATCCCACTGAACCTCTAACAATGTTTACTAACAAGCTGAATTTTATTGAGAATGTCAATTTTGGGATCCCAAAGAATATAAAAAAGTTTTAACCACTTTTGCCACTCGTCTTCCCCCTAAAAGCTCCACTGATATGGAGACAAAAACGGAAAAAATCGGTTTACCAAGAATTTGTACGCCGTAAAAAAAAATGTTTTAAACAAGAAATGTAACTGAGATAACGTTAAAGAACGTTCTCTCAGAAACAATGCTTGAAGCGACCGACGATTTTTAATGTCATTAGTTATGCGCGTTAAATCAATTTTAAATAAAATTTGTATCAACTCGACAGTAAAAATTCTATATCTTTTAACCAGAGTGTCCTGTCAACAAAAATTAAAATGCGTTTTAAAGGTGAAGAGTGTAGCTTTCGTATATAATTTTTGTATTTTGATGCAAATAAAGTCAGTTTTAAAAAGGTGTTAAATAAATAAACGTTGCGCGATTTATGCCATTTTTTATAATAATCATGAAATTAATAAAATTTATTACTTTCTATTGATATGAAAATATTGATAAATAAAGCTGATTTTAAACTTTCACATTACAAACGATCTAAAATATTTAAAACTGCGTTTTTTTCAATTATACAAGTGTTTTTCGAAACTACACAACTTTAGTTACAAATTCTATCAAATACCGTTTTCGTGGAGGCATTTAAGGTATAGTAGGATCGTTTTAACTTGTCGCATAAGTAATAAAAGTGTCTGTTGAAATTTGCCTCAGGTAGTCAGCGGTTCTCAAATTAAAAATGTACGGTTTTCTTAATTTGATAATACGACGTTAGGGATTTTTTTAATAAAATTACTTTGTATTATGTTTTATAATAATTGAATATCATAATGTAAATTGATAAACATTGGGTATGAAATATACAGGGTCATTCACGCAACATGTTGGTTCCTGGTTAGGATGTTAGAATTGTTCCTGGGTATGGTAAATGCCAAAGCAAGGATGTGCGCAGAGACCCACATCACATTCCCGACACATGTACATTGATTCGCACCGTTTCTTTGCTTGAGTCTTTTTTGTTAAGCAAACGGTTCATCTACGAACTTTGTTGTTGGGGACAATATCAGGAAAATGTCTACCTACAAGACGAAAAAGGTTTCGCACAGGCACTACAGTTGTATGTTTTGGTAAATGATATTTAAAAATAACATCTCATTGTAACAACATAATTTCAAGATTAGATCCACATACCTGTCTATAAGCCGACGAATAAGATTCAAGTGAAACTGAGCCAATGGTGTTTTCTCTGGGTGTTGTGTAAGGTATATTGCATGTGCATTTAGAATAGAAAGGTCCAATATGTGAAAGAAGAGCTTTTTATACCATATAACGGTTTTCCTGACGCTTTCTGTGGAACTAACATATCAGTCCTGTCCACTGCTCCCATATTCATATTGTAATCTATTACACAAGCTGGTTTTTTAATGAATTCGTCTGTCTTTCTGTCTTTTTTAGCCAATTCTACCATTTTGTCTTGGTGCATGGTAGTAAGCATAGTGACCTCTCTTCGATCCTTCCATTTTAGTGCCAACATATTGCAACTCGACATTGAGAAAGTTGCACCTCTTTTGTAGTTTTTCTGCTAAATTAGGCATGTATTTTCTGTTGACCCTGACTATTCCACAAGAGTTAGTTTTATGGTCAAATAGGTAACTTGACAAACTAGGAGACTTGTACTAGTTATCAGTAAAGAGCGAGTGACCTTTGTCCAAGTAGGGTTTCATAAGAGGGGCAACCACAGATCCTGAGAGGCAGATATCCTCATAATGATTTATTTCGGTGTTTTTACCTACATAAACGATAAAGTCTAACACATAACCCGTTTCATAGTCACACAGAAGAAACAATTTTATTCCAAATCGATGGCGTTTGGTTCTTATAAACTGTTTAAACTGCAGCCGTCCTTTGAATAGAACCAAACTTTCGTCGATTACCAGATATTGTAATGGCGTAAAATTATTAGCAAATGAGTTTTTTACCTGCAAAAAAACGCCTCGCACCTTGTAATAAGAATCCGCTTGAGGTTGATCAGCATTTTCAGTGAAGTGTAACATTCTCAGTATAGACTGAAAGCGATTCCAGGACATTACACTAGAAAATATGGGTGTATACAACAAATCGTTTGTTGACCAATTTTCTGTAAGTTTGACTTTTCTATGGCGTGCTGCGAGCAATAGCACAGCGATAAATGTAAAAATTCATTTTCTGTAAGTGGCGACCAAGCAATCTTTGTATTTTTGCAAACTTTCGCTGCAGCAAAATTATTTGTTTCATGTATAATTAAATTAACGGTACCTGGATTTAGAAAGGAAAGAAAACAATCTATTTCCCCGTCAGGATTCTCAATATTGTCTAAATGGGCACCTGATTTTGTGTCATCAAACTCATACACGACATGAACAAATTGCTGTTTATCCCACTGTATACTAAAATCATCCGCTAAAGCTCTTCTGCTTTCATTTCTTGATGTATTTGCAACCACAACTTCGGCTTCGTCCTTATCAGCAACTTCATTTTCAGAACTAGCTTCATCATTCCCATAAATAATATTAACAATCTCCTCCTCTTCTGAATCATCGCTATCTGGTACATAATCGCTTTCACTTTCTACAAAAGGCTCTTCATCGGAATCCAAGCATGCCAGTATATTATCATATCCTTTTTGCTTTAGTCCACACAAACCACCTGTATCGCATGAGCGCCTTCTTTTTCTCGAATCAGACATTTTCTTGAAATTTCACAATACATTTGCACTGCAACAGTAACAGTAGAATACTGCGTAGTCCGTGCTAAGTGATATTTGCGGTATAAGACGCATGCTAAAAATAGACCAAAAAAGCGACCATACCCGGCAGTTACCGAAACGCCGTGTATCAGAAGCTGCCGTATCAATACGGCAGTGGGTTCATCACAATGCATATTCGAACGTACGAATATGGGATTGGGGCTGATGGCTGATGTGTTCTTCTTCTTCTCCTTCCTTCTTGTTTGTGGGCTTTAAAGCCTGTTTCTTCTTCAGTATTAGCCTCCTAAATTGTTTAAATTTTCGCACCATCTTTTTCTTGAACTGCCAATACTTCTTCGTCCATTTGGTGACATCTCGTGCTATTCGTACTATCCTATCCTCTGCCATTCTACTAACGTGTTCGTTCCACTTCTGTTTCCGTTTTGTCACCCATCTATTAATGTCTTCTATATTACATGCTCTTCTTATGTTTTCGCTTCTCTCCCTATCCAACAGACTTTTCCCTAATATTCGGCGGAGTATTTTCATCTCTGTTGTTTCTAGTAGTAGTCTCGTTTTAGATGTGTCAGGTCTTGTCTCCGACGTTTATGTTAATATAGGCCTCATTGCTGCTTTATAGATACTTGTTTTTGTGTCTTGTTTTAGGTGTTTGCTTTTCCAGATTGTGTCATTAAGAGATATCGCCGCTTTACTTGCTTTTAAGCTTTGTTGTCGTACTTCTTCTTTAACATCTCCGTAACTAGTTATATCTATTCCAAGGTATCTAAACCTTGCTTCTTGCTTTATTATTTTCCCATCAATTTCGACTTTACATCGTAGTGGGTATTTAGATGTTGTCATACATTTGGTTTTTTCTGCTGATATTATCATGTTTTATTTCATGGCTGTGTTTCGTCGCAGAATTCTAGCAAAAGGTTAGATAAATGTGCTGGCGCATTATATGATAAAGAAACCAGTTCTAACTTACCCAAAAATGTAGACTTTTGTAAAGAAGGAAAACAATGGCATCGAATAATTAAAATCACTTAAAAATTGTTCAATACTATATTAAGATAAAAGGAAGCATAATAAATTAAAGCTGTGAGTTATTTGAAATTGATGAAAACCCCTCGAAAACTAAATTGTTTAGAATTTCAGCTTTAAATAGAATGTCACGAATACATTGTTTTATTGATCAAGAGTGTTTACTGTCAATCACAAATCCTCATATTGTAGGAGAGAAGAAGCCCAGGAAGAGCCGCGTGTAGCAGAAATGACTCACGCAAAAGTAAATTATACATTGAAAAGGCTTTAATATAATGAATTCATTCATATGCATGAAGCGGAGTAGAATGCTGGAGCAATATTTGGCGGTATAATGAAATGAATTTATGCAGAGCTGTAATGCTTGAATATTTAGCATAGTGTACCCCTTCATCCTGCAGGAACACACAACGAGAGAACGAACGTAGCGAGAGCTGTGTAACGGCTATATACACGCTATACGGTAACCGTTATGCCCGCGATGTCGTTGCTTTTGGATCGTTTACATCGACGCCGATGACCGATCGACGACGATAGCTTCACAATAATAATTGTGCCAACTTATTATTCCGTTATCTAATGTCCAGCCATATTTCTTAGCGCTGTTTTAAACTGTAATAACTTTGTAAACAGATATTTATTTTCTTAATTTTGGAGGGTCTATAGTAACATAAGAGTTTACAAAAGCTATAAATAATATCTTATATATAAATATTATCCAATCGGGACAAAATGACAAGTTATAAAGAATATACTACTTATAAAATCCTGGACAAAATTAACGCACCACTTTAATTAATCTAAATATTTACAATATAAACACAAAATAAAACTAAGTTACATTGAAATAATAATAAACACCTACAAATAAGTCCAATATGACTTTGTTATGACCTTAATTTGCCTTATTGTTTCTTTCAAAATTTGTTTTTGCCGGAAATGCGTAAATAAGCTAGCATAACTGCAAATTGCAAAAAGAAAAATATCAGTAAAGTAACACAATAAAACGTCCTCCCAGTCTTGACGTACGGAGCAGAAACACTTACCTTAACAAAAGCAGCAGCTACCAAACTGAGAGTCACGCAGAGAAGAATGGAGCGGTCCATGTTAGGAATAACTCTGCGAGACAGAATAACCAACGAAGACATCAGGAGAAGAACCGGAGTGACTGACATCATCGAGAAGATAGCCAGACTAAAATGGAGATGGGCAGGACACATAGCCAGAATGACAGATGGGCGATGGACAAAGAGGTTATTGGAATGGAGGCCAAGGGAAGACAAGAGAAGCGTCGGTCGACCACCTTCAAGATGGACTGACGATTTAAGAAGACTCGATAAAAACTGGATGAGAGCGGCGCAAGATAGACGGGGTTGGAAACATGAGGAAGAGGCCTATGTTCAGCAGTGGACTCTTGAGGCTGGATGATGATGATGAACACAATAAAATGCATCTGGGTCAACACTAATACCGTGGAGGCCCTCCTCTACTTCTTATGACTGCATTTATGCGTCAAGGCATGCTTGATATCAAATGTTCAACAAAAACTTGTGGAATATTCTCCCATTCTTCAATAACGGTCTCAATCAATGAGTTGGTTGTGATTGGCAATAGGGAGTCTACGACTTCGAATTTTTTTTTTTGAGATAGTCCCATAGATGCTCTATAGGATTCATGTCCGGACTATTAGGTGGCCACTCTAATAATGGAATATCAACATCTTTTAGGTAGCCAATAACCTGTCGAGCCACATGAGGACGAGCGTTGTCTTGCATGAATAAAAAATTACGTCCAAGAAACGAAGCAAAAGGCATTACATGTTCGACAATAATGTTGTCTAAGTAATAATGGGCATTCATAGACCTCGTACGTATGGGGACCAACTCCGTACGAGCTTCAAAACAAATTACCCCCCCAAAACATATTAGAGCCACCACCAAAAGGTACTTAAGGAGAGATATTGCAGCTGTCAAATCTTTCTCCTCGCCTTCGCCAGACACGCTCACGACCATCTGGAGCTTTAAGGCTTACTCTAGTCTCATCGGAGGAAAGAACCCGTTTCCAATAATCGATAGTCCAATTTTGATGCAATATTTCAAAATTTAATCTCGGAAAACTGTGTTCTCTAGTAAGCAAGGGTCTTTTGGCCGGTTTTCTGTTGCTCAATTCTGCTCTGCTCAATATCGCGATACTTTGAACATCTGCTAGTTAATTTTTTAGCAAATTGCTAGTGACTCTCCTATCTCTGAGAGCACATTGTCTCGAAAAACGATCATCAATTTGATTAATACAACGTTTTCGCCTTTGTCCTGGTCTTCGATGGTACGATCCTGTGTCATTATATCGCCTCACCTTGCGACTGATGCTGGAATGATGTGTTCCTAACAAACCTGAAACGTATCGCATTGAATATCATTTATCTAGGAGAGTCGATGCTCGCACTGCCTCCTCCATCGACAAATTTCTTTGTCGGTTCATTTTTGTATTTGATTTTTATGCAAGAACTTCCGAACATGCATGTGATGAAAAATATCACAATAAAAAGCTTGTTTCCCACAAGAACTTTGCTTTATTCGGCACTTTTTATGAAAAGTTTAACTCACTTTTAGTCTACAACGAAGTTTCATACAAATTATTGTTAAAACAAGACTATTAGCTTACATAACAACTGTCACTATCAAACAAGGTCCATAGGCAACCTGTCGTATAGTATATTATCAATAAATAAAGATTATTGAGAAAAATATGAGTAGTGCGTTAATTTTGTCCAGGGGTTTATTAAAAATTATAGAAATTAATACGAGTACCTATTTATGGATAATTTTATTATGAAATATCGTTCGTTGAGTGCCATTTAGTTTTTGTTTTCAATCCTTTAATAAAATATAAAATAAATCGTAACATAGAGTTGTTATAAATCATTAGAAATATACACTAATAAAGGGTGTTTTTTTAGATGTATAGAACTTTGAAATGGAATAAAACAAAGATGATTTTTATAAATTGACATGAAAATGACTTTATTCAAAAGATAATCTTTTTTAGTTATAATTTAAATATGGTTTCTGCCATATTACCGCCACGGTTGGCTCTGACGTAGTCTAATCTAGAAGCACAATTTTTGATGACTTTTTCCAACATTTGTGGCCGTATATCGGCAATAACGCGGCGAATATTGTTCTCCAAGTGGTCAATCGCTTCAGGTTTATCGACGTAGACTAGAGACTTAACATATATCCACAGAAAATAGTCTGGCGGTGTTAAATCGCACGATCTTGGAGGAAAATGCACGGGTCCGAAACGTGAAACTATGCATAAGTCAATTATGGCACAAGCCCTGCACATCGTGGTTATTCAAATGAGGAATAAAAGTCAGTAATCATGGCTCTATAACGGTCACCGTTGACTGTAAGGTTCTATAGATTGTCTCAAAGTGACTAGTCTGTACAGGGTAAATGCACAACATTAAAATAAACGTCACTTCTTACTACTTAGCCTAATCCATCTTTTGTGTTGAGGGTAGCTTAAGTACTAATGCCCACTAACGACCCTGCCTGGCTTCCTTCTGTCAGTGATTCTCAAACATAAATAATATTTGCTACAACATACTTAGGTTAAATTAAAATAAAATAGAAATTAAGAAATGCCTTTTATTTATGTCACACAAACAGTTTGTTTTTAATTCTACAGTATGTGCTAGCGATACAAACCATTTGCTTATAGATTTAAATAAAATCTAATAAAATAAAACTAAAATATAAAGAAACATTTTATTTATGTATTGTTCCGTTAAAAAATTAAGGGGGGAGGACTTTTAAAAACCGCACTGTATATGTTGGCAGTAACAAAACGTAGAAATATCCGAAAATAAAACTAATAAATAAGTTAAAAATAAAAGAAGTTATTGTATTTAATTTCGTGTGTAAGTAATCGTAATTGTACACCATTATATTTAGTTCCTTTTTCTGTCAATCGCTGTCACATTTAGTTTCGGATTCACTATCATCATCATCATTATTGTCGTCACGGTTCGATATTATCGAACAAATTATCAAATTCCCACATTTTTTTTCTGTTGCTATTACGTGGTTTACGTAGTTTTTCCATTTCTCTGGTGTAATGACCTGGTACGCTGCTGCAAATAAAAATTTCGCATTTCAGCTTCTTTAAAATTCACGTTGCGTCCAGCTATATACCGTTTCACATCACTCCAAGCCATTTCGATGGGATTGAGTTCACAGTGATAGGGTGGGAGCCTCAGAATCTTCACATTGTGCTTTTTGGCAATATCTTTTATTATGTAACTGCCATATTTTGCTATGAAGGCCTTGACTACATCAAATAACTCGCATTTTAGATAATCTTCTTCAAAAAATAGGTCCTTTGACAGAAGCCATTCTTGAATATCTTTTTTTAGTGTTGAACTGTTGGGAATTTGTTCTGACTTTCTGCTGTGATAGGAGGCATTGTTCATTACCACAATAGTTTTTTCTGGCAAATTTAGCATTAAGTTATTTTCGAACCAATCTTCGAAGGTCGGTCCATCCATTTCGTCGTGGTAGTCGTGAGTATTTTTCTTTGCCAAAAACGTGAGCTCTGCTCCATCAACAAATCCACTGGTAGATCCTGCGTGCAATAAAACGAACCGTGCACCACGAGCTGTTGGAGCTTTTAATCCTGTTGTCAGACCACGAACAAAAGCATCGCGATGAGATGTAATTTTTTTATCAACCAATTCTTTTTTCACACTGTGCCCAATATTTACCCATGATTCATCCAAATACACTATGTTGTATCCTTCTGTACGGTATTTACGAATTGCGCGTAAATAACGATGACGCCACGAGATGATTTCTGATTTTTCATTCAAAATTGAATTTCTGCCACGCTTTATAAACACAAAATCCATATCACTCAGCAAGCGATGTAGCGTGGCCCGTGAAAAGTTGGGTAAAGTTTCTTCGACATTTACAACAGCTAATATGATGTTTATTATTGGTGGTATGTTGTCACGAAAAAATTGCTGAACTATTCTACGAATTTGGACCCTGACACCTTCATCGTACTTGTTGTCACGAGAATTACCAACCTTTCGCTTCTTGGGCCTGCTCTTTGGAGATTGTAATCCAGCAGGTGATGAATATTCCTGTTGTATGCGAAACAGAGTCTTTTCGCAAACACCACTCATTTCTGACACTTTCCTAATTACACTTGATACAGAATCCTGATTAAGATGATAATTAATAATATTCATTAGTATCTGCTTCTCTGAAAGTTTCAGAGCTTTTCCACGTCTCCATTGAACAATTTCCTCCATTTTGGGATAAAAGTTCGGCATCAAATATAACAATAGCCATCAACAGAAAATAACAATAATTGCCAACAGCAAATCACAACAACAGCCACCAACAAATAATAACAGTAACAGTACATCCAAGATGGTACAAATAATCTTAACTCGAATATGTTTACGCGCTCCGAAGAACAATAAATAAAGACTAATTAAGGCCCTAGATGTATTAAGCTTTTAAACATATTATGTACAAGAATTACTCTAATTGCTTCTTAATTACTGAATAACTTAGAAGAAAGTATTTGCAGTTGATATCAACCAAAATTACAAATTCCTTACACATTATGGCAGTAATTAGCACCGCAGGGACATAAATAACATTTTAAATTTGGCAGTTAGTAGAAATTACCGGATTTATTTTAAACTTTGAAACAAATGTTTATTTAATGCACATTTTATTATACTCCTGCTACTAATAAAAGATATATGTTGATAAGTTACTATTAAAAACAAATAATGTATAGTATTATGTAAAATTATTAGCAAATGATATTTGTAAATTACATCAAATTATTCCGTTTATTTTGAAAGATAGACAATAGAGAACGCCATCGCTCACTTTATAAAACTGGCAACGTCTTTGCGAAATTCTTATAAGGTTAGCATTGCATATCTTACCCTGTACAGACTAGTCACTTTGACACAAAGTATAGCCAACATCGTTTTTGAAGAAGTACAGACCAATGATTCCACCGATAGATCTATTTTCCTGCCGTCACATTCTAGTAATGGTTGTTTCTCTTTTCATGAATTTTTCTTGAACTTCGTTTTCTCTTGCCTTATATGAAATGTTATTTTTTGCCAAATTAGTTTAATTGTTAAATTTTCAAAGCTTATGATGGGTATATTAGGACGTTACACTACGTTTTTCTTTCGGGAATCGTTTTGTGCCAGTGGAAGTTCGAGCTACACCTCATTCTCCTCTCTCGCCTTCCCTCTGTCTCTCTGTCTCTGTTTTCCAAGTTCTCGTCCACCTCCCTACCGGCCATTAATACTCCCGATATTGAATGATGTATCATTGCGCTATAAAAAAGCAGGAAATGTGATATGGGAACGGCGTGCATACACTACACAAACTAAATTACTGGATTTTTCGAAATGAAAAATAACAAATAGCCCGGCTTACTCCCTCCACGGCTGATATGACGGCCATAATTCATAAGCGCCCGGCGACCGCGTTCTATACACATTTCGCCGATGGACATTTATTTTCATTTTTATTATCAGGAGATTAAAATTGTTGCAGTACATGGAGTCATTTGAATATTCGGGAGGATTTGCCATCCAGGGAGTCTTTTTTTTATTCTCGGATATCTCCAGGTAAGAGACGTCTCTGGCCACAGGTACTTAGTCATCATGCTTTTCAATTTATTGTGACTACCAGGATACACACATATATACAAATAACATAACACAATGTGTAGTTTCTCTTATCATTTGGTCAAGATACACAATAATGCTTTCATACCTTGTTGGAAGAATATTGGCCGAAAGTTTAAAATAAGTTCGCAGCACTTTGTTTTTTGTAATAGAAATATTGAATTAAGCACAAAGATTCAACAAATATGTTATATAGTGTTCTACAAAATTAGAGAGCGGTTTGCTTTTTATAGAATCGTTCTAATAGGCAACAAGCTTAATTTTTATTTTATTTATATTGGGTTTCGCCACAAATAAACAAAAAGTTTTGGTTTTTTTAGAAGTCACAATGTTTCGCTAATTGGTTGTTAGCATCATTAGGAGTAGGTGCATCATAAATATGGACAACAAATACATAGCAAATAAAATATAAAATAGAAATTACTCACAGGTAAATATTTACAATAGCTAATTGAAGAGGCAATTCTTTAAGATAATACACATATTAAAATATAAAAATATGTGATAAGAACTACTATTTCATTCTGTTAAAAGAACAGACTTTACAGCTAGTTTCAAATGCAGTGGCAAGCATAGATTCGCCCGACAATAAAACCAGCTATGCAGTGGCGTTGCCATATTAAACAATTCGAGAAAAATATTTTATTTTTGAAACCGCAAAATCTTGTACTACTTACTCGCAACAATAAATAAATTTTTTTTTACGAATATTGTTTAATTCCTAAATCTGTAATTATATAGTCATTAGGCCCATACAAACTTACTTTTTTTTACCGTGTCCGGACATGTCATTCATATAATTTCGGTCCAGTGTCAGGCTAAGGGTGTAACAATATAAACCTCTTATCTTTATTAATTTATATTTAAATAATTATTTTACTTTAATTTTTGTATTAATTTATTTAATCCTTTACCTTCAGTTTCTTTTTTACTATTTTTTCTTCAAAAAGTAGTTGGCACCCTCTTTCTCTTTCTCTGGTAGAATAAATATTCGCCCTCTCTCTTTCTGTCCGCTAGTAAATATTCTGTTGTATGTGGACAGAAGAGCTAATTCCATCATAGGCATACATCCTATGACATCTGTATTATACTTCATTATAATCTCCCACTTACTTTCTGTCAATCACCTTTCATAGTGGGAATATTCTTTTTTTTATCAGTAATTAAAATTTATAAAAGAAGGTAAAAATTATTATAAGGTTCATTTTATCGTCTGGAGAATTCTCTTGGGTTTATGGGATGTTTCTAGAACATTTTATTTGGAAGTATGGGATATTTCCGGAACATTTTATTGGAATATTTTAGGGGATATTCCTAGAACATTTTATTGAAAATACTGTATGGAGTGATGTGGGCCTAAACAGCTGTCTTCAAGACCTACTAATATGCTTTGGAGACAACAGGATCTGCCCACATAATCTGCAGGCAAGATATATTTAGAAGCAAGCAGCCCATCGATGCCACAAGTATCATTCAAATTTATTTAATGTAAAGCATTAGGCCGGGTTGTTTTTGCTATTTAAATATTATGTTTTATGTGTTAAATAAACATGATTAGTTAAATTATTGTTTTATTTGCTACCAGCTAAGGGTTCATTGTTTAATTCATAGTTTAAGACAAGACGAATTCACACTCGAGAGACTGAGCTAGGCGAAGTATAGACAATAAGCTCCCATGGTTGATTGAGGTATTATTTTTATAATAGTATTTCAATTCTCTTTGGTAGTCTTATCGTTACAAGTCGATTACATCTGTGTTCTTCTTCTTGTAGTGCCTATACGTTTCGGAACGACCATCATGGTAATCTGTATTTTGTAAACTTTTGCCCTGAAAAGATTTGTCATTGTTGTGCTGAACCAAGTACATAGATTTTTCATCCTGGAAATTTTTCGCCTAATGGGTCCTCGTTTTCCTTTTCCTACTTTTCCTTGTAGAATTAATTGAAGCAACTATGAATTTGGAGCAATTAATTGAAGCAATATTATTATTGTTTACTTACCTTTTTAAAATCTTGAAGAGCTTCAGATAAAGCAATGCATACCTCTGGCACAATAAGCGAAATTGACTGTTTGGAAAATTTAAACAAAAAGCTTAAGCTGGTGTACGAATCACCTGATGTTCTTTTACAGGAATTGATTTTCGACATGTTGTGATTTTCTTAATGTTTAAATTACTAGGCGACATTCTACAGAATGTATGGAAGTGAAGATTTTCAACATTAAGGTCACTAAGTCCACTGTATTTGAACAGTAAAAAGAAAAAAGAATATATCACAATAAAAGCCGCACTGGCTGCCGCAGGCTCGTCCTCTTCCATTGGAACCGCCGAAGTACAAGTATTTTTCGAACTGAACGAGTCTATGTCGACGATCAAGTGAAAGTAAGGGCAAGTACAACAGGCTTCACGAGTTCCAAGTAGAAGTACGAGTACAAGCAGGAGCACGAGTAGTCTGGACGCACCTTTAGAAACAACGTTTGAAGCGACAATCGATTTTGAATGTAAGTTAGACGCGCGAAATCAAGGTTCAATAAAATTTATATCAGCTCAACGGTAAATCTTCGATATTTTTTGATTCAAGTAACCTATCCACAAAAATCAAGATGCGTTTTAAAGGTAAAGAGTTTAGCTTTCGTATACAGTTTTTGTATTTTGCCGCAAATAAACTCATATTTTATACTGGTGGTAAATAAATAAACGTGGTGCGATTTATGCCATTTTTTATGATTCTCACGAGATCAATACAATATATCCCTTTTATTGACTGTCCACTATGAAGTTTCAATAACTAGTGTCTAACCTTTGAAACCCATAGCATGAAATTTTAGTTTTGGGTTTTAACAACAAATGCGAGGCATTTGAAATATGCTTAAAAACGCTGGATTTAAACTGTCACACAACAAGCGATCTAAAACATTTAAAACTTTTTTTCAATTACACTAGTACGTTTTTCGAAAAAACAAAACTTCTGCAATAAACTATACCCAAAACCGTCTTTTTAAATGCATTTACCGTGACGTGTAATTGTTTGTTATGTAAAACATTAAATTCTGCTTTTTTTATTCATATTTCAAATGTCTCATATTTGTTACCACGACTCAAAATTGAAATTTTATGTCATAGGTTTTCAAGACTATCTCTAAAAATGGAGATTTTACTTCAATGAGTTAATGAAAGTGATTAATTTTATTGATACTAATTTATTTAACACCTTTATAAAAACTGAGTTTATTCTCGGCAAAATACAAAACTGTATACCAAAGCTGTAGTCTTTGCCTATAAAATACATCTTGATTTTTGTCGATAGGACATTTAGATCAAAAGATATTGAATTTTACCGTCAAGCTGATACACATTTTATTGAACATTGATTTCGCGCGCGTAACTGACATGCAAAATCGACGGTCACTTCAAGTGTTGTTTCTAAGAGAACGGTTCATTCTACACAAAAAATGCTTCTGAACATTTTTATTTAAAATTATCTCAGCTACATTTTTTATTTAAAATATTTTTTTCTACGGTGTACAGATTCTTTGTAAATCGTTTTTTTTTGCGTTTTTACCCCCCTACGAGCGGGGTTTTAGGGGGAAGCCCGGGGGTAAAGTGGTAAACTTTTTTGCATCTTTTTTTTTGTCCCAAAATTAATATTTTCTGCAAAATTCAGCTTTTTCGTATGATTTTAAGGGGTCAACTCTCTGACGGCTGGACTAAATAATTATATTCTTCAGTCATAAGATCTGATAAAAACATTCACTTGCAACTAGTACAAAATAGTATGAAAATTCTACCACAGCAAATAAGTTGATTAATTTTTGGCAACATTAAAAGACAATGAACAACAAACAGTGAACAAAACAGCCCCATGGACGAAAAATATAACGCAGGGAGATAATTAGTCAACAAAAACCCTTTTTTTCGAAACAACGTTCATGAATACTAGTGAATTTAACCGATATTAGGTGAGATAAAATTACGCTCTATCTAAATGAGTATTAACTCTGGTAAGTAATCATAAAATCGGGAAGCGAGAGTGTAGAGTTAACAGGGTTTTTAGGGGGTTTAAGAAGAAAGGAGTAAGGAGTTGTCAACTTTTAACTAACTTTCCAATACTACCGTTTATGTGCAAGTCAAATACAAGTTTAAATTAGCTTTTCGAATAAATTAGCGAGTTTTGTGCGGCCTATCTCGCCAATTATCTCGCGACGCCTCTTTTGTAATTATTGTTATTCAAAATTATGGAATTTTAGATGTTTTATTATGCTGATTTCATGGCTCAAAGCTTCGGGTTGCGGACCTACAGTACTTCTCTTCGGTTATGCCTTTAATAACTTGTACGGCTCTTAATTGCCTTAATTCCGTAATCGTTATTCAAATTTTCGGTGAAAAACTTCGCGCCTTCTAACGAAACTCGCTGGGTTGCTAACTCGCCACTCACTTTTCCAGAAGGGTAAATAGTGATTGTTGATAAAATTACAGAATAAAATCAAGGAGCAAAATGAGCGTGGAACTTAAACTTGCATAAATTTCGTGTTCAGGTCTTTAGCAATCAACTGATGAATGAGTCAAAAAACGAACAAAATACGAATAACCATATTCGTCATATTTAAATTAATTAGTATGGACCTATCAAGTAATCTTTAAACAATTAATTATAAAGGCCTAACTGTTAAAAATGGTGTTAAGTACAGAGGAGAAAGTGTTTCTTGTGGAGCATTATTTTCGCTCATACGGAATCGGCCGACTTAATAGTGCAAGTCTGCAATACGTGTGTGATCAATTCACACAACGGTTTAATAAAGGTTCTCCAAGTAATGCTGTAATTTTGACGGTTGTTGAAAAGTTTAGAAATACGAGTAATGTATTGTGCCAACGAAAAGGAAACTCAGGGCGTCCCAGGACAGTTAACAACAACGATAACCATGAACGTGTTTTTGAACGAATCTTGGAAAATCCGAAAGCCAGCCAGACAAGAACAGCGTTGCATCTTGGCTTAAAACGAACTTCCTTGCAAAGAATCCTCTGAAGGAGCTGGGTGCATTTTTGTATGTGATTCAGGTACATCAACAATTGCAACCCAGGGATTATCACAGTAGAGTGGAATATTGTGCCAAAATTCTTGCATTACAATATGAAAATCCCAAATTTTTGAAAAATGTATGGCTTTCCGACGAAGCACATTTTCATTTGTCAGTCGCACAAATCGATTTCTGGGCTTTGCCAGATCAGATGAAGTTCAAGAAGTTCCTTTACATAACGCAAAAGTGATTGTCTGGCGTGCAGTTTCGGAACACGGAATCATTGGTCCATACTGTATCGAAGAAAATGGTAGGCAAGTCACACGTAATCAATAGAGGCACATACAAATTTTAACAGGCTTTATCCCTGATCTACGTCAATTTTGTCGTGCACGTAATTTGGCATTTCGAGATCAATTTTTCCAGCAGGATGGTGCAACTTGCCATACTGCTGTCGCAGTTCGTCAATTTCTTCAGAGACATTTTCCAAACAAATTTATTTCACGATTTACTGACTTCTCCTATCCTGCACATTCTCCAGACTTAACATCTCTAGACGCATACATTTGGGGCATGGGTAAAACAGCCGTTTTTAAACGGGCACCACAAACCATCAACGAGTTAAAGGATGCCGTTAGAGCCTTCTTCGCGGACTTGGAACAACCTTTATTCCATAACATTACAAAAAATCTGAAATATCGGTATGAAGTCTGCCCTGAGAGAGGAGGTGCTTTTTTAGAACGTTATAAAGTGTCAATAATATGTATTAAAAAAAAAATAAAATAATTACTGTTCATAAGTTCAGTACTGTTTATTTTGGGCTATACTGTATGTACTACATGCTCGTCACTACATGCTCGATAGCTTTTGTCCACGACTGTGACGTCACATTGCCGACGGCACTATTAAGCAGATTTTTTACACCATTTAATTTGAAAGTAACATTGTTCCATGCTACTTCATTTTTTTATTTGAGCCCATATAAGTTCTAACTGGCTTAACTCATAATCGTATGGCAGCAATCGAACTAAAAATATTACCTACGCCTAGTTTTCGCGGCATTTCATTTGCTACATATTTAATATGTTTATCTTTAGGAGACCGTGCTACATTTAGTAACTCTATAGTTACTACATTTAGTAACTACAAAGTTAGTTCATTGAATTTAATATATTTTTTTGGTATGCCAATCCGCAATCCGGCAGTTATATGGAGCGTTATCCATAAAAATAACACATCCTGGTTCGACTTTTAACATAATGCCCTAAAACCATTTTTTATAATAATCATCCATTTCCTCATGGTATTTTTCAGTTGCTACCAATATGGTAAATAATAAGGCATTATCCCCTTTCCAGATAAGACTTTTAAACCTGTCGACAAACCATCTAGAAAAGCTTGTCGTTTGGTTTTCACATTTGAATCCTGCCAAATTTTTTTCACAGTAAGTCCTTCTTTTAATCATGTTTTATCTGTATAATATGTTTTTTTTCCATATCTTCGAAATTCTGCTAATTGTTTCAGATACTTTCTGTGCCATAAAATGATTTCCTTTTTTAAATAAGCGTACTACGCTTTCTCTTTAAATAACTAAAGTTCATTTCACGTAACAGATGTAACAAAACACGTCTTGATATCTTTAAAATATTTTCATTGGACTGAAGAGAAGAAGAATTTTTTTATAGTTGGTAATTCCCTTTTGAAATAAAATTCATGTACTGCATCAATCCAGTTTTATTTGTTCCCTTCCTCTTGTCTCGACCATCAAAGCACTATTATCGTTTGTTTTATCCTTTGTTTAAATTACTCTGTATACACTACATAACTTCGGAAATTTTTGTCAAAACACTACATTTTGTAACTATATAGTTTACAATTATATTTTGTTCTCTGGCTCCAAGTCCTTCAAACACATTTCCGATCACAGTTTTTTCTTCGGGTGTAAAATTGTGACTCTTCTTTTTGATGTGCGGTTAACGATTAGTACTATCAATCATATTTATTATTTGCCCACCAAATTGAATTAGACTAAATTATTCATAATTCACAAAAAGTAAACATAAAAGCGCCTTCCACTAATAATACTAGAAACAATTCTGTTCTCTACTTTATGAAACCTACTTACATATAACAGGCAATAAAAGGGCTACCCGAACAATGACATTATTGTCAGTTACATCGCCTTAATTTGCAACGACACTGTTGCGAAAAATATATAAACTACAATGTTGCAGATAACTTCAAGTCAAATCATATATGCTGACAACGGTACATTTTCTCTAGGACCTAAATCTTTTTTAAAACATTTATATAGTTTATAATACTAGTCAAATTATTAAAATGTATTTAATATAAAATGAGATCTTTCAGAACAAGAAGGTTTTTGTCAATTTTAAAAAATTAAACAAATTCTTCAAAAATTCACTAAATTGTTTAATAAATAATAATTAATTTTCTCATTTTTTTTAGTATTCAGCTTTATACTATACTAATTGTAGAAAATTGTTTAACCAGTACTGTTTGTATCTTCAAAATCCTCTGACAAACTTAACATAATTTGTCGTAGGTGTTTATAATTGCCACAACATTTAGTTAAAATATTCTGTTCACACTGTCTTGTATCTAGATGTTTACTTTTGCATCTATATAATATTAGTTAATAATTATTGTGTTGAATCTCATTTTTACTCCAAGTATCTTAAAAATATCCAACTGTGATTCCATGGCCTATTTCAATTACAATTTTTTTGAATGACTGTTAATTGAATCATATGCTAATTATCATTGAATAATTTAACAGATGTATAAAAAAATGTCAAGCGACAATTTAACCCTATAAAAAATATATGCCCTCCAAAGCTTTATGAATTCTACTTAAAATAATCACTGAGCAAAATAAGATGATTACACCGATTTAATTTGTCTATTTTCAACAAACAATTTTGCATTAATGATGTGGCTAGACTATATTCACATTGAATAAACTCGATAACAAATCAGGGCCGCGTGTAATGGTATTCAGTGGCGGTTCTCAAAAAAACTCAAAATATTTTATGTTAAGGAGTAAAAATATTAATGACTATCAATAGTGCATGCCAGACAGCGATGGTATACCCGCAGAGTGCTTAAAACACGGAGGAGAAGCGTTATACAGATCTATGTACAAGCTAATTCAAAGCATTTGACGAGATAAACCAATCCTAAATAAATGCAAAGAAGGGGTTTCTGTACCAATCCACAAAAAAAGGAAACAAAAAGCAATTTTTGCAAACGACCGGCGAATGAAGCTCCCAAACACGGATTAAGACCGGACCACTCTACTATTGACCAGATATTCACAATAAAACAGATAACAAAAAAAATGCTGTGAGTTAGATCGTAAACTTTATAAGATGTTTATAGATTTTAAACAAGCATTTTAGAGTATGAAGGGGTAGACTGTGGACAAAGACACAAGAACTTGGGCTTTCTAAAAAAACTAGTCAAGTTAATATGAATGTGTATGGAAGGGCTACGATTGAAGGTAAAAGTTGGACAACAATACTCGGAGATATTTTAAATAAACAATTAATTAAAACAGGAAGACGCACTTTCACCACAACTATTCAACTTAGCTCTGGAACACATAATCAGAACATAAGCAGACTACAATATTCCATTGAGACGGGTCAAACTTACTATTCTCACTAGCAGACGATATCTATCTAATAGGAAACATCATATTAAGGGTAAAGGGAGACTCGTCAGGTTCGAGAAGGAAAGTGAGAAGATAGGGCCCTAATCAATGACAACATAACTAACTATATTTATATGAGCCGCAATAACCGAAACAGAGATAGAATCGAACAGAAAATCACCATCGATGCCTTTGAACGTGTCAGCGAATTTCACAAGAAATAAACAATAGGATACAAGCCTGCAACAGATGTCCTTAGGCCCTTCAAAACCTTATAAAATCAAAACAACTAACAAAACGCACAAATATACAACTATATAAAATAGTCATACGACCCGTAGTGATGTATGGTAGCGAAACTTGATGATAAAAGAGGCAAACGAAGAGCGACTACGTGTTTGGGAAAAAAATCGTAAGGAAAATCTTTGGGCCTATTCTTGATGGAGTAGCAGGACAATATAGGATAAAAACTAACAAAGAGTTCGATGAAATATATCCAGACGCTAATATGATAAAAGAAATAAAGTCCAGAAGACTCCAGAGTGGGTAGCGCACCTCAGAAGACATTCTGACGAATAAATAGCAAGGCTGACATGGAAATAAGTATCAACTGGAAGAAGATCAAGTGGATGACCTCGACTCCGGTGGCAAGATAACATAGCAGAAGACCTTACAGCTATGGACGTGGGGAATTATGAAATTTTGACACTGATAATATAGGGAAAGATTCAAGGAAGAAGATCTGTTGGCCGAAGGCAGAATTATTAGTTGAAGAATCTACGTGATTGGTATCAATGCAGATCGATTTATTTGTTTAGAGCAGCACCTTCAAAAATAACAATAACCATTATGATTCCCAACCTTCGTAGGGTGACGGCACTCTAAGAAGAAGAAGATAATAAATGCACTATTACTTTTTTATCAGCACCAAATTGACCCTTCGCCAAAACATCTACAGGCCATAAAGTACTTTTCCATTTACAAATGCAAGAGCTAGCTACGAAAATGCAAAACGGAGGGTCGATAAAATATGCCGAACAAAGAAAAGACAATACGAAAACGGTACATAGATTTTAGGTAGAAGAAGCTGAATATAGAAAGAGGTGATCTCCTAACAAATAAGGCCGTGTATGCCGATGATATCAGCATTATGTCTCGCAGAACGGAAGAGGCGACAGAAACATATTCACAATTAAAAATAGAGGCAAAAGAGATCAGACTAAAAATAAATATTTCAAAGACAAAAAAGCTAGCATAGGCAAGAGCTAGGGGCTACAGACGCACAGTAGAATTAGATACCGATATTGAAACTAGAAAGTTTCACATATTTGGGAGTTGTATTAAACACCGATTCAGATCACTGAACCAGAAATTCAAAGAAAAATAGTAAATGGACACAAAGACTATATTTCAAAAACTGCTCCAAAAACATACCTTCTAGATCGAAAATCAGGATCTACAAAATTATCATCAGATCAGTATGTTATGGATGTAAGACGTGAGTGATGACAGAGGATACAAAAAGCAAGCTGAAAGCCGTCGAAGGAAAATTGAAGAAAAAACAAGATAGAAAAAGAGGATAGAATCTTTGTAAATGGGTATATTTAAAAAACCCTTAAAAGGGCTACATCAAAAAGACGAACGTTTTCGGAACAAGAGTTCCATCATCAGGTTAGAAATACAGGTTACCATGCGTGAGCCACCAAAATATTAGGGTAAAAACCCTTTAAAATATATAAAGTTACCAAAGATTGTACATAATGTTATTATTATTATTTGATGTTTAATATTTTAATTAAATTTTACTTCAGGTAACATACACCCATGCTTTAAGTGAGTTCCAGCGTCCGGAGAGTAAACCTCTTCAAACGGACTTCAACTGGTAACTCAACAGTTACAGTAAGTAATTCTGTATATATTTTAATAAGAAAATATGTACATATCTACAAATTACATATATTTCATACTTATTAGTGTATCCATGCACAGATAATGTAATTTGGGATTTTCATAAAATAATAAATAGTCACACTACTGTATTATTGATATAAAAAGACAAACGTAGATGTATTTATGTATGTACATACATAGTATGTAAAATTACTATGTACTGGATGTTTCAAAAAGGTATGTCATAAATTAAATCACGCATTCCGAGGACAAAAATAAATTGATTGAATCCAACTTACCTTAGTACAAAAGTGTACACAAAAAAAGTTACAGCCCTTTGAAGTTACAAAATAAAAATTGCTTTTTTGCATTATCTCCTAAACTACTTGACACTTTGTAATAAAAATGGACACCTTACTTTCTTGTTCTAAAAGCATTTTTCATAAAAAAGAAACAACAAAATCTATGCGCACAGAAAAATTTTAAGGGGGGTGTGCAGCCCTAAATCCCCCAAACTTCTGAGTACGTTCAAATCAAATGGATTTTGTGGCATCATTAGTTTAACACATTATTTTTAAATTTTTTTTGCCTCATCACTTAAAAAAACAGTTTTTATTGAGTTCATTAACCCTTAAAAAATTACGTGCAACTAAATAAATGGCTTAAATGAATTAACAAGTACAAAAAATGTCTATAACATCTATAAATATGATATTACAATAAATGTTCGAAATGACCCCTATTTTCTTCAATACACATTCGGTATCGTTTTAATAATGAAAACCGAATGCGTTGAAAAATTATATTTTTCTGACGACATTGATTTGCAGCTTCAATTATTCTAACCCTCAATTGTTGTTCGTCCTCCCAAACCCCCAAAAGGAAAAGTCCATGGGGTTAAGACCTGGACTTCTGGGTAGCCAAGAAACAGGTGCGTCACGACCCCTTCCAATCCACCGACCAGGATACTGCCTGCAAAGATATTCCTGGACTTCATTACTGTAATGCCGTGGAGCGCCATCTTGTAGAAACCACATATTTTGCCTAATTGCAATATTCACTTCTTCCAAATACTCTTGTAAATCGTTTTCCAAGAACTGCAAATAATTATCGCTATTTAAATTGGGAAGAAATACTGGGCCTATTAGATTGTTATCCACAATTCCTGTCCAAACAATAACTTTGAAAGTCCTTTGGTGATGAGTCGTTTTTTTGGCGTAAGGATTTTCGTAGAACATATAAGAACATAAATAACAAATAAACAGCACTATTATGAAATAAATGAACCAACAAAAAGAATAATTGAAGAAAAAAAGCAACTATACAGAAAATGGCTGACTACAAACAACGACGAAGTTTATCAAGAATATAGAGAAAAAGATAGAGAAGTGAAAAAACAAATAACACAGCAAAAGAATGAAGAATGGGAAAGAATCTGCTTAAATATTGAAACATATATAGGAGGTACAAGAACTTCGGAGTCATGGAAAGTACTGAGAGAATTGAAACAAAACTCAAAAGAAAAAATTAAATTGTGAAATATACAGGACAAAGAATGGGAGGACTACTACAAGGAACTATTAACAGAACAAAGACCACAATTCATTGGAAAAGAAAACAGGCGAAGACGAAGCAGAATCCCACAACACGAAATAGAAATAACAGATAGGGAAAGGGGAACGGCCATAAAAGCAATCAAAAATAAGAAAGCACCGGGACCTGGAGGCATCTCACCTGAGCTTATAAAATACGGATAAAACAAATTACACCAGATGATACAATGGATATTTCAGAAAGCCATAAATGGAGAACAGCTCCCAAAGGAATGGACGGAGGCATATATGACATCTATATTTAAGAAAGGAGATAGAAAACGCTGCGAAAACTACAGAGGAATAAGCGTAATATCATCAATAGGAAGATTATATGGGAAGATACTGCGAGAAAAGATAGAGCAAGCGATAAAAGGCAAAATCGGGGAGGATCAGGCAGGCTTCACGGCAGGAAGATCATGCATAGACCACATATACACACTGGAACAACTGTTGGAAAAGAAAAAGGCAAAAAATAGAGATATACACTTGGCATTTGTGGACCTGAGAAAGGCGTATGACTCTGTACCAAGGTCAGAACTATGGGAGGCAATGTACAAATTAGAAATACAGACGGAGCTCATAGAAGCTACAAAAGCTCTGTATAAAGAAAATAAAGTGTCCATTAAAATGGGAACAAGAATCATAGGAGACTTCACCACAACAAAAGGGCTCCTGCAGGGTTGTTCCACATCTCCAACCCTATTCAAAATATACTTAGAGAAGGCCTTGACTACATGGAAAAGGAAATGCGAAGGCATGGGAGTACCGGTACGGAACGAATACCTATATACGTTAAGCTTTGCAGACGATCAGGTAGTGATTGCACAAGACCAAGACGACCTCAGCTACATGATGAAGAAACTACAAGAAGAATATACCAAGGCTGGCCTAGATATTAACCTGACAACGTAACAATCAAAGGATAAATTCAAATACCTGGGGTTTATAATCACGAAAAAGGCAACAACAGAGGAAGAAATTACACAAAGATTAGGACAAACAAGAACAGCAATCCGACAACTTAACTCAGTATGGTGGGATAGACACCTAAATATGAAGACAAAAACGCAGATTTATAAAACATTAGTGCGAAGTATTATGACATATGGGGCAGAAAATTTGATCATAAACAAGAAAAACAGCAGTAAGATAGTAGCAAAAGAGATGGAATGCCTGCGAAGATGCTGCAGAGTAACAAGAATGGATAGGAGAAGTAATGACGAAATAAAGCAAAGAACATCAATAGAAACAGACATACTAACATATATAGAACAAAAAAGATTAAAGTGGTATGGACATGTAAGAAGAACTAGCGACAGCAGATGGATAAAGAGAATAACCGAATGGAGCCCCATAGGAAGGAGGAAAAGAGGACGACCCCGAAAATCCTGGAGGAACGAAGTAGACGACGGCATGAGTAAGAGAGGCCTAAACGATGGAGAATGGAACAACAGAGAGAGATGGAAACGGTTGAGCGAGGGAAGGCAGTGAATACTGTAGAATCCCGAAATATATATATATATATATATATATATATATATATATATATATATATATATATATATATATATATATATATATATATATATATAGGATTTTCGTCAGCCCAAATGTGCTCGTTATGATGGTTTGTTATTCCATTTCTACTGAAGGTAGCCTCGTCGGTAAACAAAATATTTCTAATAAAATTAACATTTCGAGTGTTTTCCATTAATAACCAATCGCAAAATCCAATCCTTTTAGGATAATCTTCAACCAATAACTCTTGAACTCTTGTTAAGTGATAGGGTTTAAGCAGCTGATCCTTCAAACGCCTCCAAACCCTTACGTGAGGAACATTTAGTTGAGCAGCTATTACCCTTGTACTTGTTCCAGGGACTTCTTCAATGATTTCTAAAATGTCTTGATCAGTTGTATCCATTATTGGACAACCACTATTGCCAACAACTTGCGGTTGGAACGTACCCGTTTCCCGTAAACGATGACCAATGGTCAGAAATAATCGTCTATCGGGTGTATTTCGATTGGGGTATTTTATTGCATAACGCCTTGCGGCTGCTGCACTATTTCCTTGACATTCACCTACGATATTCCCGATAGTTTATTGAAATCATAATTTAATCTGATCATACTTACCCAAAGTTAAATGCATATCTGCCATTTCCTGAAATGTGTAGGCCAATGTAATATCAAAATTTTTAATATTAATCTTATTACTAATTATCTAATATCTAATAATCTTATTAATCTTATTAACTAGTAAGTATTAACCACATTTTACATTTACCTTAGTCAAAACTTAAATTATTTCATGTTCTTTTTAATTAAGTGGTTAAATACTATTTTAGGACACTGATGATGGAATACTTATTCCGAAAACGTTTTGTCAATTCAACATAGCCCAACTGGATTTTTTACATACCTTTTTATAAAGGATTTTATTCAAAATTTTTTTTAATATATGGTATACAGCCAAATACAGGAACTTTGTTTCCTTGTGGATATTAATCTTATTCACCCAATAAATTATGATAGCTTCAAATTATTGACTATTATTGATAGAACTGTTTGTAATTATTGTATCCGTAGAAACTAATTGTATTTATGGCCAACATTTTATGGCCAACTAGTTTTTCGAAAAAGTGATAAGAGGCAAAAAAGTTTTAAAAATAATGTGTTAAACTAATGATGCCACAAAATTTGATTTGAACGTACTCAAAAGTTTGGAGGGATTTAGGGCTGCACACCCCCTTTAAAAAATTTTCTGTGCGCTTAGATATTGTTGTTTCTTTTGTATGAAAAATTTTCGTTGCTGCTACAGCTATACCATTCCCGTAGATTCTTTAGCCAGGAGTTTCGTCTTCTTCCTATGGACCTTTTTCCTGCTATTTTCCCTTGCATAATTATTCGAAGCAGTTCATATCTTTCGCCTCTTGTAATGTGTCCCAAGTATTGCAGTTTTCGTTTTTTGATCGTAAATATGATCAAAAAAATTCGTAAATATTCAGTATACTAGCCAGCAACGATCGGTTATTAGAACAGCCCGGTTAGAGGAATATTCTTGTTTGGCACAAAGACTATTCCAATAAGTTGGTTCGACTGTACTATGATTTGAGAGAGCTTCTTGTTTAGTGCATTTCACACAAAAAAAAATAAACATATAAAGAATGGTTATAAAGAACACCAACTAAACATCGCTTCCAAGATGAAAACATTGCAAAATACACGCTACTCGTTACACCACTGGTTTCTATTAATCATTATTATTCTCCTCTTTATATAAAGATCGACAAAGACGCTCAATTTAATTCATCTAATGGTTAATCTAAAATTAATTGCAACTACGTAGTATATTCTGCTTTGACCATTAAAGTTATTTAAGATGAATAATAAAATATGAATCGTATCGAAAATATTCGATATCCATTGTGACCAATACTAACGAGCATTTTATTATGAAAAAGTCTGCTAAGAATATAAACTACTGCTTTTTGCTAATTGTTATTTCTTATTGACATGAAAATCTTATACACAAATCGAAAAGCTCGGGTTTGTTCGGAAGAATATTCCCATTTTGTATAATCACTTTCATGAGATGGATAATAAATCAGTCTTATTGTTTTAAAAACAAAATATGAATGAAATTTCAGATGTTCTTCTTCTTAGAGTGCCTGTCTGTTCCGAACGTTGGCGGTCATTCTGGCTATGATGACTTTGTTGGTTGCTATACGAAATAGCTGTGTTGAGGTCTTTCTATACCATGCTCTCAGGTTAGCAAGCCAGGATATTCTTCTTCGTCCTGGAGACCTTTTTCCTTCAATTTTACCTTGCAAAATGCATTGAAGTAGCTCGTATCTGCCTTGATTTCTCATTATATGTTCCAAGTACTGCAGCTTACGGCTCTTCACGATGTTATCCAAATCCGCAGTTGTGTTCATCCTCCGCAGTACTTCTTCATTGGTGACTTTGTCTGTCCATGGTATCTTCAGGATACTTCTGTATGACCATAGCTCAAAAGCCTGAAGTTTTTATAGAGTTTCCTCCTTCAATGTCCACGTTTCTACTCCGTACAGAAGTACTGAGTACACATAATATTTAGAGGGGCCTTATTTTTGTTTCTAGGGTGAGGTCATGGCTCTTGAACACAGAACTCATAGTCTAGAATGCACTTTTTGCCTTTCCAATGCGACGTTTAATCTCTTGGGTATTGTTCCACGACTCATTGATTATAGTTCGCAAGTAGTTGTATTGTGAGACATGTTCAATTCTCATTTGTTTCACATACAGGTTTTCTCCAGTTATGTTTTCCTTACTGATGATCATTAGCTTGGTTTTGCTGGTGTTTATATCCAGTCCATATTTTCTACTTGTTTCCGTTATTTTGTTCATTAAGTTTTGCAGCCCTTCTATGGTATTGGAAAACACTATTGTATCATCTGCATACCGCAGGTTATTGGCTTTGATTCTATTTATTCAGATGCCTTCATCAATATCTTTTAGAGCCTCTTCAAGTACAGATTGAATATCAGTGGTGAAAATATGCACCCCTCTCTCACTCCCCTTAAGATTTTGACCTGATGTGTATATTCTCCATTTATTCGGAGTACCGCTGATTGATTCCAATACAGGTTGGCTATTATTTTTAAGTCTTTTCCGTCAACCATTGTCCTCTTCAGCACTTCCTTCATTTGTTCATGCCTGACTTTATCGAAAGCCTTTTTGCAGTCAATCAGGCATGTAAAAACATTACAGCTAACATATCTACATTTCTGAAACATTACCTGCACGCTATATAAAACTTCCCTCGTACCAACGGCGTTCACAAATCCAAAATGATTGGAAGCAATTTGTTCCTCGCATTTTCGGTAAATTCTTTTGTGAATTACTTTTAAAAACAGCTTCAGCAGATGGTTCATTAGGCTTATGGTCCTATAATCTTCACAAAATTTTGCTCCTGTTTTTTTGGGCAATGGTACGAACTCCGATTTGAGCCACTCTAATGGTATTTTTCCTGCCTTGTATATTTCATTAAATATTTCAGTTATTATTTTTATTTGTTCTGTATCTAATAGCTTCAACAGTTCTGCAGGAATTTCATCAAGTCCCGGTGCCTTTCCGTCTTTCATTTGTCTGACAGCTGCCGTTATTTCTTTTGGTAGGATTTCGGGACCTGAATTTTTTTCAATGTTGGGCTCTTGTATTGTTCTAAGGTCATGGAAAAGCTTCTCCAAGTATTCTTCCCATACTTTTTTTTGTCTTCTTTGGTTATGTCAAGATTGCCTTCATCATCTGTTATTTTTCCGCTTTTGCGTTTTCGGAACTTTCCAGCTATTTTCTTCACCTTTCGATGAACATTGAAGTTATCATATTGACTATGATACTCCTCTATTTCTTGGCATTGTTCTGTTTTTTGTTTCTCTTTGGCTTCTCTTATTTTTCTTCTGACGATGGTATGTATTCTCTTATATTCCTGGAGATTTTCTTTGTTTTTTTTCTCTGATCCATATGTTTTGTATAAAACTTAAGAGGTCGCTGGTTAAATGATATTAGATAAATAATAATGAAGAAAAAATGCAATATTTTGTTTGTAAATAAATTAGCGAAAAATAGCAAATACAACTGTGAATAAATTATGATATTAACTAGCCTTACTCATTATTATTGTTGTCTGTACAAAGAATATAGACTCACCTTTTGGAATATTGCCAGTGGAATATCATTGATGCCACGTCGCGACGCCCGGGAACGCCGAGGCTCGATAGGACGAGAACCGATAAAACTGGGTGCGTTTCGTTCGCTGCGTCTAGAGATGAAGTGTGTTGAGAATTAAGACGGTCAGACAAGAACCCTCTAATCGTTACGTGGTGGTCTGTATACCAAGAGGGTATACCAATAAATCACTCTATTGTATTGCGATTTTGAGTGGCGATAATTTAAGTTAATTGTCACGATAATACGAAACTTTACACTTGTGTGTATTGGCGATACAAAATAACAAAAGAAGTCAAATTCTCCGTACTTAAAACATAACAAATGAGATAGCCAGTTTAACAATTTTACGAAATAACAGAAAACAATATATTTTAACAAAGTCGTTAAAATACAGCATTGAATTGGATCACATTATAGTAAACTAAAAGAAAAATAATAAATTAAAAATATGAAAGGAAATAGTACATACTTTCTCAAACACCATAAGTTCAAGTATTTCATCGGTCATCCACGATTTCCGTTTCTTTGTATCTTTCTTCAGGTATTGTTCTTTAATTTCTCTCACTGTTTCTTGTATGATGGTCAGACTTTCCTCTATATAACCTGCATTTTTGCATTTTAGCACCTTTGTATTGAGGTTTTCACTTACCTTCAGTCGAACATTGGGATCTTTCAGTTTTCTAACATCATACTTCTTCATCGACTTACTTGTAACCTGTAAATTTATTTAAAAAATACATACCATAAAAAATACAATAGACGTAGTTAATAAAATACAACATTTTCAATTACACAATTACAAAATAGTACAAATCCAATCATTACATCTGAAATTTTACATCTTCTTTAAATTTGCATAAACCAGGACTAGTTTGAATTTAATAATCAAATATATACAAATATCAGTGCAGGACTTATAATGGGCAATCCTCTAAGCCCATTGTTATCAGATATTTTTATGGATAATCTAGAGACAAAGATTTCAAAATATCTCATATTCAAACAGTTTTTATATTGGTGAAGATACGTAGACGACGTACTGGTATGTTTCACAGGAACTAACAGGCAACTCGACCAATTTTTATCGTATATTAATTCACTTCATAGTCATATTGAATTTACAATAGAAACAGAATAAAATCAATCCATAAATTTTTTAGATTTAAAAATTATCAGACTTAAAAACAAACATGACTTCTCGATATTTCATAAACCTACCCATACTGGCACGACTATACACAATTCATCATCCCATCCCACAAAACATAAACTGACAGCCTATCATAGTATGTTACATAGATTAACAGAAATTCCGATGTCAAAATACAACTTTAAGACAGAATTAAATATCATTCAGCAAATAGCAGTAAACAATGGATACAACGAACAAACTATTAATAAAAAATTGCATTAAAAATCCTTTATTAAAGGTATATAATTCAAAAACCCAATCGGGCTATATCACAAAACGTTTTCGGAATCCATGTTCCATTATCAGTGCACTAGGTGGGTATACATGTATTGAGCCACTAAATATGTGGGTAAAAACCCGTTAAAAATTGTTTGTTTAAATTTAGTTTACATTATATGGTATTAAATATTATGATGTTAAAGTTACCAGTGGATTTGGTAACATGGTTACGTATGTCTTCACGGAGTGTAGTCTGTGTGTGACTCCGTGGAGTCATACGTCGCCATGTTACCAAACCCATTGATAACTTTAACATCATCATATTTAATATCATATAATGTAAACTAACTCTAGAGCCGCTCTTTGCAATACAAGTCTTGATTCAAAAATTTCTGGATCAACAGAAAGATGTTTACGCCTGTTTTATCGTCTATAAGAAAGCATTCGATACTATCAAACATGACAAACTCCTAGAACTATTACATCTTACAGGACTTAACACTCATTAGATCCAGATTATAAAAAATCTACATTGGAATCAAACAGCCCACATGAAGAATGGACATATGGTGAGTGAAAACGTAACCATTTCGAGAGGGGTTAGACAGGGCTGTATTCTTTCGCCACTGCTTTTCAACTTGTACACGGAAAAAATATTTCTAGAGGTACTGGAAGAGTACAACGGGGCATCAAGATTAATGGCGTAACAATAAGTAATTTTTTGATATGCAGATGATACAGTGATCACTGTATACTGATATCGACCTGAATATTGAAGCCGAACGTATTGAAAGAGTACACCGATTTAAATATCTGGTATATACAGTAAATGGTAAGTGGGACCCAGACGTAGAGATTAAGATCCGAATAGCAAGATCCAAATTCATCCAAATGAGAAAGTTCTTAAGCAACCGCCACCTAAGCGTTAACCTCCGATGACGCGCCACGAAATGCTACGTACTCTCTACGCTACTGTACGAAGTTGAAGGGTGGACGTTAACAGCAGCAACTATAAAGAAGTTACCGGCTCTAGAAATGTGGCTGTATCGACGCATACTAAGAATACCTTGGACAGACAGAGTGGCCAACACAGAGGTATTAAGACGAATAGGTAATGAGGTGGAATTGTTAACAACTGTTAAAAAGAGAAAAGCGTCATACCTGGGCCATGTGTTCCGTAATGATAAGTACAGTCTGCTACAGTTAATCGTGGAAGGTAAGATTGAAGGTAGAAGTGGTTTGGGCAGAAAGAAGAAATCCTGGCTGAGAAACTTGGGAGAATGGTTTCAAATACCAGAAGCTGCGAACATAATACATGCGGCACAAAACAGAGAAACCTATCGTTTGATGGTCGCCAACCTTCGGTAGAAGACGGCACATAAAGAAGAAGAATGTAAACTAAATTTAAACCAACAATTTTTAACGGGTTTTTACCCACATATTTAGTGGTTCAATACATGTATACCTAGTGCACTGATGATGGAACATGAATTCGGAAAATGTTTTGTGATATAGCCCAATTGGGTTTTTAAATTATATACCTTTTATAAAGAATTTTTAATAAAATTTTTTGTTATATATGGTAAACAGCCAACTACAGGAACTTTGATTTCTTGTGAAACTATTAATAAAATTTTAAATCAAAAACCAGACAAAAAAGCCCTGAAATTAGTATTTCCACCATCAGAGAGAAAACCCAGTAACTTCTGCTCGATTACATATACAGGCAAAATATCAACAAAAATAGCCAAACACATAAAAAAGAAAGTAATAACATCAGCTTTCAGAACAAATAATAGGCAAATATATTAAAAACAACAAGAGCCAAAATAAAAAGAACTTACACAGTGGTGTATACAAATTTAAATATGGTGACTGTCCGAAAACTTACATCGGTCAAACTGGTAGAAATTTTAATAAATGAATAGCAGAACACAAAAGGGCTTTCAATAATACAAAAACAGATTCTACATACTCACTTCACCTTCTACATCATAATCATTCTTTTAATGACGAATTTCAAATTCTTCACAATCAAAATAAAGGTCTTAAGCTATCCGTGTTAGAATCTATGGAAATTAACAAATTAAAAACACAGATATAATTCTGATAGACCAACTTGAGACAAACAGTTCTCCCCTCCTCAACCTATTTCATTAAAGACTATAAAGTGTAAACGCATGCAAAAATAGATCAAGAGATATATAGAGAGAAATAGATAAATAGATCTTGAGAAAGGCAATCAGTTTTCAGTATTTTATTGTTACATAAAATGAATTTCCGTCAAGTAACGGTCGAATCCATCAATTATTGAAAAGGTTAATGTATTTTTAATAAATCTTCTTCTTCTTGTGCCACTCTTATCGGAGATTGGAAATCATCAAGGCTATCCTAACCTTGTTTACAGCTGACCTCAAGAGTTCATTAGTGGTACAGCCAAACCACTCCCTCAAATTACGGAACCATGACATTCTTCTACGGCCTGGATTCCGTTTTCTGTCTATTTTTCCTTGCATTATATTTTGAAGTTATGCGTATTTATGTCCTCTCATCAGGTGACCCAAATATTCGAGCTTTCTTCTTTTGAGCGTTGACAAAATTTCTGGGACTTTTCCCATCCTTCGCATTACTTCAAAGTTTGTAATTCTTTCAACCCAACTTATCTTCAGCATTCGACGGTAGCACCACATCTCGAAACTTTCAATGTTTTCTATGTTGTTCGCTTTGAGAGTCCAGCCCTCTACACCGTCTCATAGCGTGTTAAATACGTAGCCCCTTAGCATTCTTAATCGTAGAGGGATGCTTATATCTCTGTTGCAGAAGAATTTCCTCATCTTTATGAAGGTGGCCCTGGAAATTTCGATACGTCTTTTATTTCATTGTTTTGGTCTCCAGTTTCGTTAATTGTCCCCAAGTATTTGTACTTGATACTTTTTCAATTTGAATGCCGTTTATAGTAATATGTGCTGGTTGTGTCATGCTCTTTCTGAAGACCATATACTTGGTTTTTTTGATATTGATACTAATGTCATAATTGTTGCAAGCAATATTTATATTTGTAAGTAATACAGTACAGTGTTGTCTGCGTATCGAATATTATTTACAACCTCTCCATTGCTTTCGATTCCTTCGTATACTTGCAAAAGGGTTTCCTGGTAGATGCTTTCACTATAAACATTAAATAGCAGCGGCGACAAAATGCATCCCTGTCGTACTCCTCTACGTATTGCTATTGTTTGTGATATCTCATCACAATTTAATAAATAAAATATAATAAATTTTATTATTTGGCTTCAAATAAAAGTTATGTTATATATATTTGCCATTATAAGGGTTATTGGAAATAATCGTTTTCTAATTTTTTTATGGTCAGCTTTTTTTAAGGCGATCTGTACGTGTGTAATGTTTAAAAACGCTGTATATGAATGCATGACTGCGTGTATATAAATATTGTAAAAGGAAATCAATAAAAAATAGGTATTTTTTATTAAATAATATTTTTAGAAGTGCCATTGGCAGCCGTATATTTTAAAATGGAATAATTTTGAGTAATTTGTAGCTTTAATAAAAAACATTTTTTAAAAAAGCAGGCACATTTGTCCACTTACTCGATCTACCAATAAATAACCCGCTGTTTTTAAAATTAACACAAAGCAGTTGCATAAAAAAACATCCAATGCATCAGGAAGATTAAAAACATTGGCGGTATTTTTCACATCGATCGTAATTTAAATTAAAATATAACGAATATAAGTTAAAACGAAAAAAAAAAAATCCTCATTTCGATATGCGCCATTTTATAATAAAAAATTGCTACGCGTTAATAAATATTCATCTGCAAATACGTAGAGTACAATCATAACTACATATAACAATAAATCTGTGTATATATTACAAATAAAAAAAGCCGTTTCGAAAAAATGCAATCGACGTCCACGGCGACGTCGGCTCTAAACAATGCTTCACTTGTCTCTATTTTAAACGTAAAATAAGGGTTGAAATATACGGGGTAATGCTTAATATAATGGATGTAACAAAAACAAAAATAACGTACTTCTGGAAATCAAGTTTTTCTAATTCGAAGGGTAGAAGAAACAAATAAAATAGTTGTTGATTTGCATAATTGTTATAGTAATTATTAAAGAGTGAAATGAGAATTATTTAAAATACTAGCAAGGAAATATATTCTTCTTCTTAAGTCCTTCTTAGAGGATATTGGCCGTTTCTATTTTTTCCATTGATATCTACTCTTAGCAATTCTCATCCATTTCTTACCCATGATGTTTGATATTATTCGTCCACCTCTTCTGCGGTCTACCTGCGAACAGATTGGTAAATAAGGTTCACAAATACAGTATGATGCAAAAGTAAGGAATAAATTCATTATTCCAGAAACAGACAACTTAAAAAAATCTTAAAACACGTCAATTTTAATTTTGAATGGTCATCAACTGCTATATATATATGTTGGACATTAGCGTCATCAGTGTCAGCGTAATTACGTAATCAATGATTTTTTTAAATACAAAGAGAGGTCACGGGAAACCTCATTTGAAAGGTCTCAATCACCATTGCAACGATGTATTACCAACCAATTAACGCAACGTAATCAATCAACGCTTTTATTTCCACAGTATCTGTAGATCTGGCTTCATTCGGATCTGCACAATTGTTTCTTAGTTTAGAAATATATATGTTTGTGTTCTGTATATTGGTTTCGAGAATGATGGTTTTGAAGTTGATGGCTCCTCCTCCAATTCTGTTTCAAATTCTTCTTCCGTGTCTGTGTTGTGGTCACTTTCGTCACACCTGTCTGATTCTGACTCGCTTTCCAAATCAATATTTTCTTCTTCTACTTCATCATAAAGCTGTTGTAATCTTCAAATTTCTTTCAGATAAGGATCCATCACTGAAATCTGAAATACAAGAGAAACAAAATAAAGGTTGGAACATTACTATATCAATATAAAGTTACTAGCTCTAAATATCTGTCTTCTTCTTCTTCACGTGCCATCTCCTCTAAGAAGGTTGGCAACCATCATGGCACTTCGCACTTTCGACACCGCTGCTCTAAAGAGGTCAGCAGAAGTGCAATTAAACCAAGCTCTCAAATTATTCAACCAGGAGCTGCGTCTTCTTGTGGACTATAAATAATATATACAAATATCTGTGGAATACTATTAAAAAATTGTATAATATTGGTACAAAAAGTAAAATTAATTCCATTTTAAATCAAAATAATTAGGTAATCACTGATAGTCAGCAATATTTTTAATGATTATTTTTCTAATATAGAATGTACACTTGCTAAAAATATTAAATATCCTCTTCTTCTGATCATCCAAACAATATATGTCATAGTACGTTTTTTCTAAAACCCGTAACAAAATCAGAAGTTCAGAGTATTATTCATTCCCTAAAACCAAAAAAATCTCTTGACATAGACAACATTTCCGCCGATCTGTTAAAGATAATTTGTAATTATGATGTTGATCCCATAACTGATTTAATAAATAAAATATTTGAACATGGTACATGTCCTGACCTTTTTAAAAAAGCTGTAATTATACCTATATTTAAAAAAGGTGATATAAAATTGATGCAAAATTATCGTCCTATATCAATTATCACCAGCCTTGCAAAAATTTTTGAAAAGGCCTTAGCCGAACGACTAAATCAATATCTTACAAAGTTTCACCTGCTGTCTCCCAACCAATTTAGCTTTAAGAAGGGATATTCCACTTCAGATGCTATAACGTCCGCTACTGATTTTTTTCTGATATTTTTGGATCTAGCTAAGGTATTTGACACTGTAAGTCATCAGCCGTTGTTAAGTGCTTTGGATGATACCGTATTTACCATTTCCAAGTTATTTAAAAAATAAATCACAAATTGTCAAAATTAGTACAACGTAAGTGCTGAAAGAATAATTGAATATGGTGTGTCTCAAGGTACTGTTTTAGGTCCTTTACTGTTTTCAATATATATAAATGTTTTAGCAGCAATGATAATAAATGGAAAGATTATTTGTTGTGCTGACGATACTGTCATACTTTACATTAGTGATTCTTGGAAAAAACTTAAAACTTTAGCAGAAACAGAAACTATAAAGGTTCTAGAATGGCTAAATAGGAATTTACTGTACTTTACAAAAATAATTTACCCGACTTCTTGGAATTAAATCTAGACTGTAATAATTCGTGCATTAAAATAAATATGAAAAAATTCATAAAATATTTAGGCGTTTAAATTGATTGTCACTTGAAGTGGGATGTACATATTGATATGATATGTAAAGCTCTAAGAATTGTTACGTAAAAATATGAGTCATATTAAAAACCTGTAAACATGTTGTTTATTCACTAATATGTTGTAGATTCTACGAGACCCTTCGATCAGCTGGCAGAAATCTACCTGAAACGGTCGCTTCGAAGTTTCCAGAAACCGGTCGAATGATGACCCTGCCGATTTACTTTCTAGTATAATCAGAGGGATTCGCCTGAACTCTCGAATAGCTGTATTTTCATATATAATAACGGAGCTTTCATTGAAAGAAGTCAGTCAAAAGAAGATATCGCGATCGGGTATTTTAAATGTGACGCTCGGATATATGAATTATTGTAAGATAAATTAATATAAATAAAATTTAAATAAATTAAATTCGTAAGTGTTATAAATATTGAACCTTTAGTAAATTAAGATAAGAACAATAAATTAGAATTAATAAAGACTTAACAGTGGTGTCAGAAGTGGGATAAGTGGAAATTGTGGAAATGGCTACGATTTATGAGCTCACAGTTACGGATTTAAGAAGGCATCTTGAAGATAGGGAATCAGCTTCTACCGGGAAAAAGGCTGATTTAGTCCAACGACTTAAGAACGCTTTAAAAGAAGAAGGTTTGGATCCGGAAACTTATATATTTGAAGACAAGCATGTTGCTGTTATCTCGTCGATTTCGAAAGTTTCTTCTGATGTAGCCAAAGTTTCTGGTGATGTGGCCAAAGTTTCTGGTGACATCGCATCATTAGAAAACAAAGTTTCCGGCGATATCGCTTCTTTAGAAAACAAAGTTTCTAACGAGAATTTTTCTTTGGAAAGCAAAGTTTCTGCTAACATCCCTAAAGTCACTTCTGAGATGTCGGCCCTCGACGATAGAATGTCTTCGTTAAAAAACCAAGTTGCTGCCGATATGTTGACCTTTGAAGAAAAGATATGGAAAGAGATGGAAAAGAAGCTGAAGGAAACAGGGACAGCAGAGAGAGGAAACAATCCAATTAGAGTAGAGACAAAAGAAGACGAGACGAAATGTAAGTTGGAAACACGGCCGAAATTTTAAGGAAGTGGAGGTTCTGTTCATGTCAAAGTCCTAACTTTCGACGGAAAATCGTCATGGAACAACTACATGAAACAGTTCGAATCAGCTGCAAGAGCGAATGGATGGTCTGAAAAAGAAAAGGCTGTAAACCTGACTATCGCTCTTCGAGGAGATGCCTTAGATGTGCTTCAGATTATAGCCGTAGAGGAGACGGATGATTTTGAACAACCCAAGAAGAGCTTAAATATTCGATATGGTCACGAACATTTGGAGCATGTATATCAGTCACAGCTTAAAAATCGAAGACAAAAGAAAGATGGGGCTCTTCAAGAATATGAGGTAGATATTGCCAGATTAGTACGATATGCTTATCCAACAGCCCCCGAAGACATGATGGAAAAATTGGCCGTTCAAACGTTTATTGATGGTCTTCGTGATCATGAAATGCAGAGAACACTGCGATTAGCTCGTCACAAGACGCTCTTTGATGTCTTATCCGCCACCCTCGAATACGAGTCAGCTACGCAGGCCTCTGGCGGTTACAGTAAAGTTAGGACTGTAAAAGAGAAAGGAGATGAAGATAAACTTGACCAGCTCGTTAATATGATGAAAAGTATTACATGCAAGAAAAAGAAGATCAATGATGTCATTTACCGAATTAGCAAGATTCCGAGGAGAAATCCGATGATAGTACACCATAACTGGCTGGCGTCTTTCGAAGGTGACCACGACGTGGATGAAGAAGTGGAAGTAAACCAAGTCCAAGATGTGTCTGGCCTCACGTTTGAGGAATTCCTGGGTGCCTATGGAGGTACCGGTAAAGCAAGATATGGTGTTACCACTGAAGAAAGGCAAGATCTACTCGCGCTTTCCGATGACTACTCACTGGCCCTTACCATCCCGGCCAGTATCAAAGACGCACCAGGGTTGGCATCCGCCTTTCGAAGGAAGTTCGTTCGAGTTGCAGAACTTCAATGCCAAGTGCCAGCTCTCGGTAAAACCTTGAAACTCCAAGATGCATCACGTTACCTTTTCTACCTGGTAACAAAAGACACTGCCCGTAACCAACCTACCTACCGAGATGTATGCGAAGCCTTACTTCAATTGAGAGAGCACGTACTAGAGTCCGACGTGAAAAAGTTAGCCATGCCAAAGTTGGAGTGTCGCCAATTAGATTGGAGGGTTATCCGAAATATGGTGGAGGAGATCTTTAAAGACACCGAAGTCCAGGTGTTAGTCTGTTGCAATCCGCATAGTTACTGGTGCGGAGAGAAAACCGTCCCTTGTGATTTTTATACAACTGGAAGTTGTAAAAGAGGTAGTTGCCAATACCAGCATACCGTTCCAGTTCCAGTCCCGACAAGGTTCCAGGAGGAACCATCTTTTAAGAGGGGGGCAATGTTACGTAAAAATATGAGTCATATTAAAAACCTGTAAACATGTTGTTTATTCACTAATATATTGTAGATTCTACGAGACCCTTCGATCAGTTGGCAGAAATCTACCTGAAACGGTCGCTTCGAAGTTTCCAGAAACCGGTCGAATGATGACCCGGCCAATTTACTTTCTAGTATAATCAGAGGGATTCGCCTGAACTCTCGAATAGCTGTATTTTCATATATAATAACGGAGCTTTCATTGAAAGCAGTCAGTCAAAAGAAGATATCGCGATCGGGTATTTTAAATGTGACGCTCGGATATATGAATTATTGTAAGATAAATTAATATAAATAAAATTTAAATAAATAAAATTCGTAAGCGTTATAAATATTGAACCTTTAGTAAATTAAGATAAGAACAATAAATTAGAATTAAAAAAAACTTAACAAAATGTTACTATACAGATTTACAGATACTATTCTTTAATACAGTCACGTCTTATATATGCCATTTTAGCATGGGGTGAAACATATGCTTCTCATTTGAATAAACTCGAAATACATATTACAAAGGAGGTTTTTGAAAGTAATGTTAAAAAAATCTCGCGTATATTCATCAGAATTTCTTTATCAGCAAGCAAGTATTTTTAATATTAGACAGTTATATTTGTTAAACATAATTTTGCTTACATACAAAAATAAACATGAATTAAAATTAATATATCATACTTACAGCACTAGAAGAAAAGTTCATGACTATGTCCAAATTACTAGTGCTTATAAATCAATTGGAAAACACAATTTCTCTTACTTCATTCCTAAAATATTTAACTATTTACCCGAGATCTATAAAACCTACATAAGAAAAATCATCTCATTCAACATGATTAATCGATTTTCACAAAATTTCTTAAGAATATTGGATCAGAAATTTTGAATGCGATCTTCTTTAATTAAATTTATCATATAACTAATACTGTAGTATATACTTTGTAACAATATTTTATATTATCAACTTGATGGTACTGTAGAACAAATATTTGAATAGTGTAAATTAGTGTAATCCCTGAGCACAACCTCTGGTTCATCAAGGAATGTCTTATTTGTTTATTTACTAACAACTATTTGTTTGTACAAAATATTTAACTTAGAACTAATTTGTAATTGTATTATATTGAACTATTATATTGTAACATTGTTATGTTGTATAATGGGAAGTAAATAATCATCCAGATTTAGCCATACGGCTCACACTCCCTCTTAGGGGAAAATTCACCTATCCAAGATACCTGCGGTATCAAAAGGATTGAGCTCTGGTGGGACTCTTTCCGTGTTATCGAGCCCTAGGTGACTTGGTACGCTGGAGTATCTCCCAAAAATTTTCGTACACATCTGGACGTTGAGAGTAGTACAGCTTTCTGCATGGTCTTGTAGAGGTGTTCGTTCAGACCTAGCTTTTTTAAGTTTTCTATGAGGTTCTTCGGAATGACTCCAGTAGTAGAGAGAATAATAGGTATTGTCTGAGTACTTTCCATTCTCCACTGTCTTTGTATTTGAATTTCTAGATCCCTGTACTTGCCGATCTTTTCGTTCTGTTTAACACGAAGATTATTGTTGTTGGGTATCGCCACATCAATTAGTGTTGTTTGTCTCTTTAGTTTATTAGTATAAGATCTGGTCTATTATGTGCCACTGTTTGGTCTGTGAGCACAGTGCGGTCCCAGTATAGCTTGTAGTTATCATTCTCAAGTATACTTTCAGGAACGTATTGATAATAAGGGAGATGGTTTGTTTGGAGAAATCCCAGTTTGATGGCTATCTCTTGATGAAGAATCTTTCCTACTGAGTCATGCCGTTCCTTATATTCAGTTGCAGCAAATGCCTGGCAGCCCCCGGTAAGGTGTTGGATGGTTTCTTGAGCTTGACATCCATATCGGAATTTGTCATTTTGGACCTGAGGGTCTTTGATGATATATTTCAGGTAATTTTTGGTTGGTATAACCTGATCCTGAATGGCGAGTAATGAACCCTCTCTTTCAGGGAACAACTTTTCTGATGTCAGCCAATAGTTCGACGGTTTATTGTCGACGTGGTCTTGTGACCTCATTAGGATGTCGCCCGTGAAGAGGTTTACCCATCCATGAACGCATTTTTTCGTCCTTAGTAAGATGAGTTATGCGCATTTCTGGTTCCCTCAGTTTGATCGGTGTTGTATCATCTACTGCAAAATATCGCGATGTAGAGTAGATGTCTCAGCCCGCACCTGAAAATAAGAATGAGAAAATAAATAAACATTATTATTCTTATTATTATTATATATAACCATAGGAATTAAAATACTTACTCTATGTAGGTTATACTTCACAAAAAATAGGAAAATAAATTTACTTGTCGAACTCAAAAGTTACTAGAATAGTCTGGTAGAGTCTGATAGACCAAAAGTGCAAATAACTAGCGAACTATTGCAACTACACTAATGCAAACCCCGTTGTTCACTGTTGTTTGACATGTGGACGGAAAGGTACTGACAAACGCAATGCACTCCGACATAAACTAAGCAGTGAGGCATTAGAAATAAATTGTCGATGGTCTCACAGGCCCCACCCGACTACTCAAGGGTTGAGTACATTAAAGTTCGTTTTATAAAATATGAATGTATTAAATTTACCATACTACATAATATGACTAATACCCTGTTGGTGGATGCGACTTCTTACTTTTTTAAATAAAAAAAATTAGTAATACGCAGAATAAAAAGTGAATTCAACTTTGTTTTGTGTTTCATACACAGAGGGAAAATACTCTCATAAGAAATGATAATGTGGTTACAAAACCTTGTAGTATCGAACATATTGAAAAATTTTAGTCGCCTTAACAACTCTGAAAGTTTTAATGTGTTTTATACAAAGGGTGCGGACCTTTCCTCTTATATACTTAATTATGTAGTTCAGTATCGACTTAATACAAAATTAGAATCCGTTATATATGTGTAATGGCATAATTAGCGAGAAAGTAACATGTAATTAGAGAAAATGTTACGTTTAATTGCTAATTGAGTTTCTGGCCGGTGTGATGCTAGTTCCAATTTTAATTACCTAATTACGTGACTCGTCGATACAGGGCCGGTCAAGGACCAAAAAATCGTTAGACTCGATTACAGGGCGCAACTTTACAATGAGTCAATACTCGTTAAGTTAATTTGATTCTTATATAAAAACAGTTGATGGAATTTCAGTAATTTTTGAGAGAAATAAAGGCCAACAAGAATAATACTTTCTACTACTACTATTCTAAAGTAAATTTAATTTAAACCTCAAAAGAGTTTAACAAAATAATATGACGGAATTTAAAAATAACAAAGAAGAATTTCTTCTTCTTCTTTATTCCAGGAAATTATATTAAAACGTTTATTTTGTGCACTATTCGCTCCGTGCGTGACTAACGCGACATCTACCGTCTCCATCTGACAGTTTTGGACCTCCCAATTTGAGGTTAAACATATGTTAAATAGATACGAAATTGACAAGTATTAATAATTAGTTTTTTAATTATATTTTTTCAGTTTATGTACAAAATAAATTTAGTATTAGAATGTAGAATGTAGAAAATGGGGCGGCCAATAGAGCCTGATACACTGCGACCTTTGCAGATCTATTGTGTTTCCCCCTTATTTTAAAGCACTTCATCTAGCTTGGTCCTCTTAATGAGACTCAACAGCCTTGATAGTGGCCTTTTCATGTAGCCTGGTGCTTCCGGTTTTTCCTCTCCGAGTTCTAGAAACCGCATTCGTGCGAGACCTTCGCAATGGCACAGAACGTGTAGAGCGGTTTCCTCTTCTTCCAGACAGAAACGACAGGTGTCCTCTTCTGTCAGGCCTATGAGACTCAAGTGTCTATTGAGTCTACAGTGCTCAGTGAGCAGACCCACTATCATTCTGACAGTCCTGCGTCTGTGCGAAAGTAAGTCTGCTGTAAATTTAGCCGAATGTCCTTTGATGAACTGTTTGGCCTGCCTCTGTCCTGGTGAGTTGTTCCACCACTCAAGAGACTTCTGTTGCACCCATTTGTGTATGGCTGCCCTTTTTATCGTATTTGCGATTCCAGAGAAGGGTTCCGGACCAACCAGTGGCGTAGATGCGCCTTCTCGGGCCAATTCATCGGCCTTCTCGTTGCCACGATGACCCTTATGTCCCGGCACCCAGGTAAGTGTCAACCTGTTTTGACATCCCACCTGAGAGAGGACATCCAAACAGTTCCATACCAGCCATGAATCGACCTGTACCGAACTGAGAGCCTTTAGAGCCGCTTGACTATCCGAATAGATAACGATGGAGTCGTTAACTACATTTCGGCCGATTAGTTCCATAGCGCACCTGTGTATAGCAGCTATTTCGGCTTGAAATACGGTCGCGTATGTTCCTAGACATACCCGGACTTCCGGACTTGGTTTTATGCCATATATTCCAGCCCCCGTACCTGTATCCTTTTGGAGCCGTCCGTATACCATATTGAGTTTGCTGTTAGCGGCGGACCAGTTTCCCAGTCCTCTCATTTTGGTATTGTAATTTGAAAATTTTTGTTAAAACTATACCTCGTAACCATTCGGTCTACAGGCATTCCTAGAACGGGGTCTGCCTTTATGTCCTGGTATAGCCTTAAGTTATCAGCTCCCTGCATCATACTTATTGGAGCTTGGCCTTGGATCAACCGATGTACTGTTGATCTGGCTTCACTCTGTATGTATATATGCAGAGGTGGTAGGTTTAGCAGAACTTCTAGCGCGTCCGTTGGGGCTGTTCTCATGGCTCCTGTAACACTCAAGCATGCAAGCCTTTGTGTGCTACTGAGCAATCTAATCGCCCCGGACTGTTGCGTTTTGTTCCACCACGCCACTGAACCATAAGTTATCATGGGCCTTATAACCCTTGTGTATAACCAGAGTTTCATTTTAGGATTTAACCCCCAATTCTTACCACACATTCGTCTACATGTGTTCAGGGCCATAGTGGCCTTCTGTGTGACTTTCTGAATGTGTGCATTCCATGTCAGCCTCTGGTCGAATATTACACCTAAGTACTTGGCCTGACTTGTAAATGGGATTTCTACTCCCTTGAGCACTAGTGGCTGTAAGCCTTGCAGTGCTCTTTTTCTGGTGAAGGGAACAACAGATGTTTTTTTAGGGTTAACCTTCAGGCCTTCTTCCTCAGACCAGCTGTCCACCATCCTCAGAGCGACTTGAAATCTCTCCGAAATTATTTTGGTAAAGCGTCTTCGGACTACAATTACCAAATCGTCCGCATAACCCAAACAGTAAAAACCCTCCCTGGACAGTGTATTAAGTAGGTCGTCCATAAGCGTAGCCCACAGTAATGGGGATAAAACTCCTCCTTGTGGGCAGCCGCTTCCTGCCTTCGCTTCAATAGTGGCTTCACCTAACGAGGACACAATGATCCTGTTTGTTCAGGTCGCCTTTGTCCACTCGCATATGAAGGCAGGAACTCCTCTTCTTTTAAGCGCGTCCGTTACAGACTCGAAGGAGACGTTATTAAACGCTCCCTCCACGTCCAGAAACGTCGCCACCGCTATCTCCTTGTCATCTAGCGACTTTGAGAGCAGTCTGTTAAGATCATCCAGCGCCAAGTCAGTTGACTTTCCTGGCTGGTATGCATATTGGCGATCGCTAAGTGGATTCTCCATCAGCACGTCGTCCCTAATATACCTGTCTATCAATCTTTCCAGCGTTTTTGCTAGGAAAGAGGATAGACTTATTGGTCTCTATGACTTGGGGGTCTGGTCCATTACCCTACCAACCTTGGGGATATATGTGACTTTCACCCTTCGCCATGCGGTTGGAATATATCTCCATGCCAAACTAGCTTTGAAGATCTTTGTTAGATGCTGGATGATCACATCCTGTCCCTTCTGTAGCAAGGCTGGATAAATCCCGTCCATTCCAGGTGATTTGTATGGCTGGAATTTATTGATGGCCCACCTGACTTTTTCCGGTCTCGTGATGTCGGTAGCTAATTTCCAGTCCGCCTTAGTAGGCCTTCTGGGATGAGCTACCTCTACCGAAGGATTATTGTCAATGGATGAGCTGGGAAAATGTACCTTGGTGAGCATTATTAAGCTTTCCTCCAGGGTTTCTACATACGTTTCGTCCTCTTTCTTCAAGAGGCCGACCTGATTCGCAATACCATCCTTAGCCAGGACCTTGTGGATTCTGGAACATGCGGGAGCCTGTTCGACTTCCTCGCAGAACTTTCGCCACGAGTCTCTTTTGGCTTTTCGGATCTCCTTATTATATTGCGTCAGTTTTTGTCTATAAATGGCCCAGTCCTGGTTGAATTTGGCTTTATTAAATAGCCTTCTTACATCTGCCCTAAGCTTTTGTAAGTGTTCATTCCACCAAGGTGTGTTTTTCTTTCCTTTCTTTTCTCTCTCTGGACAATTCTCGTGGTAAGCGGCCAGAACAGCTCCCCTCACCGTTTCGACTGTCAGTTCGAGATCTTCCGTATCTTTTATGGTGCCGATTCCTCCCTCAAGAGACTTCTCGAGTGAGCCTCTATAGCCTTCCCAATCCGCCTCTCTCGGGTTCCTGAACCTTGCCACCATTCGAGTCGAAGTAATTAAATCAAATCGAATGTGCCTATGGTCGGAACATGAAGGTTCCTCTGACACATGCCAATTCTTTATAGTATCGTACGTTTTTTCACTGCAAAGTGTTACATCTAAGACTTCTTTGCGCGTGGCCGTAACGAAGGTAGGTTTATTTCCTATATTGGCTATTTCTAAACCCATGCTTAAGATGAACTGTAGTAAAGACTCACCTCGACTGTTGATGTTCGTACTCCCCCATGCCAGATGGTGGGCATTGGCATCACATCCCAGTATTAGATGAAGGTTCTTCCTTCAGCTGTAGGTTATAACGTCCTCTACTATGCCTGGGCGGAAGACCTTCTCTCCAGCGAAGTAGGCAGAACAGACTAACCATCTTTTACTACCTTCCTCGGTGGAAGCGGTTAAAATACCTGTAACAAAGTCTCTGGAGCAAAGATCCGGAATCAGTGTACAGTTTACTTCGTTACCATATACAATGCATGCTCGAGGTGTCTCTCCTTTCGCATCGTATAGTAACTTACCTTGTTGCGGCTTCAAGCCTGCAATCTTCCCTCCGTGGAGCCATGGTTCCTGCAGTAGGGCCAAGTCCAGGCCTTCCATGTCAAACCTTCTGCACAAAACCGCCGACGCAGCTTTAGCATGATGAAGGTTGACCTGCAGGACCTTTACTCTGCCTTCCTCTAAACTGAAAGCTAACTTTCGGGTTTTCCCGTGTCCTCTACCCCTTCCATGGGAGCAGCCACCCGCTCAGTGGCTTCTAGCCTTCTGGGCGGGTTTGTAGCACTCCCCTGCAAGTCGGTACGGACTTCTTTCGGGATTATTCCTTCTTTAGCTCCTTCCCTCGACTTATCATCCTTAGGGCGAGCCTTGTGTTTGGTCGAAGTGTTAACCTTCTTTGGCGCTGCTTTAGAGCTTTGCCCCTCTGAAGGTTTTACTTCTTTTCTTTTTTGCTTAGCCTTGACTGCCGAGGTTGCGGCAGTTACGCCTTGCAACCCCGATGGTCCGGTCTCTGCAACCTTCTTAATGTACCCATCATCCTTGACACGGAATTTAATTCTTCCGATGCCAAAGTAAGGACACATTTGAAGTTTGTTGAGTTCCTCAAATGACTCTTTGTTCATTGAGAGGACCCATACCTGCCCTTTTTCTGCAGGGGTTTTGCCCAAAACTGTCCAAATAAGGGTGTTGAGCTTTCGGTTGCTGACCCTTAATCGAGTCAGCACACTTTCCGCCTCCAACCTCTTTCCGTCCTCGTCTGGGATGTAGACAGTGCAAGAACACGGCCTCTCGACTTCACTCTCGTCCTTAGCCTGGAGGCTTGCACCTTCCCAAGGCTTCAGAGTGGGAGTAGTGTCCCTGAGCCATTGTGCGCTTGCACTATCCGCGCACGTCATTACCAGGTAACCGGGCTTGAACGTGCTCTTTAGCAGCCTGATTTGCGGCCCTTCTTCTGGCGTTCTCTCCAGAGCCTCCAAGATGGATGTTTGCACTGCCTTAAGCTTTGTGGGTTCCATTCTGACTCCAGGGAAGCCATCACATACTACAGCCACCTTTGCCGAGCAAAGGGCTTGTGTAAAAGTCATTTCTGACTTCCTCGGCCTCTTTTTGGCTTCCGCTGACGGCGTACGGTGGTCCGACCTTTGTCGCTTCTTTGTAGACTTTTGCGTAGCCATTTCCAGCTTTTGCTCCGCCTTCTCTTTAGACTTAGGGGGATTGTCCTTTTGTCGTCCAAGCACCTTGGTGAGGTTGGCCTTGATCACCGAGCGCTTGGCTTCAATGTAATCCTGGCCTTTTCCCACCAGATCCCTTACTTTCTTCTTGGAGGCCCCGGCCGGCTAGCTTAATAACCTCCTCGTCTGTCATTAGATCCACCTCCTCTAGGGAGGTGACTCTGACCGCCTTCCTTTTGGTCGGCTTCGCTATCTGTATAGTAGTGCCTTCAGGGCTTTCTACTACGGGTTGTTCGGGAATATTGGTTTCCATATTTAGTATTAAAAACTGGGTTTCTAAAAATTCATCAACTTTATCTTTTCAACCCCAAACGGAAAAGAAAGGGAAAATCTAGTACTGGCAAATCAAGTTTTTGCATGTGGAAGAGCCTGTAATTAAAAACAATAATAGTAAAAATTATGATATAAAAGTTAAAGTTATCTGGCAGGCTGCAGTTGGCTCGAAGCCTTATGAAATAGCATTTAAGGTAAATTATTTAAATTTTTCCTATTTCAATTGCATAAAAATGAAATCATGTGATATTTACTTTTTCATATTAATAGCACGAATCCATCTTTTTCTTTTCTCTAATTTATATGTAATCTTTGAAAACCTATAAAAGCTACACTCACTATTTTTGCTATTATTAGCACAATTAAATACGCAACATGTATTTGCACCCATTTTTGATAAAATTTATGCGTAAAAAGGTCCAAAACAAAACAAATTCTAAATACTATATTATTTATCTATGGATCCAAAAGGTCCAAATTTGTCATATTTCGCCGCTACGCACGCTGGCATCGTACCATGGTCACGCACGGAGCGAATAAAACCTACTCCACTATTGAAAAAAATGTATTCGTAAGTGCCTCTCACATTTCAAGTTGCAAGTATGAATTTTTCTTTTAGTTTCCAATATCTTTTTACTGTACATTGCGAGGTCTATTTCCGGTAAGATAATAATTGACTCTGTTACAGGTTTTTCATTTTTATCTTGGTATTAGCTCTTGTTTGCTAGTACTCCTTCTCCGAATTCTTTCGTCTATCGTCGTCTTCCTGTAGTCTACTTTGACTTTTTTCCTTTTTGTTTTTCATCCCTTGCAATTTTTCCCACAAGTTTTTTTTTGTATTTCTTGTTTGTGTCTGCTCATGTCGCGATTAATGTATATCCTCTTCTTGTCACAGTTATTTAATTTATATTTATTTTCGATAACAAGTTTTTTTTCCGTGGCTGGTCTCAACGTGGAGGAGGGGTTTTGAATTGAGTAGGGTAGGTAGACTAGTTCCCCGTCTGTCTCACTTTGCGTAAAACAGACTAGGCAGGGAAGTCCTTAACCCCGACATGGCGCGTCCCAATGGCTGATAGGGAAAGTTCCTGCAGATATGCAGGACAGGTACGAATAGGGCATAGCCAAATAAGCACCCGCGGATCAACTAAGGACATGGCATTAGGCAGCAGTAATGTAATTACTGGATTAAGGCTGTGGGAAAGTAAAAAAAATCCTCTAGGCTTAATTCTAGATACTCATAGGCGCCACTCGCATTATGATTCAAACGGCTGTGACACTGTGATGGGGAAGGCAACGGGAAACCACCTCATAAATAGTCCCTAGTTAATTCATCATGGTTAATGTAAACCAATTTGGAAAAGGTGCTGATCATGGCGGATACCAAGATCCGGCAGGGGAGGAAGTACACAAAAATGTAAGGCTTCCCAGGTCGTCAACCCACGAAATCCTTACCAATATTTAAACACTAATAGAGAAAAAGTGTCCACGTGGAACGTTCAAAAAATCTGTACTTGGAATGTTCGAAGTATGTTTGAAGGGGGTAAGATACACAACACCATTCAATAAATTAAAAGACTAAATATCGGCGTGATGGGAATCAGAGAGATGAGATGGCCAGACTCGGGACAGTGCTGTGTGGATGAGCATATAGTATATAATGCGGGAAGCGATAAATCACATCACAAGAATGGCGTAGCGGTGATTCTGAGAAAAAAGGTCGCTAAGGATGTGATCAGCATGCTACCTCTCTCTGATAGAGTCATTCTGATGAAGCTGCAAAGGAGACCCGTTAATACGAACATCATTCAAATTTACGTTCCAACATAAGAAAAGTCAGAAGAGGATATCGAAGAGTTCTACGCACTTGTACAAAAAGCACTACAATACACCAAGAAGAACGAGCTTACCATCATCAAAGTTGGCAAAAGCAGAATAGAAGACATGGTCGGAAAACACGGCTTAGGCGAGAAAAATGAAAGGAGAGACCGACTTATCCAATATTGTCAGGAAGAAGATTTTACCATTGCTAACACCTGATTCAGTATCGTAGTAACGTATAAAGTAGTCTCGGGGGAAGTTACCTGCTGATACAGCCAACAGTATCATCAGAAACCAGATAGACTTTATTCTCATTAAAAAAAGATTCAAGAACAGTTTGAATTCGGCGAAGACCTTCTCAGAAGCAGACGTCTCATCAGATCAGAACTCATTAGTGGGCCAGATAGAACTTAAACCAATTAAACTCATCAAAAGTAAATCTAAACAGAACCTGGATTATGACACTCTATAAGACCCCGTAGCTCGTCAGAACGTAAGATATGTAATAAAAGAAAAACTAGAAACCGCTAAACAATAAGAACAGAGTGTAGAACAAAAATGGAGTTATATCAAAGACGTCATGCTAAATGAGGGAATAGAACATCTGGGAAAGAAACAATAGTAAAAAATGAAGAATGGATGAACAATTAAAAAAGAAATACAAAGAGTCAAGGAGACATGGATGCAAGAAAAATGTAAACTAATCGAAGAGCTCCAAGTGAAACACGATCATATAAATATCTACTGAAAGATTCGAGAAGCCACTGGTCAATACAAAAAGAGAAACACACACCTCCTCATAAACAAACAGGAACCTGGCGACGACAGTTAAGGAGAAGTTGGTGAACTTCGAAGAACTTTTCTGGGACTACCGAGGTAACCTTCCAGAAATCAATTGCATGACAGGGCCGTCAATACTAGAAAGCAAGGTGAAAGCAGCTTTAAAACAGTCTAAGAATGGTAAGGCCTCAAGTCCGGACGAAATACCCGTTGAATTTATTAAGGTAATGAGTGAAGTGAGGACATAGGAGTTAACTGAATTGTTTAACGTCACATACGATTCAGGTAATATTCCAGAGGAATGGCTATTGTAATATTTGTAACACTACCAAAAAAACGATCTGCGAAAACGTGCGAAGATTTCTGAACTACCAGCCTTATGAGTCATGCACTTAATATTTTTCTTAAAACCATACATGCCAGAATTTACAAGAAATCCAAGAAAATGTCAGTTAAATGCCATTTGGAGTCCGCAATTCCATGGGTACACGTAAAGCACTTTTCACCTTATAAGTCCTACTTCAGAGATGCTGCTATATCAGTTGTGATGTCTATATTTGTTTTATTGACTAGGATTGGATGAGAAGGACATTCGGATCATCATGAATTTATACTGGAACCAGCGTGCTCAAGTCAAGGTCAAAGACTAGCTAACCGACCAAGTGAAGATCATGCGAGGAGTAAGGCAAGGCTGTTCAATATATACTCTGAGGAAATGTTTATTGAAGCCTTCACAAACCTAGAGATGGGAATCCGAGTGAACGGTGAATACATCAATAATATCCCTTACGCCGATGACACTGTGTTACTAGCAACCGGCCTAAATGATCTACAAGCCTTACTAGACCGAGTGAGAACTGTGAGCGTTACATACGGACTAGACCTTAATATTAAGAAAACTAAATTCATGGTTGTCAGCCGTGCAAAGAGATCCAGAGAGTCGACAGATTTACTTATCTCGAAACTTCCCTCAACTCACAATGAAACTACGATCAAGAGATTAGATCCAGAATTAAAAATTTCACGGTCTACATTTATCAAGTTGAGATCCTTCCTGTGCTGCAGTGATCTCATTTTGGCAACCAAGATGCGGATAGTGAAGTGCTACATTCTTCCAGTGTTACTATATGGAGTTGAAGCCTGGACACTGACGCAAGCCACAGAAAAGCGGATTGAAGCCTTCGAAATGTGGATCTAAAAGAGGATACTAAAAATATCGTATTTGGACCATGTCACCAACGTTGATGTCCTACAGCGCATGAGAAAAAAAAGAAGTGCTTAATTTAGTGAAACAACGTAACTAGGGCACGTGATTCGGAACGAAGAAAAATATCGAATTCTTCAACTCGTTATGCAGGGTATAGTATTTGGCAGGAGAGGACCGGGACGCCGTCGTATCTCGTGGTTCTCCACGACAATGGTTTGGGATGATCTCTGCGGAGCTGTTTCGCAGAGTAGTCAACAAAACCATGATAGCCTTGATGATCGCCAACTTCCGGAAAGAATAAGTCACTGAAGAAGTTTTTTCTCATCATTATTTTTTAATTCAATTAGGCATGTGTTTCTTCCGATTTTAATTGCTTTTTTGGCTTCCACATGCACTTCCAAATCTTACTGGAGCAGAAATTCCACTGCTTCTTCAAGGATTTCATTAGTATATTTATCATATAACAATATTATTTTCTTTATAATGGTTTTCCACAATTTCCAGTCTGCTTTCCATACTTACTATCTCTCTTTGCGTTTTATATTTTTCCTTTTTAATTTGTTCGTTTTGTGGCTTGTAGCGGATTCAAATTTTGTTCCCTTATTTCAAGAGGTGTCTCAAGGGCCCGATACATTATCAGTTTTCATTAGTTCAGACTGATCTGTGCAAATTGTTCCGTTTTGAACTGATCAGTGTGACTGAAGTTCTGAAGAAAATGCTGTCGAGTTATCCGAACGGAGGTAAAATCTCAGAGGTATGATCGATTCAAAGACCATCTAAAGTTTGTCTATCTTTTTGGTGGAACAACAAACTAACGTGTTGGGTGTAGATTGTATATTGCTTACTTGTTTATGTATGTGGTTGAAAATATGGAGTCTTAAACAAAAGATTTTGTTTTAATATTTATCGAATTATTTCGAGCAAATGAAGTTTTTTGGTAAGTCAAAAATAATGACTGTCACAATAAAAAAAAAAGAAATGAGCCTCATGATACATTATTAGAGAAAGTCAAGGATATTATATCCGTTAGCGAACAGATCGTTCACAGCCAAGATAATAAATAACCTACGAAGCACTTTTCCTAAATAACACAGAAAGATAGAAAGTTTAAAAGTATCTGGTACATCTGCTGATGACCTGCATATGTTAAATTTGTGGTATTATAATTATTTAAATTTTCTAATAGATCGAATATTGTAGATAATGATAGTGAGGAAGCGAAAATAAACATATTTTTATTTTATTTGAATACTTACATAAATTTATCCTGCCATGGTACTGCTTTAACTGTGTTAAAATACTTCGTCACGATATTTTACAACTTTTTGATTTATTTTTCTTGCCCGGTAAAAACCAACAACCGAATCACTTCGAAGTTCTACAACTGACTAGCCAGTTTGTACAGTTTGTCTATCCAGGCACTCAGATGGAGTGGGTGTATATTTGCAGTGACCATTTTCTTAAATATTTATGTAGTGCATAGCAACTTAATCTTCTTCTAATAGCACTACAACCCTTTGTGAGTCTTGGCCTGCTTAACAATGTTCTTCCATTCTGCCCTGTCGGATGCTTTTCTTCGCCACTGCCTGATGTTCATGGTTTTAAGATCTCTCTCTACGTCGTCTATTCATCTTTTACGGGACCTTCCTCTTGTTCTGTTTGCTTGGGGCTTCCATCTCTGGACTACTTTTGCAGCTCGATTATCTGGCATTCTTTCTAGATGACCAAGTCAGTTTAGTCTTTGTGACTTTACAAATCTAACAATATCTGAGCTCTGCATTAGTTCATCCAGCTCGTGGTTCATTTTAATTCTTTACGAACCATCGCCCCATTGGGTTGATCCAAATGTCTTCATTAGTATTTTGCGCTCAAATATTCTCAGTTGATTTTCATCAGTGGTTGAGAGGGTCCACGTTTCATATCCATATGTGACCACTAGTCTAATTACTGTTTTGTTGATTCTAAGCTTATAAACTGTTTGTCTAATTAATCTTTCTTTTTGTAATTGGTTTTATAAAAACGGTTTAAAAAATATGGCAAAAGATGGTCAGCTACAAAAACGTAAGCAAGTATTGTACAATTAATATTTTACTGAATGAGTAGTTGTCCATTTAACAGTCCATTTCTTAAGTTTGCTGCAAAATCTTCTTAAGATATACGTCCATTGGTCTCAAAGGTAAAGTAGATCAATTCGAAATTCGAATTCGCTATACCAAGAAGTACATGGCTATTAAAACCTTCGTAGCTATAAAAAATTATTATTATTTTTCACATTGCTACATACGCAGCTGAAACATAAACTCTTAAAAACATCAATAAGAGTAAGATCGAAGCCTTCGAAATGTGGACCTATAGAAGAATTCTATACGAGTCCTGGACAAAATATAGAACCAACCTGTCAATTTTGGAAGAGCTTCATATAAATGACAGGCTATTAAAAAAAGTTAACCAAGCATTCCTAATTTACTTGGGTCACATGGCTAGAACAACGGGCATCATGGAACAATTGTTAGTAGAAGGAAAGGTAAAAGGCCGAAGACCAAGAGGAAGATCTTTAACACGATGGGCGGACCAAATGAAGTATCTGGTGGGAAAATACCTACATAGAGCCGTCCATATACCCCAGGAGCCCAGCCACTGGTGTCAGAACGCTAATAATATTTAGAGTGCCACCACGCGCTGACAAGGGCTCAAGGAATGAGAAGGAGGAGTTATAAAAAATGATCCGGATGAATGGAGGAACTATGGAAATATATTTTCCATCAATCGCTCTGACTCAGCTTGGAAAATTTCACTTCGTTTTAAAATTTTTACCTATTATTTCCCAATCGCTTGTTGAAAAAGAAAGATATAGTAAGTAATATTTCTTTTCATTTTCAGGATACACAGTCAAGCAACCTAACACAGGACATAAATATTACAAACCCTTTGGAATTAAACAATGACATTATGAAACCTTGAAGATGACTATTTAGAAACTGCGAATGACACTGTTATTTCTATACCTCGCGCACAACTCAAACGAGACTTTGTCGCCAATTCGATACTTTCACAAAATTTGGAAGTAGCACCGCAGTTTAAAAATACTAAAGAAGGAGCTTATGCCACATGCAACATACACACATACCATGCAAATAACTGCGAAACTACAGTGTATATATATTGTAGTCTTGGAGTCTTGTAGAATTTATCTTTCACAGCATTTCCCATTCAACCAATTTTCCTTTGCGTCCCTTATTCCTTATTTTCTTTTGTATTTCTCTGTGTATCTTGGCATATCTTGTTTTGTCTACAGTTTTAAATATCCTTCTGTTCTCCATTAACTTAGTATTTTATCGGTTATAATAAGCTCCCACCATAATAATTATTTCATGTGATTTAAAAGTTTTTAATACTTGTTCAATATGACCGTAAAGTTCTTCGTTAACCTTGTCTGCGGTCTGAGCTGATGCGAAAAATTTATCGTCGAATTTGACATCGGCTTAATTATCTTGATTTGTGCAGAGAACGATTGGCTTGGTACCAGGAATATAATATGATTGTCTTGATGATGAATATTAATTTTGTTTAGTGATGCATGATGGCTAAGCCAGGGTCAGAAGTTGACATGGTGAAAGACGAAATCCACAGTTGGGGTTATGGTGTGTGTGGTGCCATCGTACAATACCTATATGATTCATCTCTAATCTTCGTCATAGGAAACGTGACAGCTCAGCTGATTTATATATAAAATTCTGGAACCTCACCTCATACCCTACCTTCAGACGCTCCAAAATCCAATTTTTTAGCATTCTGACCCAAGGAAACACAATACGAGGGTCACTAAGGACTCCTTGGAACAAGATGAAGTCAATCTTCTGTTCAGTCTCCTAGATCTTCAGATTTATCCCCAATTGAACACGGGTAGTCCCGTGATACATAGTCCCGTGATACATAGTACCCGCGGACAAATAGTCCACCTAATCAGAAGTGAGGCCAGGCGTACCAAAAGTGTATTGTTTACCGATGCGCATGAACACATTATTAATTGATTTACCCCTGTAAGTCGTTTCAATCGTTTGCTACTTTTGCTACCCTACATTATTGTACAAAATATTTTCAAAATACAATATTTATAATGGGTATTCGGATGTCTATGTCATTTGTATATACGTACTTGTATATACATGTAAGCAATGCTATTTGAAATAATATCGGTAATTTTATTCGAAGACACAGACGTGGCAGAAACCACTCACCGTTGCGAACTCTATATATTTATTCATAATATGTAAATATTAATTATTAAGTTTAACTAGCAATGTTTTGCACGAATTTTTCCAACTAACAGTTTGTTATTTCAACACCAATTTAATTACGTCTATTGCAGATTAATTTATGTATTAAAAATAATAAACTAAACTGATAAATTATCTTTCCGGTAATTAGCATTAAGTACTTTTTAATAAAATGGCAGCAACACAAATTGGACTAGTAATTATTGATTACATGATATAATTTTTAATATTAGATCACTAGACTCTTTAAAATTAATCTAATTGTTGAAATAAGTTGAGATTATGTAATATATAAGGTGCATTAGAAATAACATCAATCATTATTTAAGTATACTGCTGAACAAAAAATTTGGTTACCTTCATATTTGGAATTTTAGGTATGTTTCTTCACTGCGAGATCTCATCATCTACATCATCCAGCCTCAAAAGTCCACTGCTGAACATAGGCTCCTTTCTCGTGTTTCCAACCCCGTCTACCTTTCGCTACTCCCATCCAGTTTTTTTTCTTCTTAAGTCATCCGCACATCACGTAGGTGGTCGACCGACGCTTATCTTGTCTTCCCTTTGTCTCCATTCTAATAACATCTTTGTCCAACGCCCATCCGTCATCCTAGCTATGTGTTCTGCCCATCTCCATTTTAATCTGGCTATCCTTTCGATGACGTCAGTCACCTTGGTTCTTTTCCTGACCTCTGCGTTTTTTATTTTCTCTCGAAGAGTTATTCCTAACATGCATCGCGCCATTTTTCTCTGTATGACTGTGCGACTGTTCTCAACACTGGGAGGACGCATTGATCAAATACTTTTCTCTTCAGGCATGTGGGCAGCTCACTTTTAAAAGTTTCTCTCAGTTCTCCATATGCTGCCCACCCAAGACCGATTCTAATCTTCAGTTTGCAGTCTGATCAGTAATGCATTGATTAATGATCAGTTTACTACTGTCTGAGGGCTCGAGAGACTGATACCCTAGGAAGCCCTGAAGAAGACATCGAAGAGGATGCCGCAAGCTCGGCGCAATGATAATCGACACGGTTCAACGCTGAAGACTGTTGAGTTTAAGTATATATATATATATATATATATATATATATATATATATATATATATATATATATATGTATGTATGTATATATATGTATATATATATATATATGAAAATTACTTAGTTCTCGGGAAGAACCGCGTTGAGAATTTATTACTCGACGTTTCGGCACCCATTTTGGAGCCATTATCAAGAGTGATACGGTTCGGTTCGAGTTCGGGGTCTCAATCTGCCTACTCCCCTCACTCGAGACGTACCAGTATCGTGTTCTATATTGCAAGAACTGTCTCTCGGCACTGAGGTCTCAATCTGTATACTCCTCAGTGTCGAGTGACATATATACTGATATATATATACTGATATATATATATATATATATATATATATATAAACTGGTTGGATTATCAATAGAAACATAAAAAACGTTAATTTGTAAATAAAACTTCTTTTTTTCTCTACTTCTCCATATTTCGCTAATTCTTTGTTAGTTTCATCAGGAGAACCTACGACATAATTTTAAATAAAATTAATAAGAAGAACGACGTTATTAATTACTAAACTTACAGAATTAAGAGTATTTTAAACATTTCCATGTTCAAAACAGTACTGACAGACAGTATCACTTGGGTGTATAATTATAATTTGTGATTAAAAATCACATAAAGCAAATATAAAAAAACACAAGTACGTACAAGTAAGTTTACCAAAAAAAAGAAGTAGTCAGTTTTATACATGTTAAAAATATACAGGATGGTTCAAATGTTTTAATTTTTATACATTAAAATTCATTTAAATTATTTGGAATATTACAGTAGATATTGTTTAACTGTCCCGTATCTGCCTTGGAATTTATTAATTCTTTTTCTATATTGATGTGGCACATTTCCAAAAACTACCTTTTTGTAAATATTTTCATGCCTTAAAACTCGGACATTTGGGTAACAAAAACTGGTGCCCAGTTTTTATATGGTAGTCAATGGGCGCACACGTATTTTTCTTTTTTGTACAGTCACTTTTGTGTTGTGTTATTCTCTGTTTGAAACATTGTGAAGTTTGACCGACGTAACAACTTTGACAATCCGTACACGGCAACTTGTAGATAACATTAGTTTTATAAATAGTTGGAGTCTTGTCTTTTACTTTTGAAAACAGTTGTCCGTTTTATATTTAACAATTTTTATAGTAATAAATTGTTTTACTAATATAGTCACAGAAAGAATTAAATGGTTTATCAATGACAGTTTTTTGTATTGAATTGGCTGTACTGCTCCGATTACAGTGGAACCGTAAAAATGTCTGAGTTAAATATCAGTTTTTTGAGGATATGTTTTGGGTATCCATTTGCTCCTTTTCTAACTGGGCTGCACCGTACTGATGACGACCAAATAATCAGAAATACATATTTACGGCTGCCTTGCCTTTTCTTTTCTATTGAGTTGCGAGTTTTGCTAATGATTTTTTTCCTTATCTATGTTATAGTAGTCTCACATTCATTAACACGCTTTTCATTTATACATATATATATATATATATATATATATATATATATATATATATATATATATATATATATATATATATATATATATATTTTATATATATATATATACACTTCTCCAAGAAATTAACGCACCACTTCGAAATATTAAAATATTTTATTAGCGTTAATAAAAATTTCCATTGTAAACTTAAGATTCGCAGACGATACAACACTGATAGCAACATCTGAAGAGGAGATGTCGAGACTGATAAAGAGAGTAGAAACCGAAAGCAACAAGTGTGGGCTCAAGATTAATAATCAGAAAACAAAAATCATGATTGTGACCACGCGAATATCCTCCAAACAACAGGCGCCCTAAATCAATTCGAGAAAGTAGACGAGTTCACGTATCTAGGATCTTTCTTAAGCAATGCAGCCTCCTCCCATACGGAAATTCGCAGAAGAATAGGGATGGCCAAGAACGCGATGAGTCGACTGTCAAAAATATGGAAGGACCGCTCTTTATCCAAAAAACTCAAAATGAGACTGGTACGGACACTCATTTTTTCAATCTTCAGTTACGGTGCCGAAACATGGACAATAAAATCAGAGGATAGGAAAAGGATTGACGCATTCGAAATGTGGTGCTGGAGACGAATGCTACGCGTTTCGTGGATGGAGCACAGATCCAATCAGTCGATTCTCGAAGAGCTAAACATTCAGACCAGACTCTCCTCTCAGTGTCTTGCAAATGTTTTAAAGGTTTTTGGCCACATTGCGAGAAGAGACAATGACAACTTAGAAAGACTAATTGTGTGCGGAAACGTAGAAGGACGTAGAGGCAGAGGACGCTCACCTATCCGATGGTCAGATCAAGTACAGAAAGCCACTGGAGAGACGTTTTCTGAGTCCATGAGAGCAGCCCAAAATGGCAAGAGATGGAGAGAATTGACAGCCCGCATTGTAGGAAATCACGATCCTCAGCAATGAGGAAACGACAAGAGAGAGAGAGAAGCTCCTTGTATATGCTAATCGTACACTCTATATTTATTGACTGTGTTTTATCGCTATAGTTTTTTTGCAACAAAACAAAAAGAAGCAAAAAATATACTAATTCTATAAATATTCTAATTTCCAAGTGTTCATGAATTTTATTCGGCTACTGTTTAATTGTTGATTATTGTTAATTGTGTTTATTATGGAGCGTCAATCACGTAATTTAACCCGAGATAAATGTGGCCAAGCGGTGATACTGTCGGAAAAAGGTTGGAGTTAACGAAGAATTGGTCGTCGGTTTAATGTGTCCCACACATCCGTCTCACGGGTGTTAGAAAGATTCCTCGAAACAGGGGATCATACTCGCAGACCAGGGCAAGGACGAAACCGGGTAACTACCCCTATTCAAGATCGATTTTTAAGAATTTCTGCTCTTCGACAACGTTTTGTAACACATCGAAGTCTTCAAATTCAGCTTCGAGACGTGCCTGCTATACAAATTAGTACTGAAACTGTTCGCCAGCGACTTAGTGAATACAACTTAACACCTAGGATTGCCGCCCGAGGTCCTCTATTAACTGTAGAGCATCGAAGGGGGAGACTAAATTTTGCCGGAGAACACGTTAATTGGTTGGAGGCTGACTGGGAACGAGTGCTATTTACCGATGAATTTTTATCGATTTTGTTTATACAATAACGACAGACGTGTTCGTGTGTTGCGACGACCCAGCGAAGGATATGCTCAGTGTAACTTCTCACACACCACATTTTTTGGTGGAGGATCCGTTATGGTGTGGGGCTTTTCCTATTCCGTGTACCGGAAACCCACTCATAGAAACCGATATCTTAATGCCCTGTCACATCATCACCCCGCCCAACTCAATTCAGTTGTCAACACTCTCATTTCTCGTTCCATAAGACTTAGTGACAACAATCATAGGTCATCCGAAATTAATTCAATGAGGCAAACACTCTTACAAAACGGCTACCACAAAACCCAAATCAATAAGAGCATTCAAAAACATCTAAACCCCATTCCATCCAAAAAAGAAACCTTGCCGCCGGATCAACCCAAAATCTTTCTACCTTTTATTAAAGGTGTCACTGATAAGATCAGTAGAACTCTTCTTCCTATAAATATCAAAATCATCTTTACTACTCACTCCAAGTTGTCCAATCTCGTCAGATCCGTAAAAGATCAAATCCCTAATGAAGACCATGGTGTCTACGAGATACCCTGTTCCAGTTGCCCACGTACATACATCGGACAGACAAACCGACGAATCCATAACCGTATTTACGAACATTCTATATCTGTCAAACATTCCGATACTACTTCAGCCCTAGCCCAACATCATATTCAAACAGGCCACAAAATAGATTTCGAAAAAGCAAAAACCATCGCCCCCATCCGCTCCTTAAAATCGAGAATCATTCGTGAAGCTATCGAAATCTAAAAACGGCCTAACAGCTTGAACACGCGCGATGACGCGAAACGATTGCCGGCAACATGGCGACCCCTGCTTCAGCGACCTCCCGCCCACACCGCTCAGGCCACGTCAGTTCAGACCACGTCAGCGCATACCGTTCCCGTGCATACAGCGAGTATAAAAGCAGCCACGCAGGGTAAGACCGGTTGTCACTCGACACTGAGGAGTAGGCAGATTGAGACCTCAGTGCCGAGAGACAGTTCTTGCAATATAGAACACGATACTGGTACGTCTCGAGTGAGGGGAGTAGACAGATTGAGACCCCGAACCGTATCACTCTTGATAATGGCTCCAAAATGGGTGCCGAAACGTCGAGTATTAAATTCTCAACGCGGTTCTTCCCGAGAACTAAGCAATTTTCATTCATCTGACCGCGGAAATCCGAACATATATATATGTATATATATATATATATATATATATATATATATATATATATATATATATATATATACAAATATACAAATATACGTAGACGGTTGCGTTTGGATTTAATTTGAGTCTCTTACCATTCTCTAACACGTGTTTCTGGGTCTACCCGTCATCAGAGAGACTTGTAAGAAGACTCAAACCAAATCAAAACCATTACCAGAGTATGCTACTAGCGACCTCTAGCATATGAAGTGAAATGTCGATAGCAATTAAAGTAAACTCTATACACAAGCTTAATAAAGCCATTCAGAGCGATGCTGAAAATATTTATATTCCCCTATGCATCAACAATTTACCCAAATAACTTACCATACTTTTTGTACTCTGTTGGTCGAGTATGGACGATAACAAAATAATTATACGTAGACGTAAGCTTGGGTATACAGTTTACTTTAATTGTTATCGACATTTCACTTCATCTTCCCTCGCTAGAGGTCGCTAGTAGCATACACTGGTAATTATTTTTCCTATAATTGCCATACTGGTCGGTGCGTTTTGATTTGGTTTGAGTCTTATTACAAGTTTTTCTGACGACGGGTGGACCCAGACACACGTGTTAGAGAATGGAGAAAAATTTTGTGATATAGTCAAATCGTGGCTATATCGCCATATTTTTAAAACAGACTTTGAACTTTGTGTTCAAATGTCATCCAATAACATTTGTGATATGTGTGATATCCTTTCTATGGCACTACAAGAAACTCAATCAGCAGATGAGCGAGCACCAATTTAAGAGAAAATTGATTGCCACTTAAAAGATGCTGATATTTGTTACACCGATACAAAAAAATGACAAAGTAAACTTTTCTGAAAAAAGAAAAGTTATTATTCTAGATTTGCAAAAGTGTCTACCCACTCCTATCGGTTTAACTCAAAAAGCTTTTACTGCTTACTGCTTTGGAATTTAAATCTTATCATTTATGATGCTACAAAAAAGAAGTCCTATTGTATGATGTGGGATGAATATGTTGCTAGCAAAGGTGGTAACGAAATAGTTATCCTTATTGAAGGGGGCAGAAGAAGTTGTAAAAAACTCTAATGCAGAGACCTTGATAATTTGGTCAGACAACTATCCAAGTCAAAACAGAAATACTAGGATAGCAGTAAATTACTTTTTACTTATGAATGTTTGCCCTTTTTAAAAACCATCATTCATAAGTTTCTACTTAAGGGTCATACCCTCATTAAAGCAGAAGTGGACATTTTTAGCACAACTTTTTCTAAATATCGTATTTAAGAAACCAATAACATTTTACTTACGACTATTTACCACAAATTAATAAATAAACTTAATTTCGAAAAAAAAGGGGTGTACAATCCTTTACCTCTAAGGTATTTCCACTTGCCTGTGGGAGGCCATTCTTTTAAGCTCTCCACCTACTTACTTTGCCCCCTCCAGCATGCCGGAAAAAGTTAAGTTTTGCAGAAAAGATTGCACCATCCACCTAGATGGTGGTCAATAATAGTATCGGACAATTTGTGGAAAGTAATGTCGAAAGGAGCTTTTATGTATGTAAATGAAAAGTCCTCTGTAGTTACATGGATTTTCTGGTTCCTTCCCTGGTTGGAACAAGGCTGTTATTTTAGATTTTTCTATGATTTTGGAATTTTGCATTTGAATTTTTTAGTTCCTTGACCAAAATGTTTTATTTGTTCACTTTATATATTATCCACACCTGCTCATCCTATCATGGAGTGCTTTTACTCTAAATGGAGCTCTTAAGTGGATTGTGTCCTGATTTAATCTCCGTTTAGGTTTTGGATCTTTCTATCGATTCTTATTTCAGCTATTCACAAGGAGTTGAGTAGCAACTTGGTTTGCTCTAACTTTGCAGGGTGTTTTTATATTCCTTATTATCGCGGCTAAGTTTTTTAACAGGGTTCCATGCTATTTTGGTGCTATAGTCGGTTCGCTATATTTACGCGTGTTTCGGATTAAAAATTTTATTGTAAGTACCCAGTTTTAATTACCTGTTCTTTGGGGAAATATCAACTGGTCAAATAATATGAAAAATAATCCATAACTTTTTTTAATTAAATAATAATGGAAAATCTTTTATATAATTGACAGTATAATAAGGAGAATTACTTCATTAATGGAGTCTAATGTGGCTAATATAAACCTAATAATCATTTTATATTACACTTCACACAGAAAATATGGTCTATGTATATTTGTTCCATGGAGAGAATTTCTAATGAAAAATAAAAAAATTTAACTTGCCAACAAAAATGAAAATCAGTCATTATCATCAAAAATATCATAATCGTCATCATCATCACTGTCATCACCATTAATTGTTATTATGATTGGACTTATTTCGTTTATTTTATTTTCACGAGTCCACCAATCTTCTATTAGTTTCTCGCACTTGAATATACAGTTGCACCACACTTCTGGAGTTACAATTGAAAGTGCCTTTCGCCAAGTTTCCCGAACTGCGTCGTCGCTATAACCGTTAGGCCCAATATGGCTGTCATAATATTGTTTTGCTATTCCCCATATATATTCGATGGGATTAAACTGGCAATGATACGGTGGCAGACGAAAAACTTGATGACCGTAACTTTCAATAATCTGATTCACAACAAAGGTTTTTGGTTTTGCGTGGATATTTGCCAAGCGTAATAATTCTGATTTTAAAATATGTTGTGTAAATGGTATATGTTCCTTTGTCAACTATTCTTTAATTTTATTAACCAAATAATTTATTTTTTGATTCCGAGTGTGTACTTGAACGAGGTAACATCGTATCAGTGTTTTGCTCCGAGTTTTAGTGTTTTTGTGAAACCAAACAACTACTTTTAAATACTAGTAAGACCAGACTTTACCGTATGTATCGATAAGCCTAATTGCATGATTTTTTTGGATCGATTAGTTAATTAGCAAATTAATAATTTCGTCAATAACTGGGTCAGCTACCAGTGGCGTAGGCCTACTTAATATGTATTTTTGGAAGAAAATACATAAAACCTAACTAAATTTAACAAATAAATAAATATCTCGTCTACCTTTGACTACAAGGGTACCGATAACAAATACAGTTCTCACATCAGATCCTCACAGTTCACAACTTGTCAAGATGTCACAAAATATGCAGCATAATTCTACTTCAACTTCCTCATATGCAACTGCAACCAAATCAACTCCCAGATCAACTTTTCCAAAGAGGGATCAAGCCATAGTACTGCATGCCGATGAAAATCTAAAATTGTTTGATTACGTCAAGGCAGTAGGTGACGCTATTGGTCCCAAACAAATCCTATTCGCATCCAGAATATCTAATAACAGAATTTGTATATATTTAACTAATTCAGAACTCGTCGACAAACTTCTAAAATCCTATCCGACTTTGACAGTAGGAAACTCTGTGATGAATGTTCGCAGGCTAGTCTCTCCCAAAAAAAGAATAATAATATCCAATATATCTCCATGTATACCACACGACCTTGCAGAAAATGCTATAAAAGAACTTGGGCTCCAACTGGCCTCCCCCGTCTCATTTTTAAGAGCAGGTATCCCCGGCGATGAATATTCGCACATCATGAGCTTTAGAAGGCAAGTATATGTTTTTACCTCTGATGACAATTTCAATCTGCAAACTTCTTTAGTTATCCCATTCGAAGGTAATGAAAATAGAATATTTTTGTCCACAGACAAAATGGAATGCTACATATGCAAGAAGTCAGGGCATATTGCCTCAAATTGTCCCAATCCTCCACCTAATTATATAACATCCCAGCCTCAGCCGTTAATATCAACCCAGATAATAGATCCCTTACCACCACAGTCTTCTATACAACCCGCATCATCACCACATATGTCTGCTACAGAACCAAACAATTCCATAATGACTAAAACGCCCACTCATAAACGTGGCCACTCTGAAATCGAGAGCACAAGTGAGCAGACTGATATTCCCGATAACATCTCGGTCGCAAATCCGTCCGAGGACAACATCATGCCTCCCCCTAGTAGAGACATTAAGAAACCAAAAAAGAAACCCAGAACAAATTCACCATCAGAACGTTACCTTTCCGATTTAACAAAAGACGCTATCAAAGAATCCTTTAAGCAAACCTCAGAATCACTTGTTATTCCTCTAGAAAACTTGATAGCCTTTGTCGAAAACACTTTCGGCTGTAGTGAGACCCCTACGCTGAAGCTCTTAAGTTTACAGAAAATGTATCAGGGCTAATTTCCAACATTCAAGCATTATACCCAACTTGTCAGGAGAGGTCTATCAAAAACAGGCTAACCCGTCTAACCAAAAAACTGATAAAGGCCTTAGGCACTGATCCAGAAGAATCCGAAAGTACGCCCAGTCCAAATCTTTCCGTCGATTCTAATGAAGATAACTACAATTCTGACAGCTCACAACTATCCCAATCTTCTCAATTCAGCTCCTATTAATACTAACACTATGCTAAGTCTAATTCAATGGAACTGCGATGGCTTTTACCCCAGACTAGAATATTTACAAAAACTTATATCGGACTGCTCGCCCAAGTTTATCTGTCTTCAAGAAACCAATTTCACCAAAGATCACAACCCCTACCTAAAAAATTACACTAGCTACAACTTCCTAAGACCCACACACCTACGAGCAAGTGGCGGTTCATCTATTTTTGTTTCCAACGATATCTTCCATCAAGAGTTTGACTTACACACAAGCCTAGAAGCGATTGCGATAACCGCATGGTGTCCCAACAAGATAGTTATTTGTTCTATATACATTCCTCCAAACTACAACCTATTTAGCTCAGAACTAAGCGACCTCATAAAACAACTGCCAAACCCTTTCATCTTAGTTGGGGACTTTAACGCTCACAGCACAACATGGGGTTCCCAGCGCACCTTTGGGAGAGGTAAACATATCGAAGATATCATAAGCAACTCTAACATTAACCTCTTGAATACAGGGAGCCCCACATATTTCCACATCCAGTCTGGAACCTCTTCTTGCATAGATCTAAATTTTTGCGATCCTGGAACCGCTCCCCTGCTTCAGTGGCAAACACTAGATAGCTTATATGATAGCAATCACTACCCCATTTTAATCTCAAGTCACATACCCGAAAATAAGGAAGTCATAAATAAATGGAAAATTGCCCAGGCAAATTGGAGGTTATTCAGTGACACTCTAGAAAACCTTTCAAACCAAATTATTTTTAAGGAAAACATCGACGCTGCCGTAGAGCAATTTACAAATTGCATTATAACTGCGGCCAACCAATGTATAGGTAAATGCACCATAAATCCCTCAAGAAAGGCCCTCCCATGGTGGAACGACTCCTGTAAACTCGCAATAAAAGAATACAAAAAGGCCCTTAATAGATATCGCAAAACTCGTAGCATCGAAGATCTTATTCATTTTAAGAAAATGCGTGCAAAATCCAAACGAATTCTGAAGGAAAGCAAAAAAGAATCCTGGAAAAAATTCGTTAACAGCATAACTTCAGATACCCCTCCCGCTCAAGTGTGGACAAAAATTAAACAAATGAGAGGTTTAAAAACATATCGTAAAATATCCGCAATAACAGATGGAGATAATATCATTACAAATGATAACCAAATAACCGAAACGCTAGCCAAATACTTTCAAAACAAAACTAAGTCTGAACTCTCCATTTGTTACCCCACAAACCACTCACCACCTAACCCTATCCAAACCAATCCAATAAACCTCGCCTTCACAGAAGTAGAGTTAAAGTTGGCAATCTCATCAATAAAAAACTCATCTGCAGGTCCTGATGACATCCCGTCTATCTTTCTCAAACATCTACAGGCAGGAACCCTCCTGAAGCTACTTGCGCTCTACAATAAGATATGGTTCAGCCAAAGCTTTCCGAGTCTTTGGCGACAGTCGCTTATCATACCGATCAAGAAAAATGACTCATCTTCTAACTTTCCCAGTGCCTACAGGCCAATCTCACTAACATGCACAATGTGCAAACTACTAGAAAAGATGATAAATAAACGTTTGCTTTGGTTTCTTGAAGAAAATAATCTTATAGATGCAGCACAGTCGGGATTCAGACCCAATCGAAGTACGATGGATAACCTGGTACTTCTCCATACAGAAATAACCCAAGCTATATCAAATAAGAATGAAGTCATCACAGTTGCCTTAGACTTAGAAAGCGCTTTTGACACAATAAACAGAGCTGTTATTATTAGAAAACTTGAGCAACTCAATTTAACGGGTAATATTATCACCTTTATAAACAATTTCCTACAAGAGAGATCATTCAAAGTAGTTACAAATGGGAAAACATCTACATCACATATCTCACAAAATGGAGTACCCCAAGGCTCAGTTCTCAGCCCCACACTATTCCTTCTTAGCATCAACGATATAAACTCTCTTGTTCTCCCTCCAATAAAATACTCAATATACGCAGATGACCTTGTTCTCTATTGCCAAGGTAAAGTTACAAGGAGCACATGCTCTTTACTCCAAAACACTCTTAACAATCTTCATAACTGGTCCACTAAAATTGGAGTCAAATTTTCATCTGGAAAATCTAAAGTCATAAACTTCTTTAGAAGACATCACACTCACCCTCCTCTACTTCATCTAAATGGCTCTCCTCTTCAAGTTGTTGATAAACACAAATTCTTAGGAGTGATATTCGATAAAAGACTCACATGGAGAGATCAGATACAGAATACAAAAACAAACTGCCTAAATAGAATCAACATCTTAAAAACTCTAGCTCATCATCAATGGGGGGCAGAAGAGAAAGTCCTCTTAAGAATTTACAGAACATTGATCCGCTCTAGGTTGGATTACGGAAGCATTCTTTACATATCTGCTTCCGATACTCACCTTAAAAGTCTGAATACAATTCACAACACTTCTTTACGCATTAGCCTTGGCGCCTTTAAATCAAGTCCTTCTGAAAGTCTTTATATCGAATCCTCAGAACCTCCACTTTTTATAAGACGGCAACGTTTACTTCTATCCTACTTCTCTAGAATTTCTGCTAATCCAAAAAACCCAGTAATTAAACTAATTAATACTCCCCACTCTGTCCCAGATAATAGTCACCCTCGAGCACATTCTCTCTCACAAATTTTAAAAAGTTTGCTAAAAGACACAGATCTAAAACTCACAACTCCGTTTACTACGTCCAGAATCCCCCCGTGGACCAAAAAGCTACCTACTGTCCTTACCAGCTTGAACCGATACAAAAAAGAAGAAACGCCCAGAACTCTCTTGGTGCAAGCATTTAAGGAACTTATACAGACACAGCATTATGACAAAATTCTCTACACAGATGCCTCCAAAGAAGAACAGGCCGTCGGTTGTGCTGTCAGTACCTCAAATACAACAGTAGCATCATATCGGCTTTCTCCCAGATGCAGTATACACACAGCCGAACTGTATGGAATACTCAAGGCATTAGACTCGCCCATTGCTAATGAGAAATCATTAGCAATTTGCACCGATTCTCTCTGCCATTGACTCAATCAGAAATATATACTCCATCCATCCCATTGTACAGTGCATCCACAGTATCTGCCAAGAGCAGTCAAAGAATGGTGTTTCAGTAACTATCATCTGGATACCATCCCATGTTGGTATCAATGGAAATGAGAACGCTGATCATGCAGCAAAACTGGCCTGCTCCTTAGAAAATATGGAAAACATACAACTTCACCAAGACCTAAAGGCCAATATCAAGAACAACGTACTAAGCACTTGGAAAACACACTGTAATGTACAAAATACAAAACTACGCACAATTCAACCAACTGTTACCTCCACCACCATGCCACAAATGAGCAGAAAAGACAATATTATCATCAGAAGGCTCAGAATAGGTCACACTCGTCTTACTCATGGATATCTGATGTCGTCTGAAAACCATCCTCGCTGTGAACATTGTAATGAGTCCTTAACAGTCCAGCACATATTGCTAGAATGCGTCCACTACAAACCTCAAAGAGACTACTACAACTTTCCAAATAATTTAAGTGATCTACTTGGTTCTACAAACATGTACAGTGCCATAATTCGTTTCCTAAAAGACTGTCACCTTTACTACTTAGTGTAACTATATTAAGATGTTGTTAATGTATCTTAACTTGTACATAACAGATTGTATATGTATGTAAACATAAGTATATTGTAATAAACTTGTACCAGTGTCAATGGCCCATAGTTGCCGAGACACTTTAATTTAAAATAAAAAAAAAAAAAAAAATTTATTAACAGTCCAAGAATTCGTTGGACTTTTGTTTAATACTTTAGAATGGTAAGGTGCATTGTCTAAAATAATTACGCTGGGCTCACTTAAACCTGGGAGAAATTTTTCATGTAACCATTTTACAAACATTTCTGTGTTCATATTATCGTGATAGTCACTTGATTTTGATTTAGATGAAAATATTAAATCAGCACCTTCTATAAAACCCTATTTCCCTCCTGCATGTAAAATTATGTGTCGCTTCCCTTCTCTATCAGTATTTTTGATAGACTTTACGTTATCATCTTGCCATATTCTCTTGGTTGCACCCCTAGAAAATATCCATGTTTCGTCTAAATATATAAAATTTGCCCTTTCTTCTTTTAATTTAGAATATTTTCTTAGAAAGTTAATTCTTTTATGCACAACAGAACTTCTTTCACAAAGGGCTTTTCTGTTATCCTCCTTTTGAAATTTGAAACCCAAATTATGTATTACTTGCCATAGACTTGTTCTGCCAATTTCGTCAAATTTTCTATCTTTTAATTCCGAGAGAATTGTATTTAAGGTCACATGTTCCTTGTTGACTCGCATTCAATAAATGGTATCACGAATTTCAATTTTTTTTCCATCTGGAATATCTTTCGTTTTCAATGATAGGCGAGTTTTTCGGTGATCTTCTTTCGGCCGTTCATTATTGCGATTTTGTAATACTCCTCTTAGTTTGGTTTCACTAATTCCTAGAGCATCACATACGCGTTGTTGAACAGACATTACCGATTTTAAAGGACCGCCATTTTCTTTTTCATCCGTAAAATACTTATGTACACTACAAATTAGAATATCTACATCTAACACACGTCTAAGCATTTTTAAATATTTCCACCAAACATACAATGTCAACACTGGCAAAGAAACAATTCAACTGCAATATTGTAACAAATTTATACCTACCCTAATGTTATTTTAATGTATTTTAAAATATGACCATTAATGCAGTTTTTACCTAATTTTCTGGGAAGTCGTTTTCTGCAACTGGTTATCAATGAGTCATTAGCATAATTTTGTTAATCCGAAACCCGCGTAAATATAGCGAACCGACTTTATGTATCATGTCCATTTTTTCCAGAGTTTCGATCCACTTTTCCATTCTAGCTTGACTCAGCTGTTAGATTAGGGCTGCTCCTCAGTCCTTTAGTATTTTATTTTCATTTAGACATTTGAATTTTCACTTGTTATAACACAGTTATGTTTTATGACAACACAGGAATATTTTGCTTTTAGCAGTATTTTCTACATAATGTCGACCATATTATCTTTAATAATTGAAAATAATTAGTAAACAATCAGGTGTCCTGGATATTTGCCTAGCAGTGTATTAGGTAGGTTTTGATTAATTTTTGAGGCGATTGTAATTTCGTTCCTGATTATTATTCCTTCTAGCGTATCGTTTTTATATGTTAATTTGAAAATTATTACAATTATCATACTCTTTAACTAGACCTAATTAATACTTTTAATGATTAAAAGCAAATGTTAATTTAATAAAATACATAGTACGACTTAAGTCCGTAATTAAATAATTAGCTGGCGATAATTACTGTATAGATAATAAATATTAATAATTCTTATATACAAGGAAAAGAAAAACAAACCAAAGAAGTATACCAAGAGTTTTTGCCGTTGTAGTAATAAAATGATATTGTTTCGATAACCGTTTAAGAAAAAAGAGACAGTCACCACAAAATTCCAAATTCCAAATTAAAAATTTTTTAGAATTGTTTTGGTTTCCGTAGTTTTCTGTGCCGAGTGTAGATTATTTGTGTAGTAATATTACTTATTAATATATTACAATGAACATAAATGATGTTGTTGCTGAAACGATCTGTGGCGATTTTAGAATATATAGTCCAAGAAAATAAGTACACGTCTATTACAGAGAAATAGTAGGCACCAATCTCGGCACCAACAACGACATTTTCATTTCTAAAAATAATACGAGCCGTTCACCGTGCTTCGAAGGGCACGTAAAGCCGTCGGTTCCCCTGGGCTAGTGTGCATCGACACTAGCTACTTGAAACAGGGTTAAAGATGCAATTGGCGCCGGAACAATCCGAAATGATCTCCCTGGCAAAAAAGCCATACGATATTATTATTATTATTAGTAGGGAGAAATATTATGAAATACGGCGATACCGTGTAATTTTCCGTGTCAACACCGAATTGTAAAAAAAATGTGGATTTAGGTTCTACCTACCTTCTACTTCACTTTTTGAACTCGTGCCCTTTTTTTTTATTTTTTATGGGTGAAAACTACCCCTATTAAAAAATCGTATAATTGTAAATTACAGCAGGTAATTGATTCAAATCATCTTTTAATGAAGGGAATGAATGTCAATTGACAATAAACAACATAATTTAAGATTTTATCATAGTTTAACCCCTAAATCTCCCCCCTAGAATAGTTATAATTAAAACAATGCCAAAACAATTGGTACACTTCTTCTGCATTAGTTCGCCTTTTCCCATGATTAAAATCTGTTTTATATGGTTTTGTTCATAGTCCGTGTCTCGGCAGCATATAGCATTGTGAGTATAATTATAGTTTTGTATACTCTTATTTTTGTATTACGAGATATATCTTTGGCCTTAATTATTTTGCTCACAGCTCTAGTACACCTGTTGCTCTTGGTCAGACTCAGGTTGATTTCAGTTTCTTCCTTACATGTCTGGTCAATAAGAGTATCTAAGTAGATGTATTCATCCACCTTCTCGAATTTTACAACTGATCCATCCTCCACCTTTATTTGTTTTATGCTCGAGACTTTCATGTACTGTATTCATAGCAATTGATCAGGATTTGTTTCAGCATAAAAATTTGATCGGCTGTTGATCTTCCCTTGCGAAATCCTGCCTGGTATTCTCCTAGATTATTCTCTACATATATTTCTACTCGTTTTTTAATTAGTATGGCGAGAACTTTATATTACCTCTAACAAGTATATTCTTCTATAGTTTGCGCATTCAGTTCTATCTCCCTTTTTGTGTATAGGAATTATAATGGACTTGTTCCATTCTTGAAGCATTTCATATCTTTTATTATTTCTTCAATTTTTGCTCTTGTGGTCTTTGGTATTTCTTCTATTACTATTTGAGGTTTAGGAACATTATAATTTTCTTTAGTAGTCACTCCGTCATTTAGCATCTCTTCAAAATATTCTTTCCACCTTTCACATATTAGATCTTTGTCCATCAAGTTTTTTTGCTTATCTTTTACATTCATCGTTCTTCCCTGATATGCAGTTTTAATATATTCTTTGTAAACATTTTAATTTCATATTTCTTGTAATTTTCTTTAATTCGCTTTACTTTATCATCCATATACTTTACTTTCCTCGCCCTTAGGATTTTCTTTGCTTTTTCTCGTTGTTCAGCATAATTTTCTAGGTCGTCTTGCTTTTGCGATCGAACCAGTGGTTTTTTATAAATCTTTTTGTTCTTGGTATGTTCTTAGATGTTGCTTCCTTTGTTGTGTCTATTTTCAAGAACTTTTATTGTATGTTACTCACAGTAACACTATCTTATTTGGCGTAGGTTTCTTGTATTTGATAATCCTGCACTACCTCAAATTTTCGCAATTTTTCTAAAATAAATTTACGTTGCACTTTCTTTTTCCGTTTATTCTTGTTAATCATTGCTTGCCTCATATTAATTCTAATCAAAAAAATGAGAGGGTAGATAAAAAGAATAGCCGAAACAAAGTTAAAGTATGTTGCTCAGGATAGGGATCGACGGAAGGGAGAGGCCTATGTCCAAAACTGGACGATAGAAAGCTAAGACGAAGAAGAAGACTCACTTAATATAACACGAAATAAAATTCATCACCATTTTTTTTTAAAGTGTAAAAGCCGCAAAAGAAGAAATTTTATAATAAAAAAACTATATATTAAAAACTATTTCTGATATGCAAGTATAAATTTAATTAAAGGGTTTATTTTATAAGTTATGGTTTACTCCTTATAAGGAATGTAATAGTAGTTCATATATGTTGCAGATTTTATATCTTAAAAATTCTTCGACTTAATATATAAATCGATCTTTGGGCTACCCTATTTTAAAGCCTGTTTGTGGTGCAGCCGCTTATTCTCAAATTGGATATTTGAAGACTTTAAACATGTTCTTTGGAGCGGTACGGTCCATTATTCAATTTGGATATCCGGAAAGGGAATCGAGAGATGAATTGTGAAGGTCCTGTTCCTCCCTTTCCGCCCCTTTTGGTCCTGCCCGTCCTGCTATCCTGCTCCTGTTTGTATTTTTATATCGTGGATATGTGTGTATGTATGTACGTATGTAGATATGCGTTGCATATGTATGATAACCGGCCCAACATTCTCCTTTATATAACTGAATATTCTCCCGCTCGCCACATTGTTAAAATTTTCTTTTCCACCAAAGAAAATATTTAGTTACATATTGTATATTTAAGAAGCTACGAGGTGTAAAAATATTTGTTGCGTTAATTATATTTTAGTAAATCAAACCAAAGGGGTTCGGTTCACCGTGTAAGATTATGACAATACCAGTCGAGTATACTGCTAAATACAAGCCTTCCTTCTTCTTCTCTACAAGCTCAGAATTTCGTATCCGCCAGGACGTTGGCAAATACGTTAGCCCTTATTTTATGTATCGGTTTTATAAACAACTCTATCGATATTTAGCCATTTCAAAACTGAAAAATAACAAAGCCCCCGGTTTGGACAATCTTCCTGCCGAACTCTTTAAAAATGGTGGTGACACACTTTTTAAACACATGCATAAATAAGTAACCAAAATCTGGCAACGGAAGCAAACGCCTGCAGACTGGAAATTAGGTGTAATGCACCCTCTTCACAAAAAAGGAGATATGATGGTGTGTGATAATTATAGAGGCATCACCTTACTTAACGTGGCATATAAAGTATTCTTCAACGTATTGAAGAGTGGCATATAGGTATTGTACAGAAGATTGATCCCATATGCTGAACAAAAAGTTGGGAACTACCAGTGCGGTTTCCGACCCAATAAATCAACAACTGATCAAATCTTGCGCAGTCAGGCAGATTCTTGAGAAAACGCTTGAGTTCGGAATACGACTCAGTCAACAGACAAAAACTTCTACAGGCTATGGTGGAATTTCAAATGGCGCTTCATCGTGTTCAACTAACGGAACTTACACTTACAGGCGTAGAGAGTGTATTCAGAATCCAAAATGACTTTTCAAGACCCTTCCATTGTAAAAATGGACTGAGACAGGGAGATGGACTGTCGTGTCTCTTATTTAACCTTGCACTAGAAAAAATAATTCGAGAGTGCCATATTAATACGAATGGCACCATCTTTAATAAATCTGTATAAGTGGTCGGATATGCAGATGACATAGACATTATTGCTAGGTCGACAGAATCTCTGACCGAAGCATTTCGATTACAAAGGGCGTTTGCACTAATAATTGGATTAAAAATAAACGCACAGAAAACCAAGTACATGTATTGTACTAGATCAGGCAACCAGATACCTAGACTATTAATTGATGATCTGGAACTGGAACGTATGGACACCTTCGTCTACCTGGGCTTGCTGCTGACTAAAGACAACAATGCTTGAGGAAACAGATGGCCCAAAACTACGCAGCAGAAAAATTAAAGTTATCATATATAAAACACTAATAAGGCCAGTGTTAACATACGGATCAGAAACGTGGTCACTTACACAAAACGACCAAGAATTGTTCAAACGTTACGAGAGAAAAATTCTAAGGAAAATATATGGAGGAGTCCAAGCACAGGATTTGTGGCATAGGCGCTACAACTTTGAGTTATACAGAAGTTTTGGGGAAGCCAGAGGAAGACTTAGGTATCAAGATAATATAGAGGATGATCTAAAATCCATCGGAGTTAAAACATGAAGACGAGTTTCCAGAGACAGGGGCGAATGGAAGATTGTTCTGAAGAAGGCTTTGGCTCATAGCGAGCTGTAGTGCCACTGATGATGATCGATGTTTAGCAGAACAAGTTATGACGAACTAATATGCTCTTAGATCAGGGAAATAAGGTTTTTTCGTAACACATATCCGGCCAGGCAACCGACAGTTATTTTGAGTAGTAAGGACCACTGTAACAAAAACCTCTATGTTTCCTGCAGTTGATTTTTGGACTTAGTTAGTTATGAACAAATTAAGGTCAAAAAGGTAAATTTTCATTTTTTTTATCTATCAGCAAAAAGTGAAGCATTTGAAACAAATTTAGGAGTAATAAACTTATAAGTCATATTAAAACCTTCACAATGACGTTTTTAAAATACTTGTATCCTTATTTGTTACTTATAATGTTGCAAAATAAGTCAGAAATTTCAGAAAGTTTTATATAAATTTACTCATGTATTAATTACAATAAAGCAGTGCAGTTAAAAGATAATCATATTGGTACATTTGCCAACTTTTCCTTTTTTTATATAAGCTTCTTTTTGCAGAAAAAATGAAAAAAAAATTGGAGCTGCCCCCCTCTTGCACAAAAATTACAAAAAATAGTATTCATTGTAGTTATTATTAGAAAATAAAAAAATTCAAGAGTCTATCGACTTAATGTTATATTTTTTATTTGATTTATTTATTAATACATATATTTTATACTCTTTTAAAATAAATAAATATATTTTCTGTGTTAAAAGTCCGCGCTGACACATACATAATACATATTAAAAAGTAAAGGGAAAAGCACATATCCTTGTCTTACTCCACGATTTATAGGTATTTTTTCGGTTTTTGTTGGTATATTCGTATTATCGCTTTCTGATATCGGTATAGATTGCAATGATTATCACGTCTTCGTCATCTAATTCTGTGTTCTGCAGCATTTTTGTCATTCTTCGGTGTTGTACTTTGTGGAAAGCTTTTTCGAAGACGACTAGACATATAAATACGTTGCAATTCACATCTCGACATCGTCTATACAGTAAATTTGTCTATTGTTGTTATCTGAAGTTTTATGAGGTTACCTAATATTGTTCTGAAGCTATTTTTTTGTGACATTTCAAAGTAATTATTATTTAAATGGGAATAAGGGGAATAAATGGGAATAATAAATTTTGAGAACGATTTCCGAAGTGGAAATTGAAACGTCAATAAACTTACTTTAACCTTTAATTGTGGCTTATTCCCATTTAAATAGTAATTATTTTATGAGGTTAGTAAATGTAGATATGGGGATACTTGGCGACAAAAAGGTGCATTGATTTGACGCCCGAACTCGACGTTGTTTGGTCAATACAAACAACGATGTGTTAATATCAAGTTAGCGTAAAGCTAGCGCTAAATCAACGCCAATTTAGCATCAAGTCAACGTTGACTTAGCATGAAGTTAGGATCAAGTCAGCGTCATGTTAGTAAAAAAGTGTCCCTATTCGCGATAGCCAATTCCGACAGCGGGCGCTCAAGATTTCAAAAATGGACGATAACTTCGGGAAAACAAATAATTTTGTCATTTGATCTCGAAGCTATAAAAAGTTTAATATAAATCATTTACAAGCGTGTTTTGCCAAAGTAAAAGTTGGAGTACGTTCTTCAATGTTTATTTTTTTGTGATTCGAGTTTACACATACGGAAATTGACTCCCAAACCTGAATAAAAATAAAATTAAATAAAAAGAGAAATCAAACGATTTCTACTTAGCAAAACCGAATTCAAATCTTAACCACTGTGTTTCCTAAAATTTGCGAAACAAACAGCTGGATAAATTACTCGGCAAGGGAATCTAAAATTGCATTCCACAAGCCGTTCATCCTGGTCAAAATTCGTAGTGAATTCAGTTTCTGGTACTTCAAACGAAGTAAATAACAAAGTAAATAACATTTAAGATAATAATAACAGAGTAGTGGCTCTACCGTTCTGAAGAGACCAAAGAAGGTCGAAATACGTATCAGCGGTTGTTGCTGCACTGTATCAAAACAAAAATCTAATACCGTCATTCTATAAAATTAAATGTTTGTTTTTTACAGTATGTCTGAAACACGGAAAGTAAAATTTACATTGTCTCAATTCTTTTGTGGTTGCAAGGTCGACAGAGATCTTTAGTTGAGGATGAGGCAGTTTTTGGAGCTGGCCACGTTATATTTTGTAAATTACGCTTTACGTTTCTTATCAATAACTTCATGAGACCTTTGGGGTAATTTAGCTGATGGAACAGCATCTTTCTTCAGTCTTCTCAATTTAGTTTCAGGTGTTACTATAAAGTAAATTAAATATAAATAATATTTTAATCAACACTTACTTGGAAAGTAATTGTTCTCAGTAAAGTGTAAACTGCATACAGTCATGTACTTGGTTATAGGTTTGCCAATTCGCAAAATGCATTGCCAAACTTTTATGTATGGAATTTTTATTTGTGAATTATAATAGGATGAACATTGAGGAACACAGCAATAGTTTTTTGAACTCGAAGTCATTGTTAATTACAATATAAAGCAGTTGCTAATATGTATACAAATTAATGACAATTTCAAGGTTTTCCCGAAGTGGATGCCTTTGAAATCTACCACCAGGCGTCGCCCACTTTGCGGTTCCTCGCGAATACCAATAAGTACGGCATTGTGTAGGAACACAAGTATCTACTAGGAAATTTTTTAATTTTCTAAATTTAAAAAATAAACAAATCGTTTTCTGCTCTCCAGCACTCCTACTCATCTATATTCTATTAGTAAAACATTGGTTTTTTAAAATAAAATATACTATTAAATATATTATTGTTCTGAGATGGGAATTACTATAAACGTTAAAAAAACGAAATATATGCTAAATACAAAAATATCACAAAATATACACCACATATTGACAATAAATGGTAACGTGGTAGAACAACTGGAAAAATTTCAGTACTTGGAATCTTTGATCAATGAAACCAGTGATCATTGGACAAATTTGAATGTAATTATAATTTCAAATTGTTTTTAATTCCCCGTGTCTGATTCTTCTCGATCGACGATGATAAAATAAAATGTTTGTATTTTGAGAACGATTTCCGAAGTGGAAATTGAAACGTCAATAAACTTACTGTAACCTTTAATTGTGGCTTATTCCCATTTAAGTATTAATTACATTAAATATATTGTTTTACAATTTTTTATTGGAAAAAAAAGTTTTTTTCCTTAGTAATAAATATGTTTTTCGTGGTGGAATCGAATCGAACTCAATCTACTGCTACATAATTCAAAGTCCATCTTCAATTTTTATTATTTTCCACAGTCAAATTCCCTCTATTTTTCTGCCTCTCGGTCGGTCAGTTTTTTCACTCGGCTTCAGAGGGATCCACCGATGTAATGATATTTCCATCCAATCACCCCCCTTCGGCCTCCTACCCCACCACACGCGAAACCTGGCCCTCTGTAGGTAAAAAGCACGCTCCATGCGAGGAGGAGAGACTTCGGGTCTCAATCGGCATTTGTATTTTTGTAATTTTTGTTTCATTTTCATTTACGTTCGCTTCCTCGGCATATTGGCCAATCATTTTTAATACATCTAACACTTATATTCCGAAATGGTGTATCTGCTTATTTCGGAATATTTATGGAGATTATCTTTCCGAAAATTATGTTGGAGGATGAAAAATAAATTCTTTTTAAGGTGAAAATTGCAAATGGAGATGTATTTAAAAATAGAAACGAGTTACTAGTTTTAAAACTTACATTTGAAGGAGATAAACTCAAATTGATACATGATAGCGTCTCCTTAATATTGTATAATATAATTTCAAAAACCTATCTAAACCTATATAAGTTTAGTATAATCATAACCTGATTTCTATTGAAATTTCACAAACGTTAAAGAAATGTACAGAAAGAAAGCATAAATCGAAAATTGACAAGAAAAAGCTGTGATGATGACGTTGGTGATTTTATCTATTTCGTGTACGAATGAAAATTGCTTACAAATCTTACGGTTTAAGTTAAAACAATTCGCCCTTTTTATGTAATAAAATTGTAAGTGGACTGTGCTTTCTTGTTTGGTGCAGACATAAGTGGAACAATTTTTTTATATTCTCCAAAAGTCTTTCTCCTCCAATCTTTACGCGTTAAAAATAAGTGCGTTCCTTATTTCGTCGGTTGTTTTATCAGGCATTAATTCTAATAATTCTTGGTTAACTAATCTTTTTCCTGAGTTTTCTGACGTTTCTTTAAGTTGAACATCATGGTTTTGTTGACTTCTGTATAATTCTGTATAGAAATCTACTAGACTTAGTAATTCATCTCTGTCGGTGATGATATTTCAATCTATATCCTTTAATTTCAATATTTCTTTTTTACCATTTTTCAATTTTCTCCTGAGAAGTTTGAGACTCTTGTTATTTTCAATGGTTTGTTGGATTTGTTGATGTGTTTAGTGAAGAAAGTATTTTCTTAGTTGTAAAGTATTAACTATTATGTTATTATACACGGAATCTTACGTTTTCGAGTAATTAAAGTGTAAATTAGAGTTTTTCGTTTTTATGTATTTTCTGAAAAAATTCGCCATAGTAAATTTTTTTTACATTTTTAGAAAGTAGATATTTTAGCAAACGAGCACCGACTTTTTTCAAAAAAAGGAGATATTTTGACGGGACAATTTTAGATTGAAAATTACGGTACTTTTTCGGTTCAATCAAAGTAAGGGGAATAAATTAATATTTTCAACCAAAAAAATTACAGTGTGTCTAGGACGGAAAAAGGTAAGTTTTTACTAAATTTCGTAAAACATTTTTTTTTGTGAAAGTGAAAGACCAAAAAATTGGTTTGTGAAAAAATTTTGTGAAAATTTTAGGGTTATGTGAAAAAAAGTGTAAACATAAAAGATGTAGATCTTTTTATTACCTATAACTTTGCCATTTAACTTTTTTCCTTAGACTTATAACAAGGCTATGGACTAATAACAAGCTTATTTCCTTGGCCGGAAATCGTGAAAACCGTTGTTTGATAAACTTCCCGACCTCAGATCGACCGTTCATCATTTTTCTTAATATTGTTCTGAAATTATTTGCTTGCATCTTAACGTAATTACTATTTTAATGGGAATAAGCCACAATTAAATGTTAAAATAAGTTTATTGACAAATTTTCTATTTTTAATATAAGATTGATGTTTATTTATTCTAATATTTAATGGCCTTAATATTTCACTTAAATAAAATTGATCACATTCACAAGGTATTTTATAAATACAATTCTTTGTTCGTGCTTGTTCATTGTTATGTTTAGTTTTAGATAAAATAGATCTCAATCTGTTTGTTGTTTTAAATGTTGTTAAAATGTTGAATTTATTTGCTATCTTTTTCAGTTTTTCTGATAATCCTTTTACTTATGGTATTGTTATTTTCCTCATATTATTCTTTGTGTATGCTGTAGGATCTCGTTCTAAGTTGTTCTGTTCTATTCGGTAGATTGTTGAAAATTCCCTATTTATAAATGATAAAGGATAATAATTTTTTGATAAAACAGGTGTTAACAAATGTTTTCCTTCTAAGAACGAATTTTCGTTAGAACAAGTAATTTTGGCGCTATCGTGTAAGGATTTAATGATTCTCTTTTTAATATTGATATTGTGATTTAAATTGTAATTTAGATATCTGTTGTTGTGTGTGATATTGTCAATATTGTCTCATGGATCAGAGTTATTGGACACATTCCTAAATGATAATAACGATAAAGAAGAGACAATAACATTTACTATGGAATCATCATCATCACTGGCTCGACAACCCTTTTTGGGTCTTGGCCTGTTCCAGGATTCTTCTCCATTCTGATCTGTTTCGTGCTTTTTTTCTCCAGTTTTTTATTTTTAAGGTTGTTATATCATTTTCTATTTGTTCTAAGTATCTCAGTTTCGGTCTTCCTCTTGTTCTTTTTCCTACTGGCATCTGTTTGGTATTTCGCCTTCTTCCATTCTTTCTACATGTCCTATCCAACGCATCTGTCCTATTTTAATGAATGTTATAATATCCGGATCCTGGAATATTTTGTATAGTTCAGAGTTGTATCTTCTTCGCCATATTCCGTTTTCTTTTGTGCCCTTATATATGTGTCGCAAGATTTTTCTTTCGAAAGTAGCTAACAACGTTTCCTCTCTTTTAGTGAGTGTCCAGGTTTCTGTGCCATATGTGAGTACCGGTCTTATTAGGGTTTTATATATTTGGCATTTCGTTTTTCTTGCGACGTTATCTGATCTTGTTTGCCTAATTAAGCCATGGTAACATTTATTTGCAATAAATATTCGCCTCTTCACTTCCTCCGTAACGTTATTATCAGACGTGACTAGGGATCCCAAGTATATAAAGTTTTTTACCCCCTCTATGTTGTATTCTCCTATTGTTATATTTTGTGGCTGCCCTATTTCTGCGTTTTTGCTTACCTGCATATATTTTGTTTTGGTCTGATTGATTTTAAGACCACTATTTTGTGCAGCTCGTTCTATTTGGTTGTATGCCTCTATCATTTCTCTTCTTTATCTTGCGATTATGTCAACATCATCTGCAAATGCTAGTATTTGCTCGCTTTTATTAATGATTGTTCCTCGTGTATTGACTGTTGTGTCCCTCAGTATTTTCTCGAGTACGATGTTGAACAAGATACATGATAGACCGTCTCCCTGGCGTAGTCCCTTTTTCACATCTATTGTTTCCGTTAATTCATTTTGTATCCGGATTCTACTTTCTAGTTTTAGAGATTCTTTTATCAGTTCTATTAGTTGTGTTGGTATATTAAATTCTTTCATTGCTTTTATTAAGAATTCTCGGTTTATATTGTCATATGCGCTTTCAAAGTCTATGAAAATATGATGTGTGTCGATGTTATATTCACTTGTTTTTTCGAGGATCTGTCGCAGAACAAATATCTGGTCTATTGTTGACTTCTGTCTACAGAAGCCACTTTGGTATTTGCCAACTATTTTTTCATTACTATGGAAAAGGAATATAATAACACACTAGCTTTCCTGGATATTTCAATCTCTAAAAACGATACTGGATGTGAGACTCAGGTGTATAGAAAACCAACACACACCAACAGATATTTAAATTTTAAATCAAAGCACAATATTAATATTTAAAAGAGAATCATTAAATCATTATACGATAGAGCCAAAATTACATTCTCGAACGAAACTTTATTCTTAGAAGAAAAACATTTGTTAACATTTGTTTTAATAAAAAATGATTATTCTTTATCATTTATAAATAGGGAATTTTCAACAATCGATCGAATTGAACAGATCAACTTAGAACGAGATCCTACAGCATACATAAGGAATAATACGAGGAACATAACACTACTGTATATAAAAGGATTATCAGAAAAACTGAAAAAGATGGGAAATAAATTCAACATTTCAACATTCAAAACACAAACACATTGAGATTCATTTTATCTAAAACTAAACCTAACAGTGAACAAGAAAGAACAAATAATTGTATTTATAAAATACCTGTGAATGCGATCAGTTTTATTTACGTGAAACATCAAGGCCACTAGTTGTTAGAAAAAGTTAACATCAATCTTATATTGAAAATAGAGAATTTAATAGATCTCAAATATGTAAACACGCATGGGAAAATGAACATATCGTTCAATGGAACGATTCACGTATCACCTAAAAGAAACAGATGGTAAAAAGCGAAAAATCAAAGAAGCGGCTCTAATTATGCTAAAGAGATCAATTGTGTCGCAAATTCCTCGACAGAATGCTTTAGGCAGTAGAATATGGTTACCCATATTAAAATCGGGATAGTATTATGAAGTTTTTTTCCGGTTTTTTTTTCCTCATGATTTACTATGGAATCACTAACAGGAGAATTTTACTGTAATCATAGCATGTGGTTGTTTTTTTAAAGACGTATCACATGCTAGAGTTTTTCTCTGACGGATATTCTCAAGTTAAAGTTGATTTCATGTAATCGAATGAAGTATCTTACAATAAAGTCGTCCCAGGAACGCAACTCAGCAATATTGGCAATATTATTTTAAAGTCGCCTACTTTAAAATGTACAATATATGTCTAAAAGAACTTTTCACCAAGTAACAAAAAACAAAACTGTTTAATTTATTAATGTTTTTCTTTTCAGAATGATTCTCGAAATGGAAATTGAAACTTCAATAAACTTATTTTAAAGTTCAATTGTTATTTGTTTCAATAATTGTTATTCACATTAAAATAGTAATTAATACTTTCACTTTTTACGATTTTCAAATGTCGGCCATGATCTAAAAAGCGAACTGATTTACATGAAGAGTATTTTGAGAAACAATAAATCAATTTCTGCTTATGAGTGTTTGTATTACTTTTGTCTCCAACTTTAATTACTGGTATTAGAGCTTGTTCTTCAGTAAAAACTACGACAAGTTAAATATCTGCACCGTCTATTCGTTCTTTTGGAAGAAATTAAATTCAATTAAAAAGAGTAAAACAATAATGTCTAAAGGAAATCTTTCAATTTTTCAGAGAGGACAATTAGGGCGATGTCTTCATGCAAATGAAATATATTCCATTATAAGCAGTAATACTGGGCTTTCATAAACTTAAAACTTTTTTATCATGCAAATTTAAATATTTAATATTCCATGTTTTGTAATTGGGAAATTATTTTTAAGCCGTGCATTAAGTATTGAAGTCTAAACCTTTTCTCGCTCTTGTTTTTTAAAGGAGTCGATTTAAGTCGTTTGTTTGGCAGGGCCAATACTTAACCTTATGATATTTAGAAAATTAAGATATGCACTAATATACAGTGTATTCCATTTAAATGACCTCCCTGGATGATATTAGAATTATATAAAATTCGTGAAACATTTCAACTTTGTCAGTGAAACGTATGTCTATAAAAAACTAACCCTTTATAAACGATGCCCTCCTCACACTAACCCTCATGTAAATAACTTTTAAAGGAATAAGAGTGGAGTAACCCTCGTTCCTTTTGAAAAGGCGAAGTAGTTTGGCATCCAGACCCGACCTGTGACATTTAGACACTAAAAACAATATACAGTGAGTAAAAGCCAAATGGAATAAATTCATTATTTAGGGTTCTGTACATATTTATAAAAAATCCCAGAACACGTCAAATTTAAATTATAACTTGACATTATTTAACGTGAAAATGCAACCCCTACTTCAACCCCCTTAGAATGATAGGTACAACCCCCAATTTTTAAAATAGGAAGTATAGGCTTGTGATATATCGTTTGAAAGGTCTTTTCATTCTCCATTCAAAAATGTTGTCGCTTTCAAGTTTATTAAGATTAATTAAGATAAAATAAATTAAAATCATGTGGTTACCGAAATTCGCTACAATACAATCAAAAACTAAAATGTAATGCAAAACGTAATAAAATGTAGAACACGAAAAAGAACTATGAATGTTAATGAAGTAGATGTTCAAAATGTTCACCGCGAACGTCTTGGCAACATCCTAATCTCAAGTAAAACTGTCTTTTAACATTATTTAACATAACAGGCGTGATCGACCTAATCGCAAGCGTTATTCGTTCTTTTAAGTCATTTAAATCAGAAGGTTTAGTTTTGTACACATGGCTCTTTACATATCCCCATAAAAAGAAATCTAATAATGTAAGATCAGGTGATCGCGCTAGCCATTCATTCGATCCTCGCCTCTCTATCCACCGATTGGGAAATATTGTATCGAGGTACTGCCGGACATTAAGTTGGTAATGTGGTGGTGCTCCATCCTGCTGAAACCGTATCGTATTCGCTGGAACTTGAGGGTTTTCTGGATCAGGATATAAATTTGCCAACGTTGGAATGACATCATTTTGAAGTAGTGCCAAATAATTGTTGCCATTCAAGTTGCCCTCAATGAAAAAGGGACCAATGATATTGTTTCCTACAATCCCTGCCCAAACATTAACCTTTTGAGGGTATTGAGTGTGTTTTTCTCTCATCCAGTGAGGATTTTCCGTGGCCCAGTAGCGGCAATTTTGCCGATTAGCATGACCGTTAAGTGAAAAAGTACACTCATCAGAAAACGTAACGTCTTCTAATTGGATAATATTGTTAATCATTTGCTCACAAAAAAAAGTTCTCTTATTAAAATCGTCTTCCATGAGCTCCTGAGTAGGTATCATCTTATAGGGATGCAATTTATTTTCTTTTAATATGTTTACTATCGATGTATGGCTAGCATTGAATGTAGTGGATGCCTGTCTACTCGATGTATGTGGATTTTCCTGAAACTCAAGCAACACATCTAATTTGAGTTCATCACTCAGTGCATTGGCAGCTGCTTCTTTTATCTGCCTTACATGACCAAACTTGCGAAACTGCTTCTCTATTTTACTTATTGTTCCTTGGGAGATAGGCGGTAAATTAGGAAATTTCTTATGAAATAGGCGAGTTACTTCCTGTTGTGTTCGGTAGGTATCTCCGTAACCAATCATTTGTAAAACTGTTATTTTATGCATTTCCGTTAATCTAACCATTTTTCAGAATTGAATTGAACGAACTTTTTACTTAAATTAAAATACTGACAACTTAAATAAAACAATTTACTAATGCGTGTTAAAATAACGTTGCCAAGGAAATTCTTTAAAGTTTTTTATTGGTTACCATCTAAAAACCACATTGCTATGGTTTTTGTTCACTTTCTCATTATCAAGACCTAAACGGGAAATAAGTTTTGAGTATATTTTATTTAGCGAATTTCGGTAATTACACGATTTTAATTTATTTTATCTTAATTAATCTTAATAAACTTGAAAGCGACAACATTTTTGAATAAAGAATGAAAAGACCTTTCAAACGATATATCACAAGCCTATACTTACTATTTTAAAAATTGGGGGTTGTACCTGTCATTCTAAGGGGGTTGAAGGTAGGGGTTGCATTTTCACGTTAAAGAATGTCAAGTTATAATTTAAATTTGACGTGTTTCGGGATTTTTTATAAATATGTACAGTATCCTAAATAATGAACTTATTCCATTTGGCTTTTACACACTGTATAGCTTATACCTAGATAAAAAATAACTATGTTTTTATGTTATTTTATAGTTTTAAGAGTGTGTCTAATGATTCTAATATTATAGCTTTAAAGATATAAACTATACGCGACTGAATACTCTTACCCTTACTGACCCTTATCAGTATAATATTGCAATGTGTTTAATAAAACGAGCAGTTCTAATTTATGTAACTATATTTATTTATAAGTAGATACTATCTTATCAACTAAACTAACAAATATCAATGCGGCTTATATACATTCTACAAATACAGGATTTCAGAATTTTCTAGAGTAGTCCGTCCCTATTGTCGCTATTACGAAGCATCGCTAACCTTGCGGTATATTTTGCAAATCCCCATTTCGAATATACTGGTCTACACGTCATCATGCTAAGAGATGCAACCGTTATATGGAGTATCGTAAGGTTATATATCAGGTTATCTAACGTCCCGATTAGCTACTCTATATGTAGGGCCAGAGTGGCGGAATCTACAGGGCTGTCCAGTTCTGCATAAATCTCTGACGAAGAAATAACAGTCTACCGACTTTGAAGGACACGACCTCTTTGAGTTAATGCAATACACAGTAATTCGTACGTCGAAAGATCACTTCAAACACGCTTCTCACAGTCTTCCAATCCACAATTTTCCTTAAATTAATTAGAGCACGCCATATGTCCTCGTAGCTTTCCCTGTCTGTATATGACTTCCTGGTCACCATACACAGCAAAGATCGAGGACCATCTTCTAATTGTAGTATTCTTCCAACTTTTGGCTGCTGATTTTTCAACTCGTCCAAGCGACCGAAGTTCTCATTGAATACGACCGAGAATTGTTGTATATGTCGTTTTACAAATGTCTTAGATGAGAGACGGCTTACAAATAAAAAAACAGTGATTACTCGTCCAAAATTGACACATTACATTAAGTAAAAATCACTTATTATTGGTACAGATCAGGTCAAAATCTTAAGGGGAGTGAGACAGGGGTGCATAATTTCATCACTGATATTCAGTCTGTACTCGGAGCACATTTTTGAAGAGGCTCCAAAAGATATTGACGAAGTCATCTCGATAAATGTAGTCAAGCTCAATAACCTGCGGTATGCAGATGATACAATAGTGTTTTCCAATACCATAGAAGGGCTGCCAAACTTAATGAACAAAATAACGGAAACAAGTAGAGTATATGGACTTGATATAAAGACCAGCAAAACCAAGCTAATAATTATCAGCAGGGAAAACATAACTGAAGCAAATCTGTATGTGAACCAAATGAGAATTGAACGTGTCTCACAGTACAACTACTTGGGAACTATAATCAATGAGTCATAGGACAGTACCCAAGAGATTAAATGTCGCATCGGAAAGGCAAATAGTGCATTCTTGACTATAAGCTCTGTGTTCAAGAGCCATGACCTCACCCTAGAAACAAAAATAAGGCTTCTTAAATGGTACGTGTACTCAGTACTTCTGTACGGAGTAGAAACGTGGACATTGAAGGCGGAAGCTCTATCAAAACTTCAAGCTTTTGAGCTATGGTTATACAGAATGATTCTGAAGACACCATGGATAGACAAAGTCACCAATAAAGAAGTATTGCGGAGGATGAACACAACCACGGATTTGGTCAACATCGTGAAGGGCCATAAGCTGCAGTACTTGGGACATATAATGAGAAATCAAGGGAGATACGAGATACTCCAATGCATTTTGCAAGGTAAAATTGAAGGAAAAAAGGCCCCAGGACGAAGAAGAATATCCTGGCTTGCTAACCTGAGAGCATGGCATAGAAACACATCAACACAGCTATTCCGTATAGCTAAGTCATCATAGCCAGAACGATCGTCAACGTTCGGTACAGACAGGCACCCTAAGAAGAAGAAGAAGAAGAAAAATCACTTTTTTTTTTAACAAATTTGGAGGTTTTTTTCGACTAAACTAAACACTTCTGCTTTCAATGGCCCATCTTCCAAACCTCACTTAAACTGTAACTATTAATTGCTCAATACTACACATTTAACTGATACTGGTCACTTTATACTATAATTTCATGACAAAAAAAAGGAAAACGAAAAGATTACGAATTTGAAAAGTAATTCGCACTCCAATAAAACTAAAAACGCCTTTAACAGCGGCCGACCTTACCGAGAGTGATGTAATTATCTTTAAAATTCGTTCGCCCAGTATAAACAGAGCACATAAACGGGAATATGTATTTAACACGCAGAATATCCTAAAAGCGGCTCTCGATTAAATGAATGCAGAGGAATTACGCATCTGTGTTATATAAACAAACTCTAAAATGTGTTTATCATCAACTCGGCGACGCAAAAACGGTTGAAATACTTTTTTGGTGTTTTAAAATATACGGGGTGATTTCAACATATACCAAAAAATTTAAAAATGCTATAAGGTTAGCCCTTTTACTTACTCACTTACTTTTATTCAACGGTCAGTTAATATTATACGATGGACTTTGACTACGTCAATGATTTTACTTGAAGTGACAGTTTTTTGTTTTTTTTTTTATGGAGACTTTGTCCAGTGTTTTTAAAAACGCGTAGAATAAGAACCTGAATTCCCCATATTCTCTAATAAGACAACATACTTATCGACCAATACTTGTAAAGGGAAGAAGAAAAATGTGACGGCAATTAAAAAAAAACGGGTATGGCAGTCCAGTGGGACTGCCGGTAGAAGTTATACTTCTAAACACGCGTTGGCCGTTACAAATTTTTATGGGAGTCAATCTGCACAACTATTACATATGTAGTGCTATAGGTAAGAGAGTGCAGAAAGAGAAACAGAATTAGGTATATAAGTATATGGTGCATCGTGTGCTGTGCATAAACAACATTTGACTTGTAATATTGTATTATTTTTTTATTAAGATAAAAATACAATCAAATACACTGCAACATAATTCAATATAATATTACAATACAAATTAAAATGCAATAGTCATAAGTATTTAAAAATGACAAAAAACTGAGCAATGAATCGCTGTTGTAAAATTTTTATTCTAAACTCCATTAAAAATTTGTAAAATCGTTATTTTTATATAGATAAACAAAAGTATCATTTTTAATCCTAACCTATTATCGAATTTTTCGTTTCCAACAATAATTTTTTCAAAACAAATTTTTTTTGGAGCAGGTTAGAGTATTTTTTATATACACCTGTTTGTAAAAATTTGTTCAAAATACATTTTATTGTTTTAAACACAGTAATTAATATTTTTAAATATTTTTAACAAAAAAAAAAAACTAAAAATTGCCTCACCGTGACATGTTAGCACATTGCCGTGATCAGAATTCGAACCTGGGTTACCACTACTGGGAACAACTAGTCCACTAGACGATCACGGCTAATTAGGCAATGTGTATTACGATTATAGTTCGAATATTTTAAAATTCTAACCTAAGATTCCATTATAACAAATTTAGGTCAGTTGTTTACAAAAGAAACAATGTACTTAATATTAATTTAATATACCATTTTATATAAATAAGTACGTTAATAATTAAAAATAAAGTAATCAATCAGTGGAAATAATAACAAATAAATGTTTCCTATTCTAAAAATGCTAAGATATTAAATAAATAATATTCATCAGTATTTAAAAATGACAATAGATATACATAACTTACTTACTTTACCATAATAATAATATTAATACAAATTTAATTAAAATGAAATATTCATAAGTATTTAAAAATGACAATATACGTAACTTACTTAAGCCATTGTTTAATTTACCATGATAACAATATTAATAAAAAAATATTGTTTCGTGGTACAACTGTCAACTTATCTGACATTGATAAATATAATATTTAGTTGTTGTTTGTTGTGTATATAAGTACACATTTGAACTTTCTTGAGATATTTACAAGTTTTAATTTATAATTTAACATGCCTAACGAGGCTTGTTACTCCCGTGCAAATTTCCGATTCACTCCCGTGCAAATTTCCAAAGTCGAACGCGCGTCTAGAAGTATAACTTCAAAAACCAACAACTCGGATTATGTTGTAAATTTTCATTTTATTTTAAAATTTTGCATTTTTGCGTATATTACGTATATTTAATAAAATTAACGTGGGGTTTTTAAATATTTCAAAAATAAAAAAGGGAATTCATAATGGGATTCGAATTTACACACACCAGCATATGAACCAAACACGTAAAATATTTGCCAATTAGACATGACACAAGCGTATTTCAACATTGACAGTTCTCTGTCATACAGTGATTTATTGAGATTATTATTTTGAAATATAAAAGTCTAAAATAATTATGAACATTTAATAAATAATACAAAACATATCACATAAATAATAATATTAATAAATATTCTATTATATATATATATATATATATATATATATATATATATATATATATAATATTAAATATATATACAAAAGGAACATTTTTATTCTCGAGAGAGGAAGAGAGACAAAATATATCTTCTGTCTCTCTCTTACTCATTATCTTACATATGTAATGATTTCACCGATTCACTCCCGTACAAATTTCCAACGTGGAGCGCGCGTATAGAAAAGTATAACTTCAATAATAACTGTAAAATATTAAAAACTCAGGCAAAAATATTTTAAAATAGTAGTAGTAAAATAGTTGATACCAATAGTAATTATACCTAAAAATTAATAAAATGGATGAGATACATCCCTCAAAAGCGATGATTATGATAATTATTAATTTATATAATAGACATCACGGTCGCTCAGTTGTTATTAAAGGGTATTTGGCTTGATGCATTATACATGCCTCACATATATGACACTCACTGTATATATTAGTAACTAAAGTATATTATTCAGTTGTCAGGGCTAGTAGTCAGTTAATTGCGCCTCCGTCATATCCAGCAACCTAATAAACATTAAACATGGCGCATAATTCAGTCTTACCCTGCCCAGTTGCAGTGCTACCAACTGTCCGGACCTGATTTCTGATTCAGCGATATTGGCATGACGTATGCCGGCAATACGGTTTGAAATACGCCTAATTTATTTATGAATGTTGCGTCTCCTTCTTACAGCGATTGGTTTCATCAGAATGTGCATAATTAAGCCATAATACGATTCAAATTGACTCTAAACCGGTAGACTGCAATTTTTTGTGCAGACTAATATTTACTTCTTCGCGTATTTCTTGAATTCGTTTTGGAGTGCGATATACTCATTGATTTATATCGCAGGTTGTGGTAATGATATACTTTTTTTAAAATCTGCTTTTAAATTACAACAGTAATCGAAAGTATCGCAGTAGAGTTGTAGAAAAGATTGATTTTTTTATATTTTTAACCCTATATTAAATGAACTTTAAATATGGACAATAAAACTTACAATTATGGACTAAAAAAACTTTATTCTCCATGAAAATCTCTTTTCTCCTTAAAATAATTAGAATTTGTAGTGAAACAAAGAAATATTTTACATTGTTGGCATTGGACTTTGGAACTTCCAGTACAATTAGGACCTTTACCTCTTTACATCTTTCTTTTTAATCAAAATATATGGGCCAATGACCCATTTAATCCTTTCTAACTTCTTCGCAAGAAATGGGTGCTTGTGCATGGTATTTATTTTTCTTTTCCTCGTATGCATGAGCGGTAGACATTTTTGGTCTTCCAGAACCTTGCTTTCTTTGACCCCTTAAAAGTTTCGTGTTCTTTCCATCTTTTATTAATATTAAAAACTGGTGTTCTGCTTACGTTAAAATGGTTCACTATGGCAGATAGTGGCCAACCATCTTCTAATTTCGTTACAATTCTTGCTTTTAGTTCCTTGCTAGCATGTGGAGCCATTTTTTGAGGTTGATGTTTCCGCATTCAGTTGGAGTTTTCTTTTGCCCAGTATCTATAATTATGACGGTTGACCTCGCCATTTATTTTGAATGTAGCCTCATCAGAAAAAATATTATTTTGAACCAAGAGAGGGTTTCTGTGGCTGTTTTCGATCATTATTTCGCAAAATTGTATTGTTTTATCTGGGTCATCCTCGTTTAATTCCTGTACAACTGTGCATTTTACTTACTTTACTTGATTTTACGTACTTTGTGTACCGTTGTATTGCAAACATCGAGATCACTACTAACCTTACGAACAGAAGTGTGCGCATCTTCTTCAAAAGCAAGTAGAAGATCTAATGTTGCAACATAATTTACAGAGGGACGACCTGATTTTCGTGCATTTTCAACCGTACCAGTTTCTCGACCTTTCTTTTCAATCTTACTTACTGTTGACTGCGTGATGGGTATTTCTGGATATTTATCATTAAATAAATTACACTCGTCCATCTGAGTTCGCGATTTGTCTCCATACCCAATCATCATGAGTATTTCAAACCTTACACTCAAATTCATTTCTACTTCAAATTAATTCTATGCAATAATACAGCACATTCACGAATTAACACAATTATTGTACTACTTAATTGATGTTGAACGTTACTAAAAATAATTACATTTCACTAAAAACTAGTAGTAGGCTACTTTTTTGCAATTGATAATAAATAATTTATTTTCTAAGCGCATATCTTTTAAATTATATCCATTAGACCCGAGTATTATACTTTTTTGAAATCAGCTCATTTTTATCGATCTACAAATGTCCTAAAATACAGGGTGTTCATCACTCTAATGTGTATCACCTTGTATAATGAAATTTTATTTTTATTTAGGAAATATCGAATTTATTCCATACTTTACGGACACACTGTATAATAATTGTTTTAGGATATACAGGGTGTTTCAAAAAGGTATGTCATAAATTAAATCACGTATTGTGGTGACAAAAATAAATTGATTGAATCCAACTTACATTAGTACAAAAGTATACATAAAAAAACTTACAGCCCGTTGAAGTTACAAAATAAAAATTATTTTTTTGCATTATCTCCTAAACAACTTGACAATTTGTAATAAAAATTGACACGTTATTGTTTTGTTGTGAAAGCATTTTTCATACAAAAGAAACAACAAAAACCTAAGCGCACCGAAAAATTTTAATAAGGGGGTGCAGCCTTAAATCCCCCCAAACTTTTGAGTACGTTCAAACCAAATGAATTTTGTGGCACCAGTAGTTTAACACATTGTTTTTAAAAATTTTTTGCCTCTTCACTTTCAAACCATCACTTTTTTCAAAAAACAGTTTTTATTGAGTTAAGGTCCTTTTCATTAACCTTTAAAAAAATACGTGCAACTAAATAAATGGCTTAAATGAATTAACAAGTACAAAAAATGTCTATAATCTCTATAAATATGATATTACAGTAAATGTTCAAAATGAGTCTATTTTCTTTAATACACATTCGGTATCGTTTTAATAAGGAAAACCGAATGCGCTTAAAAATCATATTTTTTGACGAAATGGATTTGCAGCTTCAATTATTCTAATTCTCAATTGTTGTTCGTCCTCTATTACAGAATACACTTTCTCTTTCATAAACCCCCAAAAGCAAAAGTCCTCGGGGTTAAGACCTGGACTTCTGGGTGGTCAAGAAATAGGTGCATCACGACCCCTTCTAATCCACCGAGCAGGCTACTGCCTGCAAAGGTATTCCCGAATTTCATTACTGTAATGCGGTGGAGCGCCATCTTGTAGAAACTACATATTTTGCCTTATTGCAATATTCACTTCTTCCAAATACTCTTGTAAATCGTTTGCCAAGAACTGCAAATAATTATCACCATTTAAATTGTTGGGAAGAAATACTGGGCCTATTAGATTGTTATCCACAATTCCTGCCTAAACATTAACTTTGAAAGTCCTTTGGTGATGAGTCGTTTTTTTTACGTGAGAATTTTCGTCGGCCCAAATGTGCTCGTTATGATGGTTTGTTATTCTATTTCTACTGAAGGTAGCCTCGTCGGTAAACAAAATATGAGTTGCGGTTGTAATGTACCCGTTTGCCGTAAAGAAAGATCAATGGTCAGAAATAATCGTCTATCGGGTGTATTTCGATTGGGTTATTTTACTGCATAACGCCTTGCGGCTGCTGCACTATTTTCTTGACATTCATTTACGATATTCCCAATAGTTTATTGAAACCATAATTTAATCTGATCAAACTTACCCAAAGTGAAATATGTAATATCAAAATTTTTAATATTAATCTTATTCTCACAATAAATGATAGCTTCAAATTTATTGACTATTATTGATGGAACTGTTTGTAATTATTGTATCCGTAGAAACTAATTGTAATTTTATCGCCAACTAGGAAAAAACTAGTTTTTCGAAAAAGTGATGAGGCAAAAAACTTTTAAAAATAAAATGTTAAACCATGATGCCACAAAATTCATTTGATTTGAACGTACTCAAAAGTTTGGAGGGATTTAGGGCTGCACACCTCCCTTAAAATTTTTCTGTGCGCTTAGATTTTGTTGTTTCGTTTGTATGAAAAATGCTTTCAGAACAAGAAAGTAACGTGTCCATTTTTATTACAGAATGTCAAGTTGTTTAGGAGATAATGCAAAAAAACAATTTTTATTTTGTAACTTCAAAGGGCTGTAACTTTTTTGTGTACACTTTTGTACTAAGGTAAGTTGGATTCAATCAATTTATTTTTGTCCCCGGAATGCGTGATTTAATTTATGACATACCTTTTTGAAACACCCTGTCTAGCATGAGGTGTAAATAGTCTTAAAACCAGAACATAATAATTATCAACGGTTATCTCATTTGCAAATCACAGAAAACTTGTTTTGATTATTAAATTACCTTTTCTATCGAATCTCCTTAAAAAAATCTAATATTAACAACAGAAACTTTGAACGCAATCAGTTTGACGCATGACGCCTTGCTCGTTACCAAAACCATGATTTATGATTGTATCATTTCCTATTAATGCTCGGTCCTAATGATCCAAAATTAAACGCATTGAAAGAGATCCTTGAACTGCCGGCTTCTGCCTCCCAAAAATTACATCTGCTTTATTTCTAGACGCTTAATTATAAAGGGAACCCAAACACTAGCTATAATAAAAATGGCATTAACAAAAACAACTCATAAATTACCATAATGATGGTTGAGGAAATTAGCGTTGTTTTACAGGGTGTGTTTAGTTTGCATTACTACACCTTAAGATACTAAAAATAGCTGTACTGTTACAAAAAGTGATGGATAGATATACTGTAGTAATAATTTCTTTATAATATACGATAAAACTTTTGTTAGTACATAATCAATGCACCGATTAGAAACTGTTCGTTAAAACTTTGTAAAACTACTATGTAACATTTTCAAGATCTCGTAAATTATACACGAGGTGTGACTACGTAGCTTTTGAAGGAGACAAGTAAAATGAGATATGAGTTAGCATCTACAGTCCATCTAATTTACTTACCGTTGCACGTCATTATAATTGACAGAGATCGGAGTTGACATAGTTGTCAAAGTTTAAAAAAATCCTGAATTTATTTTAAATCAAATAGGTCACATAATTATTGCAAAAGTGGATTATACAACAAAACAAATTAATATTTAATGTAAATAAATAGAAACAAAACAAGAGTTAAAAAATAATCTTGTTAAAAACAATTTGAGCCGCTTGTTTGCGTCGTATAAAGATGTAAAATGGAATACTTAAACATAAACAACACTTTTTTCATTACTTATTAACATTAGTCAACACCGCAACTGTCAAATAAGTGTTACCAATTTATGCCAAAATATCACCTTCGTTCGATTACAGTTACAGTGTGTTTCGAACAAATGTTCTTCATAAAAAAGCTTTATAATGCATTTATACAAATTAAATGAAACATATTATTGTGTATTTCTTTAAGTTAACATTAATAGAAATCTTTAAATATTATTTCTACGCGTATTTAATAAAATATGTCTAGTGGCTGTAATGCCAGTGTACTCGGCAAAGTGATTCTAGAAAAGAACACACCTACCGCTTCCTAAATATTTCGTGTTGGTATCATGTGACCTCACGGGCTATGACGCGGATGACGTGCAACGGTAAGTAAATTAGATGAAGTATATCGCAAAGATTGTGTAGCTACCGTTCCCATAACATTTTTAACTTGCTCCCGATTTCTCTGCTTGCTTGATTCATTTGTACAAAGATCATTTAAATATGGTGATTTTGCAAATTTTCACTGGAATCAGGTATCAGATAATCAAAGGCAAGCTCAGGGTTTTATGTTAACAGCTTAGATGCCATGTACGGCGTCCTCGAATACAATTTTTATATGATTAATACCTGCTGATTCTGTTTCTGATCCCACAACTTCTTCATCACGGACCCAGCGGGTACAAAAAGAGCGATTTTACACTTTAGGGTTTGGAGTAAGCGCCCAACTACTATACTATACTATACTATACTATACTATACTATACTATACTATACTATACTATACTATACTATACTATACTATACTATACTATACTATACTATACTATACTATACTATACTATACTATACTATACTATACTATACTATACTATACTATACTATACTATACTATACTATACAATACTATACTATACTATACTGTACTATACTATGTAACATTTTCGTCTCACCGCGTATATAATTAAACACCGATCTTTGTTCCGCCTAGATATTTTCGCTGGAAATAAACCACAATTTTTCCAGCGATACGGGGAAGAGAACAATTTTTGAGGATGATATCACTACTCGATGAACCGGCTGCTAAAGTAATCGATTTCATTTTTGAAGTCATGAAAAATTTTATCGTTGGAAATTCGTTAGTATGGTAGAAGAAGAGAACTAATTGGGATCTGAACGAAAAAACATCCTTTTCGATTACAGTTTCAAAACCGGCAAATTTTCGTTTAATTCGATGAGTTTTGGTTAGAAGGAGATAGTTTAATATTGAAATGCTATTTGTCAGTCTTTGAGAAGGGAGATAATCACCGGTTTGTTGCTGTATTCCGTGTCACGGAATTTGATAACATCGTTTCCGAGGGCTAAGTAGCCTACATGGTTTTAAGTGAAACATACGCAGCGTTTTGAAGAATCATATAGTTAGGTATAGGTAAAACAAACACTCCTGACCATGGAGCTGCGCGAAGGCGGAGTCAAATTCACGTAAAGGCAGAAAGGTTCTATTGTAAGTGGAATTATACAGTGCACAGTACAATGCGTTTTGCATGGAAGTGGGGACGAAACCAAATTTCGTCTACTGCGCCGTGGTCAGGAGTGCTTGCACTATCTCTAAAAGAAATAAAATTAGACTTACTCACAATCAATTTATTTTTATTTTATTTTATTATTTTATTTATTTTATTTTTCATACCTAGTACGATATTATATTTTTGACGGGTGGTATGGTTTGAATAGTAATTTATATATCTAATTTATAATATAATTTAATTTATATAAATTCAAACCATACCACCCGCCAAAAATATAATACCGTACTAGGTATGAAAAACAGGATAATGTTCATTGTTGATGACAACTTTTTACAAAAAAATCTGGACATTATATACAAAATTTTTCGTAACAGCGGATATCCTAAACAAATTTTAAACAAACTGATTTACAGCAATTTCTATGACGGTCCCTTCCATGATTCTAACAACAAATCAATTAAATATAAAAAACTCCCCTTTATTAATGGTCTAACTCATTCTGTCATATCCATATTCAAAAATGTTCCTAATATTAGTATAGCTAAATATAATACCATGAACAGCAAACAACTATTTTCAAAAATCAAAGACCCAGTACCAATCTTATATAAAAGTAATGTCGTTTATGAAATACCCTGTTTAGGATGTCAAAATAGCTACATTGGTCAAACATCACAATGGCCAAAATAACGCATCACACAACATAAAAGTGATTGCCGCTTGGGAAAAAATACTTGCGCAGTGCTTGAGCACTATGAAAACACTGGTCATATGCGAGACTATAACAAAGCTCACATTTTGGCACAGACTGATAACTACAAAAGTAGATTATTTTTTGAGATGTATTATATATATATATATATATATATATACCCAGTATTTAGGCGTTCCACGCCCTTCCGGTAGGGATCTATGGAGGAGTATCACCTAGCCGCAAGCCCTTATCTCTTGCCGTACTGCTCCACCATAGGTCGATCAGATACCAGCATATTCTAGACTAAGCCGCAGATTCATTTTAGAATTTTAAACTACTGCGTTAGCCTTTTTGTTTTGCTATTCACCGAGCCGGGGATTTGAACTGACATCTCTCGCATTGAAGCGAAGGAGAAGCCAGCCGCCCAGCCCGCTTGGCTATCCGATCGACTTGAGATGTATTACATTAACAAAAATAAAAACACCTTAAATTATAAAACGGACACTGGACAGTTAAGTAACATACATTGTAATATATTGAACAAAATTTATAAATATTCAAAATAGCCAACATTCATCTTAATAACAACTAACCTTAATAATTCATCAAAGAAATAGCATTCTTCTAACGTTTCTTTTATTGTTATTTTTAGTTTTACATTTGAAATAATTTTAATTTTTTATCGTATAGCTGTAACGAACGTGCTTAAGACAATTTAATCTTGACATTCAATATTTCAAATACTTCAATGTCAGTTTTTCTTTGCGAAATAAATAAGGAAATATTGAGTGTCTTAGAAAAAAGAAAGATTTTCATTACAGACCACTTTACCCGATAATTCGAACGTATTTATAAATTATTTTTTGGTCGAAATAATCACTTCTAATATATATATATATATATATATATATATATATATATATATATACATATATATATATATATATATATATATATATATATACATATATATATATATATATATATATATATATATATATACATATATATATATATATATATATATATATATATATATATATATACATATATAGTTAGAGAGAGAAAGAACCTAGAAAAGAGAGAGAAGGTCAAGAATAAGTTTTGAAATGAAAAGTGGAAGGATTTTGTGAAAAATATTTTAAGAATTTTGAGAAGTACATAATCGTCTTTTTACTGAAGTTTACAATGAAATGGCTCCTTTTAAAATGTTACAATAATGTAATATCAAAAACAGAGGTAATAGTTCAAGAAAGACTTAAAAATGTTAGGAAATCCATAAATGAAACAAGAAAACTTCATGACATGTTGCGTAGATTATAGAAAAGATGTAAAAATACATTACTCGTATTATAAAATAACTGCGCGTTTTGATCTATGTACCTGCCGTTTATAAACCACTTACACAAAAATGACCTTCAAAAAACAAATACAAAATAAGATTAATTAGTCATTTCTGAAGTCACACCCTGTAAGAATTAGCTCTGACTCATAAATTACCATAATGATACTCGAAATTAACATAAAGTATAATGAGAGACTTCGCTTGTAATTAGTGGAATTGTTGTTTCTGTCTTATATAAAATCGTAGGCGGCTTACTTACTGAGGTACTCTACTAACACTGACCCGTTTTACTTGAATCGTTTTAAAAATAAACAAGGAATGTACAAAAGTTGTTTATATCGTATGAGAATTAAATACATTTGTTAGTTAAATACATTGTTAGAATACATTCGACATGTAGACAAAAGAAACGAGAAATTTAGAAACAATAATAGACTACATAATAGTTTTAAATTAAAGATGTGAGAGCACATCACAAGAAGCAAAATATGAATAAGATAATTTCCGACTGGTATCATAAGCCTTCCTTAGTTGTAACCGGTGCTCTTAATCTTGCGCTGTGTAAACTCCGTTTGCTGTAACCCCTTTTAATAGCATCTATCCTCCGGGTCGGAGGACTTTTCCTACCTTTATATGTCTGAAATATAGGATGCCATTCCATTATGCCTTTAGTCCATTTAGCTTTATTCATTTTCGTCACCTGTCCAGCATAATTCCACTTCATTTATGCTATTCTTTCCACAGCATCTGTTTTCCCTTTTCTAGCGCTTATAATGACATTTGCAACTCTATTAGTTGCAACATCGATTGCTCTATGCCTCGTTGAGCCTCTTTGATTTGTCCCATAGATTTTGAACTGTTAAAGTTTCTACATCATAAATCAATGCTTGTTCTTTTTAAGCCCTCTTCTATTGAAGGTTGGCAACAATCTCAGCAAAGTAATCCAAACCAGTCCAATTTCTTTTGTGTTTCAATCACGAATTTTTGAGTCTTTTCAGTCCTCCCTAGCCTTCTATTTTCAGCTGATCATTAACTTCAAAAGCTCTGCCCTAATGTTTCTCATAACTTAATAATAATGGGAGACTCTAATGCAAAGGTGGGAAGGGAAGATTATAACAAAAATGTAGCAGACTAAGAAACAATACATGAAGCCACTGATAATGGATAAAAATGTGCATCTTATCATCTGCAACAAACACATATAGTCAGTACAAACACAAACACAAACGAGAACACAAGACAGCGTGGATGATACCGGGAAGAACAAATGGCAATCAAATAGACCATATTATGTTAATTTCGAAAAAAATGGACACAAATAGTACAAAATGTGAGATCTTATAAAGGAGCAAATGCGGACACTGATCACATACTATTAACAGCAAAAATTAAAGATGAAAATAATCAAAACAAATATTAACAAGAAAGGTAAAAGAAAAAAGTAGAACATGGATCAATTGAAAACACAAGAAACAAAAGAATAGTATACTGAAGAATTGGGACAGAAACTGAGAAAATACAGCAATGAGGATATAGAAAAGGAATGTAATAACATAAAAACAGCATAATAAAAATAGCAGAACAAATAATAGGATCACAAAAATAATCGAAATCATGGTTTGATGAAGAATGTCACAAAGAAATCAACCTAAAACCTCGCGAGAAACAAATGGCTAGAGAATCAAAGGCCTGCCTCAAATAAACGGGATTTCTCTTGCCTCAAAAGAATCAAAACGTATTATCGAAACACCATGAAACAATAGACTAGAGTTAATTTATAAACATGTTTAAGTTCTAAAATTTATGGGAGAAAAACAAAAAATTCATATGATGATTGAAGCCTTTTTATTAGACGGCATACCTATCTGAAGAGACAAAAACCTTGCCGACCATGTCTTTAAAGCCACGAACCGCCACTGATTGTAACAATAAAAATATATAAATGTTTTTATTATAGTTTTATTTTCTTGTGTTTGAAATCAAATATTAAGATATTGTATATTTTGCCGTTTTATTTGCAACAGAACCAGAATTTTGGAAAATATATCAAGAACAATTTGTTTTAAATTCATACCACACTGTATTTAACCTAAACTTCAAAATTATTTTTATATAGATAAGTGCATATATCTAAATTATGAATGTATATTTGCACATTATTTGTGCATATTCAGCCTGTTTTAAAATGCATATTGTATACATATTATTGGAAACTTTGCCGTAATCTCCACTAATTGTTCGGGGAAAGCTTATTGAAATCATTTCCTCAGAGTTTACAGTACCAAATATTTTAAGACCATGGAACTGTTAAAAAATATTCCTTCGATATTACTTAACAGGCCTCAAGGCGTTGATTCAGTATTTGTTTGGTTTTTTAAAGTCGAGCTAAGACGAGAGTAAAGAGTAATCGATTGATATAATATAGTCCAGTCGGTTTAGACGAACAAAAGGCCTAACCTTACATGGCGATCTGATCTGACCCAAATTTTATTATTTCAACCTTTAGGGGGGTCGCCATCTTCAATTTTAAATGCCATTTTGCTCAATATCTCCGCTATACTTAACTTTTAGACAAAAATGGTAAGGACTGAAATTGTTGCAAATATGATTTCATACAATTTCTTTTTTACAAATTTTTTCGTGCGGTCGGTATTTGCCGAGTTAAGTAAGAGACGAAATAGTGGAAGGGGGGAAGCATAATTATCGAATTTTCTCGTTTATTATAATAAATCAGATAATTTGATAATTATGCTTCCCCCCCTCCCACTATTTCGTTATTTTATTATTTGTACCAACAAATGTGCTTTCGCTGTCGGAATATAATTTTGCACACTTACCTCGTATAGTATAGACATAAACTGACGTAAGGTTGCTAAGAAACAATCAGTAGCCAAGTCCCTTACAAATTCCAAATGCATTACCTTAGACGCAAAGCAAACGAATAATGAAATGTTTGCTTTGCTAATTTTGAAATTTTTTCCCGTCCTCTCACGCAGATAGAAAGGTCTAGTATAGTCAACGCTGGAAGTAAAGAAAGACTTAGAAGGAATTAGGTGTAAAATGGGAAGATTTCCCATGATAGGATATTTGTTTTTTTATTGAGTTTAAAACAACGTGACGTATAATTTTTCTGACAAGAGTTCGGCCGGACAACGCCCATACTTTTTCTCCCTGAGAGATGCTAATGTGCTCTGCGCTCCTACGTGCAAAAGTCTGACATGTTCGTATTGTGCAATCAATTATTATTCTTATTTTTTTCTTTTCTTTAATAAAAAGAAGAAGAACACCCATTCTTATTCTTCTTCTTTTTATGTAGACATAACACTGCCCCTTTTTTTATACGCCTCCATCGTTTTCGTGGTCTTCCTAGTGATCGTCTCCCTATTGGGGAACCGTCTCTGCTGTTTTCAGCATCCTTTTTGTCCTCTCTGTGTCAGGTCATATTTCTCCCGCGTATGTCATTACTGGTCTGATAAGTGTTTTGTAAATTCTGCCTTTCATTTCTTTCCCGATATTTTTATTTCTCCATATTGTTTCATTTAGGCAACCGGCGGCTTACTTTGTTCTATTCACTTGATCTTCCACTTCTGTTTCGAGCTTTCCGTAGCTAGATAATGTGATTATCTCTCGAATTACTTTTTCTAGTGCAAGGTTAAATAAGATACACGACAGTCCATCTCCCTGTCTCAGTCCACTTTTACAATATTACAATGGAAGGATTTTGAAAAGTCGTTTTGGATTCTGACTACACTCTCTACGCCTGTGAGTGTAAGTTCCGTTAGTTGAATAAGATGAAGCGGCATTTGAAATTCCACCATAGCCTATAGAAGTTTTTGTCTGTTGACTGAGTCGTATGCGGCTTTGAAATCCACGAATATGTGGTGGGTGTTGACTCCGAACTCAAGCGTTTTCTCAAGAATCTGCCTGACTGTGAAGATTTGATCCGTTGTTGATTTATTGGGTCGGAAACCGCACTGGTAGTTCCCAACTATTTGTTCAGCATGGGGGATCAATCTTCTGTACAATACGTTGAACAATACTTTATATGCCACGTTAAGTATGGTGATGCCTCTATAATTATCACACACCATCATATCTCCTTTTTTGTGAAGAGGGTGCATTACACCTAATTTCCAGTCCGCGGGCGTTTCCTTCCATTGCCAGATTTCGGTTACTAATTTATGCATGTGTTTAAAAAGGGTGTCACCACCATTTTTTAAGAGTTCGGCAGGAAGATTGTCCAAACCGGGGGCTATGTTATTTTTCCGTTTTGAAATGGCTTCTCTAATTTCTTCTTTGGTCGGGGGCGGCTCTTGAGCGTTTTCATCCATTTCAGGCAAAGTAATTTCTATTTGGTCTTCTTCACGACTGTCGCTAAGCAGTTATTTAAAATGATTCGCCCACCTGTTTAGTATCTCTTCTTTGTCACTAATTATGGAACCATCTCTGTCTTTACATGCTGTTATTCTGGGTTTGAATTCTTTTCTGCAGCTGTTTCTCTTCTGGTAGAATTTTCGCGAGTCTTTTCTATTGGTTTGGTTAACAATCTCGTTTAGAGTGTTTTCATATGGCTCTTTCTTTTTTCCTCTAAACGTACTAGAATACCTAAAAATTTAATAATATAATATAACAAATGCTTAAAATTTAAAGATGGAACCGATTCAACTGTATTATCTTCGTTACCACGTCAAACGCTTTCTTATAGTCAAGAAGTATTAAGAACAGTAATTTGCTGTACTTTACTTTCTTCTGTAAGTGTTTCTATAACTAGTAAGTGATCGTTTGTACCATAACCGGATCTGAAGCCTATTTGTTCTTTTGGCCGATGGAAATCTAGGTTGAGATTTAATCGCAAGGAAAGAAAAGTTTCACAAGAAATTTTAGTACGCTTTATAAGTGTTGTACATTATTCAACGCCTTGTAATACTCCCTGAGATAAGCAGTAACATGTACATCTACTTCTAAGTTAAGTATACACCACCTGAACACACACCTTAGAAAATGATATATCTCAGAAAATCTCAATTTAAGATTTAATGTTCCTTTTTATTTACCAGAAAAGACTGCTCTTAAATTCACTTTAATTTAAAGTTCCTCGCGTGACAGATTCGACATATATAATGAAGTCCGTATCTGTCGAAGAGAGACAAAAAGAGCAAAACGAAAAGAGATGCAACACCAACTCTGTTACTGTTAAGATTTGATAGTTAATCCTACTGAATGTTTGGACTAGGATGATTGCGATATTTTAGCAAGAGTTGGGTCGAAAGTTTAGTTGTTTAACTCTAAACATGCTGAAGGGTTAGAAAGAGGAAAGGGGAAGGGGTCAAGGGAAATTAAGAGGATATTTACAAGCAAAACTTAACATTGATGAAAATTATCGTTTGAAAATAATGTATAATATAAAGAATAAATTAGAGTGAATGTTCATTTTAAAATTAAAAGTCTTCGTCTTCATTTCGGGATTTTAGACATTTTTTAGTTAGTTACTTTCTATACTTTCATTCCTTCCTATACTTTTGGAGTGTCCTTGTTATAAAACCCTGATATTTAATGCCTTTTGAATCTGATTATATTCCAATGTTGCTTGATATTTTAATATCTAAATAATTGAAATTTATTACCTGATTTATAATGTGCTCGTTGTTACCAACTTTCATCGTATCGGATCTTTGGATAGTATAGGTTATGTTTTTTCGCATGAAATTTGCATTTTTAGTGGCAAAGAAGACGTGGTATATCGGCTTAATTTACATCTATGATGATTGTTTGAACTCTGTTCACTGCTGCTTCAGGCTACATCAGGTTTTATTGCAATAATAAAGGGTAAGTGGTTATTTAAATAAATTCTTTGTACTGATGATTGTGTTGAGTTATGCAATTGATTGTCAATTAACCCGTTCTTTCTAATATTTCCTACATAAACACAAACTAAAAAAAATACGATGATATTGTACACACTTTGATTTATTTAAATCAAAAGATAGGAAGCTCTTAATTAAAGAGCAATACGATCAGAGGATCACGGATGATCAGATGATCTGGAAAAGATAAAAATAACGATTTGTCCAATGCAATATTGCCGACAGAATAACCTATCGAGGAGGCTCAGTTATGGTTTGGGCTGATAAGTTCCAATGACTTAGTTCTTGTGGATGAAGGTTCTATGACAGATGGTGCAAGGTATATAACAACCATTTTAGATGAATATGTGGTAATTCATAGGGTTCAAATTTTTTTATGGACGATAACGCGTCCCATCTTGCTAGAATCGTCAATGAATACTTACAAAACGTCGGGATTATCCGTATAAAATTGCTAGCTTCCAGCCTGACCTCAATGCAATCGAATATCTGTAGGATATGCTGGGTGAACTAACTCAAGTTCAGCTACCTCGCCCAAACTATGTGGCTGAGCTTAGTGCGACTCTTCAGACAATACTAGACAAATTGGACCAATTTCATGTTACAAATTTAATTATCAGGATGTCGAGACTTATGCTGGCTGTTATAAGGACCCGAGGAGGCATTTTATTTCTTGTTTACATTTAATGTTCCTCGTTAAATCTATGCCTCATCTATAATTGGCATCTCCAAAAATGTGTATGTTTGTACAACACATTTAACTCTTCTAAGTCAGTTAATGTCATTTCTTATATGCTGTCATAGTATTTCGATGATAGAAAGTCTGCACATGAAATATCAAATGTAAAAAAGAGTCAAAATTAACAAATATATTTCCAGCCTGTAGAAAATATATTTTTTGATATCGCTTTAAATGATCGTCTCAAATATAAATAAATATATTCACCCCATTGTCTGAAGTGGTTACAGTCAAACCTTATTTCACATATCGAAAAAAAAAATAAAATCAGTACACAATTAGAAAAATATCTTCAAATTCCAACATCCTTAGGAGAGACGCTTAGGAACATTTGACAATATAAAATAAGCCAAGGATTCAACCATAAGAATACCGTCCAGGGAAAAACCTGTATCTGTTTTGAAAGAACCGTCAAAAACAACACGAATGTTGTTGTCTTCGTAGACACAATGATGACGAAGAAAGAACTCAAGACCCATAGTTTTACCAAGTGAGGATAACAGATAAATATTCATCTACGAATCGGGTTTAATCTTCGTTTAGTAGGACATTAGAATTAAACTTCTTTTCTAGAGAATAAAATATTTTATGGCTGTTGACTTAGAGTCGCTTAAATTCTCGTCAGTAGATTTCAAAGGAAGTAATACTACAAACCTACCGGAAGGATCAAGCGACGTCGTTTTTAGGAAGTGGTCTTCACAAAAAAGATCTTCGTTAGATGGAAATTTTGTTTTTGGGCATTCCTCAACTTCTCAAAATGTTTGAAGTTTATTTTCAATACTCAAATGATTTATGTTGGATACATGGTATGTAGTTCTAGCTGCAAATAATTGTTTGTCGAGGTGATAATTTAATTAGACCAATACAAATTACAGAAAAAATTTACCAGTAAGAATTTACAACACTGACGAGTTCACAACAAGTCAGAAATATGTCGTCTATGACAAGCACAGAAAGATATCGGAATTTGATATCAATTCGAGGAAATAACAAAACTTCTCAGAATTTTCAGCTTCAAAAGTGTAAATATGGCTGATGCCTATAAGACCAAGGCCAAGTAGGTCAATTGTCAAAGTTTTATTATCTTCTACCGTGAATAATATACATTTATAGGTGCAAGAGATCTTGTAATTTTCATTGCAAATACAGTGCGTCCATAAAATAACGCATAAATTCATTATTAGCTAAATAAAAAGCAGTATTAGAAATTCCCGAAACAGGTCGATTTTTAATTTTAATTTACTATTTTTTCAAATTATAATTTAATATACAGGGTAAACCACCTTCGTATGTTATCACCATTTTTTCTAAAGGAAACCTCTTTTTTCAATTAAAATTATTTCCTTTGCTAAGCTGGTTCCAAAAATGTATAAAACGTTGCTTCAAATTAGTACGGAGTGGCAAAAATTTAAAAAAGTTACCCACAAAATAATAAATTAAGTATAAACGTAATAAACACAATCAATTAAATTACAATTGTTGTACAACTACTTTACCATTATGCAATTACTGTGATACATTAACAAAAATAAACAAACAAAAATTTACAGTAAATGTTTAAATTATTCTCCATTGATCGTGAGACAATGACTGAACCGGTCATTACTTTTACATTAACATTTAACATTCTGTAGCATAGAGCATGTTATGTTCCTTATTTCTTGTCTAATTCGGTCTTGTAGTTGACGGATATTATCAGGTCTGTTTGTGTAGACTTTTGATTTTAAATAACCCCATACAAAGAAATCTAATTGGTTCAAATCATGTGATCTAGGGGGCGATTCCACTGGTTGCCTTCTTCCTACCCACCGCTGTCGAAAAGTTCTGTTTAAAAATTCGCGCACAGTTACTGCGAAATGTGGCGGTGCACCATCTTGTTGAAACCAGATTCTCCGGTCTAAATTAGCGGGTATCTGAATATCAAGAAAAAGCTGTATCAGATCAGGAATTAATACATTTGTAGGAAATCCAGATATAATGCTGCTGTTAAATTTTCATTAAAGAATATGGAACAATAATTGAATTTCTCACAATACCAGCCCATACGTTCGTTTTTGTGTTGTTTGCGTATGGGACACTTCCATCCAGTGTGGATTTTCATAATTTCTTGTGCAAAAAGAAAACATTATCAATGCAATTGTTAAGTTGGTTCATCATATACTCGCAGAATTCAGTTCTTTGGTCAAAGTCGTCTTTAGCCAATTCATGGATACGACGTACTTTATAAGGATGGTATTTTACCTTTTTAAAAACATTTAATACTGAAGACCTTTCCACACTAAAGTCCCTAGATAATTCTCTCACTATACAGTGTGGATTTTCTACGCCAAAATTATATCTTGTTGAATATTTTCATTAATTTTTGGCTTCCCATGCTTAGCTGTATTCCTCACATGGCCTAATTCTTTGTATTTTCGCTCTATTCTGCTTACCCTAGATTATGAAATAGTTTCACGATCTGGGAGCCTTTTTAAAAAAATCGGCATACTTCTTGTTGAGTTCGCATATTATCGCCAATCATCAATAATATTTCAATCCTATTACTTTCCGTTAAATGCATTTTGTACAAAAAGTTGCAAATAATAAATTGCTTGAATATTTTTTCCGTAAACGTACCTTCTGTAAAGCGTAAACAATACAGATTTGTATTTCAATATTTCTGACAGTTTTTAAAGTCAAATGAAAAAAAAAATTAAAAAATACTGTAAAACATTCAAAATATTTTTATAATTCAGGGGCTTGGATTTCTAATAAGAGCTGCTAGAAAATATTATCATTCAGGGTCTTGCACCACTAATAAAAGCTGTTAGAGACAATGTTACAAATAATGCAAGGTGCTTTTAATAGTTTATTAAAGTAGTTGTATAACAATATAAAATTTCATTAAATAAGTTTAATACGTAATAATAATACTTAATCAGTATGAGAAATCTGGAGATCCTGAAGTTGGTGAACAACTCTTAGAAACCCTAAATTCCGCGAGAACCACAACGTGGAGGAAAACTTTAGAAAATCTCAATTTCACACACAGTAGCCGCACCGCATGGAACCTTCTAAGGAAACTAGACTCTGGCACAAACAACGCTACAGCAAACTCTACAGCCCCAAAACCGGATGACATAGGCAAACGCATAGCCAACTTTTCAAAACCAGTAAGAGAAAAAAAATCATAAAAGAGAAGTTAGATTTTAGTTGAAAGAAGCCAAAATTTCTTAACAACAAAGCCTACCAATAATGAAGCCAGAAGAACTTGCAGAAGCTTTAAAATTAATTAAATGCCGCAAAGCCGCAGGAGAATACCAGTAAGTGGCTTCTTGAATTTTACAATCAAATATTGACTAAACAGAAGTTTCCAAAATCCTTCAAAAAAAGTAAGATCATCGCAATATCTAAACCTGGAAAAAACCCTGCACTACCTGACAGTTACAGACAAATCGCTCTTTTAAGCGTCTGCTATAAGATATTTGAAAGGATAATCCAAACGAAATTATTTTACCTTGCAAAGCCAAATATTCCTCAAGAACAAGCGGGATTCATGCCGGGAAGAAGCTGTGGCGATGAAGTCCTCTCCTTAACAACATTTATTGAGAACGGATTCCAGAAGAAACTTAAAACAGTAGCAGCTTTCATAGACTTGACGGACGCCTACGACACAGTGTGGAAGGAGGGTCTTTTATTTAAAATATACCAGATGGTACCATGCCGTTCGTTCAACAGTTTGATAAACCAAATGCTAAGTGAGCGACTTTTCCAAGTGCACCTAAATGGGAAAAACAGTAAGTTCAGAAATCTGCAAAACGGCTTAACACAGGGGCAGTTATGTCTCCTCTTCTTTTTAATATTTATACGTCAGATGTACCAACTACCACCTCGCGCCAATTTATTTATGCTGATGACATGGCTCTGGGTTCTCAAGAAGAAGACATAAAAATCGCCGAAACCACCATAGAAGCAGATCTAAACACTGTTAACAGATACTTTAAGAAATGGGGCCTACAACCAAAACCATCGAAGACTGAAGTAACAGCTTTCCATCTTAATAACCATAAGGCAAATTACAGACTAAACATAGAATGCGATGGAACCATTCCATTCTAAAGCACAGTTTGAACCCAAAATACCTCGGTGTAACTCTAGATCGTACCCTAACATTTAAACAGCATTTGGAAAACACTTTAGCAAAAATAAAGACCCGCAATAACATTATTCAGAAATTAGCAAATACATCATGGGGGTCTAATGCAGAGGTCATCAGAACGAGCGCGCTGTTCTTAGAATATTCTACTGCAAAATATTGCGCTCCTGTCTGACTTAACAGTCATCACACAAACGTCATAGATACCCAGTTAAACCAAACAATAAGGCACATAACGGGAACTATAAAGTCCACACCAACCCAATACTTCCAGTTTTAAGCAACATCGCCCCACCAGCAACAAGACGACTAGCCGCACTCAACACCCTAGTTCAAAAATGCCAACAAAACCCAACACTACCGATAAATACAGACCAGAGAGTCTAGCTGAGCTAGACCAAAGAGAGTTAAGACTGAAATCCAGACATCCACCTACTAGAACTGCTACAAGATTGGCTGAGTTCACTACTGAGGAGCACTGGATGGGCGAATGGAATCCAGATATCAGAAATGCTAATCTCATAGAAACCCTACAATTAAACAAGCCGGCTTTTCTCTTCCTCGTCGTGAATGGTGCAACCTTAATAGAATACGAGTTGGTCATGGAGTTTGTAACAAGTCTCTGAACTAGTGGGGTATAAATGCCAGTTCGGGATGTGACAAATGCAGCGGTGTTGAACAAACAATTAACCACATCGTCTTCGAGTGCCCAGCCACCAAGTTCGTTGGCAGTCTTCAAGAAATCTACCAACTGACTCCCAAGGCAAGAGATTGGCTTCGAGGCTGTAAACTTCGACTGTAATAATTTTTATTTTATATGTTCTATGTTTGTATTTTCTTATTTATTATTGTTAGTATCATTATTATTTTAATGTAAAACTGCAAGTGTAAAGTTCATACGAATATATATATATATATATATATATATATATATATATATATATATATATATTGATACGATTAGGGTTTATAGAAAATAATTTATAAGTTATATACTACATAATATTAGATATTAAAAGTATTTGGTTATTTTAATAAGTTATATACTAGAAAATTTTATAAAAATATTTTTATGTGAGGGCATTTTTAATAAATTAGCATATAATAATTGTAAAAAGTTGTATTTTAATGTTGTAAATATATTTAAGTGAGCCATGTGCTAGGCAACCAACTATACATGTGAGTGATAGACAGATATACATACTCTCCAAGTGACATTTTAGGAATATAAAGTGGGGTTATAATAATATATTGTTTGAAATGTGTATTTTATTAAATTAGAGTGTTAAGTTACTAATTTAATTATATATTCTGATCTGAAAAGCCTAAATGTAAACAAAATTATGAATAGAACATTAACGAATTCTCCAGAATGCAGAATTTGACCTTTGTTGACGGTCGAACATTCTGGAAATAATGGTGATGTCTGTGGAACGAACATATATTTTTTTCGAGAACATCCATATAGAAGTAATAGAACAAATGGAACATGATCTCTTACCAGATGATTCTAGAACATCCAAAAAGATATAAATACCCGTGATTTGGATTCAAGATGAGCAGTTTATTATGAAAGTTAGTAGAAGATAGACTCATTAAGTTAGTGAAGTCAACTGTTCAGAATTTTCAAGATAGTGCAGTCAGAAAAGTTTTTAGTAAGAAGTCAGGCAGTTTAGTAAGAAATATGAAAGTTAGTTGGAGTCAGTGAATCAGTTACAAATAGTCCAATTGTTTAATATAGTGAGTTAAATGAAGATTAAAAATTATGCATATATTTTAATGCACATTTATAATTATACACAAATAATTATTGAAGATTAAAAAAGTAAATTAGAAGAATATTGGATGGATATTGAAAGAAATTAAAATTATATAATGATTGGAGATTAGTATAAATCAACTTATAATAATTGGATATTGGTATATTGAAAAGAAGAATAAATATAAATGCTGTTTTGCTGGTTTGCTTGGTGGTTTATAAATGCTGGTGAAGAAAAATATATCTTAAATTGGTAGAAGCTGATAATTGGAAAAAGTAATTTCACAAAAACAAGGATAACCGAAGTACGAAGACATTCAGTGGTGATTAGAATCTATATAGTGGAAAACAGTTCATTTAGGCATTCAGTGAAAGAAAGGTACAAAATTTTGTTAATATAATTTAGTTAGTGTCATAACAGTTTCAATTTTGAAGATAGTTTGTTTAAATTTTACATTGTCTATAGAATTTAATTAGTTTTATAAGAATATCAATTTAAAGATGGTTTATTTTAAATTTACATTGGCTAGGTTAGATATATATATATATATATATATATATATATATATATATATATATATATATATATATATATATATGTGTTTCATAATAGTTATAATAAAGATAATTTAAAAAAGTACTTACAAACTAATTCTTTGAGAACCGCGATAAAAACCCTATATTATTAAAAATACTCATTGCTCATCATTCAAACAAACAATACATCATAATAATATATATATATATATATATATATATATATATATATATATATATTAAACTTAGAGCTAAGATTAATATTATTATAAAAATTAATATTAAACTCACCAGTCTTCCGGGTTGAACCGCATCGATATCCATTTTGCCGAGCTTTCGACATCCTCTCTGATGTCTTCTTCAGGGCTTCCGAGGTCTCAGTCTCCCGAGCCCCCAGACACTACTACACTCACTAGTCACTTCTAGTTCACTCACTAGTTCACTACGTGAACTGTGAACTAGTGAGTGAACTAGAAGTGACTAGTGAGTGTAGTAGTGTCTGGGGGCTCGGGAGACTCACGTAGTGAACTAGTGAGTGAACTAGAAGTGACTAGTGAGTGTAGTAGTGTCTGGGGGCTCGGGAGACTGAGACCTCGGAAGCCCTGAAGAAGACATCAGAGAGGATGTCGAAAGCTCGGCAAAATGGATATCGACGCGGTTCAACCCGGAAGACTGGTGAGTTTAATATTAATTTTTATAATAATATTAATCTTAGCTCTAAGTTTAATTGTACTAACCGCAGAAATCTTTCCGAACATATATATATATATATATATATATATATATATATATATATATATATATATATATATATATATATATATATAATACGTTTATTCTTCATTTATTATTTTGTAAGTAACTTGGAATTTTTGCATTTTTGCCATTCTGTACCAACTTGAAGCAACATGTTATGCATTTTTGGAACCAGCTTAGCAAGCAAAATCTGTGAATTGAAAAAAAATGGGGATCCATCAAAAATCGACCTGTTTCGGAAATTTGTAATAATGTTGGTTATTTAGCGAATAATGAATTTATGCGTTACTTTATGGACGCACGTGCGAATTTTTGCATTTTTGCCGAACTATACCAATTTGAAGCAACGTGTTATACATTTTTAAAATCAGCTCAGAAAGAGAAATTTATAAATTGAAAAAATGGGGATTTCATTTAAAACAAATGGTGATGACGTCATAATATTTAGTATTTTTTACCCTGTATATTAAATTATAATTTGTTTTTATAATACTGTTGTTTATTTAGATAATAATGAATTTATGCGTTTCTTTATGGACGCACTGTATTTGTAGTTAAATCCTATTTAAAAAATATTTAGATAAAACATGCCATAAAATAGTTTCAGAATCAATCCCAAAATCGTATTATTGTTAAATTGAATGTAACCACATGAACTGTCAACTCTTTTCAAATATCACTACTACTTTTTCTCGTAGATTTATCAATATATAAATCAATGTTAGATTCTGGTTTCGAAAACTGAATTAATTAAAATTATATAGGTATAAGAAATTAATATTTAAATAGGCATTTCAAATATCATTCCGTAAAAATTTTCTCATTTTAATTATTTTCATTAGATAAAACGGCCAATTCGCGCCTAAACCGGCCCTGTCGATCTCTCACCCCATCTCCTAAAATACGAAACTGGACATTACGAATCTAATTACAATCCTTGCTCATGCGTGCACCCCGCGCTCTAGATTCAACTCCCAACAACTCATAGGGGATACCCCGCCGCCAACCGGTAGGGGTAAGTTCGAGTTGGAGTAGACCTAAACTCAACTCACTTGTTTTGCCAGCAGTCGCCTACTTGACTTCACGAGGCAAAGACAGGAAGCGCTGGCGCGCGCCCACTCACCGCATGCTTTGATTCAACTCGCGCTTCTGACGACATATACACAGCTTGCTTGTTTTTGGCGGCAGAACTGTCAAAAGTGACGTATTAGCACGTGCTCGAAGTGCGTCCTGTGTGAGACTCGATTTTCGTGGTGGTTATTATTATTATTTGTTGGTTTGTTTTTAATTTAAGAAGCAAAGTGATCGCTTCTTCATTCATTGGACTGTGTTTATTTTTCTTGAAATGACTGGGAAAATTTATGACTGCTTGTGAATTGACGAATCAAGACGGGTTCCTTCGGCGAGGAGTTTTATTCTAGGTTAAACAATTCCGGTATGTTGCATGATTTTTTTCCTAAATATGATTTTAATGGCGATGTAATATGCTATCTTACAATTGAAAAATAATCAAAAAGTTTTGGCCAAAATGTTTGTGCTTTTTTATATAAATATTTTCTCTCTTATTTGATATTTACACAGCCGACATAGAATGTGATTAGTTAATGTTTGTTTTTGCTTTTTTTTAATTTCATATTTATTTATTTTGGTTTTATTTTTGATTAAATTTTCTTTTATAAGTGCCATTTTGTACACAATTCTGTTTACATTAGTTGTCGTGGTTTGTTTCCTGCTGTCCTATTTACTTCTATTTTTTTTTATTAGAAAACTGCAGTTTCCCCAAATTTATCATTTTTAAACACAATCATAGTTAGCACAATTATAATATTAATTTGTCTTATAATTTTATTATTTGTTTAAGTTTAAAATATATAGTATTTCAGCATCGTCTTTAAAATTTCCTTTTTGCATGTTTGTTTTTTTTTCTAGACATCGTATAATTTTCCCAAATTTCAAATAGCAAATCTCTGGTTTCTTAAGAATATTGAAAAATATTTTTAATATTTTTTTTTTGAAAGAAGTCTTTTTTTTGAGAAATTTATCAAATATATTGCTTTTTGAAAAAATAACTCATGGGTTTAACAACAAAATATGGAAAAAACTATTATTTTTACTGGTAAAGTTTACCAGTAAAAAAATCTGCTTGATTTAGTATTTAAAATGAAATATAAATATTTTGTTCAACATTATTAATTACTGCCAAAGGAACAAAGTTATTGAAAATGAAAAAATCAATTGGATTTGATTTGTTATTCTCTATATTTTTGTTTTATTAGTTCTTCCACAAAACTCAGGTTAAAGCAATCTCTAGCTTATCAAAAAATATTTGTTATTTGCTGAACACGGTGAGTTCTAAAGCATGTTTTATCAAAAGCTAAAATAACCAACATATTACAGTTGGGATATGTTATTTAAAGTAAAAGAAGATATTTCATGTTGAAATTTGAATCGCACATGTGTGAAATTTTGAAAAAACCTTTTTATTCGTAAAATTACCAAAATCGCCCATTTTACATTAGATCATGCTTAAACATTCAATATTTTTTTTATCTCTACGGCATTAAAATATTTTGCAGTAAGGAAATTATTCTTCTTCTTCCTATGCCGTCCCCATTAACGGAGGTTGGCGACCACATTTTTAAAAGCTTCTCTGTCTTTTGCAACGTGGAATAATTCGTCTACAGTCATGTTTGCCCAGTCTCGAATATTTCGCAGCCATGACTTCCTCTTTCTACCTATTCCCTTTTTGCCATCGACTCTACCCTGCATGATGACCTGCAGAAGACTATATTTATTATTTCTTAGTATGTGTCCAAGGTATGCAGTCTTGCGTACTTTTATCGTTCTCAACAATTTAAGGAAATTATAAAACTAGATAATAAGACCTTCAATTTGTAATTTGATAAAAGTTTCAAGCTTCTATGGAGCCAAAAATATGGCATTTTAAAGATTTTTTTATTTTCAAGTTAAACGCCAATTTTATCCGATTTTTATTAATGACTGTGAATTCAATTAAATAATGTGTAAATACTTATATGCAAATATAGTTTATGATATATATATATATATATATATATATATATATATATATATACACATAAATTAATGTGATATTAAAAGTCTGAGGTGCGCCAAGCAATTAATTATCTAATTAATTAATTAATTAAATTTATTTAAATGATACAATTATGATTTTTATCACACTATTTAATTTTCTTATCTCAGGGTTTTATTCGTGCTTCAATATCTATGCTTTACATATGATAGGTAAGGTCCAAAGAATACCGGAATATTAAAAAAATATATGATACATTATATATTGAAATAAAATTCATACTCAAATATCTTCAATAAAAAATATCTCATATAATGATTATCAAAATTTTGTCCTACGTACGTGAACCTTCAAAAATTAATGGTATATACAATATAAATTAAAATTTCAAATCAAAATTGTTGTTCTAAATCCACTGATCAAAATATTCCTATCCTTTCTAAAACAATTGTTAAAAAATATGTTGTTAATAAAGAAAAATTGACGAATGGTAAAACTATCTCTCTGATGATGTATCAGTTGTGCAAATCCGTGTTCCTTGTAGCCTACACTATTTATTCTTAGCTGTCCCCTAGGTAATCAGCAATCTTACAACAAATTATTGCGAGCCTATCGTCTTTAATGATCTCCTTCAAATGTACGTATCGTTCAAATGATGCTAGCCTCTTCTCCTCTCAATAAATTGAATCTCTCGTTGCGGCCTGAACAGTGACTCTTCGAATATAAGTAGAAAAATATAACTTACAATATTTTACTGGATCAGCTTCTGTCAGATACACTTACTCCGAGAAAACTCACAAACATTCACTTCTACTGCTTACTACCAATGGAGAACCACCAAAGAACAACGACTGTTCGCCTTGAACCCTTGGAAAAACAACCGATTATCTTTTCTCCCTCAAAAATCTAGCGAAACTCTCATTCCTACATACCTATCCCACTTTTTTCAATCTCCTCCAATCAAAGTTCGTCACACTTATCCCCATCTACCATTTAGATAACAAACAACAATTTTACCTACAATTATAAATTTCCTAAAAACTATTAACATGCTAATCGGTTTCTACAAATTCTTAAGAATTAATGGAGAATTATATTTTCTAAATATTTCTATTCTATTGTCTTGTTCACTGTATATCAACGTACAAGTAAGTCTATTTGAAAAACCCGCTCGCATTGTTCACGATTTCACTAAGCTCACTCACGTCACTCGAATATATTTTACAAAGAAAATAATTTATGCATGTCTTTAAATTTTGTTTACTACAGGTAATCCAGTATAATGGACTTTCATTTCTTCGAAATATCTTTTATTTTGTACTTTGAAAAATATTAAAAGCAAACCAATATTGTTTTCAATTTTACATAGCATATATATATATATATATATATATATATATATATATACATATATATATATATATATATATATTATTTATAGAATTATTTTGATGCATTATTGATCTTTTTAAAATCATTTTAGAAATATTCATATATTGAAGAGTCTTAGGAAACGTTTCATTCATTTTATGATATTTTATCAATAACATATTCAATAAATAAGTTTAAAAAATGAAATAAAATATTTTTGAAGCTTCAATTTTTATCACAATGTTATAAATTCGCATTAAAATTTATTTTTCTTTTCAATTTTGTTTTTGGGTAAAACGTAAACATTAACAATTTATTTCAGATAAAAGATGCGATTCTTCTCTATCAATCGTCAGAAAAGGCATATAACACAAATGTAACTCCTCCCAATTTGTGCTCAATGTTGCAAATATCTTGGATAAATGTAAATCAAAAACAAAAGAACATGTTATTTCCTCTTCCTTGTTAAATATTAAAAAATCGAACTTAAATGATTCTAAGGGAAAAACTACTAATACCACGACGATCTAAAATATTCGGGGAAAACCTACGAGTATAATTTTTAAACAAAATCACAATAAGAAATTTCTTCCTGCTAATGATTTTAAAGTAATTCAATGCGATTTAAATTTGAGTCAAAGAAAAATACTACAATTTGCAACTTTAATATGTAAAGCTACTGGCAGCAGAACTGCAGTTAAAAAAGATTTGAAAAGAAAGCTATTCGAAAAGATCCATTCAATTGATGATTATTTCGATATTAAATATTTTGATCTTGAAAATGGCACAAAAAAAGATATTAGAATGATTTTGAAAGGTGCAATTTGTTGCAATGATATTTTTGGTCTAATTGAGTTTACACAAAAGAATCGTGGATTGTCGATGATTAACTGTAAGTTAGAGATTGATGGGGGAGCAGGTTTTCTAAAGATGTGTTTAGCAATTCAGCCTCCACCTCAAATCAACTCTGATTCCAATGTACCACAACGTAGACGTACCTATATAGAAGGAATAGCTTCCAATTTAAAAAAATTCCGCGATTCTGGGGTAAAGAAGCTACTTATTGTACCCGAATGTAAAGAGTCATATAATAATATAAAAATGCAATGTAAATCAATTAATTTACAAGATATAAATGGTTTTTTTTTCTGTGGATTTGAAAGTTGCAAATTTAATATGTGGAATTGGACCTCATAGTTGTATGCATCCTTGCACTTGGTGCTTCGCAAGTAAAGATGAATTGGATAAACGTGGAAACCTCAGAACAGTAGAACAAACAGAAAAATATTATGGAGACTGGAGAAATGCAGGTGGAAGCGAAAAAGTCGCTAGATATTACATGAATTGTGTTAATTTGCCAATAGTAAAGAAAAGTTTTGAGGCACAATCACAGACATTGATTATAGATTTATTAGTACCTCCTGAGCTCCATCTAATTATTGGTGTTGTAAATACGATTTATAATCATATGTTTAAAAGATTTTAAAGTATTTCCTTAAAGTGGGCTACCTTATGTTACGTTCAGCGTACAATTTTCAATGGTTCTTCTAGAGGTGATTGTAGAAAATTATTGAAAACAGAAAGTACAAGTCTTTTACGTAGACTCTGTGATGATTACAGTATTTTAGAGTGTTTGGATTAGGTGGAAGAATTTGTCGAATTTAATTCTGTTGTTGAAGCTTGTTTTTCCACAGAATTAAAAAGCAACTATGTTAATTGTATTTCAAATTTTATGAAAAGTTATATCAATCTTTCTATACCTATCACTCCAAAAGTACACGCGGTTTTTTTCCATATAATAGATTTTTGTACAAAATATGAAATCGGTTTAGGATATTTTTCAGAACAAACTTTTGAAGCTGTTTACCATGATTTTAAGAATACTTGGAATAACAAATATATTATCAAACTAAACAATCCAAAATATATGGAGCAACTAAAAAAATCTGTTTGTGAATACAACTCGCTTCATATTTAAAATGTAAGTTTCATGTGAAAAAATAATTAGAAATACTATTATATGTATAATCATCATTTATATTAGTACATATATTATTTCAATATAATATAATGTAAATTAAAAATGTAACTTCAATTTGTAGCACAAATATTATAAAAAAATATAGATAAATAAATTATTGTATCTAAATAAACATTCTTGATAGTGAAGGATAAAATCTTGAAGGTCTTAGAATCTAGTTTTATAATCTCCTTACCGCAAAATACTTTAATGCTGTAGAGATGAAAAAAATATTTGATTTTTAAGCATGATCTAATGTAAAAGGGACGATTTTGGTAATTTTAAGAATAAAAACATTTTTTTTCAAAATTCCACACATGTGCGATTTAAATTTTAGCATGAAATATCTTATTTTACTTTAAATAACATATCCCAACTATAGTATGTATGGTTATTTTAGCTTTTGATAAAACATGCTTTAGAATAAATATTTCATAATAGAAAATATTGATAGAAACATGAAAAAGATTTTTAAAGTTTATTTGGAACTACTATATTTTAACTGATCTTTTACTTACTGAACTTATTTTTATATTCTTCATTTCTGAAAAGCTTTGTACAAATATGCTTTATTATCACTGAAAATTGTGCAATTTTAGGGAGAAAGCTTAAAAAAACAAAAATAACAATAACAATTTAAAATTTTCTGAAATTAAATAAATCGTCAAAATCACAAAATTAAAGATAATAAAATACACAATTTATTTAATTTATTAATTTATTTAATTTAAATTAATTAATTAATTTTAATCTATTTTTTAATTCTGAATTATTCGTTAAGAAACTCTTCCACTGAATAATATGGTCTCTGAAAGATAGATAAGCTTTTGTCATTTTACGCAAGTTAAGGAAAGAAGTTGCAGATTATTATATATTTTTTTACTAACTCAATGGACGGGATCGGTAAATACACATCAAAGGTTGAATTTCACATCTCTGGTGGAATAGTCATGATTAGGTCTTGCTGGAAAAACATGTAGGTGTTTACGAATTAAGCAAACAGTTTCTAGAATATATAAAGAGGGAAGAGTTAAAATCCCGTGATTTTTGAAGTAGCTTCTGCAATGTGTTATTCTTCTGAGGCAAAGATACCATACTGTTTTTTTTTGTAATTTAAAAATAACATCAGATTGGGCAGCTGTACTGGAACCCCAAAAAAGAACACCATATCGAAGATGAGACCTGAACAAAGAAAAATATGTTATTTTGGAAGATGCTAAGTTGATTTCCTTCGGAACAGATCATATTACATAGCAGGCTGAGGCTAGTTTCTTACTTAATAAATCGATATGAAGAAACATGTAAGGTTGCTGTCTATAAAAATGCTAAGAAATTTTACAGAATCAACGATACTGATCTGGTTATTATTAAGAAGCACGTGTTGAAGAGCTCCTTTATAGGATAATGCTACTGTTTTATCCACTTTAAAGAAAGTAAAGTAGAATCAGACTAGACTTTTTATTTAAGTAGATCAGAAGTTGTAGTTGCATGAACAGTTGCAGTATTAGAGTTCCTCCAGGTGATACTGGTATCATGAGTAAAGAGAAAAAATTTTCCATCGATTTTTAAGTTTGTGATGTCATTTATAAAAATAAGGAAGAGTAGAGGACCCAATACTGGACCTTGTGTACTCCACATACAATGCTTTTGTGACTAGGGTCAGGATCATTGCTCTAACGAGTTGTTTCTTATTTCTCAAGTTAGATTGAAACCAATTCAAAGAAATACCTCGATTTCCGTAGAAATTTATTTTTTTTTATCAAAATGTCGTGATTTACACAATCAAAAGCTTTGGCATAGCCATAAAAAAACAGTGGCAGTGTAAACATTATTTTTTAGTGCTAGATAGACCTCATGTAGTACAGAAAACATAGTATCACTGGTACATTTATTAGATAAAAAACCGAACTGACTTTGTAATAAAATCTTGTTTTCAACGAGAAATGACATAAGTCGGGCTTTTATAAGTCTCTCAATAATTTTGGATAGGACCGCTAGTAAGGCAATAGGTCTATAGTTGCAGACATTCGATTTTTTCCCACTATTATGAAGAGGAATAATAATTGCTGTTTTTAGGCACTCTGGAAATATACCTTTTTCAAAGGAATCATTAATTAGTGAGACCAGGACTTCCAACACATTTTTTGGGAAATTTAAGAAAATTTTTATGGATAGTTCATCAGTATTACAGGAAGATTTGTTTTTGATACTACTGCTTGTTTGGATCAGATCACATTTATCAACTGGTCTTATAAAGAATGAATTCGAGACCTTTTTTGAATTGGGGAGATAGGAAATAGGATCTTGTGGCAAAATAGTTGACGTTATATTATTTTTACTCACATTAAAAGGTATTCGTTTAGATTTTCAGGGTTTAAAAGAGATAATGTTTGAGCTGTGTTAGTTTTATTTCGAAGATCGTTAATTATGGACCAAGTTTCTTTTGCAACATTTTTAGAGTTTCCCAGACGATTTTGATAGTACATTTTATTAGGTGTTTTGATAAGGTTTAGATAGGTTCCTCTGTACTTGGAGATATATTCAGTGACAAAGACGTTGGTAGTAAAATGCTTGATGTACAGTAGTGAACGCATATTCTTGGCTGATATGCGGATACCTTTGGTAGTTCAGGGTTTGTGATGTTTTGACTTATTTGTAATTAAAGGAAATGCCTTCTTTAAAATACAGACAAGCCTATTCTAAAAATCGCTGAAATTATAGTCCACGTCCACAGAGGGAAAGTGCCACCCAGAAGTCAAACACAAATTTTGGAATTTACGAAAGTTATGAGCGGAAGAAATCCTACCTAAACGTTGGATTTTCGAGGATAGTTTGTTAAGAGTGCTGAACTTGGTATATATGACTATCTCATGACTAGATAGTCGTACATTAATAATTGTAGAGGTTACATCAAGGGTGAGAAATCTAAGACAATATAATCAATTATGGTAGATTGTTTTAGTAATTCTTGGAGGAGAATTAACGTGCATTGTGAGACCATATGTTTCGAATATATTGACCAAGGATAATTGGGTAGCACAAGCAACAGCGTAATTAATATTCAACCCATCGCATAGAATTTTTCTTCTTTTATTAACAAATTTAGCAGGTTCTGAAAAAATAGTTCCGTGGAAGGATCAGGTGATATATAAATGCAAATAATGTATAGAATAAGATTCTTGTTATGAACAAATGAAAATACTTTATTTAACAGATAGTCATATTTTGTTATAGTATGTATACTTTGCTACAAAAAAGGCTCGTTGACTTTAAGCCAGTTCTCGGTAACCGCAACTATCGGGGGAAATCCTAATTCCTCTAGAAACAAAAATAATTCATGTGTTTTATAGAACGTTCTTATAGAACGAATATTATTCTGAACCATGTCAAAGTTGTCATCACTAAAAAATTTGAGGTTTTTAGTCCCACAGAATACGTCGTATTTTAGATTTTGTTTAATTATTGTACATTTTTATTTTTATGATATAATTCTGGTACTTGTTTCACTGGTTTTTTTATCAATTATCGAACTATTTGGGTTTTGAACTTTTTTCTAGTTTTCCAGTCTCTTTGTGATATTTTCCATTTGAGATTTTTTTTATTATCCAAACGTGAGGCTTTTTAATGATGATTTTAACAAGAAAACAATCGATTAAATTATACTTATTGTAATATCTACTGCAAAAACCAAAGTTTCGTGTTGTACCACACTGTAAACCACGAGGAAAGCACAGGAAAATAATTACTAGTATTTGGTTACCAATGATGTTGACATAATCGCAAGATCAAGAAGAGAAATGATAGAGGCATACAACCAAATAGAACGAGCTGCAATAAATAGTGGTCTTAAAATCAATCAGACCAAAACAAAATATATGCAGGTAAGTAAAAACGCAGAAATAAGGCAGCCACAAAATATAACAATTGGAGAATACAACATTGAGGGGGTAAAAAACTTTATATACTTGGAATCCCTAGTCACGTCTGATAATAACGTGGCTTAGGAAGTGAAGAGGCGAATATTTATTGCAAATAAATGTTACCATGGCTTAATTAGGCAACTAAGATCAGATAAAGTCGCAAGAAAAACAAAATGCCAAATATATAAAACCCTAATAAGACCGGTACTCACATACGGCTCAGAAACCTGGACAGTCACTAAAAGAGAGGAAACGTTGTTAGCCACCTTCGAAAGAAAAATCTTGCGACAGGGCACAAAAGAAAACGGAATATGGCGAAGATACAACTCTGAACTATACAAAATATACCAGGATCCGGATATTATAACATTCATTAAAATAGAACGGTTGCGTTGGATAGGACATGTAGAAAGAATGGAAGACGGCGAAATACCAAACAAAATATTCAAACAGATGCCAGTAGGAAAAAGAACAAGAGGAAGACCGAAGCTGAGATACTTAGAACAAATAGAAAATGATATAACAACCTTAAAAATAAAAAACTGGAGAAAAAAAGCACGAAACAGATCAGAATGGAGAAGAATCCTGGAACAGGCCAAGACCCAAAAATGGTTGTCGAGCCAGTGATGATGATGATGATTTGGTTACCAATATTGAATAAAGAAGCCGCTAAAAGGAAAATACGAATATTACTAAATTAATACCAAATCGAGGATACATAATTTTTATAGTTTAAAGTAATATATTTATAAAAGATCAAAGTTTGATATTAATATTAGGAATAAACTACATATAAAACCGAATACTGATGATGCTTGATACTACAATGAGCTGTGTCCTGGTGTTTTCTCACTATTTATAATTAAATTACTAACAAGACAATTTTAGAATTTATTACGGACACGTCCAGAATGCGAAAAAAGATTACTAAAGATCATCTTCGGGTTCGGAGATTTAGGCCGTCCGCACATGAAGCTACTAAAAAGAAACCAGTTGGTAACTTTAGTTACCAATCAGTTGCTTATTAGTTACTGTCCATGTATTTTAATGAGTATCCGCACACAGCGCTACCAGTTACTAACCGGTCTCTAATGCATCAGTGATCAGTCCACAGCAGACTGGACGTGCAGGTCGCTTGGTGACCAGTTTCTAGTTTGTTGTGATATTTTTAAAGTTTACACGCGAAATGGCGAAATTGGTAGAACAGTCGTTTAATATAAAATTAGTGCAAGAAGTGGAAAAACATTCCTGCCTATACAACTATACGTTAAATGAATATTCGCGTAAAGGTATTACCGAAAAGTCTTGGAATGATATATTATATGGTAGTCCTTCCCGTTTTCGTACATAATTATGTAGAACACAAACATATTGTGTTATCTTAATAATTTTTTCGAGTGAGTGACATTTTTAACGCGATAATAACATTCAATAATATATAATATAAAGGTTAAAATTTAAACACCCTATGACAAAGCTACTCGTACAGGCAAGAAGTGACTCGTTTCTATTAATTTTCAGTAGCGTAGTGTGCGATTCACAGTTAGTAAACAGTTGGTAATTCTAGTTACTAACTAGTTTAGTTTCTTTTTAGTAGCTTCATGTGAGGATGGCCTTAGAGTGACTTTTTTAGAACATTTTTCGTCCGAACAATCCACACCTTTATTTAGGTTATACTGTAACAACTTCCAATAGCGATCTCCCTCGGGAATCACAAGCTGGTCGCTATAAAGGAGTGGTCGTTTAAGAGAGAACATAAGAAAATTAAAACAACCGTCACCAAATATTATTTTAACTAATTGTAATTTCAATTTATTAATAAATGAACACAATGACGTCAATTTAATATTAGGTTGCATATTTTTTTTGGACATAGTGCATAGTAAACATATCATATCAAAATATTGTTCTCATCAATAAAACACTTTTCTAAATTTCTGAGACTTACACCGACTTCAGATAGGTTTGTTATATTAAATAAAGTCGTTGATAGTCTATTCTCTAGTTTTTGGTGGCACCTCACTATCAATCAAGGCAAATTGTTCTAAATCTACTAATGTGTCTTTGATGATTGAAAATAGTTGTGCAAGTGGAATATATCTCCCTCATAATTTTCCATCTATTTCGATCTTGTGCCTCTTGCATCCAATTCCTATGACAACGTTTTAGATCGTCAGTCCAACGTGTTGGTGGACGACCTCTGCTTCGGTAGGCATCATCTCTTGGTCTCCATTCCAGTATCCGCTTTGTCCATCTATTATCTGTCATTCGAGCCACGTGACCTGCCCAATTCCATTTCAGTGTTGCTACTCTCTCTACTGCATCAGCCACTCCTGTTCTTTATCGTAGCTGGCGATTTGGGATCTTGTCTCATAGTGAAACGCCCAACAAAGTACGCTCAATCGCCCTTTGACACACACGGATCTTTTGAACTGTTCTCCTTGTCATGGTCAACGTTTCCGCACCGTAAGTTAACACTGGCAAAACACACTGATTAAACGTTTTTCTTTTAAGGCATATTGGTATATCAGGCCATTTGAAAATATGGTTCAGCTTGCCGAAGGCTGCCCAAGTCAGTCATATAATTCGCATCTATGTTATACATAAATCCGGCTTTAGTAAAGCATTTTTTTTCGGCGACAAAGTACGCCAAATCACTGTAAGCCATATCAAGACGTTGGTAATGGTAATGTTTTTCTCTATTTTTTTTAAGAGGTCAATCACTGTCTATACAAGAGCAGTTTCTATAGGTCGTTTTCAAAATTCTCTTTATGCCTTGGTCCAAGGGTTGGCCATGTGAGGTAGTATTGAGTGGAAGAAATATAAGTTTTTCATTATCCAGTGCAATATCCAGAATAAGCTTCAGAAACAATATATATTACTATATATACTATATATTTTCTATTATGCTTTTTTAGGTTTGTGTCAAATTTATTTAAACAATTGTTGAAGAAATATTTATAAGACCACTTATCGATGTGGTCATCGATAAGTCGAAAACATCGAAGATTTTTGCTTTTATCTGTGATAAGTCATTTTCACCTTCCATATTTGCATAGAACAAAATTGTAATTTGTAGTTTTGCAGTTTTTCTTCCAGGAATATTTCCCATTTCAATACAAATGTTATTGTTGACAAGGGCACGAGCGTAGAGACCCATATAATCTGCATTAAATACTTCTTTTGGAGCATATTTTTTAAAATTGTAAACAGCTTTTCTTTTCAAGATTTCAGGTTTTCGACTTAATTCGACGGTTTCGCCACATATTGCCTTGAAAGGAATATCGTGTCGACGACGAAACTTTTTTAACCAACCATTTAATGCCTTAAAGCCACTTAGATCTAGGCATTGTATAGCTTCGATGGCCTTGAGCTTGAATCATAGGCTCAGATATTTACAAGTTCATGTTTCGAGCCTTACAAAACCAAGTGCACACAGCTTGATTCACAGCAAGTCCCTAGCTAACTTCCTAGACTTATATCACATTTTTCACTTTCTTTAATTATATCCATTTTTTATAAATACGCGTTTCATTTTTCTTTTAATTACGGTGGTAATTCGAGCTTATTTTTTCATGGTACGCACGTTAATTTTTTTTTTCAAAACTTCGATTAGCTGTATCGAAGAATACCACTTGTTAGCAGTAATGTTAAAATTGGTATGAAAAAATGATTGCTTTATCCAAATCTATCTGAGTCTTTTCTGGTGTAGTTATACGGATTATATAAATAACGATTTCTGACATCTGTGAGGCACTAATTTTTCAGTCCATGTTTTGCCGGTTTATTTGTCATGTATATTTTAAATCAGTATTTTTAACAGGGCTGTTCTCAAATGCTAAAAATTACTAAAATTTGACAAGCTTGTAGTCCAGATGCTACACCGACTGAAGTATTAAAACTAATAGATGAAGATAACATAAAGGTAGCAATAAATCTTTATATTGCAATATAAACACTTAAGTAATTCTTACAGACTAGCTCAATTTATATTTGTCGCAATACCTAAACACACATTGATGTCTGGAAAATACTCGCTAATTAAGCTAATTAATAGTTTATATCAGAATTAAACGTAAAAATGCGAAGCAGATCTCGAAGAAACTCAATTTAGTTCTAGAAATGTTATGGGAATTAGAAGGCGTTGTTTGCGCTAATAATAATATTATATAATGGCTGTTTCAAGTAACTAATGTCAATGCACATAAGTCGTCGGTCCCTGTGGGACTGACGGCTTACCGTGCCCTCCGTACAACAGTGAACGACTCATCATTTTTAGGAATGAAAATGTCATTGTTAGTGCCGAGATTCGAACTCATACGCTCTGGCTTAGAAGGCCAGTATCTTGCCGCTGACCTACAACCGTAAATATCCTATTGCAAAATGTTGTTTGCGCTAAATATCCTATTACAAAAATACCGTGATCAAAGAAAAGTGTCTTTGCATGCTTCGTAGATTTCGGAAAGCCCTTTCATAAAGTACAGCATGGAAAAATAATTCAGATGCTAAAAACTATAGAAATAAATGATGAGGATATTCGTGTCAATAAGAATCTGTATTGAAATCTAACCGCCACCGTAAAAATTGGAGATGACTACATTCTCCATACAACGAAGAGTCCGACAAGGTTGCATTTGGTCTCCAACATTGTTTAATGTTTACTCGGACCATTAATTTAAAAAATCACTTAAGAGATAGCCAGCCATATGGCATGAAAAATCTAGTATAAAAAAGTAACCTACGTCCAGATGGACACCTTCAATTATTAAATCGTGTTGAAAAGTTCACAAAATTACATACTTAGGAACTATCATAACGGACCAACTAGATACAGACCTTAGAACTGTACTCTTGTATGGAATAGAAGTGTGGACCCTAAAAATATTAATCATGAACCGAATTAAAGTATTAGAGCATTCTTCTTCTTCAGGTGCCATCTTCGCTACGGAGGTTGGCAATCATCATAGCTATTTTAATTTTAGAGGCAGTAGCTCTAAATACTTGTTTTGAGCTGTATCCAAACCATTCTCCCAGGTTCTTGAGCCATGAAATTAGTCTTCTTTCGATGCTTCTTCTGCCATATATCTTTCCTTGCATTATGAGTCGCAGGATGCCATACTTCTCGCTCCGCATCACATGTCCGAGATACTGTAACTTTCTTTCTTTAATTGTAAGTTCAACTTCCTTCTCTTTACCTTTATTAGAGCATTAGAAATGTTTATTCATAAATGGATGTTGAAGATTCCTTGGTCGACAAGGAAAACCAACGAGGAAGTACAAAGGAGACCCAACAAAGATAGAAAATTACTAAAGAATGTTAAATACTGAAAAATGCCTTTCTGGACCTATATTGAGGGAAAAATGATATGAATACTACAACTAATTCTTAAAGACAACATATAAGGTTGGAGAGGTGTGGGAAAAAACAGGTTTCATGGCTAAAAAAACATTCGTGAATTGACTCAGATACCAAATTCAAGACAATTATTCCACGCGGTAGAAGATCAAGAAGCCTTCGTACTGAATAATTAACACAATTTTCACGGATTGAAGACGGAGAGAAAGACTAAGGAGAAAACGTAAACTAAAGAGTTCCAACCTACATATTACGACTAGGAAATAGAAGACGAACCAACACAAGATATAGCATAGATACTATAAATATTATAACCACTACTAAATGAATCTAACATTAACAATTATTAAACTAAATTATGTTTTCTTAATTTTCTTCATCTGTTTCTTTATCTTTTATAAATATATTTAAAAATATATAATCCTTGAATTTTTATACTTTTTTTAAACGATTATATTATGTCCTTGTGCGCCGTTTTGTTTGTACTAGTAGCTAAGATTTTTCAACTAATTTAATTCATATATTCTGTATTCACTAAATAAAATGAAATATTTAAACAAAATAGCAAATTCGATGCAATTTATGCCTTTAAAATGAAATCTATTGAATGAGTCGCATTTACGGTCAGTTTCATCAAATAATTCTGAATCGTTTGAAGCAGTTTAACAATCACATAATAATTAAAACAATAAATAGTTTAGAAATATAACCTACTATAATAATTTATGTTATGCTATTTTCTTTTTTTTTTCTTTTTATATTGCGGCCATTAAGAGTTTTGTACGTCACATTTTGGGACAATATTAATTATCACAATAAGGGACAATGTTTTAATACAAAGTCACAAACGGAGAAATATATTTACGAATAATATATAATGTGAATGTAATTCTTGTAATTTTTGAAGTATAATGCGTTATATATAATTCCCTTAAGGAATACTGATGTTAAACTAATGGTATACCATTATTTGCAGACAACGCACTGTATCCACTTCTCTCTTTTTCTGTGTTCCAAAATGTTTCCATCGCAATAGAAACAAGTAGCATCTTCTTCTTTAGGATTGTCTGCTGCAATATCTATCATGACATCATAATCGTCTTTGAAACTTACTGATTCGGATTCTGAAGAGAAATCTTGAAATATTGTCTTCTTCTTCATCTTACGTAGATGCTGGTAACTACAGGATGGTTGTTGGTTATCTAATGATTCCATTAGTACTTTCCGCTTTACTGTTTTGGCTTGTTTTGAACAAGAATTTATTAAAGTTTCTAAAGCATCTTTATATAAAGACGAGGTAGTAATCGCTGCTTTTCCAGGTGCCCTTTGAGGTCCTGTCTGTTTTTGAAAGGTTAGCACCGGTGTAATATTTTTGGGCCAAACAAATTCATTTTCATCTACATTATTGTCGGCAATATTTTCAACTACTGCATATTGTTCTTTTTCAGTATTTTCTTGTTCTGCAGCAAGGAAATCGCTTTCGTTAAAGACATAGCGATTTATACGAAATATTCCAGTCTTTCTGAAGCCATTAACGGCAATTGTACCAGTTTGCACCTTAAGATACGCCTTTCCAAATAGTTTAGCAATGTCATAACGTGTAATTGGTCTTAAATTTGACTTTAAAAATAATCTCAACATCTAACTCTCACTATAATGGATTTTTAAGGCTCCCATTAACGTTTTATCTAAGGGCTGCATGTGGTGGGTAGAATGAGGGGGCAAACACACTTTGTCAACAAAATTTTCCCTTGCCAAATTTATCATTTCTAAATTTCGACAATGTGTATGGTGTCCGTCTAATACTAGCAACACTGGTTCGTTTTGTGATGATTTTGAGAGATTTGACCTCTAAAAATCATACGAACAAGCTGAATTTTACTGAGAATGTCAATTTTTTCTTCTTCTTTTGGCATCATAACCCTGGATGGGTCTTTGCCTGTCTGGCTATGTCCTTCCATTCAGATCTCTCTTGTGCCCTTCTTCTCCATTGTCTTATGTTCATTGTTTTCAGGTCGTCTTCCACGTCATCCAACCATCTCGTTCTGGGCCTTCCTTTTTTTCGCCTTCCTATGGGCTTCCATTGTAACATTTTCTTTGTTCTTTTTGCATCGTTTTGTCTCTGCACATGTCCCAGCCATGACAGTCTTTGACTTTTCACAAATCTTACAATGTCATAACCTTTATTTAACTCATTAACCTCGTCGTTTCTCCCGATTCTCCATGTGCCATCTTCCTCTTGTAACGGGCCATATACTTTCCTCAGTATTTTTCTCTCGAATGTTCTGAGTTGGGCTTCATCTTTTTTCGTCATTACCCAAGTTTCATATCCATAGGTTACTACGGGTCTAATCAGTGTTCTGTAGATAGTCATTTTGGTTCTTTTGTCTAATAATTTCGATGTCATCAATCTTTTATTAGCATAGTATGTACGATTCCCGCTGGAAACACGTGCATTAATTTCGCTACTTACGGAGTTATTCTGATTGATTTCTGTGCCGAGATATGTAAAGGTATCCACTCGTTCGATAGTATAGTTGTCTATTGTGATATTATTTTCATTGTCAGTTATTCTTTTGACTGTCATATACTTCGTTTTTGCTTCGTTTATTTTGAGACCTCTTTTTCTTGCTTCAGGATCAATTTGTTTGAACACTTCCATTAGTCGTGGCTTATTCCTACTAATGATGGCTACATCGTCTGCATATGCAGTAATTTGTACTGATTTGGTGTTTATATGGCCGGTTATATTGGTTTTTCTGATGACTGCCTCAAGAACTAGGTAAAATAGCATGGTTGATAGGGCATCTCCCTGTCTTACTCCCATGTTGATGTTAAACAAGGGAGTCAGTTCTCCATCTACTCTGACTGCGGCTTTTGAACCCTGCAATATCATTTTTATGAGGCTGATGTATTTCTTAGGTATACCTAGATTACAAAGGTCTTCCAGCATTTTGTCTCTTTTCACACTATCAAAAGCTTGTTTAAAGTCTATATACATATTATATAGGTCTATGTCGTATTCATAAGCTTTTTCTTGTATCGTTCTTAGTATGAATATGTTATCTGTAGTGGCTCTATTTGGTCTGAATCCATTTTGATAATCACTAATTATATTTTCGGAGTATTCTAATAATCTATTGTAGATTATACCAGAAAGAATTTTGTATATTACATTTAGCAATGTAATTGGCCTATAATTCTGGCATTCCCTCTTATCTCCTTTTTTATATATTGGCTGTATGAGGCCAACTGTCCATTCCTCTGGCATTTGCTCCTTCGTCCATATTAATGTTATTAGGTAATGGATTCTTTCCCAGAGTTCGGATCCTCCATGCTTTAATAATTCTGCCGAAATTCCGTCCGTTCCTGGTGCTTTATTATTTTTTTGTTTATTTATTATCTGAACTACTTCTTCATAACTTGGATTTTCGATGTGCAGCTCCGCCGTATAATATATTGTCTCGTTCTGATCATTTTCGTTGTCTGCATTTAGATTTTCTTCGAAATATTGTTTCCATCTCATTATAATTTTTTGCTTCTCTGTTAGTGGTTCTCCGTCCTTGTCTTTGCATATCGTTAGTTTTGGTCTAAATGACTGTGTGCTTTCTTTTATGCATTTATAGAATTTTCTGCTTTCGCGTCTGTTGTTATGCTTTACGATTTCTTGTACTTGTTTTTTCATAGCCTCTCTTTTCTTTCTTCTGCATATTCTAGTCGCTTGTATTCTTTTTTCGTTATAAATCTCACTGCTATTTCTTGTATTTCTTTGAAGTTGGTTAAGCCTAGCTTGCCTTTTTTCCTCTACTGCAGTTCTGCATTCATCATCATACCAATCCGCATTTCTTTGCCTTTTGGCTTTTCCGACAGTTTCCTCGGCTGACTCCGTTATAATTGTTTTTAATTGTCTCCATTCCTCCTCTGCAGTATCTTCCTCTCTAGTTCGGTTGAGTTTTATTTGGAGAGCATTTCTGTAATCTTGTCTTTTTTTTGTTGCGCTTTTGAATCCTTCGACATTCCATTTTTTGATTTGAATATTTTTCCCTTTTGCTACTGTCGCTATTTTCTGCCGTAATTTTGCCCCTACAAGATAGTGATCTGAGTCAGAGTTCGCCCCGCGATACGTTCTGACATTAGTTATGTCTGTTGCCCATCTTTTTGAGATGAGTATATGGTCAATTTGATTGGCTTCGTTAGTTCCTGGTATTTTCCATGTTCCTTTATGGATATCTTTTCTCTGAAAGTTAGTACTGACAACTACGTAATTATTTGCTGCTGCGAACTGTGCCACCCCGAGTCCATTTTGACTGGTTTCAGTTTGCAAACTGTGTTTCCCAAATATATTTGCAAACGTTTCTTCTTTCCCCAGTTTAGCATTAAAATCGCCTAACGTTATAACAGCATCGTGTCTTTGGATTTTATCACATACATCCTGTAGTTCTCCGTAGAATCTTTCAACGTCTTCTTCATCAGCCTCTTCCGTCGGTGCATATACATTAACCATTGTCACGTTATGAAATTTACCTTTAAATCTTATGGTGCAAATTCTATCTGATATTGGTGTAAATGCGATAATGGCTTTCCGCAGTTTTTTGGTTACCATAAACCCTACTCCTCTTTCACCTTGTCTCATTTTATTTCCGGAGTAGTATAGTGAGAATTTATTCTTATGAATTTTTCCCTGGCTCTTCCATCTGATTTCCTGCAGTGCCAATATTTCAACTCCGTATTTTTCAAGTTCTTCTGCCATACTTATCATAGCTCCTGCCTTTAAGAAGGTTCGCACGTTCCAGGTTCCAAATTTTAAATCCATAATCATGTCCATTTTTCTGTGCTGAGTTCGTCGTTGTGAGATCCGTCCGTTTGTTTCATTAGCCATTGTATTCGCAACAATTGAGTTCTACAAGGAAGGGTTGTTAACCCTTCGCTTAACCCCCTTTTCATCGGAGGACCAAGGCTCCCTTCTTCGTCTGCCCTGACCCCACCTTCCACTGGGGTTGGCTACCCAGTCTCCAGTGGGGTTGCTCAGGTTACCGGTGTGTACCAGCTTGGAGGTGAAGATAGGAATTGAGTAGGAGGAGAATGTCAATTTAGGGACTTCAAAAAAGATGCAAAAAAGTTTACCACTTTTACTGTAAAGCTTCCCCCCAAAACCCCCCTCGTAGGTGGCGAAAAACGGAAAAAATCGATTTACTAATAAATCTGTACTCAGATTGTAAATATCAGTCTTCTTACGGTGTGCAAGTGGTCTATGGTACTAAAAAGTTTTCTTAATCCAGCCTGCTTGATAGGTTGATAGAAATCGAGCTATGTGATAGGCGGTTGGTTATAATTTTAGTTAATAATTTATACAGATGTGATAGCAAGGATATTGGTCGGTAAATCTCGATGTTTGCTTTGTCTCCTTTTTTGAATAGTAGAATGACTTCGGAGTTGTACCATTCTTGAGGAATCTTTCCTTCATCAATTACTTTATTAAATAAAATATTTAATACCTGTTCCATTTTCTGCCACCAATTTTCAACATTTCAACTGTAATTTTATCCTCTCCGGGACATTTATTCGTTTTTTGTTAATTTAGGGCCATTCTTATTTCATAGTCGGTTATGTCCGGTAGTTCTTCTGAGCCGGTGTTAATTATTGTTCGTTCAGTACGTCGTTGTTATGGTTGCGTATTTACCGAGTACAATTTAGTGTATAATTTTTCAATGGCCTCGCTTATTTCCTTTCTGTCTCGGACGGTGACGTTTTTCTCATTTTTTATTTCTATGATTTTTGTTATGCCGCTTGAGTTTTTTGATTTCAGTACTTTCATATTGCAGTTATCTTGTATTATATCTTTTATTAGATTGTTAGTATAGTTTCTATGATCGTTCCTAATTTCTTTCTTCACGTTTTTGTTAAAACTTTTGAAGCTGTCCGAAGTTCGATCTGTTCTGTTTCGTCTTTCTTGGAGTAGTTTAATTGTATTAGGTTGGAGTTTAGATATTTTGGCTGTTTTCGTGCTTGAGCATATTTTCTTAACCGATGTTGTTACAGTTACTTTTATTTTAATCTTCAAATACTATTGATTGTCAAATAAAAAATTTGAAATATTATGTATATTATAATATACGTTTCCAAGTTAAGAGTTAAAGGATTTTCTATGCTTTTTCAGTAAAATTGTGTTACTTTTCCATATAATTTATAAATCTTCACCTTTAGTATTTAAAATCAAATTGCGATCTTTTATTGTTTATATATTGTTTATAAGTAAAAATGATGTTTAATCTCGTGCATATTTTGTTTAATACATATTATTATCACCAAATTTATCTCATGCAGTTATTACAAAAAAAAGATAATATAATAGATACCTGTATTAAAGAATGTCACGAAAAACGCTTTTCATTTGATAATTTCTCTGGTTTAATGAGTGTTAGTTCCCTGGTCTATTTCGATTCCTTTTATTTCAGATTTTATCATAACCATATTAACCATATTTTTTCAACAGTTAAATCGAACATATTAAAAGCGGTATTTAAATTTGTATGTTATTTACTTTTAAAAAAGAAATTGTACAATATTGGTTCATTTATAATTTCGTCAGTAAACGTAAAAAATAATTCTATGTTGTGTAAAAAAACAATGCAATAATTTTAATAATTTTCTTCTGTTTAATTCGAGTCCATAAAGAAATAAAAAGGTTTAGTCACCGACCAACAAAAGCTAAACGCTAATTACATCGGCAAATGTATTTTTAATTATCCAAAAAGCTCATTACGATAGATTGTTATCAGAGAAATAATGAAAGTTTTATTCATTGCCCTAGTTGAAGCGAATTAAAGATTATAATTATTATCAAAATTCCGTTTCGGTCATTAGATTAATTGAATTTGGATTTAAACTTAATTCAATTATGGTAGGAGGGAGTTCTTTGACTCTGTATAAAGAAGAAGGTACAATATAATTTGAACTAGTAAATTATTGTACAACCTGATTATATACGAGTAGTTTCAATTATGTAGATAAAATTTTGTATTACTTTAATTGATAATATGTCAGTGATACATAGAGAATATGTATGACAATATGATAGTTTCCTTACAAAATTGTCTACGTATAGAAGTAATTTGATTATCGAACTAAATACATCAAAAATTAGACATTTTTGATGTATTTAGTTTGATAATCAAAGTATATAAGTTTTTTTCTCATATATACATCAATTTTGATTGGATTTTAAATATTGCCTGATTGGTCAGCAATAAAATCAGCTCAATTATAGTGTACTATGATTTCTTTATGATAAAATATTAAAGAAAATAATAATATAGAACATAAAATCTACCAACAAATATATTTAATAATCTGCATTTCCTTCTCCAGGATTAACTACACCTTGACACCGCCTTGGCATGCTCAATTTATCAATTTTGTTTTCAGACAATAAGATCTTAAAACCATGTTTAATGTAAACAGTGCTCAGATGACGAGAAATCTATCTCTGAATCATATCCCTTACATTCTACATATAATTAAGATCTGGCGATTGTGCTGGCCACTATAAAAGCGTAATATTCCGAAAAATATACGAAAATGGTTGCGTTTCGATTTAATTTGAGTCTCTTACCACTCCCTAACACGTGTTTCTGGGTCTACCCGTCATCAGAGAGAGTTTGTAAGAAAACTCAAACCAATCCAAAACGCACCGACTACTCCGTGTTAGGGAGTGGTAAGAGACTCAAATTAAATCGAAACGCAACCATTTTCGTATATTTATCGTTATTACTCGACGCAATGAGTACAAGAAAGATGGTAATTTATATGGGTAAATTGTTAATGCATAGTGGAATATAAATATTCCCAGCATCGCTCTTAATGGCTTGATTAAGCGTGAGTATACAATTTACTTTAATTGCTATCGACACATTTAACTTCATCTGCGTAATATTCCTATTATGCAACCAATATCTTACTGTTGCAACAGTATTTAGCCTTGTATTATCCTGCATGTAACGCAAATCAGGACCTGCAGCAGTATCAAATGAAAAATTATTGTAGCCGAGATCATAACTTGTAGACCACTATATGGACAAACACCCGGTATATACCTAAGCATCTCTTATCGACCAGGTCCTCTCCAAACTCTCACTCTTCATGAATCAAGATAGAGACAAAACCTAGCTTCATCTGTGTATAACACAGAATTCCATTCTTGTAAGACCAAAGGCACATGTTGCTGTGCCCACCAAAATCTGAGTCCATGATTCCCTGACGTAACATGGGAACTCTCAATGGACGTCTGTCATGTAGGCCAGCTTTATGTAATCTATTTCTCAAAGTTTGGTCACATACATTAAAGTTCTGGGTATTTCCTAAGGCCTCACAAAGTTCGCATGTAGTTATATGCACATTTCGACGAGCTAATCCTAATACATACCGATCCTGCAAAGAAGTAATTGCTCGTTGAAGATCTCCATGTCTTTCAGCAACATTACCAAATTGTTGTGAAACATCAGCCTGTGAAAAATCAGCCCAAATCGTATTCACAGCACCTACCATTTGAATATGTGTTAAATGCCAGTACCCCATGACTATTATTGCGTTTAATAATTTTGTTTTAGTAAAATTTTAAAGTAAATACAGACTATCTTTAAAATTTGAAGCACTTTTTCATTACAGTTTGAAGAAATTAATCTTACAAATTTGAGGCACTGTCACTTTTGCCTTAATAAAACAGTGCAATTGGCAGATTAATTTACATGGCATATCTTGATTTGTAGAGAACAAGTTTTCAAATCGAATGATATGTATTAACAAAAAAGTTTTTAAATTTTTTATTAAAAAAAGTGGAATAATAATGGTCTTACGTAGACATTTTTGATGTGTGTGCTTTGTACTATCCGCGTGCTTATCGCTGTATTTTTTGTAGATACAATTATCTTAGTATTTCGATTGTATAGTAGATCATCTGTCTCCATTCGGTCTTGTTTGTTAACTTACTAACTTACCAGTTGTGACTGATAGTTCTATTAGATACCAGACTCAGTAAAACGCAAGTTCAGTGTAAATAAAAATATATTCAAATAAAATAACAAACAAAATGTGTAAAATTGCCTTCTATACAATACGTAAAATAAAAAGACGAATCCTCTTAAGTAAATCAACTGACTTCGGTCTTAGACGCTGTTGCCTGTGAACAAAAATAAATGCTAGCGGTCTTCGGCTGGGTAGCATGAAGCAAGATCTTCAGTGAATACCCAATAATCGGGGAGCGGCTGATCACTACTCGGCCAAGGTGAGGTGCGGTGCGGAAGGATGACAGAAGTGATCTATCAACACTAAATCTCACAGCAGGAAAGAGGGTTGGATCTGATCATTACTTAAAGGCCGGGGTAGAAGCTTGCCAGATCAATACTCTGGATTGGAATTATATCTCGTGACTTTGAATGGCTTATTATACTCTCTTCCGGTGTTCCATTACCAGCGCGCATCGATAGTAGTGGTCAGCTGTTGGTGGAAGTGCCGACATTTCATTTTTTTCTACCTCATGCTTAGTACGACTTTTTTTTATTTTACTTCTATCTAGTTGTTATGATATGAGTTTTATTAATTATTGATCGCTTAGTATGGTAAGGTATCTCAGATAAAGTACGTGCCTTCTTGTGGTGGGATACAAGCAACAATATATTGGCTTATAGCGCAGTCCTTGCAGTTGGTATCTTAGTCTATACAAAAAATATAAGCGGGTGTGGGGATATATTTCACATTGGTTACATTGGTGATGTGTAGGCTACGTCGTACAAGATATGATGCTGATAGAAAATCATTCAGGTACCAAATGTTTAAAGTAGCTTTACGACACAATAATAAAATGACCTTTTCCGATATAACAAAAATTGTACTGAAATGATGACATCTCCTGAAATAAAATGTTCCGGAATTAAACTGAGCATACCAGGAACGAGAAAGAATTAGGCAAAGGATACAAATTGTGGCATATAGGGACACAATGTATTACGAATGGAGTTGGTATAACTGCTGAAATAGAAATGAATGATAACCTAGTAGAAGTTCTAAGAACGAGTGATCAGAATAATAACAGTAAAATTTGTAATAAAAAATGAATAAAGATTTGTTGATCGTTTTGTGTATGCTCCTCAAATATGTCTGGGTGAGAATGAAACAAAAGCTTTCTATGATCAATTAGAAGACATACGGAGTGAAATTTTATTAGGAGGTGGGCAATTTAAACTTATAAATAATAGCAATGTTTTGGGGGCTATAACTTTGTTTTTCAATACGATTTATACCAGGGTGTACCTACCTGATAATTGGTCCAATTTATTGTTCATACAATTTTTTCTAAAAAGTCAACGGCAAAAACCTGTGCTGATTATGGAACCATTAGTTTGTTAAGCCATTTATTTATATTTTTTTTCAAGGTAATACATGGCCGTATCTATAATAAATGCGAGGAATACCTGGATGACACACAGTTTGGTTTCCGTAACGGGTTTGAAACGAGAGAGGCATTGTTTGGGATGAACGTACTTGCTCAAAGATGTAGTGATATATCTGTAGACATGTACTGTTGTTTTATTGACATCCAAAAGACATTTAATCATGTTAAGCACTCTATATTGATCAAAGTTCTAAGAGACACTAGCTTGGATGGCAGAGACGTTCGTGTAATTGTAAATTTATATAGGAATCAAACAACATCAGTTTTAGTAGACAATTTGAAATCACAGGCTCTTAATATGAGTACGGCAGTGATGGGAGATATAAAAGTAAAAAAGAGAAACTAAACCAAAATATCAGAGAGTACCACAAAAATAAAATGGTGGGTGTTTAAAGATTGGAAACGAGGTATATTCAGGCTAAGTAAAAAACATATGCAGGAATATGAAACAAACGTCCAATACAATTTGAAGAAATATGCCCAGTATTATGAGAGATACTGCTATTGAAAACCTCAAAAAGTTTGAGGATAAAGAAAGCTTGTGGTGCTCAAACAAATATCTAGAAAAAAAGGAGAAGTGAAAACTATACAAACAGTGGCAAGAAAATAAGTTGAATATTCATTTAATTAACTGCCAAAATACTTTTTCTATTTTTTTGACACACTTTTTGTAAACTAGTATTTTCTTATTTTTATCTCTGATACATCTAATGTGATTAAAATATTTAGCTTTCATTGCTCTATGTTTGGCTATTTTATATATCTTTGCTTCACCCTAGCTGGTATTAAGTTGATTTTATAGATTTGTATACGTTTAGATACTAACTAAAAAAAGCCGCATCTAAAATAAAAGCATAGCTGTTGCAAACTAATTAGAAAAGATAGAGTGTGACCATAGAGATCGAGATCCTGGAAACTACAGAATGCAAAAGACTGAAATAGTGTATGTATGTCTATCTATATAAGGGTTTTTACAGCTGTCGCCGCCTTCCTTCTTTCAGCCAACGTCTCCAGTCCTTTCTGTTCTGCCATTCTCCATCTCTAAGGTCTCGTCTTTAAATGGCCTCGTCCACTTCATCCCTCCATGATCTTCGGGGTCTACCTCTTTTCCTCCTTCCTATTGGGCTCCAATCCGAAATCTTTGCTATCCACCTTGTATGATTTGTTCTTATCACATGTCCATACCAAATTAAACGTTTTTCTTCGATGTAGCTGAGTATGTCTTGTTCTACTGCCATTCTTCGTTTTATCTCCTCATTTCTGATGCGATCCATTTTTGTCACTCTGCAGCTTCTTCTCATAAACTCCATTTCAGTTGCTGTGATTTTGGACCTATTTCGTTTATTTATTACCCAATTCTCTGCTCCATAGGTCATTATACTGCGTACCAAGGTGTTATAAATTCTCTTCTTTGTATTTCTGGTAATCTGTCTATCCCACAGTACCCCGTTCATTTGTTTAATACATGTTCTTGTCTGTGCTAATCTGCTGGTTATCTCTTACTCGGTGGTTCCATTTTTTGAGAGTATGAATCCTAAATATTTGAATTTGTCAGTGCCGTTAATTTCCCTATTATCGTCCATTTCCAAGTTTCTCACTGGTTCTTGCTCTGTTGTTAAATATTCGATCTTTTCTAGATTTATTTCCAGTCCATTTTTTGTGTATTCCTTTTCTAATTTTCGGAGCATATAGCACAGATCTTCTTCATCTTGAGCGTTACCACTTAATCATCTGCAAAGCTTAATGTGTACAAGAAGTTGTCCTGGATTGGTATTCCCATCCCTTCACATTTTATTTTCCATGGTTTTAATATTTGTTCGAGGAATATCTTAAACAGTGTCGGAGATGTAGAGCATCCCTGCAATAAGCCTTTTGTGGTCTTAAATTCGTTGGAGTATTTATTGCCGGTTTTAACTCTTACCTTGTTGTTGTTGTAAAGGTTTTTTACGGCTTCTATTAACCTCTGAGTTATTCCGATTTCCTTCATCGTGTTCCATAGTTGTTTTCTGGGGACCGTGTCATATGCCTTTTTTAAATCTATGAATGCCATGTGTACTGGTCTATTTTTTGCCATTTTTTTTTCAATTAACTGTTGGAGTGTATATATGTGGTCTATGCAAGATCTTCCTGCCGTGAACCCCGCCTGATCTTCTCCGATTTTATTTGAGATAGATTTATGTATGTCGATATGAAAATTATCATTATGACCAAAGCGAATATTATAGGGGATTCCCACCAACCGAGGAAAATATGTAGACCAAGAAGATCATAGAGGCAAGTAGTAAACGGTGCAAGAAATATAAAGGTGTGTGAGCAGATGATTTTTATTTTTGTTCAATGTTTATATATCTGTAACGATCCATTTTATACACCTATTCGTTTGCCACTCTTGGTACATTTTTTCTGATGTCCTAGCATGTATGCATCTAATGCCAGCCATGATTTCAATTTTAACCTCTTCACTATTGTAGGAATATCATGTTGCTATAGTTAAAACCAATTTAAACCTCTCTGATTCTTTGTAGTTGTTACTGTTACTTTTTTGTTTAAAATCTCTATGTGTCCACCTCTGTCTATTTCGTCGCCACTTCTTGATGTACACTTCATTTTTTCTACATTCTCCTCAATGTTTTTTATAGTTTGTGTTCTTTCCTGGCTAATTTTTGGCAGTATTGTACCAGCAAACATTACCTAGGTATTGGTTCTTCCTATGACAAATAAGTCCTTATCTGTTTATAGATTTTGTTGTCGCATTCTGTCCATATAAAAAATTTAGTATTATATAAAGAGATAATCTTCACAATTGCATTTTTTACAATTTTTATTTTTATTTTTTATGTATGTGTTTGTGTCATCATAACTTACTACAATATATGTATACACTTTACTGTACTTTTATATTCTCATTTTAGTCACCGTCTAACATCCATTAGGATCAATTTCTTCTGTTATACATCAATATACTATTTCATATAAAGATAGAAAACTATTATTTAAAAAAAATAATTTTTGAAGTCCGCTTTGATGTACAACATAAAGAACAAAAAGAATTGTTTATTGTGCATAAAATACACTAATTAATAATTGTTGTTTTAAATTTTCGACTGACAAAATCCACTATTTTGACACAAATTCACTCCCAACATTAATTATTCAGCATTTTATCGGCCACTTGATATGTTTATTCAAGTAAGTAAATGCGCTAGTTGTAGTATAGATAAACACTAGATAGTATGTATAATTTAACCAAAACTCACATTTTTAGTGACTACTGCAAATTGTTTAGTTTACTATATATATATATATATATATATATATATATATATATATATATATATATATATATATATATATTATGATCTGCATTTTATTACTTTTTATTTAACTCTTTATTTAGTTAATTACTTTAATTAATTATTTAATTAATTATCTAAGTGTCGTAAATCATTTAAAAAAAAAACAAAACAATCTCAGGGTGCCGTTTTATAAAAATAATAAATCAGCTTAGGTTACACTTATATTTTCTCGTGACTTCAAGTATCTCTTAATTTTTCCTTCTCGGGATAAAATAAGGAAAGGAAATAAATAGAAATAACGTAAATATACAAATACAAATATCTTTTATTATCAAAAGAAATAATATGAAAATTTTTAACTATTGCAATTTTTGTTCATATGTTTTTGTACAAACATATTTGAATATTATAAAAAGAAACCTTTTCAATTATTACGCAATATTTATAATTATAATTTGAAATAACAAAAAAACTTTTATAAACTTGATGGTATCTTAAATAGCGATAATTTTTGTTCTTCTGATAGTATAGAGTCTTTTATTTGATAAAATAAAAATATGTATAAAATACATATTTTTATTTATATACAAAAAAATTATGTCATAAAAATTATTGACTGACCTTTTCACTCACACACGACGATGTCTTCTTTCGATCAGAACAGCTCCCCCTTGTTGATTATGTTAGGCTACCAATCAAAGCCTTCTTTGTTCTAAGTGTCAACCTGTCAGTATACCAGCAAACTCTTTTGCCAAAAAACACGAGCAGGCCTCTTTTACCAATACTCGTTCAACAAACACTCCAAAATTCTCTCCTCTCTTTCATATACAGTAGACTCCCTCTATAACGAGAACTGAAATCGCTGACTAATTACCTCGTTATAAGCGGATCTCGTTATATCCAACAACAAAAATACTGTGCATACATATGAATATGTAGTTTTCTATAACATTAACTTTCTATAGTGAAGCCATTCTGAGCAATATAAGATGCTTATAAATATTATTGGAATGGCGTTATTGAAAAACAGTTGTTTACTTTTATTGTCAATGAAATACATTAAAACAAAAAAGAGTTGTTTAATTTTATTGTCAATGATATACTGTAAAACAAAAAAATCTGTATTCTGTAAATCTGTATAAAGCGTATTTTCAAGAATAACATAAACTACTGCGTCTGCAATTGGAAGACGTCTGTCATTTTTGACTGCTTTAAATTGTCCAGTATTCTATCTATCATATTTTCTAAAGATGTGAAACAGTTTTATGCTTCTTCATTTGCGTTTTTTCTTTGGATAAAGTTTCTGACAACCTTTAAAAAACACTTTCCACATCTTGTCTAGAAGGACCTATACTATTAGGTGTGAATGATCAACCCTCTACAATGACACTTGTGAATCATAAATTGTAAATTTCCGACTAAGAATCATAAAGTGTAAGAAGTTTATTGCGGACGGCAGTTAAAAAGTGTATTTATTTATAATTACAGTCGGACCAAAACGTAAAAAAACACGTTTTTCAATCTTATTTTCTCTCGTTATAAGCAAATTTACCTCGCTATAGAGGGTTACAGTTCAATAGAAATTTCACGTTACATCTAATGTACCTCGTGATAAGCGAAAACTCGTAAAAACCGTGTTCGTTATAGAGGGAGTATACTGTACTAACAATCTTTCAGTTGGACTTTATAGAATCCAAGGAGGTATTCGACTTCTCAGCTTGGATCTATCTCGCTTTCCACCTTTCAGCCAGTCACTTCTAATTATTAAACTACTGGAACTTGCTTCTAAATTGACTACACAAAACTTTGACTGCTTCCCCACGATCACCATCACATAATAATCTTTACTCCAAACTTTCAAAACATTCATTCTCTTTTCCCATTCTAAACTAACTCTCCAACCAATCAGAAAATTTCTATATTCCGCCTCTTAATTGATATCAGAAAAACCAAGCATCACTTGTAAATAAACTCTTTGAAAATGATAACGGTTTTTTGTAACTTACTTTCTAAATATAATAACTAGTTACCTGGCGGCTTTTGGCATTTCCAGCGAAACAAAAAACAAAGGCTTTTAAAATATTAATAATCTACAAATACCGGGAAACAATTGTCTATTCACTTTAAAGTATTTACTAATGTTTTCCAGTCCTTTAGGGTAAAACCCATTATGGATAAATCCACTGCTTAAAACTACTTATAACAAATATTTACAAATCGATGTACAGGGCGTTGGAAAGTTATGTGCCGGCGTTATATAACAAAATCAAATTTTTATTCTATCTTTGATTGATAAACTGAATCATAACAATATATATATATATATATATATATATATATATATATATATATATATATATATATAAAATTGCTTGAGTGGAGACCACTGGCTGACAAGCGAAGCCGAGGAAGACCCCCAACGCGATGGACCGACGACCTCAAAAGAATCGTGACCAATTGGATAGCAGAGGCGCAGAACAGAAGCAGATGGAAAAGTCTAGAGGAGGCCTATGTTCAGCAATGGACAACTCACGGCTGATTGATGATGATGATGATGATGATGATGATGATGATATATATATATATATATATATATATATATATATATATATATATATATATATATATATATATATATATATATAATAACAAAAATAATATCCTGGGTTTAGATTCAGAACTGGGAACTAGATTTTAATATTCCATTAAAATCAACGTTTCGTCAGGTAATCATTGCCTTTGTCAAGATTCTAAAATGTATAAGAATTGAGAACAAGATGATATTGTAAAAAATATAGTTACCAACATGTAAAGCGAGATACTAAAGGAGGATTTAGAGGAATCTGTCATGAGTCACTTATATTTTAATGTACCCCATTCTTCTACCGCTATATTGATGACTTTATCTGTGGTATCGCAACAAATAAAATAAACGAAATTTTATATAATTTTAACAGTTATCATCCAAAATTAAAGTTTACCATAGAAATTGTACAAAATAATAAAATAAATTTTCTGGATGCCACTTTCCATCACATTAATAACACAAAACTATGTGGTTCACAAAAGAAACGTAGTATTCACGATATATTAACTATAAATAGCATTATCCATTCTCCCATAAGAAGAAAAAATGCCCTTATAAGTAATGCATATCCCTAACATCAAGACTAAAATAAAAACAAAAATTCCAAAACTTAAAAAAATCACATGTTGTTTACTAGATACCATATAGTAATTTTGCAGGTGTCTATATTGGACAAACTAGTCAACTTCTGTAATAAAGAATTCGTTCCCACAAATATGACAACAACAACAACATTGCGCCAAAGCATGAGAATGAGAGGAAGCATAAGTTTGACGTTAAAAGCATAAACATTTTAAATACCCAGAAAAACAAAAAGAAAAGGGAGGCATACGAATAAATGACAACGTAATTATTGACAAAAAGATTCAAAGAACCTAAATAAGATATATCTCAATCTGATTTAAATCTCAAAAGTTGTAACATATCTTCACTATTCCTTTTTCGACAAAAACACCCGCACCTGTAAACATAATCTATATATTAATGACAGTAAGCATTAGACATCAGATGTCAGTTTTTAGTCTGTGTTCATTCATTAATGTTAGTGTTCAGCAGTCAACAGTGCAAGAGCCGTCCCTGCACGGACCACAGGGCGCATGGATCGAACATTAGCGACAACGACGGCGCGTAGCTGTCAAGGAGAAATAAGACATTCTTTTTTGGTTTTGTTAATTTTAAGTTCTTATAAAATAATTATAATAAAGGTGTTAAAGTCAGAATAAATATTTTTTATACAAGGAATACAGTCCACAATACTTCTGAAGGCTCAGAAATAAAAAAATATTCATGGTCATTCGAACGGATTTTATCAACAAGCAACAAGTTAGTGTATTTTTTATCGGCAAGTGAAAAAGTTTATATGGCATGGTATGTGGTGAGTACACATTTTTTCATTCCTATAATACCTATCCTGGAATAAGAGAGATATTAATTTGTGTCACAAGGTTATTATAATTTCGGTTTGTTAGGATTTATTAATAGCAAGCTTTAAACTTTATTAATATTATACATAGTCGATGCAATGGATCAGTTAACAGTTTTAAAAAGAAAGCGTGGTATCTTTAAGGCACAAATTACAAAATTTGATTCATTTATAAGCAGTTTTACTCACGATAAAATAGTAGAATTACAAGTTAGGGTTGACAAATGCAAAGAATGGTGGAATGATTTTGATCAAATACAAAGTGAAATTGACTTATTAGACACATCAGAGGAACAATTACAAGAAAGGTTAGATTTTCAGGATGCATATTTTAAACTAATAGCCTCTGCAGAAATTATATTAAAGAATGAAGTTAATTTAAACGATACTATAGCAAACTCAGGTCACAATACTAGTTTAGATCCAAATAGCTTAAAAAATGTACGGTTACCACCACTGGAGGTTCCAACTTTTAATGGTTGTTATCAACATTGGTTAGAATTTAGAGATAGTTTTACTAGTATGGTCATAGAAAATTCTGATTTAAATGATGTTGACAAGCTTCACTATTTAAAAAGGGCTTTGATAGGGGATGCCCAGGATGAACTGGAGCAGCTAAAAACTACTAGCAAAAATTTTACTATTGCATGGCAACTTTTATCTGAAACATATGAAAAGAAAAAACTTATTGCACGTGGTCATATTGAAGCTATATATGAATATCCAAAAATAACTCAGGTAAATAGTTTAGAATTAAAGAAATTGTCAGGTTGTATAAAAAGAAATTTAAAGTCACTAGGTATGTTAGGTTATCCAGTTGAACATTGGGATGTTCTTTTACTTTGTACCATAGAGAAAAAGCTTGATTATTACACAAATAAGGAATGGCAAGAAAAGGGTCCAGTTAACGAATTTTCTACGATACAGGAATTCTTAGCATTTATAGATCATAAAGTACAACACTTACAAAATTCAGAAAGGGATAAACAAGATATAGAGCAAATATCAAAGGAAACAAAAAAAAGGGTGCAAAAAATGACATTATCAAAGTCATTCATTGCAACGTCCAAACAATGTGCACTTTGTAATTTACCGCACTATTTTTATTCATGTAAAAAATTTCATAATTTATCAGTGTCAGCTAGAAGACAAGAGGTAACAAAATCAAAAGCATGTTGGAACTGTCTAAAGGATGGACACTTAGTACAACATTGTACATGGGGAGGTTGTAAACTTTGTGGAAAACGACACAATACTCTTTTACATATGGATGGTAAATTTATAAACAATTCTCATTTACAAACAAATGCAACTCAACTCAACGGATCAAAGGTTGAATCACAAATTTGTGGTATATCTACCCAGAAAGAAACACACACACAGGGAAATGGCATATCTAATCAGGGAAAGGAAGTACATATTCAGGGACAAGGTGCATTCCATAATAATTCAATGGAAGGTACATCTCAATTAAACTTTTTGGGTCAGACAGGTTTTTTGGAATCACATTCGGGTGATATAGGTCAGACATGTTTTTTAGAATCACATTCGGGTGATATAGGTCAGGATTCAATTAATTTTTTAAATCATTCTAAGCAAGGTATATCATACAGATTAAAAACTGATATTTTACTTTCAACGGCCTTAGTATATATGCAAGACAAATATGGAATTTTGCATGAATGTAGAGTTTTATTGGACTCAGGTTCACAGTCAAATTTTATATCACGATCATTTTTTGAAAAATTACAATTACGGGCAGATAAGGTACACATTCCGGTTAAAGGTTTAGGTCAAGGTATAACAAACATTTCTCAGGCATTAAATGGGACACTTTTATCAAAGTTTAGCAATTATCAAACAAATGCATTTTTATTGGTAATTGATAAAATTTCTGACAATTTACCAACTTCGGATTTAAACTTGGATTTTATAAATATTCCTAAAAACATTGTACTTGCAGATGAAACATTTGGGGTTTCAAAACAAATTGATGTATTACTGGGAGCATCAGTTTTTTGGCAATTATTATGTGTGGGTCAGATAAAACTTGGCAAGGATCAACCAATTCTCCAAAAAACTAAGTTGGGATGGGTTATTTCAGGGCCAGTTAGTCAATCAATTAAGGTTAGCAACAATTCAGTGGTATGTAATTTTTCGTCTAATGTTTTGGAAAACCAAATTGAAAAATTTTGGTTAATAGAAGAATTTGGTGCAAAAAGGGTTATGTCCAAGGAGGACATTTATTGTCAAGAGTTGTTTGAAGCTAGCACGATTAAAAATGAAAACGGACATTTTGTTGTTAAATTACCAACAAGGTCAAACATTTCTGACTTAGGAGATTCTTATAGTAATGCACTAAAAAGATTTGAATTATTGGAAAATAAATTAAATAAAAATTTGGAAATGAAAATTAAATACCATGAGTTTATGCAGGAATATATCCAGTTGGGTCACATGTCAAAGGTTGAAGATAAAACTGACTTCAATTCAGAAACACTCAACTACTATCTTCCACATCATGGAGTTTTAAAAGAAACGTCTTTAACTACAAAATTAAGGGTAGTGTTTGATGGGTCAGCTAGAACTGACAGTGGTTTGTCATTAAATGATGTTCTAATGGTCGGACCAAAATTACAAGATGATTTAATGTGCATTCTTCTTCGTTTTCGAAAACATAATGTAGTTATAGCTTCAGACATCGAAAAGATGTATCGACAGGTTTTTGTTTGCAAAACTCAGCAAAAACTACAACAAATATTATGGAGGTTTTCGGATGAGCAACCAATTGAGACATACAAGCTGAAAACGCTAACATATGGGACCGCTCCAGCAGCATTTTTGGCTATAAGAAGCTTACAACAATTAGCTCATGAGAATCAATTGAACCTGCCTCTAGCTTCCCAGGTGATTTTAAAGGATTTTTATGTTGATGATTTGCTTACAGGAGGGAGTTCAATTGAAGAAGTAAAATCATTAAAGGATGAATTAAATAATATTTTGTGCACAGCAGGATTTTCACTTAGAAAATGGGTATCAAACAAACCTGAAATTTTTGATGAGGATATTCAAATAAAGGGAGACATTGAACATTATCTTGCAGATGATGTTACAACAAAAACATTAGGGCTTTATTGGAACTCAAAGATAGATTCGCTTCAATATAAAATCAATTTTTCTAATTACACAAAGGTTAGCAAAAGAACAGTTCTGTCTTTAGTTTCACAGATATTTGATCCTCTTGGACTAGTAGGGCCAGTTATAATTAAAGCTAAATTAATAATGCAATCACTATGGCAATTAAAATTAAATTGGGATGAGTCTTTACCTTTAGATTTACACACAGCTTGGAACCAGTTTAGGGAATCAATTGCAGATTTGGAGAAAACTCACATTAGCAGGCAAGTTTTGTGTTCTAATCCAATTAATAGACAATTACATTGTTTCAGTGACGCTTCAGAGTCTGCTTATGGAGCAGCACTCTACATTCGGTCACTGGATCAAGGTGGTTCTTGCTTAGTTCATTTATTATGTGCGAAATCAAGGGTAGCACCCTTAAAAACAATATCTTTGCCTAGATTGGAATTGTGTGGTGCTTTATTGGCTGCCAAATTGGCATCGGCGGTTATCGCAACAATAGGTGTTAGCTTTGATGAGGTACATTTTTGGTCTGATTCAATGATAACTCTTCATTGGATTTTGGGTGAACCATCACAATGGAAAACCTTCGTTGGAAATAGGGTGTCGGAAATACAAAGGCTTTCTAATGGATCATCATGTTGACTCGCATGATAACCCAGCCGACATAATTACGCGCGGATATGAACCAAAGTTATTAAACACTTCAAAATTGTGGTGGAATGGGCCACCATGGTTAGCTTCTCATAAATTGTCTTGGCCTACTAAGGCTTTGTCAAATTCACACATTTCTATCATACCTGACCAGAAGGTAATTCAAACATTTATATCAACTGTGCAATTTGCTGAAATTTGGAACCGATTTTCCAGCTTAGCTAAATTGCAGCGTGTTTTTGCATATATACTTCGGTTTGTCACCAATTGTAAATCATCTAATAATAAGACAACGGGTCCTTTTACTGTAGATGAAAAAGAAAGAAGTTTTTTCTGTTTGGTATATATGGCACAAAATGAAGTATTTCATCAGGAAATACAAACAATAAAAAAATCAAAACCAATACATAAATCGAGTAAAATCTTATCATTAAATCCTTTTCTTGATGATACAGGACTATTACGAGTTGGTGGACGTCTTCAAAAGTCAGAATTGTCTTTTGACCAGAAGCATCCAATCATACTCCCGAACGGTCATGTATTAACTAAACTTATAGTGATATCGTATCATCATAAATACTTGCATGCAGGTCCACAAGCATTGCTATCAATAATTCGTTTAAAATTTTGGTTATTATCTGGACGTAGCACGGTTAGGCACATTCTGCATAAATGTGTTACTTGCTTTCGTGTCAAACCTACATTGCTTGTACCTCTTATGGGAGATTTACCTAAATCTAGACTTCTGCCTACAAGGCCATTTTATAATTGTGGTGTAGATTATGGGGGTCCCTTTGAATTGAAAACAAGCTATTTACGGAATTGTAAAGTAGTTAAATGCTATATATGTATTTTTACATGTTTTACAACAAGGGCGACACATATTGAACTTGTATATGATTTAAGTACTAATTCATTCTTAAATTCATTTAAACGTTTCATTGCTAGAAGAGGTCTATGTAAAAATATGTATTCTGATAATGGAACTAACTTCGTTGGGGCAAATAATCATTTGCAGGAGTTATATTCATTTATGAATGATGCAACGGTAAAATCAAATTTTTTAGATTATTTTTCGGAACATAAGATTCATTGGCATTTTATTCCAGCTCACTCACCACATTTTGGTGGCATCTGGGAATCAACTGTAAAATCGGTAAAGTTTCATATACGAAGGGTAATGTGTAATAATAAATTTACATATGACGAAATGTATACTTTGTTGACGCAAATTGAGTCTCTCCTAAATTCCCGTCCTTTATTACCTCTGTCGGAAAGTCCAGAAGACCTTGGTGTACTCACCCCTGGACATTTTCTAATTGGAGCACCACTTGTAGCACTGCCACAAGAAGAGCTAACTGAAATAAATCCGAATAAGTTGAAACGGTATCATCACCTGACTCAGATAATTCAGAGTTTTTGGGTACGCTGGTCACGTGAGTACCTCTCTTCACTTCAGCAGCGAACCAAATGGAGAACAGCAGCTGACAACGTGAAAATTGGATCATTGGTTATTATTCAAGAGGATGGTCTTCCTCCTACTAAATGGGAATTGGGTAGAATATTGCAACTACATGCTGGGACAGATAATGTTGTGCGGGTTGTGACTGTGCGTACTTCTAAAGGTGAATTCAAAAGGCCTTGTGTAAAGTTAGCCGTCCTGCCAATGGATGAACAATAATGGTTATGGTTTACAAGAAGCGTTGTTTGAAAGGCATCACTTAAGCCTTTCAAGGGGGGCGGCATGTTCAGCAGTCAACAGTGCAAGAGCCGTCCCTGCACGGACCACAGGGCGCATGGATCGAACATTAGCGACAACGACGGCGCGTAGCTGTCAAGGAGAAATAAGACATTCTTTTTTGGTTTTGTTAATTTTAAGTTCTTATAAAATAATTATAATAAAGGTGTTAAAGTCAGAATAAATATTTTTTATACAAGGAATACAGTCCACAATACTTCTGAAGGCTCAGAAATAAAAAAATATTCAGTTAGTGTCTCGCTTACAATAAGCTCGCTTAGGTTTTACAATAACTTTGCAGTCTCAATTCTTGTACATTTTAGAATCTTGACAAAGGCAAGGATTACTAGCCAAAACGTTAGATTTTCGGTCAAAAGATGGAGAAAACAGACAAAGAAGTTGGCTACTTCATCTATTTATTTGAAGACGTTTCGCTCTCTAATTAAAAAGCATCATCAGTTCATCTAAAAAGAACAATATGAAAAACCAACATCTATAGAAAAGTCAATATAAAAGTGTTACCTCAAAAAGACATGTAGCAGTCAATGTTATAATATTTAAAGAAGCTTAAGATATTGGACATTAAATGGTTGTATAAACAATTCATTGAAACTAAATATAGTTTACATCTGTAAACACAGTTTGATACAAACATAGAACAGTAGAAGACCATGTGGTTATTGTACATGTAATTTAAAAAAGTATATAAAAAAGTATGTCCTTTTCTGGATGCTTTCTGTATATATATATATATATATATATATATATATATATATATATATATATATATATATATATATATATATATATATATACATAGAAAGCATCCAGAAAAGGACATACTTTTTTACATACTGTTTTAAATTACATGTACAATAACCACATGGTCTAAAATTAAAATAAATGAGTGAATTATTCATAACGGTTGCTTGATAAACAAAGCATTAAAAGCAAAATTATATATATATATATATATATATATATATATATATATATATATATATATATATATATATAGTAAACTCTTAAATATTGGGGAAATCTGCAAGAAATACTCTAATGTGTATCAATTGTTTCGCCGAACGTTTTCGCCAAAGAGAATTAATTTGGCTTCTTCAGGGCTGAAAGAGAATAAATTATAATTAGCTACCATATATTATCTATTAAAACATTATTGATCTTACCGTAACTTAGAATTGTAGAGTTAGAATATTAAAAAACTTTGCTAGTAACATAGTGGTGTTTTTTGTTACTATGTGCAAAAAAAGTTTTTTATAAGGATTGAAATGTATGGCAGCTATGAACTTGTCACGTAAAGGCTTACCCAAGGTTAATCGAAAAACCCAATGCAACTACATTTAAAAGGAGGTAATTCTTTGAATTGTCGGCAATAACTAAATTTTTGATTTTTAGATAGTTAAAAGTGAGGTTCTGTTTAAGCCAGAACGCAAGCGCTGACAACTTCATTAGTTCGTATGAATCTTTATGTCGTTAAGGTTCATTGGTAAAAAACGAATGAATTTAAATCCCAGTAAAGGGAAATATTATTTTGATTTTCTTTATTTAATTATATTATATTGTTCATGTATTATTGAATCTTATTGAGACGTATCTAAGAAAAGCAAGGGAATGTTATATATTTTTTTTTAATGAAAATTAATTATAAAGGTATGTTAGTTGTTAATGGATATATCAGTCAAGTTAGTTATCTGTGATATAGTATTGTTCTTGGTATCTGATTTAAGTAACAGGTGGTATATATCGTTTAGATTCTTGATGTCACTCTTAACATTAATGGAGAAATCGTTAAGGAAAATATAAGACATTTCAATGAACTCTCTTTTAGATTTATTGTTCTCACGGTGGAGATATATATATATATATATATATATATATATACAGTAAATCCTCTGTTAACCGAAATAATTGGGAGGGAGGCCGTTTCGGATAACAAGAATTTCGGTTAAAAATAACATTGTTTTTTATAATATTCTTGATCAAAGTATTGGTATTAATACTATGAGTTGATTTCGTAATGTTTTCTAATAAGTAAATCCAAAATAAAGTAACAAATTAAGGAAAATGAACAAGTTTAACATGCTTTTTTAAAGAAATCTGCTATTTTTTTGCGTTTTCGTTTGACAACGATGTTTCTCTCTCCCTCCATCGTTAATTTGCAGAACGTCATGAGTTTACCTCATTCGATTGTTCGACGAAACGTAAAGCAATCTGAAGAGGACAAAACTTTATGTAATGACAACAAAAATTAAGAATCTAGTCGTGTCCCTCACTAATTAGGCCTACTGTATAAAATCCTCTAAAGCATTGAAAATCTCGTCGACGGTCTTGTGCTGCCTGTTGCCTCTTGGGTCGTCATCTTCGTCATCTGATATGCTCAGGTTGTCTTGATAAAGAACCATATCAATGATGTTCTGGTCGATGAATTCACGTTCTGAGTCATCAGCTGCTAACCAGTCACGTATCTCTTCTTAGTTAATTTCGTCATGTCCCGGCAAATTTTTAATGAAAGGTTTAATTTCTTCTGTCGTTTTCCTACCATTTTCTTCTTCAGACTCGTCAATCAAAATCTTATCAAAAAGTTTGTTCCAGCATTTTTTCAAAGTTAAAGATTTGATCTTGGCCCACGACTCAGCTCACCAATAAAAATGTTTTATTGTTAAAGATTTGAGAATTTCGGGAACACTTTTGGATTAATTCGTCTCCTGTAATAACAGCTAAGAATGCTTCTCTATAATGTCTCTTGAATGTCTCTATGACTCCCTGGTCTAACGGCTGGATTAAGCTTGTGACATTCGGTGGCAAAAATCTGACAATTGTCACCATTTTGTAGATTTTGAGGGTGAGGGCGCATTGTCAACAAGCAACAATGCTTTGATGAAAAGGTTTTTTGATTTTAAAAAGGATTTTACACTTTGGTCGACATCCATGAACTTTTTTGGCTTCTATACCTTAAAATGCCTTTTCGGAAATATCTTTTAGAGCTCTTGGTTTTTGTGATTTCCCAACACACATAGACATCAATTGGTGAGTGAAATTAACGGAATTGTTTACGTTTTGCGACAAACATTTACTTTTTATTGACGAAATTATTGAAACTGTCAGCCGTTTCGCTTAAACGATGTTTCGGTTAAAAAGGTTTCGGTTAAGGGAGGTTTTACTGTATATATACATATTCACTTCTCCAAGAAATTAACGCACCACTTCAATAAATCAAATTTATTTGTAAACAGGCAAAGAATAAAAAATAAAACTTCACCAGATTTATTCTACATTTTATTAGTAATTATAACAATTTGTCTAATCATCAGAAAATGTTGAAGTACAGGAGAAAAAAAAAATCTTCTTCTTAAGAGAAGAGGAGAAAAAAAAAATAAAACGGAAAATTCTGAAAAAATAATGATAAGAAAAGTAAACTAAAATATGTAAAAAGTCTTAATAACGAGTGTTTCCACCTCTACTATATATAATAGCCTCACATCGTTGGCCCATACTAATTGCCGTATTTCATTTTGGTTTAGTTCTCTCCAAATCTGGATCAGCCCCTCTCCCACTTCCTGTAAGTTGTTTGGTTGGATCTGTGTCACTCTTAATCGCCTGCCAAGGATATCCCAGAGATTTTCAATCGGATTTAAATCCGGACTATGTGCTGGCCATTCCATAGTGTTAATTTCTACCTCTTCTAGATAATTTCCGACGATCTATGCAGCGTGAGGTCTGGCATTATCTTGCATTAGTAAGAAATTTTCAACGATATAAGAAGCGAATGGTACTACATGTTGCTCCAGGATCTGCAATATGTACCCTTCAGCTGTAACAGTTCCATTTTGTATGACCACTAGGTCCGTACGTGAGGTCAAAGAAATACCACCCCACACCATAACGGATCCTCCACCAAAAAATGTGGTGTGTGAGAAGTTATACTGAGCATATCGTTCGTTGGATCGTCGCAACACACGAATACGTCTGTCGTTATTGTACAAACCAAATCGGGATTTATCAGTAAATAGCACTCGTTCCCAGTCAACCTCTAACCAATTTACGTGTTCTCTGGCAAAATGTAGTCTCCCCCTTCGATGCTCTGCAGTTAATAGACGACCTCGGGCGGCAATCCTAGGTGTTAAGTTGTATTCCTCAAGTCGCTGGCGAACAGTTTCTTTATTAATTTATAGACTTCGATGTTACAAAACGTTGTCGAAGAGAAGAAATTCTTAAAAATCGATCTTGAATAGGGGTAGTTACCCGGTGTCGTCCTTGCCCTGGTTTGCGAGTATGATCCCCTGTTTCGAGGAATCTTTCTAACACCCATGAGACGGATGTGTGGGACACATTAAACCGACGACCAATTCTTTGGTAACTCCAACCTTCTTCCGACAGTATCACTGCTTGGGCACATTCATCTCGGGTTACATTACGTGATTGACGCTCCATAATAAATACAATTAACAATAATCAACAATTAAACAGTAGCCGAATAAAATTTGTGAACACTTGGAAATCAGTATATTTATAGAATTAGTACATTTTTTGCTTCTTTTTGTTTTGTTGCAAAAAAAACTATAGCGATAAAACACAGTCAATAAATATAGAGTGTACGAATAGCATATACAAGGGGCTTACAAAATATAACATTACAATGGAAATTTTTATTAACGCTAATATTTCAAAGTGGTGCGTTAATTTCTTGGAGAAGTATATATATATATATATATATATATATATATATATATATATATATATATATATATATATATATATATATATATATATATATATGTATATATATATATATATATATATATATATATATATATATATATATATATATATATATATATATATATATATATATATATATATATAATGTATCGGAATTCCAAAATTCAGTATAACGTATAACCCAAATGCCAATTTGTCTATTTAAAGTGAAACAATCAAAATTCAATCGACAATTTCACTACCGATCCTCTGGCCGGTAGTTAATCGCATATCTTATTCCACTGCATGATCTACACGTTTATAGTTTAGTCGAACGAGCAGGAAAAAGTCGTTTGAAACGCATTTGTGTTTTACAGCAGCAACAGCAACAGCAGCGCCGTATACATATAGATGCATTAATAAATCACTTTCAACGTGTTTTATTAATATGCATTGGTGGGTGGGGCCATTCTAATGCAATTAACTCTTTGAACACAAGCACTTGGAGCTCTCTATAGCAATGGTATAGGTGACTGACCCGCATATGTATGAACTTACTCACTTCTTATTTCCTAAGACAATTTTTGTAAAACGTCGATTGCAATTTTTAATAATTCGGAAATGTAGAATAGCGGCGGGCAGATAATTGAAAATAGGTACGGCGATTGTTTCGTAAAATTGTAAAATACGAAATATTATAATTTTTAATTAAATAATCATGTGTTCACTTTGTACCTATAAGGAATCTGACATGCGTTATAATTAGTTCTTGTTATGTAACTATGGAGTATTTTATTTGCCGTAATTTTTCGTCACCGAATCGAGCAAAATACAGTGTTTTTTACAGTCACTGTAACTACTATCTAACAATTTTATCGGTTCTTTATCGATAGAATAACAAAAGTTACACAAATTCGTCCACCATTTTTTCTGAATATTTTTATTAATTAACAATTTAATAGAAAAATGGCTGAATTTTAACGAGACAAGAAACGGTTAGTTTATTGAAAAACCTATAAAACAAACTGTGGTAAAAGGTGCATTTATTAATAAACATTAAAGGTAGAGGTAAAAAAATTAAAGTGGAATAAATTGATAATAACTTTTGCAAAAATTACTGGGCAACTTTCAATTTTACGTCAAAAGGAAGCTTTTGTGGTGGGCAATATTTGATACAAATTTCGAAAACAATTCATTTAATACTTTTTAAACAATTAAATTTGTTTCCCAAATTTTCGAAAAATAACAATTTTTTTATAACGCTATAAGACCGAAAATAATAACAGAAGGATTCCATGACCCTTAAATAAAAAAACAACAGTTGTTCTGTTAAATAGAACCGTAAAAATAATATAAAATTCTACTGTTGAACATAGGGCCTCCCGTAAATAATACCATCGCGTCCGGTCTTGAGTACTGTGAATCCAGTTGTACTGGATGAGCTTGATATTGGGCTATCTCGTTGAAGGACATCATCATTTACTATTAGCATCATGTCTATGTCGAGATGTATATGTATATGTATATGTCGAGAATATACAAATTGCCTTATCCATCAACCCCAAGAAGTTTTGGTCGTACGTAAATTCAAAAAATAAAAGTTCAAGAATTCCTGGTGTGATGAAATATAATGACATTACTACCTCCGACCCACAAAATATTGTGAATATGTTTGCAGAATTTTTCAAGAGTGTTTTTCTGTCATCAGATATTAATTTCAAGGCTAACTCTTCCTTAATCAACGCAGATTACTTAAATTTTTATCCTATTTTAGAGTCTGAGATAATTTTAGCTAGTAAGAAATTGAAAGACAAAATGACGTGTGGACCTGATAATATTCCATCCTTTTTGGTTAAGGATTGCATAGGTGCCTTAACTGTGCCACTATTAAAAATTTTTAATTTATGTCTTCTTAACAAGGAATATCCGAGTCTCTGGAAGGAGTCAAAAGTGTGCCCAATATTCAAAACTGGTGAAAAGGGTCAGGTAGAAAACTACAGACCAATTTCCATTATTTGCAATCTATCGAAAGTCTTTGAAATAGTTTTGTATAATCGTATTTACTCACGCACTCGTAATCAGCTGTCTCAATATCAACATGGTTTTGTCTCCAACCGGTCCACTGTGACAAACTTATTAATGGTCACACAATATATCTCAGCGGCCCTAGATAATAGAAGTCAAGTTGACGTCATATATACTGACTTTACGAAGGCGTTCGACAGAATTCACCACGGCGTATTACTTTCTAAATTGTGTCTCTTTGGTCTCTCTGAGGATGCCGTGACTTTTATGATGTCTTACTTGTCAAATAGAACGCAGTTTGTTGCTTATAATGGTTACAAATCGGAAAAGTACCTAGCTTCTTCAGGGGTTCCACAAGGTTCTAATCTAGGTCCATTATTGTTCTTGTTATTTATTAACGATCTGTGTGAATTAATTTCTGCACCATGTTTATGTTATGCCGATGATTTAAAGATTTATTCATTGATAAGTGACCTTAATGATTGTCATTTTTTGCAGAGTGAACTGAATCGTGTACATGAATGGTGTAATGCAAATCATTTGAATCTTAATGCCAATAAGTGCAAAGTAGTTAGTTACTCTAGGAAACAGTCTAATTTATACCATCCTTATATTATCAATGGCAATGAACTTGAACGTTTAAATAAAATTAAAGACCTTGGAGTTACATTTGATTATAAACTCACCTTTGTTGAACATGTAAATTTAAAGGTTAAAGAAGCACTTAAATCCTATGGATTCATAATTAGAAATAGTCGAAATCTCACTAATATTAAGGCAATTAAATTACTTTATTACACTTTTGTACGATGTAAACTGGAATATGCCTCTGTCATTTGGTCACCTTTTTATGATGTACATATCCAACTTATAGAGCAGGTGCAGCGTAAATTTTTAAAATTTTTGTCTTTCAAAATTAACGGCATATATCCCAAGAGGGGCATCAGCAATAGTGAGTTGTGTAGCGATTTGGACGTAGTATCATTAGAATCTAGACGAATTAATGCCTCCCTAATATTCCTGTACAAGCTACTACATAATCTCATTGACTGCCCTGATATTCTTCGACAAATAAATTTTAACGTTCCATCTTATCCAGTGAGAAATTCGATTACGTTCAGAAATACACAAGCTAGAACTAATCTTATGTTAAATTCTCCTCTATTTCTCATGTGCAACTATTATAATTCCTTAAGTGCTTACTGCGATATATTTCACTGCAGTTTAAAGCAGCTTACTAGGATGGCTGAGATCTACCTAGGTGATTGAGTAGTTTCTTTATGTTAAGGTAAAATACTCGAAAAATGTGTTAGTTAGTTAGTACTTATGAATTATTAATATATCATTTAATTTTAGTATTGTATTTTGTCCTATAAATGGATTCTGTTGGACAATAAACGCTATTATTATTATTATTATTATTATTATTATGTCTAGGTCTCCATTCTAAAATTTTCTTGGCCAATCTTCAGTTTCTGACTCTGACAACAGTTCCATTTCAGCTTTGTAATTCTTTTAATTGCATCCGTAACATAAGTTTTTCTCAAACTATTTGATTTGAACACTATCTCTGAGTTCACACACTGATCAAAGACCTTCCTTTTTAAGCATATAATATCTGGTCTAATATTTTGCCTAATTTCCCGTAAGCTTTTCCCCAAGTTTTGCAAAAATGATTGGGCAACTTTCAATTTTACGTCAAAAGGAAGCTTTTGTGGTGGGCAATATGTGATATAAATTTCGAAAACAATTCTTTAAATACTTTTTGAACAATTCAATTTGTTTCCCAAATTTTTGAAAAATAACAATTTTTTTATAACGCTATAAGACAGAAAATAATAACAGAAGGATTCCATGACACTTAAATAAAAAACAACAGTTGTTCTGTTCAATAGAACCGTAAAAATAATATAAAATTCTACTGTTGAACATAGGCCTCCCGTAAACAATACCATCGCGTCCGGTCTTGAGTACTGTGAATCCAGTTGTATTGGATGAGCTTGATGTCGGGCTATTTCGTTGGAGGATATCATTATTTATTATTAGCATCATATCTAGGTCTCCATTCTAAAATTTTTTTGGCCGATCTTCAATCTCTGACTCTGACAACAGTTTCATTTCAGCATTGTAATTCTTTTAACTGCATCCGTAACATAAGTTTTTCTCAAACTATTTGATTTGAACACTATCTCTGAGTTCACACACTGATCAAAGACCTTCCTTTTTAAGCAAATAATATCTGATCTAATATTTTCCCAAAGTTTCCCGTTTGCTACCCATGTCATTCATATTCTTCTGTTTAACTCTGTTGTTTGGGGGTCTCTTCCTAATTTAATCACTTAGCCCAGGTACTTGTAGGTATACACTTTTAAATACCACCGTGTCATCCGCGTATCTGATGTTATTGATACAATTTGATTTTGATATCATCAGATTCTGCTGCCTCTGTACGGATAGACGATGTTTAATTCCAGTAAAGATTGCTAATAGCTCTTAGATCACAGGTGTTTATTCCAATATTTGTTAATATGTCCATCAGCTTCTCGTGTTTTACTCCATCGAACGCTTTATGGTAATCAATAAAGCATGTATAAATATTGCGATTCACATCTCCACATCGTTGAAATAGCACTTGTATGCTAAAGAGAGCCTCTCTCGTACCCACTGAGTTCCGAAAATCAAACTGTGTTTAGGGATGGTATTGGTATTACTCCGTTTAAATATATGTCATTGAATATTTTTTGTTAGTCGTTGAGTACCGCCGGTGTTAAATGGCTTCAGCTTCGGAGTTCAGCATAGGTGTTGTCAGGTCCAGGAGCTTTGCCATCTTTTAGTTGGGATATTACTTTTTCTACTTCATCTGATGTGATTGGTAAGTTGTCATTACATATATAAGATCGTGGTTGTTCGGACCTATCATCATTAAAGAGTTCTTGTATGTATTTGGTCCACATGCATATTTCTTGATTTTTATCTGTGATGATGTTCCCCTGTTGATCCTGCTGTTTGCTAGTTGTGTTGGATTTTTAAAGACCAGCTGCTTGTTTTACTTTTTTTTATGCGTATTAAATGTATGTAGGTAGTTTACCAGAAAAAAAAAATAAAAATTCTTAAAAACGAACAAAATGGCTGACATTTGAAAAAATTGTTTAAAAACTTACCATCTTTTTGACATTTTTCAATCACAAAAATTTTATTATTATTTTTTTAGATTAATATAAGAATATTATTATAATAGGGCCTGCCTATTATGTAATAGGGCCTGCGTAGCTCAAGCGGTAGGATTCTTGCCTCGCAAGCCGGTGGTCCGGAGTTCGAATCCCACCGCCGGCAAGAACATCTAGACATTTTAAAAATGTCTATAGGCCCCAGGTCGACTCAGCCTGAATAAAAATGAGTACCTTGGGTAAAACCAGGGGTAATAATAGACGGTTGAAGCGTAGCACTGGCCATGTTACCTTCCTTGTATACCGTAGGCCCTAGATGTAGCAGACTACCCTGCTATACTCCCAATGCCGCGACAGCGGTATAAAAACGGGAGACTATTAATATAAGAATATTATTTAATTTCACATGTAGTACAAATTCAACTAAAATAATAAAACATCCTATGAGATGAAATGATAAAATTTAAATGTTATTTATCTAGTATCCAGGCATTTTTTGTAAAAGAAACAAACGAAGAAGATACAAACGAAATAAACAAACAAATTATTTAAAAGAAAAAAACTTACAAGTAAAAAATATTCTTTATTCAGTTAATGTGAACATAACTTCTTGCAGTTTATTATTAACTTCTTTATTATATAAAATGATTGTATTTATAGTTTAAACCATTATTTCTGACAGTGTAAAATTAACACAACCATTTTGAAGATGAACTGATTGAGATGAATGCATAATGCAATTTAAAAGTGTTAAATTTTTCGGTTATATCCGGAAGTTTCTCTGATCCTTGTTACTGTATTACTGTCATTTCTACCCCTGGAATTAGATCATCTCGGCTATATAACGTTCTTCAGAACTCTTTGATAGTTTTCAGGTCTTTTTGTTCATATATAACCTGTCATTATTTTGTAAATATGCCTTAACTTTTTTTTATAACTTTGCTTTTCTAACGGCTTTTGAAATTTTTTTTTAATTCCTTAGCTTGGCTACATTCGTTGTGTGCTTATCTTTCATTTCCCTTTCTTTGCGTTAGGTTTCTAATGTCTTCTGTGAGTTTTTTTTGTTTTTTTGTTTGTTTGCCTTGGAACTTCTTCTGTGCCTTCTTTAGGATGTCCACCAACGTTTCGTTAAAAGCTGTTCAATATTGGTTTCATCTTGCACATCTGTCTGTAAGTTACTTTCTATGCCTTATTGTATGCTCTTGTGTTAGTAATTGCAGTGCTTCTTTCCTTTTTTACATCCAAGACTGTCTTCGTTGTAACCATCTATGGTCACTTCCGGTTGAAAATTAATTTAATACAGTTATGTCTTGAACAGCGTCTTTTTTGTTAGTAATTTTATCTTTTAACTTTTATCTTTGTGGTGTATTCTGTAATTTTTGTGGCTTTTCATTTGGATGTTGACCAATATTAACTTATGATCGCTTCCTATTTCTGCCGATGTAGTGCCCTTACATCCAAACTTTGGAAAGAATAGCTCTCTATTTGAAATAATATAGTCAATAATAGATCTTTGTCATCTGGGATTTTCAAAGATATGCTCGTGTTTTTTTTGTTGTTGTGAGTGAAAAAAATATTATTACATAATACGCAATTTATTTGTACTGTAGAAGTCCGTCAGAAGATCACCGTTTTAATTTATTTGTCTGTTCTGTAAATTACTAAAGAGATTTCGATGTTAAAACGACATCTTTGACGTTTGCTAAAAGTGTTTTGCTTTTATCCTTTATGTTTATTTTCACCCAAATTTATAGATTTATACGGTTTATCTGTTTTGTTTCTTAACAAACGGCGGGACTTTCCTCAGTATCACTTCGCTTGTAGAATCCAGCTCCCCGGCGAACTTTTTTATTGCTATCTTGATCTAAACGCGTACACCCAAGAAGTAAAAATAAACACAAACAAGAGTGTATAAGTACATAAGCGCACGCTCCAGTTGTATACCTTTAACTTTTACAAAACACGACTTTTATTTCAGAACTTCCAGAAAACTTTTGCATTCCGCTAAAAGGAGTGGTAAGCGTTAAAAGGGCAGATCGTCGATCGAGTTGAATGAAGAGAGAAGCGCCCTTAAAAGTGCGGTCGGCGAACAAGAATGGGCGTTAAGTGAAAACTGAAACGTTGTTTTAACTGGTAAATTCTTTGGAGATTTCAAGATATTTAATCTTTAATTTCGTAAATGGTTCTTACCGACTAAATTAAAAATTATACGTTTTGAAATATTTTTAATAAACCGGAAAGGTCTTTTTTATTAACTTTCTGATTTACTGCAGGGTTGATACTCGCTGTTTCAGACGTCAACGAACATTAACTCCGCAAATTAGTTTTGATTAACGAAAAAAATAATTACTTGGTTCATTTTTTTCAGTCATTTGATTCACAATCAGAACTGATTTAAGATTCCCTAACCAAGAAATTGGTATTTTTATCACACTATAGAAATAACAGTTTCCCTTTATACCACTAGTGCAATTTAGCAATATTTTATGAAGCGAAGCTTCTATACTAGCGTTATATTACTTTTTTTCTATAGTAAAATTCTGAGGCGGGTGTCACGGAACTAGCACCACGAAAAGGCGTCGCTGGTAACGACACGAAAAATACTCTTGATCAATTGGTTTTTAGTCATCATATATTTATTCTAATTTAATTCAGTGTCATTAAAATTGTAATGCAGCAGTGCTCCAAATTTGCCGTGGATTTTCGATCACTGCCATGGGAAATATAAACGAATTGGAATTTTATTCGAAATTTGTAAGACCGTTAATATTCGCTTTACCAGACGCAAAAGATTAAGTCTTAGCTGCAGCATGGCTGAAAAAGATAAAGCTAGACGAACAGGCAGGTAAAAAACTTAAAACTGACTATATTAAGTTGTTGCAGCGGGGTAAACCAGCAGGGGTCTGTGTTACTTGTCCTGGCTCTGAAGGAGATCCTTGTAAGCCCTTAGAACCCACGCCAGATAAAAAGAAAAATTAAAATGATATTGGGAGACACCCCTTCGGTTAAGCCATTGGCTACTAAAATTCCACAACAAGAAGAAAATAAACATCCAATTTGAAGCTTAACATTAATGGAAGTCCTTAACGCACCAAGACCTACTGCAGCTACTGGCGCCAAAATTACGTTAGAGAAAGGAGCACAACAAAAATATAAACCGCTAGCGTATACGGATTAGGATTTGGAAGAAGAATACACTGAGATTGAAAGGGCCTTGCGAGATTTTGAACGTGGTGAAATTATCGAAGAGAGAAAGAAACGACGCAAGGCATGTTCATTTAATGATGATGAAGAAGATGACCACGAGGAAGTTCTTATCTTGACAAGCAGAGTGGGCATTTTGACTCCAGAGTCTATCGACTCTGGAGTCACCATTAGGAAATCCTCTGATCTGCCATGACAGGATCTTGTGGGATACCGTTCTGTGATGTGACAGATGGTTTGTGGTTGTCCGCGGCCACAGAGTGGGGATGGTCGTTTACCCCATTTGTACATCATGTAACCGCATCTGCCGTGTTGGGTTCTGATTCGGTTCAGCATAGTCCATGTGTTACATGGTAAGTCATAACCTGGTGGTTTTTGTGTGATGTAGGGTGAGCTGCTATTTTGTTGTTCCATCCATTCTCGAGTCCAAGTGGTCGTTAAGTTAAACTTATTTTTCACAGCAGCTTGTGCTGTTTTTATTGGCCGTTGTCTGGAGCGTAGACGGTTACTGTTGGCAGCATCTATATCTCGATTGATTGACAGGATCTCGTTACTAAGTATCTTTCTGTACTCACTAGTGAGGGAGTCTGTGCGCCGTAGTTTGGGTGGTGGAATGTGGCTCAGTACTGGGAGCCATTGCGTAGGGGTGGATTTTGATAAAGCTAGCAATCATTCTCATTGTATTGTTCAATTGGGTATCTACTTTGTGTATATATGGGCTGTTAAGCCAGGCTGAAGAGCAGTATTAAGCGGTTGAGAAGACAAGGCCCAGGACAGATGATCACAAGGTGGAAGCTGATGCTCCCCATATTGTGCCGCACAGCTTCTGGATGATGTTGTTTCTACATTTAACTTTTTCCGCTATTTTTGACAGATATTCTTTGAAAGATAGGGTTCTGTCAAGAGTAACCCAAGGAACTTTGGTGTTTTAGTGTAAGTAAGTGTGGTGTTTTCGAATTGGATGTTGAGTGTTTTTTTCGCAAACTTGTTATTTAGGTGGAAACTGGAAACCTCTGTTTTGGTAGCGTTTATTTGGAGCCTCGATTTATGGAAATACTTTTCCAATATGTGTACGGTCGCCATGAGGATTTCTTCTGTTTTTCCAAATGACTTACACCTTGTTGCAAGGACCCAGTCATCGGTGTAACCACACTTCCTTGATCTGGTTTCTGGTATACCAGCGATGTACAGGCTAAAGGGAAGAGGAGCTAGGACAGATCCCTGTGGCAGTCCATTCTTCAGTTTTCTTGGGGTGCTGATATCGGTTCCCATGACTACTTGAATCGTTCGGTCGGCTAGCATGCTGTTGATTATTCGAGCGGTGAATTTACATAAAATTGTACTTAGGAGCTTGTAAATCATGTCTTATCTCCAGACTGTATTACAGGCCGCTGTTAGGTCTATGAATGAGGCTGCAGTTTGAAGTTTTCTCTGGAACCCTGCCTCAATAAATATGGTAAGTAAAAGAACCTGATCTGTGCCGCTTTTTTTCGGTCGCAAACCTACCTGATCAACCGGTATTGATTCAAGTAGCTTTGGACTAATTCTGTTATAGATAAGTCGTTCTAGTAGCTTGAACGTCGCCAATAGTAAGTTTAGTTTTTAGACTGTTATCATTTGGTTTCCCTGATTTTAATATGGCAATGACCTTCGAGCGTTTGAGTTCCTGTGGTATGGTACCGGCCTACATAATGTCTGTGAAAAAGTGGGTCTTCCATTCTCTCGCGGGACTTTACCTGGATTTACATCCTTAAGAGCCATAGTGACTTCTTCGCAAGTGAAAAGGCGGTAGTATTCGGTTTCTATAGATTGAAATTTGACTATTGACTATATTTGACACATATGTATACACTTTTATTACACATAAATCAATTATCTCTAACGGAACTTTTCGTTACATTTTGCTTCGTACTGCTTGCGGTTATTTTCTAAATTTTTTGCTAACACTTTCGGATGTTCTTTAAGTTTCTCTGTATGTTTTTTTACGCACTTTTTGATATCATATTTGACGTATATTAGTCTGGCGCGGCGTGTTGATGATGGATGGTTTCATTGGTTATCAACCATGGAACTCCTAGTCTTGTTCTTAATATTTTGGATTGAAATCTTTGTATTATTTTAATATTGAAATATGCGGCGGTTCACCATAATTCTAGTCCATGAGTCCAAATTGGTTTCAGGACGGATTAATAGATTAATATTTTATTTTCAGTTGCTAGTTTTGATTTTCTACCTAACAAACAATATATGTTTCTCAACTTATGACCAAGTTGTTTTCGCTTGGTAAATATTATGCTTCTTCTAGTATAATCTTCTGTAAAAGTACATAGCCATATATTTGACTTCGTCACCTTGTGGGATTACTTTACCCTTTAAGTATACTGTCGGACATATTTCCCTACGTGTGGTAAATGTAAGATGTAGTGATTTGCTTTCATTTATTTTGACTCTTCATTTTGTTATCCATTGTTTTATTCGATTCTAATTATTTTGTAGGATTTCTGAGGCTATTTTGAGATTTTTGTTAGATTATAGTATTGCTGTATCATTTGCAAATGTGGGTGTGGTAATGTTTGTATCTGTTTATAGGCCAGCAGTGAATATAAGGTATAATATGGGTCCTAGAACGCTTCCTTGGGATACTCCAGAGAGAATTTGTTGTATTTTTGTGTCTTCATTCTTACTTGTTGGTGAAATTGGACTCTAAGATTATATGGTAAGTTGTTGGTAAATTCTGTTTTAGTTTACATAATAGACCTTTATGCCATACTTTATCAAATGCTTGGCTTATATCCAGGAATACCGCTCACAAGTACCGAGCAGTACAGATAAGTCTTCATTAATTCTCTATAGAACTCCATGTACTTGTTGCATTTCTGAATATTGTTTTATAAACCCAAATTGTGGGGATATTAGTTTTTTGTTTTCTAGTATAGGCATTAGCCTAGTAATCCTCAGCTTTTCAAAAACTTTAAAACCACTGGAAAAAGATTAATAGGAAGGTAAGATTGTATATTTTCTAATGATGAGGATAATGATATATACAAGTTAGCAAAGAGGGAAGCAAAGCGCGGTGTAGCTACTGCTAAGGAAGTACGTCTGTACAGCTATATAAAGAGTTGTAAACACACGAGGGGACGAAAAGATTATACAGCATTGCTTAAGCAAGGGAAAAGTTATTAAAGGACTTGACCTTGACTTGACGATGTTAAAATAAACCATAATTGGTGGGTGTACTTTAGAAAGTTGCTAAATGAAGAACACTAGAGGAGAGTCAGAGGATGAGGTATCCCAAATGAGAATGTAATACCGGGGATAGCGAGAGATGAAGTTGTCGAGGCGTTAAATAGGATAAAGAATAGTAAGGCAGTAGGACCTGATAAATACCTGAGGAGGTTTGAAAGGCTCTAGGTTAGGAGAGAAAGGAGTGGATATTTTGTGGCAAATCATGAGTAGGATGTAGGAGGAAGAAATGATGCCCCATGAGTGGAGAGAGAGTGTGATTGTATCATTATATAAAGACAAAGGGGACATTTAGGACTGTAAGAACTATACAGAGATAAAATTAATGTCGCATAAAATAAAAAATTGGGAGAGAACTGTAGAGCAAATGTTAAGTAGACATTGTTGTCAGAAATGAGAATAGAACGAGATTAGAACAAAATGTAATGTACAAGGTATAAACGAGTGGATACTAAATGAAGAAAGTCGTTAAAATAGCAAGATACAAATCATTAAGTGGTAAAAGAAGTATCAGCCGACCGCGCAAGAGATGGAGTGACAATCTTCCATAGAAGCAAAGTTGCTTGTACAGGGTGGTCCTTAAGTAATTATACAAACAGAAACCGTAGATTCTGCACTTTAAAATATTACGATTTAAGCCAACTTGCTTTAATAAAATGTTAATATTAAGAAAGATACAGGGTGTTAAAGTGGAAATTTAAAATTTTTCGCTATAACTTTTACGTTTGTAAATATTTTGGACAAAAATCTACAGTTGGATGCTTTTGAGTAGGATAAATTAATTTTATACTTACTTTAATGTAACTAATAGAGGGCGCCTTTTGCTCTTTAAGTTAGCTCTATTTGTGTTAAAAAATGTTAAAGATACGTTATTTTTACAAAGAAAAGGTATACTTGTTAGTAACCTGAAAATTCAACCGTTTTCGAGATAAATGCATTTTATAAGTCAGCTGCACAATAATTCTTAGTTTGATATTTGTGCGGTAAAGCACTGAATACCTGTAGATAAGCATAATTCATAGTTTATTTTTATTAAAACAACTTAAAGATGATAATGTAACAAAATGCTTTGTTATGGGTGCTAAATGTCTTATTGGAGAAAAGATATTTCATCTTCTTCTTTAGGTGCCGTGTCCGTATTCAGACGTTGGCCGTTATCATGTTTACAATTTCCCTTTGCTATCGCTTCTTAAGTTTCTATAATGGAGTTGTATTACTTTTTCTCTATTGTAAAATGCTAAAAACCCAAAATATGTGGTTTATGCAAGATGGTACACCACCACATTCTAGAGAGAAGACAGTTAGAACATACTTAAATACAATTTTTCTGAAGGTTGTATTGGTCGTGGTAGTCATATTCCTTTGCAATGTGGTAAGATATTGATATAATTATTTAATTCATAAAAAATCCGAAAAGTATACTTATTTTTTATTACGTAAATTGTTTACCCATTTTTATTAGGACAAATAGAAACTAGAGCACACGTATTGAATAACACATATTATGTGTCCTGTTTCATAATACTTTTGCTACAAATCTAACCTGACAGACTCAGCATTTTTACAAAAACATCATCGTTGTCCTAATAACCGATATTTTTATAAATATAGTAAACACACAGGCAATTAAGTTCAGCATAATATTAGTTCGGTAGTAAATCATAATAGTCCATTTGTTCGAGATGTAATTATAATTACTCGTAAGCTGTAACGTAATCATATAAATAAGTAATGTCATCGATAGCTTATTCCGTGTGTATATAAGTAACCAATGAACGAGATACATCACAGTTTAATACATTATTTAACTTCTGCAACAAATAAGATGTAGTTCCAAAATATACCATAAGATTTGGATATGTATCCAAAATAATATATTCATCCATTATACATTATAACCACCACGTAACCCCGAATTTAATCCGCTTGATTTTGGTGTATGGGGCGCATTAAAACAATGTGTCTATAAGAATCCCATAAACATTCGCAACCAACTATGGGAAGAAATAAATACTGCAGCAGTTTCTTTAGAACCAATGATGCTATTTAATATGAGACGATCTTTTATGGAATATATTGACAAATGAATTAAAGACAATGGTGGACATATCGAACACTTACTTTGACAAAAAGTTATGTTATTTAGTTTAGCTATTTCTTAATTTGGTTTGTAAACAAAATGTTTTGATTATGACTTATGATAATATTAATTATCCTGCTGATATATTTATTTTATTTAATATTTCGTTAACTATTAACTTTAGTTAAAGGTATTTTATACCAAAATTCAGAACTATTAATGTTTTTGTCTATTTTTTCTTCGTTGCCTGGAGTAATTGCCTTAGATCAGAATTATGCAGTTGATTTTTAAAATGCGATGATCTCGAAAACTGTTGAGTTTTGAAGTTATTAACAAGTATACCTTTTTTTTTGTTAAAATAATGTATTTTTAATATTTTTTATTCTAAATACAGGTAATTTAAAGAGCAAAAAAGTTAAGTGCAAATTTATACCACATATGTGGCATAAGTGGCGCCCTCTATCAGTTACATCAAAGTGTGCATCAAATTATAATTTCTCATATTTAAAAGTACCCAGTTGTAAATTTTTATACATAAATGTTTACAAACATGAAAGTTATAGTGAAAAATAAAATTTTAATTTTGCAATTTAACACCCTGTATCTTTCTTAATATCAACATTGTATTAAAGCAATTTGGCTTAAATCGTAATATTTTAAAGTGTAGAATCTACTGTTTCTTTTTGTACAATTACTTAAGGACCATCCTGTATAAAGAAAGGAGAAAAAGAATTGTAAGAATACAATCTATTCGTCATATCAGTTTTGATAATATCTTTTTAACTGGTATGTTGTGTTCCAGTTAGTATGTCATAAACTGAAAAAGTATTTCTTGATGGAGGCTTTATGGTCATTCCTTGGAAGTATTTTTGACTCCCCGTTTTAAGACTCCCTGTTTTCATATAGTGTAGATTTATACAAATTATTCTATCCTGCCATGGTATTCATAAAAAAATATTTCTATGTTTTTTTCTGACAGCAACATGAGTTTTTCTGCAGTACAACCGACCTACAAAAGCTTCCTAAAAAACTTGAATTCTTCAGGGGTGCTTTTTATTACCACTGTTATTTAATGTCTACTCGGATATCATTTTCAAACAGACTTTGCAAAATAAAGACTGGAGTAAAAATCCATGGTTGACTGAATAATCTTGGATACGCTGTAGATAATGTAATAAAGTCTCTAGGGCATTTATCGCATCTAACAATACGATAGTCTCCATGGCGCTTAAGGGTTGGATTGTGTTAAATCGACAGGAAAAAAAGATGCTTCTAAGAGAAAATTTATGATATTTAGTCGCCAAACTCACGACAATGCTTCGCTACAGATAGATTAACAAAACATTGGGAGATTTACTCACTAGATCCAAGTAAAAAGATCAAATGCATTAATTGAAGCAGCTCGCACAATGTTTCTAAAAAGGAAATTATTCTTCTATAACCACAGCTTAAACCTAAAATTAAGACTAAGAATGATCAAATGGATCATTGTTGTTATATGATACCGAGACTTGACCTCTTAAGGCAGATACGATCGATCGCCTAGAGGCGTTTGAGATAAGGTTGAATAGAAGAATGCTCCAAATATCCTGGACAGCGATGCAGATCAACGAAGCTGTGTTAAATAGACCAAATACTTCTGTAAATACGCTACAGTTCGGCGTCAAACACTGAACCTTTATGTGTTTGTCCTAAGCTGTGTTTGTCTTATCCAACTATGTAAGCCGCTTCTAACTCCGATTATGATTTTGACTAAGAAACGATATGTTCAGACTGGATATGCGGGTAGTAATTCATAATACAATTGATGCGTGAGAGATGTATTTACAATCGGTGGGCTTGTTGCAAGGAAGAAGTTTTGGATTGGTTGTATTATGAGACTGAACTGCTCAATATCGTAGCCTGTATTTAATTTTTTCGTGGAATAGGAGTGAATGCAAAGGTTAATTTTCATAATGGTGAGTAATTTTAAATATGAAATCGTTTCTAGTGTAAAGTATTTTGATGGTTTAAAAATATTTGAGCTACTCAAACTAGTGACAAGTTTTGACGACGTAAGTGTAAAGGTAATTAGCTAATAGTTGTTGTTTGGAAGCTGGGTCAGTTCTTAATAGATGAAGAGCGATTATTAGTGCTATTGTTTAAATGTCGTATAGTTTTTTAGTACCATAACATATTGCACTGTAGTGCAATAAGTAGTTGTAAGCGACTTATAAATTTAGTAGCTTTCTCGTATCTATATCCCGCATACGTTGGTGAAATTTTCAAGAGATTAATTTCAGGTTGACATTGAAGCTGTGAGATATTTATATAGCTGTTTGAGTTTAAAGTGCAGTCGACAGTTACCTCCAGATAACGTATTTGGCTTGTTTGTATTAGAATGAGTTCACTTAATGTTAAATTATGTTAATGTTTTTCGTATTTTTTTTTACTGAAAACTACACAGTCTGTTTTTTCAGAAAAGAAATATATATGATTTTCTATTTTTATAATCAGTTCATCTACCTCTTCCCAACTTACGATATTATGTTTGAGACTTTGATGGGTGACTACGGAGACTACCCATTTTGCTCTCATATTTTTTAACCCCTTAGTATAAATGTATGTAATTGTCTGTATCCTATATTCCATTTTCTGTTTTCTTAGTTTCAATTAATACGCATATATCAATATTTTTCATTTGTGTTTCTGTAATTACCTTTTTTTGTTTAGTTACAATTCTCTACACTTTAATTTCAGTAAAGATTAGGTTTTCTTAGCTGTGTCCGTTTACAATTTGATGCTGCCTTTTTGGGGCAAGGCTTCTGTATGAAGTTTTTAACAGGTTTTTACTTTTTAAGGATCTCTCGGGTGTTAACTCAACTACCCAACCCCCAACCTAGATGACCAGGTAATTTGAACTAAATCATATTTTCATAATTTGAACCTTTGAACGTCCTCCTTTCACACCTCTTGCGTAAAGAGGCTTCAGGCTTAGAACTGGAATAGAGGAGTTCTAAGACTTTAACAGTATCAAAGCAAAAGGAAGTTCGATTGTAGGATACTAGGGCGAAGGAACTAAAAATGGACGTATGTATATACGTATGTCTAATCCACTAGAAATATTATGACAATTATTGGTTATTTTATACAGAATATATATATATATATATATATATATATATATATATATATATATATATATATATATATGTCGCTAGTTCTTCTAACATGTCCATACCACTTTAGTTGTCAGATTGCTGTTCTTGTTTGTCCAAATCTTTGTGTAATTTCTTCCTCTGTTGTTGCCTTTTTCGTGATTATAAACCCCAAGTATTTAAATTTATCCTTTCCTTTGATTTTGTTCTGAAGCTATTTTCTTGTGGCATTTTAAATTAATTTATATTTAAATGGGAATAAGCCACAATTAAAGGTTAAAATACGTTTATTGACGTTTCAATTTCCACTTCGGAAATCGTTCTCAAAATACAAACAATTTACTAATGTTTGTATTTTGAGAACGATTTCCGAAGTGGAAATTGAAACGTCAATAAGCGTATTTTAACCTTTAATTGTGGCTTATTCCCATTTAAATATTTTTATATAAAAATCAACATCGTATGCAGGTGCGTGTGTATTAAATAATAAATAAAAATAATATTAATATTAAATTTCAAAATGATATAAAAAGTGATTTAATATTTTAATTTTTAAATAGTTATATCATGGAGGACAAAACCATCTGTCATCTTTGTGGATATTCAGTAGCATTAATTCCAACTTGTGTTTTCAAAGAAAAATCCGTTAAAAGCTGTGTTTTGGTAATTAAAAAAAAATAAGATAAAAAACATTCAATTAAAAAATTAAAATATTTAGAAGTTTGTGAATATTTTTCAAAGAAGTATACATAAAGAAATATATCTTTATATTTAAGCAATTTAAACGATACTGATGCAACTCACACAACACGCCGCAACAATTGCCTGATAGTTTATTAAAAAAAAATAGTTGGAAGTGTTTGAAAGAAAGTTCTGAGCCATGTGGTTGCATAAGCACGGTTTGAAGTGTACTGATTTTACTGCTCTAGCTGCCACGAGCAAACTTGCATATATTCACAAAGCGATATTATTAATCTCGAGGAGAAAAATACTGATACTGAAGTTATTAACGTTAATAAAATTTATTTAGAATTACATGGTGAACATTTTTGAAGTAATTTTCAACTTCTAAGATGAAGATTTTGATGAATTAATAGATCTTTCCAGTCCACAGCGCAAGAAAGAACGCTTAGACGAATAATTATCTGAAAATTGAAGAAAAAAGATACTTTCTATACGAAATACTCATAAATAGTAGTGTTTAATTAAATCCTATAAAAGAAATCTAATAAATTAAAATTAATTGTTGTGAAGTTCATTTTATTAATATATTAGTAAATTTGCCGGTGGCATGCGATGGGGGATCCAATCAATTGTCATCTAGAGTCAGTCATTAAATTTTTAAAATTATGAACTTTTTGCATATAATCAAGGTAAATATGTATAAAATATGTAAATATGTCGCTATGTGCTCAATAATAACGAATGGTATATGTGTACTATGCGACAATGTGTAGTGCCCTTCTGGTAGTCTCTTTGTTGGTTTTTTTTCTATCTAAATATATTCGTTATATCCTCCCCTTTTATTTGCTATGTCGCATGTTAGCATTCGATCAGTTGTTTATTTTGTATTCAGCCGGAGGCCTTCTGTAAGTCAATAAATCAAAATTTTTCTTATAGTAAATCTACTTTGTTCTCCGCTGCGCAGCAGAGGACTAGGACCGATACGCTGGATGGACGACATTAAACGAATATCCAAGAAATGGCAACAAGTCTCACAGAACCGTGAAAAGTGGCAAAAAATAGGAGAGACCTATGTCCGGCAGTGGACAGAAGAGGTTGCATAATAATGATGATGAAATCTATTTTTATCTATACTGCTCTATGATGCCTCGTATGTCGCAATACGTTCAATAATATTGAAGATACTGTGTAGTGCCCTTTTGGTAGTCGCCTTATTTATTTCTTCTATCTGAATATATTCGTTATATACTCCCCTTTCATTTGCTATGTCGCATGTTAAAATTCGTTCAGTTGTTTATTTTGTACCCAGCCAGAGGCCTTCTTTAAGTCAATAAATAAAAATTTGTCTTTTGGTTAAACTTTTATGCTAAACTTGAATTTTTATGCATAGTGCTCTATGACATCTCGTATGTAATTAAGACAATGTGTAGTGCCCTTTTGGTAGTCGCTTTGTTTGTTTTTTCTGTCTTAATATATTCGTGATATCCTTCCCTTTCATTTAACGTATCACGCGCTTCAATTGGACCTAACACAACATATTCACTACCGCCTCTCCTTTCCTATAATGTATCATACGTCACAATCCGACGAACTATTCAGTCCCCACCACAAGACGCTCAAAAAATTATTTAATTTTACATAAGTCTGTTTAATTTGATTTAATTTCATTTAATTCTATTAACCTTTATTTAATTTTATTTAATCTTATTTAATTTTAATTTTATTTTATTTTGGTAAAGCGTTTGTTGTTGTTATTGTTGGGGTCACCTTTTTTTGTATGTAAAAAAACTGGCAAGTTTATAAAAATATGGTTTAGTTTTTTTTGTGCAAGATTTTAAAGAATTCCAATTAAAAAAAAAATAAGATTGCAAAATTATTATGCAAAGTCTATTGAATCGATTTTAATGAAATTTTGTGAACGGTTTTATTATATTATAAAGATTTTTTAGGATTTGTACCATATTATAAAGATTATGAAGTTCCTAAGTGCAATCAAAGTAGTTAAAAAAATTGTTATTTTTCAAAAAGGGTACTAAATGAAAACATTTTTAACCATTCGTATATTATAGAAAATTCAATTATCGCTGTTTTGTTTCAATGAATCGTTTTAAAGTTATTAGTAAGGAAAGTAGAAAAAAACGATGTTTTTAATAATTTTTAATTATTTTGATTTTTTATTAATATTCACGACCTATTTAAGAGGGAGAAAAAGTCAATTATTATTAGTGAAGTTATCACACAACTTTTTCTGCAAAACTCAGAATGCTACCTCACACATTTTGGTGTAAAATTGTACCGAACGAAGATGATTTGAGGTTTCCAACCCAAACGTTGGTATAGGGGATAAAGGGGTAGAATGCGAAAACATGGAGTTGAATCCAGTTTACTCCAATTAGCCTCTTCTACTCAAATCCGACTCTCACCTTCATGCTGGTATCCCCTGTAAACCGAGCAACCCAACTGGAGATCCCGTATCCAACCCGGGTGGAAAGTTGGGTCGGGAACTGACGAGAGCGGGTGAAATGGCCCTCCGAAAAGGGGGTTTGGCGTTGGGTTAACTACCCAACCCTGTAAAAAACCTTTTGTTATGAGAGCTACAAAGAAGGAAACCGGACTGTCTAACCTACGACGAACTCGCAAACGAAATAAGGATAATGATTTAAAGATTTGCACCTGGAACGTAAGAAGCCTTTATCAGCCTGGAGCCACTGCTCTGCTCATACAAGAAATGAATAATGCCAAAGCAGATATCATTGCTTTACAGGAAATGAGGTGGATTAGTTCAGGCATCCTGGAAAAAAAATAACTGCAATATTTACTACAGTGGACATCCTACCCGACACGAATTTGGTACCGGATTTATTGTAAGCAGCAAGGTCAAACATAGTGTAATCGATTTCAAAGCTATTGATCATAGGATATGTCGAATAAGACTTAAAGGGAAGTTCGCTAATATAAGCATTATTAGCATCCATGCTCCAACGGAAGAAAAAGAGGATAATGAAAAAGACATGTTCTATGAGGCACTAGACCGAGAGTACGATCAGTGCCCAAAAAATGACATCAAAATAATAGCAGGAGACTTTAATGCCAAAGTCGGAAGAGAGAATATATTTTCGCCCACCATCGGAAAAGAGAGCCTACACGTAGAATCTAATGATAACGGTCTCAGAATCATAAACTTTGCGATGTCTAAGAACATGGTTATAGCTGGGACAAGATTTCCCCATAAAGATATACATAAGGGAACTTGGAAATCTCCTGATAATGAAATGATTAACCAAATAGATCATATAATCATCGATGCAAGACACTGCTCTAACTTATTAGATGTTAGGTCTTTTAGAGGAGCAAACATAGATAGTGATCATTATCTAGTTAAAACACGATTTAAGGAGAGAATATCCAATTTAAAAAAGGAGATGGGAAGAAGGAGAGAAAAAATCGACATTAATAAACTAAAAGATCCCGACATTGCAAATGTATACAGACAGCAAATAGAAGACCAAATAAGGACAAAAAACTTAGAAGAAGAAGAAGATATTAACCAACTATGGGCAAATATACGAGATATTGTGTTACAGAAATCCGTTGAAATATTGGGCAAAACCAAATCAGAAAAAAGAAATCATTGGTTTGATCATGAGTGCGAAATGGCCACAAATAGAAAGAACGCAGCATATCAAAAAACCATTGACGCAGGTTGTACACGGAGAAAAAAAGAAGAGTATAGACGTCTTAGAAGAGAGGAAAAACGTATCCATCGATGTAAGAAGAGGGAATACGAACAGAACACTCTCAGTGAGATACAAAGTTTGTTCGATAAAAATGAAACGAGGAAATACTACAAATCCTTAAATATTAGCCGTCGAGAATTTAAACCACGATTAAAAATTTGTAAAGACACTAACGGTGAAATTCTACATGATAAAAACTCAGTTCTTAACAGATGGGCACAACATTTCAGCGAACATCTAAATATAAACGATATTGAAGGAGAGAACAATATAGAAAATGAACAAAATATACAACGTCAACTACACAGTGAAGACCCAACAAGAAGAGAAGTGTCAGATGCGATCCTAAAACTCAAAGACAATAAAGCCCCAGGAATCGATGACATCTGTTCGGAAATATATAAAAAAGGTGGTGATCAACTTTTTGCAGCAATCCATAAACTAATAGTACTTATATGGCAGAATGAACGGGTACCAGAAGAGTGGCTGAAGGGAATAATATGTCCATTGCATAAAAAGGGGGATCAACTGGAGTGTAAGAACTATAGAGGCATTACTCTGTTAGCATCTGCGTATAAGATCTTCGGCAATGTATTATCTGAAAGACTTAAACATTTTACAAAGGATATTGTTGGTCAATATCAATGCGGATTTACTGCTGGAAAGTCAACTACACATCAAATTCAAGCACATAGGCAGATTCTAGAAAAGTCACTAGAATATAACATAGAAACACACCACCTCTTCGTTGACTTCAAAGCAGCCTATGACAGTGTGAAAAGAACTGCATTATATAATGCAATGATAGACTTTGGGATCCCACCTAAGTTAGTTAAGTTGACCCACCTAACAATGCAAAACGTAAGCTCATGCGTTAGAATTGAAGGAGAAAACTCTACGTTCTTTGACATTAATAATGGTCTAAGACAGGGGGACGCGTTGGCGTGTCTGCTCTTTAATATTGCCTTGGACAAGGCAATCAGACAATTAAATATTAGAATGAATGGAACTATTTTTAATAGATCGACGCAAATTCTCGCATTCGCTGACGATATAGTTATAGTGGGCAGAAGTATGAGAGACATGGTGCAGTGTTTTACAAGGCTTGCGGACGCAGCAAGTGAATTAGGACTTGTGGTAAACGAGGAAAAAACCAAATATATGTTGGTTTCTAAAAACCCTCGAAATATCCAAGAAATAATTCAAATTAACAACCATACCTTTGAGCAAGTCAAAGAATTTACATATCTTGGATCGCTAGTAAACGCAACAAACACGACAAGCGACGAAATAAAAAGACGCATAGCAATAGCAAACAGAACTGTTCACGGCCTCCGGAGACATTTAAAAAATAAAAATATAAAACGTGCACTAAAGCTTAATATATACAGGACCTTAATAAGACCAGTTTTGATATATAGGGCTGAAACGTGGATCTTATCTCAAAATGATAAAAGACTTCTTGGTATTTTTGAGAGAAAAATTCTTAGAAAGATTTTTGGGGCCGTAAATGAAAATGGGCTATGGCGTCGAAGATACAACTTTGAACTGTATCAGTTATACACCGATCCAGATATTGTGAAGTTTGTTAAAGTGCAGAGACTTAGATGGGCTGGACACATTGCTAGGATGTCAGATCACGAATACACGAAGAGATTAACATTTTCACAACCAGAGGGCACAAGAAGCAGAGGACGACCACGAATGAGATGGATTGATGATGTGGAAGAAGACCTACAGATTCTAGGGGTTAGAAGATGGAGGGAAGTTGCCAGGAATCGACAGGAGTGGCGACTTCTTTGTGAGCAGGCCAAGATCCACAACGGATTGTCGAGCCACTTATGATGATGATGAACCCAAACGTTCACACTTTATATGATTTTCATAACGTATTATGGTTTAGTGGTAGAATATAAATTGCTTTAGTTTATGAAGCAACCCCTGATGCCATAACTTATCAAATGTTTGTCTCAATAATAATTCTGAAATGTATATACTAATTACTACCTACTGCAATAACTCTCATACAGCAAAATGACATTGTTATCTATTACAAAAATAATTTATTTGTTATAGCAGACATATCAACTTCTTAAAGCAGGCATTTACCGCGCCCACCTACAACTATTCCATCTCGTAATATTTGAATGCTGAATTATTACAGCCAATATCATATTCCGCGCTACAGATTTATATTATTAATTAAAGTTGGGTGTAGCACTATTCGTAATTTTATTATTCAAGACAAAGCGATAGTTTGTACTTTCATTATCATTATAACCTAATCATTGCATTAATGCATCCTGTTCTAAATAAATCCACTACGTATACACGTAAACATATTATTATAATATATTATATCGAAACATTACTGTTACTAATATTATAATCCTTCTTGAATCCGGTAATTAGCCAAAGCAAATTATTGTTTTATATACAGAGCAACCCCGATAGCTCTGCTCGCCGATGTGTTCGACATTAACATGCAGCGTGGATCAAAGAGTCGATTGCGATAATTCGGTAAATACTAAAAATGAAAAAGTTCACAAAAATAACAACGGAACTTATTATGCCGAACGGAAACAGTTACTACTTAACTTTTGAGACAGTAAAAAAGTATTTGCCGTCGAAAATGTTTTTCTTCTGTTTTTTATTAATTTTAAGCAATTTACCTAAAATCGAACTTTTCCACGACCTTAGAACAATACAAGAACCCACCATTAAAGAAAATTCAGGTCCCGAATCCTACCAGAAAAAATAACGACAGTCGTCAGACAAATGAAGGATGGAAAGGCACCGGGACTTGATGAAATTCACAACAAATAAAAATAATAACTGAAATATTTAATGAAACATATAAGGCAGGAAAAATACTAGTAGAGTGGCTCAAATCGGATTTCGTACCATTGCCCAAAAAAACCAGGAGCAAAAGTTTGTGAAGACTATAGGACCATAAGCCTAATTAGCCATCTGCTGAAACTGTTTTTAAAAGTCATCTACAAAAGAATTTACCGGAAATGCGAGGAACAAATTGCGTCCAATCAGTTTGGATTTGTGAACGCCATGGGTACGAGGGAAGCTTTATTTAGCGTGCAGGTATAGTTTCAGCAATGTAGAGATGTCAGCTGTGATGTTTTTGTATGCCTGATTGACTACAAGAAGGCTTTTGTTAGAGTTAGGCATGAACAAATGATGGAAGTGCTAAGAGGACAGGGATTGATGGAAGAGACGTATAAAAAATAATAGCTAACCTGTATTGGAATCAATCAGGAGTGCTCCGAATAGATGAAGAATATACAGATCAGGTCAAAATCCTAAGGGGAGTAAGACGGGGGTGCATAATTTCACCAGTGATATTTAATCTCTACTTGGAGCATATTTTTAAAGAGGCTCTAAAATATATTGATAAAGGCATCTCAATAAATGGAGTCAAGCTCGATAACCTGCGGTATACAGATGATACAATAGTGTTTTTCAATATCATGAAGGGCTGCTAAACTTAATGAACAAAATAGCGAAAGCAAATAAAAGATACGGACTGGATATAAATATCAGCAAAACCAAGCTAATGATCATCAGTAAGGAAAACATAATTGGAGCAAATCTGTATGTGAACTTAATGATAATTGAACGTGTCTCACAGTATAACTATTTGGGAACTATAATCAATTAGTCGTGGGAGAATACCCAAGAGATTAAATGTCGCATCGGAAAGGCAAACAGTGCATTCTTGACTATGAGCTCCGTGTTCAAGAGCCATGAACTCACCCTAGAAACAAAAATAGGGCTCCTTAAATGCTACGTGTACCCAGTGCTTTTGTATGAAGTAGAAACGTAGAAATTTAAGGCGGAAACTCTATCAAAAGTTTACAGTATAATATGCAAAATGTAAGTAGTAGTAGTAGTATAGTATAATCGTTTTCATCGTTCTTGGCGTGTGCGTGTAAAAACACTTGCAATAAGTTGTTTCATCTGTCTTTCCTTGTCTAAGCTCGATTCGTTTACCTCCTCCAGTGGCGGAGCAAAATGTAGCATGTCAAACAAAATAATAGTTATAAAAGAAAATTATAAATTATTTTTCATTAAATTTCTAATAACGGAATATACGTATAAATTGCGAAGAAGTATTTTTCTAGCTTGCAGTACAATAGGACAGGATATAACGAAAAGTACATTTTAAAAGGATTTTGAAATATACCCAAAAAAGTGTTAATTATTTAACCCACTTTAATTAAAAAATGATATAGATTTTTTAAGTTTTAAGCACTGTAGCGAATTCTGAACTGTTACAACGTACTGATCTTAATTAATTAGCTAATCGAACTGTCTTCATCATTGGAATCTTCCGCCAAATCGATGATAATCCTACTTTCATTTTCATCATATGTGACCATTTTTGCCCAGTCGTCCTGAATTAATTTTTCAGTATGGTTAACACAACTCGCCCACACTGCAGGTGTTTCCTCAGCTAATGCATCGCCCCAAACTTTTTTCACTGTTTCATCTCCACGTCCATGTTCTCCAATATGACCATCATAGTATTGTTTAGAAATGCCCCAAACCAACTCAATCGGATTATATTGACAGTGATATGGAGGCAATCTCAAAACCTGATGCCCATGTTCTTGGAGTAGCTCGTCTATAACGTACCTGGTATTTTGTGGTTTATTCTGGCGACAAAGGCTCAATAGCTCTGTCTTGCCCGAATCGTCGTCAAAAATTATATTTTTCGCTCGTAACCATTCTTGTAAGTCCGATTTTTTCCAACTGGCATTCGGTAACTTTTCTATTAAAGAGCTATGGTATGAGGCATTATCCATAATAATTAGAGATGGTTCCTCCAACATTGGTATCAGCTTTTCGGAGACCCACTTTTTAAAAGAGTCTTTTTCCATAGAATCATAATAGTCTGCACTCTTCGATTTCGTAGAAAACAGTAATCCAGCATCTTTAACAAATCCTTGCCTACTTCCGGCATGTAAAACAACAAAGCGTTTACCTGTATTTTCGTGTCCTTTTCTGATGCTTTTCACACAGTCATCTTGCCAAGTACGTTTATATGCCCCTTTTTAGGAATATCCATGTTTCATCTAAAAAAACGAACTGAAGTGGGCTTGGACTTAAACAATTTCTCATATAATGCCTCAAAAAATACAGTCGTTTGGAGACAATACATGGTTTTTCACATAGCACTCGTCTACTATTTTCTAGTTTGTATGAAAACCCACAATTTTTCATAAGACGCCACAAACTTGTATCAGAACCGTCATAGAGATGCTTGTTTCTTAATTGTGTATTTAGAACTTTAATTGTAACGTGCTCTCCTTTTGCTTTCATGCCATACAGTACATTTCTAATCTCTCCTTTTATAGTATCGCTGACATCATTAGTCTTTTTTTTTGTACATTACGTGACTCTCCTGATGTAGTAAGAGCTGCCCCTGTCTTGTATTCACTCTTTATTCTTGTCACTGTGGGAAGACTGATTTTCAAAGCGTCCGCTACTCGTTCATGTACCGATGATAACGAAAGCAAAGGTCCGTTGTTTTCTTTTTTAAAATATTCCAATAAATGAACTACACATTGTCGCATTTCTCCTGTTATCGTTTTTCCCGGCACTTTTTTATTAAATAGAACAATTAGTTATTCACAACAAAAAATAATAAGTAAAACTGTTCGGAACAAATTCCAACAATGACTGACTAAAATCGACTAAAACAACATAAAATATCAATGGTAATTGCTACAATTATAAACCTATTAGCCAGCTCATTCAAGAACAATGCCACAAGTCATTATTGCAATGGGTATCGAAACAGAGAGAGTTAATTTATAATAAACTGGAATTTTTAAGGTGTCGAGAGTATTATTTTATGTAATGGAATTCCACACAGTAGGAGCTCAAACTATTAATTAATTAAAAACTGTTTACTTATAAAAACTATTTCATCAGCTACTTCAAACCTGCACAGATCAGGATAACATGTTAAAAAAACACGTCACTGCCAGCTATCTGTATTCGTAAAGAGGCCGAACTTATCACCGACACCGTATCGGCCAAACGCATTGGTGTTATTGCTACAATACTGGGAGACGTGAGTGGTCTCTTCATTCCCTTTGGTTGTAAACTGATTTTGTTTACAACCCTGTAATTTTCAAAATAGTATATTTCCCTTTGTTCCTAACTGTACTCCACCCTGTATGCCAAGACGCCCTGTTCATTCCATCAATAAACTCTAACGGTACTTACTAAACCCCGTTAAAAATGACCTGTTCCCGACACCGGCGACCGACGGTCCCAAGAAAAACCCTGGGCTGTCTGTTAGAAACTCTCGCGGAAGAAACTTGGTGCTTGAATAACAAAATTTGTGATTTGATTCTCAGAGCGTGTCTCTCTCTCAAGTGTTTAGCAATAAGAAAATTTGTCTCCGCGATTGTGAAACTAATAAATTTGTGTAACCACGTATATTGTTACATATAGTACTCACTAGGTTGTGTTACCTATAATACGTTAAGAAATAAAAGTTAGTTGTAAGTTACTAGTATTCTTTACGTACCACAATTAAAATAATACAGTCCACTTAAAAACCCAAAGAATACCGGCGGTATAAGTTAGTTGAAGATTGAAAGCACGTGGAATCACACATAATTCCACCTCAAACGCCGGTGATTTCTCCATGGTCTATCTTCGAACCGGATGGATGATTCTCCATGATTAGCTCTTTACAATTCAAGCCCAATCGAGTTGGAAGGTGCACAGCAGCCGCAGGAAGCAGACGCAAGTAGACATAGGCCTCCCCGAAAGCCTAGTGTATCGAGGTAAACTCTTTCCTTAATAAACAAAGTGCAGTGATAGCATTAAACACATATAATTATAAGCAGATTGTTTACTCAGAAGTGAATATAATTAAGTAATTTGGAACATAATTTAGATTGTATAAATTTGAGAAAGCTATGCCGGTCTGGAATGTTTTTTGTATGTTTCAGGTGATGCTACGAGAATAATAAAAGCTACAAATTAGTTGTTTTATTCTGCATGTCTTTATTTATTTCACCGTAAACCAGATTGGCATATGCATTATTATAATTATGTATTTAACAGTAATATAGAACCGTAGATTATCAATTAAGCTATCACTCTTCTCATGATATTTGGTGATTGTGTTACAGTGCGAGTCACAAAGTTGCAATTTAAATATAATTTAATTCTTCATTTTTACTCTTAATAGAAAACTTAATTTATATATTGCTGCATAATATATTTTAAAGTAAAATTTATTTATATTGAATAATTCATTTTATTTTGTATACTGTTATTCTCATTTGGATTTAGCAAGAATACTCTATTTCTCGTTCTGTGTCTTGTTCAGCATTTGCTCTTTTTTATTTCAATAGAAGTGTTGTTAAAAAAAATATATACCTCTCTGCATCTCTCTCTCTCTCACTCTGTATCTTATCTTTGTAGTTTACTCGAAGAATTAGGTTATTTAGCAAAAGATACGTCTCTTTCTTAGTATTCTTATATTTCTCTAGTAATTCTTAGTAAATTCGCAGTCAACTCGTTGTTTGTAAATACAAACATGGACACTCTTAAGAAAAAGCGTGGTACTTACAAGGCGCAATTCACCCGCATAGAAAAGTGGTACAGCGCTAATACCTCTTGTGATGATAAACATCAGTTGTTGTCTCGTATAGACCTTCTCAAGGAGAACTTAGCTAAATATGACTCCATTCAAAATGAAATTGAGTTACTGGACTCACCTAGTGACTCAGAGGACAGAGAGGAATATGAAAATAAATGTCTGGATCTAAAATGTACCCTACAAGCTCAAGTCGAAGCCTTAAATCAAGTGTCTTCCCGACCAGATCCTGATCATTTCTCTCGTAGTGGCCACTCTCATATAAATATTAAGCTACCAAATATTCACTTACCCACATTTAGTGGAAATTGCATCGAATATCCTTCGTTTATCGACTTATTCAGAGCCCTAATTGTCAATAATTCACAGTTATCATCAAATGTTGAGAAATTCTTTTATTTAAAATCATATCTAAAGGGAGAAGCGTTAAAGCTAATTGATAGGTTGCCGGTAACTGATGATAATTTTGTCATAGCATTAGATTTATTACACAGCCGGTATAGTAACCAACGGCAGATAATCCGCTCATATTATCAGCAGTTACTAGCCACTCCTACATTGCAAAAATGTACTTCGCAATCGCTGAGACAATTCGTTGCAAATTCTAAGGCAATTTTGGATGCCTTAGATACGGTAAAGTTAAGTAAAGCAGAATTGTTTGAATCCTTACTTGTTCATTTATTGGAACAAAAACTTGATTATAGCACTCGTCGCTCATTTGAAGAGCAAGTTTCAGTAAATGAGCTTCCTTCTATTGATGACTTTTTCCATTTTTTGAGTAACCGTTGTGTTGTTCTGGAAAATATCAACTCTGAGAATTCCATTGCGGCCCAACCCACGTCTAAAGTGACTAGATTTCAAGGTAATGACCATTCTCACCCAAGTAAGTTTAAGGTAGCTTTTCACTCACAATCAAACCTCTCCAGTCAAATGGATTCAAAATCAAAACCATATACCTCACAGCCCAAAGGATGTGGTTACTGCTCGCAGCAAAATCACCGCATCTACTCATGCACTAAGTTTTGTTCATTGCCTGTATCTGATAGAATTGAATATTCAAAGGCCAATAAGCTCTGTTATAACTGTTTAGGTAGTAAGCACTTTTTACAAAACTGTGGTTCAAAGTCTTCCTGTTCCCTATGCCACTCGAGGCACCATTCTCTTTTACACAACACTCGCAGCTCAGCAGCTAACACTCATACTCCAATTGAGCCCTCTAATCACTCACTCAACCACGGAGAGTCTTCCACTCGTTCTATATCTCATACTCTCCGGACGACTCAGCCAGAAATTGACCAGTCCAGCGTCGTACATGAAAATAACTTCACTTCACGCTCAACTGTACTATCGACAATCACTACACATGACACTCACGTCTTATTGGCTACAGCCAAAGTTCACATTTATCCAGTAAATGGACGACCTATTCTAGCCAGAGCCATTCTGGATTCTGGAAGTCAAAGTTCATTTATCACTGAGTCACTAGCTAAATCAATAGGATGCAAACGGCATCCTTCCAGTCTGGATATCTCGGGAATCCTTAATGATAGTAATGTCATTAAGGAAAGAGTTACAATAGATATCTTTCCTCGCAATTCTTCTGCTAAGCGGTTTACTCTTTCTTGTGCAGTAATACCTTCTATTACAAATTGCTTGCCTCAGATAGCCATTGACATAAGAAAGTTTAAAATTCCCTCTCATATATTAAATAGGCTGGCCGACGAAGATTTCGGTCAACCAGCTGGCATTGATTTGCTCATAGGAGCTGATGCTTACTATGAGCTGTTGCTACCAGGACTTGAAAAGTTGGGGAAAGGATTGCCCTCTCTTATACAGACACAGCTAGGATGGGTTGTGTCTGGCTCTGTACCACTCAGCTATCTTAAACCCCACTTTCAACCTCACCCAAAATCGTACACATTTCACTCGACCCTCGGTTTTCAAGAAACCGAGGAATCACTTAATGAAACCCTAGATCGCTTTTTTCAACAGGAACAAGATCTTGATATTTCTAAAAGTTCGGAACAGGATGAGCTTGCCGAAGCAATCTTTGTTTCGACGACTAAAATTCTGAAAGACGGCAGCTACCAGGTCGACCTCCCTCTCATTCACCCTTTAGCTCACAAAGAATTGGGCGATTCATTTATGTGTGCTAAAAACAGATTCCTTTCCCTTGAGAAGAAATTTGTCAAGCATCCTTTCCTAAAGGAAGAATATAGAAAAATTCTGATGGAGTATATTGAGCTAGGACACGGAAGGGAAGTCCCTCTGGCCCTTTGTAACTCCAAATTTGAAAATAAATACTTTGTCCCACATTTAGCAGTTGTACGAGACCAAAGCTCTACTACGAAAATGAGAGTCGTTTTCGACTTTTCGGCTAAGACCACTTCAGCTCTCTCACTAAACGATATCACTCTCCGTGGTCCTAAGGTTCAGCCCGAACTGTTCGAAATTCTTACCAGATTCCGAACTCATAAATTTGCATTTACTGCTGACATAACGAAAATGTATCGGCAGGTGAAACTAAACCCCTCCTTTCACTTTCTTCAGAACGCTTTGTGGCGAGAAACTCCACAAGACCAATTCTCTTGCATTGAACTAACTACAGTTTCATTTGGTCAAAAGAGTGCTCCATATCTGGCCTGTCGAGTTCTAAAGGACATTGCTCAAAATACCTCTTGTTCAACGGCAGTGAAAGACACCCTATTATATCAGACTTATGTGGATGACATCTTATCAGGCTGTAGTACTGAAGAAGAAATCATTTCACTGCGTCGTTCGTTAAGCTCTACTCTTTCTTCCGCTGGCTTCAGTATACACAAGATCAGATCCAATTCATCTCTTGCTGCGTCCTCTGCAGAGTTTAGCAGCGCGTCAAAGGACATTCTTCCTGAAAAAGGGCCATGCAAGGTGCTAGGCATTAAGTGGGATCTCGCAACTGATGTATTCCAAGTTGCCATTCCAGAGTCGCTTACTCTTAGTTTACCTACCAAACGAAAAATTCTCTCTGTCATAGCGCAGTGCTATGACCCTCTAGGATTTGTCAATCCTGTAATTGTTCACGGAAAAATTCTAATGCAACAAATATGGGCCAAAAATCTCTCTTGGGACCACACTATAACCGATCCCGATCTTTTAGACAGTTGGTTTAAGTTCTTGTCAAGTTTAATAAACCTGTCTTCCTTCTCGATTCCTCGGTGCATAATCGGTGAAAAGGACGTAGTCCAAGTCGAATTACATGGGTTTTGTGATGCCAGTACTCAGGCATATGGATGTTGCATGTATTTAAGAGCAGAATACTCTGATTCATCTGTGTCATCTACACTTATTGCTGCAAAATCGCGTGTAGCTCCAGTGAGAAAACCTCTCACTATACCTAAACTTGAGTTGTGTGCAATGGTTCTCTTAACCAGTCTTTACACCAAGCTTTATGCCATAATATCTCGTTCTCTTACCATTTCTGACAGTATCTTGTGGTCAGATTCTATGGTAGCTCTCTCTTGGGCGCACTCACCTTCCAAAAAATGGTCTACCTTTGTGGCAAACAGGGTGGAAATAATCCAAAACGCTAACCCTTCCCCAAAGTGGAAGCACATAAAGTCTGAACTCAATCCCGCAGACCTCTTATCTCGGGGCAAGCTTTCAGATCGGGCCAGATCCTTTTGGGCATCTGGACCATCATTTCTACTAGATCGATCTAGCTATTTGTTTAAAAATAGCTCGTTTGAGCCTATGGTCAATCTCCCTGAAGAAAAGAAAGGAGTTAATGTATATACCAAAACTCAGAAAAATTGTTGGATCGAATATATAAACCGATTCTCATCATTCACTAAACTTATAAAATCCATGGCGTACATACGTCGGTTTGTGTACAATGCCCGACATAAAGACCGCTTATCTGGTCATTTGTCTCCTAAGGAATTGCAAGATTCCAGACTATTCCTAATACGTCAAGTTCAAGCCATTTTCTTTAAGTCCGAAATACTATCTCTGACACAAGGTCGATTGTTACTTAACAAGCAAATTGCTTCACTGAATCCCTTCCTTGACAGGTCTACATTACTTAGAGTAGGTGGTCGACTCAAGTATTCGGATGTACCCTTTGATCAACGACACCCCTTACTGCTCCCTGCGCGTAATCACTTCACTACACTGTTGCTCACCTCAGAGCACCAGCGTCTGGGACATGCAGGATCTCAAACCACCTTAAACAATGTCCGCTTAAGATATTGGCCCCTTGACGGACTTAGGTGTGTAAAACGTATAATACACTCATGCAACACTTGCTTTAGGTTTAATGCCATCGCCTCAACCCAAATTATGGGAGATCTCCCTCGTGAACGAGTCACATCGAAACGACCTTTCGAAAACACAGGAATAGATTTTGGAGGCCCCTTTTGCATAAAGTCCTCTTCCTTGAGAAGAGCCCCTACATCTAAAGGTTACATGGCATTGTTTGTATGCTTAGCTACCAAAGCAGTCCATTTAGAAGCAGTGTCTGACCTCACGACAGACGCCTTCCTGGCTTGTCTTAAAAGATTCATAGCTAGACGTGGTATCCCATCCATTATCTACAGTGACAATGGAACTAATTTTGTGGGTGCCAATAACCATCTCACTCTTCTTAGAAAACATTTCTCAACACAGCCTCATGTGTTTCACGAGTTCCTTGCTTCTCAAAATATCACTTGGAAATTTATTCCTCCCAGATCCCCACACTGGGGTGGATTATGGGAAACCTCAATTAAAAGTGCTAAGTCACTTTTGATTAAAATCACTGGTAACTCTGTATATACCTTTGAACAATTCTGCACTATTCTTGCTCAAGTAGAGGCCATTCTTAACTCTCGCCCTCTATTCCCATTGTCTACTGATCCGTTAGACCTACAGCCTCTTACTCCAGGACACTTCTTAATAGGTGCTCCCCTGTTATCTTATCCAGAGGTAGATATTTCATGCACTCCGGATAATCGACTGAAGCGCTGGCAGCAGTGTACTCGAGTTCAGCAACTCTTTTGGAAGCGTTGGACCTTGGATTACCTAAATCGGCTCCAAAACCGACCCAAATGGATTCACGTAACTCCTAATATTAAAGTCGGCGATTTAGTTTTGGTTAAAAACCTTGACTACCCTCCCTTACAGTGGCCACTAGCTCGGGTGACCGAAGTTTATGAAGGAAAAGACCACAACGTTCGAGCAGTTCAAATTCGCACGAAAAGTGGAACGTTCATTCGCCCTATCACTAGACTGATCCCCTTACCGCAAGATGAGACTTCAACGCATGTTTTTGGCCCTTCTTCCGCCTTATAGTAAAAGTAAAGCTACAAGATAGTAGACATTCTCTGGGGGGCAGTATGGTTGTAAACTGATTTTGTTTACAACCCTGTAATTTTCAAAATAGTATATTTCCCTTTGTTCCTAACTGTACTCCACCCTGTATGCCAAGACGCCCTGTTCATTCCATCAATAAACTCTAACGGTACTTACTAAACCCCGTTAAAAATGACCTGTTCCCGACACCGGCGACCGACGGTCCCAAGAAAAACCCTGGGCTGTCTGTTAGAAACTCTCGCGGAAGAAACTTGGTGCTTGAATAACAAAATTTGTGATTTGATTCTCAGAGCGTGTCTCTCTCTCAAGTGTTTAGCAATAAGAAAATTTGTCTCCGCGATTGTGAAACTAATAAATTTGTGTAACCACGTATATTGTTACATATAGTACTCACTAGGTTGTGTTACCTATAATACGTTAAGAAATAAAAGTTAGTTGTAAGTTACTAGTATTCTTTACGTACCACAATTAAAATAATACAGTCCACTTAAAAACCCAAAGAATACCGGCGGTATAAGTTAGTTGAAGATTGAAAGCACGTGGAATCACACATAATTCCACCTCAAACGCCGGTGATTTCTCCACCCTTCTCATCGCACTTTACCATGACGAACGTGACTCGCACAATTGAATTACGCATCTGTGTATCAGAGAGAGACGAATATTAAAAACTCCGTAGTAGCTTATTTCAGGCACACGCCAAGAACGATGAAAACGAGATATACTAAAACACTAAAGTGTTATGTGTGGTCTCTATTACTATATGGCTGTGAGTCCTGGACATTAAAACAGTATAACGTCAACAAATTAAATTTATTTGAAATGTGGATGTACCGCCGAATGCTAAGAATAAGCTGAACCAGCAAAACTACGAATGAAGAAGTACTGAGAGCAATGAACACACGCCCTCATCTGGTCAGTACCATCAAAATTAGAAAGACGTCATATCTAGGACACATAATGCGCCATAGGGAATTTGAGCAGCTCCAGGTAATATTAGAAATCAAGATTGAAGGTAAATGGGACATAGGACGAAAGAAAAACATCAGAGACTGGACCCACACAAGAGGAAATAAATTATTTCATCAAGCCCAGAACAGAGAGAAACTTGCCATATTGATCGCCAACCTCAATAGAGAAGGCACTTAGGAGGAGGGATACAAAATGTACAGCGTTGCAAAAAAATTATTCTATATACCGATTCGAAACTTTGTTTATGAATGCAGTACTGTGTCAAATTAACAAAAAAATTTCCCTACTCCTGGTACCAATAGTTTGGCCAAAAAACAAAAAAAAAATTCACCCACTTGAGTGGTAAGTTTATAAAGTATAGTTTCTAAAGTTGTTATTACATATTGTAGTATTGTTTTATATGTGATTCATGCAAATGACCAATTAAAAAGCTCCTATGGGCTTGTAGACTAAAAGGTAACTGTTTGCCGTCGTCTCTTTTATTGGGACAATTAAGTGTTTTTCGTTTGTAATAGCTTTTTGGATAATCATTGTCTTATAAAAGTGGATGCAGACTATAGTTCTATAATTTTCAATATAAATTTTGTTGATGGATGTATCGACATGATGTAGACTTCAATAACGAATCCACGAATTGCCTTTACACTGTGTATACTTACAATTACTCTGTAATTAAATAACGTAAAAAAAGTGGAATAAAATTCTGTAAGAAAAAAATAATATTAATCTGTACTACTACTACTTATACATTGTAATAAAAACATACGATTAATTATTGATATAATATAGAAATAGCTACGGCTAACACACGCCTAATTATGAATAACATTAATGAATTTTTAATCCAATGCTTCTATAATGACTAGCTAATTACTACCTATTTTCCTTTTGATAATTACTTGTACGTGCATTTATATTTCTTAGAATTAGATATTTGTTTAGCATAATAAGATGGAATAAACATTTTTATTCAAATTTAATAAGGCTGCATGGAAAATTTCTATTTATATTAACGCAGAAACAACATATTTAATAGAAATATTGGACTTTGTTTCTATACTCTTAGATTACTTATAAATAAGTAACAATTGTAGGCTGAACACACCACAAGTTTCTTCTCTCCTAGTTCCGTGGTTATAGTTAGAACATCTGTAACAATATCATCGGCGCAGAGCACCGGGATTAGTGTACAATCTACTCTCTTACTGTAAATTATACACGACCTTGACCTTGTAGCTTTGGGTGTGTATAAAACTTTACCTTGTTTGGATGATAGGCCAGCAATCTTCTCACCTATCCTTCAAGGCTCCTGCAGGAGGGCCACATCCATGCCTTCTTGTTCCACTCTTCTAACTAACGTTGCCGATACGGTTTTTGCATGTTGAAGATTGGCCTGCAGGAGTCTTATTTCTCTCTTCACTACGAAGAGATGGCCGGTTCTAGATCTGTGGACATTCCTTCTTCCGTGGGTCTGACACACACTTGGACATTAGTCCTTATAAGTGTGTCAGCTCCAACTGAAGAAGGTTGTTCTTCTTCCTGAACCTCCATATGTAGGGAAGTTTAACCTGTTTCACTGGAACGAGTTGCTACTGGCTTTTCATTCCGTGTTTTTGTCTTCCCTTCTTTGGGTGGAAACGTTAACCATCCTACTTCGAAAAAGGGTGACATTTTTAATTTCTGGAGTTCTTCTCGAGATTCAGAATCCATCGAGAAGGTTCATAACACTCCCTTGTCTGAAGGTTTACTACCCCAGACTATCCATAGATGTGTCCTGAGCCCATGGTTACTTATCCTTAATCTATAATATAATATATAAGGAAGGCTGCACCATAACCAGTAGAATAAGCTGAGAACGATGATAATAATGGTATTGATATAGATTATCCACAGAATCAATGTCTTTCCTTTATAAAAGTATCTTCGTTTATACCATGACTTGTTTAGTTTTTGTTGAAAACTTGATAGACAGTGTTCGATACGAAGACAGATTGAAAGAAAGAAATGTCGACATGTAAACAAATTTCTTTCTTTTCTTTTTAAAAGTCTGCCTTTTTGTGTAGAAAACCTTAGGTAGTTGTAGAACCTAAGACAGACTTAAAGAAAGAAATGATGGCATATAACGTCACCTAATTTGGATGACATAAAATAAAAACCACTCTGTTACCACATGTTCCGTGTTTGTTGAGACCTTATCAGGTTACCTAGTTTGCGGCTTGACCTGCATCAGATTTTTGACACCACTGAGCTTTCGAGTTCTTATCTGAAATCTCCTGCCCTCCTTCACTGCTCCCTGCACTACTGCTACGTACAGTCGGGCAATGGGTTGGCAATCAGGCAAAAGATAAAAGTTTTACGTAGTGGTTAAATATTGTCTTTATTCCTTTTGTGATAAAAATTCTACCGATATTTTTGGTGATACCTTTGATATAAGGAAGAAAAGCTTTCGTATAATGACTTTAATAAAAATTTCTATCTTATATAAACGTATAAAATATTGCATGTCTTGCATAATTTTCCTACAGCCTATCCAAACGTTCTTTTATTTTTTTTAATTTGCGAAAATAATTGTGTAAAGCCCTTATGTGGGAAACCCTCTGACCCTTATCCCGAAACACAAAAGAAATAAAAATTGAAGCCACCCTTAATTCATTACGTTGTTTACAGAGATGTACTAATTATTATGGAACTAGTAGAATTGAATTTTTTAGAATATAACGTTCTATGTGGTTGTTTACTATACAAAATAAATATTTTTAACTAGGCAATGCAGTCAATAAGCGGTAGAAAAATAAATTGTAAAGTATTTACTCGATTTATTCTTCTATCGCGTAAATTATCTAATGGGACTATTAGAAATATTGAGAGAATATCACTTATATAAGCAACGTTCCACGAGTTGATTTAATTATTCAGTGCAAAATGAAATCATATATTTACATTTTATTAAAATTTCAAACTCGTCAAGGTGTTTGACAGAAATGGTATATTGATTAATATTTCACATCTATTAAGAAAACGTTTGAAAGAAGATTTAATAAGATAGAAAATGTATCCCATCAAATTAAGGATTTTTTAATAATCTAAAATATGCACAAAAGACACACCATCCTCAGAGAGATACTTGAAGACTTCAGAGTTTCACAGAAAAGTTACTCTAAATATATGGGAAGTACAATAAAAAAAACAAAATAAAGGTATAAAACAAAAATATAACTAAAAATTTTCATTGTGCTGGACCTGGATCTTTTTTGGACCTTGCTAAGCTTCATCGCAGTTTTTTGACTTCTTTTCAGAAGTTCCACTTAAAACAACGATAGTGATTGCTGGATGACACCGATAAATCTTATTGCTAAGAAGACGATGAAAAGAGGGGGACCAAAGACTTGAGAGGAAATGACTGACAGATGAATGGAAGAGGAGATAGATGGGAGAGGGAGAAAGGCTGACTGGACCAGGCATTCCGTTACTAATCTCGATCCTAAAACGGATTGACGAAACGGACGTGTATGTATATTGACAAGAGCAATATGAAGATACTACGAAGTATATTTTGCTTTTATTCGGGGGCTGGATGACAGAAACGAGAGCATGAGAGAGGCTTAGGCGAGAGGACCATAGTGCAAATTCTGACGAAACTGATGGTGGTTTTCCCCTTTTCCTTCTTTCTGGCGGAACATACATTAAGGCTTTCTTTGGCCACTGCTCCTCCTCCATTCTCATCCCGCGACCATACCATTATAATTGCCTTCCTTGTATTCTATCTGAAAGAGTACCTCTAATTCCTGTACGGTTTCGTATTTCCTCATTCCTGATTTTTTCCATCCTCGATACTCGACATGACCTTCTAAGATAATTCATTTCCACAACGTCTACTTTATCTCGTTCATTCTTTGTCATCGTCCAACATTTGGCACCATATGTGGTAATTGGTTCTACACTTACTCTGTATACGCGAAGTTTGGTATGCATCTTTATTTTATTAGACCACAGTAATGAATTCAGTATTCGTATGCATTTTTTCCCTTGGGTTATTCGGTTTTGTACATCTATCTTAACTCTGCCATCTGCTGATATGGTGCTTCCTAGATATTTATACTGGTTGCAGCCTTTTATGACTGCGTTTTCAAGTCTCAGATCTGTGGTATTTCCTCCAATTTTTAAATATTCTGTTTTGCTTCGATTCATATAATTTATATCTTCCTCATCGGTTGCAACCACCACCTGATCATCTGCAAACAACAATGTATACAGAGTTTCTTGTCCCACTTCGATGCCCATAAATCTACATTTATTTCTCCAATTCCTCAATGCTTCTTGGACGTATATTTTAAAGAGTATCGGTGACAAACAGCATCCTTGCTTTAGGCCTTTAGTGACTTTAAATTCATTTGAGGTTCTGGTTCCAATTTTTACACAACTAACTGCATTTTCGTACAATTTATATATCGCTCGGATATACGTCGAATCCAATCCGGACCTTTCGAGGACCTCAAATATTTTCTTTAACGGGACACTATCATATGCTTTCTCAAGGTCTATAAATACCAAATGGGTCTCTCTACTTCTTTCGACACGCTTTTCAATTATTTGTCGTAGGATAAATATATTATCAAGGCAGGATCTCCCGGTACGAAAGCCGCTTTGTTCTTCAATATCTTGTATCTGTCTTTCAACCCTCTTCTTTAATATTCTGCCGTACAACCGGCCCACAGAGCTCGTCACATTAATACCTCTATAATTGGAACAGTCTCTTTTATTCCCTCTATTATATATGGAGCTTATATAAGATTTATTCCAATCTTTAGGAATTTCCTGGTCTCCACACATACATTTATTGAAAAGGTCTACTGATAATTCTAAAAGTGCAGTCGGCCCATATTTAACCAGCTCTATGGGAATGTCTCCAGGCCCTGCGGCTTTTCCGTTTTTAACCTCTTTTAAGGTTTCCGTCAATTTAGATAATGTTATTATAGGGATTTCCTGTCTTTCGTCTCTGTTGTCTATTAATTCCCTTATCTTTTCCCATCTGTACTCTACTCTATCCTCTTTCAGCAGTTTCGTATAATATTTTTCCCATTCATTTAACTTTATGAGAGAAATGTTGTCTTCATTTTTCTTATTTTCCCTAAACTGCTTTAATGTTTTCCAAGCTTGTGCCACTTTTGTTCCACCCATAAATCTGTCCAGTTCATCACACTTAGCCTCCCAGTTTATATTTTTTGCCTTATCCACGTCTTTTTTAACTTCTCTATTCCATTTAGCGTATATTTCTCTGTCTTGAGGATCTTTGGATTGAAGCCATATGTGATATGCTTGTTTTTTCTTGAGAACTTTCTCCTCTAGTTCCATTGACAACCATTCAGGTTTTCCTTTTTTCCGATTTTCAACTTTTCCCAGTGCTTCATTTGTTGCTTCATGAATATATTTTTTAATTACCTCATACAGACTTTCAGGGTCTAAGTCCTTTGTTTCTATATTTTTTATTTTCTGAGCTATTCTAATTTTATATAAGAACTTTGTCGAATCTTGTTTAAAGCTTTCCAGGTTATATTTTATGTTTTCTATGGTTGTTCCTATGTCTGTTACTTCATCATTTTTGTGACTTGGTCACTTCCACATTCTGGCCCTCTAAACACCTTCACGTCCTCCGTTTTTAGTTTAGAATCTTTACGCTGAATGAAATAGTCAATTATTGATTTTAAATTCCTGGTAGGCTGCGTCCATGTAAATTTGTGTATATTCTTATGGGGGAAGAAACCATTTAATATTTTCAAAGAATGTGCCTCGCAAAAATATATTAATCTTTGTCCATTGTCGTTCAGAATGTCTTCTCCATATCTCCCTATTATTTCACTGTTGGAGCTCTTTCCAGTTCTTGCATTAAGATTACCTAAGATCCAAATTTCTTTCTTCTTATTAATTGTGGCTAGAACAGTTGTTAACTTGTTAAAGTACTCTTCCTTGCTGTCAACCCTTGAGTCATCCGTCGGTGCATATGTTCCAATTACCATTATTTCATGGCCATTTTTCTTAATTTCCATGAGGATAAATTTTTTCATCTATTTCTTGCCATGATATACATTTTTTCAGTTTCTGATGTATTGCTATAGACACTCCCCACTACGCCACTATAAAAATGCAGGTATTCGTTTATCTTTTCATTTCCTCTTCAGTTTTTCTTTACTTCAGTTAATACACAGATGTCTAGTTTCATTTCACTCAGTTCACGGAAGACCTCCTCCTGTTTTGTCCTTATTCCTTGTATGTTCCAAGCACCCAAATTCATAATCCATTTTCTTTGCGAATTTCGTTTATAGTTTAATCCGTCCGAATTCCAAGGCTTTTTTCTGAAATTTTTAACCTTTGATCATTTTTTCCGAGTATCGAGGAGTTGGCCCGATGCCTCAACCCCCAACTTGGAGGACCAGGGTTTTAAATCAGAGTATCCTTCTCTTAGATAAATTTTAGATTCATTTCATTTCAATCGGAACTCCACCATTGCTCTACACGTGTTTCGAGTTATTCAACTCATCATCAGGAACACTTGTGGAAGTTCAACTGAAATGAAATGCAGTCTAGTATTTGGTAATTATAACCAAAATAACAGCCAGGTAATTAGTTAGCCATTTTGGTTTAATGACCAAATACTAGACTGCATTTCATTTCAGTCGAACTTTCACAAGTGTTCCTGATGATGAGTTGAATAACTCGAAACACGTGTAGAGCAATGGTGTAGTTCCGATTGAAATGAAATGCAATCTTTTACTTTCATATATATATATATATATATATATATATATATATATATATATTATATATATATATATATATTATATATATATATATATATATATATATATATATATATATATAGTATTTCTTGGGTTTATGGTCAATAAGTAATAGTAAATTTGAAACTAGATTTTATTGGCAATTGATATCAACGTTTCGGCAGGAAACCCTTGCCTTTGTATTCTAAAATGTACAAGATTAAGAACAGAAAGTTATTGTAAAATATATAAAAAACTTACCAAAATGTAAAATGGTTTTTATATATTTATTTTTTATTTATTTTTTATATATTTTACAATAACTTTTTGTTTCTAATATGAGGCTAAAATTAAATACTATTACAGGAATTAATATTAAAATGAACAGTCTTCCGGGTTGAACCGCGTCGATTATCATTGCGCCGAGTTTTCGGCATCCTTTTCGACGTCTTCTTCAGGGCTTCCAAGGTCTCAGTCTGCCGAGCCAACAGACAATACTACACTGATCACTAATCAATGCATTACAAGTAATGTTAAACAGAAGAATATTACTAACATGAGCAGCTTACGGAAAAGTGAGGGAAGTCTTTAGATCAGATATTCCCATGTGCTTGAAAAGGAAGTACCTATGGAGTAGAAACATTGACCCATATTAGAAAAGTAATCCATAAGATACAAGTAGCACATAGAGCAACTAAGAGGTCCATGTTAAATATATCCCTCAGTTAAAATAATTACCATGCTGAAACGAAACTGAAACATATTGCTAGAGTCAGAGATGGAAGAACGACCAAGAAACTTTGAATCGAGACCTATACATGATGCTTATTGTAATAGAGGACGTCCTCCAACAAGGTTGTCAGACAACATCAAGCGCATCTAGCACAACTGTTGTTTTCTCTTTTTTTCTATTCAAAATAAAACTTTTATTCATACGGATTTTTTGGTTAGGAAATAAAATTTTTATTAATGCTCTATTAATAAATATTCCTTAAAACGTTATTCTGAAATCTCTGGTTGTCATATACATTAATAACTTTGATACAGTTCCAGAGTTGATTACTATATATCCACACTATTCTAGTATCATGAATATCATGCAATATATTCTGTATTTGCATATTGTTTTTAAAATGACTTTTGAAACTCAGCGATTTCATTTGGGTTCAATGATAAAATATAAATTTCTCACTTTAACCTCACTTTTTCTATATTGACCACATTTAAATGTATTTCCTTCATTGGACCAAATTTTTAGGATAGCTAAAGCTAGGATTAGGATCATAGTAGCAATTTCTCTGGCAAATGCTTCAAATCACAGCATATATAACTTATTTTACAATAAAAACAATTTTTCTTTACGGCATATTTTGCAATGTTTACTATAACTTCATTCATTCAATTTACTCAATTAGTAGGCTTTAATAAAAACCGCATTATTTTTCTTTTATCAACAATAATTTTGATAGTTACTCAACAAAATTTCTAAATTTTGGATTGTAAATAAGTCAAGTAACTATCCGAGTAATAATAAAGAAAAATCAAATCAAATATTAACTGAGGTAACAATGAGCCCAACTCTGTTCTTCTCGGTTAGTATAGCTCCATTAACGGCCAGAGGCTAAGGGCCAAAGCGAGGGTCTGAATTGACGCGTGCTGGCAAATACCCTTTACTCTACGTCTCGCCCTAAGCTCTTTTTTGTTCTCCTAAGTAGGCAGTTGTCCGCGTGATTCAGACAATGAGTTTGAGATTTAGTAGAAAATTAAGTAGTTCTAAATGAAACGCTGAAAGTATAAGTAGGCTTCTCTGATAGCCTCGTTATCCGGAAGTGAATGTGGTCATTATTGATCATAAATTACGTCTAAGACGTTGGTAAATAATAAAAGTAGCTTTGAGGACGAGTAAGTAAATTAATTCTTCCTTTCTGTCAGCGAAATTACTTTGTATCAATGTAGAAATATCGGTAAAGATCCTTCTCAGTCACTTAGTTCCTGCAGATCTTTAATTTGCTTCCCTATGTTACTAGGAATTTTTGTATGGCTTTTGGGTTTATATTTCTTGTTAACAATTTGTATATCGAACTCCCTATTAAAATCGTAGCTGAGGCTACTTTATATAAAATATGATATTCCAAAGTTGTAAAAGAAAATATCAGTTATAGATTGGTTTTATAAGTTTTAACATCAAAATATTATTTTGAGATGACTTTATTTCCTATTTAATACACATTACAAATTAAATATATAATTTTTATAGTTATGCTACTATTTAATACGACTATCTGATAATTAATAGTGACTTAAATTGGTCTGATCACATAGTGTCGGTGTGTAAACGTGTAAACTCGAAACTGTTTTTGGATCCGTAAATGTTTTACACGTATATCTTTAACCTCTATTAGTAAACTTTATTCAATATACGTTCGACCTATTCTTTGGTTTGCCGGACCAGTGTGGAATCCAGATCTCAGTCGCGAGAGAATCCTGCTTGAAAATGTCCAGCGTAAAGCCACAAGACTGGCATACGATCGCGTATGACCGAACTATGAAGATAGACTATCCATGGCTCATCTTACGACATTCGAGTACATACTGAAGAAATATTGTTTCACACTCTAAGACACTCACGACATGATTCAGAAAATAACACACTTTAACAATGCCTGGACACATTAAAATAAAAACTCTCTCTTTATTCGGGCCGCCTGAGAAGAACAAAGTTAGCATTAACTGGAAATGCGACAATATACTTTTTGAGCATGCAGAGAAGGCGTTTTATATAAAAGTTAATTCCACTGTGGAAAATGGAAATAAATCATATCCAAGCCAAGAAGATATTCACGAGTTTTGGGGAAATTAACTTTCAATGCCAGCTACTCATAACACCAATGCTGGATGGATTGAAGACACAACGAACAACTGTCAGCATTACAATAACATTCCTTACGAACCCTTTAACACTGAAGACCTTTACCAAATACTATCAAAGAGCTTCATAACTATAAATCTCCGGGATCAGACGGAGTTCAAAACTTCTGGCTAAAGAAGTTTTGAAGTGTTCATGAGTTTTTGTCAATGTTGATTAATAATGTTATCTCTAATCCACTGGAAATATCATCATTTCTTCCACAGGGAACCACTTAACTAATACCAAAGGATCAAAATAACATCCAAGATCCAGCCAAGTACCGCCCAATTACTTGTCTTCCAACTTTATACAAATTTGGTCACATCCTGTGTAGCCCGACGTATCTACCAACACTGTACTCTAAACAATATCATAGAGCCTCAACAGAAAGGATGCGCTAAGGGTTCCATGGGTTGCAAAGTTTAAAATATTTAATGACGGAATGGAAGACTAAAATTCACCTTCAAATACCTGGTGAAAATAATATCGAACCTGAAGATATCCCAATCAACTGCGGCCTTTTCCACGGGGACTCATTGAGTCCACTTTGGTTCTTTCTAGCGATGAACCCACTATCTTAGCTACTGAACTCCACTGACTTAGGTTTTAGCATCAAAAATAACAATACTGTTGTGGCCAAGCTTAATCATCTGTTGTAAATGGATGATTTGAAATTAATGGCTTTCACTCAAAACCACCTAGATCAGATGCTAAAAACTGTAGAAACCTTCCCAAATGATATTAGTATGCACTTTGGACTCCACAATTGCCGTGTTCTACATATAGTCAGAGGAAAGTTCAGCCCGGAGGTTTGGATATGCAAGATGGCCAAAACATCGAGGCAATTGGTGAAAATGATATATACAAATATCTCAGAGTACAGCAAGCGCGAAAAATTGACCATATACTAATGAAAACCGAACTAACTTCTGAGTTTGTGCGAAGAGTAAGACAGCTAAATCGGTCATATCTTAATAGCAAAAATTTGTTTAAGGCATTAAATACGTACGCCTGTTCCACGCTTAGCTACTCATTTGGTATTATCAAGTGGTCAAAAACGGATAAAGAAAGTCTCAAGCGAAATATAAGAACACTTCTCACAAAGGCGCAAAAATACCATCCACGCAGTACAGTAGAGAGAACAACATTACCGAGATATCAAGGGGAAAGAGGACTTATGGACATAGGTGAGCAACTGAATAAACAGATTGCCAATTTAAGAACTTATTTTTAGGTGCAGACTGAGACATCTTACAGGTGTAAGATGTCCTTCATCTGTACTTTTAAGACGCCGCTTACACAGAGGAAACAAGAAATGTACATAAACCACCCAAGCAAGAAAAAATGCGCACCTGAATGAGTAAACCTCTGCATGGGCGACATCTCAATGAGATCAGCCAAGAATATGTCGACAATATAGCGTCGACTTATTGGTTGACATTAGGAAATGTTTCCCGAGACTGAGGGTCTCCTACTTGCTATTCAGGATCAGGTTATTCCAACAAAAAATTACCTGAAATATATTGTTAAAGATCCTTAAGTCCAAAATGAAAAATGCCAATATGGATGCCAAGCCCAAGAAACCATCCAACATCTTAACCGGGGCTGCCAAGCGTTTGTCGGTACTGATTATTAGCTTACAAACTGAACTTCTCCAAATCGACCATCGTGTCTCTCCAAATCGTCTGCTTATTTCGGTAGTCACATTTTCTTTGCTTGCCTTGACATTTTGACCCAGACATGTATATTCATCTACGTGTTCTCTCTGTCTCTTGGACGTTTATCATAGGTTTGTCATCTTTGTTTAACATTAGTTTTATTCGTTAGTCTTTTCTATTAGGATTTTCTAAGCCGGTACTAGCTTCCCGGGTCAGAAAACACCTGGAATTTGCGGAGGGCAGGGATTGATTCATTTTCCCTGATAGGACTATCCAAAGGAGTTCCTACCCGCTCCCCGGCATTATATAATATGGTTTAGGCTAATTTTTGTAAAAATGCTCTTTTCATAAAATCGTTATGCTTTTTGCACTTTTTTTGCTTTTCTCTATGTTTTTAAATCCGAATTCTAATCATGACACTTTTGCCTTACGATAAAAAAATACCCGAAAAATAATTTAAAATAAAAAAGTCTGTTCTTATTTTCAAACTGCATACTATTCGTAAAATGTTTTAAAAACAATCAATTTTATAAACCTTTTAAAACTATATTCGAAAAGGTTCTACCTTCACCTATAAACCGAGTTGGAATTTTAAAAGTTCGAACAAGATGCAAAAGGAGCACTCATCAAGCATGGAAACTGCTTCTGAGAGAATGAGGATTTGAAAGGAATAAAGAGGGGGGGAATGTAGCACACGATGTCGACGTTGACCTTGACGCTTTCTCGTCGCGACGCCTTTTCAGAGCCTTCTGCGATGCGAATGTGAAAGGGAAAGTTCGACGGTGACGGTGCGATATGCTAAACAGAGGCGTAACAGAAATCTTAGAATACGGAAGAAAATAAATATTGCGTCCCACATAAAAAACTGTAAGTTTTCTTTTATATAATTTAAAAATAATTGGGGTATTTAGGCAGTGGATATTATAGACCTAATTATTGTTCTGAAGCTATTTTCTTGTGGCATGTTAATGCAATTACATACTACTTAATATCGGAATAAGCCACGATTTAAGTTTAAAATAAGTATATTTTTGACGTTTCGATTTTCACTTTGAAAATTGTTCTCAAAAAAATTGGAAATCGAAACGTCAAAAATATACTTATTTTAAACTTAAATTGTGGCTTATTTCCATTAAAAGTAGTAATTGCATTATATTGCATTTCAAAGCATGTTAACATGTTTTCATTACTTTTTTTAGTCCAGGTCTCTGAACCATATTATGTTAGAACTGGGCGTATTATTGTTTTGTAGAATTTTATTCTCGATATAATTTATTATTTAAGAAGGAGATTGAGCCAAAAATAGAAAATAGCGTCTGTTGGCTGTGCAAATTCTGCAGTTTATCTCTGCGGTAATATGATCTTCACTAATAAGCCTAGCACGTACTAGGTTGGCACGATACTATCGGAAGGAAACATTAGCATTGATTTCCCTTGTGATTCGAGCACTTGGACGTCACGGTCGGAACATGATGATCCGTACTATCCGCCGTCCTTTGAAAAGTCCGAAAGAGAGATTTTTAGGACATCCCGACACGACGTACCAATTACTCATCAGCTGTTCTGAAAGAGCGCACAGTGATCGGTACAGATGTTCTGCCGTTTTTATTCCTTTAAGTGATTGATAATGGTGTATGTCTGTAAACTAATTATGTTAGTGCAAAACTACCCAGAACTGTAAAATTTGCTTTATCCGGAATACTTTCCTAATATGAGAGCGGCTCCTACTGACCGTCAACCATATTCTGAACGGATCAGTGCACGCAGCCCCCTAAAAATGGGCGAAGCGTACGTACCGTCCGTACTCTACCTTCCTGACTTAGTGTGCGCTTATCTTTAACGAGCACTCCTAGGTATACAGATTCGTTTACAGTTTCGATGGCGCCGTTTTCTATAACAAGTGGGCCGTAAGATTTATGGTTGCGTGCTTATTTTCATGTATTTCGTTTTATTGGTTTTTATTATTAAACCCATTTTTGTAGCCGATTCTTTTAGTGCTACATACGCCTCTCGTACAGCGTTTCCGTTCTCCCAACAATATTGATATTATCAAAATAGGCAAGAATTTGTACTGATTTGTTATAAATTGAAGCGGTGTTTGTGAATTGTGACATACGTATTACTTTTTCCAAAGCCAGATTGAACAGTATACAGCAGAAAGGGGACGCCCTGGCGCAGCCAGTTATTTGTTAAAAAAAAAACAGGCAATTCCCCCTGCATTCGTAGTCTACATTCAACTTTTTCAAAGGATATTTTTGTTAAATTTACCAACTTATTTGGAACTCCTAGCTCTTTTATTGCTTTGAACATTTCTCTTCTATTTACAGACACGTAGTAGGCTGCTTTGTAGTCTATAAATATGCAATGATTATCTATGCTACATTCTAGTGTTTTTTCTAAAATTTGTCTCAGGGTTGCAATCTGATGAATTGACGATTTACCACCGAATACCAGAAAAAACCAGCCTGGTATTATTCTACCATTAGTTTTGCATATGGTGCTATACTGTGGCATAGTACTATGGAAAATATTTTATACGCTGCATTTAAAAGCGTAATTCCTCTGTGGTTAGAGCATTCAAAGATATCTCCTTTTTTGTATATGGTGTAAAGTATTCCGATGTTTAAATCACTGTGGATGGATTCATATGTCCATATTTCTTTTATGAATTGCTGTAGTGGTACTTGGGTATCGTGGCCACCTTTTTTATGTAGTTTATATAGTTATATATTCCTGGTCACTTCTGCTTCAATCTCATCGTAAATGATATGGTTGTATGTGGAGCAATATTTCACAAACACTATCGATGTCTCTTAGTCACCAGTCGATTGATTTTATTGAATTTGGGAAAGAAACAAATTTTCCAGTTAAATTCGAAAAAACAGAAAGAAAGACAATAGAACTAAAATGGTGTTTTTTCGTCAAATGTTGATATACTTTTTTTTCTAATATAGAATTTTGTAAATTTCTAGTAAATTCATATTAATAATCCAGAAAAATAACAGAAAAATAAGTAAAAAAACACTTATGGCATGTTATAAGAAAAATATCTGTAAACCCAAAAAATATATTTTTTAATTTAATTAAGTCTAAGCAGATTGTGATGTACGCAGACGATGTAAAGATGATGGGCCGCATTGTAAGAGATATCACAGAACTTTATGGGAACTGGAAGAAACTGCGAACAAGGAAATAACGAATCTTGCAAAATTTAACAATAGACGACGTAAATATTGAAGTTCTAAAACAGCGCGCATACCGTGAGAACAGATAACTAAGGACGGCAGAGAGGAGGAGTAGATACGGAAAAGGATTCTGTTTGTTTACAGAGCATAGTTCTTTCTATCGCAGGTGTTTGGATCCACAGACATCCAACGAAAAGTAAAGTTTAAAATATATAGCCACATATGGAGCAGAAACCTGAATCATGAGAGAAGAAAAAAACATTAAACCTTATTAGTAATTTTGAAAGAAATATATTGAGAAGGATATTGGGACCCATTTGCGATAATCTTATGCGGAGATTTTATATGTGGAGGTTAAATCACTAGTAACATCAATATTGCAAAGAAATATATAGGAAATCATGCAACAATAAAAGGATTGCACTGGGCCAGCCACCTTATAAAAATGGATAATAACAGAACACCTAATATAACGCTTAGTTGAACTATAAGGGAATATAAAGAAGTGGGCAAGAAAAAAAATAGAACTATTGTCGGACGTAGTCCAGTAGAAATACCAAGAAAGAGGTGAGTAAACGAAGTGAGAGCCAATGATAGAGAAATGTAAAGAGGGGATAACTGGAAAAAGGCAGCCGAGGAAAGAGATGCTTGGAGGCGAATGCTGGAAGAGGCCAGAGCCCATCTTGGGCTGTTGCACCATTGGAGGGAGAAGTACATTAGATTATCTATACATTTGACAAGACTATTCCTTAATATATACGTACACATACCAAGAAAAACTATAGGTTCTTTTTTTGTAAATTTCAACGTTATTTTTCAAATAATAACAATATAAAGTGCGCAAAATGCAACTTACACCTTTTTCCTTACTACTAAAAAGAACGTATTCCCGCATTCTTAAAATTTCAGATCAATACATCAATACGTTATTTTAATTATTTATCTCAAAGATCTTTTTTGCAAGATAATAAGTCAGAAAATGGTGGACATATAGTAATTAAAGAGTTTTCTTCTTCTTATGGTGCCCTATCCAATTAGTGGATGTTGGCGACAATTCTGGCATACTCCTCTCGGTCTTGTGTGGCTCTAAAGAGTGCATGGACATCGAAGTTTGTCCAATCCCTTATGTTTTTAAGCCATGAGTATTTCTTCTGTTTTCATTCTATCTTCCCTTCCATAATAAGCTTTAAGAACTGGTACTTGAAATTTCGAAATATATGACATGGATAAGCAGTTTTTCTTCTTTTTATTATTGTCAGCAATTCTCGTTTTTTGCCTATTCGATTTAATACTTCGACATTTGTTGTGTGTTCTCCCCAGGGAATTTTGAGTAGTCTTCTAAATACCCACATTTCAAAGGCCTCCAACCGATTCATCAAATTGGCCTTTATGGTCCAGGTTTCTACACCATATAGCAGTATGAAATAAATGTAACATTTTATAAAGCGATATCGGAGCGTTAAGTTAAGTCTGCTGTTAATTCGCAAGGTTCTCATATTAGTAAATGCTGTTTTAGCTTTCTCAATCCTGCTACGTATCTTTATGTCTGGATCCAGATCTTCAGTTATCCAACTACCGAGATATCTGAACTTGAGGACCTTTTGGATGTTCTTATTGTTTACTTTTATATTTATTTGCATATTTCGTGTTCTGCTAACCACCATTACCTTCGTCTTGTCTATATTAATCTTCAAGCCCAGTCGTTCTCCTTCAGTGTTTATTCTATCTATTACTCGTTGTAGCGCTTCTTAGCTATCAGCATTATGACTATATAATCAGTATAGCGAAGACTACTAATAGTCTGTCCGTTGATTTTGATTCCATCTTCAGTGTCTCTTAAGGCTCTATCGAAAATCGTTTCAGAGTATAGATTAAAAATGAGGGGAGAAAAGATGTACAGTCAGCCAAGACCCACCCAGGGTTGTAGCGTTACGTGATGATGATGATTCAGACCTTTTTCGATTGAGAAATATGATGTAGATTCCAGTCCTACTCTCACAGATGCCACTTGATTCATATAAAGGTTCTTTATGATTTTAAGGTCATTCTCATCTATCGAACATTCCTGGAGCAATCTTACTAATTATGAATTACTAACACAATCAAACGCTTTCTGGTAATATATAAAGCATAGGAAGACATCTTTTTGCTGATCTCTGCGTTGATCTGCATTGCTGAAGTAAGACAGTTAAGCTATAAAGTGCTTCTTTTGTGCCAAATCCGAATTGTCTGAAACCGAATTGTGTGGGGTTAATGTCTCTTTCACATCTGTTGTATATTCTTATGTAAATTATCTTTAAGAAAAGTTTAAGGACCTGGCTCAATCAGCTGATCATTCAGAGTTGGTCGCAACTATTAGCGTTTGGCTTTTTTGCGATTGGTATAAAGGTTGATTGAAGCCAATCCTGTGGTATTTGACCGGATCCATGAATGTCATTAAAAAGATCTACCAAGGTGTCTATATTGTCTTCACTAAACATTGTTAGAACCTCTATGTATATGTCGTCTGGGCCTGGTGCTTTTCTCCATTTGCTCTGTTTTATTGCCCTTACAACTTCTGACTTCGATATTTTGGAGGAGGATTCACTTTCAGAGTTTCTTCTAGTGTCGTCTGAGTATAGTTGCTATGTGTAGTTTATCCAATGTTGAAGTAAATCCTTGCGATTAGTAATTAATTTATTGTCCCTCACAATACTGTTAAAACTGCAAGGTTTTGTATGACCTGTTACTTCTTAAATGAGTTTATGTATGTTGTAAAGAGTTTTAGATGCAGCTAATATATACCAAAGTATACATTTTAATTAACAGAATGTATTTTTGAGAAATTAATGTCATATTTGGCTTATAACAATAACATTTGGAAAAACACATTTTTACAAGAATTAAAAAAAATTTTCTACGTTGATTTTGTAAAAAGAATTTTAATTTACAATTAATTTATTTACAATAATTAAAAACACAATTAACGCCGTTTTAAAGATTAATAATTAAAGTTTTAGTTTGTAAGTTTTAAAAAATATTGCACTTTAAAAATAATATCGCCTGTGAGTTTTTAAAAATGAGGTTCAAATGATGAGTACTAAGGGGATTAAACAAATTTGTGTGTTCTAATTTAACAAATTAGATATCAACGAAAAACTTTTTACAATTTTTTGTTAATATGTGCAAAAATATTATCTTTTTATTTATCAAACACATTTTATTTACGAGCAATAGTCTAAAGGATATTATTACAAAACTTATGTTGCAAAAACATTTTTCGTTAATAAATATGATTTTTTTTAATGTTTAGGTAAATTTTGATACAACAATATTGAAAAGTACCACTTTTTATCTTTCATATGGCAACCGCAGAACCGCAAACAATATTACAAATAGGCATTACTAGAGATATTGTGATTGTGGAAGTCCTTAACGGAAGAAAAAGCAGCGAACAAAACAATAAAGTTACAGGACCTTTCAGTGAAAATGTGTTAAACGACAATGGTAACAGATTGATCGAAGTATCCCAATAAAACTCACTCAGGATCACTAATGGATACTACAAACATAAAGATATTCACATCTCTACATGGATACAATACACCAAAAATCTTAGATCAATAATTGTCTATATGATCAATAATCAAAAAACATAGCTCAAAGTGAATGACCTTAGAGTATACAGAGGATAAAAATGTTGCAGCGAACATCACTTAGTTAAAGCGAAAATATATATACCTGCATTTAGAAATGACAAACATTAACAAAATAGGGCAAAAAATGAAGAGCTAACAAATATAGTATCATCATCGTTTTTGCTACAGCCCTATAAAAGAGCCTCGACCTTCCCGAGTCTATTACGCCAGTCAGTTCTATCCATTGCAAACTGTTGCCAGTTTGCTGCGTCTATTTGTCTACCATCCTCATCTACACCATCCCTCCATCTAAGTTTTGCCCTACCCCTACTTCTACTTCCAACAGGTTGTGACATAAGGATTCTTCTAGGAGGGTTGTTCTGCTGTGATCTTGCCAGATGTCCTGCACATCTTAGTCTTCCTATTTTTGTAAAGGATACTACGTCTTTATCACCAAATATATGTTTATATCTGTGATATATCTCGTAGTTGTACCTCCTTCTCCAAACACCATTTTTTAAAAGGACAAATATAAGCAGGAGATTTTCATCTGCCTTGGAAATGGTTCATGTCTTCGACCCATATGTCAACACTGGTTGTATAAGGATTTTGTATATGGTTATTTTTGTTTTTTGGCTTAAGTTTCTGATTCTCATATGTCTACTCAGTCCAAAATAGCATTTGTTGCTGCTGTATATTACTCAACCAACATTTTACATTTCCTCTTTCCTATATTTTAATACTCTTATTCATTTTTTCTCAGCTTTATTTATATTCATTTTAACATACTTCACAATATGGTAATATTATATTAACACTATCAAAACTACAATATAATAATAGTTAGAATATCATATTCTGTTATCATATTATCTCATAAAAATTTTTAATAGGCTTATTCATTTTACTAATTAAAAATTTTTAAACTCTCAAAGATTTACACACCAGGTCTCTTACCGTTGTCAGGCAACCACCATTACCCAAATTTAATTTTAACTAAAGGTTAATTAATAAGATATTAGATATTATTACAACAAAATAAAAATGAAAAACTATCTTACCGAACAAAATAAAATTTATGCTTTTTAAAAATTACATTAGTTGCGGAACACTGTACCTACTAAGTCTACGAACCGTGAGCTCAGCCAGTTGGTCTGTGTCGTTTTAACTGACAAGAACCACGTGTTAAAAACCGAGCAGGGAGACATGTAGCTCCTCAAGTATTAAATTTTATCCAATGTCATCGATCTAGAGTCACCATATAATTTAATTTTGGAAAAATGTAAACCCATATTTGATGTCATAGCCACAAATTTATTGTTAGCTTTAACTACATAAGGTACTGAGGATGATCTGATTAGACCGAAAACGTTATGCTACTGTATAAATTTTGACGACACATTAACTGTAAAAGTTTTAACTATATGTTTTTATATACCTAAATACAATGGTGAAGTGTTTTAACGTCTGTATGTTTTTTTAAACGATAGTATACAGCCAACTACTGAGATTTTACCATAAATTTTTTTTTATATTTAAATGTTTCCGTTTCGGTATTTCGTCTTTAAATTTTTTTTCAAATTACACATTTTTTTGTGAATGGAGTTTTCTTTTGTATTCTTTTATTCGCGTTTTGCATTGAAAAAGTATTTATATACTATTTTTTTCTTCAGTTTAGTACATCTTCAATAATATTGTGCTCTCTTCTACATCAACATTGTGTTAATACGAATTCAGTATTTTTTATTTTGTGTAGCGCCACTGGTCGAAGCCGTAAAGAGTGAGCGGGAAAGAGATTGCACGTGCCTACGCTCTTACACGTCGTCCTAGGTTAGGGAACGTCTAAATTTTTTATGGGAGTTTCCCGAGAAGAATTTACGGTGTGAAACTTTGTTGACTTTTCCGGCTACAGTGTGCGTTTCTGACAGAAGGTCAACTACCTAAATCTTTGATAGGAGTACATTTTTTATTTCGAAATAAAAATGTTATTCAATCAATTTTTATTTATTTTCTCTCAATTCTCCGGTTTTTATTGGGTTAAAGGACAACAAATGAATGAAAAATTGTGAGATGTTTGTCGTAATTATTTTTAGTTTTTTTTTTTGTTTCTGGTTTAATGAAGGAAGATTTTAAAGTCTACAAAAGTCAATATTTTTATAAAAACCTAGGGCCTTTTGCCGATTGTACAATAATAGTAACGTTTATTATAATAATCGGAAACAGTTCTCCAAATATGAACTAAACAAATTATACTTATTAGAACTTGTGTCACGAAAATGCCACTGAACCTTTAAAAATCATACTAACAAGCTGAATTTGTCTATAATAATGTGAATTTGAATGTTATAATAATGTGAATTTTGAAACCCCAAAAAAAATGTATCTGTTCTGGGATGATGATTTTGGAGAGAGAATCTCCTATCTCCTGATGCCAACCATAATGTAGCTTGGCCTATTTTTTACAAATTTTAATCTTGTGTAGTGTAGTGTAATGTACAATTTTATGTTTATGACATTCTTTGATTGTTGGATAGGCCAAAATTAACGAAATGCCCCTGAAGATGCTCTAGAAATCGAAAGTACTTGGACAAGATTTAATTAATAAACTGTATTCTGATATCTGCCTTTTATTTGATCAATGTTCATTTATTCTAGCTTCTTCTTTAAGTGCCATCTCCGCGACGAAGGTTGGCAATCATCATGGCTATTCAGACCTTCGAGGCAGCTGCTCTGAACAATTGCCTTGAGCTGCAACCAAATCACTCTCTCAGGTTCTTCAACCAGGAAACGCGTCTTCTTCCTACGCTGCTCCTACCCTCTACTTTTCCTTGAATTATGAGTCTCAAGATGTTGTATCTTTCGTATCTCAGCACATGTCCGAGATATTGCAATTTTCTTTCTTTTATTGTATTTTCCATTTCCCTCTCCCTGCCTATTCTCCTTGACACTTCTGTATTCGTGATTCTATCTACCCATGGAATCCTTAATAATCATTTAAATGTCCACATTTCAAACGCGTTAAGTCTATTTATTGTATTCCGGTTTAATGTCCATGATTCAGCTCCATAGTAGAGTACACTGTGTACATAGCATTTAACTAGCCTTATTCTGAGGGCCAATGTCAGATCTTTGCTGCATAAAATCTTTTTCATTTTCACGAAGTTGGCACGTGCTTTTTTAATTCTGACTCTTATTTCTGCAGTATAATCGTTATTTTCTGTGATTATCATTCCCAAGTAAGTATATCTTTTTACTCTCTCAATCTGCTGGCCGCCTACCGTTAATATTTCGTTTGTATTGTTGTTCTTGCTAATTTTCATGAATTTGGTTTTTTTGATATTAAGAGAGAGTCCGTATTCTCCACTATATCTTAATATTTTATTCATTATTCTTTCTAAGTCTTCCAAGTTATCGGCTATTATGACTGTATCGTCGGCATACCTAATGTTGTTAATTAAACTTCCGTTCACTTTTATGCCGACTGTCTCGTTTACCAAAGCTTCTTGTATGATTTCTTCAGAATAAGCATTAAACAATAACGGCGACAGTATGCAAGCTTGCCTGATCCCTCTCCTTGTCTCAACTTCTTCTAACACTTCTCTTCCAATTTTCACATTTGATCGTTGGCTGTAGTATAAATTTGATATCAATGTTACATCCCTCACATCCAGATTCTTGTTTTTGAGTACTTCTATAAGTCGGTTATGTTTTACCTTATCGAATGCCTTGTTGTAGTCTATAAATCATACATAAATATCTCGATTAATATCCAAACATCTTTGGGTCAGCACGTTAAAAGAAAACAGTGCCTTTCTTGTGCCCATTCCATTCCGAAATCCAAATTGGGAATCACCAATATTCATCTCCAGCTTAGCGTGTATTCTATTATGGATGATTTTTAGCAGGGTTTTTAAGGTATGTGACATTAGACTGATCGTTCGATAATCACTACATTATTTGGCATTTACTTTCTTTGGTGACAAATAAATGTTGATGTCAGCATTTCACGTGGAATGATTCAATTTATTCTATTATTATAATAGAATGATTGAATTTATTCTAGCATTCAACCTTATATCAACATTTCATATTGTTGCTAATTTCAACATATAATCTTCAGCTTCATATCTAGTTTCATCAATGTATTGCTTATTTTACTCACATGTGCACTAAAATAACTCCTATACTGACTCTCTCCTCTGATGGTATATCTCTAAGTATGTCTCTCAATTGGTCATAGAAGGCGTCTCTTTCATTTTCACTCTGTTCGACAATGCAGTCTCTGCAGAAACTTTATCAATGTAGTTGGTGCAACCCAAAATAACGACAGATGGACGACAGCTTAAAGGGAGCAAAATCCCTAAATTATCCTTAAGATTTATAAACATGCATCTGATCAGATGGACAAAGTGGAAAAAGAAAATTTTCAAAGTGAAAATTAATTTGACACCGATTTATTTGGTGAATACTAAATATATTTATAAACTTTTCTTAAGCTCATATTTTAAACTAGTGAAATATTTATATAAATATGTATATCGGCAAATTGAAAAAAAAAAGATAATACTATTATCGTCCGATTTGCAAGGTAGAAATAAATGAAATAAAGCACAAAAAGCTGCACGTTAAAATCGAAATGTCACCATTCGTAAATAGACGTATAATAGAAGTTTATTCGTATAATTCTGTCGAAATATCAGCCCGGTTATAAAACTGAAGTTTAAATCGTTTTGCAGCTAAAATAAATCGCACCGAAATTATTCAAATTTTCACGTGATTAAAATTCCCTTTATCTCATATACCTTATCGTTCCCTTTTTCAGTATTTCGTAGACAAATATATATGTCTTTATTAATTTTAAATATACAGCAGTCATTTATGTTATGGAATACATATTCTTCTTTTAATATAAAACTTGTTCAATTACACAACCTTACGATGAAAAACCTGTCTTGAGATATCTAATAATAATAATCGTTGTTGATTATTCACATAATCACCATGACGATATACACCAATTAATATAATATATGTATATATATATATATATATATATATATATATATATATATATATATATATATATATATATATATGTATATATATATATATATATATATATATATATATATATATAAATATATATATATATATATATATATATATATATATATATATATATATATATATATATATATATATTTCATAAATATAGAAATCCAAGGCCTTTTAAGTAAACTGTTTGTTGTGTTTAATATGCCAGGTAATTTTTGGAAAACCCAAAAAATGAATTGACACAAATAAGTTGGAGATGCGTTTGAGAGGAGCTGAGTTTTGGATTGGTTAGTAAGGAAAAAAAAGTAGGAGAATAGGGGTTGGATGCGATACGAGAGGAAGAGAAGAGGCATTGTGATTTGAACATGGAGAGAAAGCAGTCGAGTTTAAGAAAGAGAATTTTTGATAAAAAGTGGTGTTTTTTTGGTGTTTGTGTTGAAAATAGTATGCAAATGTGGTAACCAGAAACAAAGCCAAAAAGAACGAGAGTAATTACTGTAAGTAGAAACAGATATCTTTTCTTGGGATGAGAGGAAGCAGATTGTATCTTCGAGTTAGGAGCTTGGAGTAAAGAGTTTAAGCAGAGATTACGGCAGTTTCCATAAACTGTTTTAGTTTATCAACCACAGTAGACAGAACATAGAGCAGGCATATTTGGAGAATCAGGAAAGGACGTGCGATCTATTCAGGTCACAATCAAAGCAGCATTAAGTGGAGTCAGCATTTTTTAAAAACAAAAAATGCCACAATAAAATAACTTCAGAGCGATAAATATTATTTTATATGAGATTAAACCACAATTCATTCTAATTAATTCGTTCTACATTCATTTTCAAAAGAAAAAAAAATAATTTAAGAAATTATGTTAATCTGTACATGTTAATCAATTGGCGTATTGAGACAGCCGGAAGTACTGGGAACATATTTTAAAAAATATTGTGGATTTATTCTTTCTGAACTAACATGTTATTATATATAATATTAATTTAAACAAACGTTGTTTTATTTCAGACGAATCAGGATGCGAGGCTGACATGGCAGAGGGTAGCGTCGAGGAAGACAGTAGCGAAATGTTAGGTCCTACTTTAGCACCCGTTCTTCATACCATGCAAACTTCAACCCCATCAAATTTAAGCTGTAAAGAAGAAGAGGTTAGTTTTGAATTTGTTAATTAACATTTTATAAAATATTTCTCTGCATGCTAAAGTATTTCTGTTTTATTTTACTGACAATATTTTCAGTGTTGAAATTTTTTGGATCGTTGTATAAATGTATTATATTACAATGATTATAATGTGATATACATTGTGAGTTTTTAGTGCGACATTGATCGATAATTCCATTATGATACAAAATATTCTTTCTTTCTTTCTTCCCTTCCTTTTACCCTATCAGGGTGGCTTTCTTTACTATTTCCTGACATTATTTTCAATTCCTCGAGTGATTTTTGTTTTCTTTTCCCTCTTCTAAGAGGTGGATAGAGCAAGTAGTAGAGTTACCTCTACTACTTGCTGTATCCACCTTTTCCTTAGTCTGCCTCTTTTTCTTTTTACGATGTTCTTTGCTTCGTGGACTTTTCTTTTAATTATGTTGTGTTACATTCTTATTAGATGCCCATACCAGTTCATTTGTCTCTTTGTTATTTTACGCATTGTTCGTTCTTGGTTGGCCATGCTAATAATAGTCTCGTTGCTTAATCTATCCCATTTTGTCTTTCCAACTATCCTTCTTAGGTGTATCATCTCCACCTTCAGAATTGTCCAGTTTTCACTTACGTAGAGTACAGTCGGTATCAATATTGTATTATATATTTTAATTATTTGTCTTTTGTGTAAGTTCTCTTTTCCTCGGTATTGGGGTAAACGCATAGTATAACTTGTCCAATTTCTTTGCTCTATTTGGTATTTTCCAGTCTATATTCCTTCGTTACTAATTATACTTTTAATGCATTCCTGCCTTAGTTGTAACTATTTACATTTTATCTTTATTTCATTATCTTTTTTATCTTCTTTGCAGCTGATTATCACTTCTTCTTCTTAACGTGACCCATCCCTAAGGGCATTGGCAATCATCATGGCCCATTTGACTCTATCTGCAGCCATTCTGAAAAGTTCTATTGACATTTTCCCACTCCATTCTCAGATTCTTCAGCCAGGACGTGCGTATTCTCTCCAGTCCTCTTTTGTCTTCCACCTTCCCTTGTATCAGTCGCATCAATTCGTATTTCTCGTTTCTTAGTATGTGATCAAAGTAACTCATTTTTCTTTTCTTTATAGTGTTGAGTATTTCTTTATCTTTTTTCATTCTTCCTAGCGTTTCCGTATTCGTTATGTGCTGTGTCCAAAATATTTTCCACATTCTTCGATAACACCACATTTTAAAGTTAATGAGTTTTTTCTCTGTCGCCTCTGTAATTGTCCAGGCCTCAACTCCATACAACAGGACAGGGAACACGTAGCATCTCAATACTCTAGTTCTAATTTCGATGTTTTCGAGTTTTTGATTGCATAATATTGCTTTCATCTTATTAAAAGCACTTCTAGCTATCTCAATACGCTGTTTTATTTCCGTACTTCTATCCCATTCTTCATTTAGTTCGCAACCTAAGTACTGATATCTGTGCACCCTGCCTAAAAGTTTTCCTTTAGCATAAAGACTGTATTCCTCAATCTTGTTCTTGCTTACCACCATGATTTTTGTTTTATTTGTATTCAGTGCCATTCCATACCTTTCGCAGTATTGGGTAATGCGATCAAACAAGATCTATAGTCCTTCTCTGCTGGCCGCAAGGAATATTGTGTCATCTGCGTATCTAAGATTATTTAGAAGTGCTCCGTTAATAAATATGCCTTCATTGACGTCTTCTAATGCCTCTTTAAACAATTCTTCTTAATACATATTAAAATTAAAGGGGAAAGCACACATCCTTATCTTACTCCACGATTTATAGGTATTTCTTTCGATTTTTGTTGGTCTATTCGTATTATGGCTTTCTGATATCAGTATAGATTGGCAATGATTCTCACGTCTTCGTCATCCAATTATGTGTTCTGCAGTATTTTTGCCATTCTTCGGTGTTGTACTTTGTCGAAAGCTTTTCGAAGTCGACTAGACATATGAATACGTCGCAATTGACATCTCACCATCGTTCGATTAGTATTTGAACAGTAAATAATGCTTCTCTGATGCCAAAGCCTTTTCTGAATCCCAATTGGTTTTCAGCTATTCTATCATCTAGATTTTTATAGATACGTTCGTGTATCACTCGTAAGAACACTTAGAATATGGTTCATCAAGCTAATTGTCCTGTGCTCTTCACACTTCATTGCGTTTGATTTTTTGGGTATTGGAATAAATATTGGTATTAACTATTCTTTCGGAATCTCTCCCAATAATAAATGTCATTAAATAATTCTATTAGTGTGCTAATATGATTTTTTGTTAATATTCTTAAGATTTATATAGGTATTTTATCTGGTCCCATGGCCTTCTCATTTTTTATACGTTTTAGCGCATTCTCAATTTCGTCATTGTTGATTGGTGGCCAATTTCTTCCTCTTAGTTCAATAACCTCAATTTTCTCGTCGTCTTCGAATAGCTCTTTTATGTATTCTTCCCATATGTTTATTTTATTTGTATATTCCGTTATTAGCTTGCTATTTTTATCCATGATATTTCCAATACCCTCCTTCCTAAAAGACCTAAAACTGTCATGTAGTTTATCTAACCTTTCTATTTCTTCACGCTTTTTTAATAGCCACAGTTAGCTTCTTTGATTTTCTGTTTGATTATTTTATTATTTTTTTTGTACTGTTGTTCGTTTTTATTCTTGTGTGCCCTTCTTTCCATCAGCAGTTCTTTTATCTCTTGTGTGATCCATTGTTTTTAGATTTTTAGATGATGTGTCTTCTTGAAGTTTTTGTTTTGTGATATTTCGCAAGATCTCCTCTACTTTCCTCCATTTATCTGTTGTTGTCAATTGCTTTTGCCTTTCTACTTTCTGAACTTCTTTGTGCACCTGCTCTTTGATTTGTTGGTATATATCATCTTGGTATTATCACTATCTTACTTTTTTCCTCGTTTATTTCCATTCTTAGTTCTTTTATTTGTTCTACCCATATATCCATTAGTTTCTGCATTTTATTCTCGTAATCTGCTATTAGTACTATGTCGTCCGCATACATTAAAGTCTCTATTGTTACTGGTTGTAATCTATGGTATCGTATTATTGTCTGTAGTTGGTTGGTTCTTATTCTAATTTATTATCAATTCGTTCATTACTATTATGAATAGGAGGGGGCTAAGACTTTACTAAAGACTAATACTGAGACTAATACATCCCTTCCACTTAAATTCTTCCGATCTTTCTCCTGTTATACTTTCTATATGTATATATATATTTATATATGTATGTTGTCATTTGTCTGTCTTCGTGGTCTAAATGCCGTTTATTCTTCTCCCAATTCCAGTTCTACTCTAAATGAAAAGCAATTTGAAATATAAATAATTTTGAATCGTTAAATACTCTATATAGTAGTGTCAAACTCAATATTGTAAGAATAGGGATTATGAGAAGAATCTAAATATGAGAAAATATACAGGGTGCAGGTTTGCTTTACCACGTAGTTATTAATCATCCTGTAGAATTCCACATATTTTTCAAGCATGGAGAATATCATTGCCTACATATTTTCTAAATAACTTTTTTGGATATTCTGTACCTACTATAATGGAAGTATCGACCAATGTCGTACTAAAAACGCACCCTGTATTTGGTTTGAATATCTTGTAAAATGTTAGTCTAACCCCTACGTTTATTATTCTATGTAAAATTATTACTAGTAAATCCATTATAAAATATGTATTAAATAATAATCTAATAGAATTTACAAATTAAATTCTCTTAAGAACCTCAAATCTTTAAAACGAATTATTGCTATCATTACATTAATTTCTACCGTATTTTTATGCTTTTATGTAGTCCACCATAGATACACAGATCCGCCTAAGCGTCGATTTGTTTTCAATTTGGTCGATATCTCGTATTTAATGTATTCCCATTTTAATTATGTATACCAATCGCAAATAGAAATATAATTTCTTATAATAAGGAATAATTGTTAATTACATGCTAAGAATGATTAATTTATAATATCTCGAATATCAAATAGTTAAATTTGCATAAGAGGTAAATAAGAGAGCGATAGTAGGTATATATCGCCACACCTATTTCAACTATAAAAAAAAATAAACAACGTATAAAATTCGGGCTAATATTGAACTAATCTGTACTTAAATTAATTTGTTAAGCAACACAAAATGCTAATTACTCAATGCACATAAACGCATACAATTATCTACAGTACAGGATCGGAACAAATAAATGATAGGGTAGATTACTTACAAGGGAAATATTTATGTTATCCTACAAGCGACAGGTTTCTTCCAAAATTTGTCGTTATTGAAATTATCGCACATTTTTGGGCAAATTTAGCTTGTTTCGTAAAAATATTAAGCAAATGCACTTTCAAGCAATTTTAATGAGTATTTTTAAATATTACTTTTATTATTAGCACTCAATTCAAGCACAAAAAACAGCACAAAGTAACGTGGCTAATACCTGGAACAACCGATGGAAACCAAATAGACCATATCCTAATCTCAAAAAAATGGAGAACAATTTTACAGAATGTAAGGTCTTACAGGGGAGCCAATGCTGATTCGGATCACATTTTGGTGATAGGCGACATGAAATTGAAAATACTTAAAGATAAAAACGATAGAAAGAAAAGAAAGAGGGGAATCGGTCGAAACTAAATACAGATAATGCAAACAGAAAATTCTGCACTAAATTGGAAGAAAAACTACTAGTCCTAAAACCATCGAACATAGATGAAACATGGGAAGACATAAAATATAGTATCTTGACAACAGCAGAGAAGACGATAGGACTAATGGAAGACAATAAAAGAAAGGATTGGTACGATGAAGAATGCGAGCAAGCTAGTAAAGACAAGGACAAAGCAAGACACAGGTGGGTGGCCACAGGGAAACAAGAAGATCTCCTACACTATAAAGAAAAGAAGAAAGAGTCAGACAAATGCTGCAAAACAAAAAAGGAGAAATGGATCGAATAATTACTGCAGGAACTCGAAGCCAATAGTAATGACAATGCAAGACTATACAAATACATAAAATCACAGAGAAAAAAAGAGATACCGGCAAATATTGGAAAAATGGAATGGGAAACACACTATACAGAACTGTTTAAAAAGAAAGACGATGCTGAAAACGCAGAAAATGAAGAACAAACAGAAAATAGGAATGGAGAACAATTCATACAGCGAAGTATTGGCGACCATAAACAGATTAAAGGCAAGGAAAGCAGCAGGACCAGACGACAATATAAATGAGTTCTTCAAGAAAGGGGGAGAGGAACTAGCCCACAAAATCCACAACCTAATAGAACGAATATGGGAAGAAGAACGCATGCCGAACGACTAGAATTGTGGTCTGATAACACCAATCCCTAAAAAAGGCGACAAGACGAAATTCACTAACTACAGGGGAATCACGTTATTAAATACAATGTACAAAATACTAACTAATTTGATCAGACAAAGAATAGAAAAAGAAACTAGAACAAAAATAGGTGAATACCAACATGGATTCAGAGAAGGTAAGTCAACAATAGATGCAATACACATTGTAACGCAAATCGTCGAAAAAAGTTACGAGCACGGAATAGATCTACATATACTGTTTATTGACTACAAGCAAGCTTTTGTCATTGTAATAAGGGAGGAGCTAATTAAGGATATGAATCAATTAGGCATCCAAGAAAAACTAATAAGTCTCACGAAAATGACGATGAAGGAATCCAAGGCACGAATCTTAACAAGGGAAGGCCCGTCAGATGAAGTACAAATGGAGGTAGGTGTCAGACAGGGAGACTCCCTGTCAACAACATTATTTAACATTGCCATAGAGGGGGCAGTAAGAGCAGCCAAAATTATGGGAACGATTATCGAATCTTCAGCCCAACTGATAGCGTATGCAGACGATATTGCACTAGTTACTAGAGATTTAAAAACCATGCAGAACATAATATTAATACTAGATAAAGAAGCAAAGAAGAGAGGGCTAGTAATAAACCAAAGCAAAACGAAATACCTCAAGTGTTCAAGAGAGAATACGAACATAGAGAAAGAAATTAAGCTTGGCGCATATACATTTGAAAGAGTACACCGTTTCAAATACCTGGGAGTGATGGTGAATGACAGAAATGATAGAACGGATAAAATAAATGAACGCATCCTACTGGGTAATAAAACCTACTGGAACTACCAAAATTCCTGAAAGAAAAGCACATTAGTAAATAAACCAAATTAAAAATTTACAAGACTGCAATCAGGCCAGTGATCACCTATGGTGCAGAGACGATGTGCCTAACACAAAAAGATGAAATGAGGTTTTAAATCTTAGAGAGAAAGATAATTCGACGAATAATGGGACCGGTGAGGATAAGTGTAGGCGAATTTAGAAGATTAACCAATGAAGAAATTAAAGAAGTCATCGAGGGTGAAGACATAATCAAATTCGTGAAGACGCAAAGGCTCAGGTGGCTGGGACACACAGAAAGAGCTAACCCAGACTCTACGCTAAAACGAATAACTGGATAGAGACCAACAACAAAGAGACCAAAGGGGAGACCCAAAACAAGATGGAGAGATCAAGTCTCTCAAGATGGAGACATAAAGAAGCTGAGAATCTACAATTGGAAGGAGCGCTGTAAGGACCGGAAAGAATGGAGGAAAATTATAGACAGGGACAAGTCACACACGCTGCTATAATAATAAAAAAACAACAGCGGACTGATTCTCCGCAATAAATGAATCAGAGAGCCCAAAAGGGCGGCAAACACTCCGCCAGGAGTGAATAAGCCATGATGATGATTGTTAAATATTACGTTAAATATATTATGTACGTCTCATAGTTGTGCCTACATATTTATTTTTATACCCTAAACTCAGTCAGAGGCCTTCTTTAAGTCAATAAATCAAAATTTGTCTTATAGTAAATCTATTTTTAATTATAGTGTCTTACAATATCTCGTATGTCGCTAAGAGTTCATTAATAACGAAGATACTGTGTAGTGCTCTTTTGGTAGTCATCAGTTGGAAATCATCATCGCTATGCGGACTCTGTTCACTGCCGCTCTAAAAAGTTCTGCACTACTGCATTCAAACCATTCCCTTAAGTTCTTAAGTCAGGATATTCTTCGTCTTCCCACATTTCGCTTTCCTCGGACTGTGCCTTGCATAATAAGTTGTAATAATGCGTATTTTTGCCCTCTCATCACATGTCCTAAGTACTCAAGTTTTCGTCTTTTGATAGTTAATAATATTTCCGCTTCATTTCCTATCCTCCTAGTTACTTTTGACATTCTTAGAATCCATGATATTCGTAGGATTCTTCTGTAACACCAAAATTCAAAGGCGGCCAACTTCTTTAGATGGACTTGTTTTAGTGTCCACGCTTCCAAGCCATAAAGAAGAGTAGAGAACACGTAACATCGAAGCATTCTCAGGCGTAGTTCTAACCTTATATCCCGACAACAAAGAAACTTTTTAAGTTTAATGAATGATGCACGTGCTATTTCAATGCGTGTCCTAATTTCTTTGGTTTGGTCTACATCTGATGTTATCCATATTCCTAAGTATTTATAGTTATTACCACTCTCAATTGCAGTATCTTCAATAGTCAATTGGATATTTGCATGTGCAGATTTAGTCATGATCATGCATTTAGTTTTCTTTAAATTTATCTTCAGTCCGTACTCATTTTTCTATTCTCTGCAAACGAAACACTCTGAACTTCGTTTTGAACTGTATTGACTGGAGGCTTGTGTTTTTTTATACGCCTTCTTTTCACTGAAGGCCCTTATTCATCAGGATCGGAGCTGTTTTACGATTTGGATGGATTATACAGATCAGACGAACCTCTACTAAACAGACTAACATTTTCAAAATAAATAAACGGTTGTATAGAAAAACACGTGGTCAACTTTAGTAAAATGCACTGCGAGAATACGTTAGAACGTTAGAGCAATGGACTTCAATCGACTGAATCATAGACTTTCGGAGGCAGGTACATAAACAGTAATAGGTTTACCATTTATAAATGGATCTGCTTCATTCTTGTACCAATCGATTCAACTAATTTTTTTACATAATATGCATCTATAAACTAAAAGTTGACCAAAAATGGAGGTGCATACTTCTTGCAGCAAGGTCCCCAATTTTTAGATTACCCGTGTCGTTTTTTCATCTTTTCGGATTTCTACTTTCTGGTTGTAACAAAAGTAACTTTACAAACTCTCCTATTATAAAGAATTTTCTATGCTTTTTCAGTAAAATTGTATCACATTTCCATTTCCATAATTTACCGGTCTTCACCTTCAGTATTTAAAATCAAATAGTAATCTTACATTGTTTATATTTTGTTAAGTAAACAATGACGTTTAATCTGTTACTAATTTTGTTTATTACATATTGTTATCACTAAATTTATCAAAAGCATTTGTTAGATACCTGTATCAATAAGTATCATGGAAAAATCTTTAAATTCCCTGGTTTATAAAAAATGAAAAACTGGTGTGGACAATATCGCAGGATAATATTGGACCATCTCACACCTTTTGATATCGTTCAGTGAGGACCTAACTTTTATCACCAAATAATCTTCTATATATATATATATATATATATATATATATATATATATATATATATATATATATATATTGTTATGATATGTAAAATCGAGAAAAATATTGGTTTGTTTAAAAATATTTCAAAATTCAATAACATTAAAATAATTCAGATAAGTAGGATAATATCCAACAAACATTTCGAAGAAGGAGAGTTATTAATTTCTTGAATTACCTGTACTAAACAAAAAGTAAGCTTTGCATAAATTATTTCTTTGTTATACTTGAGTGACCCGCATAATTTTAAGTGAAAACAAAAAGACAATTGAACGGGGTTTTCCAAAATACATTAATGCAGTGATTAGAGACAAATAGAAGAGATTTTAGAAAGAGGTTTTTGTTAGTTTTTAAGAATTATAGAAAATATTATTTGTAAATAAGTTTTAGGAAATTTTATAATTATAGGTAAAAATTTGTTTGTTATCGAAATGAAAAAATGGGGGAATTGTGACGAGTTTTGATTGGCGGAGATTGAAAAAGGTGGGATAAGTATGAGAGTTTGGCTAGATTTAGGAGAGAAAAAAGAAGATCAGTCGGTTTTCCAAATCTGTAAGACGAACGGTGATTTGTTCTCTGGCAGTTCCTGAGAAATAGCAAGCAGTAGTGTTGAATGTTAGTGAGTTTTTATGGAGTTAGTGTATCTGACAGAAGCTGGAGCAGCAAAATATTGTAAGTCATATTTTCCTACTTATATTCCAAGAGTCACTGTTCAGGCCAACGAGAGATTCAGTTTATCGTAAAGAGAAGATATTCCAAGAGTCATTTTTCACTCGGGCCAACGAGAGATTCAGTTTATCGAGAGGAGAAAGGCTATCATAATTTGAATGATTGTTGCTTTTGAAGGAGATCATTAAGGACGATATACTTGCAACAATCTGTTGTAAAATTGCTGATTACATAGGGAGCGGTTGAGAGGAGATAATATAGTCTACAAGGAACAAGGATTTGGGCCACTCATCATCAGAGAGAGATATTTTGTTTTCTGCAGTTTTTTTCTTTTATTGATAACACAATTTTTACACTTAATTTAGAAAGGATATAAATATTTTGATTAGGAGAGTTAGAATAGTTCGGAATTTTGAGATTTCAATTAATATTGTTTGTACCATTAATTTTGATTGTTCACGTACGTAGAATAAAATTTTTGAGAATCATTATATGAGATTTGTTTATTGAAAACTTTTGAGTGTGAATTATTTCATTATTTTTATTTCAATATATAGTGTTAGATCATATGTGTTTTTTATTATTCCGGTATTCTCTGGACCTTACCTTTCACATGTAATAGCATAGATATTGAAGCACGAATTTAACCCTGAGATAAAAGAATTAAAAATTGTGATAGAGTCATAATCATATCATCTAGATAATTTTAATTAATCAAAAAAATTAATTAGCTAATTATTGCTTGGCGCACCAAGACTTTAAATATCACAATAATATATATATATATATATATATATATATATATATATATATATCTTTATATATATATATATATATATATATATATATATATATATATATATATGACAGTATTCTAATATTTTATTAATATTGATCCATTTTTTAACTTATATATTGTATTATAGATTGAATTATTTGTCATATCCGATCATACGAGTCTCATAAGTTGATCACAGATAAATAATATATTTATCGTTAATGTTTCAGATGAAAATTTATTATAATAATCGCAGCTTTTTAATATATTCCATGTTTTATTATACGGTTAATTTTGATCTCATTTATTGCCGTATTGTTTCATTTTCAAATTTGACAATACTGCGGGTGTGTATAAACGATACAATCATGTAGTTTTCGCGTAAATTAAATGTGCATAATTTTGTGGAAACACTTGTTGCTTTATACTTTATTAAACAACTTAATTTTAAATGGTATTTAAATAGATTTTATTGCATTAATACCGGTTAATTAACAACACAACTAGTTTTTAGCGCTAGAAGGTAACTTTAAGGTTTTTTCTTTTCAGGATAAGTTTTACCGTTTTATTATGTATAATACAAGTATGTTCTAACCACGTTTCTTTGGTATACTATTCTTTTTCTTCAAGGTCCATATTCTATCGAAGGTTAGAAATCATCTTAGTTATGCGGACATTGGTGAGCATTGCTCTAAATAGTTATGCGCAACTTTATTCAAACCATTCCCTCAGGTTCTTAGACCAGAACATTCTGGTCTTCACACATTTCGCTTCTCTCGAATTTTGCCTTGCCTAGTCAATATTTGTTTTGTCACATTTGACACTCTTCGAATCCATTATATTCGTGGGATTCTTCTTTAAAATCAAAATTTAAAGGCAGCTAATTAGTTTGTATATATTAGTTCCACTGTTCGGGTCTCCGTGTCATAAAGAAGAGTAGAAAATACTTAAAACCGAAGCTTCTCATTCATGCAGTTTGATGGTTACAACTTCTATTTATTTGCATGATCATGCACTTGGTTTTCTTTAAATTGATTTTAATCTGGTATTTATACTAAATTATCTGCAAAACGTAATGTATTCAAAATTTCTCCATGATAGATCCCCCTTAAGCTACCAGAGGTTAAACACAGACAGGACGGCTTGCGCCTCGTCGGCTGCCGCGCGGCTTAAAACACATGAGGCGGTTTAAAAGTGGCAGTAGTTTTACCATTGTATTCGTTGTTGTCAAATTTAGTCGAGTTTTGGACCTAGAATGGTATGATGATGTCTCTAGAATCATCTAGTGAAAGTGACGACGATTTGTTTTTTCTAATAAGCGCAAGTTTACTTTATATTAAATCAAAGAAGAAGAAGAGACGTTAGTTAAAGAAATTAAAAATGACCCAAAAAAGCATCTTCCGAAATAAAACTGTGGGTAACCTCTTCCCAAGCATGTTTTTTCTTTATTTGATTCGAATGTTCATTTAAGCGCATATCTCAAATTGCTGACCGTGTGTAAATTTCAGTAATTAATTTATCCGATGTCTATAGCTTCCATAATATATACAAAATTTGGCAAACACTCACAACAGTAATCAAATAAAACCGTTGCTAAACAGTCACACGTCTGTGTTGAAGCACGAGATATCTATTACTGATGTGCCGCCAGAAGTCATAAAACCGCCGACGGCGCATGGTACTCAGCATAGGCCGCGGGGCGACCGATGCGGCGAGCTGGCAAACGACGGCTCTTCTGTGTTGCACAACAGAAGTACTATAGACGGGAGACCGCTTTCAACGCCGACGCGGTGCACGCCGCCCTGTCTGTGTTTAACCTTAATCTAAGAGCGTTTCTTTATATATTGCTTCATTGTAGACATTGAAGAAGAGCAAGGCAGCGAGCTATCCTGACTCTTTTCTGTATTTTGATATCTCAGGTGTTTTGATTGTCAACTCGTATCATTACAGTTTAATTTCTAATCATTTTTATAATGCGATTATCAACATTTTTGTTTTTAATATACAACAAGCCTCTTACGCTGAACTTTATCAAACGCTTTTTGAAAAGTCTATAAGTACATGTCCTGATTTATGTTCATGCATCTTTGGGCCAGCAAAGTCAAACAGAATAAAGCTTCTCTTGTTGCCATCATCATTATTATTGGCACTACAGTACTTTATCAACCAAAGCCTGCTTTATAACGTTCTACTCTGTCTCTGTCAACTCTTTTTTACCCTTTGACTTCGATGGATTTTAATTCGTCTTTCAAGCTTTCCAGGTATCTAAGTTTCACTCTACCTCTAGTACGTCATTCCGCTAGTCCTCTTTGGTCAAATACTTTTCTCATCGTCGAATCTTCCTACTTTCTGATTGCGTGTCAAAATTATTACGTCTACGCCACAGGCCATACTCTTTTAATCTTCCGTATATTTTTTTCAGAACCTTTGTCGAAATACTTGTCGAAAGTTTGGAGTAAAGATAAACGAGAAAAAATCAAGATCGTGGTAATCCAAAAGAGACAGAATATCAGTTTATCTAAAATAATAAATGATAAGATATTAGAACAGATAAACCATTAAAAATACATACAATTAAGTAAAAACTTCTGACGTATGATGGTATATTTTTATTAAAAATTATGCGAAATTATTAAAGTTATCGTCAAAACATTTTTGGCCCAGTCGGATCATTATCAGTGAAAGCTAGTACAAAGCATGTGGTAAATACTTACATCTTGAGAGTAGTTGAATATAATCCAATAATAATATTTAGATATAATAAGCTTTAGATTACATAAGAAACACATTCGCGAGGTATACATGAAGTTGATAGGATATCACTTTAATGGAACATACTTATCCCCGCTCGAAAACTGGACAACTTAGTCCAACGGTTAAAACTACCCAACTGGCCGGTTTCAACGTGGCTAGAGGGATCAGGCTTTAGAAAGTGAGTTTAATTTGATGATATTATAAAAGCATCTAAAACCCACAAAAAATAGATGGCATAGGTCATTTCCATATTGAATTTTTATTAATATGTTTATTGATACTTCATTTTCCTAACAAATTCTCTCTTGTATGTGCCTATCATCTTTTTACAGTGTTCAGAAAGAAGCACCACTGACCAAGTGCTCTTTTTAACTACTCATATAGAGGCAGATTACCAAGTTGAAGACTCCTGTGCTGATTTATTGATCTAATGGATACATATGACATGGTATGGAAGATTTTCAAAATAATCCCCTGTAAACAAACAGTAAAGCTTAAACAACAGCCTCCTCCATGGCTCTGTACTTTCACCGCTGCTATTTAGTATTTATATAGCTAACATGCCCAATATTGGATCTTAAAAAATCGGTATGCAGAGGACTGAACACTTGCAAGTCAAAACTTTTTGATCCAATCTCCAAAGATATCGTAACGATTAACCTTAAATAAAACGATTAAATACTTTAAACAATGGAGACTCAAAACTATTCCCAATGAAACTGAGATTAGATGTTGTACTCAAACTTACAATGTAAGTTTCATAGCATAGCATAGTATGCCATAGCCTGTGTGTCAACTCGCTGACACCAACTCACAGAGAAACTTGACCAAGTTTTGACCTCCCAGAAAATCATGATAAACTTGAATCATGAAAATCAGAATGCGAACGAGTACGGAGTTTGCGCAGACTCCCTTCATAAATGAAAAATGATATCTTCTGAATGCCACTGTAGCGCTGAGAGACAAACCATTTTGCATATAATTGCTGAATGCATTTTGAGGAAATATGATAGAGACCTACTGGACTTTGCCTATGTGACACCAGCGTCCAAAAAATAGTTAAATGATTAAGATGATTAATTGTAATATTGTTTTTACTTATTTTACAACAATACTATGTGAAAACCCTGAGTTATCCATCTCTGCCTGTCACCTCGGACTGTTTTAAAGCCGCCAAAATAGTACAAGCGATATATTATCCGACGCGCCTTAGCAAGACGAAAACAAAAATATACTTTTTGTTTTTATTTCACTCTCGGTTAAAAGATTATAATGAAAAGTGCCACATTATAGTGGCAAAAATAGTATATGTGATATATCAATTGACGCGTATTGAAAAGTGGAGTTAGGATATTTAGTTTCGATTTTGATGTCATTTCGGTTAAAAACTTATGACTGGAAGTTTGGTAAAAATTGCCCAAGATTATTGAATTCGTAAATCAATCGAAGTTACACGAAAATTACACGAAGAGTGCAAATATCGACTTCCTATTCTACTTCCGGTCACGCTGGATAAACGCCTAGGACTTACAATGGCTAATGTTATGTTTTAAATTGCCATACGTTAAATAAATATGTGTGCACAAAGATAATCGTAAAATTTTTTATATCACGTTTCCTCGGTAGTAATCGCAAATTGTTTGATCTCCTTTTTGGGAATAGCTACCAGCAGTTCTATTAGACCACTATGAAGTACATTAGATTTTTTGGCACCATACTTTAAAAGCCCTGGATTAATTCCTTTGATTACTTGTTCTTCTGTTAGGATGTAATTAATTTCTTCTTCGTCTTTTATGTCATCGAGCTGTATTTCTGCTCGTTGTACATTTATCTGATTTTTCATGTTTAGTCCCTCTTAAACTGTTACCAGTAGCTGATTATTGATAATTTAGGCTTAAATTCCTTTCCATTCCGGTTGGCTCACTTAGATAATTTTGACGTTTGTCTTGGGTGTTAAACTTCTATATTTTTTGTTATTTTATCGCGTGTTCATAATGTTCTGCTTGTTTTACTTCTAAACGTATTTTATTACACGTTTAATCGTAGCTAGTTCGCTCCTGGTTTTATACGTAAGAGAAGTTTTGGTTTTTCCTTTCTAAAATCCAAATGCAAAGCGGAGTATATACATTTATATGACTATGTGGATTTTCTAATTTCATCATCATCGCGCATATCGATTTTAATAAGCAATTTAATTAAAGAAAAACTAATTTAAATAAATTAATATTAAAATTATCGTGTTTAAAAACGATAATAAATCTTTTAGTCAATATATTATTACGGTATGCCCCATAAATTCTATTTATTTTGCACATTTATTCCATTACATGAAATAAAATGTTTTTTACATGTCTTAATTGTAGGTCTGGGAACTCTTGTTCTTCCCCGATTCTTTGTTTTTATATTTATAGTTATACCTCAAAATTGACGTTCTCTTCACAGTTGCTTCACAGTTGGCAATCATAACCTGACCAACTGCAAAAAATGAAGTTGTCAAGCAGCGATCTTTAATGTTTATTTCCATTTCTCCACACTTTCGTTTCCAGTCTTCCAATGTCTCCGATAGATATATACATATAAATATATATACTCACACTTCACCCTCAGACATACTAGTTAGTTTTGACATTGTTTATTTGTTCACCAACATTCCCATCGATGAAACCATTTCCATCTTGGACTCTAAACATCAAATCTCCCAAGACACACTATCTCTTATAAAACACGGCATGTCTAATACATACTTTTCATTCCAAAATCATTTCTATCGTCAAATCAAAGGTGCCCCAATGCGATCTCCCCTCTCTCCCGTAATAGCTGATATTTTCATGGAACATTTCGAAACAGCAGCCCTGTCCTCATCAAATCTCAAACCCACCTGCTGGTTATGGTATGTTGATGACACTTTTGTCATTTGGCCTCAACCAGCCTCAACCAGCCAGACACGTTAGATCTCTTCCTCTCCCACCTGAATGGAATACATCCTAGTATTCAATTCACGATGGAAGTTGAGTCTGAAGCGTCTTTGCCATTCCTTGATGTTCTTATTCAGAAAAACTTACCTCACAGTTTTTCCTATTCCGTGTACCGGAAACCCACTCACACAAACCGATATCTTAATGCCCAGTCACATCATCACCGCGCCCAACTCAATTCAGTTGTCAACACTCTCATTTCTCGTTCCATAATACTTAGCCATAACAATCATAGGTCATCCGAAATTAATTCAATAATTCTTAAACTCTTACAAAACGGCTACCACAAAACCCAAGTCAATAAACAGCATTCAAAAACATCTAAACCCCATTCATCCACAAAAGAAACCTTGCCGCCGGATCAACCCAAAATCTTTCTACCTTTTATTAAAGGTGTCACTGACAAGATCAGTAGAACTCTTCTTCCCCTAAATATCAAAACCATCTTCACTACTCACTCCAAGTTGTCCAGTCTCGTCAGATCCGTAAAAGACCAAATCCCTAATGAATAGCGTGTCCTCGAGATACGCTGTTCCAGTGGCCCACGTACATACATCGGACAGACAAACCGACGAATCCATAACCGTATTTACGAACATTCTATATCTGTCAAACATTCCGATACTACTTCAGCCCTAGCCCAACATCATATTCAAACAGACCCCAAAATAGATTTCGAAAAAGCAAACACCATCGCCCCCATCCGCTCCTTAAAATGGAGAATCATTCGTGAAGCTATCGAAATCGAAAAACGGCCTAACAGCTTGAACACGCGCGATGACGCGAAACGATTGCCGGCAACATGGCGACCCCTGCATCAGCGACCTCCCGCCCACACCGCTCAGGCCACGTCAGTTCAAACCACGTCAGCGCATACCGTTCCCGCGCATACAGCGAGTATAAAAGCAGCCACACAGGGTAAGACCGGTTATCACTCGACACTGAGGAGTAGACAGATTGAGACCTCAGTGCCGAGAGACAGTTCTTGCAATACAGAACACGATACTGGTACGTCTCGAGTGAGAGGAGTAGGCACTTTTGATAATGGCTCCAAAATGGGTGCCGAAACGTCGAGTAATAAATTCTCAACGCGGTTCTTCCCGAGAACTAAGTAATTTTCAAATATATATATATATTCTTCTTCTTCTTCTTCAAGTGCCATCCCCGCGGCGGAGGTTGGCAATCATCATAGCTATTCGGACTTTTGAGACGGCTGCTCTGAAAAGTTCATTTGATATACATCTGTACCACTCTCTCAGGTTGCGCAGCAACGACATTCTACGCCTCCCTATGCTTCTATCCTTGGATCCCTCTCTACATAATCAGTTGGAGCAAGGTGTATTTCTCTCCACGTGTAGTATGTCCGAGATAATCCAATTTTCTTGTTTTAATTGTATATAAAATTTCTATTTCTTTATTCATCCTTCTCAGAACCTCTTTGTTTATGAATTGTTCTTGTGTATCTTGGTTCACGATATTTTCAGAACTCTTCTATACACCCATAGCTTGAATGATTCCAGTTTTTTCCTTGATTTCACATTCAAGGTCCAAGATTCCATTCCATAAAACTAAGTCGAAAAAACATAGCACATCGCCAACCTAACTCTAGTTCCAATTTTAAATCCCTTGTACATAGCACTCAGCATATATATATATATATATATATATATATATATATATATATATATATATATATATATATATATTGTTATGATGTATTGTTTGTTTGAATGATGAGCAATGAGTATTTTTAATAATATAATATATAGGGTTTTTATCGCGGTTCTCAAAGAATTAGTTTGTAAGTACTTTTTTAAATTATCTTTATTATATCTATTATGAAACACACATATATGTCTAACCTAGCCAATTTAAATTTAAAATAAACTATCTTTAAATTGAAATTCTTATGAAACTAATTAAATTCTATAGACAATGTAAAATTTAAACAAACTATCTACAAAATTGAAATTGTTATGACACTAACTAAATTATATTAACAAAATTTTGTACCTTTCTGTCACTGAATACCTAAATGAACTGTTTTCCACTATATAGATTATAATCACCACTCAAATGTCTTCTTCTCAGCTTCAGTTATCCTTGTTTTTGTGAAATTACTTTTTCCAATTATTAGCTTCCACCAATTTAAGATATTTTTCTTCACCAGTATTTATAGACCACCAAGCAAACTAGCAAACAGCATTTATTTTTATTCTTCTTTTCAATATATCAATATCCAATCACCAAAATATCATTTAATTTTAATATTCAATTAATACTTCTTCCATTATCATCATTTATACATAACATAATTTTTAATCTTCAATATTATTTTCTTTATACTGTTTCTTAATATTGATTTAACTCACTATATTGAACAATTGTAACTGATTGACTGCCTCTAACTAATTTTCATACTAAAAAACTCGTAACTGATTGACTAACTGAATGGACTTCTCTTACTAAACTTTCTGACTGACTGAATCCAAATCACCGGGTATTTATATCTTTTTGGATGTTCCAGAACCATCTGGTAAGAAATCATGTTCCATTTGTTCTATTAAATACATGTCTGAATTTTCTGGAACAAACCATTTCGCAAACAAGGCCATCTCCGGTGATCTAGAGAATTCCATACTTTTCTATTAATAATTTTGTTGACATTTAGGCTTTTCAGATCAGAATAAACACTTAAATCAGTAAATATATATAAATTAAACATTTTAAACTAACATTATATTATTATTATAACCCCACTTTATATTCGTAATAATTCTTAATTTCTATCTGTCACTTCGAGAGTATGTATATCTGGTTGCCTAATCACATGGCTCACTTAAATATATTTACAACATTAAAATACAACTTTTTACAATTATTATATGCTAATTTCTTAAAAATGCCCTCACATAAATAATTTTTATTAAATTCTCTAGTATATAATTTATTAAAATAACCAACTACTTTTAATATCTAATATTATCTAATATATAACTTGTAAATTATTTTTAATCACTATTTTTCTTTCTCCTATATCATATCAATATCAATATATATATATATATATATATATATATATATATATATATATATATATATATATATATATATATATATTTCTCTCTATATATATATTATAACTATTTCTCTCAATCTACTGAAGAAATAAACTATGACCTGGCAACTTTTCTGTTGCCGGTTGGTGCAGTTTAGGCTTTAGTCAATTCCATACGATTCCGCTTTCCGTCTCTTTCTTTGTCTAAGGTTTATTCCATTTGTATGTTAGACCAAATATTAGGTGATAATGCTTATTTTTACATACAGACAATTTTAGTGTACAAATGGTTTATTGGTAATTATTAGTATTTTATAGAAACTGATATTTTAGTGAAACATATTAATTCATTAACATAGTGTGTGTAAATTAAAAACAGTGCAAATTGTGTATTAATGTCAAACAGATTGAAAAAAAAAACTAAGATGCCTTAGAAAAAGTACCGGAATAATAATGCTTTGATGAATTATTACAAGAAAATCTATAAAACAAACGATCTGTTAAATCCCTTAACATAATTTAATAGCTTTGTTTTGACTTTTAGTAATTGAATGCATAAATGCATCTGGACTCTTCAATATAATGATTGGAATGCGTTGGGTGGAATTTGTATTATGTAAAATACGAACATCAGTCTGGTAAAACACATTAATATTTATAGGTGGATTTATTTGAGTTTAGTTATTAAATATTTAACAAACTATCGCCGTATATACCTTAGATTAATAATAGGAGATTTGTAAGTAAGTTTTGGAACAGGTATGGGTATATTATATATATATATATATATATATATATATATATATATATATATATATATATATATATATAGATTTTTTTTTATTTATAATTGAACACTGACATAATGATCACTTTTTGAACATGATTTTATTACATATTTTTTAGTAGATCGATACAGTGTTTCAGTAAATCAGTAAATTGAAGTTAAAATCATTAGATCTACTGAAAAATCAGTAGACCTGGCAACCCTGCGAGAGGTAGTAATTGGGCAACGTAGGGGGAACAAAACATGCGGTCACATCGAAACTGGCTTCACTTTTCGCAGATTTATTAAATCAACGTTACCTGCCTTCTCTCTTTCCTTGTCTTAAGGAATAACCGGTTAGCTGCCCAAGGAAATAGTTCTTGTAGTATTCGTCTTTGAGTAAAGACCGTAGTGGGACTTAACTATTACTCTCTCACCCATTCAGCCTGTAGGACCTAGTGTCTTCTGATTTCCACATTACGATCTCTACTTTTTGTTATCTTGCAAATATGTACTTAATATCGACAATAAGATCCCCTATAGAGTCTCCCACATTTTGGGTTCACGATACTATTCGTGAAGTATATTATACTTCGACTATTCTTCGTTCAGAGTCTTCTTCTTCTTCCAATGGCGCTACAACCCTTTGTGAGTCTTGGCCTGCTTAACAATGTTCTTCCATTTTGCCCTGTCGGATACTTTCCTTCGCCACTACCTGATGTTCATGGTTTTAAGATCCCTCTCTACGTCGTCTATCCATTTTTTACGGGGCCTTCCTCTTGTTCTGTTTCCTTGGGGCTTCCATCTCTGGACTACTTTTACAGCTCGATTATCTGGCATTCTTTCTAGGTGACCAAGCCAGTTTAGTCTTTGTGACTTTACAAATCTGACAATATCTGCGCTCTGCATTAATTCATCCAGCTCGTGGTTCATTTTAATTATCCACGAACTATCGCTGCATTGGGTTGGTCCAAATATCTTCCTTAGTATTTTGCGCTCAAATATTCTCAGTTGATTTTCATCAGTGGTTGAGAGGGTCCACGTTTCACATCCATATGTGACCACTGGTCACAAGAGGAAATAATGAAAAGGTGGAAGGAGCATTTTCAAGAGCTGTTAAACCCAGAAAAAGAACAAAACGAAGATGAAGAGATAATTCACCACACAGCAGAACAACTAGTTGAGCAACCAACATTGGAAGAAACGATAAACGTCATAAAACATCTAAAAAATAACAAAGCACCTGGCACAGATGGAATAACTGCAGAACTGATAAAGAATGGTGGACATGCGCTATGGAGGCGTATCCATAAACTAATCGACCGCATATGGACACAAGAAGTCATCCCAGAAGATTGGAAAGTGGGAATCATACTTCCTATGTACAAAGGGGGAGACAAACGACTCTGCAAAAATTATAGGGGCATAACAGTTGTAAATGTCATCTACAAGATATTATCAGGAATTATATATAGCCGCCTGGAATCGTTTTCGGAGAAGATTATTGGTGAATACCAATGTGGTTTCAGACCAAAGAGGTCAACTATAGACCAAATACATATGTTAAGAGGTATACATGAAAAATGTGTTGAATATAACATACCTATTTACAACTTGTATATCGATTTCAAACAGGCGTTTGATGGAGTGGATCGACAAAAGATGTTAAAGCAACTATCTATGTTAGGGATACCCAATAAGTTGGTTAAACTTATACGAATGACTCTGAAGGGTTTCAAAGCTATGGTGAGAATAGATGGAGATATGATGCAGGCCTTTGATATTGAAAATGGAGTTAGACAAGGGGATGCCATAATAAGCCGCAACAAAAGGGTATTAAGCGAAAAAGTTATAGAACTGAAACGAGAAGCTGCTACGTTTGGTCTATATATAAATGAAAGCAAAACAAAATATATGGAGTGCACAAAATCGAATGAACATGAGAATCTGAAGGTAGACAACTATACCTACAAATATGCCTCCACTTTTGCCTACCTAGGCTCAATAATAAATGACAACAACAACATCAGTCAAGAAATACAAGCACGGATTCTTAGCGGTAATAAGTGCTTTTATGCATACAAAGACTTAATGAAAAGTAAGTTACTGAATCGTGAGTCTAAGCTTCGTTCAGAGTACGCAGAATAAATAACGATCCAGAAGTTATACTGAATATAAAAAAGAGAATACTTGAATACTTTGGCCACCCGATGAGACGACAAAAGTACACATTCCTACAAAATATAATGCAAGGAAAAATCCAAGGACGCAGAAATCCAGGCCGTAGAAGAATGTCCTGGATGAGAAATTTAAGAGAGTGGTTTGGCTGTACTACTAACGAATTATTCAAAACAGCAGTAAATAAAATTAGAATTGCCCTAATGATATCCAATCTCCGATAGGAGAGACACTCAAAGAAGAAGAAGCTATTCTTGGTCTTCTCTTATTTTTCCTTGGTTTCCAATGCTTTTGAAATATATATTTTACATAAACGTCGGATAAACAATAACCCTGTGTTAGTCCCTTCGTAACCGAGAACGGTTATGAAATATCAGCTCGCTGTTTAGATATACTCCATAATATTTAATAGATCAGTATCTCAGTATCGTTGATTCTGTAAAATTTCTTGGTATTTTGATAGACAGCAACATTAAATGGTCTCATCATATTGATTTGTTAAGTAAACTAGCCATCAGCCTGCTATGCAATAAGTTCTGTTTCGAAGAAAATCAATTTAGCATCTTCCAAAATAATATATTTTTCTTTGTTTTAGTCTCTTTTTTGATATGATCTTCTTTTTTGGGTTTTGGGTACAGCTGCCCAATCTCATGGTCGCTTCCCCGTTTTTATATATTTTAAAAACTGTTGGTGAAAAACCGTAAACACCTTAATGTTTTTCCAGCAAGATCTAATCTTGGCTACTACAGCAGAAATTCAACTTTTGAGGTTTATTTAGAGATCCCGTCAACTAAGTTAGTAAAAAAATCCATTTTCATGTGGCATCTTAACGTAATTACTATTTTAATGAGAATAAGCCACAATTAAATTTTAAAATAAGTTTATTGACGTTTTAATTTCCACTTTAGAAATCGTTCTTAAAATACAAACCTTAATAAATTAAACAATTTTTTTTTGTTACTTGGTGAAGTAAGAATTCTTCACCAGTAAGCATAATTTAATTTTATTTGACTCATTTATATTGATAATTGAGACATATATTATACATTTTATAGTAAACGACTTTAAAATGATAACGGAAGGTATATAATAACACACTCCCTTTCTTTGATGTTTTTAGGATGATTTAAGTATAGTCCTGAAAAAAAAAGTAAAATGAGAAAAATCAAAGAAGTGGCTCTAATTATGCTAAATGAGATCAATTGTCCCGCAAATTCCTCGGCAGAATGCAGTAGGATCTGGTTACCCATATTAAAAGAAAAATTATTAAAGAGAAAATGCCACTAGTAAGTCAGTAACATATCGAGGATACATCATTTAGTTTTTTAAAAGACATACATAGAAAATCAGAATTTGGTGTTTATTGAGAGTGAACTAAATGTAAGACCAAATACTTACCATGTCGGGATAGTATTATGAGGTTTTTTTCGTGGTTTTTACTTCATTATTTACTATGGAATCACTATCAGGAGAATTTTACTGTAACCATAGCATGTGGTTCTCTTTTTAAAGTCGAATTACATACCATGACGGATATTCTCAAGTTAAAGTTGATTTCATGTAATCGAATGTCTTATTATCTATCTTACAATAAAGTCGTCCCAGAAACGCAACTCAGCAATATTGTGAATATCATTTTAAAGTCATCTACTCTAAAATGTATAATATATGTCTGAATTATCATTATAAATGTGATAGATAAAATTAAATTAAAAGAAGAATTTTTCACCAAGTAACAAAAAACAAAATTTGTTTAATTCATTAATGTTTGTATTTTGAGAACGATTTCCTAAGTGGAAATTGAAACGTCAATAAACTTATTTAAAACTGTGGCTTATTCCCATTCAAATAGTAATTATGTAATCTATCTCATCTATGTATCTCTATACAGCCCTTGCTGTCCAATTTTGGACATAGGCCTCCTCTTTCTTCTTCCACGTCTTTCTATTGTAGGCAGTTTGTATCCACTTCGGGCCTGCGTGTTTCTTCAAGTCATCTGACCATCTCATTTGTGGCCTTCCTCTTTTTCGTTTGTAACTATATGGTCTCCAGTGTATAATCAACTTATTCCATCTGTCGTCTTTCTGTCTTATGGTATGTCCAGCGAACTTCCACTTAAGTTTTGCTATCTGCGTTAATACATCGGTTACTTTTGTTTTGTTGCGGATCCAAGTATTTCTTTACTTGTCTGGCAGCCTGATGTTCAGCATTTGCCTTTTCATGGTTCTTTGGATCTTTGCTATTTTTTCCATGTTTTCCTTTGTAAACGTCCAAGCTTGAGAACCATAGGTGAGAACAGGGAGTGTACATTGGTTGAAGACTCCTATTTTTAAATATTGGGGGTATTTTTAATTTTTTTAGTATATAGGAAAGTTTTCCGAAGGATACCCAAGCTAACCGTATCCTTCTGTTTATTTCTCCAGTCTGATTTTCTTTATTTTAATTTAACTAGTTGTCCCAAATATACATATTCTTTTACTTGTTCTATATTGTTTGTGCAATTGTAATTAATAATTCTTCTGGTTAGCTGGTCATAATTTTCGTTTTATTGTAATTCATTTGTAGACCATAATCTATCTCATATTTGGCAAAAAAACTATTCAACCATTTACCTTTACAATTTAAATCGGCAACATCGTTCCACAAGTTCCGTAAAATGATAAATATTACCTATCTATCTGAAAGATAATATTATTCAGTAGAAAAGTGTCTTAACTAATAACTAAGAAATTACAGTAACTTTATGTATAAGTAACTAAAGTATTTTTATCAGCAGGGTATCATATGCAGCAACTTCAATTTAGTAGTTCGTAAGATTTTATTATGCAATTTGGAATTTATGTAAATTTTGCAATGGATTATTTATTTTATTACGTTTTATTTTGTGATATTGACGATTTATTTAATTTCAGTAAAATGTAATTGTTATCGTTATTTTCTCATTTATTATAAGCTTTATTCATAAAATTGTACAGTTTTCAGTGATAATAAAGCATATTTCTATTCTATTCTAGATCCTCATAATGGAACAAATTAATACCTCTTTTAGTTCAATTACCTTCAATGTTTTAAAAGGTTAGGAAAAACCAAATATAAAAAAATGGAGAATGTTTAGAAATATTTTTCAGGAGTAAAAAAAGGAAATGTAGAAAATACCGGAATTAGGCAGTTTATTTTTAGAAAAACTTGCTATTAAATTAGGGGAAGGTGTCAGTGTTTCAGATTTTTTCATTTCGTATGAAAATAATTATTACATAATATGCTGAAATATACAGCAAAGTCCTAATACGACTGGGTGAAGTATTAATCTTCCTCCTCCTTCTCCCCCTCCTCATTCCTTGAGTGCCTGTCAGAGCGTAGTGGGCTCTCTATAATAAATATTGTTTGCTTGCCATTTCCATTGGCTGCGATCCTGTAACATATGAACGGCTTCATGTAGAAATTTTTCCATCAGTGTCTTCGTTTGGTATGCTCATCGTGTTAGAGATCTTCCTCTTGGTTAGAGTTTGATAGTCCCCGTTTTTCTGGCTTCTTGACAGGTTGGATTTGTGTTCTGTCCAGAACACGCATCTGCATTCTGCAAGCTCATATTTCGAAAGCTTCGAACATACATGTATCGATTTTTTTGGTTAATGTTTCAGGTGTGTATGTGGTAATTGGAAAAAATAAAAGCATTGATCAGTTGAATTGTTGAATTTAGTTGTTCTTTCTTTTTATTGTTTAGTTTTTTTGCATATTTGAATTAATTTAGCTATTGCGATTTGGGTCATTGATGGCCTACGCTTGATTTTTTAAGGAGCTATCGCCATTATTGGTTATCAGGTAGCCCAAGTATACAAAACTGTCTAGTACTTCGAAAATTCGCCACTTGGTCACTTATATGCAGGTGTATGTGCGGTAGATTATTACTTGCCTTATCTGCTCAAGCGTTTCTTGGTAGTGAAATGATATTTATTTAACTGCTGTCTTTATTCAATTTATAATGTCTTTATTAAAAGGTTCTTATTTTAATTTATTAAAAAGCACGATAATTTATATAAGTTTATTAACCACTAAAAATTACATAATTTATTTCAGGCGAACGTAACAATTAAAATCGCGGTCGCGGGTCTTCAGATATTAACTGTCCCTTCCAAATAAAATGTCCTGTTAATATACGCCAGTGCTGTTAAGCTAGAACCATCGACAGCCTTCTCGACTAGCGGCGAAATTATAACGGTAAAGCAAACGGGTATTTTCACATCGGTCGTCCAGAAGTTTCGAAATGTTGTTTTTTTTTAGAAGCTTCCGTTCAGGTCTCGTACAATCTACAACATAACAGAATTAGTCATAATATTTACAGTTATTTTAGGCCATGATATTTATCGTAACAGTAGGAAGCCGCATTAGAGCAATCTCTGGAAGTAGAAAGTTCATGTTGCAAGATTGTGCTTTAATGAGGAGTAAAGGCAATGGTTCTGAAATTGCTGCATATGGTTAGTGATCCTTTTTTATGGATAAGAACAAAAGTTGATTCGCACCACCCATTAGAGTCTCTGCTGGTACACCATCCATCCCCGTTTTTTTTTTGTACCTTAGTTGGTTAAAAGCCTTCTCTACTTATTCTAGTAAAATGATTGATCCTGCCTCCTTAATTGCATGATTCTTGTGTTCTGAGACCAATGCATCTTTTGCAATAATTTTTCCATATCTTCTAATATTTGTGGTATTTTCTTATTTATCAGTTTCATCTGGTATTTTTCTGCATTATTTACCCTTAGCTGTTTTGTCTGATCTATTTTTCTAGTTGTGTATAGTTTGAGCCTTCAGTTTATTTTTAGCGGCTTCTAATTTAATCGACAGTATGCTCCAGGTATAGCTTTTACGTTTATTACTGAGGTTTTCCATCTTTTCCGTACGAGATTTGATTTTTGTGTTCTTTATTTGGACTAGTCCTCGCTAAAACCCTTCTTAGGTGATGTTTATAAAGTATATTTCTTATCACTAGATTGTTTTCACTGGCAAACTATAGAAGACGTTCTCCTCTGTTGTTTCTTTACCCGACAATATCTTTCAAATGTGCTTGATTTTCCCACTTTGCCAATAAAGTATCTAATAATATATACTGGCTTTTGTTGTGTTATTTTTTTTTAATATTTTCAATATTGTTGCAAATGTGGCCAATGTCTTCATCAGAAGCATATATCCCTGAATAACACTGGTAGACAGCAGTGGTCTCCAAAATAACACACGAGCAAGGAGAAATAAAGAAAGGTAAAGTAGTTGGATTCGATGATATTCCTGGGGAAATCTGGACAGTTCTAGGAGAGACATAAACAAGTTGGTTAACAGTTTTAATCAAAAGAATTATAGAAGTTGGACAAATCTCAGATGAATAAAAAGCAGTATATTAGTACCTGTTTTTACAAACAAGGTAGGTATACAATAATGCACAAACTGCAGGGCCACTTAACTACTTATTCACACCATAAAAATGTGGGAGAGAGTAATTAATAGACGGATACGAGAAGAAACCGAAATATCCGGTAATCAGTTTGGTTTATGCAAGGCAGATCAACAACAGATGAAATTTCCATTATTAGGTAGTTGATCGAAAAATACAGGCATGAAGAAATAAACGCTCATATGCTATTCATTGATCTTGAGAAAATACATAATTTTCTTGAAGGATTCTATGGTGAGCGCTCAATTAGAAAGGAGTTCCCTGTGAATGTGTGAAGTTTATGAGATACATGTATAAGGAAGTTGCAACTAGTGTTAAGACAGTTGTGAAAGTGACTGATAAATTTTATGTGAAAGTAGGATTGCCCTAGGGTTTAATGTTTAATCGTTATTTATGTTCATTAATGTTGGATCAGATAGCAGCAAAACTACGGGGTAACATTCCCTGGTGCTTAATTTATACCGATGAAGTAGTATTAGTAGGAAATACTGAAAGGGATTGAAAGGAAACAAAAACTGGAACAGTCAAAAAAATCTCTTGAGGAAAAAAGGTTTACAACTTATTAGGGCAAAAACAGAATATTTGAAATAAGAGTGAACCTTGTGGTATACGTTGATAGTTATTTTAACGTCATATTAGCTGGTTAATATGATTCCTGGTACAATTGTTGTTACAGCCTGTATACCGATTATAATTATATGGACGAATAACGTTATAAACTTAAAATATATAATCCAGATTTGGTGTGATCCAAATTTTACTTAAGAATTCAATATCAATGTTTTCATATTTTAATAAAATATACTAAACTACACATTTTTAGTTGAAATTACGTACCCAATTACAATTACCCAATTACATCGCCCAATAGCTCTTTCACTGCATTTTTGCATTCAACAGCTTTTTTGGAAGCCTGTTTTCTTACATCATAAATACATGGCCCGCACATTGAACACGCTATAGGCGGACATACTAAGATAAAGGTGGTTCTTTATGTATATAATATATTTCCTAATTATATCTGATTCGCTGCCTGTTGTTCTTATTTATTATAAGTGCCTTATAAATGCCTCTCAGTATTCTTCTTTCAAAGATGTCCACGTGATTTACAAATTTTTGCGTCAAAAAACAAGTTTCACACCAAAGTCGAAATATGGTTTTGTAGATTTGTATCTTAGTTCTTTGATGTACGTCTCGTAAAATATCTGGTTCATAGCAAATTATGCCGTATTGGTTATGATGATTGTTCTGCTAAGCTCTGCATCGTCAATGTTGTCCTTTGAAATTTGACTTCTAAATATTAAAGCTATCTACTTTTTCTTAATTTGTGAACTGTCAGGAAGGGTCGTGTTGCTCTCTCCGATCGGCTTTGTACAAGAATCTTAATCTTTTTTGTGTTTATTAACAGACGTATCTGTTTAGCATGTGATTTAAGTTCCGTATACATATTGTCGGCTGTTGCTTTAGTTTTTCTCATGGCATTTGCCAATGCTGCGACATCTTCTTTAGGTGCCGCGTCCGTATTCAGACGTTGGCCGTCATCATGTTTACAATTTTCTGAAAACATTCTCTATCGGCTGCTGCATGAAATAATTTATTTACTGTTTTACAACACCATTGTCTAATATTCAGATATTCAGTAATTCATTGCAAAGCATTGTTTTTTATTTCCATGTCAACCGTAAAATAGGATAGACCACATATTACATTTCAGGACCTTCTTGTGAATATGTATCCACGGGTTTCTGTTACAAAAAACTGGTTTACAGGTCATAAAAGCCGTACGTTATATTTCGATCTTGGTTATATTACCTATTAATCAGTCACAACTTATATTTAACCAGCTGTCTAGGTATTTAAAATGGTTTACGCGTTCTATCTCCTTTCCATTAAGCAAAAGCAAACTTTGATCGATATTAATCTTTTTAACCACGATCCATTTTATCTTTGAAATGTTAACTTTTGTATAATTTTTTTTGTATAATTCGTAAAAGTATTTCAAGTGTGTGACAAACTGATTAGTCTGAAATCGCTGCATTTAGTGAGCCTGCTTTTCTTTATTAATGTTATAAACGATGATTCCAACCAATCATCTGGTATTATTCCTTCGTTGTAAAATTTGTTAAAGAAAGTGGTTAAGTAGGTAATCTTTTCTTTGTCCAAAAGTTTAAGTAGCTCAGCAGGGATTTGATTTGGTCCACGTACGTTATTATTTTTGGCTTCTTCTTCTTCTAGTGTCTATCCTTTTTGGAGGTTGGTGATCATCATGGCAATCATAATTTTTGTCTTGCTGTTAATTTATTGATAGATGTGTTGTTTCTACCTTCTAATCTTTTTCTAACTACGTAATCCAGTGCTAAATTAAACAGTGTTGGTGCCAGCATATCACCCTACTCTAATACTTGTATTATTCGAAATGGATCTGTCATCTCATGTTGTATCTGTACCTAAGCCACTGTGTCCATCATCGTCATTGGGATGAGCCTAACTAGTTTGGACGGTATTTCGAATTCACTTAATAGTTTTTTTATGTGTCCCGTTTATTGAGTCATATGCTTGCTGAAAGTGTATAAAACTTTCTTGGTGAATATTTAATCTTTTAGTTGTCTTTTAAGTTCTTAGTATTTGAAATATCTAAATTAGTTTTTCCTTGATTTGATTATGACGTCGAAGGATAATTCAAAGAAATATTGATAGTAGTACTCCTATTTTTTTGGCACCTTCTAAATGTATGTAACTGATGACTGAAAATGTCTTAGAATATCGGACGGTCATCTTGAAGGCAGTTAATATTTATTTCCGAAATACAACTTTTTAGGTTTTTAAATATTTCCCTATTTTTTAGCACTTTCGTATTCCACTAAACATGTATGGTCACCTTTATTTCAATTTTAATTGTTGCTCATTGGCGTAACGATAGGAATAATATAACTATGTTTTTGGTGAAATATAAAAAATTATTAAATTTGATAACTACTTTGTGTTTTTGTCGAAGAATTCTTACAATCTACAACAAATATATTTATTTGTTGTAGATTGTATATATAAAACTTTATAAAAGTTTTATTTTACTAATAAAAATAAAGGCCGGTTCTGTTATATATCTGATTAAAATATATATTTTTTCGCATCTCGTTTTGTACAGGCGAGTTTTTTATTTTTATTTTTATTTTTATTTTGTTGCCGGTAATCACAAATGAAGCTAATCTAAATTGGACAAAATTAAAATCATTGTATTTTTCCTTTTTTCTCTCTTTCTGATTGAGCTGGTCTCTTTCTGACACGTAGTTCAATCGAAAAAATCCCGGGATATTTGCAAAAGCTATGTTTTTAATTATCGAGGTTTTTTTGCTTTTTTCGCAGACGAGCACATATGTAAAATACATAATATACCTAAACTATTTTAAATGTTACATTGAAATGTTGTTAATTAAACTGGACGGATTTTTATTTCGATTCGAAATTACTTTTTATTTTAAATTAAATTAAACAGAAAGTTTATTCGTATATGTACAGTCAACATGGATATGTTTTCGATGTAGGCATTGCCTTTACAGGGTGATGTAGCCCTTTTTTCTTAAATTTTCATTTTTATTATTTTTGATGCATTTTTGACAATAGAAATGCATGTCATGTCATGTCACAATAGAAATATGTCAGTCATTTTAGATGCACACAAACGTAGTAGAGAAAAATAGTATAATAATACATAATGTAAATGTATACAAAAAAAACAATAAAAATTTAATACACTTAATAGTTAGGTATAAGAAATAATACTTTTCGTAAGAACGGCCGCACTAGGCGCTCAAACATGAAAAAATCTCTATACTATAAAAACAGTGATTCAACAAAAAATCGTTTGCAAATTTATAAAATTGTTTAAAATTTAATGCCTTAATATCAATATTTTTGTTTATGTTTAAAAAAGAATTATACAGATGCATTAAGAAGAAAGACACACAGTCTGGAATATTATATATTAAAAAACTTAAAGCATTAGATGCAACAGAAATGGACTTCTGGAGAAGACCGGCTGGAAAATCAAGATTAGACACTGAGTAGACATGAAGAAATTATGGGTGTTAAGCACAATATAACAGAGGACGTCAGAATAAATCAACTAAGATGGTATGGACACGTCCAAAGAATGCATGAACACAGAATACCAAAGAAAGTGCTGAACTGGACACAGCATGGAAGAAGAAAGCAAGGTAGACCGAGATTAAATTGGAGAGAAGGAATCGATACAGACTTAAGGGAGAGGGGAGTTAAAGAAAATCTTTGGAACGACCGAGGTAAATGGAGACTGGAAATCAGAAGACGATGTACAACCTTATACTCTGATTGATTAATTGATTGAAAGTTTAAATACCCTTAATTTTTTCTTTGAAAATTTTGTTTAACAATTTTAGTAATTTTCAAAATTTGTTAAATATAAAATAGAATTTATTCATCACTTACATTTTCATTATTATTTTGTATTTATGTTTAATTACTTCGTTTTGATTATCATTATATTTTATTATAATGGTTTTAAAAAATTAAAAAGTGATATATGTTGTAATGCTGGGAGTGGAAGCATAGCTTTCTTATCGTCTATGCACGAAGCCATGATTTTTAATTTAATTAAATTAATTAAATTAATTTAGTTGCAATTTTACTTAATTATATTTTATTTTATTATATTTTATACAGATATTTATACAAATATTTTAAAATAAAAATTACCCAAGTCGGTCCGGTATTTCTCCAGTAGCTATAAAAAAGTTTAAAAAAAATTAAATGACGTCTTATGAAATCGATATACGTACAAAAACCAGCATGTACCTCATTGCATATAAACCAAATAAATATAAAACATAAAGCCTTAAATTATTTTGCTCCATAAATCTTACCTTTAAATTACAGCCACCAAGATTTTTGTCAATTTTGTGAAAAAAAAAATATTCGTATTATTAATTATGTATGTAATTAATATACTAATACATGTAATTAATATTGTTAGTATTTTTAATAAAATGTATCATTTCGAAAACAAAATATGATTGACTCATAGGTGGAAACGTCAGTAGGTCAGATTTCTTTGTTCAGATGACGTTAGAATTTTATATCTAAACTAAAATAAAGCTTTAAATTATTTTGTATTAAATTCTACCTTAACAATATGAATAAAATTAATTATTAATTATATAAATATGTAATTAATACAGTATTATTAATTAAACGTATCGTTTCAACAACAAAATATGATTGAAATGTCAATTGGTGGTGTTCATATTTCTTTCCTAGATGGCGTTGTTACATTACTGGACAAACGGTGTGACTTCTCATCATAGCCTTTTATATAGGTAGATACTTAACACAGTTACAAATATATATAATGAAGATAATGGAAAAATACCATGATCGAATACCAAACTTAAAAATACCATCAGTCAACATGTATTCAAAGCGTTTTTAAAAGTAATTCATGAACGGATTTATAACAAAAGTGAAACGAGAAAGGAAGTTACTCAGTTTTGTTTCAAAACCGACTTAGGCATACGAGAGGCACTTTTGCAATCAGTAAATGGTGCAGAAATGCTATGACCAGAGGAGGGATTATTTATTATAATTATATTAATATTAATTTACGTTATAGATTACCAAAAAGCTTTTGAAAATTTAAGACGTGTTTAAGATGTGTTTAGGGAGATCTATTTTGATGGAAAATATATGATAATGGTCCAACAGCTGTACTGGTATCAAAAGACAATTAAGAATCTCCAACCGTCTATATACAAAGCAAGTAGAAATCAGTAAGGGCGTGAGGCAGGGCTGCATCCTTTCCCCTCTGCTGTTTAATATTTATGGGGAAAAGATCCTTCAACTTTCACAGCGGAATGAAAACGACCTTAAACAAAATAGAATTCCCATAAATTATTTGAGATATGCTGATCATATAACTATCATAGCAGACAACATAGAAGAATTACAAGAGATAGCGAGTAATATTAATACAGTTGGAGAGTCGATCATTAACAAAATCGATCATCAAAAACAAAATTAATGATAATTAACTAACCAACTTACAGACATAGTTGAGAAATTTAAATATCTTGTAGCTGTCTTAAATAGTAAGTGGGACTATGATGAAGAAGAAGTGAAGATACTAGTAGCGATAGTTAGAAAAACTTTTACCAAATTCAATATTTAGCTTTGTCAGCGCAAAACTCTTTTGAGTCTCAGTACTCGCATCCTAAAATGCTATATATGGTCAATAATTTTGTACAGTAGCGAGACCTGGTCAACCTTACATCACTAAACCTTATTAAAGCATTTGATATGTAGTATCTCAGAAGGTTGCTTAAAATTTCATGGGTCGACCATATTACAAATGAAGAGATCTTAAGGAAAGCTTATACGCAAACAGAGCTTCCTAGCGTTTCATTTTCATGCCATATTTTGTAGCATTTGCAAATTCTTTGGTATATAAATTCCTTGATATATATATTGGAATCTCCTCGTATAAGTATTAAATTTTAATCCCGTCATATATGTATCAAAAAATAACGAGGATTGTTTTCCATGTATCTCTGTTCCTATCGTACAAGTTAAAATACTCGAAATATATTTCAATTCCTTCTTAGGTCGACTCGAGTTAATATAAACAATTTTAGAGTTCTTTATTATTTTACAGATGTGTACTTTCTCGGCATTTTCTTTTAATGTTTTATTCTAAGTCGCCTTACAATTTTTGTGCGTCATAGAAATAGGATATTTTGCGTTTTAATTCCCGTCAAGTGTTTTGTTATTCCAAATTATGTGAATGAATTTTAAAGATAATTTCGTCATTCTCGCTAGGATCGCTACCAGAGGTAGTCGATTTTAGCTTGGGTCTAAATTTTTCATCAAATTTGTAATGTCCTTTTGTTCTTCGTCCTACGTTATGAAAAATAAGTTTAGTAGCGGTTAATAGTAGCAATTTAATGTGTAATTGCAGTCCAATTCTACCTGTCCCAGTTTTTCTTACGGAAAAAAGTTCCAAGTCTTGTGTTCAGTGCTTCTTCAACCTCGCTGTTCCTGTTTTGTTCCTGAAGTAGTTTTTTTGATCGTGTCAAGAGAGTTCAACCCCAGAAATTTTAGCAATAATCCCAGAAGTTTCAGTGCAAAATTTTATGTGAAAATCCAGGTAACATTTTGTGTTTAATTTTCAAAGTAAAGTAGACATTTTAAAAAAATAATAATAATTGCTTTCATTATTTAAAAAGATAATTTTTTATTACACATTTTTTTACCATTTTTTATTACCACAGTTTATAGCTCAGTAACATTTGTAAGTTTTCTTTCTTTTCTTTTCTTTCTTTCTTTATTTATTTTGGTATGAATCTCTGTAACCAATACTGTAATTATTTGTGCCATCTTTATTTTTGTAACTGTTTGTGGTGAGACACAATAAATGTTTAATTTTTTGTAAACCATTTCGTTTGTTTATCTTGAATAACTCTCTAACCCCTTTTTTTAGTTTCATTTGAAAAGATATATTTTTTATGTTTAATAATTATTTCAATAGTTACAACTAGCTGTTGTAATGGTGATAATTTGGCACCTCGAAGCGGCGTCCTTTTTAAATTGCTAGAGTTATTTCCTGTTTCCTTTTGTTTTGTTTGTCCCAAGAGATTCACGTTAGTGAATTTGTTTCATTTTTTGTAGTTGCCCCAAACCGACCCCTTGCCATTTACTTATCCACGACCCCAGCTCTCCAAACAAACTCTGAGTACCGTTCGCACAAGTATCGATTATTTTGCTTGCCCTATCTCCGCCCCAATAATTTCTGTTCCCAATTTTCTACACCTTATAATAATACTCCATGTGGTAGGCAAAAATATTTTCGTTACAATTTTAAGAGGCGACAATTATTTTTTTAGGAACCATTTTAATGGACAAAATTGAAAATCGGAGGGGACCAGATCGCAAATGACACTTATGGTTCAGAGACATAAGAAGCTTGTGAAACATACCTATTGAGACTTGTTTTCTCGTAGCGGCTTTGTATTACTTTTACCATTTGCTATTTGTCAATAATATTATTTCTCGGAATTATCAAAAACTTTTAGGTAAATTTATTGTAGAGATAAAGATGGATTTTATATCTTTCACAAATATTTCATTTCAGATTTACAATATTACAAAAATCTACTATTTTGGTGTACCTCTTACTCTTAAATAGTAATTTAACCTTAATGACAAATACACAAAATACATGTTTATTGCTTTAATTAGCAATTGCAGCAGATGATGGATGTGTGACCTAGTGTAATAAGATATACTACGAAAGTACAAGAGGCTTGCCTTGATATTCTATACTTGTATACCTAGGTTGTAGAATCGAGTTTCAAAAAGTTATCCTACAATGTCAAAGTGCAACAAATGATTGATCAACTAATATTATATGCCTTAACTTATTTGTCTGTTTTGTTTATGGACGCCTTTAGAAATAATTAGAAGATGCAATATTTGAGACTGATATTACGTGCTTTTAACCACTGCCTGTATATATTTGCTCATATTTACTCGAAGCAACGCCAGTGTAATGGCCGGGGGCACAATGCATTTAAAGTTGACAAGCCGCAACTTGGGATAATTCCATTATGCAGTGAAATTTATCGTTAGATCACACTTACCGTGGTTAATATTAATTCCGACCCAATTTGTTGGTCACTTTATTCCATTTTATTATACAAATGTTTTGCAGATTAAAAAATAAATTGATATATCATCTAATTCTTCTTTTTCTAGTTCCAGGGACGGTATCGATCGTTGGATGTTGAGAGCAACTCTAAATAATCATGTAGTTGATTGTCTTAAGGTCTTTTTTACCAAGTCCATGTATAATAAGATACAAAAGTTCATATTTTTCAAGGTGTCTCTAATGTGGCTGAATTATTTAAGATTGCATCTTTTTATCGTATTGACCAGTTGTATTGCTGGTTCAACTATCTAAGAACCTCCTTATTTATGTCGCCCCAGCTTATCTTTAGATCGTCTGTATACCCTTGGCCCAAAGACTTCCAATCGTTTAATCATAGAATGACCAAGGGTGGGTAAACAGTATCCACAACATTGCATTGCATACGATTTTCTAAATACTTTTGTTCCTAAAAATCTCAAATAATTAGTAGTTGTCGGCATACCACTGCGCTATTAGATGCCATAATGGAACTGACAGTTATCTAGACTGGTCGGTAGTTTACGGCTGACAACGTCATAAATACGAGTAAACAGTTAAGTAAACATTATATTTTGCAGTATTTGAATTGCCTCTACCGTGTTAGGTTGTTCTCTCGCACTTCTGTTTTGTTTAGCCGTTGGTTTAGCGCAGTTTGAATCATTTTTCGTATATAGTGTATATGTGAAAAGAAAACTGAAAATTAATACACATTTAAGGCAAACAGAATTAGAAGAAGTGGTGGCAAACGTCTCTAATTTTGAGGTTCGGTCAGATATTAGTTCCGACAACAGTGACTCAGACGTGAGTGAAAACTAAGACCATATTGAAATGTTCACCGAAGACGACGGCATTGAAAATTTAACTGAGGATAGTTCCAGTTTCGACACAATTGATGAAAACTGTGACACGCCACATGTATATAATTCAAAGTCAGGAAGAATCTACTTAGACCACCCACAACGCCCTACGCGGAGAGCTGTACCAAACATTTTTCGTGAGTAACCAGGACTTCGACACGAAGGCAAATTAGAAAATATATTGCAGTCATTCCAAAAATTCTTTACTTCGGAAATACTACAAAATCTTGTGCGGCATACCAATGAAGAAGCTGAACGTAAAAACGTGCCAAAAACAGATGATATAGAGATTTTAGCTTTACTTTGTATTTTCATTTTGATGGGAGCCAATGATGACATCAACTTAGATTATTACAATTTGTGGTCTAAAGAATGTGGCAAATCATCGTATATTGCCCCGATTAGTCGAAACAGATTCCGCGAAGTGTCAAAAATTTTAAGATTTAAAGATAAAACCACCAGAGCTGAAAGGAAATAGGCAGACAAGTTTGCACCCTTACGTAAAACGTTTGATTTGCTGAACGATCTCCAATCCATTTGCTCGTTATTTTACAGAAATTGGAGAAACTTATGCCAAGCATATAACACCACCGACATCGTATTACCCACAATACAACAGCGTGATGCATTCTATCTATTTAAGACCGGTCTCTGAAAGTGAAATTGAGGGAATTATTAAAACACTTAAGAAGAAAATATCACCCGGTATTGACAACATTAGAGCAGAAACAATAAAAATTATAGATAAACAAATCATCAAACCGTTGGTGGAACTAATAAAATTAATATTTAAATCTGGTCAATGTCCAGACAAATTTAAGGAAACAGTTGTAATTCCTATATACAAGTAAGGAGATAAACTAAGTTTGTCAAACTACAGACCAATCTCACTAATTACCACTTTAACAAAAATCTTTGAAATATGTCTTAAAATCTGATTAACATCTTTCTTTGATAAACACAGCATATTATCGTCTTCACAGTTCGGATTCCGTGAAGGTTTATCGACAAATGATGCAATAATAAAAATCACCAATGAAATATACAATCGAATTGACAATAGCCAACATACTGCTTGTGTGTTTCTAGACCTGGCAAAAGCATTTGATACTGTAAGCCATCCAAAACTACTAGAAGCATTAGAAAATAATGGAATACGAGGCACTGCTCATAATTTACTGAAGTCTTACTTGGACAACAGACAACAAATTGTTAGGATAAATAATATAAACAACCAAAAACCTCACTTAAGATGCGGTGTGCCTCAAGGTACAGTATTAGGACCACTACTATTCAATATCCATGTCAACGATCTATATAATCTCAATACTGAGGGGAAGATAGTAAGTTTTGCCGATGACACTGCAATTTTATATAGTGCAGACAATTGGGAACATTTAAAGAATAAAATTAAGCTGGATATGCTCAAACTAATAAAATGGTTTAATTATAAGGGTTTAACCACTAATTATGAAAAAACGTTTTTTGTTCCGTTTTGCAGTTACAAAGTAACACTACCTTCTTATACTTCTATAACAATTAACAACACGAAGGAAAACGTAATTATAAAATCAATAACACTATAAAATATCTTGGAATAAAAATCGACTCCCATTTAAGATGGGATGTCCAGATAGATGAAATAACAAAGTGTTTAAGAGCTTTAGTTCCAAAGTTTAAATTTCTCAAATTTAAAATAGATTTCAAATATTTAAAAATATTATATTATGCACTAGTTGAGTCTAGAATTAGATATGGAATTCTTGGGTGGGGCGGTGTACAAAAGACTTATTTAAAGAAAGTCGACATATTAAAAAAAAATATTGAAAATAATAATTAATAAAAAAATTACATACTCCTCTCATTTATTATTCTGTCATACTAACGTAATGGATACGAGGCAACTTTATATGTATTCCCTGCTACTGTACACATACAATCATAAGCATATTCTGCGTACCTTACCTCATCACTACGAGACTCGCATTAAATCCAATCAACATCTCCAATTGGGAAATATCAAAAAATCAATAGGACAGAGATCTGCTATGTATCTTGCTCCAAAAATATTTAATCACTTTCCCAACATGTATAAAATATATATTAATACTCTTAATTTAATAAATATGGTAAAATTTATATTTATAAATTATGTGTTAAGTCTGAATCGTATGTTTGTGCATACACTTTTCGATCTGACTAATTAAGAATAATCAAAATTAAAAAAAAGTAGAATATTTGCAATAGAGTGATTTTTTATATTCGTTCGTATAAATATAACAAAATTAAATACATGTAATATACATACTACACAATGTTGTAGATTATTATACACATAAATAAATATAATTAAATGTCGTCACACACTATTCTCGTGTTCGACCAATAGGTTTTAACGGGTAATCAGTAAATGTTTTTTTTGATTTTTGAGTGACAAATGTAAATTTAATATGTATGTAAAAAAACTACTAATTATACTTTTTTTTCTTGTATATTGAAATCAATAAACAATATTATTATTATTATACATTTTTGAAATATTTTACACCAAGTATGAACGTCGTAATAGACGAAATGTTATCTTTATTTCGGGGCAGATATCCGTTCAAAGTTTTTATAAGGGAAAAGCCTGGTAAATATGGTGTTCATGTACAAATACTAGCAGATTGTTCAATTCGTTATGTTTTGCGAGTGGAGGTTTATGCAGGAAAATAGGAAGGTAACACACCAGAATTTAGGGGGTCCACAGTCTCCGATTGGAAACTCTAGACGTAACATAATGACGGACAGATATTACACTTCTGTGGAGCTGGCAGAAGATCTCAGACTTTAATCTGACTTTAGTTGGCACTCTTCAACAAAATCGCAGGCATATACCGGAACAACTTAAGAAAACGGAAGGAAGACAATTGTATTCAAATATGTTTACATTTTCAGATCCAAAGCTCGGAACCTCACCAGTTACTCTTCTTTCTTATGTTACACGTCAGAAACCTACAAAGATACTTCTCTTTCTACCAACCCAGCATTCAGATGACGTTGTAAACGACGAATACAAAAATAAATCAGATATCAATCTTTTTTATAATGAGACTAAGGTAGGTTTTGATACTTTAGATCAGATGGCGAGAAAACATACCTCGAAGCTATCGACACGAAGATAGCCACTTTCAGTTTTTTCAATTTGTTGGATATTGCAGCCGTCAATGCGTACTCTCGGTTTATTCTCAATTTTCCTAATTGAAACGAAAATGAGAGCAATCGTCGTCGTTTGTTTCTGCAAAAATTTGGACTTGCCTTAACGCTACCGCTTATTGAAAGAAGAGCTGCAATGGACTTTATCATTTTGTAATGCTTTCCATGGAAAATATACTCGAAAGCAAACTTTTCCAAGTTGCATCTTCAACACCATTTCAACATCGAAGGAGACTATGCCATTCATGTTGCAAATTAGCAAAAATCTACAAGAGAGAGTTCAATAAGTTGACAAAAACAACCATAGTTTGTTCAAAATGCCAAAAGTATGTATGCGGTAAGCACAGCAAGAAGTCAAATGTTTGTGTATCCTGCGTATAAATAAAGTACGTTTTTGATTAATATATACGTAGACATTTATTGAACCCCCCCCCCCCCTTGGTCCTCGCTGTATTATTACATGACAATGTCTCTTCACACAACTTGCATATTACCATGCAATCAATTCGTGACGTATAGTTCAAATTACTCTAATACCCCTCTTACTCACCAGATCTGATTCCGCACGACTGTTATGCCTGTTTTTCGAAAATTCGTAAATTTTCTTTTAACAAAGAGTTAATAGACGCTGTAGAGTAGTAAGATACAATGTTGGTCTGTTTCGGCCTGCAGAGTAAGATAAAATTTTGTTTTGAAAGGTCTAGTGGTGTTGAAGGTTCGTTGTAATCCTCCTTCTCATTCCTTGAGCCCCTGTCAATAGTTAGGTAATGCTCGGTTTACTTTTTTTAATAGACTGTCTTTTATATGAGGCTCTTCCAGAATTGACAGGTTGATTCTATTATCTGCCCAGGACACGCATAGAATTCTTCTATAGGCCCACATTTCGAAGGCTTCGATCATTCTCCCGTCGATATTTTTTGAGAATTTATGTTTCAGCTGTGTATGTAGCAATGGAAAAATAATGGCATTGACCAATCTGAGCTTAGTATTCCTTGTTCTTGTCATATTTTAATTAAGTTAGCTGCTACGGTTCGGGCAATTGCTAGTCTTCACTTGATTTTTTAGAAGCAATCGCCATTGTTGGTTATCAGGCAGCCCAAGTATACAAATTTATCTACCACTTCAAAATTCATCACTTGCTGTATGTGCAGTAGATTATTATTTGCTCTGTCTACGATCATTATTTTTGTATTTCCGGTGTTGATCTGAAGTCCCAATTCTTCGCTTATCCGACTTAGCCGTTAGGTGATGGCAATGATTTCGACTGTAATACATGTATTCAATTAAGGGGAGGCTATATTAAATACTAAAACAGAATTTCTTTATATATCTTTGTTTAACTGTAAAAATTAAAAAAATATTGAAAAAGTTTAATTTTAATTTCCTTCAAATCAGCGTAGCCTACGCTACCAAATAAATACACCGATGCCGTTATTAACATTTGATTAAAAGAGATTTTAAGCTAATAATGGGGGATTTTACACATACCAGCCCTTCTCTGTACCCCATTATGTCACCTACTTCATTTCCTATTCTTACTTAGTCCAATTTACGAATGATAAATAGCAATTTGTTCACTTGTAATTAAATGAGCTCGTCAATTTTCGAAATTCGGCAGTTTCCGGATGTCTCAAAACTCAAATTGGAATCGAGAATTATCATTCAAAGAGCGTTTACTTTACCAATTGGTTTATATTGCTCATTTTACTTTCAACTTTTGATTACTGTGAAAGAGAGTTAATAAGCTTGTAAATTTCTTAATGTTTTAGTCCAAAGTAACTACGTTTTTGATGTCGAATCTTGAGAGAAAAATACTAGAAAAAAAATATTAACATTAGCTAAAAAATGAAATAAACATATTTTTATACTATTTCTAACATTCTTACTAATTAAAATATTACGTCGAGATTCGAGAGCTTTAAACAACTCTTCTTTCTACTGTGTATTCTTTATATGCTGGCCATTAGTTGATCCCTTTAATATTGTTGATCGCTGATCTGAACAGGTGTTATTTACTATTCTGGTTCACTGGCTGAGATTCTTGAGCCATGCGTTATATTTTCTATCAGTATAAAGTACGTCGGAGGTAAGTTCATTTTAATGTTAAGTAGCTGAGGCAGAATACCGATTCATGTTTACTGAACAGAGCCATAGTTTTTCTTTTTTCAAAGTCATTTCAAATTTACAAAATAATTATATAATTACTCGATACTATGATACTCTGAGCATACATTGTTAACATTAGATAACCAAAGTCTCTAATGGGTACGTGCTGATTTCGTAAGAGCATATGACTTCACACTATACAGCAGTAACAGTGAAAACATATTGCGGTAAAGGAACATTACGCTGAACAGGAATGCGTTTCTGGCCTTCTTTATTGTGCATTTTGCATTTGGTCTGGCATATTAGTTTGAGTAAATGAGTATTTTATTAAGGTGCATTCCTAAGATTTCAATAAATTTTTTATATCTGGGTTTGTCAAATGCCTTCTAAATGTCAATGAAGCAGAAAAATATGTCAAAGTTAATGTCTTGAGGTTGTCTGATTCAAAAGCTTTATAATTAACAGTTCCTCTTATCTAACAAGACCAGATACTATTTTATTGGGAATAAGCCACAATTGAAGGTTGAAATAAGTTTATTGACGTTTCAATTTCCACTTAGGAAATCATTCCCAAAATATAAAAATTAATAAATTTATTACTCGAGTGATTTGTACATTTGGACTGCATGATAACCAACATTGGCAATTGCCCCTCAGAAATCAAGCGTACATTAGCAATGGCTCGAACCGCAACAGTTAAATTAATTAAAATATGCAAAGACCGAACAATAACAAGGAAGACTAAGCTCAGGTTGCTCAATGCTCTTATTTTTCCCATTGCTAAATACGCATCTGAAGACGCATAGAAATAAGATCGAAACCTTCGAAATGTGGGTCTACTAGAGAGAGAATAGTTCTATGCATATCATGGACAGACCACAGACCCAACCTGTTAATTCTGAAAGAGGTCAATGTAAAAGACAGACTATTGAAAAATTTGAGCCGAGCTTATCTAAATTTTTTTGGCCACATAGCTATAAGAACGGGGACTATGGAACTATTGTAGTTGAAGCAAAAGGTAAAATGCTGAAAACCCAGAGAAAGATCTCGAACAAGTTGCACAGAATAATGAAGACTCTGGTAGGAAAATTACTAGACGATCCTGTACATCTGGTACAGGATCACAGTTAATGGAGGCAGCAGGCCAGCAATACTTAGAATGTCCACACCCTGACAAAGGACTAAAGGAATTAGGAGGAGGATAAGCATATAGAGAAAAGTAGTTATTTCTCAGAAATCTAATTTGGTTAACCGATATGCAATAGTAATATAATATATTATATTACTTGTCACGATTTTCTTTAAACTATTATATTAAAAATTTTGATAGGAAAACGTCAATTTATTGTAAGAACATCAGGAATTGTAAAGTCACCCTATACCTATTACGTTAAGTTTTGAAATTGAAACTTCCAACATCTGTTTATACAACGTATTCAATATTGATTGAGGTGTCTATTAGCGAAGTTCATATTATAGGTACCTAAGTTTCTAACTTTACTATAGCACGGTCAGAAATTATACAGCTTCTACAATGTGTTTATTATATTAATATATAATTACGTAAATGTTTGAAGTATTTAGAAGGAAGACAAAAGATATTTGAAAATTTTACAGTGTCTGGAAAAGTAACGTTTCCTTGTTGTGTTTTTCCATTACTTCCAAGAAATTATAAAGTAATTAATGTAGTTTTATTATTATTTATTTAAGTTATGTAGCATTATTTTCATTATACAGTATGGTCTACATCTGTGGAATAAATTCAGAATTTCAGAAACAGACTACTGTTAAACAGAATGGCCGTTTCAATTGCCATATATGTGTTGGACAATACGTCATTCGTGTTCGCGTAATGACGTAATCTACAATTTTTTAAATATAAACCGAGTTTACGAGACACCTCATTTAAAAGGACTCCTTTGCAACAATGCAATTTCTGATGCGCTCCTTCAACTCTTCTACATTAATTGCAGGACTTTAATACACTTTTCTCTTTGAGTATCCCATAAAAAATTCTAACGGAGTCAAATATGGAGACCTTGGTGGTCATTCGATAGATCCCCGTCTACATATTCATTCACCTAAGAAAATTTTATTTCAGAATATTTAAGTATATCTGGACTACTACGTATTGGTGGACATTATTATCTAGTGCGAACTACCTTAAACTAGTATGGAAATTTTCTTAAAACGCCTGTACAACGTCCAGTTTTTCTATTCGCTTTTTTTTTCAATTTTACTAATTGTTGATTGAGAAATCTGTTTGCGATTAGGGTATTTAGCAATAAATAAATAACTAACTTCTTCACAATCACGATTAAAATCTCGATTCGTTTTGTTTCGTTAAGTTTCATTCTAATCCAGGATATGACAGTTTTCTGCTCAGAATTCTTTTTTTGTGAATGGATTTGCTTAAAAGGGAACACTGGCATGCTACTCTTTCAAAGTGAAGATGATTTACAACGCTTGCTGCACCAATTTAGTATAACCACCAGACAATTTAACGTTAATTGCCCCTAAAAAAAGACGAAATGCATGGTTATAACAGTTTTCTCTTCTCTCTTCAGCATTAAGTAATCCAACTTTGGACATATTCCTTCCCCAAATCAATCCAGTGTTTTCTATTTTGCGCCACTTGCTTCCAGTTGTGTCCTCCGATCTTCTTAATGTCATTAGCCCATTTCATTTGTGGTCTTCCTCTGCTTCTCTTTCCTAACCATCGTCTCCATTGTTGTATTTCGTGGTTCCATCTTTTACCCTTCAGTCAGGCATTGTGTCCTGCGAAGCTCCATTTTAATTTGGCAGCATATTCGCCTGCGTCTTTTACTTTGATTTTGCTTCTAATCCATTTGTTTGTTTTTTTTTTGTCTATAAGTCTCACCCCGAGCATTGATCTTTCCATCGCTCTTTGTGCCTTTACTATTTTATCCATATTGTGAGTGTCCATGCCTGTGAACTATACGTGAGTATAGGGAAGATACACTGATCGTAAATTCTGGTTTTCAAAAATTGTTCTATTTTAATGCTTTTCAAGATCCAACTCCATTTTAAAAATCCTGCCCACGCTAACATTATTCTTCTGTTAATTTTGGCAGTTAAATTTTCTTTGTTAACTTTCATTATCTGTCCCAGGTAGATGTATTCGCTTACTGTTTCTAAATTTATGTCGTTCAACGTTATTTCTCTAATGTTCGGTGTATTTGTCAATATTTTTGTTTTTTCCAAGTTCATCTTAAGACCTACTTTTTCCGAAGCTTGAAATAGTTACGTCATCATGGTCTGTAGTACTTCGAAACTTGTAGCGAATATTACAATGTCGTCAGCGTATCTCAAATGACTCAGTTTTCTTCCATTAACATTTATTCCTTTATCTGCCCAGTTAATGTCTTTGAACATATCTTCCAGTCCAAGTGTAAATAGCTTTGGTGAGACACATCTCCCATGAGAGATATCTCCCTGGCGAACTCCTTTATTGATTGGTATAGCTTTGGTTTTCGGATCTATTTGTATTTTCATTGTAGCTTTCTTGTAAATATTATGTATGAGCATTCTGTATCGGGAGTCTATCCTGCAGTTGTTCATAGCTCTCTCTATTGCCCAAAGTTCTATGGAGTCGAATGCCTTTTCAAAATCAACAAAGCCAATGTATAAGATCAAGTGATATTCTGACTGTAAGAAGATGATCCGCTGTACTGTAACCTTTTCAGAATCCTGCCTGCTCTACCGGTTGATAGCTATCGAACTTTGACGTTAACCTGTTAGTTATTACTCTCATAAACAGTTTGTACATTTGGGACAGCAGGGAGATTGGGCTTTAGTTCTTCAGATCTCCCCTGTCTCCTTTTTGAAGAGAAGTATTGTCAAAGTTTCATTCCAATCATTTGGGACTTCTTCTTTGTGAAGACATTCGTTGAAAAAATTTTTCAATTCTTTGTGAATAATTTTACTCCCCTCCTTCAACATTTCTACAAGTATTTCATCTAGGCCAGGAGCCTTATTATTCTTTAGTTGTGCCATAGCTTGTTTTATATCGAAGGAATCTATATTAGGGATTATTTCTGAGTTGACATTCGTTATCTTTCTCTTAAGATCTTCCTTTGCAGTGTTATCTGGGTTCTTGTTTGAGAATATAAATCACGGTAAAATGTTTGAGTAACTTTTAGGATTTTGTTCTTGTTTCTTATTTCTTTTCTATCTTTATCCTTTAATGAGATTATTATAGGCTTTCTTAAGTGTAATCTTAAGCATTTCAGGCCTCGGTTCTTTTCTATTATTTTTTTCTACCTTGTTTTCATTGTAGATCCTTCAATTTTCCTTAACTCCCTTCTTTATTTGATTATTCAATTCTTTGAAACCATCGGTGTTTCGCTTTCCTGCGCTTAGAAATGTGCGTGTCTTTTCCATCAACCCTTTTGTTTCATCAGTTATTCTGTCTTCTTTATTTTTCGTTTTCTTTGTAACAGTCAGTGCTGCTTTTAAGAGCTTTCATTGCATTTCTTTATTAATTGTGTTGAGAATATTCTTGTTGATAATGTTCTACAAATTCTTTTCTTAAGACTTCTCTGTACTCATCTCCCCTCTGTCGTATTTTAGTTTGATCTATCTGATTACAATAATTGTGTGACCTGTTTCTACTGGTTTTCGTCTGTTTAACAGGAAACCTTGCTCTTAAAAGGCGATAATCGCTACCAGTTGTGAATCGATTGAGAGCAGTTATATCTTCAAAAATATCTTTGTTCCACACAAGAAGTAATCGATCTCGTTTTTCGTCTTTTTATCGAGAGATATCCACGTCCATTTTCGGTTTACTGGTTTCTTGAAGTGTGTGTGTCAACTTTATCTTGCTCTTCTTCTAATTCGTAGACCTTTTTATCTTTAGCCATTGATTGGATGTTGTTTGTGGCTAGTAGTAACGGTTTTTGTTTGTTCGTATCTATTTTCCGTGTATCCGTGTGGGATTCTGAGCTGCTAGCTCTATCCACCTGGGGTATCGTCCCATTTTGTTTCAAGTTCAACATGTTGTGTTTTGAGGAGTATATTGGCAATAAAACATCACGTTAGCCGGACGGGTTAGTGAGTGTTCGCAGTATCCCAGCCGCTTAAATCAGTGTTTGCGACTTTTTGGTACCGCACCTATCAGGAATTGTACTCCTCAGCTATGGGCCACTAATGACCCAGCTGCTGACCTATGTCATGTCCTTAGTTGATCAGCGGGTACTTATTTCGCGAAGCCTTATCCATACCTGTCCTGCATATCTACAAGACGTTCCCTATCAGCCATTGGGACACGCCGTGTCGGGGTTAAGGACTTCCCGCCCAGTCTGTCTTGCAGAAAGTACTGAAAGACCCCTAGTGAGTTCAGCGTCCCTCCTCTACACAAGCTGGGACCGGCACGGGGTTATAACAGCAAATTTACTAAAATATAAATTGGAGCTGAAAGGTCAGATAATAGAACAACTGATGGAGTTTATATATCTAGGTATCACATTATCTAGCTACGGAAAGCTTGGAACAGAAGTAGAATATCAAGTGAATAGAGCAAACAATCCCGCAGGTTGACTGAATGAAACAATATTAAGAATTAAAAATATAGGGAACGAACTGAAAGGTAGAATTTACAACAGATTTACAAACACTAAGAACCGTTGATGAAAACAGGTGGAGAACATCAGGGACTGGGTTAGAAATAGAAAAGTAGAATGGAACAATTATATAAGCCGAATGACAACAAATTGAGCAGTAAAAAGGGCAGGAGACGGTTCTCCAATAGGAAGATAGAACGACAACTTACTGGAGGCACATTGAAAACAGACAGAGTCATGTCTTCATAAAAAGAAGAAGAAGAAGAGGATTTGCTTCAAATTTTGATAGTAGGTAAAAAACAACTCAAAGATCAAAATCCACCCTATAACAAGATGTGCTTTTCTTCTGGGGGTGGTTACCACCTCAACTCGGGAGTGGAAAAAGTTTATCAAAAAAAACTAGACAGTCGCTAGAATAGTGAAATTTAAGACAAAAATGTTTTTAAAGTTTTTTCGAAAAGTTAATATTTTTGGAGTTAGTCGTGACTAAAAGTTACACGTTAAAAAGCATGTTTTAAACAGGTTTTTACGAATAACTCCAAAAATTTAGATGTTTGCGGGACAACTGTTTGGATATAAAATGAAGCTTATAAAACAAAGAGAATAGTTTTTTATTATTTACATTAAGTCAATTTTAACAACCTTACGGCTGTTTAAAGTAAACTTTTAATTATCGAATACAGAAATCAAAACATGGTTTTCTAACGAGTATTCGTAAGTTAAAGATAATTTCATGTAATCGAATAAACTGTCTTAATAATAAAGTCGTCCCAGGAACGCAACTCAGCAACATTGGTAATATCATTTTAAAGCCATCTACTTTAAAATATATACCATATGTCTGAATTTTCAATATACATAAATGGGTCACATAAAATACTGTATACTGCATAATATAATAAGATACGTAAAATTAGATTATTAGAAGAATTTTGTATCAAGTAACAAAAACAAAATTTGTTTAATTTATTAATGTTTTGTATTTTGAGAACGATTTTAAAAACGGAAATCGAAACGTCAAATAAATTTATTTTAAACTTAAATTGTGGATTATAAATAACCAACAAAAATAATAAATTTCGTTAAGATACCACAAGAAAATAGCTTCAAAATAATATACATGCTTTTGGTATGTAACCCATTCCTATGCTAACCTGCAGTATCATACGTGATATCGCTAACTTCTTGGTCCTATTGGTAATCTCACGATCCAATGACATGGATTTTTAAATGTATTCACTGGTTACAATGTTATGTTTTATCTGATGGAAGCCGTGTTTTCTTTATAAGTAATCCAAATGGCAAGTTTTATTGATAAATTTAATCCACCTCTGACCAAGAAGTTACATTACGTATGGAACCGTTACTTGAGAGTAACATGTATTTATTAAGTTTCAGTATCCCTGGCCGCACATTACCCGGTAGATTTAATATTGGAGCCAGCTAAGCTAGCTAGATTGCAACATTGTAGATTAGTGTGTGTTTATTCAGAACAGAGCGATAAGTTTGCAGTTTAGGGGTGAGAGGAGGGCTTAGGGAATGGGGATGAGTTTTGGAGTTGACCAGCAATGGCCAGGAGGAACTCGGAACTTTCGAATAGTGTGGTACACTAAGAAAATTAATTTGTTCGGCGTTAAGACTTAATCTAATGGATATACGATAATTGCGATATGTTGTAGTGTAAGTTGAAATTATAATAGATACTAAATAGGAACAAAAATTTATATAATACACCAATTACAAATTAATACACATATATCATTCATATTTTTGCGCCAAAAAGATTTAATAAGGAAATTAAAAAAATGGTTTCTAAGAGATTTCCTTTGGTCTAGAGCAGAGATAGGGAAACTTTTTCTTTCGCGTGCCAATATTTACTAAAGAAATATATGGCTGGTCAAGCTGTTGCATTCTGGTTTATGTTGTTTGCTGAAATAAAAATATTGATTTTTCGGAAACATTTTTATTGTGCAATATTAGTAATCGTAGGTAACTAAATAATTAAAACTTTATGTTAGCTGCGAAGTAGAAGGCATAGCAGAACTAGACTTTGTAAGCCCCCTTTCAGACGAGGATACTGTATCCGAGATACGCGTATCCGAGACGCAGATATTACATAGACTCAAATGGAGCTTTTCAGACGGGACGCGCGAGGGATACAGTATGCGAGATACCGAATTCAGTATCTCGGACCCTCCTGTCGCCGACGACTGAATGCGTATCCCAGATACAGAAGAAACATTACGTTAAATGAACGCTTTCAGACACGAATACTTTTGCACCACATTCCATAGACGCGCGATTTTCTGTCGAATAATTGTGAATGAGCAACGAAAGAAAGACGGTGTTTTCTGAATATAGTTATACGTTCCCTTGGTTTCTCTTAATTCTACAATAGGATGAACCCACAAATTACGTCGTCTTTTCAGTTTCTTTTTCTTTTTATTTAATATGTACCACAGCATAACATACTCTTCTACATCCATACTCCAAAAATATAACCACACTGCACTGCTACTATTTTCATACTGACGAGCATGCCCATGAATCCGATACAGCCGCCATCGAAAATTATGTATCTCGCATACAGTATCCTCGTCTGAAAACCCTCTAAGGATATGTGTCATGTGGAACTGTTTTTGTTTTTGCATGATTTGGCTGCACTTGTGAGGCTAAACTTTTAGTAATGAAAAAATGTCATCTGACAATCTATTACGAATACAATTTTTTCTTAGTTTTATTATTGAAAATGTTTGTTTGCCCAAATAACTTCTACCAAACATAGCTATTATTTTTTCGGCGTGAAGAACTACATTTGGGTATTGTATCTTAGATATGGCATTATAAAATTTCAATTTGCTGCTATTAAGAAAAATTGGCCTCAAATCGATGTTGACATTAAAATATATGGCAAGAATGTTAAGCAGTGGTTTAATTTCCTTAAAATCTAGAAATCTATTCTCAAATTCCTCATGCAGTTTCTTTAGTTGTTAAGTGAACCTTGTAAGTTTTCTTTTGAGACGTGTGCCATATGCTTATTTTGGGAAAATTTGTGAGTTTATTTTTCTCTATATATCTGCAAAAATAATTTAAGCTGCAGTGTGAAGGCTTTTAAATGTACCCAAAGCTCATTTAAGAATTGATTCTTACCTTGAAGCTTCGTATTAGCTTATTTAGGTGTGACAAAAATACGAATTCAGGAAGTCAATTTTCATCAGACATGACTTTAAAGTCATCCCACTTGCCTTGCTCCATCAAAAAGTCCTGAATCTCCTTTCTTAAATTTCATACTCTCTTATATGTGTTACCGCACCTTAACCATCTCACTTTAGTATGGTAGAGAAGATCAGAAAATTCGCTTTCGGTGGATTTTAAAAATTTCTGGAATTGTCTATGCATCAAACCTCGTTAACTTTTTATGTTTATAAGTTTAACAACCATGCTTAATACTCGTTGTATGTTCAGAGCAGCTTTATACAACATATCCTAGTATATTAAGCAGTGCAGAAATAATGCAAAATTATTAGGATTTTCTTTACAAAATATTTCCATAAACCCCACACTCCTGCCCATCATATTGGGTGCTCCATCCGTTGTTATATTACATAATGTTTCTTTAGGCAAGATAATTTTAAAATACATTTTTGATCAATTCTTTTAATAAAAATCATTATAGGCAGTAACGCTGACGTCTGTGCTCTCGTCCATGGTTATTGTAAAGTATTCAAAGCTGTTACATTTTTTTTTCAACTGTGACCATAACTGTACAGCCATACGGTCAATTCGATGAATTATCGTCCTTCGTGATAAAGACTGAAACTTACTTTTTTCTGAACAAACAATGTTGCTTGCAACCACCATGTATTCTTTAACGAATTTACTATCCGACAATGTTTTAATACTTTTAGCTTTTAGTTTTTATAAACTACCACATAACTTCCCAATGTTGCAGACTTTTGAGTATCAAATTGCTTCATAAACAGGTTTTGCTGCCCACGTAACTTCTTTTTTGCCTTTTATCAAAATACTTTCTCTCTGCCTTTGTCATATGCTTATATTTTGTATTTGCATGTTTTTTAGAGAAATGAGACACACTGGTTTGTCTCTAAATTCTGTAAAAAAATATTTCCATGATCATTCTTTAAAAACTCAACACTGAGAGTCAAATTTACGTTTTTTTGTCGTCATTTTGCTGCCGTAATATAACAACAAACCAATATCAATACATATCTCAAACAAGCGAATAATAATTTTATTGTTATGCGATTTACTCGAGTATGCTAAATTTTAGCTTAGTCCGTTAAAAATATCTGCTTCAAAATTGAGTTGCAATATTTTACGTCAACAAAGGATACTTATCTACATACGTTGCTAGTTAAATAAAAACTTATAAACACAAGTATTTAAATTTAGATTACTCATATAAACAAACTGTATTCAGATTTTATGTATAAAAGAAAATCATACCTTCCGCATGCCGAAATCCTACTGTCTGTTAGCGGACTGTTGTAGCACATTGTAGTTTTGAAAGTAAGAAAGAAATTATACTGCATACGAACATGTGATTTGAAGTATAACAAAACTACGAATGAAGCTAGCTCGGAAGCCAGTAGACAGTGGCAGTGACAACGACACGACACGCACCAGCAGAAGCACACAGTCACTCAAACACACCCACACACTACGCAGGACCGAATTTTAACGCTTTCCGTCCGCAGATGGCACCCCTGTTAGTTTTCCCATCCCTAGTCTAGAGTATGCTAAAGCATTTCTAATATTTCTTTTTTAAAATAATGAGAATGCAATATACTTTTTTAATTGTAAAATTCAGGTTTAATACATTTACTGTTTTAACTGGGAATACGCCACAATTTTACATTAAAATAAGGCGAAATTATTTTGGCGTGTAGGTTTCCACTTCGTAAATCGTTCTCACAATAAAAATTAAAGGACTCAACAAAAATGATAATTGGAACCAACAGGCTATAGTACAATTAGATGGAAAAAGTACGGAACAGATAAGTAGAGGAGTGAGACAAAGTTGTGTACTTTCACCATTACTATTTAATATATACTCCGAAGATACTTTGTAAAATACCTGGAAAGCGACACTTCTACACAGATAAAGAAGCAAAAGCATTCAAGGAATGTCAAAGATATTTAGAACTATGTACTAGAAAGAAAAAAATAGACGCAATGAACAATGAGTGGAATGATCTAAATATCGATTGGACAGGTGTATAAATATTTAAGATTTAGATTTAATAAAAAAAAGCAAATGAAAAATAACTTATGAAAATCTCTTTGTTGCCTAAATTTTCAGGCCAGTAATTTTAAGTGTACGTACTAAGAACATGACTAAGAATTCAAAATAAATCGAGAAAGAGCAGTACACATTTTTCTAGAAGTTCTGACATATTTGTCCAGCATTGTTGAGCGCGATTAACTTTTGTTCAGTGTAGATTGGCCACCATTGGCTCGGAGTAAAATAGATCCATAGTTTAGGGCAAACGGGGAAGAGAATACGAATGCGAATACGGTCAAGGGATCTGTTGAATTATATCGTATGCTGAAGGCTGTGAAACGAACCTTTGATGGGCTTTACTGATTTCCGATGAAACTACCTTGTCTGACAGACCATAATTAATTGTAACAAATAGTTACATAATGCTTACACGGTATGAGGGGTCACTACAAAGCACACAACGAAATGGACTTTGGACGGACCTTACGTCCTAGGATTCAAGAAATCCAGATCATCAATAATTGTTTGTGTATTGGACGCCGCATTCTACCGATAGTCTAATCTGATTTACCCTCATCTTACAACTTATTCGTTTATTCTAGGGGTCAACTGATGTATAATAATCATTTGAGATCTTCTCCATATGTGAAGTGAAAGTTATTTGTATTTAAATCATGAATGTGTTGCTTGTGTGAGTCCATTTCAAATAGGTAAAAGAAATAAAATAAGACTTACTCACAGACTTACTTAATTTTACTACCAAAACAATCGGTTTCGCTTTCTACACTTTGCAAAGCATCTTCAGGTCAAACGGTACAAAGTAAACTAAATACTGAAATTATAAAAAGCCCATATTAGGGTGCTGTCTTATAAAGATAAAGATCAAAAAAGGTTATAGTAATTATGCCAATATAATATGTCTGTGTTTATTATTATGCATACAACTGATTTATCAGACAAAGTGAAAAACCACAAATTGGTAAGAGATAAACTATTGAATTGTAATAAATTAGTAACAAATAAAATACTGCTTACATTCCTGTACAAGAATTTTTAGTTATTGATTCGTCATACATAGTTCAAACTATCCTGTATTGCTGATGTTGGGTTTGCTTCGGTTAATATTGTAACTGTCTGACAATTAACGAAGAAGTTTCTTAAGGGGAGAGATGTTAACAAATGAAATAGGAGTAAGGTACCTTACAAGTCTCCTCTTTCATTGCGCTCTCCAAGTCTATATTCTCGGATCAAATCTTCGCATTTTCCTTTGCCTACTTTGGCATTGAAATCACCCAATAAACCCGCTAAACGGTTAAAATAAATATTTCATGTTTGTTAACATATTTTAATACTTGCTTAATATGGCCGTAAAATTCTTCGATATCCTTGTCTTCACTATGATAGGTGCGTAGACTTGTACTGAATTTATTTTAAATTTTGAGGTGTTGGAAGTTGGAAAATCATTACTTATTCTGATAGAGGAATAAAGCCAGTGATTGATCTATTGGTAATTTTTCTCACCAAAATTCCGATTATATCTAGATGCGTTTGCTGATTATCGCTTCCAGAATAGTGTAACATCCCATTGCTTGTGGGAAATTTAGCATTACCCTGCCATCTGACCTCTCTAATTCCGAGAATATCGATTTTCAGCCTAACTATTTTTTTTTCTAAATTATGTAACCAGCTTGTAAAAGACTTACGTTTCACGTACCAATTTTTAAATCCCTTCCAGGGATTATAAGCTCGCTTTGACTTATTTTGTATTTCCATTGTCATATTGATAATACTAGGGAAGAGTAATGAAGTTGTTTCCCGTTGCTTTCTTCGTCGCAGTCATCGCAGCTATTAAAACTTCTAGTATCCAAAAATAGACCGATCCAGGATCATTTCCTTTATGCTCTATCTTGGTACTGATGCTGCTGCCAGCATCAGAGTAGGATATGCAAAGGAAAATTTGGTTATTAGGTGGGAGAATGGGACTAGGACCTAATTTATACCAGGTACCAGGAAATTGGATGATAATTATGGTTTATGTGGTAGAGTCGTATTTCTGACGTATCTTTTGCGGGCAACGTAAAAACAAATCTACCCGCTACCCTGCTGGTTATATAACGACGATTTAATATCCTTCAGGTCTTTCAGTCAATACTACTAACAGAGGATCTTTCTTTATACAGTAGTAGGTTATTTTCTGGTTTATTAACTGCCATATAACGCAGAAAGCTTTTTCTAGATTTTAGTTTTCAGTGATTGGGTTCTGTAGTTGTACCGTGATAGCCACAGCATTGGCATTAATTTAGTGTATTTCATTTTTTGGTATTGGTTGGCCATTTTTTAAACAGTATCGAGACGTTTTTTTGGAATAGGCCTTTTTTTGATTTTCTTTTTCTTTTCACGCGAAGTTTATATACTGGCGCTATATTACTTTTTTCTCTCTACAGAAAAATGTTAGGAGCTTTATAATTAATATATTAGTAGCTTGCTGTGTCCTTTGGTTCAGATACTGTGTCAGACGGATGGATACACAAAATGTAAGGATTTATCCACCAGAGTCTTCATTTGGTCTGCCCATCGTATTGCAGATCTTCCACTTGCTCTTCAGCCTTCTACTACCAATAGTTTCATAGTAGTCGTTCTTCTGGCTATGTGGTCGTAGTAATTTAGGTATGCTCGATTTACTTATTTAATATTTTATACTCATAAAAGACAGGCGATATAAAATTCACAAGAAAAATAAAATTCCTATAGTTGGATGAATAAAATAAATCAGAAAGTTTTATTTAAAAATCCTTTGTAACAGTTACATAAATAAAAGGCCCCTTCAGGCTACATCATATAACGTTTTTGGACTAAAAATTCCATCATCAGTGCACTACATGGAGTAAGAGTAAGTATTACCACTTTAGTGAATGCAAATTCACTTAAGTGTTCACAGATTAAATTTTGACTGAGGTTGAAAAAATAAAAATTTCATATAAAGTTATATTCAGTTTTCCCAAAATTAACAGATTGGTTCTGTATTCTGTCCGGAACACGTGTAGAATTCTTCTGTAGCCTCACATTTTAAATGCTTTGATCTTACTTTTATCGAGTTTTTTGGGACTTGCTTTTGAGAATGGTTCACCTGCTTATGTAGCAATGGGCAAAATAGGGGCATTGTTTAACCTGAGTTATTCTTGATTGTTTTGTTTATCCATAAATTAATTTAGCTGTTGCGGTTCGAGCCATTGTTAGTCTACGCTTGATTTCTGAGGAGATATCGGCGTTGTTGGTCAAGAACACAAATCTGTATACCACTTAAAAGTATAGTTAAATAGTAGAAAATAGTCTATGCTCAGCAGTGGATCAGTTTAATATTAAGGATGGTAATGTTGTATCAAAAACATTTGTTTTTATATTTTTGACTTGTAATGTTTTCATTCAAGTATATTTTGTCCCTTATTTTAAATTACATGTTTTATTAGAATCACTCTCTTTTTGCTACTCACAAGAAATACGTAAAAAACAGGTGCGAATTAATAAATTTCTCTTTTCCCGCATTCTTCGCTCTCAGAACCGTTTCCTTCTGTAAACAGAATTTTCCATAATTTTCAATTAATGTTCCGTAATGACCTACAAATAGGTGCAATCAAAAAACGCATCAGACTAGCACGTAGCAAAACACCCCAAGCGTCACACATAAATCGACGAGGCAGAAGAGAAGAGGGAGAGACGCAAAATCGGGAGGATCGCGACGGCGACGGCGACGCGAAGCCACGAACGTCCACGTCCACTCCTGGAAAACTAATTATGATAATGACGTCGTCCGACGGCAGCGATGGTGGTCCAAAAACTCTCCCTATTACACTTGGTGGAACGCTACTAATCAACGGGGCTACATCGGCGAAAAGGGTGGCAAGGACGACGCTCTATGCGCCCCAAAATCGACGGTTTCTTCTTATTTAATCTAAGATGAAATTTATGAGGTTACGCTTTGTTTTTATTTTGTATATTCTTTTTTCCCACGCCGTCTCCTTTAATTAGGTCTTCTAGGCTTGTAAGTAAGTTTACAGTGTCGTGCTTATTGTTTTGAGTGTCTTTCTTCTTTGAATACTTTCTTAACTTAAATACCGGTAAGATCTACACAATATGAAGTCGAAATAACAGTTTTTTATTTAAACAATATTAAATTTTTACTTTTATATACTAGCAAAGAGTGGTTATGAGCAGCTGATGTTATAAAAGCGTATGAAAGGGTATCTCGAGAGGTTTTGTTGTGGGCACTCAATAAGAAATAAGTTTCAGTGATTATTTGTAGATTGTGATATGTACAATAAAGTAACAACTAGAGTGTTAGAGAATAGGGAATTTAAGTGACATTTCTTGGGATTTATCCTGATAGTGTGATGTTAGAAACAAATAGGTACGCCGGTTCAAACGACGGGTGAGTTCCAAACCGTTTGCTCTTAACTGCGAAGAATATCAAAGACTCTAGCTAAGACTATCATGAAGATATTAATGCAGAATTTTTTAAAAATTAGTTCCAAAATTCTTTTTTAAAAAATATTCCTGAAAATATCGTAATCGTATCGTTAAAAATTATATATATTTTGAAACCAGTTATATTAAAATAACAACTAGTAGAAGAAATAAATTTAATAATAGAAAGCAATATGTACATATGTGATCACTTCGCAAAGCAAATGAAACATACAGTGTTATACGTTGTTTTGTACAAAGTCATTTGAAATTGAGTGGTGTCGTTAGGTTTCGAGAGGTATCTACCATAAACAAATAGACCAAAACAAAGAACTATTTATTTATAGTTATATCTGCTACCTGCTTTTGATAGGAATCTCATCAAATTGTAACGACTTCATAATGAAAGGCAGATAATAAATTCTACAATAATTTGGTGGCGACGTATGTCTTCCTCCGTAACATCGTGTATTTAACCATATTCAGCATATGTGGCATTAAGTCAAAGTAAAGGTGAAAGCGGAAAATAGTTTTCCTACTCTCAGTGCTACTGTCATACAATTAAAACTGTTATAAATAATATATCGGTAAAAAGCTAAAAAAATTAATCACAACATATTATTGTAAAAGTTGAACAGTCCTACCTGCCTAGGCAAAGTTATAATATGTAATCCATTGTAATTATTCCAAATGAGGACTCCGACAGTAAAACATAATTAGACATGGAAAAATATTTATTATTAATGTTTGTATTAGTATTATTCCAGATACTTACAGGCGTCACTCACATTATGAGTTAAGCGGCTGTGATACTGCGATGGGGAAGGCAACGGGAAACCACCCCATTATGGTCCCTAGTAAAATTAACATGGCTCAATATAATCGTAACGGAAGTATTACTGATCATGGATCACGGAAACCAAGATCCGGCAGGGAAGGGCGCGCATCAGACTGTAGGGCCTCCCGGTCGTCATCACACGAAATCCCTACAATTTTAGAAGTACGACAACTTTAAAAATGTCTAGCAGTACAATCAGATTAGGTACCTGGAACGTTAAAAGCCTTTATGCAGCAGATAAGCTCAGTAACTTAGTTCAAGAGGTTAAACGTTTAAAAATTGATATAATGAGCATCAATGAGCTCCGGTGGCCTGGAACGGGAATATGTGAACAAGATGAAGGCACACTATACTATTCTGGAAGTGTAGAAGATGACACACATCATAGGAATGGAGTTGGCATATTTATAACGTCTAAATTTAAGAAATATGTGAAAAATTTTATACCAGTGAACGACAGACTAGCAATACTCCAATTAAATAGCAAACCATTTAATGTCAATGTTATCCAGATATATGCCCCTACTGCAGAAAAGAAATACGACAATGATGTCGAATCATTCTATAGCCAATTAAAACAGACACTTAAAAATCTAAAAAGTAACGAAGTCACATATATCATTGGAGATTTTAACGCAAAAATTGGCCAAGACCGAAGATCTGACCTGGTAGGTGAATATGGACTAGGGGAGAGCAATGAAAGAGGCGATAGATTATACCAGTTCTGTCAGGAACATGACATGATAATCGCAAATACATGGTTCAAATTACACAAAAGAAGGTTATACACATGGATAGGACCAGGAGATAATTCACTACATATAATTAGAAATCAGATAGACTATATTCTGGTAAACAAGAGATTTAAGTATGGCGTCACCAGAGTAACGACATATCCTGGTGCAGATATCTGTTCAGACCATAACCCTGTAATAACTGACATCAAAGTGAAGCCCAAAAAAGTCCAAGAAAGCCCCAAAACACCAAAATTAAATATCTCAATATCCAACAAAACGTTAATAGAAAATGACTTAAACAATGAGCTAAAGAAACCAATCAATGAAAACAACACAGAAACATGAAACACATTTAAAGATCTTACCTTGAAAGTAATAGAAAAATATTCAACAACGTTACACAGACACAAAAAATAACAATGGATGACTGATGAAATTCTGGAATTAATGGAGCAAAGAAGGAAACTGAAAGGAAACAAGACAGAATATAAGGAAAAACAGAAACTAATTAAACAAAAAATAAAGGTGGCTAAAGAAAAATGGATGAAGGATAAATGCAAGGAAGTAGAAAAGTTGAATGAAAAACATGATACGTTTAATATATTTAAAAAAGTTAGAGAAGTAGCTGGTCTTTATCATAAGAAAACTCCACATACTATAACCGATTCGTCGGGAAAAATGATAATAGACGAACATGAAATTCGAACAACCTGGTGTAATTATATAAGTGAACTGTATAATGATGATAGACCCGAAGAACTGGAGACTTTAGTTGAAGGTGAAGGACCAGAAATACTAAAATCAGAAATACTGCATGCTATAAAATTAGCAAAGAACAAGAAAGCCGTTGGCCCTGATAACATACCGACAGAGATGTTAAAGCTTATAAATGAGGAAAACATTGGAATACTGGTCAAGCTTTTCAATGATGTTTATTCGACTGGTGATATCCCTGAAGATTGGTTAAAGTCCGAATTCATAACACTACCAAAAAAATAACGTCCGAAAAACTGTAGCGATTATAGAATGATAAACCTTATGAGCCACACTTTGAAAATATTTCTACGCATCATCCACAGTAGAATCAGAGATAAATGTGAAGAAGACCAGGATGAAACACAATTTGGCTTCAGAAATGGACTGGGAACTCGGGACGCCCTCTTTGCACTAAATGTATTACTGCAGAAATGTCGAGATCAAAGGAAAGACGTCTTTGCTGTATTTATTGACTTTTGAAAAAGCCTTTGATCGAGTACAGCATCACAAATTAATTACAATATTAAGAGATAAAGGAGTTGATACTCAAGACATACGATTCATAGAGAAGTTATGAGAAGGTGTCAGACAGGGTTGTATACTATCCCCACTGTTATTTAATTTATATTCAGATAGAATATTTAAAGAAGCGCTGCATAATTTGGAATGGGGCGTGAAAGTTAATGGAATTCTGATAAATACAATCAGATATGCAGACGATACAGTTATTTTAAGTGATGACATGAATGGATTACAATGCCGTTTAAATGCCATTGATACAGTGTGAAGAGAGTTTGGCCTAAACATAAACTGTTCAAAAACAAAACACATGGTGTTTAGCCGTTTAGCACATCAAGATGCACGATTATATGTTGATGGTCATATAATTCAAAGAGTGTCCAGTTTTAATTATCTTGGTTGCCATATTACTGAACAACTAGATCCAGATCAAGAGATAAAACGTAGAATCGAGATAGCCCGCACGAAATTTTTAAAAATGAAGTCATTCTTCTGTAATGATAACTTGCAACTTCAACTTCGAAAGCGCATGGTTAAATGCTACATTTGGTCAGTCCTCTTATACGGTGTCGAAGCATGGACATTAAAAATATCCACCATTAATCGTCTGGAGGCCTTTGAAATGTGGCTGCACAGACGTATACTAAAAATTCCATGGACGGCTATGCTGACAAATGTGGCAGTCCTTGAGAGAGCAAATGCTGCTCGCGAGCTGCTTTATAACATCAAATGTAGAAAGATGGCCTATTTTGGACACGTAGTAAGGGGAGACCAATATAATATTCTTCAACTTATTATGATGGGTAAAATCGAAGGACGCAGGGGAATTGGTAGAAAGCAGGCCTCTTGGTTGAAGAATATCAGGGGGTGGACAGGAATGAGGAAAGCTGAGCAACTCTTTAGAATAGCTCAAGACAGAGACAGTTTCGCCATGTTAATTGCCAACGTCAAGGGGACTTGATAGGACACGTTAAGAAGAAGATTAGTATTATATAATTTTTAAAGCTATCAATTTAAGCAATAAAACATTTGTTTTACAATAAAATAGAGGTCTTGAAATAAAATCGCTGTATTATTATTTTTACCTGGAACCCCTGTGATATTCTGTCACTAAGATCCAATAACTTTAAATATTCCGCTGATGACAATGGCAATAATAACACTAATACGTTAACAAGGGTAAAACCAAGACGATATATTTTGAGACATTCTACACATTTTCCTAAAAATCTATATAATATTTTATTAATGTCCTAAAATTTTATTATAGAAAGGTTTAGTAATAGTAGTATGAATAGTATCATGGGCAGTAGCATAGAATTTTAAAAAAGGCACAAATCGGCAAAAAAGGCATTTTGCTAGTATGAGGATATATTGATATTAAACTAGCCTTTGATAGATGGCGCTACTTAATACCGAATTGGTTTCGGTGTTGACAGTTGCCATTCATGACATGACATCTGTCAAAATTTTAAGTTTTATAAACAATTAGTTTGGTTTTTACAGCCGTCAAAAGCAAGCAAATTTTGTGTTTTTGGAGAAATGGAAAAAGTCGAGTATCGTTCGATGATTAAGTTCCTCCACAAAAAGGGTAACACGAATGTGCAAATTAAAGCCAACCTGGACGAAGTTTATGGTGAGGTTGCACCTTTGTTAGCAACAGTAAAATTTTGGAAAGCTGAATTTGTTCGTTGTCGTACGAGTGTTTTTGATGATGAGCGTCCCGGAAGGCCAAATGAAGTCACTACGCCGGAAATTATCAACAAAGTCCATGACATGATTATGGTAATTCGTCAAATTAAGCTCCTCAAATTAATAGAGGTCCTAAACATTTCCTACGAACGCGTACACAACATCATTCACCATTATTTGGACATGAGCTATCCACGAGATGGGTGCCGCGTTTACTGGACCTGTTGGCGATGATATGTCTCCTTCTTCGTCAGATAGACATATCTTGACAGTTTACCTTTCTGTGTATTATCTACCTTTTACATCCATATAACAGATGTGTGACAATTATCAAGAGTTTGGTCAATGTATCATTTCTTGTCTTGTTCTTAAATGTTCTGATTTCTTTTGCATTGCTGAGAATAATATTATTAGAAAAATTAATATCAAGCTAGTTTTCGGCTTGAACCTAGGTTTTGGTCCGATTTTGGTACTTGGCACTTACAGCCGACGCTTATAGTCGATGATAACTCATTTATACCATCGATGATAACAAGGCGTTTCGGTGAGAGTTGGCGGAAAATTCTTGACGGGATAGAAATTAGATTGGAGTATAGAGCAGACAACTGTTTTTTTAAGATTCAGGTCTCCATGTTGAAGCAACCGGTTGCCGTTATTTTTTTTATTGAGAGAATTAGGATGTTCTTCGATCTCAATGGCTTTGGCGCAAAATCATCGGCCACTTTGTCTTCCAATTCAGCTCTTCAGTGAGAAATTTTTCCAACGGTATAAATGAGCCGTCCATAACTTCAAGTAGCGGTAGTACAGTAAAAAGTGAACAATGTAGTAGTGAAGTGATCTGAGGGCTCAGGATACTCGGCCCTGATATTAATTTTTTTAATAATATTAATCTTAGCAATAGTTTTTTGACAATTCTCAAGATTTATTTGACTAGACTTGTATATTGTATATATGAAAACAACTATAGTGTGTCTGCCTGTATTTAGGATTATTTAAAAATAAGAAAGCAAAATATTTAATAAAAAGTTTGTTTAATACTACTGATGTATTCCAAACAAAATATGTAATAAAATCTAATACGTTTATAAAGACGATTGACGTAACATGGTTTTTCCATCCATCCAATGGCGCTACAGCCCAAATCGGGCCTTGGCCTCCTTCAACAGGCTTCTCCAACCATCTCTATTTACCGCTGTTCTTTTCCATGAACGTGTTCCCAGGCAGTTCCTGGCATCCTCATCGATTTCATCTTCCCATCTCTTTTTAGGTCTTCCAACAGGTCTTTTTCCCTGCATTCTTGCATTTAATAATTTTCTGGGGATTCTATTCTCATGCATGCGGACCACGTGCCCTGCCCATCGTAATCTCTGCAGTTTAGTATGTTGTGCTAGAGTTGGTTCGCTATATTGCTCGTATATTTCTCTATTGTACCTAATTCGCCAGTTGTTGTTTTCACTTATTGGGCCCAGGATCCTACGTAATATTTTTCTTTCAAACACATCTAATGCATTGGCAGATTTCTGTGTCACCACCCATGTTTCGCAACCATAACTTACTATGGGCCTGATTATTGTTTTATAGACCCGGAGTTTTGTTTTCCGGTGTACGTCTCGCGATTTGAATATGTGGCCCATCGCGAAATAGGCTTTATTTGCCACCACAAGCCTTCTATTTATTTCCGGTTCTTCTTCATTGCTTGCGACCAGATCCATTCCTAGGTATGTGAATCTATTGTGATTGTGAATCTGAAAAAACATGGTTTTTACTTTATTAAAACTGATATGAAAGTGAAAGAATGTGTGATATAACGATATGTTATTGAAACCAAATGTTTTGCAAGCAGTAGGTACATTATACTCATTTTCCTTTAATGTTGTCAATAATTTTGAAATATAAATATTATCGTAAGCTTTTCTAGTAACTTTGGGAAATTATTTGCGTTTAACTGATCATAATTGCCCGATAAACAAAAGTTTAAATGTAAATTTCTTAACGGTGACAAGAGATAGCTTATAGAACCATCACTTTTAAAGAACTTGCATATTTCCCTATGTATGACGATATCTTAGCTATCTTAATCATTTAATATAAGTTTTCGTCTTCACAAATCTTGGAAATAGTTGTTCAGCTGCAATATCGTCCATTGTCCACTCTCGTCCTATCCACTTTTCCCTGTAAGATAAGGTGAAGAAAATGGTATATTAGTCCACTAATTATATGCCCAAAATACTCGATTTTTTTTGTTTATGGTGTTTAGCAGCCGACCGTTCAGTTACCATTAGTCTGAGTCCATTATTACTACCACAATATTTTTTCTTCGTGTATATCATCCTTTAAGGAGATTGGAGATCATCGCAGCGCTTTTTACTCCATCTACAGCCGTTCTGTAGAGTTCTGATGTTGCTTTTCCTCTCCATTTCTTTAAATTTTTCAACCAGGATGTTCGTCGTCTTCCTAGTCCTTTTTTCCTTCCACTTTCCCATGTATAACCAATCGCACCAACTTATATTTTTCATTTATTAGTATGTGACCAAAGTTGTTCATTTTTCTTTCCTGTGATAGTAAGGTCCATTCGCTCAACTCGGGCATATTTTGACAGATTCATAGCTGGAAACCTACAACAAAAAAGTTCCTAGCTCACAGTATTAACAGTTTAAATAAACTTTTCTTTCATTGAAAAAACAAGAATTATTATAAATATTGGAAGTATAAAACCCATAAAATTTTGGGTAGTATATATTTAAAAAATATATTTTAGTTGTTATAATTTAACATAAATATTTATTATATGACGCAAATAAATAAACATTGATTGTCGGTAATACGTAAAGTTCTATTTTATTTACTATTTAGTTTGTTTACTATTAATATTGGCTATGAGTACGTGTGCTTGGTTGTATAGTAATTTCCAGCCACTTCTAGTCTGTCAAAAAGTAACTAGCTTCGCAAAAAAATAATTACTAAATTCACTAGACAGTTCGGACTGGGAACAGCGAACCGACTATATTGATTATTTCTTTTTGTTTTTCCGGCTTTCTTAATATTTCCGTGTTTGTTACGTGTTGTGTTCGTGATATTTTTCCAATCCCAGTTGGTTTTCTGTTATTCTATCGTCTAGTTTTTTGTAGATACGTTCATATATCATTCGCAATCCGATCCTACAGAAAAAAACATGATATATTCAATATGCAGAGGAAGATCAAAGAAATTGCAGGAATATATAGAACAACAATGCCCACCGCACTGTTTGATAAAGATGAAAACATACTATTCAATACGCAAGAAAAACTAGACAGATGGCAGGAATATATAGCAGAACTGTTCAGTGACAACCAACACATTAAAGTATATGACAACGTCGTGAATGGACCAACAATAACAAAATCAGAAGTAAGATCTGCTATAAGTCGTCTAAAAAACAACAAAGCGCCAGGACCTGATGGAATACATGCTGAGGTATTGAAATTGATAGAAGATAATTAACTTGACATTATGACAGAATTATTTAACCGTATATATGAAACAGGAACTTTACCAAAAGATTGGTACATGACCGTATTTATACCACTGCCAAAAAAGCAAATACTAGGAAATGTGAAGAACACCGAATCATTAGCCTCATGAACCACTTACTCAAAATATTTTTAAACATCATCCATGCTCGCATATACAAGAAATTGGAGGAGGGTATTGCTGATGTACAATTTGGATTTCGCAGCGATCTTGGCACAAGAGAAGCACTTTTTACCATACAAGTATTGATACAACAAGCAAGATATGTTAATACAGATGTCTTTGCCTGTTTCATTGAGTTCGAAAGTGCATTTGACAAAGTACAGCATGAGAGGCTTATTGAAACTTTGCGAATCGCAAACATCTATGACAAGGATATAAGAATAATAGCCAATCTCTATAGGAAACAAGTAGCCAAGATTCGAGGTAGACAATCAATTATCCGATGAAGTCCGAATACAAAGAGAAGTACGACAAGGTCGTATACACTCGCCTTTGCTGTTTAATGCGTACTCTGAACATCTATTTCAAGGAGCTATGGGAGAAACGACTGATGGCATGATTGTTAACGGTTAAGTTATAAATAATCCAAGATATGCAGACGACACTGTCCTTGTTGCGGATAGTGCTGAAGGATTACAAAGACTGATAGATCAAGTAGTTAACATCGGTAGAAAATATGGAATGAAACTGAAATAATAAGAACACGAAAATTATGATCATAAGCAAAAACCAAGATACAGATGCAAAGTTTATGGCAGACAATGAGGTATTGGATAGAACAGAAAAAATAACATACCTAGGATGCAACATCACAGACAGCTGGGATCACTCATACGAGATTTAATGTAGAATCGAAAAAGCAAGGAGTGTCTTTCAACAGATGAAGAAAGTTATCTGCAATTTAACCTTGAACTTACATCTCCGACTCAAAATCCTTAATTGTTATGTATTTTCTGTTCTTATGTATAAAGCAGAGGCATGGACACTCAATGATGCGTCTTGCAGACGGTTGCAGTCCTTCGAGATCTGTTGCTATCGTCGTATGCTCAGAATATCAAATGTACATCATATAATTAACGACGCAGTAATGCAACGTTTACAAAAAGAACCTGAAGTCATAAAATCCATTAAAGAAAGAAAGTTAGCATACTTCGGACATATAGTGAAAAATGAAAATAAATACAGAATACTACTATTGATATTAGAAGGGAAAATAGACAGAAATAGAGGACCAGGACGCCGCCGAATATCCTGGCTTAAGAATTTGAGACAGTTGACAGGTATGACCACCACAGACCTATTTCGAACAGCTGCTAATAAAATACGATAGGCCATTGTGGTAGCCAACATTCATAGAGGATAGGCACTGGCAGAAGAAGAAGATCATTCGCAAGAAGCCTAAAACGTGAGTCATCAAGCCGATTGTTCTTTCTATATTCTTCAAATTTCATTGCGTTGAGTTTTTTGGGTATCGGGACGAACTCAGATATTAGCCACTCTTTCGGAATTTTCCCGATAAGTAAGTTTCATTGAATAATTCTACTAATATATCAATGTGGTTCCCTGTTAATAGTCTTAAGATTTCTGCATGTATTTCATCCGGTCACATGGCTTATCTTTTTTACACGTTTTAGTGCTTTTTTAATTTCCCCTTTGGTAATTGTAGGTCCATTTCTACATCTTGGTTCTACTGTTTCTATTCTTATGTAGTCGTCAAATAGCTCTTCTATATATTCTTTCCATCTATTTATTTTCTTTTCAGTTTTCTTTATTATTTTGTTGATTTGTCCACTATGTTTCAACACCTCTTTTTTGCATATGCCAGCTATTTTTTCAATTTTTCTGTATATGTTAAAGCTGTCTCGTTATTTTTCTAATCTTTCTATTTCTATAGTCAATCTTGTTGCTGTTTATGTTCTCACCATCATCTCTAGGAGCTTTGCAGATTATATTCTTCGGACTGGTAGTTTGTACCATGTGTTCTTGATAATACGTTCGTTGTCCTTGTAAAACTGAACTAGCCTCCTGAACTAAACCCCATTAGTAACATAATTTTGCTTAAAATTGAAGTACGTGCACATAATATGGAAAGTGGCCGACGTAATTATAATTACTAAATCACGAAAATCTTAACATACTTGCTAGCGTGCTACCTAAAATCTGTGTAACGTTAACCGTCAAAACTTTATTAAATTGTATTTAAATAATTAGTTTATTTTAATTTCTTTACTTATTTATTAATCTCTTTATTTCCAGATTAGTTTTTACTATTTTTTATTCAAAAAGTAGTTGGCGCCCTCTGCCTTTCTTTTCTTTCTCTTACTTTCCGGTAGAATAAATACTTGCCTTCTCTCTTTCTGTCCAGTAGACTAAATATTCTGTTCTGTGTTGAGACAAGAGGTAATTACATCATAGGCATACCTCCCATGTCATCTGTGCTAACTTCGTTTAGTCTCTCTACTCTCTGTCAATCAACTTTTCTAACGTAGTGGGAATATAATTTTTTACCTGTTTTTGAAATTTATAAAAGAAAGCAAAAATTATTAAAACTTTCATTTTATGGTCTGCAGAATTCTCTTGGGTTTATTGGCTGTTTTATTGGCTGTATGTATTGGCCGAATTCAAGTTTTATTGGCTGTATAGAAGACTATTGGAGATTTTATGGGAAATGTCAGAATATAATACGGAACAACTACTGTAATATTGTACAACATACTCTGGAAGATCTAACTGTCTAATTGGGAAGCCACACAAGCAGACCATTGATGCCATCGATGCCGTAAGTATCATCCACATTGTATTCATTGTAAAGTATGTGCAGGGTTGATTGTTTCCTATTTTGAATATAATTAGTTAAAAATTGTTTTATTTGCTATCAGCTAAGGGTTCATGGTTTGATTTCTAGTTTAAGACAAGACGAACTCACACTTAAGATACTGAGCTAGGCGAAGCATAGACGATAAACTCCCATGGTTGATTGAGGTATTATTTTTATAATACTATTTCAATTCTCTTTGTTGTTATCGTTACATCTGTTTAGAGACTACGTCTCCAGACCAGTAACCCTCGTTGAGAGCTTACCTTGCCATGAAGTGAATCTACTTAAAATTTTAACATTCTATATAATTATTAGCAACCATGTAATTTAATATAATAGTTAAAAGGTATAGATGCCAACAAATTATTGCAAAAAACCTTATTTTAAACTTATTACAAAGTCATTTGTATTTGAGTGGTATCGTTAAGTTTTAAGAAGTATCTACCATAAACAAATAGACCAAAACAAGAAACTATTTATTTGTGGTTATATCTACTACCTGGTTTTGTTAGTAATCCCATCAAATGGAAACAACTTGATAATAACATGCAGATAATAAATTCTAGAATAATTTGGTGGCGACAGTAAAATTAAAGGATTTTCACCCATATAATTAGTGGTTTTAAACATGTATACCTAGTAAAAGCAATGAAGATGGAATATGTATTCCAAAAACGTTCTGTGATTTAGCCCATAAGGGTTCTTTTAGATAAATATACCCTTTATTAAGGATTTTTTAATAAAAAATTTCACTTAAATATCGTCTATGATATTTTAAATGCAGCGAATAAGCGGTAGCCAGCGGAATAAGAGAAGGGGACTTGTTGAACCCTATGCTGTTCAATTCAATCATGGATGAAATCATCAAAAGCGTTACCAAAAGAACAGGATACAGAATGGAAAACAAAGAAATAAAAATACTCTGTTACACAGACGATGCAATATTGATAGTCCAAGATGAAGATGGTCTGCAAAGACTGGTCCACAGATTAAACATAAGAGCAAAAGAATTTTATATGACAATCTCATCTCAGAAAACTAAAACAATAATAATCAGCAAAGAACCAACCAGATTTAACATAGAAATTAATGGCATCAGTATTGGACAAGTAATGGAAATAAAATACCTTGGAATTACACTGGCCAGTTATGGAGACCTGGACAAAGAAGTGAGAGATCAAGTACAGAGAGCAAATAGACTGGCAGAATACCTTAATAACACTCTATGGCGAAACAGACACATTAACACTTTGATTAAGTAAAGAATTTATAAAGCCAGTGTAAGACTAATAATGACATGTGGCTCAGAAACAAGACCCGACACAGTCACAACACAAAGGCTACTGAAAACAGCAGAGATAAGAGAACTGAGAAGAATTAATGGAAATATGTTCAGAGATCGAAAGAGAAGTGAGGAAGTTAGAAGAAAATGTAACGTACAGTGTATTAATGAATGGACAAATAATAAAAAAAAAATAGAATAACCACATAAGCAGAATGGAGGAGACCCGTGTCGTCAAAATAGCAAGAGATAAGTCACCAATCAGCAAAAGAAGTATCGGACGACCGCGAAAAAGATGGAGTGACAACCTTCCATAGAGGTATTAATCGGCCAATGAATAAGCAGAATTGCATATATGAAGGGGATATACACTGCTAGCAGGACCATATGCAAAGCAGTATTAGTCTAATATAGAACGTAATAAGATTGGTAAAATAAAAAAGTTGTTTCTGCATTCGCTCCCCACCATGTTGTTACAACCATTTTAAGAAGTTTAATCCTATGTTACTTCTTTATAACAGATAATTTACGTGATACATCCCTGAGGCATTGCTGATGTGTACATGTTTCAAAGACTGTAGTCTATTATAATAATAGTAGCGAATATAGCGGATTTGGAATGGATGACAAACGAAATTTTGCATCTCATGGAGGAAAGGCGAAGAAATAAAACCAACAAGACAAAATACAAAGAAATGAATCGTGAAATTAAGAGAAAAATTAGAGAAGCCAAAGAGAACTGGGTTCTGGACAACTGCAAGGAAATCGAAGAATATGATAGAAAGTACGATAGCTTTAACATGCATAAAAAGATCAAGAAAATAACAGGTAAAAAAGTGAAACAAGCATCCATAGTAAAGGACAAAAAAGGTAAAATAATTACAGATTTAAATGAAAAACTGGCAAGATGGACAGAATACATTGAAGAACTTTTTGCAGACGAAAGACCAGAAATATCAGTGGCAGAACCTACAGACGACACAACAGGGCCTAAAATCCTAAAAAGCGAGGTAGAATATGCTATAAGGAACACAAAAGGGGGTAAAGCTATGAAACTCTTTAACACAATTTATAGAACAGACATCATACCAAAGAAATGGCTCTCCTCTACTTTTGTCACAATCCCGAAGACGAATAACGCCAGAGAGTGTTCAGACCACAGAACTATAGCATTGATGAGCCACACACTAAAAGTATTTTTAAAAATAATTCACAAAAGAATATTTAATAAATTAGAAGAGGACATAAGCGCCACACAGTTTGGATTCAGAGGTGGACTGGGAACACGGGAAGCTTTGTTTGATCTGAGTGTGTTAATGCAAAGATGTTTGGATGTAAACCAAGACCTCTACGTAGGTTTCATAGATTTTGAGAAGGCCTTCGATAAAGTCAGACACCAAAAGCTGTATGAAATCCTAAGAAGCGAAAACATCGACAGTCGCGACATTAACCTCATATCAAGGTTGTACTGGGGACAAACAGCAAAAATCAAAGTTGATAATGAGTTAACCGAAGAAGTTGAGATTCGTCGAGATGTGCGTCAGGGTTGTGTGCTTTCTCCACTATTATTCAATATATATATATATATATATATATATATATATATATATATATATATATATATATATATAGCGAAACAATATGTCAGGAAGCGCTCCTAGAGCAAAACATTGGTATGAACATTAACGGAGAGTTAATCAACAATATACGATATGCTGATGACACGCTAATAGTAACAGATAACCTAGCAAATTTACAGTTTTTGATGGAAAACATAAACACCCATACCAATAAGTATGGTCTAAAACTGAACATCAAAAAGACTAAATTCATGATTATAACAAAGAAGCTATACACCAATGTGAATTTAACCATACATAATCAGCCAGTTGAAAGAGTTACGTCCTACAAATATTTAGGGGTTTGCTTCACTGATACTAATGACCAGACAAGAGAAATCAAGAGGCGAATAGAGATAGCGAGACAATCGTTTGTCAAAATGAAAAAGTTTCTATGCAGCCGGGACATAAATATAAATTTAAGAACGAGAATGTTAAGGTGCTATGTTTTCTCCGTTCTGCTGTACGGCATGGAAGCCTGGACACTGAAAAAGATAAACATCAAAAACATTGAGGCATTCGAGATGTAATGTTACAGGAGAATGTGGAAAATACCATGGACAGTAAGAGTAACAAATCAAGATGTTCTGTTGAAGATGGGGAAGGAATGCGAAGTCATAAAAACCATACAAACGAAAAAACTGGAATATCTGGGCCACGTAATGAGAGGAGAAAAGTACTCTCTGCTTAGACTCATAATCCCAGGAAAAATCTCGGGAAAGAGAAATGTGGGACGTAGGAGGATTTCCTGGTTGCGAAATTTAATGGAGTGGTATGGGTGCAGTTCAATACAGTTGTTCAGAGCTGCAGCCAACAAAGTAAAGATTGCTGTGATGTTAGCCAACTTCCGATAGGAGACGGTACTGCAAGAAGAAGAAGAAAGCGGATTAATTTCAAAGCCTGAAGTTCAAACTCTTTTACATGCAATCACAACTGTTTTTAGCCAAAATATTTGGCAATATTTACTTACACATAAACATTATATGGAAAACACTTTCTAATTTTTAAAACAACATTTAAAAACCTTAAAAGTAAAGCATAATTAGTGCTATTTTTTTCTCAATACCATCTTCTATTTTCTATTGAATTTAACTGAAAAAGTGTCAAATATGTTATTAAGTAGATAGTTGAAAGAAATCGTTAAACTTATTGCGTAACCCTATAAAGAAAAACGTATTGTGGATGAGGAACCCTACCTAAATCCCTGGCCAACAGCATCCCCATCCCCCTACGCCAAACAAAAACCTTTTTCCAATACATCGCTATATCCAGTGAATAAATGAAAACGAAGGACTATTGGTTTTTAGCTTTTGTCCGCTGTTCAAATGAGTATGTGTTGGAAAAATCAGTTAGGAGAACAAAACGAGCCGTCGGGAGGCGGGCGGGTAGCCACCCCCAGGCCGCCCCCTTCTGTACACGTCCGTGTTTTTTATTCTTTGTGATTAGTCCGCAGCATTTTACTCTTTTCGCGCATGGCTTTTTTATAGTGGACGCTTCAATCTGTAATTTAAAAACACGCGAATGTCGGTATTGATTTTTAATAAAATTCATTTTTTCGGTTGGCAACCGGTTCGGCCAATAGCAGTCACAAGCACTAATGGCCAAATACTGCATAATTAACTAATTATGAAATACATTTATCGGTTTTTTTGGTACTGCAGTTATTGTCATCCACCAATGTAAATTATATTATTAAAACCTGAAATAAAGTTAATATTTTATAGGATTTTTATTTTTCCATCTCTGTCTATCTCTCTCGCGAATACTCTAATTTGTCTCACTATCTATTACTGAAAATATCCATGCTGACATTAAATCCTGAATATTTTATATTACAGCCTCATAAAAACCGTATAAAATGCTGAATATATGCATATATTTATATAACACTTATTATTATTTTAACAAGGACCAAAAACGACAACACACACTTTTATGCTACATTTACTTCCATTCTTTCAGCCTTATGTGATAGATATTATTGGTAAATACATACATATTAAATTTAATAGTATTTCAATTTCACTCATTCTTTTAACTTCTACTAATCAGTTATCGAATTTTAAAGAATTTTTGTCTTCTAATCTCCTGTTGATTGTTGTTATTAGTTGGAGGTGGCTTCAGTGTAAGGGTGAGAAAAACCTACCGGTTATAAATTAAAACCGGTTTTTTTACTTCGCAATAATCAATGTTTTGGGTTGTTTTTTTACCCCGAGTATAACCGTTTTTTTTAGTAATAACCAGTGAAAAATCGGAGAACAGATCCTCCAGAAAATAACAGACTTGAGAAAATGATGTTGGGAGTTCGGAACCATCGGGAAAGTCATACTCGGGATTATATCTGCCAAACCATGATGCTCGAGGAACTCCCTCTGTGTAGAGTTGTTGGCGCCTGCAAGGATGGTGGAGCGAACATTGTTGTTCTAGTGAGGAAGTTGCTCATAGAAAGCAAAAACCTGCATTGTTTTGTACACATATTAAATTTAGTTGTTACAGACAGCTTTTTGCTAGACGTAGCAATGTGTTTTTGGAAAGATCTTATGGGAAAACTTTTGGTAAAATATAATCCATACCAACTATATCGAATTTCATCTACTATTGTTCCAAAGGTTTGCACTAATGTCTTCTTGCTTAGCCGCAATATTGGCAGATAACTCAATTAAAAAAGCACTGAGAATGATTTCTGGTACCGACATAGAATTAATCAATGAAATTGTAAGCATTTTATTGCCTTTCGATGATGACACAAAAGAGATCTCAGGTTCCCAGTACATTGCTTCTATTTGTGTCCATCGAAAGGTCGTTAAAAAACCTCTCCCCAAAATCTAGTGCAGCCCAAAGGCTATACCAAAAACTAGTAAGTAGCCTTCAAGACAAAAGCACCACGCTTTTACAAAAACCCTATGTTATGATATATATGAACGAGTTTTCCCCAATATGCTTTATGAAAAGCACTGGCCAACATAATACCCAATCTATTTTATATACCTACTGCAAAATATTTGTAACATTGTAACCTATTTTTTACTTTTTCTACTTAAAATATTACTGTTTTATCACTTTTCCTTATATTATATTTACCCTGCATTATATTTAATAATAAATAAATGTTATTATTATTCTGACGGATATTCTCAAGTTAAAGTTGATTTCATGTAATCGAATGAACTATCTTATAAGTAAAGTCGTCCAAGGAACGCAACTCAACAATATTGGCAATATCATTTTAAAGTCGTCTACTTTAAAATGTATAATGTATGTCTGAATTGTCAATATAGATGAGTCAGATAAAATTAAATTATTAGAAGAATTTTTCACTAAGTAACAAAAACAAAATTTGTTTAATTTACTAATGTTTGTATTTTGAGAACGATTTCCGAAGTGGAAATTGAAACGTCAATAAACGTATTTTAACCTTTAATTGTGGCTTATTCCCAGTTAAATAGTAATTAATTTAAAATGCCACAAGAAAATAGCTTCAGAACAATATAAATGTTATCAATACAAAAAAATTTTAAAACTTTGTATTTTTACATATATTTTTTTTATTTAAATAAACTTTTCATTCCTTACTTGGATTTTCTGTGTTACAAGCTGATTCGGAATTTATTATGACTCCACCATGTTGTAAAATTTGCTAATAAAAGTTGCTGTTTATATATCGATTGATTATCTTGGTATCGATATATTTTTTAGAATGGAGTATTGATATCGATTCGAATGGTGTATCGCGACCTAAAGAACAATGTAAATGTAACATTGTAACCAATTGGGTATTTACTTGCCTTAATAGGTAAATTGTGGCAAGATTTACAACAACTCGGCATTAGTCCGTACCTTTTAGGAATAATCACAGAAGTATACAGGGATAACACTACTTAACTAAAAATCTGAAATAGACTATCAGAGCCAATAAAAGTAACTAATGGACTAAGACAAGGATGCAGTATGTCACCCTTACTGTTTAATTGATATATTGAGGCAGCCCTCCAAAATTGGAAAAACCACTGCCAGGGAATGGGAATCCCCATAGGAAATGACTTACGGTTCTCCCTGAACGTTGCAGATGAACAAGTTGTCCTAGCGCAAGATTCTTATGATCTAGAATTTATGATAAAGCGTCTATACAGAGAATATTTAAAATGGGGGTTACAGTCAGCATGAAGAAAACAGAATATTTAGTTATCGAGGGAGAAAACGAAATTAAACACCGAATTAATCAGAGATGCAAAATTGTAGGATGTCTGAACTCCTTATGGTGGGATCGCAACATTTCCAAAAGAAACAAAAAAAGAATAGGGCAAACCATGGTTGAATCAGTTCCTTGTTATGGCTCTGAAGTATGGACAATTAATAATAATGAAATATATTATTTGAGAAGAAGTGCTAGAACATCAAGGCTGGAAGAAAGACACACGAATCTATAAGAAATAACATGAATGCTACAAAAACGGTCATTGACAGAATAGAAAAATGAGGTTTAAAATGGTTGGACACCTATTGAGAATGCCTGATGAAGGTTGGCCTCAAAAACTTCACAGATGGAAGACCCCTGGAAGAAGAAAAAGAGGTAGACCTCGACGCTCATGGAATGAAAGAATTAGAATATCGATGGAATCGAGAGATTTTGAGAAGGAGCATGCCTTGGACCGGGAGGATTGGCGAAGGAGAACGGAAATACGGCGATAGTCATCTCCAAAATGTATTGTATTTACAAGTTGGATCCTGTAATATATATAAAGAGTAAAAATATGAATTCTTGAATATAAATACAAATATTTTTTTATTAATTAAAAAACGATGATTATCATACGAGTTAAATTTATTGCTTCCTCATCTATTCTGATTTTCTTCATAGTTCTACATTTTCGTGCAATTAGACCCAGCACAATTTTTAAACGCCAAATTTCACACCAAACCATTCTTTCTACATCCACATTTTTATATAAAAATGGAGATTTTATACTAGTATACCAGTACGTACATATGTATCACCTGGCAGTATATCAATGCTACCTAACTGCATAAAAGCGCCAAATTTAAAAAATAATGTTTTGTTATTACAGTTAACTATAGTTTTATCGGAGCTCTTCGAACTGCTACGTAATTTAACAAAAAAAAAATCACCATCCAAAACAGTAGGCGAAAGGCGATAAATGAATATTATAATGATATCAATTAATTTTTCCATTTTATATAATTATTATATATATGACAGAAACGTGCAGAGAAAAACAAGATATATTTATATGAATTATCTCTAGTGTATAATCATAAAGATATATAATGCACATGATTATACATAAATATTATGGATCGACAATGATATTAAATTTTAAGTATTTAAAACATTGTTTAGATTTTTATGGTATCGTGTATATATTTGTAATTTACATTTAAAATTGACCCTATTGCAAGGTAATATATCATTAATGCAAGTTGTAATTAACACAAGAAGTTATACAAAAAACTTATTTGAAATAAATGACGAAAGTAGAAATCCGAAGATTTCTATTGACGAAACCAAAATCCAGATTTTTGCTTTAATCTGTGCCTTCTAAGAATTGCAAGGCACAGATCATAATACAGAAATAATTTGAAGTCCCATAAATTAGAATTTTTTTTGATAATGGTATACGTATAGGGATGGTGATTGTCTGGACTTCATATGCCGTCGCGGGAGAAATATTTAGGAATAACAGTGTGGTTTTAGATAAAAATATCAATAGGCGATGCAATGAAGCAGTAAAAAGCACTAAGGCATACTACACACGAAGCGTATCGTCGTAGATGCGTATTAAGATGGGTACACATATGCGAGCCGAGCTGTTCGCGAACAGTTCGTTGAAAATATGTTTACAGCGAACTCATCGCGATCCATGGAAAGCGACGAACCAACTTGTGCGAAGTAACAGATTTGTTTGTGTAGAAATGAATTTATTCATTTTTAATGAACACAATTTGGTGAAATATAATTTATGCTTTCAGAATTTCTGTTCTCACCCTTTCCTATTTCACCGGTCCCTGTGGAGACCTTTTTCTTTTCGCGCATAAACCATGCCCATAGGGTTATCATTTTCCACTTACAGTCTTCTGGAGGCATGTCCATTCTCACCTATTTTGCGTCATTCATCATCTTTTAAGTTTTTTCGAAAATGATCAGGGTCTTTTAGATCCCAGAATAAGAGGATTCTTATTCTGATATAAGTCAAAAAATTAAATACATTTATTCTCGGACCACTGTGTAATCATGAAAAACTTGAGTTCATGCCGAAAAATACGCACTAAATTCAAACTAGGAACAAGTCATACAATCTCGATTCGACTAGGGCACGAACATACAATATCGCTGCGAACACACCGTCCAAATTTAACTGCGAACATTCTTTGTGATCGTCCCAAAAACCGACAGGCTGTGGTTCCTGACGAGCAACGAACGAACAGCTCGCAAGCGGTTCGTCCCGTTGTACAAATTATACGAATATAGCGTTCACAAACGGTTCGCGAAGAGTTCTGCTCGCATATGTGTACCCACCTTAAGACGCGACGTACGAAAAGCATACGCTTTCGTGCTGCTCGCTTGTGTCTTTATGGAATTCTTTACGCGAAGCGTAAGCGGCGCGGAATCGTCAACGCAGTCGCTTGCAGTACGCTTTAGTATTAGAACACCTTTTTTGACGGAGTTTTATGAGAATGGAAGATCAAATATTAAAATTTGTCCATATATATATATATATATATATATATATATATATATAATAACGGATTTATTACGGCTGTCGCCGCTTCTCCGCCCCCAATTTCCATCTTTTTCTGTCATATGCAGTTGCCTCCTCTAAGTCTCTTGCCGCCATTGCTTCATCAATATCGTTGCGCCAACTTCTCCGTGGTCGTCCTCTCTTTCTTCTTTCAGGAGGGATCCATTCCAGTACTCTCCTAGGCCATCTGTACTCTGGCATTCTTTTAACATGTCCGAACCAGATTAATTGTTTTCTTTCTATGTCATCATTGATATTTCTCTCCATTTTCATTTCGTTTCTTATTTGTTCGTTTCTAACTCTCTCCAGTTTCGATCTACCGCAGCTTCGTCTCAGATAATCCATTTCTGTCGTCATAAGTTTGTTTTTATTAGCTTTGGTGACGTCCCATACTTCCGAACCGTAAAGTGTAATACTTTGAACTATACTACCGTAAATGTGTTTTTTGGTTTCTCGTCGAATTGTTTTTTGCCAGAGAAGAGAGTTTAAGGCACGGGTCGCTGCTCTGCCCTTGTTTATTCTTTCCCTGATTTCATCTGCGCTATTTCCCTTCTTGTTGAAAATGACCCCCAAATATTTGCAGGATTGCACGCCTTTGATTTTGTCGTCTTCCAAGACTAGGTCACATATTTCATCTGTTCCCACTGAGAGATATTCACATTTTGTCATATTCATGTTTAGACCTGCCACCTCATATTCTTCTTGCAGTTTTCTTACCATATAGCTAAGATCGTAGCTGTCTTCGGCAATTACTACCTGGTCATCCGCAAAGAAAAGTGTATATAGCTTGTTTTCTTCCACCGTTATTCCCATGTTTCTACATTTTTTTACCCATTTCACTAAGGATCTGTCCAAATAGATTTTAAATAAGGTGGGTGACAGACAGCAGCCTTGTCGTAGTCCTTTTGTTGTTTGAAAAGGAGAGGTGATTTCTTGTCCCATTTTAATTCTCGCAAAGTTTTGTTCGTAATATTTTTGAGTGGCGTTAATAAGAATTGGGTTTATTTTCAAGTTACCCATTTCTATCCATAGTTGGGAGATCGGTACACTGTCATATGCTTTTTCCAAATCTATTAAAGCTATATGAGTTTCTCTATTTCTCTGCACTCGTTTTTCCATTGCAATTTTTAATGTGAAGATATTATCCATAGTGGAGCGTCCGGCCCTAAATCCCGCTTGTTCTTCGGGTTGTTTGTCTTTGATATCATTTTCTATCAGGTTTCGTAGTACTTTTGAGTATAGTCGGCCTATAGTAGCAATCACTGCGATCCCTCTATAGTTTTTAGGATCCATCTTTGTGCCTTTCTTGTGTATTGGAGAGATATACGATTGTCTCCATTCTTCTGGAACTTCTTCTCCGTTTAAGCATCTTTCGAATAATTTTCGGATCATCTCAAACAGTTTTGATGATCCATATCTAATCAACTCTGGATGTATTCCGCCTGGGCCTGGAGATTTTTTAAGTTTCATTCCCTTAACTGCTTCATTCACTTGTTCTATTGATATTTCGATTCTTCCTTCTACTTCCACTTGTTCATTTGTCTGTTTAAACCTTTCTCTTCTCTCTGTTAATAAGTTCTCAAAATGCTCTACCCATGTGTTCTCTGGTATTCTATTTATTATGACTTGGTTTTTTGTCGTTGTTCTCATCGTTTTTATAGTTCTCCAGGCTTCAGAGCTCTTTGTCCCTCCTATATGGTTGTCTAGGTAATGGCATTTTTGTTCCCATGTACTATTTTTCTTTTTAACCACTTCTCGTTTGACTTCTTTATTCAAGTTTTTATATTGTTGTTTTGTACGTTCGTCTCCCTGTTGTAATAACTGTAGATATACTTCCTTCTTTCTTTTTATCTTTTCTTCCACTTCTTTATCCCACCAATATGGTTTATCTACTCTTCGTACCTGTGGCCCTAAGGCTTCTAGCGCTGCGTCTTTCATGCAGTTTTTTATATGTTCGTATTCATCCGTCGTTGATCTGTGTGATTCCTGTAGTTTTTGTGTTAGTCTCCAGGAGTAAAGTAACTGTGTGCTCTCGTTATCTAGATTATCTAAGGTGTACGTAGTTCTCTCTATTTTTTCTCTGTGTTCTTTGTTGATGTCTGTGTGGTTCCTGTCTACGAATGGTGTATATATTTTTCCTATTATCAGGCAGTGGTCCGAGCCGCACTCTGCTCCTCTATTCACCTTTACGTCCTGTACTCTTAACTTAGTTTGTTGTCTTGTTATGAAATAATCTATTATCGATTTTAGACCTCTTGTGTGCTGATACCAGGTGTATTTATGTATGTTCTTGTGGGCGAAAAAACCATTCAAAATCTTTAACTCATATTGTTGGCATATATTTATGAGTCTTTCTCCGTTGTTGTTAACAGTTTCTTCTCCATGCATGCCTACCACTTTACTTTGAACTTGTTTTCCTACTCTGGCATTCAGGTCTCCTCCGCATATAATCTCATGGCTGTTAGGAATTTCGTTCAGGATTTTTCTAAAGTCTTCTTCAAAAGCTTCCTTTTCTTGCACTGAGTAGTCATCATTTACGGCATATACCCCCAGAATTGTTATTTGTGTTCCTCTTAGGAGAACCGTCACTTTAATAAAACGTTCGTTGTATGCTTCCCAAGATTTAATATATTTTTCAAATTTCTTGTGTACAAATATTGATATCCCTGCTCTTGCTCTTTGATCCTTTCCCACTCCTGAGAAGAAATGTACATAGTCTTTTAATTTTTCGCTTCCATTTCCTTTTTTCTTGGTCTCAGAGAGAATGGCTATATCTAATTTTCGATTTACAAATTCCTGCATAATTTCTTGTTGTTTGTTCCGGATTCCCTGTATATTCCAGATTCCGTAATTCATGGTCCATTTTCGTTGCTGTTTTCGTCTACTGTAATTTCCGTCCGGTAACCGAGGCTCATTGGGTATTTTAGCACTGTAGAATTTTCACAAGTGTAAGGTCGCTGGCCTTACGACTTAACCCCCATCCTTGGAGGACCGAATTTTCTGTTGGGGTTTATTCCCCTAGCCGATATGTTCCAGTTTTTAGGCGCCAGAAACTCGCCTTTTACCCTCTCTCGTCTGCTACATAACGTACTCCCATTGTACGCCATGCACCCAGTGGTTACGCGACATGGTATGTCTTCGTGGACGTGAGAGTAGGATTTGCTGGCAGAGCTGAGTTTTATTCCTAAAACCTCCAACTCATTCGTTGGAAAACAGTGGGCATTTCTTAGCGTTTTGTTACGACAAAAGCATCGGCAGCTTCATGTCGCCCCCAAGACCCCTTACCAGCCTTTAACCACCACAAAATTTGTCCAACTGATTGAAAATTCTCAGTGTTAATGTAATAATACCCTACAAGAGTACTCCAGAAAAGATGTGACTGAAAAAGCGTGGTCAGCAGTAGCCAGGCAAATACAGTGGTCAGTTAGGTTAAAATAAAAATTAATTGTTATTTAGGTAATTGATTAAATAAATTTTCATATTTTATAAACAATAATTCCATTGCCATAGTAAAGCAGTATTTTGTAATAAAAAATAATTTGCTAAGCAATTTCGTAAATGTTGAAGTAAAGAATTTTCATTTATATTTAAGTTATTAGGGATATTTTGTGTTGTAGTAAGTGCTGAAGGTACTGTATACAATGCGCCGTCTTTTTTTCGAATAAAATTTGTTTGATGTCGACATCTGATAGGTGTCAATAAAACCTGAAATTTTTGAGTCATTATTCCAAATGTGCACTCTATAGTTTTGTTGTTAGGTGCACTCTACCTCGACTAAGTCTGTAATTGAAAATTCGCTTTTTATTATCAATATTTCTTTCAGGGTATGGTCTTATGACATTTTTTGTTAGAGGAAATGCGGCATCTGCTGCAAAATAGTATGGGAACTCATTGTCACTTCCGTCATGAGAAAGTTTAGTTGACGATGGTAAAGTATTGTTGCTATCCAACCAACGACCAAATGTCGACACCCGAAAGATGCCGCCGTCACTATTTCGTCCAGCATACCCACATTCTATTGAAGTAAAGATACCATCAGCATCACAGCAACCCAGTAAAATAACAGAATGATAATTTTTATAATTAAAATTTGAAAATCCTGAATTTGGATATTTTGTAATTCTAATGTGTTTTCCATCGACCGTCCCTAGACAGTTTGGTAATTGCCATAATTCAAAAAATCTCTGTGCTATATCTTTCCATTTTTCTTTATTTGGTAATACCATATATAGTTCTTTTAATGAATTCCATATAGTATTTGTAGTTTCTTCTATAATTAATCCAATGGTACGTTCACCTCTTTGAAAATATAAAGCTAGGACAGCAAATGTGTAGCCAGTAGCTAAATACCTGTAACAAAAAACAAAAGTGAAAATGTATAACAACTGAATTTTAGTTTGTATACATATTCTAACAATATTTAGTCTTTGCAGAGGCTGATTGTAAGAAAAAATGGAAGAATATTTGCAATGGGTTTGTCCGGAGCCTAAAACCATCAACATCTGGCTCTTCAACAAAAGCAAAAAACCTTACTATTTGCACGACTTATGCAGTTTGTATTGCCATATATAAGACCGGTCCAATATATAGAAAATACTGGAAATATTTCGCTACCAGACACTGAGGTATTGACGCAGCCAGATGAAGACGAATCATCTCAAGCACCGCACTCATGTACGACATTCTTTAGTCTTGCGTTACATAAGAATCATTTAAATCCTACAAAATCCAGTTGTAGCAAGAATTAAATGAAGATGACTTAGATCGTAGATTACAGTTTAGTGAGGTAATGATGAATAAAATTGTAATGTCGAGAACTTCCTTAACAATATATATTTTACGACGAAGCAATGTTTACACTGTGTGGGAATGTAACTCGCCGAAATTTAAGGTACTGGAGTGAGTGCAATCGTTTAATTGGATGGATTGGTAGTTGAAAAACAATAGAGTATCCCCAAGATCTCCAGATCTTACCCCACTTGATTTTTCGTAAGGAGTTACTTAAAATATTAAGTTTACATCGATCGTCACAAAATATACATACAAGATTGAAAAAATAGTTCCACATAATATGGAAAATAGAGTATGATCTACAATGTTCAAGAAGATTGCTAGATAACATCCCATATTTTCATTAAAAAAAATCATCTATTAAGTCTTCACTCCCACAAGAATAACATCTCTAGTATGATATCAATGCCAAAAATTATTATATAAAAATAAAAATCGACTTGCTTCGGGATTTGTCTACAAAGTCGCCCATTCTCGAAAAAATGAAATTTTTCAATTTTGGGCCTCCCGTTATATAAAACCGGTACAACTCTTACTATAGGTATATATATATATATATATATATATATATATATATATATATATATATATATATATATATATATATATATATATATATATGCAGGGTGGTCCTTAAAAAATTGTACAAAAGAAACAGTAGATTCTGCACTTTAAAATGTTACCATTTAAGCCAACTTGCCTTAATAAAATGTTAATATTAAGAAAGATACAGGGTGTTAAAGGGCAAATTTAAAATTTTATTTTACTCTATAACTTTCATGTTTCTAAACATTTATGTATAAAAATCTAAAACTGGGTACTTTTAAATATGAGAAATTATAATTGGATACACACTTTAATGCAGCTAATAGAGAGCGCCACATATATCACATATGTGGCATAAAGTTGCACTTAACTTTTTTTCTCTTTATGTTACCTGTATTTGTGACAAAAAATAATAAAGATGCATTATTTTAACAAAAAAAAGGTGTACTTGTTAATAACTTCAGAACTCAACAGTTTTCGAGATAATCGCATTTTACAAATCAGGCAATTCTGCCCAAATTTTGCCTAAATTCTGGAAATGCATAATTCTGATTTAAGGCAATTACTCCAGGCAACGAAGGAATAATAGACAAAATCATTAATATACCATTTTCAAAGTAAAAACGTTGCACCTCAGAATTTATATAAAGTGACGTCACTTATATTTAAAATTTCCAGAACGTCAACCTTAGAGTTCAAATTTTCCTAACACAGCTAATAATACGGAACCCATACGAAACTACTCGATCTTTCATAGGGGTCAACATGGTATAATAATCAGAAAAATGTAATCATCATTATATTGAGAATTTTAGAATTATATTGATTAAATAAGCAAAAACATTTATTATTAATAATATAAACTAAACTAATAGGATTTGACATCAAACTTTTTACGTTTCATGTTAAATTAAAGTCATAATCAAAACATTTTGTTTACAAACCAAATTAAAAAACAGTTAAACTAAATAACATAAGTTTTTGTCAAAGTAAGTGTTCAATATGTCCACCATTTTCTTTAATTCATTTGTCAATATATTCCATAAAAAATCGTCTCATATAAAATAGCATCATTGGTTCTAAAGAAACTACTGCAGTATTTATGTCTTCCCATAGTTGGTTGCGAATGTTTATGGCATTCTTATAGACACGTTATTTTTATGCGCCTCATACACCAAAATCAAGCGGATTAAATTCTGGGCTATGTGGTGGCTATAATGTATAATGGATAAATATATTCTTTTGGATACATATCCAAATCTTATTGTATATTATGGAACTACATCTTATTTGTCGCAGATATTAAATAATGTATTAAACTATGATGCATGCCATTCATTGATTACTTATATACACATGAAATAACCTATCGATGATATTTCTTCTTTATATGATTACGTTACAGCTTACGAGTAACTATAATTACATCTCGAACAAAGTCTTTAAAGTTAGATTTGTAGCAAAAGTATTATGAAACGATACACATATGTGTTATACAATACCTGTGCTCTAGTTTCTTATTGTCTTAATAAATATGGGTAAACAATTTACGTAATGAATAATAAGTATTCTTTTGGGATTTTTTATGAATTAAATAATTATATCAATATCTCACCACATTGCCAAGAAATATGACTACCACGACCAATCCAACGCTCAGAAAACTTGTATTTAAGTATGTTCTCACACCCCACTATCTATAATGTGATAGATTAGTATAGAAACTTAAAAAGCGATGGAAACGGGAAATTGTAAACATGATGACGGCCAACGTCTGAATACGGACACGGCACCTAAAGAAGAAGAGGATGAATTTTTTCTCCAATAAGACATGTGGCAGCCATAACAAAGCATCTTGTGATGTTACATTATCATCTTTGAGTTGTTTTAATAAGAATAAACTATGAATTATGCTTATCTACAGGTATTCAGTGCTTTACCGCACAAATATCATAACTAAGAATTATTATGCAGCTGACTTACAAAATGCGATTATCTCGAAAGCGGTTGAATTTTGAGGTTACTAACAATTTTAAACTTCCACTTTAACACTCTGTATCTTTCTTAATATCAACATTTTATTAAAGCAAGTTGGCTTAAATCGTAATATTTTAAAGTGCAGAATCTACGCTTTGTGTTTGAACAATTACTTAAGGACCACTATGTATATATATATATATATATATATATATATATATATATATATATATATATATATATAATATATATATATGTATGTATATATATATATATATATTAAATTAAATATATATATATATATAAGTTATCGACCCATAAATTACGAACTAAGCTTTAATGAGGTAATGACCCAAGTCCAGTGAACTGAAGAACGCTGATTAAGACAACATACGTTCCGAATGTTATACTTTTAATATTATATTTCTTTTCTGTATAAAAAATCATATTGTTAGTTAGTCTAGATTCTGCTTTTATCGTAGTAAAACCTATTGTTACTATTTTGCTATTTTGTGTTAAATAAATATTTTTTAAAAATATAGTTTTGGAAAACTCAAATATATTTGGCGCAGTCAGATTGGATGGTCAAACGGGCGTTAATGAATATAACTCTCGGTTCGTTTCTACGATTTTTTGACCATTTGAACCATATTCGCGAAGTGAATTCCAGTTGGGCGAATCGAGTAACCCGACGAGAAGATTCGTACTTCTATACCGGAGGGACTTTCAAGTGAATATTGTGAGTGTCTCTAGATCCAGTTCCAAAGCAAGGTATTCCATGGACAAGATCGCTACATTACTGTAAGTGAATTAATGTCATATAGAGAGCCTAATTTAACACTAGATACTGATTATTCAGAGAGTAGTAACTCAGATACAGATTCTGACTCAATTTTAACTAATTTACATTTTAATAGTAATAATAAAATAATTTCAGAAAAATTAAAATTAAATAATAAATTTAAAATGGCAGTTCCACAATTAAAGAAAGAATACTTAGATATGATTCCAGATTTTGATGGAAATCATACATTACTTCCTAGATTTTTAGAAATTTGCGAAAAACTTGTAAATAAATTTTATAATGCTGCGGATGTAAATGATTTTCAAAATGAATATTTGATGTCAAGTATAATAGCAAAAATAAAAGGCGAAGCCGCAATTAATATTTCTTCTTGTATTCTTAGAACTTGGCAGGATTTAAAAGATGCTTTGATAAATTCGTATTCAGATAAAAGAGATATTTATACTTTAAGCATAGAAATTTCAGACTTAAAACAAGGCAATGAATCCCCATTCGATTTTTATAACCGAATTCAACACCTATTAAATCATCAAATATCTGTTTTGTCTACAAAAACTGAACATATGGTTGAGATTAATATTCTCGGTAGCTTTTTCCGAAATTTAGCATTAAGAGTACTGTTACGTGGGTTAAAAGAACCTCTTGGAACCCTAATGCGTACAAAGAATCCTCCAGATTTAAATTCTGCATTAGGCATTCTGACAAACGATTTTCAAATATATCTCGAACAAAATAATTCTTCTCACAGTAAAAATCCCAAACCTTATCAAAATAATAATTATTCATCCAGGCCAAAATCCAATTTCCGACAAAACCAACAAATTATACATCAACCCCAAATTCAATACACACAAAGGAATCAATTTTCAACACAGAAAAACCCTATATATCCTCCGAATTCTCAATATATGAGACAATCTTTTTTCCAAAATAATCCTAGTACAAGCAAAAACTCAAATTTTAATGGAAACAATGATGCTTTCAAGCCAAATCCGAATAGAAAATTCCCAAACCCTACTCCAATGAGTACAACAACTAATAATACGTACAGACCAACGCAAAACTTCCAAAATAGGACTCATTTCCGTAACCCCAATAATTTTGCAAGCCAAAATAAAAATATTATCGCGGAAGAACTTTATAATATAGATAATATAGATTGTCCTGAAAGTTCATCCCAAGACCATTTTTTAGAGGAACTAGCCTCGGAAGAAAACCACAGCATGTAGAATTATTAAACTTAACTAACAAAGAATGCGAATTGCCGTACATAATTTTCCCTGAACATAATTTGAAAGTTTTAATAGATACCGGGAGTACTAAATCTTTTATTACACCAAAAATAGGTGACAAATATTTTAAAAATTCAATATACAAAAAACCATTTCAAATTTCTACTGCTCTTGGAACAACCAAGGAAAATTTCTGTACCGTAATTCCTTCTTCGTCTATATTTAGGCATAAAAAGCCGCTAAAATTAAATTATCATATATTTAAGTTTCATGATTATTTCGATTGCTTATTAGGATTAGATAATTTAAAATTATTACAAGCAAATATTGATTTAGTAAATAATTTACTAAAAACACCTACTTGCTCAATTAAAATTTTCTATTATAGACCGGTCGCTGGCAGCACGAATTGTATAGTAGTGTCTCCACGTTCCGAACAAGTAATTAGGTTAAACATAAAAAATATAGAAAATGGTGACGTAATTGTACCTTATACAAAATTAGGAAAATTAGAAATTCCCCAATGTATTACAAGAGTTGTTAATAATGAAGCCCTATGCACTATTACGAACTCATCAGAGTCCCATTTTAAAGTTGATTTAAGTTCACCAATAGAAGTTGAAAAGTTCGATGAATACGAACAAATAAATCATCCCAATCTTAATTCTATATATACCGAAAAATTTAAATTTGATATTTCGAAAATCCGTACCGAACATATGAATACCGAAGAGCGGAATTCCATTTTAAAACTAATAAGAGAATATTCGGACATTTTTCATATTGAGGGCAACCAATTGTCTTTCACTAATAAAATAAAACATAATATAAAAACTTCTAACGAGATTCCAATATATTCTAAATCATACAGATATCCGGAAATATATCGTAAAGAAGTCCAAAATCAAATTCAAGGCATGTTAGACCAAAATATTATCAGACCGTCTAATTCTCCATGGTCCTCACCGATTTGGGTGGTTCCTAAAAAACTCGATGCCTCTAACAAACCTAAATTTCGCGTTGTAGTTGACTACCGACGTTTAAATGCTATCACTTTAGGAGATAGATATCCACTTCCAAATATTACTGATCTCTTGGACAAATTAGGGCGTTGTCAGTACTTTACCACGCTAGACTTAGCATCTGGGTTTCACCAGATAGAAATGGCAGAAGAAGACATCCCAAAAACCGCTTTCAACACCGAAAACGGGCATTATGAATTTTTAAGAATGCCATTTGGCCTTAGAAATGCCCCAGCTACATTCCAGAGGGTAATGGATAACATATTGAGAGGCATACAAAACGAAAAATGCCTTGTCTACCTAGATGATATTATAATATTCAGCACTAGCCTCCAAGAACATCTCATAAATTTAAGAGAAGTATTTCAGAGACTACGTGAATCCAACTTTAAGATACAGTTGGACAAATCTGAATTTTTAAAAAAAGAAGTGGCATACTTAGGTCATATTGTCACTCCAGACGGAGTAAAGCCAAACCCAGAAAAAATTAAGGCTATAAAACACTTCCCAATACCTGCTACAACGAAACAATTAAAAGGATTCCTAGGACTATTGGGATATTATCGGAAATTTATTAAAGATTTTTCAAAAATTACAAAACCCTTAACAATGCGACTGAAGAAGAATAACGAAATAAATATTAAAGACGCAGATTATGTTGAATGCTTTAATATTTGTAAAGATCTTCTTACAAATGAACCTATTTTACAGTACCCTGACTTTACGAAACCATTTAATCTGACAACAGATGCGAGTAACTTTGCAATAGGTGCAGTTTTAAGTCAAGGAAAAATAGGTTCTGATCTACCAATTGCTTATGCGAGTAGAACATTGAATGATTCAGAAATAAACTACTCTACGATCGAAAAGGAACTCCTCGCTATAGTTTGGGCTGTTAAATATTTCCGCCCATACATTTTTGGTCGTCGTGTGACTCTCGTGACAGATCATAAGCCTCTTCAATGGCTATTTTCGTTAAAAGATCCTAGCTCAAAATTAGTTCGCTGGAGACTAAAACTCGAAGAATATGACTATGAGATTGTTTATAAAAAAGGTGCTCTAAACACAAATAGTGATTGTCTATCAAGAATACGATTAAATGCAAATGAAACTCAAGACATAGAACCGGAATCACCTCCAAATTTCTTCGACTATATAGAAAATTTTGATGAAACATTATTAGAAACCCCAAATAATGTAGATTCAGAGTCTTTGATTGTTGAACCCGATGAAATAATAAATGACCAAGATGCCAATGATGAAGATTCCCATGATAGCGACGGTGTTACAATCCATACAAACAAAGAAAATCCGATTACAGGTATACCTATATCAGAAAGCTCGGTAAACACTGGAATGAATCAAATTATCATTTCTCAAGTTAATTACGAACCAGCAGCACCATCTATTATAAAACTTTATGATAAAAAACAAAGAATTCTTGTACAATTTTCAAAAAATGACACTGAACGCGACATAGTTAAATTTGTAAAAGAATATATAGTACCTAAAGTTAAATATCATTTGTACTTCGAAGATCCTATATATGAAATATTTAGTAACGTCATACAAAAATATTTCAAATCTTCGCAATTATCTCTTATTAAATGCACCAAGAAGCTAATTGATATCCCACCACATGAAATTGAGGAAATCATAAGAAATTATCACGAAAGAAAACAAAACCACAGAGGATTAGATGAAACAGAAAGTAGAATAAAAGCCTTATATTATTGGCCGAATCAAAGAGCATCTATCCAAACCTTCATAAACGATTGTGAAATTTGCCAATTAACAAAGTACGACAGGAAACCTGTCAAACCCATGTTCAATATAACACCTACTGCAACTAAACCCTTCCAAATTGTACACCTAGATTCGATTACGTTGGAAAATACAAAATTTTTAACTATAATAGATTCTTTTTCTAAATATGGTCAACTATACAAAATAAATTCAGCTCAAGGCATTGAAGTAGCGAATGCATTAATCCGATATTTTACTCATCACTGCATACCAGAACAAATAATATCTGATAATGGAACCGAATTAAAAAATTCAGTTGTCAAAGAACTGTTAGAGTTACACAAGGTAAAAGTACATTTTATAAGCTCTCAACATCCAGAGTCTAATGGAATTGCCGAGAGATTTCATTCTACGATCATTGAACACGTTAGACTACTAAATAATCAAAAAGAATATAAAAGTGACCATATTGAACATAAAATAAATTATGCCTTACTAGCCTATAATAATAGCATCCATTCAGTAACAAAAATGAAACCATACGAGCTGATTACGGGACATATAGATAATAATTCTCCTTTTGATATCAATATCGAGCAACAAGTTTTAAATAATTATATTTCAAACCATAAAGAAAAGATGAAAATACTTTATTCTAATATCAATAAATCTTTACAAAACGTAAAAGAAAAAGTAATCTCAAAAGCTAACGAAAAACGAGAAGAATTGCCTGAAATAATCCCCACTAAAATATTTGTGCGTAACAGACAATTCCAAGGTAAAACAAAAAATAAATACAATGCTGAAGAAATAAGCAAAATTAATAAAAAAAGGAAAACCGCGAAAATAGTGCCGAAAATATCCACTTTTCTAACGTCAAACGACCTAAAAGAAAACCTTACAAATTTTCAGGTTCCTCGCAATCGGATGTGCAGCAATCCAAATAAAAGATGTTACCCATAATCTAGGCATACTACCAATCAAATTGGGACCTGCAAAACTTCAAAAATCTAGCCACACATTTGTCCATTATTACAATTTAAATCCGCTTTTAGAAGAATATGATAGCTTAAATATACAGTATGATCACCTAAAAAATAATCTTTCTAATTGTAAATTTTTCAATAATGAAACAAAAAATTATGTTAATCTAGCACAGTACGTCAAAAATAACATTGAGGAACAATTTGAAAATCTAAACATACATACAAAATTCCAAAGAAATAAAAGAGGTATAATCAATGGGTTCGGTTCAATTATTAAAGCTGTAACAGGAAATCTAGATGCTGAAGATGGCGAAAAAATTAACTCAATACTAGAACACTTAAAGACGAATGAAGCAAACTTGCAAAGCCAAATCAATAACCAGTATTCGCTAAGTCACGAAATTATCAATAATTTTAATGAAACAATTCAAAACATACAAGAAAATGAAATTAATTTAAAATCAAAAATTTTGGCAATAAAAAATATAGTAGACTTCCAAACAAATCTTGAAAACGTCAACTATTTAAAAGACATGTTTAACGAAATTATAATAACATACAACCTAATACTCAATACAATGGAAAATGTCCAAAATTCTATTACATTTTGTAAACTAAAAACATTACATCCTAGCATTATTAAGTCCAGTGAATTATATAATGAACTCCAAAAAATTTCATCACATTATAAAACACAACTACCCTTTGAAGTGAAATATGAAAACATTTTAGATTTCGAAGCTATTTTACAAATAACATGTAAAATAGAAAAGAACCAAATACAATATTTTCTTTCAATTCCTATTAATTATGAATCTAATTTCGACCTTTATAAATTATTACCAATCCCAACTAAAAGTAAGTCAGAATTTGTTATCATGTTACCAAACTCAAGATATTTATTAAAAAACGAAAAAATAACAATTCCTCTAAATGACATTTGTACTTATGGTAAGATCTTTCAATGTCCTGGTTATATCCAAATCAACCACGAGCACTCATGTGAAGATGAAATTCTATTTCATGGCATCTCCACACACTGCCAATACTTAAAAGCGAAAATTCCATTAAACCATATCGAAATTATCCCAGAAATTAACCAATATTTAGCTGTCTTTCCTAAAGAAGAAAAAATACTCATTAAATGTGCAGAAGAGACGCAAATAAAAATCCTAAACGGAATTTATCTCATAGAGAACACACCATGTAAAATTATATTCCAGAATAAAGAGTTAACCTTTCAAGATGTCACATCAGGACAACCAATGATGATAAACGTACCACAATTAAATCTCGACATTCTTAAAATAGTACCAATGGAAATAACGTTAAATTCATTAAAACTTAAAGATATTCCAAATCATGAATTAAGACCCATATTACAAACTACGCCTGTGTATCACGTTCCAAGTATTTGGACAACACTATTGTACATTGGAATAATTATGACAATTATTGTTCTACTTAAAAAGAAATTAGCGAAAACAAAGAAAAACAATTCTACAAAGAAGGAAGAAGAAGGGCCAACAATCGAACTTCCACAACAGGCTTCGTTCTAGGAGAGGAGGAGTTATCGACCCATAAATTACGAACTAAGCTTTAATGAGGTAATGACCCAAGTCCAGTGAACTGAAGAACGCTGATTAAGACAACATACGTTCCGAATGTTATACTTTTAATATTATATTTCTTTTCTGTATAAAAAATCATATTGTTAGTTAGTCTAGATTCTGCTTTTATCGTAGTAAAACCTATTGTTACTATTTTGCTATTTTGTGTTAAATAAATATTTTTTAAAAATATAGTTTTGGAAAACTCAAATATATTTTATATATATATATATATATATATATATATATATATATATATATATATATATATATATATATATATATATGACAAAATTAGAAATAAATATTTCAATTGACGTGTAGTAGGTATAGATATTCATTAATTGTTATTATTTTAGTTTGATTCTTTTATAGTTAATGAAGAACAACGTTATTTATTTTACTGTTACTGCTACGTGATACATAAAATAAGTATGCTTACATGTTTTTTACTGCCTAAAATCTAACAAAAGCACTAAATAATCAGCGCTTGATTTCTAATTAAAAGTTTATAATTTACAAAGCACAATCTTCTTCTTGGTTATGTGGGTAAAGGTCCAGTAAAGTGGCGTTTTAGGTTAGGGTGCAATGGACATCGGTTAGTACGTACCCTCGGGACTTGCTACTGTAATTTCACGGGGTGCTGCACCTACGACACTCTCGGACCCCTCAGGAGTCTTCAAACAAAGCGGTCAAAGCTGCTTTGTGTATCCATCCTTTCTCGTAAATATACAGACGTCGAGTGACGGATGTAGATTTTTATATTTTCTCACAGTACAGGGATTTTTATAACCAAACGTAATTGTTTACTTTCAACCAAATGAATACATTCGGATGTTCGCGTAAAATAAAAAATAAGTTAAGTAAAATCACGTTAATATTGTTCTGAAGCAATTTTCTTGTGACATCTTAATACAATTTACAATTTTTTCTGGAAATAAGCCACAATTTTTCTTTAAAATCAGTTTATTTGGCGTTTCGATTTGCCGTTTGAAAATTATTCTTAAAATACAAAACAATAATGTTTTGGATTGTAAGACAATATACATGTACTCACCAAAGTCTTTAATACGGTTTATGAAACAGGAGAAATACCGGATGATTGGCTGACTTCTACGTTTTTATTGCAATCACTAAGAAAAATAACGCTAAAGAATGTTAAGATTATAGAACAATAAGTTTTAGAAGCCATAAGATTTATCAAGAACAACTGAAAACGACAATAGAAAAGATGAAGACAACGAAGAATTAAAATGACTGGGTGACACAAGAGATCTTAGATCTAATGGACGTTCCCAGGAAGTATAAATTCTTAAACAGAGTAAAATACAATAAAATACGTAAATAAATCCAAAAAAGAATTAAAGTAGCAAAAGACCGATAGGTACAAGAATCTTGCTTAGAAATTGAGAAACTGGAGCAACGACACGATAGCTTCCATTTGCATAAAAAACTAAAAGAATTAACAGGCAAAAGCAGAATTTACAATCAAAATATATTACAAGACTCTTGTGGTAGAATTTTAAGTGATATTAAAGATCTCTGTACCTAATGGGAAAATTACATAATATAATTATATAAAGATGACAAAAAATCTACAAGAATCTACCATAAATACTATCTAACCGAGACACAGGTATTCCGATTCTAATCTTAGAACTTCAGAAAGCCATCGACTAAGCGAAAGAAGGAAGGCTTCTGGTCCTGACAAAATACCTGCAGAATTGTTCCAACTATTAGATACTGAGAGTGTTACCATTATCATTTCCTCCTTTAACAAGATATACAGCAGTGGCAAATTACCAGACAACTGGTTAAAATCAATATTTATAACTATTCCTAAGAAAAGGAATACCAGATGGTGTAGCGACTATCGACTTTTCAATTTAACGAGTCTTACGCTAAAAATTTTTCGAAACTGTTGCATTGTCATTTATAAAAACTCCCTGAGGGGATAACTGGTGATGATCAGTTTGGTTTTCGAAATGGAATGCACTGGATGCACTTTTTTGCATGTGAATACATTTACAAAAGAGATTGCTCAAAAATATTTACTACAATCAGACCGCTTGTATTAAGGTGGATCAGCATAAAGTTTCTATTAAGCATGGTGTCAGACAGGGATATGTTTTGTCTTCGATATTGGCTAATGTCTACACTGCACCAGTTTTTGAAATAGCGTTAAATAGTCGTCGCAAATGTGTTAAAATAAGTGATGGAATTTTATAAATGGTTTATAAAAATAACATCAGATATGCAGATGACACCGGCAGAGTCTAGCAGACCTTCAAATTCTGTCGAACGTTGTAAACAAAAAATGGCACTAAAATGGCTTAACAATTAACGCAAAGAAAACAAAATAAATGGTGGTCAGAAAAAGTAATATCGAAGACTCAATGCTAAAATTAGATACAAAAATCCTGGAAAGGGTGGAACACCTAAGATATATGTGTAACTGGATTAACTGCAGGGTTGAAAGTGACAAGGAAATTTCTAGAATAGAAATTGCACGAAAAAGTTTAATTAAATCTAACGAGAGACCATGCACAAAGAGCGAGAATTGATCAACATCATCAAAATCAGAAAGGTCCAATATTTCGGTCATATAATGAGAGGACCCAAATAGCGCTTACTCCTGTTGATCATTTAGGGCAAAATCGAAGGAAAACGCTAGGTCATAAGAAAACAACTCTCCTGGCTAGGTAACATTAGACAAGCCGAAAGGTCGAGGATCCAGCTGCCGATTGAAAAACGTTTCATCAGTTTCTTTATACCACGATAGCCAACGTTTAAAAACAAGCACGGCACACAAAGAAGAATATATAAATACAAATATAAATATAAATATCTTGGAACATAAATAAATGAAAATAAATATTTTGATTTTTGATAATGAGACAACCATTCTAACCAGAGCGATGATGAGAAAAGTAGATGTTTTCGAGATGTGGATTTAGAAAAAAATCTTGGGAATATCTTACCTAGACAGAGTCACGTGTAAAGAAGTCTTGCGAACACTTTTAGAAGTGACAGAACTGAATAATGAAATGAAAATACGAAAAGTACAAAACTTTGGCCACATGATGAGAGGAACAAAATATCAGCTCTCTCAGAATATCATACAGGGAAATATTTTAGGAAACCGTAACATTGGAAGGAGATGTATGTGTGTAGGAGTGGTTTAATTGCTCGTCCAATCAACATTTTGGAGCAGCAGTGAACAGAGTTCAAATAGTCATGATAATGCCAACTTTTGAAAGAAGATGGCACGTTAAGAAGAAGGAGGAAGAGAAGTAACTAAATACTAAATAAATTCGATCTCTTAACTTCACCTTAGTTATTATAAATCGTCATCAAAATTCTAAAATCATACCAGCTGATACCTTCCTTGTAAATGCCTCATCCAAACTGATTAAATACCTTTTTCACAGCTCATTTTCTCATTCGTTTATTGTTCTTGGTATATTTTAGACTTTTATAAAATGTTAAAATCATCGTAAAAGACAGTTTATCATTTGTTCTAACTCGACAGATATCATCCTGCTGGACTAAACATCTTTTTACTAAGACAATCAGCATGTTTCCACTGGTCATCAAGATCCAAGTGTTCATAAGGTCTTTGGTCACGTGATTCGCAGAGGTGACGATAACTTATATATTAATTGTTTCTGGAAACGTTCCGGAGAGAAGATCAAAAACCGTTTACCAACTAGATAGTCCGACCAAATTCAGAATTTAGCGAAACCCTTAGAGCAGCTGAAGAAAGAGACCAATAGAGATCATTTGTAAAGAAGGAGACATTCATTTTGAAAGGTTAATAGAACAAACCGTTTATTTATATATATTTATAATAAATACCCTTTAATTGTCAGTTTTCATAAATAAAATATAAATTTTTTATTCTATCAATCATAAATAATGTTATTTTAATGTTGTGTACGACATCCTGTATAGATTTCGAGGATATTAATAATTGGTAACATGATACTCAATAAAAAGGATCCCGAGACCTATTCTGACATGTTGAAAAGTAACTTTATCCCACAAAATATACGTCCAGCCTCATATTCCATTCAAAGACTTTCCCAATCTCCATTTTTATAACCAAATGCAACTTCATCATCATCATAAAGATATCGAACTAAGTCCAGTAGGGCTTCGTAGCCCTGAAGGGCATTTACTCCACAATCTTATTCGTATTTGCATAGAGGGCATCTCAGTAGCTAGCTAGGTCCCTAATGCCCCAGGGGTTTTTGCGAGACTACCCTTATTGGATACCAGAAAGAGGGTGATAGAAAATCATTTCTACATATATTTGTTATGCATTGCTAGATGTGGACATTGACCAAAGCCGAATAATATTTCAATATATATCTGAATAATACCAGATATCCCCGATGTAAAAAAGGCACATCTAAATAAAATTTCACAGAATGGTAGTTTTAGGTATTGAAATGAATGCTTCCAATGCAATAACTGGCCGATATATAAAATATATTTTAGAATTTCTGCGGCCTTTTTAAAGAAAAATGTTTCGGAATTATATATCTCTTTTATTCGGTATAAGTTCCTTAATGCAATAATATGAAATACAGGGTGAAAAACCATGAAAAATAAAAGATTTTTAAAAATATTAGTATACAGTGGGAACATTATTATTTGCAATCGTTTAATATAAAATAGTGACATCATTTTAAAGCAACAAAAGCACTAAAAAATTAAACTTTTATAAAGACATCTACAAAGATTCAAACACATCTGTAACAAAAATCGCCAACATCTTCACTGTTTTATTTTGCATATGTAAGTAACATCACGGATATAAGGAGTATGTTTGCTAAAAGAAATCGTTGATAAATTTAGAGATCTAGATTCATTCTCTGTTGTGTTTATGTCCTCTTGCCTATTTAATGCATTAAAGTGTCACTTTTTCCGGCCCTTATTGCGATAATCGCGTCATATTATTATTGCGCCGAGCTTTCGAGATCATCTTCGATGTCTTCTTCAAGGCTTCTGAGGTCTCAGTCTCGTAAGCCCCCAGACACTACTACACTAACCACTAACTAATGCATTACTGGTGCTGGGAACAAAGGACAGTTCATTTATACCGTCGATGATGACGTGGTTTGGGTGAAGATTGGCGTGGAGGTTAGCGGGGGTATTGGCGCGGGGATTAGTGTGGGGGTTGGCGCGAACATTTCTGACAGTAGAATTCTGACTGACTGCTGGAGCAGAGGATATTTTCTTAATGAGAGGTCTCCAAGTCGAATGTAACCGTATGCCGCATTCTCTTTTATTGAGACAATTTGGCTTTTTTCAGTTTCTATGACTTCTCGGATAATTCTTTAAATCAATTTTGTGACCTGTATGAAGATGGTGTTGACGTAAAGCTGACATATATTTGGTTTGCGAACAGAATGTTCATAATGGAATATTCATAAATTCTATTTTGGATTCTACGATTTGTTTGGCCTATATAGGATCGGGGGCATTCTGTACAAGGAATTTTATAAACTCCTTTTTGTTCATTTGGAATGTTTGTTGTCTTTGATTGATTGGACAAGAGATGAAAGTTTTTGTTGGGGGACAAATATTGTCTTTATTCCTTTTGGTTTAAGAATTTTGTCTAATTTTTCAGTAACACCATTGATGTAAGGAAGAACGCCTTCGTATTATATATAGTGTCATTTATTTTATATTAACTATCGTTTAACTCAGATGGAGTTGTTAAAGTGTTTAAAGAACCAATTTCAGTCTGTTAGTTATGTAATATTTGGTTTATCAGTGTAAGTTTGTTCAATCTACCTGGTTTCCTTTGCGGAATAATGTTTAATGCTTTAATTATTTTTACCTATTATAACACTACCTTAATTTTAAAACTGTAGGCATTGTTAATGCTTATAGATAACCAAATTCATTATCTGTTTTTATTATAACACGGCACTAGTAATAGTTTATGGCTGTCTTTCGTTTCTTTGCTGTATGACACAAAGTGCAGTATGTCCGTTTCCTTTTCCTTAAGGACTTTGGCGTCTTCTGTAGCAGGTGCTAAATGAAAGAGCGTGGAAAGACTCTTTTTGTAAAGAAAGTTTGTACTGTTGGGAGCCTTATTGGTTGCCATGGCTTTGTTAATTGTTCAGCATAATATTTAGTCTTCATAGTGGCTTCTCCCTGATTTTAATTGCTTTGTCATTTTAGGTTACAAAAGCGTTTGCTGCTGCAATATTCATGATATTGTAAAAAATGAATACGGGCCACCTTCGTTCTGTAAAAATCGAAATGGTTAGTATATTTCACAAACTACTAAGAACGAAATTTTGTCTTTCATTAGTTGTTAGTGAGAACAGTCACTCGTATTGGGGAAAATTCATTATACAAAAGAATTATGATTTTTCAATACCCGTAATTGGTCCGTTTTAGTTTTCTAAATCCTGAAACAATATTTGATTGACCTTAATATGGCCCCACGTTGGGCGCCAATTTTGCTACCATAATTCGGCTTTGAAAGGATAGATAGTCGAAGTTAGTATGCAATTGGGAAGAAGGAAGAATAAAGAAAAATAGAATAAAGTACCAACTAAGTAATTTTGAGAGACAGAAGATAAAAGAAAAGTGGGATTCGAGAGCTGGAAAAAGAAATAATATTACAACAGATTATTTCCTGAAATAATTTGAGTGTGAAAGAATGAGAACTGGAAAAAATAAAAAATTAAATAGAACCACATAGAGATCCTGAACAAACTAAAATGAGCGCGAGTTAATTTAGTTTTTAGCGAATTAACAAATCTGTGGGTTAGCTCAATTAAATTTTATATTATTTAATTAATATTTCTTATCCTTAAACTAACTAACTAAAAATCCTTAACTAACTAAAAAAACAAAAACTCTAGTTTTTAAACAAAAACCATTTTATGGTTTAAAGATAGAGAAAAGTAGCATTTTTGTGATTATACTATGTAGACCAAAGTTAATCAAACTAAAAGGTAAAATATCTACTAAAGTACTGCAATTTACCGCGCTTCGACTAGCAGCGACAAAAATCCTAAATAAAATCTCCTATTGAAGACTTATAATGTCTAATGAACCAAAAGAGTGTTTGGAATCACCACACCATGGTGAAAACTCTTATGGAGTCAGATGAATCGTGGTCCCATAAACTCATTAATGATGCAAGAAAACTAGTCGATTTTCAGAATCGTGAAACCATAAACCATTTATGGTGAGAAGAATACAGAGAAAATTAGAAACTTCCAAACCGTTCCAAAATCGACAAGAAGCTACCATATAAAAAAAATTCCGAAACAATCAAATATTGTTTTAGGATTCAGAAAACTAAAACGGACATTTTACTGGTATGGAAAAATCATAATTACCTTGTTCAATAGATCTTCCAAAACACAACTGACTGTTCTCACCAGCAACTAATGGAAGATAGAATCTCGTTCTTACTGGTCTGTAAAATATAATCAATATTCCGCTTTTACAGAACGAAACGATGTGTAGTGGTGGTAAAGTTTGTTTAGCAGTAAATGGTTGACTTCAATTAGTATCGACTATAAACATCCTGGGTTAACCGATAAGTATAAAAGGCCCGGTGTCAGGTAAAAATGGTTTACCTAAGGTACAAGGTCTTAACAATGGGCCAAGTCAGATAAATTTAATAATATTTACGACCGCACTAATTAAAGTCAACCATTTTCTGCTAAACAAACTTTAACTGATGTATTTTTGTATAGGCTTTTAAGTATAATACTGTTAGTTGAATTGAGCTCCCTTAGTTTAATTATATGTATGGATCATTTCGGGCTTCGTTGTTTCATGATTGATGTTTCCAGAAGAATGCATAGTTCAAAGTAGAAGAACTGTCTTGTTTTGCATAAATTTATACGATAATCTTACTTAAACCGCACGTCAAGCTGTTATCTAGTAATTTAGGTCTATCTTAATTTAGGTTTATCTAGTATTTTCTTTTCTTCATTTGAAGTGTTCCTACCATTGTAATTATAAGAGGGAGATAATCATTTATTCTCAAAAGGGGCGCTGTAAAACCGGTTATCCATAGTCACATTACGTCTATTATCATACAAAGGTTTCGTATGTAAATAATATGTCGGAAGAAAATATCCAATATAATAATATCTTTAATTGTGACATAATCTAATACAAATGTTTATTGTTTCAGGTAAGTCTCCTATGTAACAAATATAATAGTGGTAAGTACGAACTAGCTTTGTAATCTTTGACATAGTTTTCAATACAAAAGTTCCACATTTTAGACATTAGAGAAAAACTACTTTTTTTACGTTTTTCTCTTATCAAGAAGTTGTCAAATCTTAAACTATTAAACTTAAATTAAACCTTTTTTTGCTCATGGTTGCTTTATGTCTATCGTCACAATAAGTGCGTTAAATACCAGCAGAGAAGTGAATTTTTTTTAAAGCCGCAAACAAAATTTTTTCGTCTTGTATCTCTCGCGTAATTCTTCAATTTTGTCATTTATACGTAGCAAATCGTCGCCCACAATATTATCAGTGAAAAAGGAATTAAATGCATATATAAGCTTTATGACATCTATGGTTTAATTAGTTGTACTTATAAAAAATATATCAGTCGGATATAAAAAATATTTCTGGTTGCGACACACACACACACAATCACGCTAAGCGATCAACCCAACCTCTAGGAACATGTGTATACCATACTAAGCATGGGATCCACATGTCCGAAGATCAAACCGGTCCCACTTCGCTAGTCGAAGTGGTACCTATCTGACCCCCAGGTTTTTCCACCACCCCTCCTCATCGTGTGACATACGTGAGGAGGCTTATGATCTTGAAAGTTACTAGAGTTGCCTTGGGTAATGAGACAACTCCCGTTTTTAATTATTGTGGTTATGCCACCTAACTGTAGGGGTAGCCACATCTAGGCTTTTCTCCCTAATTACTTTACTGATTCTATAGATTTTACTCTAACTGCACTTCGGGACTTGAGTCCCTAAAACAAAAAGAAAAAGTAGCGTGTGTGTTCCGTCCATGGAGTCGACAGCCTGAGCTGTCGACTTCATGTTCGGAAAGAGTGTGTGCTCGATCACTCAGCCGCCGATTTGGCAAAATAAATTTTGTTCTCCTCGCCGGCTGGGTGTCCGATGTGGGTCCGGCCACTGAGCCCATGTTTGCCGCACATGACCTCAGTGCTCGGGTGTCGCGAGAGGATCAGTATCACTCGATCCGCCTTAAGGGCCTGTTCCGCATCAGCGGTATATAGAAGGCCTGAGGGGTCTTCTATATGGAGAACTTAAATTGACTTTGCGTTAAAACGTTTAATGATTAAAATTGATTAAAAACTAACTGTATTTAAAAGAAAACAACCGATTTTTTTTTTTTTTTTTTTTTTTGTGGGGTCTTCCTTGGCGTTGGGACTTTGAAATGCCGGCACAATTCTTACCCTTTTATTTCTTACATGCTAAATTGTGTGGGTGGGTTGGGGTGTGCATTGCAGGGTGTATACGGCCTCCACACACCCCGGTGTATAGTGTCCTTAACTAAGTGCCTTGGCACCTGTATCCTCTCGCCAGAGTCCTAAAAGAGAAGGATTTTTTTGGGTGGTTGTTTTCTGATGACTGCATTCTTTTATTTAGACGTCTTTGCGACCATCTCATTCTTCATTTATTGGTTTGGGACCCTATATCCGGCTATTTGCTGTTTAGGTCTTCTGTGTACCGTCCTGGTGTTTGCGTTGTAGTTTGTCAGCTCTCTCAACATGCTACTTGGGTGGTTATTTAGTCCATTGAAAAGTTCGTATGCCTTTTTGTCCATTGTGTGTAGGATCCTTGTTTGTCCTGAGTCTCTGTATAGATTTCTCAGAGGTACGTATCTTGGCAGATTCAGTGCGTCTCTTATTATTTGATTTTGCGCTGTTTGTATTTTCTTCCTGTTAGTTTTACAGGTGTGTCCCCACGCAGCGGAGGCATACGAGAGGACTGGTAGGATAATGCTATTCGCCATCCTAATTTTGGTTTTGAACCTTAACTTGCTTCTTCTGCCAATTAGCGATGAGAGCTGACTTTTCAGCGCTTTGGCTCTATACGTTTGCTGATTTATGTGCTGCGTAAATGTAAGCTTTTTATCGAGTAACACTCCTAGGTATTTGGCCTCATTTGTCCATTGTACTGGGGTGTTTCCAATTGTTAGTTCTTGATTCGGTACACTTTTCCTGTGGCTAAACATTACAGCCTGTGTTTTATCTGGGTTTATGGCTATTTTCCATTTGATGCACCATCTTACGAATCTGTTGAGTGCTCTCTGCAGATGATTAGCTGCATGATTTGGATTTCTCCAGCTAACAGCTATTGCCGTATCGTCAGCGTAAAGACTTAACAGGGATCCTGGTTCTTTTGGCGTGTCGGCCGTATAGATGGTGTACAGGTAAGGCGACAAAACAGCTCCCTGAGGCACACCTGCCTCCAGGGTCCCGACCTCGGACAGGGTTGCCCCTGTCCGAACTCTGAACCTTCTGTTGGCTAGGTATGATCCAAGGAGGCATGTCATCGCCTCGCTGTATCCCATGGTGTTCATTTTATAGATGAGTCCATCATGCCAGACCCTGTCAAATGCTTTACTGACGTCCAGAAATGCTGTTGCCGTGTACATTTTTTCGTTATATCCTTTAGTTGTGAATTCTGTGAAACGTAGAACTTGTAGTTCACATGAATGTTCGCTTCTGAATCCAAATTGTGCTTCTGGTATGGTGCCTAGTGCTTCCGATTCTTCATTGAGTCTTTTTAGTATAACTCTTTCCGCTATCTTGCTTATTGATGATAATAAGCTGATAGGTCTATAATTTTGCGGAAAAGTGCCATCTTTCCCTGGTTTTTTGATCATAATTATATGTGCCTCCTTCCATCTGTCTGGGAAATATCTTAATTTGAGCATGTTGTTTACTATGTTCGTTATATAGACAATAGCTTTGTTGGGTAGGTTTTTGAGTGCCCTGTTTGTGATGTTGTCAGGTCCTGGGGCTTTTTTGGCATTAGAGAGTTTGATTAGCTCTTTAATTTCCTCGGGAGATGTATGAGTTATTCCTATTCTGCCCTTTCTTCTCTTTAATCTTCTAGCTGTTCTTTCTACCTCTTCTTCGAAGTCTATGTCTTCGTTGGGATTTTCGTTGTTTCTGCATGCTCTTTCTAGTTCGTCCTTTAGGACTTCAGCTTTATCTCTCTCCGTATGAACAATCCCGTTTTCTCCGTGTAAGGGAGGTATGGGTTTCTTGTCCTGTCGGAGTATTTTCGATAGTTTCCAGAAGGCGGATTTGTTTGGGTCTAATTCTTGGATATAGTTGTCCCAGTTTTCGCTTCTATGTTCTCGTAGTTGTCTTTTAACTTCCCTGTCTAGCTCATTTGCAATCCTTTTATCTTCTAGAGTTCTAGTACGGTAGGCTCTTCTTCTTTTTCTATTTTTTTCCTTTATTAGGTTTTGTAGTTCGAGACTAATATCTCCGAATCTTCCTTGTTGTCTGGTAGTGTTTTCGATTTTTGAGCTGGCATCGATAGCATTGTTTATGGTTGTTTCTAGTTTAGTTACACTGTCTTCTAGTTCTGTGATGTTGTTTATTGTTGGGATGTTACCGATGTTTTCGCTAAAAACCCTTCTGAATTTTGACCAGTTCGTAATCTTCTTTTGGTGGGGCTGCAAATAGTTTAGTTCTATTGCACCCAGGGTCAGGACGATTAGATTGTGCGTTGAATCGCCTTCATTTAGAGATTGTATCTCGTGTTGTTGACCCACGTTGTGTAGGATTGCAATGTCTAGATGTGTTGGGAGTTGTCCGTGAAAACAGGTCGGTCCTGTTGGTCCGATCACGTAAGTGTTAGGTCTGTTTTCGAGATGGCCGCAAAGTCGTCTCCCGTTGTTATTGGTTGCTCTGTCGAACCATAGGGGAGATCTCGCATTAAGGTCTCCTATAATCACTGTGGGCTCTTCTGTATCGAGGATTAGGCTCAAGTCTTCATCGAATATCAAATCGTTAGGTCTGACATAAGCTGACACTATTTTTAGTGTTTCGTTGTTGGCCTTTAATCTGACTAGCGTGGCTTCCATTGTCACCAGTCCATCTGGTGTTGGTATGTGTTCATGTTCTAAGCCTTTTTTAACTAGTATGGCTGTTCCTCCTGATATCGCTCTGTGGTCAGTTCTGTAGATATCGTAGCCTGGAAATTTGGTTTTCTTCCTTTCCACTAATTTGGTTTCTTGAAGGGCTACGATATCGAGCTCTAATCTGTTGATCATCTCATCCAAGAGGTTGAGTTTTTTGAAAATTCCACCGGAATTCCAGGACCCTATGCGTAGATCCTCCGTACGGTTCGCTAGCATTGTCGGTGTATTTCTCCGAATGCAGTCATCATTTTAGTTGCACGGTCCATCATGGACATCATCTCCATCATCTTCTTATTGTACTCCGTATGAAACGAAGCAATAAGTGTGGCAGCATCATGCATGGTAGGAGCTGCTTCTTCTGTAGTTGTTTTGGCAGCTTGAGCATAGCTAAAGCCCGTTGTTGTTGTTGCTGGTGTGATCGGTTTGCTCGCCGGTTTTACGGGGGCAGGGATCTTCTTCTTAGGAGCTTTGGAGCATCCTCTGTAATTCGCTGTGTGTGCTTGGTCACAGTTAGCACATTTTGGGGCTGTTTCTTTGCTCTTTTCACAATCATTGCTGAGATGGTTTCCTCCACACTTTACGCATCTGGAGATGCAGTGACAAGCCTTAGAACTGTGGTAGTAGCCCTGGCAGTTGAAACATTGTAGGGTGTCTTTTGTCATTTTGAGTTCGTCTTCGAAACGAACTCTCATGAAGCACAAATTTGTGACTCCACGTATTTTTTGGATATCATCCTCTTTGAGGGTGATCAAGAAGAAAGGCAAGATCTGTTTTCCTTCTTTTTTAGAGTACATGTTGCTTACTCTTGTAACGTCGACATTTTTTTCCCTTAATTCGTTGAGAATTACATCTGTTTTTGTATTTGCAGATAGCCCTTTTAGTATGACCCTCTTCAGTTTTTCGTTGTCGATTGGGTAGGCAATATACTCTACCTTTGGTGTGTACTCTTCGAGTATTTTGACTACTCCTAGGTAGTCTTCCCTTGACTTTGTATTTATTACTATTGTTCTACCAGATCTGGCGAACTTGTTGTCAGAAATAATACCTGCTTTTGCCGCTTTTTGCAGGATTGCTTGGTGTTCTGCGACCGTCTTTAAGATGATCGCAGGAGGTTTTGGTTTTCTTACGTTAACCTCAGCAGGTTTTTGAGGGGTTACGCTGTTTTCTTTTTCTACTTGGGTTTCTTTCGGAGATTCCAAGTTTTTGTGGGCTTTTTGCTCACTTCTTTTTTGCAGATCTTTCGCGGCTCTTGTGAGCGCTTCGTCGTTTCTTTCTTGTATTTTTTGCGTTTGTTTTTCAACAACGCTTATTGGTTTTTTTGGTTTTACTGTCTCACTACTGTTTACTGATTTCTCAGTAGCGGTGCCTTTTTTGTTTTTTTTTCCTTCTTTTGGACTTTTGTCCATCCTGCTTCTGATTTCTCTGGTTCTTTTCCTTCTGTTTTGCGTTCTTTAGGCTTGGCTGCACCCCCAGATGTCGAGGGAGTGGCTTTCACCGTCTTGCATGGGGTTGTTTCTCGGGGCCTGTGGGTTTCCCACAAGGCCTGGTCTCTTTTCTTCTCGACTTCTATTAGCTTTTCGTTCCTCTCGGTCAGGGCCATTATGTGGCCGACCAGTTTCTTGATCTCTTGGTCCTTCTCTTGATTCTCCTTCCTTAACTCAGTCATCTGAGTTAGGAGATCCTGGATTTGGGCCTGTGCCTGTTTTTCGCGCTGCCTGCTTTCTTTCTGGAGTTGTCTTATTTGTTCGGTCAATAAGTCGACCGATTTGTAAAGATCGCTTTCGTCTTTATCCTTTGTAGATTTTTTTGGCACTTCTTCTTCGTCGGAGTGTTCCGCTGATGGCCTTTGTCGTTTATGTTTTTTGCCTACCTCCGGCTCGGCATCGTTGCTCGTGGAGATGATGTCCACTTTGGGGGCTTTTTTCATTTCAATGAAATCAAGTGGGGGCGGGTCTTCGGCGCTTGGAGCTGCGTCAGGCTTAGCGTTCAGTTCTACGTCCGTCTGAACGTTCAGGGCTACGTCCGACTGGACGTTCAGGGCTTCGTCCGACTGGACGGTTGATTCGGTCGACTCGGTGGCCGGGCTCAGCTCCTCGTCGGGGGTGACCTCCATGGTGGTAGAGACGCTATCGTCTGTATCCACCTCGCTGTGGTTTTCTTCCTCGTTTGGTACGAACGATTCATCATCGGAGGTATCTTCGATTAACTCGGAATCAGGGGATAATTTGGATGTAAAATTATTATAAAGCTTAATCGCTGAAGCGACCGTAGGGGTGAGTGACTCGGGATAGTCACCATCTTCTTTTTCTTGTGATGTCACCTGCGTGACATCACTTTTTTGGGGGGGAATTTCACTCATCTTGCCGTAAGGCAGTGAACATAAGTGTTCAAAAGAAAATAGGATTTTATTACACAGAAGACTCTGTTTTTTTCGTTCCGCCAAGCCGCTGCCTGACGGTTTTCCTGGGTGTCGTCCCAGCAACCTCGCGGTAGTTCACTCCCTGATTTCTCAGGGAGGGATCCTCTTGAAGTTTCTCTCACCTCAGAGGCAGGGGCCGTTTCTGTCCGACTTAGAATACAAATTACTAAGCCTTACAGTGTCATCCCTGTCGACCCACTGAGATGAACCCGTATATTTCGCAAACGCGAAGCTACTAAAAGCCTCCGCGAGGAGCCTATAAAGGCAACCCCTCGAGGTTTAACTTAATAATAGCCTCGCATCCACTCTTCACTTATTTGAAAAACAAGTGCCTGTGCCACACACGGTGTCTTACGCACCGGGAGCTGATAAGCTCCGTTGACAACAGGTCAGTCGTCCTCACCTAAGCACACTGCACGTCCTTACCGTCCGACCACTAGAGCCAGACTGATTTCTGGTTGCGATTTTATGACTTCCAACATTTATAAATAAAGTACTCAATTTATAACCGTTTTTGCCTACTAAAGAAGGTTTATTTAATTTGCGGTTCAATGAGGTTTTCAGTAAAAGTTGATTGTGATAATGATGACTGCGTAATTTTAATTCTTTTAAGAGAGCACGTATTTCATACCTCTTTGTGGTGTCTACTGGTGTAGTGATCCAGGTGTAGTTCTGCGGAGACATCTATAATACTATCACAGCTCCATAATAGCTCTCTTCTATACTTGTTAGTCGATTAATTTGTTCGGATCTTGGTTGTTAATTCCTGCTTCTTTTAGTATTAATATTTGCATCATCTTGGCGTGCGGTACTTGATCAGAAGTTTTCTCGTAATCAACCATACGTACAGATACGTGACAATTGACGTCTCTGCATCGCTGGAATAAGTCTTTTACTGAAAACAAAGCCTCTCTTGTAAAAACAGCATTTATAAACCTGAACTGGTTGAGGGAAATTTGACTTTGACTTGAGGGAAATTTGAAGAAGATGATTCCTGAGGCCTTTCGTATGGTATTCTTCGCATTTCTTGGCTTCTGATTTTTTGGAAGTGCAATAAACTCAGACTTCAGTTATTCTGTTGGTATTTCTCCAGAGTTGTATGTTTTGAGTAGCTTTGTGAATATTGCTATTAATTCGTTGTCCATTAGTTTGAGTAGTTTTGCTTTTATATTATCAGACCTGCTATTTTTCTACCGTTTATCTATATTTTTGCAAAATAAACTTCTTGATGTAATATTCTTAGTCCATCATTTACTGTCTCTTTAAGCTGAAAGTGTTATTTCTTTGGTGTTCAAACAGCTTCTCTATGTATTCTTTTCAAGGTCCTATTTTGCTCTGTTTATCCAAGATTACATTTTCAAGAGAATTAGTGATTTCCTTCGGTCTCCTTAGTTAAGCTGTGTGTTCTTCAACTTTCCTATGTACATTTGAACTATCGTACTTTAAATGTAGAGTCTTAATTTGTTCGTATTTTTCCATTGCCACCTTTTCTTTACTTTCTCTAATTTTACTTCTTATTACTACATTTATCATTTTATATCTGTATGGGTCATTTTTGGCTTTTTTTCTTTTGTTCATCAGCCTTAGGATCTCATCAGTCATCCATGCTTTTTTATTTATTAATTTATCTGTATTTAAGTATTTTTCCTGTACATTTTCAATTATTTCTGTAATATGTTTGATCTTTTGTTCGTCCTTTGATTCATCCCTAAATGCAGTCACTGGCTCGTTTAACTTGGACCCCCATTTTCTTATAAAGGTATTTTAGCATACGTATATCGTATGATCTAGGTTTTCTCTTCTGCACTATTTTGAGTTTGACTCGGAATACTTCCACCAGTGAAACGTGATCCGTCTTCAAGTCTGCGTTCGGATGTCTTGATAGATGTGGAGCTGTGTTAGAATCTTCTATTTTCTAAAATGTAATCTATATAGTTTCTAATAATTCCCTTGGGTCTTTCTTGAGGGGATTACCACGTGTAGAGGTTTCGATGTAGTAATTGGAAGAATGTGCTGGTGACAACTACTTCTGAGTCTTCTGCAAATTTTGCTAGTAGGTCTCCCCTCTCTAAGTCCATGCCCATATGATCCGATGTACTGTGTCTTATCTCCAGTTCCACGTTTGCCATTTAAATCTTCCATAATGATGAGAACTTCCTGTATTAGATCAGTCGTCAGATAGTCGACTCCCAAAAATCATACGAACAAGCTGAATTTTGCCGAGAATATTAGTTTTGGGATCCCAAAAAGATGCAAAAAAGTTTATTAAACGTGGCGCGATTTTTGCAATTTTTTTAAATTCTTGTGAGATTAATAAAATTGATGACTTTAATTGACCAGTCGTAGTAAAGATTCATTTTTAGAGATCAATCTTTAAATGACATTTAATTTTGAGTTATGGCAACAGATATGAGGCATTTGAAATATGAATAAAAAATGCAGAATTTAGTGTTTTACATTTCAAATGATCGCACGGGAATTGCCTTCAAGAAGAAGGTTTTGTATGTATTTTATAGCAAAATTATGGTTCTTTTGAAAAACGTACTAATTTTAATAAAAAAAAATATTTTAAACGTTTTAGATTATTTGTTATGTAAAAGTTTAATTCTAGCGTTTTTAAGCATATTTCAAATTTGTCACATTTGTTGCCAAAACTCAAAACTAAAATTTCATGCTATAGGTTTTGAAGGTTAGGCTCTAGTTATCGAAACTTTATAGTGGCCAGTCAATAAATGGAATATATTGTATTGATCTCATGAAAATCATTAAAAATGATGAAAATCGTGCCACGTTTATTTATTTAACACCTTTATAAAATCTAAGTTTACTTGCGGATAATACAAAAATTGCATACAAAAGCTAAATTTTTGCCTTTAAAATGCATATTGATTTTTGTCCATAGAATACTATGAAGATATTGAATTTTTACTGCCGATCTGATACAAATTTTATTGAACATTGATTTCTCGTACGGAACTGAGATTCAAAATCGACGGTCGCTTCAAGCATTTTTTATGAGAGAACAGTTAATTCTACACAATAAGTGCTAATAAACATTGGTAATTAAAATTTTTTTGCGTTTTACCCCCCTGCGTAGGGGGTTTTAGGGGGACGCCCGAGGATAGAAGTGGTAAACTTTTTGCATTTTTTTTGGGTTCTCAAAACGAATATTCTAGTCAAAATTCAGCTTGTTTGTATGATTTTTAGACAATGTGAGATTTTCGTCTGACGACTGGAGTATGTATGTATATGGTATATATATTAATATACTAGGTCTGGCTATTAAATAACGGGATTGCTTATGAAAAAGTGTTTTATTTTAAAAATTATTCTACAATCGAATGCTCTCCTGCAATGTATTCCCCTTTCCTCACCACACACCGTTCCATTCGTTTTTTCCATTGGTCAAAGCAATATTGGAAGTCTTATTTTGTTAGAGCTTTTAGGAGCTCCGCCGTTTTTCGCTTCACCTCTTCCATCGACTCGAGCCGGATTCCTTTCAAGGCAGACTTGATCTTCGGAAATAGGAAAAAGTCACAGGGTGCTAAATCAGGCCATTACGGCGGATGTTCGAGCACTGGAATGCTTCTAGCGGCTAAATAACGCTTCACAGGCAGCGCGTTATAGGCAGGTGCGTTGTCCTGGTGCAAGATCCACGGTTTGTTTTTCCACAACTCTGGCCGTTTCTTACGAACTCGCTCTCGCAGGATTGCCAAAACTTTCAAATAGTAAGCTTGGTTTATAGTTTGGCCCTCTGGAACCCATTCAGTCGTCACAGTGCCGTTAATGTCGAAAAAAACGATTAGCATGGCTTTAAATTTTGATTTCTACATCCTTGCTTTTTTCATTCTTGGCGATGCAGGAGTTTTCCAGTGCATCGATTGTCGCTTAGTTTCACCATCACCAGGTTTCATCGCAAGTGATGATCTTTTTCATTAACTTAGGCTCTTCGTGTATCCTCTCAAGAAAATCTGAGCTGATCTGTTGACGGACGAGCTTTTGGTCAGGGGTCAAATTTTTTGGGACCAACTTCGCACAAACTTTCTTCATGTTCAATTCGTTATGTAAAATTTTCTGACAGTTTCTTTATCGGCGTTTACAGTCTCATCAATCATCCGAATGCTCATACGATGATCTCCGCGAACAATTTCATTTATTTTGGTCGCTGTTTGCGGAGTTGAAACAGAGACAGGTCGACCTTGGTCATCTTCGCCGCTCTGTCGGCCTTCAGAAAACCGTTTATACCATTCGAAAACACGTGCACGAGATAGAGAATTCTCACTATAGGCCTCTTTCAACAAATTATAGCACTAAGTCAGAGTTTTTTTTAATGTAACGAGAAATTTCACATTAATCCGTTGCCCATATTTTTCGTCACACATTGTTATCGGCACGAGAAAAAACAAGTTCTTTTCTAACCTCTGCAGAAAAAATACTACTACAGCGACAAAAACGTGTTTTCGTACTGAAAGAGTAGACTCTTCCAGCTATCCAATGCTGCATTGTTTCCCACTCTTCCCCTCTAGGATGCCTTCTGCGCGCGAGTCTCGTTATTTATTAACCAGACCTCGTATAGGTACCATATGTAAACTATTAAAATAATGTTTGCTATTTCTAAGTAATAACAAGAAACAAAATAATTTTGTTTAATTTGTGTCTTAAGAATGATTTTCGAGCTGGGAATCGAAACGTAAAAATAAATTATTTTATTAGGTCAAAGAAATAAATATTAGACTTACTTACAATCAGTTTATTGTACCTTGGACGAAACTAAAATTTGCTGTTCATCGTCGGGTCTCCGGAAAAGTGACATATTAATGCATTTCCGGAGACCTGACGTAAAACAGCAAATTTAAGTGTTCAAAACCGGTCGACCAAGGTACAATAAACTAATTGTAAATAAGTCTAATATAACATTTATTTCTTTGACCTAATTAAAATGGCTTCACATGTACAACCCATTTATCATTTAAATTAATTTTAATTATAATATTTTGGAAGTTAAATTATCTACTTTCACAAAGTTAATACAATTCTTTAATATCGGCTTTTACAAACTTCTTAGTTTTCTCTTGATTTCAAGTAAATGATGATAGTGACAATTATAAAAAACCATATAAATTGTTAGGTAAAACAGTCTTTTATGATGTTTCTTATTAAGGTTGTCTTAAGACATATAAAAGGTAGATTAAAAATAAATTAAATAATATTTTCTTTAATAATTATGCCAAGCATTACCCTACTAATGACCATATACCATCTGTGCATATTTCATAATTACCGTTCAACTACAATGATGTTCATTGCTATAATGTTAATAATTACCGTCTAGAAAATAAACCATATATGACTTTCTCATATTCAATGGGTATTAACTAGCTGCCTGGTAGTATTAAGATATCTTTTGTCTCTTTAATGGACTTAGTTTTACATACATTTTTAATGTTTTATTAAAGATTGTGCGTCAGCATGAATTTGATGCTAATGGTAGTTCATTGTGGTTTCGAGCGTTGAATAATAATTTACAAGATGACGATTTGTGTGTAAACAAACTAATTACTTGGTTGTTGCTTCTACACAAGGATTTTTCTAGAGAAGGCGCCCACGATACGTGGCAGTAATTTCTAATTATTTTTTCTTTCGATAGAAAACTTATAGGAGAAGTTGCCCTGTTGCTAAATAGAGGCAATCCAGTAATACAATTTATTTATCAAAAATGCTTTACTGTACGAAGATATTCTTTATGAATAGAGAGCTGAATATATGCAACACATTACCAAAATATGCGCATATATCTGCATTACTTTTACTAAAAATATGCAGCTATTTGTTCTAAATTTGACTAAATTTGCAAACGCTTATTAAAAATACTCAAAAATAAAACAAAATATTAAATACTAACATTTCACATAAAAAAATGGACACACAAAAACTGAAATTTTAATTAAGCATCTAAAAAATTAAAGTATGAGGACTTGAGAAAGGCACTCTGACCGAAACACTTGTAGTGAAAATAATTTAAAATAAATTTTATGAATGTGTTGAAAACAAAAGTTTTCAGTGTTTTAATGTTAGATTAAAGTATGAATTTTTTATCAAAAATTTTTAAAATTTTCAACTAAAAACTTTTGTCTTCTATTAATAAAAATCTGTTTTTAAGTAGTAAACTAATTTGTCAAGTCGTGAGATGTTCAGAAAAGTTACCTTCAAAAATGCGTACAAATTTTCTCAAACAATAGAATCCCTCATATTTTCTAATAAATTTTCTAATTTACTTCTAATTTTAATCCCTGTATTTCCGACAATTTTTTGACAATGAGCAGAAAAAGTGTTAACAAGATTAACCGAATCACTTAATAGTAAATTCCTTTGTTCTAATGACTTGATTAGATCTGCTAAAAAACTAAAATTAACATTTATGAACAATAAAAGCTCTTAACTTTAAGTTACACACTGGGAGTCATTTTAAATATCTAACACATCTTCTTTGACATCAAAATAATTTGCCTAGAAAATTGCTGCTTAAATCCATGTTCCCCACCTTGTAATTACGGGAGTAGATAGACTATGTATATCCTGGCACATCCCCTAAATCGCATCCCCTAAAATCGCAACCCCCGGTCGTAAGTTCCAAACGGCTTAACGTAGGATGACGTACGAGGGCTCGTTGGAAAGGGGATGAAAAATGGGGTTGAATGCAGTATGTGCCGTGCGCATCGGAGCATGCCAAAAGGTCATTACGTCATATCTTTGTTTCTATTGGTCCGATCGTGACGTACGAGGGCTCGTTGGAACGGGGAGAAGGCAGGGAGACAAAAAACAAAGATGGCGACGTTGCCAAATGGGCGCTAAAACGTATCTTCGTTGCTATTGGCATGATTTTGACGTATGAGGTGTCAAATGAAAGCGTAGGTGACACACAGAAGCCATGTCAACGATCAGTATGAACATTCTTCTTCTTCTTGTCCATACAGTGCCTAATAGAACGTGACATCCGACGTAGAACGTGACATTCGAGACAGGACGTGACGTTTGACGTAGAACGTGAAATGCCACGTGACATTCGACGCAGGACGTGACATTCGGCGTAGAACGTGACAGTTATGTGACATGCAACGCAGGACGTGACATTCGACGCAGGACGTGACATTCGACGCAGAACGTGAAATGTCACGCGACATTCGACGTAGAACGTGACAGTTATGTGACATTCAACGCAGGACGTGACATTCGATGCAGAACGTGACATTCGACGCAGGACGTGACATTCGACGTAGAACGTGACAGCTATGTGACATTCAACGCAGAACGTGACATTCGACGTAGAACGTGACATTCGACGCAGGACGTGACATTCGACGCAGAACGTGAAATGTCACGCGACATTCGACGTAGAACGTGACAGTTATGTGACATTCAACGCAGGATGTGACATTCGATGCAGAACGTGAAATGTCACGTGACATTCGACGTAGAACGTGACAGTTATGTGACATTCAACGCAGGACGTGACATTCGATACAGAATGTAACAGGGTATCAAAGAGATCTTATACATAGAATTTTATTAAATTAGACATCACAATGTAATTCATCATTCAAAATCCTTTAATTTGATGGGTCATACGTCGATTTCCGCTTATCCGTTCAAAAGATATATGGTAAGGTGTCATAACGGCCGTTGTAATAACTTGGTCGAACTATAAATGCTTATTTATTGTTATTGACGGTAAAACAAAACCATTGGCATAGAAAAATCTCTTATCGCAGTTTGATCTCTAGCAAACCCTAACTCGCTCAATTTTGCACCAAGTGCTCCGTGCAGTATACCATTAGAAAGGTATTTTCATGTATATTACGAAAATTACCGACCAAGTGCGATACGATCATTATTTATGGCTAAAAACATCATAAAACGAACCAACGTCAAATTCCCAATTCTCTTGTACTAATACAAATTATATCTTTATAAAATTTATCTAGAAACTTGCCATATAAAACGTGACATTCTACGTAGAACATATTCAGTAGTAATGCGTAGGAGAAATATACATATCTTTCATTAAAATATCTTTTATTATTGAGTTACATATAGCTACAAGTTATATATACAACACTGAAACTTTTTTATTAAAAAAAAAAAAGACATAGACATGTACAAGTATTGTTTATTTACATTACATTAGACAATAAGGCATGTAAACAGACAAGCACCTTGATTTATACTAATTTCCAAAAATTGTTAATACAGTTATTTATACAAAAATCCAAACACACACACACATCTTCTGACTGAAGAAGTTTTTGTGTAATATTAACCGTATTTTTATAAAACATGTATTATATGGATAAAATTAGTATTAATCAAAGAATTGAAATTATATACAGAAATATATTAAATATGTTAAAAGATAGTGCATTTGTTAGCAAAACCGGATGAAGCCTCGTGATAACGCGGTACCGCATAATTCAAAACACGTAAACAAGTGTGATAACAAATTTTATTTTAATCATTGGAAAAACAAGTACACCGGAAAGAAAACCGCAGTTGCTACATTTTGTAAAATGTATGATGATATCAGCAACCACATTAACAAAATTCTAAATTGATAACAACGATTCGCTTACCGCAATATCTATTTATTGTATACCATAAAAATTAGTTGAAGAAATAAAAATAAATATATAAATATGAGCATTTCTAGAACACAAGGTGTTGCTTATCAATGAAACGAATCAGTTGATGGTACCGTACGCGCATTAGGTTGACGCAACTTGGGCTCGCGTGGGGCGATATGCTGCTCTGTTCTTTAAAAGACCGAGGAGCGCATACGGTGTCACAGTTCGCATCGCAAACATACAACAACAACAACAAGTTCGCAGTAGTCAATACGGTGTGCAGTGACTTACATATATCTGATAAAGGTAAGCGGTTTTTGTCTTTTGTATATTTCTATGTATTTATTATGTCCTTTTTATCATTGTATTTTATGAGAATTGTACATCTCTCTGTTCGTATTTCATGCAGTATTTATTATGTCCTTTTTATCTATTTGGGTGTTGTAAAACATTTCACGTCTGCTATTTTTTATAAGAAGTATTCTCCGCTATTCGTATTTCGATTTCTTGTAGTATATGGTTCTTCTCTATTGCCGAGTATGTAATGCATCTCTCCATTCACGTTAAGCGGAAAAACTATAGTTTGTTCTATTGTTGTTGTAGATGGATCTATCAAAACTAAATAATTCATCCTTGGTTGCAGAACGTAAGCCAATAAAAAAACTTAAAGATCTGCAAATTGGAGAAAAATTTACCATTCACAGTGCAAAGGTGGTAACAACACAATTTGGGGATACAGTTCTGCTGGATTTGGGCGCTGACGTTGTTTTCTTACCACAGCGGGTAACCAAAGCCTACCAAGCAGCAATAACGGACCTCAACAGCGGAAACTATTCGCTGATATACGAAGGGGAAGTTGATATTGGAAAAAGCAGACTCCTAGCATCCTTTAAGATAGTTGAATAAGGTAAGTGATTTTTTCTTCTTATTTTGTGTGTGAGTAGCCATCATGCATATAAAACAAGTGATTAAACAGTCTGATGATTTGATGCACATTATTAAAAAGCTTAGTAAAATAATTTTCGATAAATTCACTGAAAGAGATCGTAAAGTTTGGACAAGACGGTTAAATAGTCAAATTTTTAGATGTAGTAAAGTAATTAAAAACAATAGACTATCCGTAGGAACAGTTAGAAAATTGCAAACTTACATAGGACATTTTAAGCATTTTAGACAAATTATTTTAAATTTCAATAATAAGTACGTTGGGTTGGGGCTTAGTTCAAAATTACGCAATAGAGTTAAATGGGAAAATGTCATTTCGTGTTTTGCTAGTCGAATTAAAACTGGAGTTATAGTTAATTTAGTGCATAAGGACTTAACACAGTTCCTAAATGATTGTTATATTATTTTTAGTAGAAAAATTAAAATTATTTTAAAAACAAATAGAATTCTTAAAGTCAATACTACATTTTGCGGCGAATTCATTAAAAAATCGAGTGATACCGAAAGTTTAGATTTAAAATATTTTAACACTAAAAATGCTATTATAGACACATCGACCGATTTACATCTTTGGTTTAGTGAAAATGTTAAGGATAAAATTTTTACAAAGCTGTCTGAATTTGCAGAAAAAGATTCGGGTGCTGCTCTGTCTAAAGTAATCTCATTAGAAGTCAATATTAATAAAGTAGAAATAGGAAACGGTTCATCGTTCATTGACTTGCCAAAAGAGATTAGCAATAAAAAGGCTTGTATTAATGTGCATAACGTTGATCAGGCTTGTTTTTATTGGTCGATTGTTAGCGCTCTGTATCCAGTTCCTACAAATCCACAACGAGTTTCGAAATATCCACATTATTCTACTGTTTTGCAAACGGACAAATTAGAAAGCCCAATGCCAATAAACCAAATTTCCAAATTCGAAAAATCAAACGCCATATCTGTCAATGTGTTTGCATTAGAATTAAACGTAGTGAAGGACAAACAATTTTATGAAGTAGTACCTGCCAGACTGACACCGCAAAAGATGGAAAAGCATGTTAATTTGCTCCTAATACAGGATAAATATTTCCCAAAGTTAAACGATTACGATGCTCCTCCAGAAGATGATGATGATCAGTCTGAAATACGCCTTCATTATTGTTGGATTAAAGATTTAGGAAAATTAGTAAGATCACAATTGAACAAAAACACACGTAAAAAATATATTTGCGATCGTTGTTTAAACTATTTTCACAGCGAAAGCAAACTAGCAGAGCACGAAGAAATGTGTTCAGATGTGAATAAATGCAGAATGACTGTTCCCAAATATGATCATGTGGCTTTTCGCAATTTTACATACAAACAAACAACTCCGTTTATAGTTTATGCTGATTTTGAATGCCAATTACATAATTTTACAGATTCCAATGTCACAGTGAGTAAAACAGCAAAATATCAGAAACATGTACCTTTTAGTGCAGGTTATTATTTGAAATGTGCTTACGATGATAGTTTATCTTATTTTAATAGCTATAGAGGTGAAAATTGCATGGAGTGGTTCGCAAAAGAAATGGCCGAAATTTCCACATTTGTAAATTCCAAAATAAAGACAATTGTACCTATGGTCGAAAAGCCCAACACAAATATGGCAACTTTGTGCCATATTTGTGGCAAACGCTTTTTGGCTACAGATACAATTGTTGTAGATCACGATCATTTTACGGGACAAGTACGGGGATTTGCGCACCAAGCATGTAATTTGAACTTTAAAAAATTGTTTGTCGTCCCAATCGTATTTCATAATTTTAGTGGCTACGACTCGCATTTTATGATTATAGATCTTTGCAAGCATGGGCACTTGAGCTTACTTCCCATTAATAAAGAAAAATATATTTCATTTACATTACAATCTGACGAACATCAAATTAAATTACGATTTATTGATTCACTTAGATTTATGGGAGCTTCACTCGATGAATTGGCATCTCTTTTAGATATATCAGAAAAGAAGATTTTAAAACGAGAATTTAGTCAATTAGATAATGATACATTTAATTTGTTAACTTGTAAAGGAGTATTTTGTTACGATTATATTGATAGTTTGGAAAAATTGGATGAAACTTCTTTACCCACAATTAACCATTTTTATAATAAGTTAAATAATGAATACATTAGTGAAGAGAAGTATGCTCATGCCCAAAATGTTTGGCAGAAATTTAATTGTAAAAATTTGGGGGAATACAGCGATTTGTATTTAAAAACAGATATTCTGCTGTTGGCTGATGTGTTTGAGCAGTTTCGACAAAAATGTCGAGACACATATAAATTAGATCCAGCATGGTATTATACTATGCCAGGATACACTTGGGATTGTATGTTGAGATACACACAATGTAAATTAGAATTGCTAAAAGATGTGGATATGATCTTGTTTATGGAAAAAGCCATAAGAGGTGGGATATCTGTTTGTAGCAACAGATATTCGGAGGCCAACAACAAATACATTTCGTCGTATGATCCCACACGGCCCTCTAAGTACATCCTCTATTTAGATGTAAATAATCTGTATGGCTGGGCCATGAGTGAAGCTTTACCAATAGGAGGATTCAAGTGGATCGAAGACGTAACCAAATTTGGTGTTGGTAATCTTCCCGAAGGCCATATAGATATTATGTCAATACAGGATGATGCAAAGGAGGGCTATTTTTTCCAAGTTGACTTGGAGTATCCACGCGAATTACACGACAAACATAAAGATTTTCCATTTGCTGCCGAACACCGCATTCCGCCCGGTTCAAAATTGCCAAAGTTAATACCAACTTTATATCACAAAACCAAATATATTATGCATTATAGAAATCTTAAACAGGCATTAGCCAACGGGTTAATTTTAACAAAAATACATAAAGTTTTGAAATTTAATCAATCTGCGTGGCTGCGACCGTATATCGAGTTAAATACAAATTTACGGGCGGCAGCCACCAACAGTTTTGAGAAAAATTTGTTCAAATTAATGAATAATGCTGTGTTCGGCAAGACCATGGAGAATCAAAGACGTCATCGTATTGTAAAATTATGTAAAAAGTGGCATGGAAGGTACGGAGCCAAAAATTTGATTGCGAGTAGTCGATTTCACAGTCGTACGATCTTTAGCGAAAATTTGGTAGCTATCGAACTTAAGAAATCAGAAGTATGTTTTAATAAACCCCTGTATATAGGCGCAGCAATCCTCGATATATCCAAATTATGTATGTATGATTTTCACTACAACTTTATGCTTCCAACGATGGGAGAGAAAAACTGTTCATTGCTGTACATGGATACAGATAGCTTTATTTATGAATTGCAATGTTCAGATGCATATAGAGAGGTTTTAAAGGCGCATCCAAGTAAATTCGATACCTCAGACTATGCCGAAAACAACCCATACGAAATAGAAAGGTTAAATAAAAAAATCCCCGGATTAATGAAGGATGAGGCAAATGGGAAAATAATTACACATTTTATTGGATTACGATCAAAAATGTACACATTTAAACTGCAAATAACTGACGAGGAGAGGGAAAAAGAGAGACAGCGTCTAGAAAGAAAACAACTAAACAAAGAGAGAATTGAATGTGACTTGGGAAATTTGGGAATAACGAAAAAAGCAAAAGGAGTGAAATATAACATCGTTCGAAATAAAATTACGTACGAAGACTATGAAAAATGTCTTAAAGAATTCAAACTTCAAACCGCGAGCCAAAGATGTATTCGGTCGTACCAACACTCAGTATTCAGCATCGAGCAATCCAAAACGGCTCTAAGTCCTTATGACGATAAGCGGTACTTAATACCAAAATCATTTAATACGCTTCCGTGGGGACATTATCTTGTTGAATAACATGTATTTGTTGTTGCAGAAAAACAGATAATTGGTGTCAAAATTCGTTTGATTATGTCTTGTTTAATACTACTTGGTTCTTTCAATGTAGACGCACTATGCATAAATAATTATCTTCTTTTAGTATATGGCTACTCATAAGATCACAAAAAAAAAAAAGAAAAGATCACTTATCGCAAAGTTTTTGTAAATTGTAGTTTTTGTAAATATAAAAAATAGTATTAATTTTATAATGTAAGTTTTAATAATAAATTTGTGTAATCTTACATTTTTTGGTTTTATTTATGTTAGATTACAAATAAAAGACAACATATTTATATTAATATTATTTATTCAGTTAAATCATTTACAACTTTAATTTTATAATAATATACAAATTCCTTTAAAGCTAAACTTAACAAAGTGTTTGGACAAATATTGCAATATGCTGCGAAGGCTTCAACTGGTCCATGTAAAGAGTCTATAGCACCAAAATTGTTCTTGATGAAAGTTGAAATGTTTATATAGTATTCGTGAAATTGTAAACTCTTTAACAGCACCACTCTATGCGACATCATGCTCTGGTATGCTTCTATAATTTGGTTGACGTCATCTTCCCACAAATAAAATGCGGCTCCAAATTTCTCGATTGTCAGCAGCTTTACATTTTCCATCACCAATTGTCTTAGTTTGCAAAAATCACCACACATAAATTCGATGGGATCATACTCATCTGCATAAGTCGGTAGATCTGCTTGGAAAAAATCACTCATTTTTTCTTTAAACCACTCAATTATGGCTTCCCACTCGAATGTGCTTAAACTGATTCTGTTAAAATTACCATGTTTACACAGAATGATGGATGGTGAAAAATCTCGAGCTGGAGATAGACCAATTTTTATATGGAGAGAGCTCATTGGATATGTAGTTTCCAATAAACAATATACTTCATTTGTGGCTGCTGCTTCAAATTTTGCCAATACTCGATCTAATTCGGCGCCAGGACTAGGCGGTTGACCATCTTCATCGTAGCCAAATTCTATACTAAATTCACTGCTATCATCTTCGAAATTAACAGGCTGACTGTCATAACCACTATCTTGAGAGCTCATCATCATCTTCTTGTTTCGAATACCGTTGACGAAATGGGTGTAAACTGAACATCGTAGTTTGTCTTAAATTTATACTTTTGTCATTCCCCACTCCTTGTGGTTAATTGTAAGCCTTTTTTAGAAAAGTGTATGTCTACGCGGCGAATCGAAATATAGATCCTCAAACTATATTCGATTTATTTATCCAGCTGTTGTGTTTGCTATCCATTCCTAACCATTTCACATACATCTTATTGCCTTTTCGTCTGAGTACTTTTTCGACCAGATATATGTCAGGGTTTGATGTTTTCTGCAATTCTTCTTCGTAAAAACCGCCACTAATCGGCGCACCTTGCATGTCTTCGAGCAAATACGTTATAGGATTTGTTATCTTAACTTGTACAATTTTAAATAATTCAGTAGTCCAATTGGGCGTGTATGCCTTTTCGAAGAAATGTTTTGCCTTTGATACACGTACAATGTCGCCAACTTTAAACTTTCGTGGACCGGCAATCTTTAAATGAGTATAACTTTTGTTTAAAATGGCTTTTTCGTTGGATTTGTTAACCTTAGACGGTTTGTATCCTGTTTTACTGTGTTTTGTGTTGTTGTATTCCTCGGTGATTATGGGTAGAGCATCTAACCATTTGTACGATCCATGTAAACTGAAATACTTGTACAACTTTGCTTTCAACGTTCTAATAACTCTTTCGCAAATAGCAGCTTTTTTGATCGTGTAGGTGCTGTAATGATTAATTTCATGTTTTTTCATTAAATTTTGAAATTTTCTGTTGTAAAATTCGGTTCCCTGATCAGATTGTAAGTTTTTTGGGACTCGTCGAGTATGAGCGAGAATATCCGAAAATGCCCGAGTAATTTCCTCACCAGTCTTCGTTTTTAGAGGACGTGTCCACACAAATTTTGAAAAACAATCAATTACAACTAGTATTAGTTTGTAATTTTTATTTTGATGTGCATAAGGACGCATTTCAGCCAAATCCATTTGCCACAAGTCATCGATTCCTTTGATTATTGTTCGACGACGAGGATAGTTTTTTCGTGCTGGTTTATGCAATTCGTTCACCACCTCTTTCTTTTCTTTAGACATTATTTTTTCATCGCACCTTCCACTACCTTAAGACGTTTGTCTATATCCCATGAATGAACGCTATCTACTAGGCTTTTTAATGATTGTTCCACTTGTTTTATCCTCTGTTCCATCTTTATATCGTACATCGTATGCTTTGCAACTGTTTCTGCAGCAGATTTTAGATTGTTCTCCATATCCTTTTTCAGTGTATTCAAATCATCTTTGATTATTTTTTGTAACTTTTGCTCGAGCAGTGGAACTGTAGTTTTATGAAGCTCCTTTCTCACATCGTTTAGTCCGATTGCTAAATCCTGTATGTCATTAGTTTTTTGCTGCAATTTTTGCTCGAGAAGTGGAACTGTAGTTTTATGAAGCTCCTTTCTCACATCGTTTAGTCCGATTGCTATATCTTGTATGTCATTAGTTTTTTGCTGCAATATCACACCATGTGTTTGAATTAATGGATAGTGCAGGTTACGCAACTCATTGATTTGTTTATCAACGTATTTTTTCGTTGCAGCATCGTCATTGTCTGATGGATCCTTGACATTACAAATTTTCACATTTTCGGCATTAATATTTCCGTCAGACGTATGTGGAAATGTAACTCGTGCCACCTTTTGGGCATTACTACTACTACTGTTACGAGAGTGATGACCGAATTTGTCGACACTCATAGTGGAAATGATACTGACATTCCCAGTTACTCTATTATATTAGCTTCTTTTAGTTCATTGATGATTGCTACGATTTCGTTGTCGAGAGATGTGTTGCCGGCGTCTTTCGAAGCCACCAATAGTTTAAGACGTTCAACTAACTCATTTGGATCATCCCAATAAATATACTCCATGGGAGCAGTGTTGTATGTTAAACGAGAGTCATCCAATCCCGTTCCTTTGGCCGTAGATGAAGATGATCGTGTTGTTGTTGCTGTTGTTTTCGTTCTGTGTTCGAGTTCTTTTTTGGATCGAGTTGCATGCTTTTTCATTGCTGCATCAGATGGTTTGAATAGAGGTTTAATAATAGAATGGTATTTTTCTCCACTAGAACCTTTAAGACGTCCTAAGGTATCCAGATGAATCTCTGTGTTTTTCAACAGTGTTTTATACTTTTGTAAATCCTCATCATTATACTGTTCAGGGTTGGCATAAAATAAAAGTTGATATAGACCTGGCGTACCACCTAACCTACGTTCTTCTAAATCACGTTCTCGAATTATTATTATGTCTCCATTGCGTTTGTCAAAGTTTATTCGACGTTTTCCCATTATCCAGCCACTAATAGAATCGTAAAATGGTCCATAGTTTTTATCAATTTTATCGTCTTTTATTAAATATTCTTTTATGTACTTGTGACTTATTGAAGGATATTGATCAATATATTCGTCTGTGGCATCCATCGGAATCTCGATTGGTTCTTGAATAATGTTTTCATTAGGTACCGCTAGATCAGGTGCATCAAGAAATACATCATCATCATCACCATTCTCCTCCTCCCCCTCCTCCTTTTTCATTTCTTCTTTTTTAACTTGTTCAAACTTGTTAGTGATAGTATGATGTAACGTTTTTGATGATTGTGCAATATCTTTGAGAGGTTTCGAGAGTGGTTTAAACAGTTTATTTAGGGACTCATCTTGTTCTGTTCGGCCTAATTTTAATGCCAAATATTTTTTGCGAATTGATCTAGCCAATTCGGCGACTTTCTTCTTGCGAAGCGCAATGGCAACCGTATCATCTGACATTGTGTTGACAACTAAACAATTATCTTACAATTTTATATATTTATCAAATCCTTTGCGATATCGGCCATTATTGAGAGCAAAATCTTTTATAATTACCAGAGTACCATACCTATCACACCAACATTCAGAACAAATTTTTTTAAATTCATCAAATGACATGTCGGGTGATACATGCTCATCAAATACATGCTTTAAATTTATCTCATCTTGCTTGAATAGTACAATCATGTTACAGTTGTCTCTAATTAACTGCTTCGGTATTTTTGAATATGTTTGGCATAAATAAGCGGCATCGATATCTTTATGTCTGCACATGGAATAATACTCGCGAATCTTTTGCTGACCATCGCATGCAACATCGTCAAATAAAAACACAGAGTGAGGTTTAGCTTCGCTGGGACTAATAATTTCTTCGTTGTCTTTAAATGGGTAATATCCTACACCTTTAACTTGCGCTATTACATCTTGCAGTAGTTGGTATTTCGGTTGAAAGAGGGATTTCGAATAAACATAGACATTTTTAAACTTGACGCCATTCGGATTGAATAGAAGAGATAGCATAACATTCGTTTTGCCGCACCCACTTGGACCGCAAATAATCGCTCTGAATGAATTCGGTAGCAATTTACCATGTTTACTGTTGGTTGTTTTTTGGACAATGTCCAAATTATCAATTGGTAGCGTCTGCTCTTGCTGAACGACCTTCATCATGTGGCAAGTGTAGTACATAAGTACGGTAATATATATTATAGATGTCACCACTTGCATGGCATCAGTCCAATGTTGGTCGTTGAAGGAGGAGGTCTCGTGAACTCTCTAATTAATAAACTTCCAGTTGAACTACATATTCCTGGTTATCAGTATTGTGGACCCGGAACAAAACTAAAAAAACGTCTTGCACGTGGAGATCCAGGAATTAATCCATTAGACGCAGCTTGCAAACGACACGATATCGCTTATTCGCAGCATTCATCTCTCGAAGAACGCCACAAGGCCGATAAAGAATTGGAAGATAGAGCTTGGGAGCGCTTCAAGTCGAAAGACGCTAGCTTTGGTGAAAAAAGTGCTGCTTTAATTGTAACTGGCGGAATGAAAACGAAAAGAAAGTTGGGGATGGGATGCTCTCGTCGTCGTGGAAGACGAGGACGTTACTCTTTCAATCGAGATGTTGTCCCAAAAATTGCAAAGTCCATGAAAAGAGGAGCATCGTTAACAGATACTGCTTTGACGGCTGTACGAATAGCAAAATCCATAATCAAAGGACTTGGCGGTCGTAAAGAAGTTGATGTTCCACGAGTGCTACCACTAAAATCCGGAGGTTTTCTACCCCTCATACCTCTATTTGCAGGCCTTTCCGCTTTGGGGGCTTTAGCGGGGGGTGCAGCTGGGGTGGCGAAGACAGTAGTCGACGCTAAGAATGCTCAAAAGAAATTGGAAGAGGATATTCGCCATAACAGGGCAATGGAACACATCGGTTCGGGTCTGTACCTACGTAAGAAACCCAGAGGTGGATTCGGCTTATATTTGAAAAAAAACTTCCAATAAAGCTACCCAATCGTCCGCTATATGATGTGGAGATTGCACATTATGCGAAGAAGATCCTTAAAATACCACATTTTCGAGGTGTTTTCATGAATGACGCTCTGCCTAGAGACGGTCCTCGACAACGAGAATGTGCAATAGTAAACTTGGATGTGTCCACACATAACGGAACACATTGGGTAGCATACAGAAAGATAAACAACAACGTAGAGTATTTCGATTCATTTGGTAATTTGAAGCCGACCAAAGAACTTGTTAAGTATCTGGGTGGTGCACGTGCCAACATTTCCTATAATAACCATCAGTATCAAACATACAATCAAATTATTTGTGGACATTTATGCTTAAAGTTTTTATATAATGGAGCCTACTAAAAGTACAGAACTGCTTATGGGCCATATGTTTTACAAAAAATGTTTTACAGAATTCAGTGAAGAAGAACTAAAATACATACCGCTAGATTATATTAAACGAACTGTACGACCTTACGAATTGTTACAAATATGGCATAAATTGCCTGAAGAATATCGAAGAGAATTTAACCTACAGATACTACTTCCTTGCTTCGTACATTATAACAGACCGGATTGGAGGACTCACTGGGATGGCCCACCTGATTCTCAAGCTTCATGTTATTTTTGTAAACTTGCTTTGGAACAAGTAAAACTATTAAAGTAAATATTGTTGTTTTTTTCTAATATAATAACCTATTAATACATTGACGTGAGTCAGTCATCATGTCGCAGTTGTTGAGAGTAGACAGCACCAATTACATATTCTCATTTCAACCTCCCACACCGATCGTGTTGGATCCGAACAAAGATTATGAGATAGCTCTTCGATTTTTCCATTCCTACAACAGTATACCAAACATTGAAAATAACAAGTTTTATTACTACAATGACAAAAACAAATTGCAACAATTTGATATCCCCGATGGATGTTATGAAATTGCCGATATTGAAGAATACATACAACAGAAATTGGGTGCTGATAATGTGCTTAAACCCGAAACGATATTTAGTCTAAAACCTAACCATAACACGTTGCAGTGTCAAATTTTCAGCAAATATAAGATTTCGTTTAAGCAACCTGACAGTCTTGGTACAGTATTGGGATTTTCTCCTGCACTACTAAATCCAGGACAGACGCATTCTTCAGATCGACCTGTTAGGATTATTAAAGTATCTAGCATACGCTTTGAATGCAACATTAGTACCGGAGCCTTCGATGGTAACAGACCTGCTCACACGATCTACGAATTTGTCATACAATCAAATCCTGGGTACGCAATTGACGAAACTCCACACAATTTGTTGTATTTACCTGTTGTACCGCAACGAGAAATCACCAATATCACAGTGTTGGCTGTCGATCAAGAAGGACGACCTGTAAACTTTAGAGGAGAACAGAGCACATTGGTGCTGGAACTTAGATCAAGAGGGAAATGGGATTATTAATAAGGCAATCTACTGCTCATAGTACACCATTAGTTGAGCAACCGTCTAAGCGGCAACATCTTACGTCCTCATCTAAGCGGCCACATCTTACGTTTGCAAACAAATTATTTTTGCAATCACTTGGTTTTAAACTGAAAACATGACAACTATGTATGGAAAACGATCACGTTCAAACAGCATAATGCCACCAATATTTGATATTTATCGTAAGCCGATGTTTGACGAGTCGATTCGAAAGGCCGAATACCGAACATATGCACCATTCATCAAATCATTCAATTGCAATGACATTGTGGAATTTAGCATCAATCAAGTCGACTCGTTCTTTGCAATGAGCGAAACCTTGTTATGCATTAAAGGATCGCTCGCAATTAACGGAACTGGTGACGTTAAACTAGCAAATAATGTTGGTGCTTTTCTTTTCGATTCGTGTACGTACAGCGAAAGCGCAAGGGAGATGGAAACAGTGCGGGATCCTGGTATCGTAAGCGCTGTACGTGCTATGACATGTTATACTCAAGAAGATTCCGGTCATATGGCAATGGCAGGCTGGAATTACCCTAGGGATCCAATTCTACACGCTGCTGATCATTCATTCAACATACAGATGCCTCTTAAGCATGTGTTCAACATTTTCAATGATTATCCTTTGATTACGTGTGGCCGTCAAACAATAAGACTAGTTCGAGCTCGAAACGACAACGATTGCATAATTGTCAAAGAAAAAACTCAAGGCCAAGTTACTACTGTTAAGATTAACATTACCAATATTGAGCTCAGAGTCAAGCACATATTTCCCAATGATGATATTAAATTGGAACTTATGAAATCCATTCAACAAGATCAACCTATAGTTATTCCGTTTAGAAAGTGGGAATTGCATGAATTACCAGCACTTACCAAAGGCGCTAGACGTGAAGTTTGGGCTGTAAAAACTAGCAATGCAGTGGAAAGACCCCGTTATGTCATTGTTTTCTTTCAAACCAACAAACGTGACAAGAATTCAGCTGATCCCACCTTATTTGACAATGTCGATATTCAAAGTATCAGATTATCTTTAAATGGTGAATATTGGCCAAACGAGCGAATGCAGTTGGATTTTAGCAAAACTGACTACAATGAGGCCTATTTCAACTATACCGAATTTTATCCTAGCTACATACATTCCCAACAAAAGCGACCTCTACTCGATTTCTCAGCTTTCAAGAATCACGCATTGTTTGTCATCGATTGTTCGAAACAAGAAGAAAGCATGAAAGCATCCACTGTTGACGTAAAACTCGATATTGAAGCGAATAATGGTTTTCCCGAAAATACCAAGGCTTATTGCATTATAATTCATGATTGTGTAATGGAGTACTTCCCTCTCACCGAAATTGTAAAAAGTCTAAATTAGATGCATAAATTGCCAGTAGTGAACGAGCAGTCATCATGAGAGTAGCATTCGTAGATATTCAGGGATTCGATGTGGACGGATGGTTTGTTCCCAAAGAACTTACCATTGAAATAGGTTTTAAACGAAGTCATTACATCTTTTTGCCTCAGAAACCATTTAATGCGCTAAGTAATGAGGATAAGAAGACTGCCTCATACGTGGAGAAAAAACTGCTTGGAATTCAATACTCTGATGGGCAAGTAGAATTGTCCAAAATCAATGAAATACTAGAAACCAAGTTGTTGTATGCAGCAGATTACATCTACGTTCGAGGAGAACAAAAAGCAGAATATTTGGATAAGAAACGTCACGTTTTTGGAGTTTTTCCCATTATTATTGATGTTTGCAAGTTTGATGGTACGCCTCGTGCTACTGGAAACGTTGGCCCTACTGCAAACCCATGTCATGCCGCTGGATTATTTTCATGCACCGAAAGAAATGTGGATCGTCTACGTCACTGGTTTGCCAATAACATAATACCATTGTAATTTTTGTATATGTATAAATAAATATATTAGAAATTAAACGCTTTTTTTATTTAAAACATCTTTATTGATTGAGTTTTATATTACATGAAGATTCAAATTTTCTTCTTACAATTTCAAAAATAATTTTTAAAATTAAGATAAATACAGATGCTAATATTACACAGGACATTGTAAAGACATTATCTATTTCACTTTTCATATACTCGCTGGTTGTGTTGTTGTTGTTGTTGCTGCTGACACCCGTGGTGTTGTTGTTGTTGTTGCTGACAAACATGGTATTGGTTGAATACGTCTTAATGGATATGTAGCTGGTGGCAGTTTTCTACAGGCCCAGGTGTCTTGCTGCTGCTGCTGCTGTAGATTCAACTCTTCGGGTTTCCACGTTTTGTTGTCAAAATGCAGGTTATCTAATTGTCTTGTAATATGTTTAAAATCCTCATATGATTTAATGTCGATCTTTAACCGATCAAGTTTTCTTTGAAATTCTATTACTCTATGTATGTACTCGATGGGATTCATACTACTACTAACTATATCCTATGTAGAATGTCACATTTTATGTCTAGCAACATCTTGACTAACACATAACTGCCACGTTCTGCGTCGAATGTCACGTCCTGCGTTGAATGTCACATAACTGTCACGTTCTACGTCGAATGTCACGTGACATTTCACGTTCTGCATCGAATGTCACGTCCTGCGTTGAATGTCACATAACTGTCACGTTCTACATCGAATGTCGCGTGACATTTCACGTTCTGCGTCGAATGTCACGTCCTGCGTCGAATGTCACGTTCTACGTCGGATGTCACGTTCTGCGTTGAATGTCACATAGCTGTCACGTTCTACGTCGAATGTCACGTGACATTTCACGTTCTGCGTCGAATGTCACGTGACATTTCACGTTCTGCGTCGAATGTCACGTCCTGCGTTGAATGTCACATAACTGTCACGTTCTACGTCGAATGTCACGTGACATTTCACGTTCTGCATCGAATGTCACGTCCTGCGTTGAATGTCACATAACTGTCACGTTCTACGTCGAATGTCGCGTGACATTTCACGTTCTGCGTCGAATGTCACGTCCTGCGTCGAATGTCACGTTCTACGTCGAATGTCACGTTCTGCGTTGAATGTCACATAGCTGTCACGTTCTACGTCGAATGTCACGTGACATTTCACGTTCTGCGTCGAATGTCACGTCCTGCGTCGAATGTCACATAACTGTCACGTTCTACGTCGAATGTCACGTCCTGCGTCGAATGTCACGTGGCATTTCACGTTCTACGTCAAATGTCACGTCCTGTCTCGAATGACACGTTCTATTAGGCACTGTATGGACAAGAAGAAGAAGAAAGTTCATACTGATCGTTGACATGGCTTCTGTGTGTCACCTACGCTTTCATTTGACACCTCATACGTCAAAATCAGGCCAATAGCAACGAAGATACGTTCTAGCGCCCATTTGGCAACGTCGCCATCTTTGTTTTTTGTCTCCCTGCCTTCTCCCCGTTCCAACGAGCCCTCGTACGCCCCGATCGGACCAATAGAAACAAAGATATGACGTAATGACCTTTTGGCATGCTCCGATGCGCACGGCACATACTGCATTCAACCCCATTTTTCATCCCCTTTCCAACGAGCCCTCGTACGTCATCCTACGTTAAGCCGTTTGGAACTTACGACCGGGGGTTGCGATTTTAGGGGATGCGATTTAGGGGATGTGCCAGGATATACATAGTCTATCTACTTACGGGCTCTGAAGGCAAACTTTATAGATTTGCACACGTAAAGATGCTTTCAAAAATATTTTTTTAACGTTTGAAATTAATTTATTGACTAAATCAAATTCACTACTAAGAACTTCTGCTACTTTGTTTATGCCAGTATAAGACAAAATGCATAAATGCTGTGGTCATCTACAGGTCATCCGAAATCAATTCAATAAGACAAACACTCCTGTAAAACGGCAACCACAAAACCCAAATCAATAGAAGCATTCAAAAACTTCTAAACCCCATTCCATCCAAAAAAGAAACCTTGCCGCCGGATCAACCCAAAATCTTTCTACCTTTCATTAAAGGTGTTACTGACAAGATCAGTAGAACTCTTATCCCTCTTAATATCAAAACCGTCTTCACCACTCACTCCAAATCGTCCAATCTCGTCAGATCCGTAAAAGACCAAATCCCCAATGAAGACCATGGTGTCTACGAGATACCCTTGTTCCAGTTGCCCACGTACATACGTAGGACAGTCAAACCGACGAATCCATAACCGTATTTACGAACATTCTCTATCAGTCAAACATTCCGATACCACTTCAGCCCTAGCCCAACATCATATTCAGACAGGCCACAAAATAGATTTCGAAAAAGCAAAAACCATCGCTCCCATCCGCTCATTAAAAGCGAGAATCATTCGTGAAGCTATCGAAATCGAAAAACGGCCTAACAGCTTGAACACGCGCGATGACGCGAAACGATTGCCGGCAACATGGCGACCCCTGCTTCAGCGACCTCCCGCCCACACCGCTCAGGCCACGTCAGTTCAGACCACGTCAGCGCATACCGTTCCCGCGCATACAGCGAGTATAAAAGCAGCCACTGTCGTCAGATCTGCCACGTAGACAGCGTGAAACTGACCAATACGCATCCAGATCTGCGCATTTCTCACCCTTCGGCCTTCTGATTGGTCCCTGACTTTATCCTATTTTCTGATTGGTGAGTTAACGGTCACGCCCACTTTCAACACTCACCAAGGCCACGAAAATGGGATAAAAGACGGTGCACTTTTTGCAGAAGGCCTATTCGGTTTCGAGTTTTAATCTAGATAAGACCTCTGGTTGGGGAATACCCATTCATTGTTAAATAACTAGCATTTTCATATTCGAAACCTTGGAAGAGAATTAGACTTCTCTTCCGCCCTTTCTTCAAGATCCAGCTTGGTATTATTATTTAATATTCGTAAGGATATTATTTGGGTATTTTATTTTATTTCAGAAACATTTCCATTTCATAGTGCTATGTTTATTTGATATTTCATATGTACCTTATTTTACTTACAGCTTGTGATATTTGTAGATGCTTATTTCTTACACTGATATTATTTGACTGTGACATTTATTTGTGTTATTTGTTTATAATCTTGAATACCTTTTTTCTGTCGCAACGTGGTTGCTCCAGAGCTATTTTTATTATTAATTCTACTATTAGTTTCCAGCTTAAACTAATCTTACTTCTCTTACAGCCATTTGAATTATTTGTCTTTAAACTATACTTATATCTCATATTTATGTGCATTGATATATATTTGTGTGTATATTTCTTAATAACCAACCGTTATTCTCTATTACAGATAAGTTGTTTATATTTACTTTCTTTTCTACCTATTTATTATTTTATGTTAGTTTCTGTCGTTTTCCATACTCTTACCCATTTGTTTTAGGTACCTCTCCGATCTTCTTACGTGGTGTGTCTGGAGGTTAGTTCGCGCTTCTGCTCTGCCGTATCGGCCTAGCAACAACCACGTCCTCCGCAAGCTTGAACAAAAAGTTAGATACCATTTCATACGGTTACTAAAGACGGTCTCCGAGATACCTTATCTCCGGGATCCAAACTTGAGTAACACGTACTATAAGTGGATAACTTTGTACAAGCACGAGGCTTACATCCTTTCGTTTTGCTTGGTCACACACGTCGTCTTACGAAGACCGAAGATATACTCTCTATATGGGGAAAACCTTGGCGAACTGACCCCGACGCACCGATTTTTAGTAAATAAAGAAAACCTTCTTCCGATTTTCTTTTATTCTTCCTTTCCCTCTGTTTGTCATTTGTTTTAGTAAAAATGGATTCACAGAGGCTTACACGATCGTCTGCCGCAGCAGACAGAGCGACTGGTGGAGATCCACAACCTCCCGTGGAATCACCTCAGCGACATGGCGCCCAACTCACGGGGACAACAGATCCTCAACCCACACCGACAGAGCTGCCGACGCTCCTAGCAGCTTTAATGCAAGCCGTAACAGCGCTGACGCTAGCGCAATCAGCGAAGACCGAACCAGCAACCCCTCCTCCGGCACCGACACTACCCACCACCAAATGGAGGCCAACCCTACAAAAATTCTCAGGCGGCGAAACAGAGAGTCCTGAAGAATTCCAAGACGCTGCAACGGAACACTTGACGAACATAGGACTCGATGAAAGACACTGGACAGCCTACATACTAGAAGAAGGACTAGCCGGCGACGCAGCCACATGGGCCGAAGACCACGCCAATCCAAAACTAGATCATGGTACGTTCTTTACCCGTCTTATTGATCACTTTAGTCACTCTTCCCAGATTACCAAGCTACTTGCCAAGCTATACGGCCAGTGGCAGAGAAAAGAGTCCGCAGCAGAATTCATCACCAAGAAGATGGCCCTCTTCAGACGAGTAGCCCCCGAGGTGTCGGAGGAGAAGCGATGCAGAATCATCGTGGACCAGTTAAAACCAGAGATTCGAAAACATATGAGAATAGCCACCCCAAGGACCGAGGAAGAGCTCCGGCGAGCCGCAGATGAGTTAGAACTTGACAACCGACTAGCTGCCACCACGTCAAGTCCATCCACCCAGAACAGCAACTCGAGATCCGAAAATCAACCCCGCAACCAACCAGCCCCGAGAACCTCTGAGACGATTGACGACTGGCGCAACCGAGGACCAAACAACCGTCAACAGAGCCGCCCTGTACCCAGACCACGTGCCCAGGACCAGAACCAGGGAAACGACAACCGGGGCACACTCAACTAAGGACCTCAGCCGCAGTAGTGCCCCAGCTGAACCCGATGGAACATCAGCCCACCTCATCTCACCTCCCAAAGATTTCCGCAGAAGTCAACACCCAAAGGATCAGAGCACTAGTCGACACTGGTGCATCCGGCAACTTCATCAGCAAGAACCTGATCCAGAGGGAGGAAATACGAGGCGGCCCATCCACAGTCCGGCTGGCGTGCGAAGGCCACACGTCCCGCAGTCTAGGGACAACCGAAGTCAACATCCGATTCTCAAACAGCTTCCAATCCAAGGTAAAATGCATCGTAGTCGAGCAACTCCACCATGACATAGTATTGGGCATGCCATGGCTCAAGCAAGAAGAAGTCCTAGTAGACATACCCCGTAAATGTCTGCACGCTGGGATCCAGAGCCGCCGAACACTATACTGGGAAGCTCCGAAGAAGACTACAAGCAACACCTCAACACAGAAGCTACAACCGGATCAAGCTCCGGAATTCGCCTTCCACACTATCCAAGAGACGATCCAAAACTACAACGACGTCTTCGACGATAGAATCCGCCAGCCGACCACCAAAGCCGTCTCCATGCGGATCGACCTGACCGACGACAGACCAATCAACGTCAGGCCATACAAGTACTCCCAAGAGAAAAAGCGGATAATGTTTCAAGAGGTCCAAGAAATGTTATCCGCTGGAGTAATCCGTCCAAGTAAGAGCCCCTACAACAGCCCCGTCGTCATCGTGACCAAGAAGGATGGTACGCCGAGGTTCTGTGTCGACTACAGAAAAATCAACAGCATCACCGTGGACGAAGTTTCGAACATGCCACCGATCCACGACAGCATCAAGGAACTGGGCACAGCAACAATCTTCTCAACCCTTGATCTAAAAAGCGGTTTCTGGCAGATACCGCTCGCCGAGGAGTCCAAGCCCAAAACAGCCTTCAGCCTACCCGATGGATCGGCGTTCGAATTCACAGTGATGCCCTTTGGTTTGAAGAACGGCCCCGCTGCCTTCCAGAAGCTGGTCACGACAGTCCTTGCCGGATACGTTGATGTCTTCGTCAAAGTCTACATGGACGACATCATCATCTTCTCTAACGACTGGGAAGAGCACCAGAGACACCTCCAACTGGTCTTGGAACGACTACGAACTCATGGCCTATGGGTTTCCCTGAAGAAATGCAAGTTTGCAGCGAACGAGCTTGAATACCTAGGCCATAAGATCACATCCGAAAATACCCAACCACTAGAGAAACACTGCGAGAAAATCAGAGGATTCTCCACTCCGAGGACCTTGAAACAAGCCAGAAGCTTCATCGGCACCGCAAGTTGGCTCCGAGATTTCATACCAAACTTCGCCACGATGGTCACCCCACTAACAGACCTGACAGCCGGCAACAAAAAGTTTAAATGGAACAGCCAAGCAGACCAAGCGTTTAACGACATCAAAAACGCAATATCCGGCAACTTAGAACTAAAACGGCCTGATGCCAGCCAACCGTTCAATTTGCAAACCGATGCCTCCGAAATTGGAATGGGAGCAGTACTGTTTCAAGGTCCCGCCAACGATAGAAAAATTGTGGCCTACAGCTCGACAAAACTGAGACCAGCCGAGCGTAGGTACCACATCAACGAGAAGGAGTGCCTCGCAGTGGTTTGGGCCCTGAAAAAATTCAAACACTTCATCCAAGACCAGAAGTTCACCTTGTACACAGATAGCAGAGCCCTCCTTTGGTTGGATAGATACAAATCCGACAAAGCCAAGCTGTCCCGATGGGCCCTGTTGTTACAAGAATTCAACTTCGATGTCGTCCACATCCCCGGCAAGGACAACGAACTACCCGACCATTTGTCCCGCAATCCGGCCCAAGACGAGAGACCACACCACGACTCCGACGCCGAAGTGGAACGCCTCGCCTGGCCCCAGACCCTAGACTCACAAGACGACGACTTCCCCCTGCTGTGCCTCCTAGACGACGACGAAGAGCAAGCAGCCCATCCCATCCTCGACGACCTCGCAGACATGCCCCTACAGACAAGAATCCAGAGGGATCACCAAGTCCACCCCGGCATGAAGCGATTCATCAAGCGATGGCACAGAATCTCCAGACGAGGACCTCGAGATGACATCGAAAGATCCCTCGTCGAAGAATTCACAGTCGAGAACGAAGCAGCCTTCTACAAGGACCAAGACAAACTCCGACTGATAGTTCCCCCCGGCTTCCGTCCAGAAATCATGAATGTCTACCACGATAGCGACGAAGCCAACCACCCCGGCCAAGAAGAGACCACGAGAGCCATCCGAGAAGTCTACTACTGGCCCACGCTGTCGAAGGACGTCACCAAACACGTCAGAACCTGCGTCACCTGTGCCACCACGAAAGCAGCTCAACGACAGCCCAAAGCCCCCATAGTCCCACGAAGTCCGACCGCCCCATGGGAACGAGTCTCGTTCGACATCCTCGGACCTTACCCTACAGCCAGAGGCACCAAGAATAAGTACATACTGCTAGCCACCGACTGCCTGAGCAATTGGCTGGAATACAGATGCACACCCACCGCCAAAAGCAGAGACATCATCAGTTTTCTACAGGAAGAAGTTTGCAATAGATGGGGCAGACCTTCAACAATAATTACAGACAACGCCGTCCAATTCCGCACAGACGCCTGGGAGAGGTTCCTGCGGAAACATACTATCGAAGGTGAGAAGAGCCCCATCTATCACCAAAGAGCAAACCCTGTAGAACGAAGAGTGCAAGAACTAAAAAAAGGTCTGAGGGCTAGAGTGAAGTCGAACGAGGATCCACGATGGGACACCTACGTTGCGGACATTGTATTCAGCCTCCGTACCAGAAAAAACAATGCCACGGACCAAACTCCAGCCGAACTACTCCTTGGATACCGCCCGAGACGTTCCCAGGAGACAGAGCATGAGGTCCACCAACAGGAAACACGAGAGCAAAGAGTCAATCGAGCCATCCAACGAGCGACCATCTACGCCCGGAACCTGTTCCCCGACAACCCTGACGCCCGACAACCCCGTACGTACCTCCCAGGAGAACAAGTATTGGTCCGAAACCACATGAAGGGAAACTTTGGCCAGACATGGACAGGACCACATACCGTCTTGAGAGCAGCCGGAGACCATACGTACGAGGTTCATAGAGACCAGGATGTAGACAGACTAATCCACGTCGACGACATCCGACCAGCCCCACCACCACGAGACGTAGTCAACGACGCCGCCAACGACGCAGCAGAAGACGACAACGTCCAATAAGTGCAAAGCAAACGAACTTTCTTATTTTTTTTTCAAAACATATCTTTGAACATTTTTTTTCTCTCCTTTTTTCAAAATATTTTTAAAGTTTTTGTACATCTTCCGACAAGGACAATAAAGGAACTGATCTCCACTCATTCCAAGTCGGAAGATTTTGTTTTATATAACATTTTTTCCTATATTTACGAATTTGTAAAAACCTAAGTTTTTTTCGCTACACTTACTAATTTGTAAAAATGAATTTTCTCAATAAAAGAAAAAAAAGTATTCTCCAACCAACCAGTCTCGAAAGGGGGGGGGATGTCGTCAGATCTGCCACGTAGACAGCGTGAAACTGACCAATACGCATCCAGATCTGCGCATTTCTCACCCTTCGGCCTTCTGATTGGTCCCTGACTTTATCCTATTTTCTGATTGGTGAGTTAACGGTCACGCCCACTTTCAACACTCACCAAGGCCACGAAAATGGGATAAAAGACGGTGCACTTTTTGCAGAAGGCCTATTCGGTTTCGAGTTTTAATCTAGATAAGACCTCTGGTTGGGGAATACCCATTCATTGTTAAATAACTAGCATTTTCATATTCGAAACCTTGGAAGAGAATTAGACTTCTCTTCCGCCCTTTCTTCAAGATCCAGCTTGGTATTATTATTTAATATTCGTAAGGATATTATTTGGGTATTTTATTTTATTTCAGAAACATTTCCATTTCATAGTGCTATGTTTATTTGATATTTCATATGTACCTTATTTTACTTACAGCTTGTGATATTTGTAGATGCTTATTTCTTACACTGATATTATTTGACTGTGACATTTATTTGTGTTATTTGTTTATAATCTTGAATACCTTTTTTCTGTCGCAACGTGGTTGCTCCAGAGCTATTTTTATTATTAATTCTACTATTAGTTTCCAGCTTAAACTAATCTTACTTCTCTTACAGCCATTTGAATTATTTGTCTTTAAACTATACTTATATCTCATATTTATGTGCATTGATATATATTTGTGTGTATATTTCTTAATAACCAACCGTTATTCTCTATTACAGATAAGTTGTTTATATTTACTTTCTTTTCTACCTATTTATTATTTTATGTTAGTTTCTGTCGTTTTCCATACTCTTACCCATTTGTTTTAGGTACCTCTCCGATCTTCTTACGTGGTGTGTCTGGAGGTTAGTTCGCGCTTCTGCTCTGCCGTATCGGCCTAGCAACAACCACGTCCTCCGCAAGCTTGAACAAAAAGTTAGATACCATTTCATACGGTTACTAAAGACGGTCTCCGAGATACCTTATCTCCGGGATCCAAACTTGAGTAACACGTACTATAAGTGGATAACTTTGTACAAGCACGAGGCTTACATCCTTTCGTTTTGCTTGGTCACACACGTCGTCTTACGAAGACCGAAGATATACTCTCTATATGGGGAAAACCTTGGCGAACTGACCCCGACGCACCGATTTTTAGTAAATAAAGAAAACCTTCTTCCGATTTTCTTTTATTCTTCCTTTCCCTCTGTTTGTCATTTGTTTTAGTAAAAATGGATTCACAGAGGCTTACACGATCGTCTGCCGCAGCAGACAGAGCGACTGGTGGAGATCCACAACCTCCCGTGGAATCACCTCAGCGACACCACACAGGGTAAGACCGGTTGTCACTCGACACTGAGGAGTAGGCAGATTGAGACCTCAGTGCCGAGAGACAGTTCTTGCAATATAGAACACGATACTGGTACGTCTCGAGTGAGGGGAGTAGGCAGATTGAGACCCCGAACTCGAACCGAACCGTATCACTCTTGATAATGGCTCCAAAATGGGTGCCGAAACGTCGAGTTTTAAATTCTCAACGCGGTTCTTCCCGAGAACTCAGTAATTTTCATTTATGTGACCGCGGAAACTTATCCGAACATATATATATATATGTATATATATATATATATATATATATATATATATATATATATATATATGTATATATATATATCTTTAAGGAATATAATAAGATCCCTAGCCTTGCCGTTGTTAATATAACATTCCAAAATTGACAATTAAATTTTTTTTGATAGATTTTAGAATCCATCAATGTTTTTAAAAGTTAAATTATAAAACTAATTAATATAAAATTACTTAAATTGGGAATCTTCCGGCATTCTGTGTTTTTTGCTGTTTTATTTAGTAAATTAATTTTTGATGTGTCTTCACCATACTAATATCTTAATGCTACAGATCTTTTAAAGGTAAGATCGTTTACTTATTGTTTTTTATATTAGATGTATCGCTAATACCATTCTTTTAGATGAACTGACGATGCCCATTGAACAGTAGGCGAAACGTATTCAATAAAAAGATAAAGTAGCACAACTCTTTTCTTTTTTAATCTCCAAATTGACCGAAAATATCCCTTTCACTTACGAGTGCACATTTTTTATATATATATATATATATATATATATATATATATATATATATATATATATATATATATATATATATATATATATATATATATATATATATATATATATGTATATATATATATATGTATATAATCAATATTCTAAATACAAATTATTTTTAAATGTAAGCATTTCTTCAATATCTGATCACCGTTCTTTATCGAATAAAAGCGGGCGGTCCATCAATTATTGTGTTGATGATTCATCGAAAGAACAAAGAAAAGAAATGAACACGAAAGAAAGGGTTGGAAATCAGTGGCTGAGCAAACGGAATTTAAAATTCTGATAAATATTAATATTCTAATTGGGAATTAGGAGAGCTTTTGTAACAAATATTTGTAGTACAGTTCAGAAATATTGTAGAAGGGGGTTTAAAACATTAACATTGGAAATTTAAAAGGCAAAAGTCCTAGTGGTTTTTCATCTCAAACTATCCCCACCATACTTTTTTATTCCATTTTGATAAAGTAATTTTCTTTTACTGTTTTTAATGCCCAGTTGTTTATAACGGGCCATCTAAAAAAACGTAATTATAGCAAGCCTTGGAATAAGCTTGGCTTCTTTTGGATAATTCTTCACTCCTACACAAGAAATTCATAATCTTCTTCTTGTTATTCTTCCTTAGCTTTTGCCTTTTCAGTGGTAGCTGTTTTTTACTCTTCTTCGCCACTTATTTCTGTACATCGTGTCTTCTTCATTTAAACCCTTCTCTCTTAAGTTCTCTGCCACACACTCCTTCGGCGTAAACTGACTTCTTTTCCTATAGATGTCTCTCTTTTTAAACTTCGCTCTACACTTCTCCCCTAAATTTTCATTGTATGTGACATTAACTTTATCCCTCTACAGTTTTTACATTCCTAAATATCTCCTTTATCTTAATACAATGATACCATCACGCTATCCCTTCATACATTGGGCATACTTTCTTTCTCATATATCCTAGTCATCATTTGCCACAAAACATCAACCCGTTTATCTCCTAGAGTCTCCCAAAGCTCCAGAGGTATTCCATCAGGTCCTACTGCCTTACGATCGCATCTTATTTAAAATCTCGACAACCTCATCTCTCTTTATCCCCGATATTACATACTCATTTGGGGTCCCGCATTATCTCTCTCCTCTGATGTTCTTTAATCAAATTTCTAAAGTATTCATACTATATTTGCTTTATTTCAACATCGGATCTTAATAATCTTCCATCCCTACTCTTAATCTGCCATACTTAGATGATTTTCCCTTGCTTTAGAGATGCTGTAAAACCTTTTCATCCCTTTGGATATTTCCAACTCTTCATGCAGCTTTGCAGACGATCTTTCCTCAGCAGTAACTACAGCGCATTTTACTTCCCTATTTTCTACCTTGTATGTATGTTCATCTTTCTCTCTTTTAGACCTGTCATATCCCTCTCTAGCCTCTTTCTTCCTCCTAACCTTCTATTGTACTTTATTAAGGAATTCATAATAAATATAAATAAATACTACAAAAAGTAACTTGTACTATACGTTTATCCAATATCTTTGAAATACAATTTTAATGGAATTAAATGGCCTTAAACACGTTGGAACGGAAAAACTCATTGGACACATAAAAATTTACATCTGACAACTAACAGTGGAAAAAATATTAGAGTAGTAATCGTTAAACAAGCGCATTATCGTTCTACATTTTTTATTTGGAAAACCAAGATATCTTAAGAAACTAACCGAGATTTATCGGTACACTAACTTTTTTAATAATCAATCTGCAAGAAGCTTAAGCAAATCTTCCTCTCTACGAGTTTTATTCTCCGCCTCATGCATATTAGAAAAAACTACTGATTTTAAAAGAGAAGTATACTGACACAAACATTCTACAACTGTACTGTGCATCACGAAAATCCGGAACTATTACGGAAAACTCCCCAAAAATTATTCCCCATTAATCCCGTGGAATATTTAATGGCTTTACTCCGGTATTTTGGGGCATTATGAATTGTAGTTTGAAAAACTACAAACAATACAAATAAAACAATATTTTTTTCCGCGCTTATCGATTCGTAAATATTCACCCAAATTCCAAAAATAATATTTATATTTTCCAGATTTTTCGAATAATCTATAATGTAAAAAATGAAATTATTTGGTTTTTCCCGTACACTTTTTAGTTGTTATTACTATGTCTTCCGATCTTGTAAGATTTTTTTGACAAGACATACAGTATTTTTAAAGAAGTTCTTCTAAATTTCTTTGAGTTTTGTGTATTTTTTGTTGTACCTTGAAATTATTTTTGCCAAATGTATATTAAAAATACTTTATTAATAATTATTATAACGACAAGAGTTAGTTTATGTGTGATATAATAGCCCGAGTTCCCTCTTCTCTATTCTAGATTAATTGTTGAGCGTCGCGAGGCATCTTCGCGACTTACTTCTATGGATATACTCCTACATATATTTTAATATATAAAAAGATTCTAAAACTGTTTAAAAAAAATTGAGGGTATTTTTACAGTCGTACCAAAAGCATTGAATGAATTTTTGATGGACTCTAACAATATAATACAATTTAACAACATATATTTAAATTACTACTCAAACAACAACTTAAACATCAAAGAAGTAATTTTAAAATTATTATATGAAAGAGAACGAAACACCCAACGAAAGTACATTTCAGGAAGAAAAAAATCTGCTAACAAAGCTTTTGACAAAAGATCTCTTTTATAAACAAGGAATTTCACAAGATTAAAGATAGGAAACAACAAATCGCCAAAAATAATTCAGAAACACTCACAAGAAGAGATTCAAAGATGGAGAAGGCTTATCAGAAAAATTGATAAGGATAGGAAATAAGTATACCACAACAACATTAAAACAACCAACATACTGAGATTTATCCTGTCTAATACCAAACCCATCAACACACAAGAAAGATCAAAGAACTACATCTATAAAATACCATGTGATAATAACAAATGATATGTGGGAGAAACCGCAACTCCAATAAGTGTCAGGAGAAACGAGCATGAAACACACACCAGAACAGAAACTTCGACAAATCTCAGATATACAAACATGCTTGGGGAAACGAGCACAGAGTACAATGAAAAAATTCCTCCTCTTTTTCTTTTTCTACATTAGAATTTTCAGTTTTTATAATCTACTTAAAGTGATCATAATATAGCAACATCATCGAATCATCCTTTTCAATATAAGATGGCAGTTATTTAGTGTTATATCCATAGACTTCTCATCCCTATGTCACAAGAAAACAATGATAAAGAAATCACAATTATTAAACAAATAACAAACAACAACGGTTTTTCTTCTTCTACTGTAGATAAGGTCATTCGAAGGCCAATACTCAAAAAGAGACTTAACCAAGCATTTAATGTGGAAAATAAACCCAATACTACATCCATTTATATGTCCTTATCTTATTTAGCACCAATTTCGGAAAAATTGTCAAGAGTACTTTGTAGTAAATTAGTAACTTAAACATCAGTTTTAAAACCAAACACAACATTAGGTATATTTTTAGCAAAACTAATTAGAAGAAGAAGAGTGAACTCATACAATCTTAAAAGTCCATTCTTTTTATATTTATTTTTTAAATTTTATTACTAATTTATAACAATTATTTGTAATAAATCATTTGACAAGTTATTCTTCATTGAAATAAGAAAAATTTACTATTTTTACTTAAAATTCTTACAATTTTAATCAAGAGATACAAAATTTTTTTAAAAACACTCAAGTATCATACTGAGAAACATCACCATCTAGTTTCTTCTTTGTATCTAAATAATTTGTTGTAGGGATAACTATGATATATATGAATAGCAATTTAAAAAAAAAACTAAATTCTGAGTCTTTGTTACATGTTTTCTTTCATTATGTTTTTTAATTCAACAATTTTTCGATAATTTAAAAATCTTAATTTTCAGCTCTATCTAATTTTTATTTGTTTCTTTAACTCCAGTAAAAATGGTCGGGTTCTGACACTTGTACCGAATCATTGTTAAATTAAGATTAGTTATTTACATCATTGCCCTCTTGTAGCATAGCTCCGAAGGTGGCTTTGTAAGCCAAAAGCGCTCAGCTAGGAATTAAAATCTTTTATACACTTCAAAAATACTTTTCTTTTCAATCTTTTAATTAATAAACAGGTGCAACTACAAAATGTAGTAACCAACGAACCATCTGACACCCAAGTAAAATTCTATTGCGAATAATCAAATGTCGCTTGCAGACATACCTGGAGAATGCTTCGGATCTCATAGATAGAGCACAAAACAAATTACTCGATCCTCCAAGAGCTTAAAATTCAGAAGTCACTTTCCTATATTTGTCTCGTAGGCATTTTAAAGTATTTTGGACATATTGCAAAAAGAAGTCATGATAATCTAGAGATACTTATAATTTCGGAAAATGTAGAAGGTCGCTCACCCACTTGATGGACATATCAAGTGCAGAAAACCAGTGGCAAGACATTTTTTGAATCCATAAGAGCAGCCCAGGATAGAAACCGATGGATAGAAAAATTCCTCGTATGGTGAGAAATCACGACAGTCAGTAATTAGCATAGAGTAGAGAGGGAGAGATGACGAGATATGTTTAATATCGATCATGTGGAAAGCACCTAGTGTAAAAAAAGAAAACTGTCTAGTCAAATAAAAAACATTTCTTGTGCAATAAAAAAATCATGTAAATGTCTAGAGAGCATTTCATATTGTAATAAGACATTAGGTTACACCACTGATCAATTATATTAGAAAAAGGGGTGAGGAAAAAAGAGGGAGAGTTCAGGGTGTAGGCTCTCTAAGTCGCCGTAATTAAAACGTTTCGTGAATTAAGTGAAAAAAGAAAAGAAATATAATTATGTTGACAGCAGTGTACTCTCATCGGCCACCTGCTGAGCTGGCGTGACGTCTCGTTTGCAGGGGTGCAGTCGCTCTTTGTACACAGCTATATATTTGTGATCGAAAATTACTGTTATATTCAAGTTAAACATAGAGTTTGTTACAAATTGGGTAGATGATTGAACAGCAATTTTCATTTTACCGTTTTTATATTAACAATCAGTGAAATGTGCTATAAAATCGAGAATAATGTTTAATGACACAATAAAAACAGGTTTAGTGTGATGCGAATTACTATTTACATACCAAAAATTAACAAATCGGAAGTAGATTGGTATTAAATAATATAAAACATTATTTTTGGGTTACGGTCAGTGGGATTTTGATTCGAGGATGAAGGGGACAATATTTTCTTTATGAGAGGTCTCCATGTAGAAGGTCACCGTATGGCAGCATCTCTTTTATTTAGTCAATTTGGCCCTTTTTTTATTTCTATGGCTTCTCAGATAATTCTTGGTTTATATAAGCTGATGGGGGCTATGGTTCTGGAGTTTTCAAAATCAATTATATGACCTGTATGAAGATGGTGTTGACCTAGAGCTGAAACTGAATCGGAATTGCGAACAAAAATGGAATTTTCATAAATCCCATTTTGGATTCTACGATTTGTTTGGCCTATATAGGATCGGGGACAGTCTGCACAAGGAATTTCATAAACTTCGTGCTGTCCATTTGGAATGTTGTCTTTGATTGATCGGACAAGGGATGAAAGTTTCTGTTGGGGGGTAAATATTGTTTTTATTCCTGTTGATTTAAGAATTTTGTCGATTTTGTCAGGGACACCTTTGATGCAAGGAAGAAAAGCTTCATGTAATCGAAAGAACTATCTTACAAGTAAAGTCGTCCCAGAAACGCAACTCAAAAATATTGGTAATATCATTTTAAAGTCGTCTACTTTAAAATGTATAATGTATGTCTGAATAGTCAATATAAATGAGTCAGATAAAATTAAATTATTAGAAGAATTTTTCACCAAGTAACAAAAAAACAAAATTTGTTTAATTTATTAATTTTTCTATTTTGAGAACAATTTCCGAAGTGGGAAATAAAACGCCAATAAACGTACGTTAACCTTTAATTCCCATTTAAATAGTAATTACCCTATGATGTCTCGTATGTCTTTTGGTAGTCGCCTTGTTTGTTTTTCCTTACTTAATATATTCTTTATTTTCTCTTTTTTTATTTGCTATGTCGCGTGTTAAGATTCGTTCAGTTTTTTATTTTGTACTCAGCCAGAGGCCTTCTTAAAGTCAATAAATCAAAATTTGTCTTTTAGTTAAACTATTTTTATCGATAGATAAAAATGGAGCATAGTATTGTTAGAAATGAATTAAAATCCATTGAGCTGTGTTGTGAGATGTTTGTCCATTGTTTTTTTTTATAGTATTCATGATTTGCTGAAACGATAAGTTTGTGAACAATGAAACTACATCAAAACTTACCAACACATAATTTGGGGAAAGTTTGAAATTATTAATAAATGAGCTGAAACTAAATGAATCTCTTATATAGTAATCATTCTTTGTGTTATATGCATTTGTTAATATTTCTGTTAGGAACTTTAATAACTTATTGTTTGAAAAATCAATGGATGCAAGAATTTATCTCATTGCTAGGGTTGGCTTATGTATTTTTGGTAGAGAGTAGAATCTAGTAAATCTTCAGATTTGACTCAAACATACTGGTCTTCAATGAAATGTATTACAAACAAATACATGGTACACCCGTGGGAAACAAAATATCACCAATCCTATGCCACTTTGTACTGGATGACTTAATTGTAAACTGTATTATCCTATATTATCTGTAAGTTACCATTAAATGTCCCATTTTTAAAGAGATACATGGACGATTTAATTCTTGCACTCCCAAAAGACAAAATATTGGACACAATACACATATTTAACAGTTACTATCCAGACTTGCAATTTATAGCAGAACAACTGCATATAATGTCTAGATATGATGTTACACCGTGATTCAAACAACATTCTAAAAAGAGAGTGGTAGAGAAAACCAATATGTAGCAACAGGTTTATTAACTACTTTTCAGCACATCCATCTACGATGTTATAACTCCATTAAGTTATAACTTTGTTACATCCTGAATATAGAACAGCCGATCTTAAAAAACTAAAAACGATCATGTTAGAGAATTCATTCCCAGCGAACCGTCTAAATAAACTTATTTTTGGTGACTCACAAGTCATAACAACAGATCAAAGAGAAGTTTTAACAAACAACCAAAATACATTGTACCACTCTTTACCGTATATTCCAGGTTTAACAAATAGACTATTAAATATATTTAGAGAAGTACCTAATATTAAAATTGGAACCAGAAATATAAAAACAGTATCGAAATTAAAAACCAAACTTAAAATACCCTTAGATATTAAAGAAAGCTCCAATCTAGTGTACTCTCTACCTTGTAATAATTGCAATAGAATATATTATATTGGAGAAACGTCCAGAAATTTGTACGGAAGATTAACATCGCACAAGAGTGACATTAATCTGAATAAAGTACAAGCCTGTGCATTAGGTGAACATTCTATTACGATGGACCACACGCCTAACTATGATCAAGCAGAAATATTGAGAAGAGAAAGAAATTACAACAGAAGACTGTTTCTAGAAATGTGTTTAATTAAAACTACACAAAACACCTTAAACAAAAGAGAAGACATTGAAAATCTTAGTGTATATACAGTAATCTTCTTTTAAAGAAAAGAACAACAACTCTATAAAAGTTCTTTAAAAGTTACACAAAAAAAGGGATTATTCCAAGTTCAAATAAAATAAAATTTATTGTTTATTTGTGTTTGGTTTTTTCCCTTCTTAATTACTTATTAACATAAACTGTGTTGCTTGTTTAATAAGTGCAAACGAAACATTTTTACATATTATGTCAAAATTTGCAATGAAGGTTTGCATAAAAATGAATTAAAAAAATAGAGGAGATATAGTAACCATAGTAATAGGTTTTGAAAGAAAAAGAAAATCAAATAATATAATATCAAATTTTAAGTAATTCTGCTAATTTTATAGTACAATCATCACAAAGGTAAGCCTGTTGAAGATACAACTTCATTGTCTAATGTTTTTTGTTTTATTTTTTAGTATGTTTTGAGAAAGAGTTAAATAAACTCGAAAGCTTTTTACTTAGAGTTTTACTTAGAGGCCAGTATTTGACTACAAAACCCAAAATATCCATATATATTAATACTTACCTAGTCACTGAAGCCCTTTCCAAGAAGAGTATATATATATATATATATATATATATATATATATATATATATATATATATATATATATATATTAATAAGATCCCCAAATTTGTAGATAAAATTAAAATTAGAAAGACCATTAAAAAATTCGAGAACACCCTGTATATAGAAATAGTTTAGTTGTACATGAGTGGTTTCCGAATAAGTGAATAAGTGATTTGGACAGTTTTCTCCAATAAAAAAAGACAATACGGTTTGGACATAAGCAGTTAGATTTAGTACACAACTATTTGAAATTTTCAGTTATAATAGATTAGAAAGTAATAAGTAAGGATTATTGGTTATTGAGTTTTCTCCTTTATAAAAGTTAAAAAAGAATTCAAGGTCCTTTGAAAGAAAGTATTTTAACGTGAAGTAATTTTTGGAAAAACAAAAAAAAAATTTATGAACTAAGAATCCGATGATGCGTTGGATGACAGGGAACTGTCAAGGGAACTGTCAAAATAACGGTGAAACTGGAATGCGAATTTTGGAGATGCTCCTAAAAAATATTAATTTTTAGTGGTTTTCTGATATTGTAGAAAAGATATTGTAATTGAGAATTTATAAGAAGTAGTGTTTAGTTTTTTGTGTGGAAAATTAAGCAGCCATTGTGGTAAGCAGAGACGAATGCCAGTAGAAATAGAGGCATTACTGTGTAAGTACACACAGATATATTTTCGTTGTGTCTGAGAGGAAGCAGTTTGTTTATCTTGGAGTTTGGAGATTGTGGTAAAATCCAAGCAAAGGAACCAATAATTCTTATATTAATTAAATTAATAATTAAAATTTTTATATTAAGAGATAGTTGATTAACCTTATTGATTATTAAGGGATGTGTGATTTGATGGATGATTGATTATATTTTTTTTATTATTCTATTTATAGTGTATGGTGTAAGATTTATCCTCAACGGAATTTTCAATTAATTTGATATATTTTAAAATAAAGGACAATTGTTATAATATCAGAATTGATTGTCTAGTATTTCTTTTTTCTTTTTGTTTATCTTTCTTAAATGGAACTAGCAGAAGATACTTTGAAGCCACGTTTTAATAAAAAATTATATATAATAATTATTTTCAGCCCTGAGATATTTTTTGATTTTGATTTGTTTGATAAAGATAAACTTATTACTTTTCAGACTATATAAGTAGATTTACAATTATAAGCAAATCACAACAATTGGCGCCCAGAACGTGAGGGCTGATAAAAGAGTATTACTGGTTACATTTGGAAAGAGATACAATTTGAAAAATAAAAACAACAGGTAGTTATAGTTTTTTTTTGGTCAAGTGAATAATAATTTGGTACATTTTTTTATGACATTTAAAATTTTATCTAAATTTATATTTTCTAACAATTTATTTTTAATTTTTTTTTGATTGACGTTTGATAACATTTGAAAATTTTTGACAAATATTTATATTTGGGTGAACGGAGGATTTGCCGTATTTGCAACAAATCGAGGAAATTTAAAGTTGTCATTTGGCGGGGACAATATTTCAAGAGATAAACAAATGGCTGCAACGAGAAGCAAAAGTAAAGAAAACAAAAAACAAGAAGAACATTTAGAACAAGAAGAACATTTAGAACAAGAAGAACATTTAGAACAAGAAGACATTTTCGAAACAACAATTATGGAGAGAGAGAGTCAGGAATTATCAGGATTAGAGAAAATATTACAACTGATGCAAATACAATCACAAAAAATGGATAGAAATCAACAAGAAACCTCAAAGAAAATAGAGGAATCACAACAACAAATGAAACAAACAATGGAAGAAACAAAACAAACAATAAATAAAAATCAACAAGAAACAAAACAAGCCATAGAGGAGAACAACAAAAAAATGGAGGAACGCATAGAAAAATATGAAAAGGAAATAAAAGGATGTTTGACAATGATGAAGAACGAAATGGGACAGCAAGAAATGAGAATTAAAGATCAAATGAAAGAACAAGAAACAAAAATTCAAAATACAATGAAGGAGATAAAGAACGATCATAAAAAGGAGCTAGAAAAATTGGAAATCAAATTTAAAAATGCGTTACAAGAAGACAAGCGAGAAATAGAAGAAAAAGTTAAGCAGAACGAAAGACAAATTGCGGAAATCAAGACGCAACAAAATTTTGGAGAAAGAAGGGAAATGCTTATCCATAGTACAGATGATGTGAAAATAAGGTTTGGCGGGGACGTAAAAAAATTACACCCAGTAATTTTCATAAATAATTTAAAGAAGAAAGTGCGGTACATCGGTAACTTCGAAACAGCCAAAGAAACGATAAGGAACCATCTTAAAGATGAGGCGAGTTTATGGTTTGACAGTAAAGAAGAGGAATTTACCAATTGGGAAAACTTTGAGAAAAGATTTTTGAACTATTTCTGGGGAAAAATACAGCAATTGGAGATCAACAAAGAACTGCAGAACGGAAAATATAACGAAAAGTTGGGAGTATCAGAAAAAGTCTATGCTTTACAAATCTACAACAACGCCAAACATTTAGAGTACAATTATTCATCGGAACAATTGGTAGAATTGATTGCCAGACAGTTTGAGGAAACATTAGAAGACCACATTACTTTGCAAAATTACAAAGACATTGATAGTCTCTGTCAATTTTTACAAATAAGAGAATCACATTTACGAGACAGAAAAACTAGAAGACCACAAGAAATGCAGGAAAACAGAGATAGGAGACAAAATTATCGTCAAGACCGACCTAAAAGAGAATTTATTCCGAGAAGAGAATACGAAAATAGAGAAAACAGGAGAGAGAGATACGAATCCAGGAACCAGCAAGGAAACCGAGACAGATACAGAGAAAACCATAATAGAAATACATACACAGACTATAAAGAAAATAACAATTACAGGAGGACAAATGAACAAGGATATAGGGACAACAGATACGAATCCGAAAGGCCAGGAGGAGTGAGAAGAGAGGTAAATAACACACAAATAGAAGAATACGGGGAAGAGAGACAATGCGAGGACAGAAGAAGTACAGAAAGACAACAGGAGGATTTTCGCGAAGGCGCTCACTAAAAACAAAGAAAAACACCGGAATTTTTTGTCACCCAAAGGAATTTATAAAACTCGCAGTACATAAGGACAAAGAAAATGGATCAAATTTAAAATATATAAACGGATTTATAAATGAGACACCCATAAAAATTTTGATAGATTCGGGTTCTGAAATTTCGCTGGTAAATAGAAAGTTGATAGAAGAAGTTAATTTGACAAATTTAATTTATAAAATACCTAGGGTAAATTTAGTGGGCGCGAATAAACGAACGTTAGCAACGATAAATGAAGGGATACGAATTAGGATACGATTGGGAAAGAAATTTTTTTCACTACAATGTGTGATAATGCCAAATATGTCGCATGATATGATAGTAGGAGTAGACAAATTATCGGAAAAGCATATAGTGTTGGATTTTAATAAGAAAACCATGAACATCGAGAATGAACTGATAGAATTGGAAGAAAAATTAGATAAGGACAAGGACAATGAAACAAGGAATATAGATGAAGCGGATGAAAAAAGAAAAGTAGAAATAAATTTGGCAACGAAACAAGGACAAAGAAACATGAGAAGATACAAGCAGAGAAGTATAAAAGAAGTTAATGCCTGGAATTCCTCAAAAGAGACGAGTCCAGAAGAAGAAGAAAAGGAAAAGATAGAAGAATTTAAAGAATGGCATTCCTCATATGAGACGAGCCCAGAAAAGGAAAGGATAGAAGAAATTAAAGAATGGATTTCCTCAAAAGAGAGAAGTTTAGAAGAAGAAAAAGAAAAGAGAAAGGAAGAAAAGGAAAGAAAGTTAAAAGAAGACAGTCATACATGGGATGTATGGAATCCAGGGAGCATAAACGAAAAGCGAGATGATAAGTTAGAAACAACTGTATTTGAAGAAGAAGTGTATGCAAACGAGGACACCGAATACGCGGTAAATATATGTAAACAAGATAAGGAGAACGAAGGAGAACTAATTTGCGGAGAAGGACAAGAAAAGGAGATGCGTTTGATGTTAAAAAACTACGAAAATTTAATAAACGAAGAAAATAGAGTGGCCAGAAATTACGAGCATACATTTGAGGTGAAAAATTTGGGAAGTTTTCGTTCAAAAACATACCCCATCCCGTATAAATATCGGCAAGACGTGAAAAGAGAAATCGAGAAAATGTTGGAAGATCAGATTATAGAGAGATGTGTTTCACCCTATGTCAATCCAATAGTGATAGTGAAGAAAAGCAGTGGAGATTTAAGGCTATGTTTAGATGCGAGAAACATCAACCAGCATACAGTATCCCAATATGAATCACCATTAAATATTGAGGCTATTTTTGGAAGAATAACTGGGTCACATATTTTTTCCAAAATTGATTTAAAACATAGTTTTTGGTTGATTTCATTAGCAGAAAAATGCCGAAATTATACAGCTTTTTCAATTGATGGGATAGTATATCGTTTCAAGGTAGTTCCTTTTGGATTGCAAAGTGCATGCGCAGCACTGGTGAGAGCTCTGCACACCATTCTCAACCGTCATGAAGATTTTATTGTCCACTATATAGACGATTTATTGATTTTTTCTCCGGATACGCAAAGTCATTTGAAACACATTAAATTGGTGCTGGAAGAATTGGATCAGGCTGGTTTGAAACTAAACATAGAAAAATGCCAATTTTTTCAAAAGGAAGTAGTGTATTTGGGGTTTAAACTGGACACGAGCGGAATTACTTTAGCGGAAGACCGAGTAAATTTAATAAATGATTATCCGAGACCGAAAAATTTGAAAACTTTGAGAGGTTTTCTCGGAATGGTGAATTACTTTAAAAAACTAATCCCAGATATAAGCGAGAAACAAATACCGCTAATTAAATTACTAAAAAAAGGAGTTAGATGGAATTGGAAGGAAGAACAAGAAAAAGCTTTCTTAAGATTAAAAGAAGAGTTCTCCAAAGAAATCAAGGTGTATCATCCTATTTACCACCAACCATTTATTCTGAGAACCGATGCTTCAATTCAAAAATTTGCTGGGGTTTTATCACAAATACAGAATGAACAGGAAGTTCCGATATGTTTTATTTCTCGAGTAACGAAAACGCATGAAAGAAAATATAGCGTTACTGAACTCGAATTCGCGAGTGTATTATTTTGTGTTGAGAAGCTACGATTCTACCTATTAGGAGCGAAATTTACAATCGAGACGGATCATGCCGCTTTAGTCCACATCATGAAGAATCGATTAGTAAATAACAGAATACATCGAGGAATTTTGTTACTACAAGAGTACGATTTTGAATTCAAGTACATCAGAGGAAAGGACAATATCATAGCCGATGCTTTAACCCGGGATGAAGAAACAGGAAAGAAGGATACGATTGAATTGCATGTAGGTTTAAACCGATTGGCACAAGAAGACGGTATTTTCTCGCTTAATGAAATAAAAAGGAATCAAGAAAGTTTGGAGGAAAAGGATAAAAGAAGAGCAGAAAGAGAAGACGATATTTTCTTTAAAAGAATTGAAGGAAAAGAATTATATTTGGTGACACCAACACTGGCCGAGAAACTGATGGAAAACCTACATGTAAATAACGGACATATTGGAGCCCGGAAAGTATGGTTAGTTTTCCGTGAAAATTATATTTGTCGACAAGATTATTGTATAGCTAAGAAGATGACCCAAAAGTGCAGTAAATGTCAAAGATATAAAAGTAAGAATTACAAAAATGAAAATGTTGCCAAAAACATCGTATCCCGAAACAAATTGGACATCGTAGCAATCGATATGTTGAGTGATTTAATCATAACAAATCAACGAAATAAACACATCCTGGTAATGGTAGATGTATTTTCAAAATATGTGAAATTGTATAGTTGTCGCACGACAAAAGGAGTCGAAATATTGAGAAAAATTGACGATTTCATAGATTCCGTAGGAACGCCAAGGAGGATTGTATTGGACAACGCGACGTATTTTGGAAACGATCGTTTAAAAGGACAGCTGAGGGAAAGAGGAATAGAGACAAATTTTGTCAGCATTCGTCACCCTCAGAGCAATCCGTCGGAAAGATTTATCCAAGAGGTAACAAAATTTCTTCGTATTGCTACAGATGGACAACATAATCGATGGGACAGAAAAATAACAGAAATAGAAAAATATTTAAATACGATCCCCAGCACGGTGACAAAAGAAACCCCGGAATATGTTATGAAAGGAATAATGCCAGAGAGGCCGTGGGAAGATACAAACATCCGAGAATATCAACAAGTTTTGGAATTGGTGCGGAGAAGACTGCAAAGAAGTAATGAGAAATACGTCCAAAGACAGGACCGTAACAGAAAAAGAAGGCCTGTCACTTTTCAGGTTGGCGAAAAGGTGCTGGTGAGAGCTCTGAGAGTATCCAACATCACCAACAATGTTTGTGCTAAGCTAATGCCGGTGTTTGAGGGTCCATATATCGTAAATAATGAAAACGGTGTAAATAGTTATGTCCTGAGACATATGGATTCTGAAAGAATCAGAGGAATTTTCAATATTCACGATGTATACAAATATCATGAATAGAAAACGAAAAGGTTTTTTTTTTTTAAGTAGAAATAAAATTTTTGATTTAAGGAATTTGGGTAATCTCATTAGTTTGAAATTAAGTGTTGACGCGAGAAAATTTGTTGCATATGCGGAAAATTTTCATCTTTTCACCAGGCGGGGAGTTAATAAGATCCCCAAATTTGTAGATAAAATTAAAATTAGAAAGACCATTAAAAAATTCGAGAACACCCTGTATATAGAAATAGTTTAGTTGTACATGAGTGGTTTCCGAATAAGTGAATAAGTGATTTGGACAGTTTTCTCCAATAAAAAAAGACAATACGGTTTGGACATAAGCAGTTAGATTTAGTACACAACTATTTGAAATTTTCAGTTATAATAGATTAGAAAGTAATAAGTAAGGATTATTGGTTATTGAGTTTTCTCCTTTATAAAAGTTAAAAAAGAATTCAAGGTCCTTTGAAAGAAAGTATTTTAACGTGAAGTAATTTTTGGAAAAACAAAAAAAAAATTTATGAACTAAGAATCCGATGATGCGTTGGATGACAGGGAACTGTCAAGGGAACTGTCAAAATAACGGTGAAACTGGAATGCGAATTTTGGAGATGCTCCTAAAAAATATTAATTTTTAGTGGTTTTCTGATATTGTAGAAAAGATATTGTAATTGAGAATTTATAAGAAGTAGTGTTTAGTTTTTTGTGTGGAAAATTAAGCAGCCATTGTGGTAAGCAGAGACGAATGCCAGTAGAAATAGAGGCATTACTGTGTAAGTACACACAGATATATTTTCGTTGTGTCTGAGAGGAAGCAGTTTGTTTATCTTGGAGTTTGGAGATTGTGGTAAAATCCAAGCAAAGGAACCAATAATTCTTATATTAATTAAATTAATAATTAAAATTTTTATATTAAGAGATAGTTGATTAACCTTATTGATTATTAAGGGATGTGTGATTTGATGGATGATTGATTATATTTTTTTTATTATTCTATTTATAGTGTATGGTGTAAGATTTATCCTCAACGGAATTTTCAATTAATTTGATATATTTTAAAATAAAGGACAATTGTTATAATATCAGAATTGATTGTCTAGTATTTCTTTTTTCTTTTTGTTTATCTTTCTTAAATGGAACTAGCAGAAGATACTTTGAAGCCACGTTTTAATAAAAAATTATATATAATAATTATTTTCAGCCCTGAGATATTTTTTGATTTTGATTTGTTTGATAAAGATAAACTTATTACTTTTCAGACTATATAAGTAGATTTACAATTATAAGCAAATCACAACAATATATATATATATATATATATATATATATATATATATATATATATATATATATATATATATATATATATATATATAGTAAACTCTTAAATATTGGGGAACTCTGCAGGAAAGACTCTAATGTGTATCAATTGTTTCGCCGAACGTTTTCGCCAAAGAGAATTAATTTGGCTTCTTCAGGGCTGAAAGAGAATAAATTATAATTAGCTACCATATATTATCTATTAAAACATTATTGATCTTACCGTAACTTAGAATTGTAGAGTTAGAATATTAAAAAACTTAGCTAGTAACATAGTGGTGTTTTTTGTTACTATGTGCAAAAAAAGTTTTTTTTAAGGTTTGAAATGTATGGTAGCTTTGAACTTGACACGTAAAGGCTTACCCAAGGTTAATCGAAAAACCCAATGTAACTACAAGCCTTTATTATATTGCGTATTAAAAAAGCCATTAATATTGAATAAGAAAAAGAAAAAGAACGATTGAGAAAAAGAATTAAAATAAAAAAAAAATTTATTAAAATCCTTTGTAAAAGGTATATATTTAAAAACCTTTGAAATATTTATTTAAAAAAAATATTTTTAAATATATACCTTTTACAAAGGATTTTAATATTTTAATAATAATTTTAATAATATTTTTTTAATATATGGTATACAGCCAACTACAGGAACGTAGATTACTTGTGGAAATTAAAATAAAATAAAAAAAAATTGAAGAATATTCTCGAAAATTGTCTTTAGTACATTTTATAAATTCTCTGCCAAATTTGTTAATTCCATTTTACGTGAAATAATGGTGTTTCTTATGTAACTTAGTTTTGTAGAAAATCGCTAATTAAACTATGTAGTATTAAATACATGATATGTTGTAACATTAACCGAGAAAACCCGAGTAATCAGATACTTAACCAGAACAAAGTAGCAGAGTTAAAACGTCTGATGGTGGAAGTAGCACTACCGATTAATAGTTAACAGTGCTTTGGAATTAATTGTAATTATCGAAATTAATGGCTTCTTATGTACGCGTTCTTTTATAATTAAAGGAATCGAATAAACTTCTAACATTAAGGTGAATAATCTTTCATAATACCGAACTCCATTCTGGACTAAATTACTTTTTAATTTGTTTGTGCTTCTATAATGGATCGGTAGTAGCACAAACAGCTGAACAATGTATAGAAAAATAAGTTAGGCTGATGTGGGAAGTGACATACGTCCATATATGTTTCTTTAAAAAATATATAAAGAAATTGTTATGCGAATTTTAGACGCCGAAAACTTTTGTGTCAAATTGTATCCAAGAATGCCACCAATAGTGCTTAAAATATTGTATAAACTATAACAAAAAACTGAATGTAACGAATTATTTCATCCAAAAATCTAATACCAAATCATTAATGTGGTTCGGCAATTCTGCAACCGTATAAATTAGTAAATTTGAATAGAGATGGTCTAGATTATTGCGCCTAAACAAATCAGAAACGCCAGCAAGTCAAATTAATCAAGAATTTCTTAAAATATTAAGCAAATATGGTTTCAAAGTTTACACCGATGCCTCCAAAAACAAAGACGAAACTGGGATAGCAATTAGTCATCAGATTATACAGAAGCTTACAAATTACCTTCGTATACAACAACGTTCTCTGCTGAACTGTATGCGATACTAAAAGCACTAGTTCTGATAGTTAACAAAAATAAAAAGAGAAATATCATTATTACAGATTCTCTCAGCTTAATAATGACAATACCAACTCTACTGTAATCATCCACCACTCCTTCTCATTAAAAAGGAACTAAAAGATGCAAAAAATATGAACATCAAAGTTAATTTTATATGGTTACCGTCACATACTGGAATCGAAGGAAACGAGTTTGTAGACAAAATAGCAAAAAATGCATATACTAACCCAAACGCAGAAAAAAATACGAAATCTCTTATCTCAAATCGTAAAGGTCGAGGCGGAGAATATTATAAAGGGATATATTTCTTTAAAATCTAAATCTTTCTTTAACTTATTTCTATCATGTTTTCATTTCTTTTTTGTTTACTACTAGAATTAGAAGCTTTTTCTGCTTGTTTAATACGATATGGTGCATTGTTAACAACGAGTGTACTTCTTCTCTTTTCAAATTTTTCTTTTTCAGGGATCTCTGTTCCTTACTCTTCTTCGCCTTTTAGTTCTATCCATCGTGTCTTCTTCATTCAAATCTTTCTCTCCTAAATCCTCTGCCACACACTCATTTTATGCATGAAAATGCTATGAAAAATGCATCATCGTCCGGTCTATTAAAATTAATAAACTAAGGTTGCTAGGACACCTTGAAAAAATGGACACTGGAGACCCCCAAAGACAGATATTATATCAAGAGCCAGTAGGAACCAGGAAGAGAGGCAGGCCAAGATCTAGATTTAAAACTCAAGTCGAAGATGACTTCAGGAATCTAGGGGTCAGACATTGGAAAGCCAGGGCGAAAGATAGGGTGAAATGGAGACTAATTCTTGAACAGGCCAAAACCCACACAGGGTTGTAGAGCCAAAGATGATGATGAGTCAAGTACTCTGATGAATATTCCCTGGCGTTAGCAATGCTGTATAACATTTTTATCCCATCGGGTGTTTCCAGCTCTTCATACAACTTCATGCAGACGATCTTTCCTTAGCAGTAGCTACAGCGCGCCTTGCTACCTTGTATATATCCTTATCTTTGTCTCTTTTAGACTTGTGTTACCTCTTTCCAGCTTCTTTCTTCTCCCTGTTGTACTTCCTCTTTTCTCTACCAAGGTTATTTGTCTCTAGGAGGCCCTTAACGAGATGTTTTTCCTAGTACTTCCTCTCCCACTCGTACCACAACTTTTCTGTTGGTTTCCCACTAGCCGTTTGCCGTATCTTGTTCTTCATACTCTTCCGGCACTCTTTTCTTAAAGGCTGTTACCAAATTCTTTTCTTTTAACTTCCACTACCTTATTTTCTGTTATTCTACTTGCTTCTTTTTCGCCTCACCTTTGTCTCCGTATTCACTATCACCACAGTCGATGTTGACTAGCTATATATACACTCACCCTTTTTCATTTTACAATTAGTAACCTTTTTTAGCTGACTTTTTACACAGCAACTATCGTCAACAACGGTAACACTATTGGTTAACACTTTTTATTTATGATTTCCATCTTAGATAGGTGGACCTTTCACAAAAACCATTCTCATTGTGAGCACCAACAATTATAAACATTTGTCCCTTGAACGCGGCTTTTCAAAAACTTTCTGTGCTTGCATCACTCCAATTATATTCTTTAGTGTGACTAAAATACAAATAGGTTTCATTGATTAAAACAATTGTTCTATTTTTGGCTCAGTATCTTTTAATTCTACGTAAATAATTTAGTCGCAATTTTCATTGAAATGCGACGATTGGTTCTGATTTTTTCCAAAGAAAACCTAAATTATAAGTTTTTTCACACAGATGAGTGTCTTGCGTAGTCTTCTTGAATTTATTTCTTTTACGTTAACGTCTAGATGAAGTTCTTTGTTCTTGGTAGCCCTTCCGATACACATCCGTATCAAATTAACTAGTTTTTTTTGGAAAGCCAAGTTCTTGCATCGCTGTCCACAGTCTACCCCTGTATACTCCATCAAATGCCTGTTTAAAATCTATGAATATCTGATAAAGCTTACGATTAAACTCGCAGGATTTTTCCATTACCTGTTTTATTTTAAATGTCTGGTCAATTGTCCGCCCGGTCTAAATCCGCATTGATAATGCCCAACAATTTCTTCTATAGATGGAATTTAGGAGTGATATTCTCTGCTAGTTAATACATTGCTTTTTGTTTCTTTTTGTGGATTCTTACAATAACCTCTTCTTTCCATTCATCTGGCAATGTTTCTTTTCGCCAAATGTCCGCTGTCGTTTTGAAGGAAGTTTTCTGTTCTTGCTTGTGCTTGGTACTCGGACTTAATCGCTGAAACTTCGTTAAAGAATGTCTTACTTGGTTCTTCTTCCGAGTTTTTTCTATAACTCTGCTTATTTGTTCCTGGTATTGCTTCTTTTTCTTTTTTATTAGTTTTCTTGTCTCTGTTCTTGTCTCTCTCTGTTTATACCTTTCACTGTTGTACGAGGGATTTTGTAGCATGTTCCTTCTAGCCATGTTTCTTTCTTTTATAGATTTTAGGCAATTTTCATCACTTTATTTTTTGCAAATCTCTTTTTCTGTCCTAATATTTCATCTGATACGATTGTCAAAGTTTTTTTTTATATTTTTCCAAGCACTCTATGTTTTGCAGATTTATACAGAGTTTTCCAATGACATCCTGTATTTTATAACTAAATTCTTTTGCTCTAGTTATTTTTTTGAAATTTGGTGTATCCCAAAAGCATGTCACTACTCGGCATTACATAACAGAATCGGTAGCTTTGAGGTGATTAAGATGGTTTCCATTATTGAGAACTTGAATATTTAAATGTTAACATGAAAACTTAGGTTAACACGATAAACAAGGTAATTTGAAACTGTTTATTCACTAGTCATAAACAATAATAAAAAATGAAATGTTAATGCCTGCTTATAATAATCAGCAGCAGTCACTGAATATCAAGAACTTGTTTTAATTGATCCATAATTACAGAAGAACTGTACATACATAGAGGATTATTAATTTAATATTCATAATTAAAGATACTTGCTTGTGGAACTAAAATGTATATTCACGAATACAAAATGATTTTGAAATTGTTTACTTGAAATATGACGACAAATACTTTATATAAATATGTCAATGAAATAATGCATTGCTAGTTTATATTTAACGAGACTGCATTATACGGTATCATGTTAATTAGTCGTAAAAAGTTTCAAGAGAAAATCTTAACTATTGTTCAAAAAGGAACAAGCATTGATATACCAAATATTAGTAATTTAATTTAATTTAGTACCAAATATTCATAAACGTCAGAAGTAGGTATAACGTAACATAAAATGCGATTATATTTCGAGCTGAATATAATATATATATATATATATATATATATATATATATATATATATATATATATATATATATATATAGTAAACTCTTAAATATTGGGGAAATCTGCAAGAAAGACTCTAATGTGTATCAATTGTTTCGCCGAACGTTTTCGCCAAAGAGAATTAATTTGGCTTCTTCAGGGCTGAAAGAGAATAAATTATAATTAGCTACCATATATTATCTATTAAAACATTATTGATCTTACCGTAACTTAGAATTGTAGAGTTAGAATATTAAAAAACTTTGCTAGTAACATAGTGGTGTTTTTTGTTACTATGTGCAAAAAAAGTTTTTTTATAAGGTTCGAAATGTATGGTAGCTTTGAACTTGACACGTAAAGGCTTACCCAAGGTTAATCGAAAAACCCAATGTAACTACATTTAAAAGGAGGTAATTCTTTGAATTGTCGGCAATAACAAAATTTTTGATTTTCAGACAGTTAAAAGTGAGGTTCTGTTTGAGCCAGAACGCAAGCGCTGACAACTTCATTATTAGTTCGTATGAATCTTTATGTCGTTAAGGTTCATTGGTAAAAAACGAATGAATTTAAATCCCAGTAAAGGGAAATATTATTTTGATTTTCTTTATTTAATTATATTATATTGTTCCTGTACTATTGAATCTTATTGAGATGTATCTAAGAAAAGCAAGGGAATGTTATATATTTTTTGTTAATGAAAATTAATTATAAAGGTATGTTAATTGTTAATGGATATATCAGTCAAGTTAGTTATCTGTGATATAGTATTGTTCTTGGTATCTGATTTAAGTAACAGGTGGTATATATCGCTTAGATTCTTGATGTCACTCTTAACATTAATGGAGAAATCGTTAAGGGAAATATAAGACATTTCAATGAACTCTCTTTTAGATTTATTGTTCTCACGGTGGAGAATTGTGGTGTTGGTATAGTCCATGAGATGACCAGTGGAATGGACATGTTTGGCTAATGCACAACGGTCAGGGTGAAGTCGAGAATCACTTTTGTGTAGTGTAATACGTGATTTCAATAATTGAGATGTTTGACCGATGTAGGAATTGTTGCAAGAGAGACATGGAATGTTGTAGACAATATTACTAAGCCTATCTATGGGAGTCTTATCTTTTATCTTAGAATAAAGATTATTAATTGTTAGGGCTGATCTACAAGCCACATTAAGTTTAATGTTGTTATTATTATTGCCAAAGCTATTTTCAACACTTTTCAGAATCCTTGTTAACCCCGGAGTGATATCTCTGAAATATGGTAATGAAAAATATTTGTTTATAGGAGTATCCGAGACTGGGTTCCCACTTAAGACATCAGGATCAGCATTGTTAGTCGCGAAGGAAGGTGAAATATCTTCGTCATGGATAGTATTAAACAAAATCTTATTAACTAATGGTGTTGGATAAGCGTTTGAAATAAAAAGTTTCTGTAGGATTTGTAGGTTTTTTGTATGAAATGAAGGATCTGATAGTTTTGTTACTCTATTTTTCATCTGTTTAATTAAGTTGACTTTGGTAGAATTATTATGGTATGAGTTGTAGTTAAGGTATCTACCAGAATGGGTCGGTTTTTGATACCAATCTATTTTGATGTTGTTGGTTTCCCTGATCATCCTTATGTCGAGAAAGGGGACGGACCAATTACCATCTTCCTTCTCTATAGTGAACTGGATGTAGGGGTCATAACCATTAAAAGTATCTAATAGTTCATCTACCTTGTCATTGGGTATAGCCAAAATGATATCATCAACATATTTTTTAATAAATGGAATATTAAAGGATAGTAAAGGAATGACTGAGTCTAATACATAATCCATAACGTAAGTTGCAATGATAGGAGAAATCTTAGCTCCCATAGGGGTACCGAAAGTTTGTTGATAGAATTTATCATTAAATGAGAAGTAAGTGTTGTTAAAGAGAAATTCGACGATGCTGATGAATCTGTCGTAAGACATGGAACAACAACCTCTAATACGGTCCCAGTTGATCTCTATTGATGTCAAACATATTCTTAGATGAACATTGCTGAATAAGGATACAACGTCAAGGCTAACGAGGACATAATTTGATGGTAGTATGTAGCCATTATATTTATTTACCATCTCAAAAGAATCTTTAATGTAATATTGACTTTCATAATTATATGCATTAGTAAGTATGTCTGTAACAAAAGCTGAGATATTTTCAGTGGGTGTTCCAATGGAAGCTACTATGGGACGAACCGATAGTGTTGGTTTGTGGATTTTTGGCAAAGCATAAAACTTTGCAATGTTCCCATTATATGTTGTTAGTTTTTTCTTTGTGTTACGGTCAATCTCATTGGATGAGGCTAAGGATGCGATTAATGTATTGCATTTCCTTTGCAGAGAAGAAGTGGGATTGGATGTAAGTGAAACATAAGATCTATCATTATCTATAAGAGAAGAACACAGTTGTAAGTAGTGAGTTCTTTCTAAGATGACTGTAACATTACCTTTGTCTGCTTTTGTTACTAAGAGCTCAGGATTGTATTTAAGAAATTTTTTAGTTTTAGTATATAAGTTATGAAAAAAAGTATTAGATGATTTAGAAGTATTCAAAATGTGATTAGTGATAATGTTGGTGGTTCTTGATCGGATTAAGTTTTGTTCTAATTCAGATGGCAATGAAGAAATTATGTATTCTAAGTCTGCTAAAAGTGTTTTTACTTGAAAATCTTTTCCTAACTTTGGTTCGATGCTAAATTTATTTCCTAATGCCAAGAAACCTAGAATATCATCAGGAATAGTTGTGGTAGATAAATTTTTAATCCATTTTGGATCAGTTTTAAGAACAGATTTACAACAGGACTGATATAGTGAGTTAATTTTTTTGATATTGTCTGATTTAATTGAATAAAATATTTTATTATATCTAATAGATTGAATATGTGAAAATTGCATCCAATCATATTCCGAGGTTGATTTCGAACCTTATAAAAAAACTTTTTTTGCACATAGTAACAAAAAACACCACTATGTTACTAGCAAAGTTTTTTAATATTCTAACTCTACAATTCTAAGTTACGGTAAGATCAATAATGTTTTAATAGATAATATATGGTAGCTAATTATAATTTATTCTCTTTCAGCCCTGAAGAAGCCAAATTAATTCTCTTTGGCGAAAACGTTCGGCGAAACAATTGATACACATTAGAGTCTTTCTTGCAGATTTCCCCAATATTTAAGAGTTTACTATTTAACTAATCTGCAAAGATTAAATTTCTTTTCTATATATATATATATATATATATATATATATATATATATATATATATATATATATATATTAAACATGCAATTTATAATATCTAAAGAAGGCACTACCAAAAGAGACATCGAAAACAGAACGCAGCAGGGAAAAAAGCGGTAAACATTCTAAAGTCTCTACTGTGGTCTAAAGATATTAAACAAGAATCGTAATTGACAATCTATCGAACCTTGGTAGAACCTATTATGACTTATATGAGTCAGAAGTTTGGCAGATCACTAAAAAAGATAGAAAAATAATAGAAGTAGCAGAAATGGATTTTCTAAGGAGAGCGTGTGGTGTATCCAAAAAAGATCATATCAGAAATGAAGATATTAGAAAGAGGACAAATACTTTATATTCCAGTGTAGACAGAATTGAAACGGGACAACTAGTGTGGTACGGTCACGTGAAGCGAATGAATGAAGATAGATGGCCAAAGAAAGCTTTAAATTACATACCACAAAAAAGAAGAAGAAGAGAAAGGCCTTCAATTGCCTGAGAAGATAATGTACGGCACATAATGAGAGATAGAGCCATCAAAGAAGATGTCAGTCCATCTAGTTGGTGGGCGTCCTGTGCTCCGTATTGCTTCTTGCGTTGGTCTCCACTCTAAAATCTAAAAACGTTTTGTTCATCGGTTGTCTGATAATCTGACGACGTGTCCTGCTCAATTCCATTTTAACGATGCGGTTTTTTCGACTGCGTCTGTTGTTTTTGTTCTGCGACGTATTTCTTCGTTTGGGATTCGGTCTCTCAGAGAGAAACTTAAAATCTGGCGTTCCATAGCCATCTGAGCCACGCGAATCTTATTAACTACCTTTTTTGTTAGTGTTAAGGTTTCCGCTACATAAGTGAGTACAAGTAACACACATTGGTCAAAGATTTTCCTTTTGAGGAATATGGGTAGATCCGATTTAAATACATAGTTTAATTTTCCAAACGCTACCCAGGCTAATCCTATGCGACGTGGGAGCTCACATGTCTGGTTATCTCTGTCCAACCGAATTTCATGTCTTAGGTACTTTACGATGTAATCTGCACAATAACTCTTCCATCAACAGCAATATTGCGATTTAGCACTAGATTAGTCAGTATTTGCGTCTTGTTCATATTAACCTTTAGTCCGACTTCCAAGGAAACGTGATATAATTTTTCAAACATTATTATTGTATCATCCATTCGATCGGCTATAAGAACGAGGTCATCTGCAAATCTCAAATGACTGAGCCTCTCTCCATTTATGTTTATACCATGGTCGTTTAGATGTGCCTTCTTATAAGTATGTTTTAAAAGTGAATAGCTTTGGAGAGACTATGTCTCCTTGCCGTACTCCTCGTTTTATACAGAATTTATTTGTTTCTTGTTCAGATAGTCTTACGCTAGCTGTGGCATTTTGGTAGATATATTTGATTTTGTTAGTGTAGCGATGGTCTATTCGGCATTCTGTCAATGCTTTTAACATTTTCTGATAGCTTATGGTATCCAATGCTTTGCACTGATATTCGACAAATATCAGTGCCAATGGTTTGTTATATTCTGTAGACTTCTCTATCAGGTTCTTACTAAGTGGCGTTAGTGCTGTATCTGGATCTAAATCCAGCTTGTTCTCTAGGCTGATAGAAGACTAATTTAGCGTCCAGTCTTTTTTGATAATTTTTGTGAAAAGTTTATATATGTGTGAAAAAAAAACTGATAGGCTGTTATGTCTCCTTGCTTGTGTAATAAAGTAATAACTGCATTATTCCAATGAGAAGTAATTTTCCCTAGGGAGATGCATTCGGTGATAAGCTTGACCGAAGCCTGGAAAATTTTATTTCTACCTAGTTTGATCGTTTCGATCACTACTCTGTCATTGCCAGGAGATTTGTTTTTTTTTCATTTCTCAAAATTCCGTTTTGATTTCGTATGGAGTTATTTCTGGCATTAATTCTGATCCCTGCTTTGTGATTTTGGGCAGGGGCTGATCTTGCCTTTCGTCGGTGCTCTCATACATTTCGCGATAAAAGGATTCTTAAGGATTCTTAAGGATTTTGGTTCTATCAGTAGTAATGTTTCAATCTTTGTTTTTTATTTTGTGCATATTTTTATTGCCTATGTTGTTTGTGTTTCGTCTCAAAACTTTTAAACTTACATTTATTTTGAATTATTAATTAATGAAACAAAAATTTTTTTGGGCTTGCTCAAATTGATAAATAATCTCAGAGTTTTACGTCATTTAATCACAGAAATGCAAAACCAATACTCAGAGGAAGCTTAGGCATAAATAGAATTCAAAAATAAAATATAACCGTATAAAAAAATCTTTCCACCAAAGAAATAAACACAAATTTTAATGACAACATAAATTGCAAAAAACAAACAATCTATGAAAAGAGTAAGTCATTAAATATAAAAAGGCATATAAAAAATACCGCAAGTTTTTTTAAAATAACAAGTTACCCAGTATAGATATATTAGTGAATTATGGTTGCAAGAAATAATTTAACAATATTACGAAATTGTTTATGTAAAAATTCCTGTCAAAATACACTGGAGTCTTTATGTGTCGATGAAACAGAAGCCCTCACAATGAAGAATATTGTTAGAAAGAAATCTAGAGGTATATCTGAATACCTTGGAACAATTGTTATATACGATGTCGACTACTATTACTACTAGTATTATTCGCTTGTCGTTACTTCTGGTATTGGTCTTGTGAGATCGAAAATAATCTGCCCTACTCCGTAGAAGTAGTCTCACATCTGTTTTAAGCAGCTATCCCAGTGTTCCCTGTTTTATTTTTGTGGTTTAAGTATTTGTTTCATTTCAATTTTAGATTCATTAATAGTGGTTTCCTGTTGTGTTCTGTATTGAATAAAGGCTTTCTTATTTTCTTCGCGTTTTATCTTCACTTCCTTCCTAAATCATAGGGGTTTCTTTTTTGATATGTTCGTTACTTTTCTCTCGCCAAATGCTTCTGCTACTGCGTTAATTATGATTTAAGTTCTTCATTTTCGGGTCTTATTTAGTTTTTTATTCGAGCGGTAAAATCTAGTATTAACATCTTCTCTCTGACTTCATCTATTACTTGTAATTATTCATTAAATGTATTTCTTATTGTTTGAGGCTTGTTATTTTCTGAGCTGTATACTCCGATGATGTTCAAGTCTTTCTTTCCCATTCTTATATCTATTGCTATAATTCGTGTTGATAGGTATTGGCACTTTGGTCTGATTTTTGTATCTTTGGTGTATTATTAAGGCTACAACGTGTTTGGCTCTATCTTCTTTTACTGCTCCACTATAGATTAGTATATATTCACCTAATTTTGATTGATTTGATTTTTTTTTGTTTTTTGCATATATCTATTTGTTTCTCATTCAGCATTTGGGTTATTTTTTGTCATCTTGTTTTTACCGATCTAATGTTGCATGTGGTATTTCAAGTTTACTCTAATCATCCTCCACATTTTATCCTGGGTTGGGAATGGCCGTTGTACTTGCAGAGCTACAAACAGACCGTTTAGTATTATTAAAGACCAATTTTAAAGACTTTTATCCGAAAATATATTTAATATGCTTGAATTTTAATTATAAGTCAGATAAATTTTAATAGTTTTCCTCTAGGAGTCCCAAAAATTTGAAAGTATGAATATTTTTCTTATTATCTTCGATATGATGTATAAAATTATCACGATATTTCATATAAATAATTTAATGAAGCACGTTTTCTACTTGTTAGGTTTAATGGTAAGGTTAAATAAATAAGATTTTATGGCACTAGTTAATAATTCCTTGCGAATAAGTACTATTTATATAAAAAAACCGAAAAGAAAATCGATGTTGTCAGGTTGGAAGACTGCTTTTTTGATTTGTTTGGCTGAGAGCAGTAACACTTTGAGTTTTAACTTGTTTTAAAAATACATTCTTTCAGAGTAGTCGTACATCCCCGATATTCGATTTGAAAGGGTTGTTTCACAAGGCCTTCACAGCGAAGGGAGGCGGGAGAGTAGAAACAGAGCGGCCGTAGGGATGAAAATTAATGTTATGCAATTCTAGGAAGGTGGGAGACTAAATGTAATTAATTATCTGTGCTAGTAATGACTCTGACTGATGAGGTGTTCGGGTAAAGGGGGCAAAGAGGGTGTGAAGAAACGATAATCGATCGACCAAATGCCAAGGCCCCTTTGGCCCCCTTCAACGAGCTGTGGGGGAAGAACAATTTCTCCCCGCGGCTGATGAATTTATTTCAAATTATATTTAAATGTAAAACAGTTACCTTAAACTAATCGTTTCGATCATCAATAGGAGTTCTATCAGACTTTTAAATTATTCTGATGAATACAGTGAAGTTATTCGACAAGAACAGCTAAGCAGTGGTTGTGTCATACAATGAAATTTTAAGAAGAAACTCAACTTACAATGATCGAAGATTCATGTATATACAGGGTATTAGGTAGGTCGATGGAAAGTTTTTAAGGAATAATAGGGGACGCCATTTGCAAAATTTTTGCTCATAATGTATCGCTCAAACTGTTAAGGTTTCCGGAATAAAGTTAAATTTGTTAATATTCGCAAATAAGGCTGCTCGTCTATTTGATTTTTAAAAATAATTATCTAGGCGAGATACTTCCCTGAAATACAAAATGCCTTACGTAGTACTTGCTCAGATTGCAAAAACCCTTCGTTAAATCTTAATGCATTTTTAAAATAACCTTCATTTATGAAACGGGTAAGAAAGGTAAAACACAACAACGATACATCATGCTTTTTGCAACATTTATTATGCCTTATTAAGTATGTACATAAACTTCAGAAAACAGTCATTGTTGTTTAAAATGATCACCATTCCTAATGCACGCTCTTGCCCTGCGTCTTATTTCTGATGTGGTTACTTTTAACCTCAGTTCTGCCCTTATAATGTCAGCTGCTTCGATAATTCTTTCCATTAAATGAGCTCTAGTTCGGATTGGAACTTGATAAACAAGTTCTTTGAATCTGCTTCAGATGTGGTAGTCACACGGTGTTAAATCGGGCGATCTAGCAGGCCACAAAATCGGTCCAGTTCGTCTGATCTACCTATTGGGTTGTTGAACCAAGCCATAACAGCACGTGCACAATGTGCAGGGCATCCATCCTATTGGTACACCATTCTTTGACTTAGGGCGAGGGGTAAATCTTCTAAGAGTGGTGGTAATTAATTCTCTAGAAAGTCTAAGTACACTTGACTATTTAACCTGCCTGGCAAACAGTAAGGTCCTATTAACTCTCGTCCGATAACTCCTACCCAAACGTTGACACTAAATTTTTGCTGAAAAGACGTTTCTTTCGGTAGATGGGGATTGTCTTGTGCCCAGTAATGCAGGTTGTGAACATTTGTTATTCCTTCTCTATTAAAACTGGATTCATCAGTCCATAAAATACTTTTAACAAAATTGCCATCGTTGATGTCTGCATCTAACAAAAAGCGACAAAAATTTACCCTTCTAATTGGGTCACCGTCTTGAATACCTTGTACTGGTGTGTAATGATAAAGGTAGCGTCCATCGTTGTGCACTACCGACCAGACCTTCCATCGCGAGACGTTTAACTGTCGAGCAACCTTTCTGACGCTTGTGTAGGACCATTCGTAACAGCTTGCAAAATTTGGGCGTCTACACCAGGACCGTAACGTCCAAGATTAATACCGGAAACAGGATTGTTAACACTACCAGTTTCACTAATTCGTCGATATGTGTTAATAAAGACACTTACATCGGGAAGTCGCCGGTTATAGTAACGGCGCTGATATTCTCGACGTGCTGTAGATGCATTTTCATCACTCCAGCCATAGAGGAACAGAATTTCTGAGTACTCTGCATTCGAAAACAAAGTTATCACAACTAATCCATAAATCACGTTATGCACAGTCTGGTTGTTCACTCAAACAAAGTTCAAAATCATAAAGCACAAAAAACTCACAATAACCATGTTTATAAACCAAAATAAACCACTTCATAGCAGGTAGATTGTTTGTTAGCATAGCAGGTAGATTGTTTTTTGTTTGTTATGCGTTCGAAGAATGACGATAACTGATGGAAATTTTACCTACAATACTGACGAAGAGTCAGTATATAAAACATGTAAAAACCGTGCACAATTTTTTATCTAATCTTCAAACAAAAGAAACCTTAATTGAGTTATCTCCTTTTTAACCAAATCTATTTAATTTAATGCAAAATTGCTCTAATTATATTTCTTAAAGGAAAACAAATTTTATTTCTGTGTCAATTATCTAATTTTATTTTATTTTCAACTGATTTTATTTTTACCTGTGAAACTCTACTCTTTAAATCAATTAATTTATAACTCGTAAGAATTTATGGATAAAGAATTTTTGTCCCAATAACTGCGATTTGATATGAGTTTCAAAACATATATGGTACAAAAACAACGCTTATGTCACAAATAATTTGACTGACCTTTAATGTAATCTCCGCTATGTTTTCGGACAGACACCTATTGATTCTCCTGATTATGTTTCCAGAAAGCTGTCTAAATTCTCCAACACATGTTTCTCTCCTGCCCCCTTCCAACATTGTTACGAAAAACAGCACTCGTTCAGATTCTCTCCACAAATCAAATCTCGACTGGGTGTCCCGTGCAAATCTTATATAATTTTTCTTTTGTTGACTTACAGAATTTGGAATCTTTTCGGACACATGGAGTTTGGTATTCTCGACTTGGTCTCGGTTCGCCTTCCACTATTCTGCAATCACCAACTTAATCCTCAAAACAACACAACTTGTACTTATCTTTTAACACACTGTTTTCAAACTGGGCTGCTCGTTCTGGCTGGTAAAAACACAATGCTCGAAATTTTGTCGTTTAATTTTAACATTGACTATCTATCTGCTTCCCTCGTTTCCCATAGCCAATCATACACATTCATTCCTTCTATCTTTTTTTCGAAAATCATTACTTTAATTTTTAAGAAATCAAGCGTATTGTACACACTCGGTTTTTCGCTAAATTTATAGAAGATAATCCGAATAACATTTCCTTTGTGTTTACAGCCAAATCCGTATTTGTAAAAACAACGTCTGGTTCGTACGATTACTTTCGAGGATAATCATACCAAAAGGCATCGTCTATTAAACATTAATTTGAAATTCTTATCTGATACAAAACCAAAACGTTTTGTTTATTAATCCTAAATTTCTAAGATATTTTACTTAAAAGCCTGTGTATAATTATTTTTAAGATTTTAAACAGTATTAAGTAATTTTCTAAAGAACCCGAAATGTTTTTCTACATTAATTGTTCTTAGAAACTAAATCACTACAAAAGTCCACTCTTCTTTGAAACCGCTTCTCAATTCTAAATCATTATATTTACAAATTTTTAACCTATACAGGGTCTTGCAAATTTATGTTCTCGTGATATTTTGTATACAAATATTTATTTTATTATTGACCTACTTTAGAACTACAACAACTCAACTTACAATGATCGAAGATTCACACGTGCTACAAGGTATGGATTAAATAACATTACTATAATATAATATTAAATAGTAATAAAATTATTTAAGCAAAGTACGGAAATTATGATGGCCACTAAAAATATTAAAATATTAAAATACTTAAATATTAAAAGCTCGAACAGTCTTTAAAGTAAAACAAAGACTCCACTGCAAAGTATGGAAAGATCTAATGTTATTTACTTCATATGTTGTAGCACGTGTGGTAAATATTACATCGATCAGACCTCACGTAACCTATCTCTTAGATTAACTTCTCATAAAAAAAATTTTAAGTCTTGTTCCTTGGCACAGCTTGTGATCAATAAGGATCATGATATCAGTTTCCAAGAAGTAAAAATTTTGGAAAGAAAAATTAATTTACGTAAAAGAGAATTTAAATAAATGGCTTAGATAAACAAATTAAATTGTATTAATAAGAGATCTGACATTGATAATTTAAAAATCACTTATAATAACAATATATAACAATATAGATTGTTTTTTCGTTAATTTCTGTCCCAACCTACCGAATTATTTTATCAGGCAAACGACATTTGAGTAATGTCAAATTAACATTAAATTGAAATTGTAATTTGTTTAATTTTTATTTTATTTAAATTCCTCAAGTTTATCGAAGTTATTGTATTAATATTATTAAGACCTCTTCTTTTAGTATTGTCAACCAAATTATGTTACATTCTGCTGATAGATTTGCTACAAATTTATTCCTCGATTGTTTAATTTTTCATGTCTGTTTACCTTATAATTGATATACAAAAAACTGTGTACCTATTTAGTTGCAAGTATCGTATACGTACTTATAAAATCAATTGAAACCAATTCAAATACTTGGGAGTAAACATCGTCAAAAGCAGGGAGTAACGAAGAAATACATTTCAAGTTTGACCAACAAAGATCAGCCACTAGACAGTTACACAGACTATTGTGGATAAAAAAATAAGAAAATGGAAATGAACTATTGGAGATGATATTGCCGGCTGACCAGACTTATAGGGTGAGGAACGAAGATATTTGGAGAAAAATGAAAATTGATCGAGACATAATCGACATAATTGAAGAAAAAGGACTAGACGGATGGTTATAGACACCTGCAGATAATGTCTGATATTAGATTAGACATAATTGAAGAAAAAAGATTAGACGGACGGTTATAGACACTTGCAGATAATGTCTGAAATTAGATGGCTAAAAAAGGTAGAAAAATGGACTTTGCCTACTAGACCTAGGTAGACCAAGACGGTCCTGGAGAAAAGATGTCTAAGATGTAATCATTACCAGATTTTTAAAAATTAAAGATTGCTTTGATAGAAAACGCTCGAAATTAGCATGCGAGAAATTGTAAAAAATCACCTATTGTATTATATACGTACCTAAGTCCTTATGATGGGTTCCAAAGTATTGATTGACAAGAAAGTCATTTCATTCAATCATTAGCAACTGGTTGCATGGTTGCACAACTGTCAGTTGCTATCAATAAGTCCTCGTAGACACTTTGTCTCAGGACTAGCAACCTCCAGTGGAGTCTTACGTTGCAATGTTATTAATTCCAATTGTAACTTAAACATCATATCATATAAGATCAAATAATATAACTTAAATCCAAATTAAAAACATTTAACGAATTTTTACCCAAGCTTAGTGGCTAAAAACATGTACATTTATTCTCTGTTCACAAATTGTTGAGAGCACGAAATATGCCTCAAACTCATAAAACGGTCGTAAATCATAGGCGTTCCTAAGTTGTTTATTCATTAAATAATAATATAATGTTTTAATACTGTTATATATAATATTGATAATATTTTAATAATATTAAAACTTTCACGACTAATGTTGGTTATTATATTATATTAATAAAAATAAGAATTTAACCTTTAACAATTTTGTAAATAAGAATACCTTATCTCTTTGGATATTTCAATACTAATCTTCGCGTTTAATCACTTTACTAGAAAACCTGAAATTCATATCCGAATGTACTATTCGTTGCAAGATAATTAAGATGGAATTCCCCAGATTTTTAATAGTATAATTATATTCGAAACTTAACTTGAAAGGGTGAAGTTATTACGAACGAAAACAATTTTTTTGTTTAGTACGTTTTTGATCGCATGTAATTTACGGCTCGTCGGTGTTTCCGCGTCTACGGCAGTAATTAGTGTCTCGAATATTTCTTTTGCGAATTATATGAAGTGCGTGAGTGATTTTTTATTCCATATACCTACGAACATATACGTACCTTTCGCTCGTGCTCGTTTTGTTGGATTGTTTGTGATGGCTTCATCATCAAGTTTTACACCGGTACTGTTGCGTACAGTCACCAAGTCTGTCTATTCACCAAGAGAGAAGACTATTGTCCTGAATGTTCACGATGCTCTGGTTTCTCAGAATCCCACAAACACTGTTCGCAACATAGTCAAAAGTTGTGCCAACATGACTGGCGTAGGAGAGTCAACTTTATATAGGTTCCTATCAGAAAGAAAAAAACACAAACCACGGTATAGCTAACCGAAACACAAACGAAAACTTAAAGAGAGGGAAAAAGCCTATTGAAATTGATGAATTTGCCAAAAATGGTATTCGAAGGAAAATTCATGGATTTTTTTTTTCAAAAAAGAAATACCAAACCTAAACAAAATTTTACAAGAAGTTAGAGACGACCCGGATTTGCCTCATATCGGACGAACTAAATTGTGGCAAGTTTTAAAAGAATTAAATTTCCGGTGGGAGAAATCAGACCGAAAATCACTTTTGATTGACCGGGAGGAGAAGATGATGTTGGAGAAGAAATTATCTAAGATTCATACGAAAATTCCGGGCTGAAGAAAGGCCCATCTTCTACCAGGATGAAACGTGGGTAAACTCAGGTCATACTCTAAAAAAAATTTGGTCAGATAAAAATATATTAAGCTCCAGGCAAGCCTTTATGGAAGGTTGGTCTACTGGTATCTCCCCACCTTCTGGTAAAGGCAGTAGATTAATAATTTCTCACATTGGCAGTGAAAAAGGATTTGTTAAGTATGGTTTGTTGGAATTTCATTCCAAAAGCACAAAAGACTATCATGAGGAGATGACAGCTGATGTTTTCGAAGAGTATTTTGAGCAAATGATTGAACACATACCACCAAATTCAATTATAGTATTAGATAATGCATCTTATCATTCACGACTAGTAAAAAGACTTCTAACGAATGCGTGGAAGAAACAGGATATTCTTGACTGGCTGCGGAATAAGTATCTGCCTTACGAAGATGGAATGGTAAAAGCAGAACTTTTAAAAATTGCCCGGCAACACAAATCTAAGTTCAAGAAATACGTAGTTGACAAAATGGCGGAAAGGCGAAACATCACAGTCTTTAGACTTCCACCCTATCACTGCGAAATAAATCCAATTGAACTCATTTGGGCACAAATGAAAAGTTATGTGGCTAGAAAAAATACGTCATATAAAATACAAGCTGTACGTGAATTGTTATACGAGTCTTTATAACATATTACAAAACAAAACTGGAAAGATGCAGTAAGACATGTAATAGAAGAAGAACAAAAAATGTGGGATCTTGATAACATAATTGATACGACCGTAGAGATTATTAACCCTCAAGACGACTCGGATTCCGAAGTTGATCCTATTTATTTTGAATTTGAATAGTTTTCTAATCGTAATTATATAAGGTAAGTAATAGTAGTTGTAATCGTAAGGTATTAAAGAGAAAAGGCGCAAAATGTCGCCTGTCAAAATCTTCAATGTGTTTTAAATGTATCCATTTTTTTTTTCAAATCCTGAGAAAACTAAAAAGCATTTTTGAAAAATTTAAAGGCAGAATGAAATATTTTTTAGAATAAATAAAAAGTTTCTTTTGCATGCAATATTTTCAATTAAAAATTATACTATATTTTCTCCTTTATTTTCACCCCTGTTAAATAACATATTAAAATAAACATTGTAGAAGTTTTCAGGGACTTTCTGCCCTGAGTAATAATGTAATCTTTCATTATGCGTTTAAATTTTTCAAAAATATTTATTAGTTTTCTCCGGATTCGAAAATAATGGATACATTTAAAACACATTGGAAATTTTGCCAGGCGACATTTGGCGCCTTTTTCCTTAATTAAATAAATGTATCTTTTACAAATGGCAAGAAACTTTTTATTTTTGAATAAAATAAATAAGTTTTATTAAAAAATACAATTTACATAATTACAATTGAAAAAATATATTTATTTAGTTAAAATAAATGTTTCAATCATATACTCTACGACACTGGTCGTTCATTTCTAACCATTCAAAATACTCCCGTAATAGGATTATAAGGTATTGTATTCCTTCAGATATAAGGTGGGTTAGTAGAAAACGTCTTAAACCGTCAGTTTTAGGTTGGTTTTTACTATTATATCGTATTACCTATCCTCTCTGTATTTCAGTTTTCTAATTAGGGTTAAACTTGTAGTGAGCTATCAACAAATTGTGAACCGTGTATAGATACACTGATGATGGAATATTAATTCCGAAAACGTTCTGTGATGTAGCCCGATAGGGTCTGTTAATTATATACCTTTTATAAAGGATTTTTAAATAAATTATTTGGTTATACACTCTTTTCAACAACATTTTTAAATAAATTTTGAAAACGATTTCCGGAGTGGAAATCAAAACGTCAAATTTTAGTTAAGTCAAAAATGTAATTTTAATTACAATCAATTGTGGCTTAATCCCATATAAATACAACATTTAACTTAGACATACTACAAAAAACAGTTTCAAAACCGTATTTTTAGCTAAATTTGACTAAATCCAAAAAGACCAAAAGCTTCTATCGAAATTTAGGTTTATGCAGGGGTGAAATTTTTATACCTACCAAAAGTTCAACAAATAATATTTTACCAATCCAAATAGACTGCGTTGATTATTCTATATATTTCCAAATTTATTGAACTAACGGTTGGAGTCATAGAACCGAGGATTTTCACGTACCTACACAATACAACAAAAACAAAACACGACGTTATACTCGAAAAAATCTCTCCCTAATTCGCCATTTAATACAAATAAAAAGTGGGTTTTGTGAGTGGATGTATTTTATGTAGCTTAGAATATAAACGAAGGGTTTAATTGTGACGTAAATCGAGAAATGCATTTAGAACTATTCGTGCGAAGTCTACGGAAGGGCGCGTAGTCACTGAAGGGCTTATTAAAGTTAAAAACAATAGATTTTTTAATTAAACACATGGCGCTGGCTTCACACATCGATTGAAGCAAATTCATTTACACAAAACTATAATTAAATTCCATTGAGACATTGGGAACGCATACCTGCTATTTTTAATTATTCAATAGCGCGAACAATACTTGGTTCTTACAAAGAATTCTCTACTGAAGGAAAACATATATTTTACTTATATATTGATAGATTTATTTAATAATTAAATTTTTCGCAATACAAAATAGCGTAAACAAGATTTGTATTTTAATATTTCTGACAGTTTTTATCGTCAAATGAAAAAAAAAAATTAAAAATCTACTGTAAAACATTAAAAATAGTTTTATAGTTCAGGGGCTTGGATTACTAATAAGAGCTGCTAGAAATAGAACAGTCACTGAAGGTTTTCACTCCGATTTCGTTGAACCTCCATAGATTTTCATGAAAATTGGTGAGTAGTTAGAGGATACCTTAAGAAACAAAAGTGATATGGTGTCAACTTGCTTAACCTGGGGGTGGATGCCATCCCTTCTCGGTGGTAGAAATTATTTTATTAAAAATAACCCCAGGAATCGATATAGGAACCAAATCTAAACAAAATTTATCTTATAAAGTTATTAAAATAAATCTATACTTTTTGAGTTATTAAAGATCAAAGATTTTTATTTTTGGTGAAAAAAATTCATGTTTTAAAGCGGTTTTTCATAAATAACTCAAAAACTATAAGTTTTTATATACAAAAGTTGTAATTGCCAAAATCGAAGCTAATAAAAAATTGAATAAATTCCTTGCTTGAAAAACCTTTTAATATTAATTCAAAGTGAGTTATAGGTAATTAAATGTATTTTTTTCTCGGTGAGTACTCAAATCTGAATATTCAAGCTTAAATAACGGGAAAACAATGCATTTCATAAAATATATTTATTGAACAATTTTCAAAGTACTCAGAAATACCTATAAAATGAGCTATAGAAGAAGTTGATAACATGATAATTAAGCAATTTATGATGAACATAAGAGGACCCTTTCGAATTTTTTTGGAAAAAGTGAAAAATAAAACATACGCCATTTAGACAAAAATTAAAATTTATAGTAATCCCTATAAGACTTTCTTTATTTTAGCATAAGTAATGACTTAAAAAATTTTGACCGGTTTATATTTTTGAAAAAAATTTTGTTATTTTAGATTCACATTGATAATTCTTAAAGTTTGGGTAAATTAGCTTCCAAAAATTTATTAAAAGATTAAAATGTTCGTCAGTTTTACATATTTCTGGTAAGAGTTTGTAAATTAAACCCTCTCTTTAGAAAGTAGGTACCCGGCAAATCCGTCGGCTATTGTTGTCGCAGCTGCTGCGTCTGTAGATGGTTCTGATAAGGACAATATGAATAAATTTGTAATGTACGTTATTTCCAAAAGTTAAAATTTTACAGTTTTAAGACACGACCTTCCCTCCCCTAGGGACTTGTGTTGGACGTTTTGTAATGTATTTTTAGTAGTACCATTCGACACTCAGTTCTGTAAACATGTATAGTAAGCAATAAATAGTTTTATGAAAATTCTCGTCGTATATTATTTTAACTTAATAAAATAATATTTTATAGCAAATATATCTCACGATAAACTCCTCCTGGTTCGTGACAATACTTAAAAAATGATAAAGAACAAAAGTTTTTTTTAAAAAAGATTTGCCATTTTTTTTTTATATTTTTGTAGGATAAAAAATAACTGAGATAAAAACATTTAAAAATTAAATTTTACTGCGAGAACCATGTAACCGAGGCCCATTAACCTTTTATCTTTTAAAATTTAAATTTAAAATAATATTGGCAATTACTGGAGATAGTGGGGAGCCTATTGGGATACCATTTATTTGTCTGTAGAATTGATTTTGGAATATGAAATAAGTATTAAACATACAATGTTTAATGAGAGATAAGTAATCCTGCTGGATACTGTATTTAGTTTTCAGAATATTTAGAGTTCTGTTTATAGGAATGTTTGTAGATAGTGAAACGGTATCGAAACTTACTAGAATATCTGACTGTGAGATAGGGTATTGTTTAAGAAGTTCGATAAAATTAAAAAGATGTTATAAAGTTTTGGCCAAGTACTTGTAGTAGTGTAGTAGGCCATATATTCGAGGTGTTCTGGAAGACTTTTCACGAGAAATTAGAGATTGCAGTCAATAGGAAAAGAGGTTTTATTGATAATGGCTAGAAGGAGTGTCTGCGATTACGGTGGCATTTGCTTTATCGGCGGGAAGAGTGACTAGATATGGATTTGACTAAAGTTCTTTCAGAGCTTTTTCTGAGATTGGCCAAAGTTTGGATAAGGGAATTCGGCTAATGAAATTCCTTTAGCAGACTGCACCCGATCTTATATAGGCCAAACAAATCGTAGAATCTAAAATAGGATTTCTGAACATTCAATTTCTGTTCACAATTCCGATTTAATTTCAGCTTTAGGTCATCTTCATACATTGAGCATCTTCATACAGCTCACAAAATTGATTTTGAAAACTCCAGAAGCATAGCGACGGTACAGTGATTTGTGTAGTAATGTCTGGAGGCTCAAGAGACTGAGACATTACTTAAAATAAGTTTATTTTTGACGTTTCGATTTCCTTTTTCTGAAATCGTTCTCAAAATACAAACATAAATTTTGTATTCTGATAACGATCGAAACGTCAAAAGTCATTTTATATTAAACTTATATTGCGGCTTATTCCCAACGAAACTAGTAATTGCAAAAGTATATATATTATCCAAGAAACTAATTATTAAAATATGGAATTATGTTAGCAAATAAAACACTTAAAAACAGAAGAACAAGATATAAAATATCTTACACCCTTTATTCTTACATTCAAAATATTTTGTATTAAGATTTGGTAAATTTGTTATTTAGCCGATTATCATCCGTACATCGGCCGCTTGCATCGACGACTCTTGTAAAAATAAATTTCATCCGCTTGCCATCGGGCATTGTACATCCGAAATGACGTCCAATTATGGCAGGCATTATTTAAATGCGCCGTAAAAATATAATATAGTGGTGATTTTTTCGGTAGGGCGGGTATTTTTATCTGTTCAGCTTCGACCGAACGTTCGAGGGCATTACTCATGCACCGGTGAGCCGGCAATTTTTACTTCCGAATAAATCATCATTATTGGCCGGTGTCGGACTTTTTTGCCTCCTGCCTCTGCCCCCAACATTCCCCGCTACTCTTTTCAACCAACTCCGTGCGTTTCGTTAAGCTGCATGCTTTGTTTATGCCTACGGTTTTCATTTGTTTTTGACGACGAGCTTGCCAAGATAATGCTATCGCGATGAATATATGTACGTTTGTTCATTTTTTTATAGAATTCATCCGAAGGACCAATTTTGTATGTCCAGATTTTTGCTACAATTAATGAGAAGGGATTTTTAAGAATCCTGAAAATTAATATACATTTTAGAACATATAAATCATGCCGGCATTTAAATCACTTCTTAGTAGATAACGAATAACATCATCAGGGAGCCCATAACGTCAACTGTACCCAATATTACACTTGCGTGCCAAATACCAGAGGTTTCGAAATTTTTTACGTGAGATTGAAATTTTCTATAACAATTAGAATACCGTTATTAGAAAAATCTAATGGCCTCCTGAATCGGTTAAAGAGAAATTAGTTTCATTAAAAACTACTGACTCTCCTGAATTCAAAATAGTTTGACCAATATTGTACAAGTTTATGTATGTGCAGAAAATTCCTACAGCATGTTTAACTGGAATTTCAACTTCATGAATATCTGGTATAGTAACACGAATATATAAGAGTGAAAATAAACTTCTTCCGGCTTATTATTGACCAGTTACAATTCCACAAACATCAACACAAATAATGGAAAGATTAATTGAAAATGAATTAGTGTCATTTCGATTAGAGCACAATATTATTGCACTCTCTTAACATGAGTTTCTACCCAATCGTTTAATTTTAATGATTATACTTTAGATTTTTATCAGTATAAACCAATCGATACCATATAAATTTTTAGAATATGGTGGAATTTATGTAGAGTTACTTTTGTGGATAGAATGTTTGTTAGAGAAATCTGTTTCTGTCAAAATGGAAGATAACCGCAACATTATACGTTTAGTGGCAAATGGAGTCACTCAGAATGGCGAATTACTATAGAAAAGCAAAATAATCACGGCTGCAACATTTTTTGTGACCATTTTTTATTATTTTCAAAGTTCATGTCAACATGATAGTCACCTCTACTAGATTTTGACAGAAAGCTTAAATAAGCCCATTTGGGTTTTTAATTTATATACCTTTTTTAAAGGATTTTTACTTTTGTGATACATGGTATACAGCCAGCTACAGGAACTTAGTTTCCTTGAGGATCTTAAATAAGCATTCGCAATAAAGCGATTATTATTGAAAACGTTAAGTGTTGGTTCTTTGGAAATAGGTTAAAGAAGTCCTTGATTTGACTGTTCATTCCAAAATTTTGAATGGTGCTCTATACTTTGTCTCAAAGTGACTAGTCTGTACAGGGTAAGATATGCAATGCTAACCTTATGAGAATTTCGCCAAAACGTTGCCAGTTTTATGTAGTGAGCGATGGCGTTCTCTATCGTGTATCTTTGAAAATAAACGGAATAAACCAGGAATTCTCAACAAGTCCTCACGTACAATTTTATGTAACTTACAAATATCGTTTGCTAATAATTTTACATAATACTATACATTATTTGTTTCTAATAGAAACTTATCAACTTTTAACTTTTATTAGTAGCAGTAGTATAATAAAATGTGCATTAAATAAACATTTGTTTCAAAGTTTAAAATAATTCCGGTAATTTCTACTAACTGCCAAATTTAAAATGTTATTTAGGTCCCTTCGGTGCTAATTACTGCCATAATGTGTAAGAAATTTGTAACTTTGGTTGATATCAACTGCAAATACTTTCTTCTAAGTTATTCAGTAATTAAGAAGCAATTAGAGTAATTCTTGTACAGAATATGTTTAAAAGCTTGATACATCTCGGGCCTTAATTAGTCTTTATTTGTTCTTCGGAGCGCGTAAACATATTCGAGTTACGATTATTTGTACAATCTTGGATGTACTGTTACTGTTTAGTTATTGTTATTATTTGTTGGTGGCTGTTGTTGCGATTTTCTGCTGGATTACAAAATCCGAGGAGCAGGCCCAAGAAGCGAAAGGTTGGTAATTCTCGTGACAACAAGTACGATGAAGGTGTCAGGGGCCAAATTCGTAGAATAGTTCATCAATTTTTTCGTGACAACATACCACCAACAATAAACACCATATTGGCTGTTGTAAATGTCGAAGAAACTTTGCACAACTTTTCACGGGTCACGCTACATCGCTTGCTGCGTGATATGGATTTTGTGTTTATAAAACGTGACAGAAATTTAATTTTGATTGAAAAACTAGTCTCGTGGCGTCATCGTTATTTACGCGCAATTCGTAAATACCGTGCAGAAGGATACAACATAGTGTATTTGGATAAATCATGGGTAAATATCGGGCACAGTGTGAAAAAAGAATGGGTTGATAAAACAATTACATCTCATCGCGATACTTTTGTTCGTGGTCTGACAACAGGATTAAAAGCTCCAACAGCTTGCGGTGCACTGTTCGTTTTATTGCACGCAGGATCTACCAGTGGATTTGTTGATGGAGCAGAGCTCACGTTTTTGGCAAAGAAAAATACTCAGGACTACCACGACGAAGTGGATGGACCGACCCTCGAAGATTGGTTCGAAAATAACTTAATGCTAAATTTGCCAGAAAAAACTATTGTGGTAATGAACAATGCCTCCTATCACAGCAGAAAGTCAGAACAAATTCCCAGCAGTTCAAAAAAATAATTACAAGAAAAATTTAAAAAAGATATTCAAGAATGGCTTCTGTCAAAGGACCTATTCTTTTAAGAAGACTACCTAAAATGCGAGTTACTTGATGTAGTCAAGGCCTTCAAAGCAAAATATGACAGGTACATAATAGAAGATATTGCCAAAAAGCACAATGTGAAGATTCTAAGGCTCCCAACCTATCACTGTGAACTCAATCCCATCGAAATGGTTTGGAGTGAGAAGTGAAACGGTATATAACTGGACGCAATGCGAATTTTAAAGAAGCTGGAATGAGAAATTTAACTACAGCAGCGTACCAGGCCATTACGCCAGAAAAATGGAAAAACTACGTAAACCACGTAATAGCAACAGAAAAAAAATGTGGGAAATTGACAACTTGTTGGAAGATATCGAACCAATTATTATAAATATAAATAACGGAGATAGTGTTGACAGTGACCATAATAATGATGATGATGATAGTGAAGAAACTAAATGTGACAGCGGTTGACAGAAAAAGGAACTAAATATAATGGTGTACAATTACGATTACTTACACACGAAATTAAATACAATGACTTCTTTTACTTTCAACTTATTTATTAATTTTATTTTCGGATATTTCTACGTTTTGTTACTGCCAACATATACAGTGCGGTTTTTAAAAGTCCTTCCCCCTTAACTTTTGAACGGAAAAATACATAAATAAAATGTTTCTTTATATTTTAGTTTTATTTTATTCGATTTTATTTAAATCTATAAACAAATGGTTTGTATCGCTAGCACATACTGGAAAATTAAAAACAAACTGCTTGTATGACATAAATAAAAGGCATTTCTTAATTTCTATTTTATTTTAATTTAACCCAAGTATGTTGTAGCAAATATTATTTATGTTGAGAAGGAAGTCAGGCAGGTTCGTTAGTGGGCATTAGTACTTAAGCTACCCTCAACACAAAAGATGGATTGGGCTAAGTAGTAAGAAGTGACGTTTATTTTAATACAAGTTTGCAAAGAAGTATGGCATCGATGTTGTGCATTTACCCTGTACAGACTAGTCACATTGAGACAATCTATAGTATATCTATATTCGTTTTACTTATTGTTAATAAGGACAGGTCACTTAAGGACTTAAGGATATTTTCGGGAAAAAATACAACTTAGAAGCATACTGTCCTAAGTTCATTTTTTTTGTAAAATTAGAATATTGCAAAAATTTTTAATTGGTGGATTATAATACTCTACCTTTACTACTAATTGCTTAAAAAAACTGGTTATTTATTATTTAGTATATCTGTAATAATTCTAAATATTCACTGAAAACCGTTAACTCGTTTTCCTATAGAAATTAATAAATTGTACTTAGGACAGGTTGTTTTCCAACATACAGAATTTCACCAATGATTTTAACACCTTCGCGACGATTATTTAACGCTATCTTAAAAACTGGTTTAGTGTAATCATTAAACAACATCAGTGACATAACACATCCCTGTCCGACATCACGCTTAATAGAACGTTTAGCTGAAACCCCTTGATCCACCTTAATACCAGCGGTCTGATTGTAGTTAAGATTTTTGAGCAATCTAATGTCATACGTATCCAGACCAACTGAGTCCAAGCATTAAAATAGTAGTATATGTGGTACAATACTCTATCAAAAGCTTTTTCGAAAGCTAACGTTAGCGTTTTTTTTTTTCATAGATATATTTTATTATTGTGGAATATCGATGATTTACTTCTCAGTTTGACAAAACCTAAAGGATCTTGATAGTTGACTATATCAAACACTTCCTTATAATCTACAAATATTACTCCACAGCTAAAATGATCATCACTAGTATTATCTTCTTCTTTTGTCCTCTCGAAAAAGTCTAGTGACATCATATCTGGATCGCATCCAGAATTTCAGTCAGTCAGAATTATCTGATTGTAAACTTCGCTTATAATATAATAAAAATTTAAACCAACAATTGTCTTACTAAAGTTATTTTTGTGGTTCACAGTGGTTTTTAGTGTTTTCTTTAACTCTGAATATTACATTGTAGATTTGTATTCCCCGCTAGTTTTTTCCTGTCATTTTTAATCTTTAATTATTTGTCTTTATATTTTTTTTCTAAAATGCTATTTGAAGTATAAATATTTTTTATAGTTCAAGTAATATTTGTACGGGGACAGTTTTAATCATTCTAAAGAGCAATAGTAAATGTGCATAGGTGGGTTATACCGTATAATCTATTCTAAACTGAGAGAGTGAGAAAGAGACACAAGTACAGAAGAATGAATCGTTCTCTCTGCCGCTGCTGCCGGTGCCGTGGAGCTTCATTCGTTCCTGGAACTGTAATCTTATTAAATTTACATATTAATCAACGGATTTTAATTATCCCCTCCCCTCGCCCTCCGCTCTCCTGCTACTGAGCACAACGCGTCTCGTAATTTACATTAATCCAATAATTGCATGGAGGTTTGCTAATTAGAAATTCAAATGAGGTGGTGCTCTCGCACAGAACGAGGACCCTACCCCCCTTCACTCGCCCTTCTCCCGCCGCCACCCCCAGCCGATTTTCACCCTTTTGGAAGGTCTGGCCTCGTCCTCCTCATACTCTCTCTAGCTATTGCTGTTACTACAGTCCGAATCTCATCGATTTTCTATTACATAACTAAGTCTATCCCTAATTTGTCTTGTGCGGAATATCGTTGTGTTCGGGATTGTGGTTCAATTACGGGGGAGAAACAATAAATATTACATCCATTCTAAATACAAAGCACACTACTACCCACATTTTCAAACCGGAAGGGGAATCTTCATCAATTTAACCTTTAGTTGTTAACACAAGTTTTTTTGTTTTTGTTGAACTATCAGTTGTTGGAGTTTAATTTATTATTGTAACCTACATAAAACATCAATGGATATTATTATGAAACCCAGTTTCCAGTGGCATCTAAGTTATCAACCATAAAATTGATACTAAACCACAATTTGAAAACAACACACACATACACTCACACACACACATATTATATATATATATATATATATATATATATATATATATATATATATATATATATATATATATATATATATATATATATATTGTTGTGTTTCATTTTATCAATCAAAGATAGAATAAAAATTTAATTTTGTTACAGAACGCGGGCACATAAATTTGCAACGCCCTGTACATCGATGTGTAAATATTTGTTATAAGTTAATTTTATGCAGTGGGTTTATCCATAATGAGTTTTACCCTCAAGGACTGAAAAACATTAGTAAATACTTAAATTTGAATAGGCAATTGTTTCCCGGTATTTGTAGATGTTATATTTTAAAAGCCTTTGGTTTTGTTTCGCTGGAAAGGCCAAAGCCACCAGGTAGTTATTGTATTTAGAAAGATAAAACCGTTATTATTTTTAAAGAAAGTTGTTTAGAAGCGATTCTTGGTCTTTTCTGATGTAAAATAAGAGGAGGGATATAGGAATTTTCTGATTGGTTAGCGAGTTTGGAATGGGTATGAAAGATAGTGAATGTTTTGAAAGTTTGGAGTAGAAAAGATTATTATGTGATGGTCATCCGAAACAAGCAGTTGAAGTTTTGTGTAGTCAGTTAAGTAGCCAGTGCCAGTGGTGTTAATAGTAAGAAGTGGGTGGCTGAAACGTGGAGCGAGAGGTAGATCAAGGTTGAGAAGTCGAATACCTCCTCGATTCTATAAAGTCCAAGTGACTAAGTCACCAGAACTATAACTATTAAAAATATTTACTTATTTACTTATTTTAAATATTAAAAATATTTAATAATACTTGGCGACACCAAGTAAAAAAAAATACTTGGGTCTTAGGAGACTGTTAGTATATGTAAGAGAGAAGAGAATTTTGGAGTTTGTTGAACGAGTACTTGTAAAAGAGGCCTGATGACTTTGTTGGTTGCTATACGAAATAGCTGTGTTGAAGTCTTTCTATACCATGCTCTCAGGTTAGTAAACCAGGATATTCTACTTCGTCCTGGTGCCCTTTTTCTTTCAATTTTACCTTGCAAAATGCATTGAAGTAGCTTGTATCTGCATTGATTTCTTATTATATGTCCCGAGTACTGCAGCTTACGGCTCTTCACGATATTGACCAAATCCGCAGTTGTGTTTATCCTCCGCAGTACTTTTCCATTGATGACTTTGTCTGTCCATGGTATCTTCAGGATCCTTCTGTATGACCATAACTCAAAAGCCTGAAGTTTTGATAGAGTTTCCGTCTTCATTGTCCACGTCTCTACTCCGTACAGAAGCACTGAGTACACATAACATTTAAGGAGGCTTATTTTTGTTTCTAGGGTGAGGTCATTGCTCTTGAACACAGAACTCATAGTCAAGAATGCACTTTTTGCCTTTCCCATGCGACATTTGATCTCTTGGGTATTGTCCCACGACTCATTAATTATAGTTCCCAAGTAGTTGGGAATTAGCTTGGTTTTGCTGCTGTTTATTTCCAGTCCATATTTTCTACTTGTTTCTGTTATTTTGTTCATTAAATTTTGCAGTCCTTCTATGGTATTGGAAAACACTATTGTATCATCTGCATCTCGCAGGTTATTGATTTTGACTCCATTTATTGAGATGCCTTCATCAATATCTTTTAGAGCCTCTTCAAAAATGTGCTCCTAGTACAGATTAAACATCAGTAATGAAATTATGCACCCCTGTCTCACTCCCCTTAAGATTTTGACCTGATCTGTATATTCTCCATCTATTCAGAGCACCGCTGATTGATTCCAATAAAGGTTAGCTAATATTTTTAAGTTTTTTTCGTCAATCCCTGTTATCTAAAGATTTTAAAGTAGATATTACTCTTTAGCTAGTAATTTAAAACCTTCTTGCTTAAGAGCCGTAAATTGGTGCAAATTGTCCTGACTATTAAAAATTATGACAGTATCATCGGCGTCTCGTAAATTATTTATATATTTCTACTAATTTTAAAACTCGAATACGTTTCACCACATAATGAATACAAGTAATTCTGCAGTCATTAAATGTGACTAACAATATTTATAGCATAATCACGAGATTCTGATTTTTTTATTAGTTAGGCAACTGATATTTTTAAACAATCAATACTCACAAATGCACCTAGTACGCCAATGGCTCTATCTGCATAAGTATAAGCATGGAAAGTATGAAATGAAGAAGATTAGTGAGTGACATGACGGTCACATTTTTCAAAAGCAATAAAGGATGAGGGCGGACAAGAATCTGACTGACCTACAGGGACGTTCTTGTGGGTAGAATAATGTCCTTTGCAATTGTAGGAGCTTTATTAACATGACGAAGGTAAAAAGTCGACTAAAAGAAGATAAATGGGGAAAAATATTAGTTTTATAGTATTGTTGTAAAATTATTATTACTTTAGATAGGTAATGACGTGCATAAAGTAATCTCAGATATAGAATTGTTCATATAAAAGTGATTGCACGTCATTCAAGATTTACGACGTCAGAACCCCACAGCGTTGCCAAAACATCAGAATAGTTAGTAAGTGAGGAATTTTTAAAATGACAACCATTTGTCAAACTGTTTTATTAACAGTAAATATAACTGTAAAACAGTAAAATACATAAGAAATTTTTTTAATACAAAATTATATATTCTAAATTTTAAACTTACCTCTTTTAGAGCATTAATAGTAAAAACGTTCCGCCATTATTTCTTGTTCAAAATAATCCATCTTATATGAAAGTTTATCAGCTTTCTACAGGCTATTTGGTTGTTTTGGCATAGCACAATTACAATACGCAACAATAATTAGTTTTTAAAGCTATTAATCTATGATAATATTATAATAATTTAATATGTATAAAATATGTAAGAAATCAAGACATAAACAAAATACTTACTGTAAAAAAGCGGCAACACTTTATACAATTTTGCCACACGCTGAACTGTCATTAAATTTGAAGTATTCCTTATCAGTTGCGTACAATTGTCTTGCCTATTTAATTAAAATTATTATTTTGTGGAATATGTGGACTTAAAGAGTTATTTCATAAAATTTATATTATTAATAATAACAAATGTTTTTGGTTATTTAATCAATATAATTCTAAAATTTTCAATATAATGATGATTACATTTTTCTTATTATTATACTATGTTGACGCCTGTGAAAGATCGAGCAGTTCCGTATGGGTTTCGTATTATTAGCTGTGTTAGGAAAATTTGAACTCTAAAGTTGACATTCTGGAAATTTTAAATATAAGTAACGTCACTTTAGATAAATTGTGACGTGCAACGTTTTTACTTTTAAAAATGGTATATAAGCTAACTAGTTATCAAGAATAATATTTTACAGATTATTTCTACTAATTGAAGTTTGAAGACCATCATAACTAACACATGTCCCTAAAGTTTTCCTAAAAATAAATATGTATTTTTTAATTGTAAATTAAGTTTATTTTATTAACTAAATACAGGATTATTCTACATATTTAAGGTTTATAATGTATTTTTATAGAACAGAAAGAGGTCCACGATCTTCGATGGTACGTAAATTTGGTCTTACATGTGCAATAAGCCTTTGGACTATTTCTAAGTCGACTTCACGAAATTTTTGCAAAATACTTTGCCTTAGCTGATCTTCATTTTGGGCATCTCATCCATTCAACTCAAAACAGCTTAAAACTCTTCTCTAGGCCTCACCTGAGGCACATCTGGATGGCTGTCGCGCTTGGGAACAAAATTTATATTTTGAACAGTTACCCAATCTGTCGTTCTCCTGGCGTAATAGGATAACGCTAGATTGTATTTATAAATTGAACAAGCTTTGTAAGACACCTGTCAACGTAATTGTCAGCATTGAGAGCTTCACCACGAACACGCTCAACAAAAGGCTGTGAAACACCAGCTTTTGACATGGCACACCATACCAAAATTTTATGGGCACATTTCACTTTTTCCTTAAACTTAACTTCGTTCGGTGCATCTTGTACAATGCGTTTCCGTCGTTACCCTTCATTTCGGAATTGGATAAAATAAAATACTTTTTGTACCGTTTAAGTTGTTTACTAACTTTGGTTTCCAATGGCAACTTGATCCAATGCTTCCTACCAATAATACTTTTAAATCGAAAATTTTCCGAAAACTTTAGGGACATACGTTATTTCGTCTTATAGGGTTTCCTTAAATCGTGCATTCTAGATTCATTCTGAATAATATACATTTGTCTTCTCGTGTCGTCATTTGAGAATATTTGAGCGCAAAGTATTAAGTAAGATATTTGGACCGGCCCATTGTAGATTGTAGCGATTGGTCGTGGAGAATAAAAATGAACTATGAGCTGGATGAATTATTGTAGAGTGCAGATATCTTTAGATTTGTAAAGTTACAAAGACTAAACTGGCTTGGCCACTTAAAAAGAATGCCAGATAATCGAACTGTAAAAGTAATCCAGAGATGGAAACCCCAAGGCAAAAAGGTGGATAGACGAAAGATTTTAAAGCTATGAACATCCGGCAGTGGCAATGGAAAGTATCGAACAGGACAGAATGGAAGAACATTCTTAAGCAGGCTAATATCCACGAAGGGTTGTATTGTCAATAGAAAAAGGACAACAAGAAGATTAGTCCTTATTTAGTGAAAGTATTTGCTTCGAATTTGAGTAACTTATTCGTAATTTCATTTTCACCGAATGATCTTCAACTGTCTAATTTTTCGAGTAAGTATTTAATACCTTGTTCTGGCATGTCTCTTCTTTTATCTTCAGCTGCATTTACTATTTCTGGACAACCCATTTCTGGTTCCATTGTGAAAATATGGATAAGCTTGTCTTATTTAATGTGAGTAGTTCCTAACAGTTTTTTCATTCCTTTTATTTGTATTATATATCTCCACATTTATTTTTGTTGACCATAGAAGTCTGACATCTTTTTTTTTTGTAAATTTCTCGCATTTCGCATTCCTTGTTTTTCCTACTAATTTGTGGGTTTGAGTTCTTATATTCTTATAGTTCATCTATTTTTCATAACCTTCTGCGGATCTTAATACTGCACATATAATTCAGCAATGCAGGTTTCTTCATCTGATATTTTTCTTTAACATCCTTGGTGACATGTTAATTTTTTTAGTTCCTGATACTTGAGTGTGCTTCTATTATGTTTCTTTTTACCGTCGACCATTCTCGTTCTATATTATTTTTTGTTTGATGAGGTTCATACAAATCTTATCTTCCATCTTTCTCTGCTATCTTCTTCTTGATATGCCTATCAGTGATGAATGTTGACGATCATCTTGGCAATCTTTATCTTGTCTGCAGTAACGCGGCAAAGCTGCACAAATGTTTGTTGAACCAAGTTTTGTTCTTTAATCAGGATGTTCTTCTTCTTTCTGGTTTTCGCCTTTCAAATATTTGCCCCTACAGGATTGCTTGTAAGAGGGCATATATGGATTTATTTCTCATAATGTTTTGAAGAACTCTTCTGAGAACCTCTTCATTTGTAATTCAGTCTTTGGGATTTTAAGTATTCTCCAATACAGCCACATTTCAAACGCTTTCAAAGTCTTATACATATCTTCGTTTAATGTCCACAATTTGACACCATAAAACAGAACAGGGAAGACGTAACATCGCAGCATTGATACTTTTATACCAAGAGAGACAGTTTGGTTGACGTAGAGTTGATCTTCTGTTATCTTTTTTCTTTGCTAATCATCATGAGATTTGTCTTTGTTACGTTTATAGTAAGTCCATATTGTTGACTGGGTACCCGTCTGATCCAACAGATCTCCATTATCACTGAAGCTGAAGCTTATTGCATTTGCTACCCATTGATGTTTCCTACACCCTGTCTAGAATTTTTGTAACCTGTGAAAGTTTGTATAGGTCTTTGTTTGTACATTCTCTGTTAATTCGAAGTTAGGCTTTTCAACATCCTCTACTGTTTCTTGAAAGATTTTCTCAGAGTATATATTGAACAGCGGGGATGATATTATACATCCTTATCGGACCCCACGTTTGATTTTAATATCATGCCTCTATATGGATAGACGATGTTAGATTCCAGTAAAGATTGCTAATAATTCTTAGATCACAGGTGTTTATTCCAATATTTGGTAATACCTCCATCAGTTTGTCGTATTTACTGTACCAAACGCTTTATGGTTATTAATGAAGCATGCGTAAATATCGAAATGTCTATCTCTTCATCGTTGAAATAGCACTTTTATGCTAAAGAGAGTCTATCTAGTACCCACTGCATTCCAAAAATCAAACGGCTGAATTTTTCTTCGCACAGTCTATATATCCTTTGACACGATCTTTAGAAATCACTTTAAAATATGGCACATTAAGCTGATGGTCCAGAAATCACTGCAGTATACCGATTTTGTTTTTTCTTGGTATAGCAATAAACGTCGACTTCAGCCATGTTCCTGATACTACTCCGCTTAAATATATGCCAATGAATATTTTTGTTAGGCGTTGTTAGAGCTTTGTCATCTTTTAGTGGCAACTCACTTCTTGTGGTTTATCACTGGCGAGGGCATACACTTTTACATTTAAAAATTTAATTTGACCTTAGTAGTATTCAGTTGTATTACTATTAATCTTCCAGAAACAGGTATAATATTTGTAACATATTGACGTAATTGCGGAGATTATACCCCATTATACCTATTATACTGCCCATTATACCTGCCCATTATACCTATTCCAAATCTAGTTATTTCATGAAAGTTATTATGAAGTTTTTCAGCCTGATACATTATCTTCACATTCCATGTACCTATTTTAATATTCAACTTTGTTTTTTGAGACACTTTTCCAGTTCTCTAACAGGGGTTTCGCTGGATTACGACCTGGGAGGCCCTGTGATCTAGAGGTGGATTACCTCTCCTGCCGAATCTTGGCTTACGTATTCCATGATTAGTAACTGTTAATATTTTAATTGTATTTGCCATTATAGCTTTACTAGAGATGTTGTCAGGAACTTTTGCAGTGGTTTCTGGCTGCTTTCTACATGTTAATGCCGTTGACTACTTTCTTGGTTCATCCGCCTTCGAGACCAATTTTTCAGACTCAGAACAACAGAGTGCTTTTCCACTTACCAGCTCATCCGCCCGAAGCTGTTGGACAGTAAATAGTGGATTACTTATACCGGCAAACACTCGGACGTCAGAGCCTTGTTAGTAAGCTAGCAGAATGTACTAGATTGTCATGATATAGATTATCATACGAGCAGGTGAAGTTGACATTTGAATAGGAGAGGCTATATGCTGCGCTTCATTATCCCATTACATGTCAAACCGAATCCGAACTGGTTGGAGGAAATTTGACTCTCACACAGCCTGTAAATTGTCTTAAGGATTATCTTGATAACCAGTTTTAAGAGACGACTCATGAGGCTTATCGTACGGTATTCTTCTCACTTCTTGGTTTTTTTTGGACAAACTCACAAACTCCAGCAATTCTGTTGGTATTTCTCCACAGTAACTTCCTTTTTCCTTTAACTTTTTCCTTTAACTTCCACCTTTGCTATTTTATACTTCTCTCTCCTTATCACGTCTTATACTTGTTCAGTATGCATTACTTTGTTTGGCTATAGAAACTATCACCAATCCTTTCCCTCTTATATTATACTTGATTTGGCAGTTTCTAATTTAAAAATTGGTTATTTATTTAATTTTTAGTAGTGGAACAGAGGAACATTAATTGTAAGAAAACATTATTAGAATAAATCAATATTTTCAGTAAAATTCAAACAATATACATTTTAATCTTATCGCACAAACAATGAGAATTGTTAAATTGTTAATACTCCATAATTTCGTAATTACCGGTTAACATAATATTGTGAGCCAACTTAATACTAGTTTTGTTGCAGTTTGTAAACAACCTACAATATATATCCGTGGGCAGTTAACAACCACACAATTTATGGATAAAAAACATATATGCTGCAGTGAGGACCCTCTACTGGTAGATATATCATTAACCACATTCTGAAGGGTTTTTCGAATGTGTATATTGATATAAATATAGTCTATCGAGTTGGTTGTAGTTATAGAATATTAAAAAAGTTGTATTTTAAACTTTAAGAATTATTGGTGGTATTTTCTATCAAAATTTTTTAATAATAAAACGAAACCGAATTTAATATAAAATAAAACAAAAACCCGTTTTTTTTTTTTTAATTTTTTCGTAAAAAAAGTAAAGTTTGTGTGACCTGGCTAAGGTTTGGTACTAGGATTTTTAGTCGCGCAAGCGACTTTACATATCTTATCGACAACTTACTTAACCGGGGCCGACGGTTCTACATGCCTTCCGAATCACGGTGACGTCTCGTATAATTTTTAGAAATTGAATATTTCTACTGCTCTCGAAGCCGAGAAACGAACTAATGTGTTTCCGTTTTATATTCCAGTGTCTTAGCCACTGAATTACGGCCGCTATAATTTCTGCTAATATCATCAACTTGATATGTTCCACTGTTTTACTACAATATGGCCAAAGTAAGTTTTCTAGTCATTACGGTAATAACAACCTCTTTGTCTTTTCTGAATTTCTCTAAGCGATTTGTGACATGTGTAAGACTCCAGTTATCTCGTGCATAGAGGACACTACAGATATAATATTTTGTATATATATATATATATATATATATATATATATATATATTACTTTAACCAGTACCTCTGCAACAGTAGCAGCTTCATATATAATATATATAATATATTTATTTCCATCATTCCTCTCTGGAAGTGGACCTGCAATGTCGATTGCTACTCTTTCCATAGGACTACCAACATTCTACCGTTTCATGGATGCCCTCTTTTTTCTAACTGGACCATTACTGGTTGCACACAGTTCAAATTTCCGGCACCATCTTCTTACATCATCTTTACAGTACACCCAATAGAACCTTTTGCAGAGTCTTCGTAATACCAAAGTGTCCACCTGATGCACCGTCATGCAACTGACGCAATAGTTCTGACACTTTACTTTTAGGTACATTCAACTGAAGCTTAGATTCTGTACCATCATCGTTCTCAAAGGCTCTATACAGAAGTTCATTTTTTAGCACTAGGCAATTCCACTGGCTCTAGTAATAAGACTTGACTTCTGGACTACCTGCACTAATTTCTTGCCAAGTAGGTTCACTTCGATGCATTCAATCCAGTATTCTTTTTATACATGGATTTTCTGCTTGGGGGTATTGTAGCTGTTGAGGCTACGGTGAATGAAAATAAAAAACTACGCGGTTGTTCCCGACGAACAATACTTTTCAAAAGTCACTGCTGAATTTATTTTTAAATCTCACACCGTGAAACCACCGTACTGTTTTTAAATAAAACGAGTGGTTCTTAATTTATATAAATATATTTATTTATAAGTTTACATTTCGGTAGTATCTTATCAACTATCTTAGCTAATAATAGCCCTGCTTATATATACAAGTTATTATGTACTAGAAAATATAGAAATAGTCCACCTCTATTCACTTGAATTAACGCTTCGATTCTATCCCGGTCGATACATCCGGAAGCTTCTCGAAGGCAGATCATGGTCGTCTCGAGATGCAACCGTTATATGGGCTACGTCGAAATAAGCTAGTTCGGTACAATAGATACCCGGTATGGCAACCTAAGACTTCCATGGGGTTGCTGGGACTGAGAAGATGTCTCTGTTTGGGCTGTAGATGGCAACTTTGTTGCCAATCAATTTCAGTAGGTTTTCAGGTTTAAGAAGGCACAATTCAATCAGTGCCTTTACTGTGGTCTTTCGGATACTGTGACACATACGATGTTGGAGTATGAGCGTTAAGCAGACGAAAGAGAGAAGTTTGAAATAGAGTATTACTGCAGAATGTATGATTCCTTGACAGAAATGGTAGAGAAGATGATGAGAGATTAGTGGTAGTAAACACGGATCCACAAATTAATCATGGAGCTACTTTCCTCAAAAAACCAGAGAAGAGGGAACTCACAATAGAATTCTGAAACGAGCGAATAGCATCTCTATGAGGTTTGGAGTGTTGCAGGCCGAAATAGGAGAGAATGAGAAACAGACGATGCGAGAGAGATTTCAGCCTCGCTAAGGCAGGGGATTAAAAGTCTTTGGTGGTTTGTGTGAGTGTTTTCCCGATGAATGTGCGGGAGAAAAAATGAGAATCGGGTGATAGCAGGGAATCAAGAGAGATGTTTTGCCTTAACTAGCCCTTCAATCCTGATGTCTGGAGTGACAGAGGAGAGGTTTTTAGTTGGAGGCCGACCGTCTCGGAGTGGTGAAGGGATGAAGTGTCAAAGCTCTGACCCCCTCGGGCATCTCGTCTTGGCTTAACTTCGTTACACTGTCTGGATGAGTCACAGGTGTCTGTATGCAGATGTTCCTTATTCTCTTTAAAAACGTAAAAAAGGGTATCTATTAATAATTTTAACATCGCCCTGACTATGTAATGTATATCTAATTAATAACAAATGTTGTACCATTTTAAGGGTTTTTATCCACATATTTAGTGACTTGTCTCATGTACATCTGGTAAATGCACTGATGATGGACTAGTAAGTCCAAAAACGTTCTGTTGTAATGTAGCCCGAAAACGTCTTTTTAATTGTATATACCTTGTATAAAGGCTTTTTAAATAAAAATTTTGAATACGGTTGAAAGTGGAATTTCTATTTAATCAGAAGTTGCTTGTACCAACAGATTTTTATTAAAGCCGAATTTCGTATGTGTATGTTTGTCCGTATTGAAACATACTTGCTATGTTTCAACATTTAAATGTACTCCAATATTCTTTACGGGTATTATTTTTCCAGGAATTACATTCATACCGGTTCTAGCACTGGTGATTTCTACAAAATCAGTGTTATGGTGGGCAATATTTTCTACCACATTGTCTCTCGGACGTCACATCATTATTCAAAATAATTTAATTACAGCAAACAATACTCTACACTGTATTAGGAAACTGCTACATCACTATTTATAATAATTAAATTTTAGCAAACAACACTCTACATTATACTTACCACCTAAAACGCTTTGCATAGGCATCGAGTCAATTGTAAAAGAAAAGTGATCAAACCTCGCCACATTTAAAGCGGTCTCTAAAATATGTTATCGACAATACTTTCTCTGCGTTTCTACAGTTTCTAGCGCGTTTCTAGCGCTCTGGCGTTTTTAATACCTCTTCTTATTATATCATGATATATGATCCCATATATTCTTGATATTGTAGACAAATGTAAATTCGACGTGTAAGTTGATGTTTTTACTAATAATCAATATTTTAGTCTTTTTGCAACTTAGGTTTGGTCCATATTTGCTGAATGTCCACTTGCTATATTTACCACAATATTCTTTAATAGGAATATTCTAAAAGAAGAAATGATCATTGTTATTATTTTGTACGGCTTTTTCCGTCTACTGGTCGGACTCCTTATTCCACCTTTTGATGGTTCTTCATTGTGACTGTAATAAACCTAATATGTTATTGTCAATGTTAAAAATAATTGGTCACTGAAACAGTAGAATAGAAAAAGCTCAAAACAATTTCATTATGTCTTTTGTTGTAAATACGTTAGCATTCTATGTATAAAACAATAAATATAATTCAATTTTAAAATAAAATAATATAAGACTTTTATAAATTGTTTTGAGCTAAAAATCCAAATATATACACATCACTATTAAAATCCCTTTGAAAATTCTTTTCCGACTGTCTCTGCCGGATCATTTCTTGCGGATTACCAGCCACGCATACCATCATCATTCTTGGGGTTCCCCTCTTGTTATCTTGAAGACCACAAGACTCCGCGATGTCCAATGCCGTTCAGCGGATCGATAGTGACCGCCACTCGTGCAGTTATTGCAAAGTATTTTCCGTGAAGGGTGCAGAAGGAAAATATTAATAGAAAATTTAAATGCTTTTGAGATGAATTGAAACGATTTTTATGGGGAAATGCATATTATCGAAAGGAAGGAATTTATTTGCTTCAGTTTGTTTGGCAAATTTTTCCTTTACTTCAATTATTTTGTTATCAATGCTGAGTAGATAAAAACTTATAGGTACATAAATTATGCAAAAATGACTATTAAGTCAATAGTTATATAGAGTCTGTCCCAGACCCTCCTTTCAGTGCGTCACTAATTTTGACGTCATATAGGATTTTAAGAATGTCGAGAATTATTGCATGACATTTTAGTTAAATTTTACAGTTGCAGGATCGTAATCTCTCTTTTTCTAATTGAAAATAATTTTAATATTAGTCTTTGTTCTTTTTCGATATATCTCGGCATATTTAAAATATTTTTATGACAATAAATACAAAATTAAATTTTCCCTGTAAAATTAATAATACTAACCTGGAATGACAATTATCATTTTATCAGTTGACATTGTGAAAGTACTGTCACGTCGAGACAATCTGCGTCAAATTATATTTATGCGCAACATTGATTGGATATCTATTTAGCGTATTCTAAACTCCAACCAATTATACATCCGTAAGTAGAATTAGCTTTACTATAAATAATTTTCTATGTATAATAATCACAGACTCACGTTTTTTTCTGTCACTTCTAGCTTAATGTGTTAGAGAGAATTCGATCAACTATATAAATTATGCAAAAATGACTATTAATTTAATAGTTAGTTAAAAAATCCAATCTATATATCCATTTTTGTCACTCTGCAGCTTCTTCTCATGAACTCCATTTCAGTTGCTGTGATTTTGGACCTGTTTCGTTTATTTATTACCCAATTCTCTGCTCCATAGGTCATTATACTGTGTACCAAGGTGTTATAAATTCTCTTCTTTGTATTTCTGATAATCTGTCTATCCCACAGTACCACGTTCATTTGTTTAATACATGTTCTTGTCTGTGCTAATCTGCTGATTATCTCTTGCTCGGTGGTTCCATTTTTTGAGAGTATGAATCCTAAATATTTGAATTTGTCAGTGCCGTTAATTTCCCTATTATCGTCCATTTCCAAGTTTCTCACTGGTTCTTGCTCTGTTTTTAAATATTCGGTCTTCTCTAGATTTAATTCCAGTCCATTTTTTGTGTATTCCTTTTCTAAATTTCGGAGCATATAGCACAGATCTTCTTCATCTTAAGCCGTTACCACTTGGTCATCTGCAAAGCTTAATGTGTACAGGTAGTTGTCCCGGATTGGTATTCCGATCCCTTCACATTTCCTTTTCCATGGTTTTAATATTTGTTCTAGACCTGTATCCATCTTATTGGTACACTTGAGAGTTTTAAAATAGTCGTGGTGTATAGTAGGCACGTACTTTAACAATAATAATAGATCTTTCTTTTTCTCTACTGTTATTGCTCTTTCTTCGGGAAATAATAAATCTAACTTTATGTATGGATTTGCTGACGTATCTTTTTCGTGAAGTCTACTTCAGAAAAATAGCTATCAGTGTTATAGTTATATTTAAAATACATTTTTCTCGGCTGAGATTGTCGTAACTGAATCCAGGATATTTTTAGCCATTTTATTTGCTTTCTAATTGCTTTCTTTCTATTTACAATGTCGTGCTTCAATGTTTTGGTACTAAAAAAATCATTTTTTTTTCCATTTTATAAGTACAAAATTTAGGCTCCTTTTTCTTTGAATGTTTATTACGTTTATTCAGTCGTCTGGCATAAATATATTTTCGTTATACTTTTTTCCTTGTCAATGACACCAAAATTTTGATCACAAGTTGAAAAACTGTGTCCAGACACAAAAAATTTTAGATTTATTTCCTTTACATTGCTTCTTTGCATTTCATTAAGAAGACCTAAAACGACTTTTACATTCCTATTCTGCCCACCACAACTATCAGAATATAAATTTAGGATGGATGTTGTTTCAGGCAAAAAAGAAATATACTTGATCAAACATGACACAATCTCTTGAGCATCACGCAAAGCAACACTTTCGTTCCATACAAACATATGCCCAATGTTTTCAACTTTATTATGTATACACAAATTAAAAACCCACATCTGTCGTTTGTAATAAGCTACAGATGTAAACAGAACTGGCACTGGCAAGGTCCTCTATAGATCAAAAACTGCAACATGTTTTTCTTCTTTTTCTTTTTTTTTTGCTGCTTCAATTTCTTTCTTCTTTAATTGCTTCACAACTTCTGCTTTTTTTTTGGTGTAGGTTCCTTTCCACTTGAATCCTAGTTTTCCCTTCCCCTTTATTTAATGTTTTGAGCAGAGTTTTAAAATAGTCGCATTTTTGACATGTGTCCTTTTGTAGCCTGTGAAACGATAGATTAAAAGAAGAATTAAAAGTATATCTAAAGATAAAAAGAGCTTCTTTTCCACAACTTCACAAGATTTTTTATATTCATTATACATTAAGGACATGTTTAAATTTTGAGGCAAATATTTTTTACTTGTGTGATGCCTACAATAATGTGATTCATATACTGGAAATTTGTTAATAAACTCCATTAGGTACTCTGCATCATCTCTATTTCTCTTATGTGGTGCATGTTTACCACGTTTATCCGAAATGGGAGTTCCCGTATATGCTTTTCTGTTTAGAGCATTTGTTATTTTGCCATCGCTAACATCTAAGACGTTTTTAAAAAATTCTTTACATACTTTGTGGTCATTTCCATTTTCGTCTGGTAATCTGTAACTCCTCGTCTTCTGTTTTCTTGATGTTTCCTTCTTTGTATATTTTCCTTTTGCAGGTTCAACAGTAATTTGACCAGAAAAAAAAAAAGCATCTTTGGATATCGAATCTAGCGAATAAAAATATTGAAATATTTGCTGTTGACAATATTCACTTACTTTATCCGAGCAACTTAGATGGCAAGTTCTACAGCAACTTCCTGGTTTGCATACTTTTGGACGAACAGTCTTACCTTTATCTGAAACATGTTGTTCCCCCTTCATAACTTTTTGCTTTGCTTTCTTACGAACTTTTTGGACAACTTAGGATTTGACTTCCGTTTTCGAGTGTTGGACGGCGTTTCAGATGTCATATGGTCATATCTGAAATAAAATAAAATAAAAAAATGGTATACAAAAATTAACTTTAATAATTAAATTATTATAATCAATATATGAGTATATGATCAATCTTCATAAATCCTCAATTATATCGAGAAATACAAAAAAAAACTCTACAAAACAATAATACGCCCAGTCCTAACATATGGTTCAGAGACTTGGACTCTAACAAAAACTAGTGAGAACATGTTAGAATGTTTCGCTTGAAAAGTACTAAGGGAATCTATGGAGCGGTGAATGACAATGGAGTGTGGAAAAGACGATACAACTTCGAACTTTATAGAATATATCAGGACCCAGAGAAGAAGAAAAAGACCCAAAACAAGGTTCCTTGATAACATCGATGAAGACATGAGAAACATGGAAATACGTGCTTGGCGGAGAATAGAAGAGATAACTGGAGAGAAATTCTTGAGGAGGCTAGGACATACGTAGAGTTTTAAAGCCAGAATGATGATGATCAAATATTTTGACATAACGACGTAACTTCAGAAGACTACAGAAACTTTGTAGAGACATTAGAGGCTAAAGATATTGTTCCAAATGATTCTGAATACGAAACAGACTAAGTTATAATTGTGTTTGACTTTATGCATGTTTTTCCGTTAATAAAAATTTCATTTGTACTACTAGCATTATTTAAACCTGATTTTATGATATTTTCACAATTGCAGTATGGACATAATGATATATTGTATGTCCATATTCTACTTCACATGTATTGTATATCCACACAGAGGGTTCTTCTTCTTCTTTTTCCTACTTTATAAATAGGCTTAATGCCTGTTCTACTTCGGTTTTTAACCTCAATTGACGTTGTCTGACCATCTTTTCCTCGGTCGTCCCAATGATCTTCTTCCATTTGGCGATTTGTCTCTTTCTATTCGTACTATTCTATTTGCTGTCATTCTTTAGATGTGTTGATTCCATTCCACTTTTCTTCTTTTGGTCCACGCGTTTATTTTTTCTATACCACATCTCGCTCGTATTTACTCACTTCGTACTCTGTCTCTTAGAGTTTGGTTTGTTATTTTTCGTAAGATTTCATTTCTGTCGTTTCCAGTAGTCTTTGTGTTTTCGCCGTATCTGCTCTTGTTTCCGCTGTGTACGTCATTATCGGTCTAATTGTTGATTTATATATCCTGGTTTTCGTTTCCGTTGTGAGGTATTTGTTTCTCCAGATTGTGTTGTTGAGACATCCTGCTGCTCTGTTTGCCATGTTGATGTAATCACAAGTATTCAGTTTCCATCACTTGTTCTATTATTTTGTTATTTACGACTAGTTTACATCGTCTCGATTCCGCTGATATCACTATCGTTTTAGTTTTCTCTGTTGAGATCTCCATGTTGTATATGAGCGCCGTATCTTCGAATTCTTTAATTAATCTTTGTAGGTCATCTTCATTTTCGGCTGTTATTATGGCATCGTCGGCGTAGCATATTATCCTTATTTCCTTTTCTCCCATTCTATATCCTCTTCTTTTTTTAACTTTCTTTATGATTTCATCCATTATCAGATTAAATATTAATGGGCTCAGCGAATCTCCTTGTCTAATGCCAGTTTCATATTTTATAGGTTGCGATAGTTTTCCTTTACATCTTAGCATAGCTATATCTTTATATATATTCTCAATGGTTTTTACTAAATCCAGTGATATTCCCTTTTCATATAATAAATGTATCGCGTCCCGAATTCTCACTCTATCAAACGCTTTCTTCAAATCTATCAGACACATATATGCTGGTTTGTTGTATTTCAGCGACTTTTCTTTTATTTGTCTTATTACAAAAACTGCATCCGTGCATGATCTTCCTGTCCGAAATCCTTGCTGTTCCTCTTGCAGAGATATTCGTTTATTTTTGTCGCTATTATTCAATTTGTTGTCAATTTGAGTGTAGTATTTAATAGATTTATTGCTCGATAATTATCGAGGTCTTTCTTATCACCCTTTTTGAAGAACATGACCATGATCGCTCTCCTGAACACAGAGGGTTAAGCTTGTTAAATGTGATTAAAATTTAACCCTAATAGAAATAGAACTAAATAATACAGTATACTCCTTTTATAACGAACACGGTTATTACGAGGTTTCGCTTATAACGAGGTACATTAGATGTCCCGTGAAATTTCTATTGAACTATAACCCTTTAGAGCGAGGTAAATTTGCTTATAACGAGAGAAAATAAGATTGAAAAACGTGTTTTTTACGTTTTGGCCCGGCCGTAGCTATAAATAAATACCCTTTTTAACTGCGGGCCGCCCGCAATAAACTTCTTACAATTTATGATTCTTAGTCGGAAATGTAAAATTTATGATTCACAAGTGTCATTGTATTGGGTTGACCATTCACACCTAATAATATGGGTCCTAATAGACAAGATGTGGAAAGTGTTTTAAAGGTTGTCAGAAACTTTATCCAAGGACAAAACGCAAATGAAGAAGCATAAAACTGTTTCACATCTTTAGAAAATATGATAGATAGAATACTGGACAATTTAAAGCAGTCAAAAATGACAAAATGACTTTATACGCTTTATACATATTTACAGAATACAGATTTTTTGTTTAACGTATATCATTGACATTAAAAGTAAACAACTCTTTTTGTTTTATTGCATTTCATTGACAATAAAAGTAAACAACTTTGTTTTAAAAACGCCATTCAAACAATATTTATTAGCATCTTATATTGCTCCGAATGGCTTCACTATAGAAAGTTAATGTTTTAGAAAACTACATATTCATATGTATGCACAATATTATTGTTGTTGGATATAACGAGATCCGCTTATAACGAGGTAATTAGTCTGCCATTTCAGTTCTCGTTATAGAGGGAGTCTACTGTATATAAAAAAAGGTGCAACATGAACTTAACTGTAATTTAATTACTTTTTAAAATTTTAAAAGTTTGAAAGATGTACGGTTTGTGAAGGATAACACAAACTTTCAAATTGATATTGCTGAAAACGTAAATTTTGGACATACAATATTTGTCTTTTTAGCCATGTACTGTTTCATATACTGTTTAGAACCTTCAAAAACCTGTATAAGATTTTTATGTGAAATCAATTATTTTTCACAGATAGGCTGGAGTATAAGGTTTGTCATTATACTACAAACAACAAATTATGCAGAAGTTTCGATGAAGTCTTAAATTAAGATAAAACGCAATGGAACAGAAGATTATAGACAGAGTATCTTAAAAAGACATTTATATCATTTGGAATAGGTCATAGGTATAAAAAAAAGTTGGAAACTTGTTATGCCCTATATGTTTATCATCGATATTTTTACACTATTGTATTACAGATAATCTTTAAGGTAAATTCTTATGCAACCGTAATATTATCGTAAAAAGAATTTCAATTATTCCTTCCAACGCAGCATCAAATTGTAATGCTCGGAACGAAAAAATCAATTCATCTGTTTTCAATTTCTCTTTGTGCCGAAAGTATGCTTACATTGCTAAAAACAATTTTGGTAAATCAACGGTTTCGGATTCCAAATACAATTAATCTGTGTTCTTCTACTATCCAGAGAGAAACAATATTTGTTGTTTTTCTTTGTCCTTTTTGGCGTGTGTGTAGCTTTGAAAGTTACCTAGATCGGAAAAATGATTAATTTTTAACAAAGCTGTCTTTTCATTAAAACTGTACATACATCGACGAGTTTCCAAAGGTTTCAGTATATGTCCAGCTTTTAATTGTCGATGTCTAGTATTAATAAAAAGGGGGTTTTAATCAATTCGCAATTATATAGTGGTTTTTTATAGTAATTTAAGCTTAAACATGATAATGTATAGATATTTTTCAAGTGCAGGGTTGTAATCTTTGGTATACTAAATAGACCAGGATTAATGTGTGAAACACGCCTACATTTGGATGTAAGAGGCAACATTGTTATTTTTGCAGACAAAGTTGTGTGATAATTTCAATAATAATAATTGACTTATCCTCCCTCTCAAAGAGGTCGGGAATAATAATAAAAAAATTTTAAAATAATCAAAATTATCGTTTTTTTTTTGCAAAAATTGCAAAATAAATAGCAATAAAGACAAAAAACTGAAAGCAAACCTTTTCTTATTCAATGTTTTTCAATCGCTTAGATTGCAGTTACGACCTTCGTAATTTGCCTAGAAAATCTTTATAATATAACTAGTAAATTTACCCGTCGCATGCGACGGGGGATCTATCTTCTAAACATCTGACCACAATGATGACGCCCTCATTACACTGCTCTTCTGGTTCTAGTAACATGGCTCCGTGACCACGATCTTTTCGGTGTTAAGAGAGATCTTCGTGTCTTCTGCTACTATCTTTAGCTCATTTTGCTGATTTCTAGAGGCGGTCAGTAGAACTTCTTCATTGCCGACGACTAAAGTCCTGTGTCTGACATCTACAATAAACCTATGTTCGGACATAATGTCGACGCTCAGTATGTCGACATTTACGATGTCGGCTATTAAAACGACACGTCTCTCTTTATAAACAGTTATGTTTTCGCCTGACGCTGTCTCTAATTTGGCAGGTTTCGATATTGTCCTTAAAAATGACTTGTCGAGAAAGCCTTTACTCATCACTGACCTAGTAGCCCCAGTGTCGATAGTAAAAGTACATCTGTAGCCATTGAGAAGTCCATCGGCAACTGACGTTGCGTAGTATTATTGTGGATATTGACAATCTGTAGGCTTGGGACAGCCAATGTGCGTCCAATGACGTTGGCTTCTTTTAGTTTTCCGAATTGCGTTGAATTGCATTGATGGATTTTTCGTTGATGACAGGACACATTCTTCATGGGTTTATACTCCAATGCTGCGATAATAGTACCCTTCAATATTTGGTAGCGTCCTCTTCCTAGTTGTAATGTCTGCTGAAGGTCTATATCGCGCAGACCAGCAAGGAAACATTGGATGGTGAATTGGTGTAAGAACTCTTCCAGGGTTTCGGTCCAAACAATTCATGCTTTTTTTTCTACTTCCGCTTCGTATCCTTGTAAAGATTCTTTGAAACCTTAGATATGCATTTTCATTTTCCATGCACAAACGCCATTTCACTGTAATTAATTTAGCTATTTAACTAATGAGTATACAATGACTTTTTTTCACGACAGGAAACGTAAAGAGCTGAACGACCACCAACGACAACGTTGAAAAATTACCATTTCTTAAAGCTAGACTTGACAACATATTATTATATGTATATATTGTTAGGTAGATTTTAAGTTCAGCTATAAATCAGAAAGTCTTTATTAAAACACAATAGAATAAATTAGCATAAAATGAAATAAAATGGAATAAAATAAAATAGAATAAACTAAAGTAAAAAAAAATATAATGAAATGAAATCTTAAATTTGACGAATATTAACAGACCCGCAGTATGCTAATTCAATTGTTTGGTGTGTTATTTGGTCTGTGCTTTATTTTTTTTTTTAGTTTATTATCAAGCCATAATTTTTTATGTAGCTTGTGACAATCAGAAAAGTTTTTGGTGGAGTCATGTCTATTGTCAGACTGTTCCTTATTTAATAATTATTCCCCTATTAACTGCTTCGAACGAACTAAACGCATGCTTAACATTAGACCATTAGACAATTTGTAACGGCACGTAAAGACGCTAGAACTAACATGCAAATGTTTTTGCAAAAAGATCAAAGTGCAATATTATTGTGTTGACGAAGCAGTTGTTAGATATTGGAAATGGTAAAGTCGCTATTGATACCTCAAACTGGTTTAATTCATTAACATTTACGTTACTTAACAGATTCAAAAGAGGAGCTTATTGAATTTTTTGCTTTAAAAAATTTGACACATTATTTAATTCTAAAGTGGTACGACGTTCACCGTGTCAGCTAGTATATTATAATAATTTTTCGTTTGAAAAATACCAAAAAAACTATGTTGAGAAAAATTGAATTTCAAAGTTCAAAATCGGTTTGTTTAAAAAAATATTTTCTCCGCTTGCAATGGGCAATTTTCTTCTTTTTTTAGTCGGATTTAACTAGCCCATAGACATATAAACTAGCCTATATGTAACTATAACCAACAAAGTATATCATGATGATGCAAGTACTATAAGGACTAATGGTGGTCGCCAACATTCGGATCGGCAGTCACAGAAGAAGATTGGGAGGTATTCCCTCGAAAAAATTCTCTACGTTATTTAATTTCTCACCTGTATGTAATAAATCATTTCCAAGTGACCATAAAGCTCACCTTAAATGCATTTGGGACATAAAATCAGTAGTAGTCATCCTACAGATCATAAAAAATTGAAACTGACATACCCTTTGTTAATAATAAATCATCCAGAATGGTTGCGGAATACATAACAACTTCCGAATATAAAAACAAAATAGTAAATGTAAGTTGAATTGTTTTACTATGAATATAATGAGATCGTTTTACGACGTTTAAATTTAATTGCATATGCGGATTGTAAAAGCATTAGGGATTCTTTTTATGTCTATTTATTTACACTTATTTAACATGGATCAGATTAAAAACCTAATTATCTTAGGTTTTCAGTTTCTTATTGATGCTAGAATGTGGAAATTGTAAAAGTTTACACCAAAATTAAGGTTTATATTGAACAAAACAAGCGATCTTTTACGCGGCACTTAATAGAAGCACAATAGATCAGTGAAATAATAAAATTTGTCCCTGTATATATATATATATATATATATATATATATATATATATATATATAGTAGGTATATATTTATTATATATATGTATATATGTATATATATATATATATATATATATATATATATATATATATATATATATATACATGTATATATTTTAGTGGATTTTCTTGGGCTTAGGTTCATAAAAAAATTTGATTTGATACTAAGACATTTTCATATATTTTTTCGACGTTTCGGCAGGAAATCCATGCCTATTTCAAGAAGTAATATTGACTAAAAAAACATTTTATGACAGACATAATCCGGTTTAAAAGTTAAACTTTTGACTTACCAAGCATGTAAAAATTCGGTACTAACAAGTAGACGTCACAATTAAAATAATATTAAAAACATAGGACATACCCACTAAGTCACTACATGTAAAATGTATTTTAAATCTAATGTGTTGTTTATTGATGTTAGTTTATCGTTTAAACAATAAGTTATTTTAACATCATATGCGTTCTGAGATTGTCTTTTTATGTGTTTTTAAATTAAGTTAAAATATATTTTGTTCAAATTTTTGACATCTTTTTTATCGTTTATTGCATTATTATTTTTTTTTTATTTGTATAGACTCTAGAAGCTCTCTCTTCTTAATGTTGGGTTCACTTTTTAGGATCTTGGTTTTCTCAAAATCAAATTTATGTTTTTTTTTCGTTTTCATGTTTTGTGAGGGTGGTTGAGTTTTTTTTGTCATATTTGTGGGAACGTATTCTTGAGATAAGTAGCTGACTGGTTTGTCCAATATAAACTCCATCACAATTCTAGCAGGGAATTTCATATACAACATGCGATCTTTTTAGTAGAGGGGTTTTTGTTTTTAATCTTGTAAAATTATTTTTCAAAAGATTATGCCCTTTATGAGCAACCGTAATATTATGTTTGGACAGAAGATTTGCAATTTGTTCTGATAATCCTTTCTTTGCCGTGTTGGTTTCATTGTTATTATTGTTATTGAAAAATTTATGCACTCGCGATTTGAAAGTGTTGTCGATAAGGTGGTGTGGGTATGAATTAAGTGTTAATGCTGTTTTTACTTTTTTAATTGCCTGAGGCCTATTGATAGGATCGGATAATCTAATAGCTCTATCGACGAGTCCGATAACTATTGATTTCTTTTGAGACAGGGAATGATGAGAGTTGAAATTCAGATATCTCGACGACCAGGTTTTTTTGGTGTACCAAAAAAGATAGAAAAAAAAAGAAAAAAAAAGAAAACAGCACTATAACGACTTCATGGTACACAGAAGCTCTTTAAACACTACACCTAAAGTAACAGATTCTCAATTCTGGGAGAGAAAGTGCATAGTGTAGACTTATGACAAGCATGGAAGGGAGTTATAGAAAAACAAAGAGAGGAAATGCTACAAATAAAACTCGCAAAAGATTGAAAATGCCATAAAACCCTACAGATAAGAATAAAGCAGATTTTCACAGAACAAGACTACAGACAAGTCGACTACTCAGAACTAAAAAGAAAACAGCATATAGACCAGCAAATACGACAAATGGAGATAAGTGGCGAGAGGAATCAGGTAAGGAAATTTTTTAGGGAATTGAAGATAGTCAGTAATGTGTGTAACACTTTAAGAAGTAAAGAACGCTTTTAGCAGCTCCTAAAGATGATGAGTGCCAGGAACTGATGGCATAAATGGAGAATTAGTAAAAATGGAGGAAACATTTTATATCAAAAATTGTATGACATTATTCTGAGAGTGTAGCAATAACAGAAAATGGTTAAGGAATGAAATGGAAGCGTTATAATACCCATACATAAGAAGGGAGATTAAGATTTTGAAACTATAAAGGCATATCGCTTATTAACACAGCATATAAAATTCTAGCAAATATCTTACTAAACAGCCTTACTCCGTATTCGGAAGATATTCTAGATATTCTAGAAGATCAAATATTTACGATCCGACAAATATTAGAAATAAAAACTAGGAATTCAACCAAGTTGTACACCAAATTTTCGTAGATTTCCAGCAAGCATATAATTCGATAAAAAGAAGTAGCCATGACTAGCAATGATAGAAATGGGAATACCAAGAAAATTGATGGAGCTAACTCAAATGTGCATACCAAACTCATATGTACAGGTAGAGATAGAAAAGATAACATCGGTTCCATTAAATATAACATCAGGACTTAGAAAGGGAGCCTCCTTATCACAGTTGTTATTCAATTTGGCCTTAGAATATGAAATAAGTCAAATATAGTCTGAGCTGACAGAGGGATTTGCAAATCGAAGATCAAAACAATTGTTTGCCTCTGCTGATGATCTAGATGCAGTCGGTTATTCTATAAGAGCTGTGAGAGAGGTGTTTCCACAACTCGAGGAGGAAACAGGTAGTCAGGATAAATAAAGAGAAGACGAAATATATGCTAATGACCAAAAATCCATGAACAAGAGTTAGGAAGAACATAAATATTAATAACCACAACTTCGAAACGCTAAAAGAGTTTAAACATCTGGGGACGGTAACCACAGATAACAACCACATAGAAAAGAAGTTTATTATTAAAATGTATTAAGATAGAGCTAAATAGCTGCTAAAAAGAAAATCCAAATTAAGACTTTACAAGTCAATTAATCGCCCAGTTAATACAAGTGGAAGTGAAACATGGACTCTACATCAGTGGGAAATAAATAAGCTGCTGGTTTGAATAAGATGGAAATAAATAAGATAATTTGACAGGAGAGTGGAGAAGGCCTCGCAATCCTGAATTGGTGACTCTGTATGGAACTGAAAACCTTATCAGACATATCAAAGCTAACCGGATCAGATGGGCAGGTTATGTGGTAAGATCAGAGAAAGACAGAGTGCTAAAGACAGTATCTTTTGGGGGACAAGACGGTAGAAGATCAGTAGGCCATCCCAGAAAAAGAAGAAAGGATGATGTTAAAGCCGATTTGTCTAGAATTGAAGGACAACAATGGGAAATGTAAGCGCAAGATCGTAGAAGATGAAGTGCTATAGTAGCTGCGGCGAAGACTAACCCCGAGTTGTAAAGCCAGCCAAGAAGAAGAATTTTTAGAACGATTTCCGTAGTGGAAATCGAAACGTTAACTTAATTTTAAAGTAAAATTGTAGCTTATTCCCAAGAAAAAATAGTAAATTGCATTAAGGTGGCACAAAAAAATAGCTTCAGAACAATATTTAATGAATGTAGAATTATCATATTACAACTCTTTTTGTATGCCGTTATCATAGTTTTTTTTTGTGTTGCTTTGTGTCTCTGATAATTTGTTTGAGAAACAATCTTGTTTTGCTTCCTCCGGTACAGCAATTAATTATTTTTGCATATATTTTTAAGTATCGAGCAGGAAAATTGTTTATAGCTTCTATAATAGAAAGCCCATTTTGAAACCACGTAATGTAATGTAATGATAAGGTGCAATAACAAGATTTTTAATTGCTTTTCCACTAGGCTTTTTTAAAATAATTTTTTAGGATTTCGTAACACAAGAACTTTGGTTCATTTCAGAATTACTTTCACATAGTATTTTTATGTCCGCAATTTAGAAGTTAAATGAATTGTCCTCTATTTACATTTCTTACTGTATAATATTTCCTTGTAGAGTTGCTCGATCTGTGCGAGATTTTAAAAACTTAGAAGAACATACCAATTAAAAGTTTTTAAATACTAAAAAGACATAACAATTATTACTTATCAACATGAAAATATCATTCTCGCATACTAAATGTACTAACCAACCATCCATAAATAATATCACACCGGTTAAAACAACAGTTCTCGATATTTCAATTTATTATTTTGAAATTTAAAATTAAAGATTAATATGAAATTAAAATAAAATATTATAAACTAGAAAATAAAAGAAAAATGTTTCTAGTTAATAAATATTTTAACATTGAACTTCGGGCACGCATGTTATGCAAAACACTTATAGCCCAGGCTGTGGGGGAAAAAGTACTCTCTAATCCAGGAATTTATGTAATGTGGCCTAGGTTATAAAGGACAACCTCAGGAGCAATCCCCCAGTTCATCCAATAAAAAATTTTTGGTTATTGTTTATTTATGAGCGTTTATAGGTGCAAAATACGTATTTTTTGAGTTTTTTGTTGTAATGGGTAATAATCTGTATAGATTATGAAAGTACTCTAAAAGACCTACAATTTAGTACCTACAGAGCTTTTAGACCTACATTAGCTTGCTGCCAGTAGTTGCCAAAGTTATGGAAGCCATTATCTCCGAGGAGATGACCAAATTCCTTCTCCAGGAACATGTTATTCCAACACAACAACATGGATTTGTCTCTGGTCGCTCTACTCTAACCAATCTCTTACATTGTGTTAACGACTGGACGTCATCCCTTAACAGTTTGCAGCCGGTCGACGTTGTTTATCTAGATTTCTATGAAGCCTTTGACCGTGTACCTAAGCGCAGACTTCTACATAGAGATACTTTACTTCGTTGGATAGATGATTTTCTGACAGATCGATATTACATTACGAAGTTAGAGTTGGCGAATTTTTCTCACAGGACAGGTTAGTGGAAAGTGGAGTGCCTCAGGGTTCCGTCCTTGGACCTCTGCTGTTTACGGTTTACACCAGCGATGTTCCTTATTATGTCTCAAGTAAAATATTGTTCTACGCTGATGACAGAAAAATATATGCCAATCCAATCACAAACCAGCTAACCCTCCAAATGGACTTGGACCCTATTTTAACTTGGTGTTCCCAGTGGTTACTACCCTTAAATGCGGAAAAATGTGTAGTGCTTCGAATTGGTAAAAATAACCCACTTGTGCCGTACTTTGTTAACGGGCAGCCATTAGATTCTGTGTTTTCGTATAACGATCTTGGTGTTATCATAAACAGCAGCATAACTTGGTCCGACCATATTACCTCTATTTGTAAACGTGCGAACTCCAGACTGTATTTTATTCGGAGGTGTTTTTCGAGAGTTTCAATGCAATCACTCTGTAAACTTTACACTCTGTACGTAAGACCCATACTTGAATACTGTTGCCGAGAGGGGGCATTTGGGCCTGTAGGACCCATCGCCGGCTCTGCGGACTTCTTCCTGTCCTCGGAATTAGACCGGGTGTTGACCATCTTTGCTTGTCACTGATAAACTGGTTTAATACAGCTACTGGTATAAAATAACGGTTACCGTGACTAAGTGTTTCTTGACTTACGGAAGAAACAACTTAGAATGAAAAATAAAATACACAAGATAAAAAGAATAGAAAAGTGCAGAAATATTCCTAAGTGTTTCTTGTCTTACGGAAGAAATAACTTAGGACAGAAATACAGATAAATGAAATATGTAAATATGAAACAAGATATGGAAATATTTCTAAGTGTTTCTTGACTTACGGAAGAAACAACTTAGAGTGAAAACAAACAAGAGAATCAAATATGGAAAAATAAGAATACAAATACTTATAAGTGTTTCTTGACCTAAGGAAGAAACGACTTACAAATACGAAAAATCAAATACAGAAAAGATGTGGAAATATTGCTAAGTGTTTCTTGACTTACGGAAGAAACAAATTAGCATAAAATAGAAAATGAAAGAGACAAATGTAGGTATTAAGTATTTTCTTAACTTATGGAAGAAAATATCTTAGACAAAATATCGGAAATAATAATGCAACAATGATTATGAAAATATTTCTAAGTGTTCTTTTAACTTACCGGAAAAGAACGGCTTAGACGCACAATTAAAATAACTAGTCAAATATTCAGAGAAATATTTCTAAGAGTTCTTTGACTTACCGGAAAGAACTACTTAGACAAAGTACAAATCAAAATATTAAATAGAAAAAGCAAGATAAATATTTCTAAGTGTTCTTAACTTACGGAAGAACAACTTAGACATAAAATACAAGAAAAATAAACAATCAAAATAATCAAATAAAATATCAAACAATCAGTACATGAACAAATATAGATCAATGTAATATTCTAACCTGAAAAGGTCTGAATATACAATAATGCTAAAATAAAAATGGTATATAGGAAATCAGAAATAAAACAATAACTTAGTTGGAACAATAATAGCACCGACTAGGTCTACAGTAGAAGAGGCAAGCTCGACTGCCCGATGAGAGAAAATCTACCTGCTTTTATGTAAAACAAATCCTTTGTTTTACGTAGCGAAAGTGAAATTTCCCTGCATCGAACCAATTAGAAATTTGGATTTGGCCAACCTTGGAATTCCCAAGTATTTTGACCGATATCCAAATTCCTTGATACCTCCGGCACGGCTGTCACGCCTCCGGAGGACATCCCCCCTCCTCTGAAAGACCTAACGGTGCTAAGAAAATTTATTAAAACAATAGAAAAATACAATTTAAGAATAAAAAAAAATACAATAATAAAATTTTTACCCTAAAAGAATATAATGTAAAAGACTTTAAAAAAGAAAAGATAAAAAAAAACTAAGATATTGTACTTAAGATATTTGAACTTAATTGCATATGGTCCAGTAGGCCCAGGTGGTCCAGGTGTGCCGGGTGGCTCGTCTGCTTCCGTCAGGGCTACTTTATTCACCCTGAGGAGGTCCTACGACGTCGTGAAGATATAAGGCTACTCAATTCACCTTGATATCTCCACGTGTCGTAATGGGACCTTATCCTTGGTCATCTTTGGCGGTCGGCTGCGCTGTGGTTCCTTTATCCCGTCCGTCCGGAGGGGTCAGGGTCCTATGGTCTGCATCGTTGACCATCGTGAACTCTTGGAGGAGATTCTCTTCAATCTCGCTTCTGGGTACGTCTTCAGAGGTTTGCTGCTCGCGTCTCCGAAGTCGTTTCTTTCTCTTGCGTGTCCGGTGACTTCTCCGGATTTCCTCTCGGAGTGGTATGTCGACCGGACTGTCGAGGATGGGGTCGGTGTCCTCCTCCTCGTCGCCGTGCTCCATTGTCTCTATCAATAGAAGGCATTCGGCGTCTGGCATGTCATCTGCTGTCAGGCTAGGTTCTTCCTCCTCGTCGACGTCCTCCATCGTCTCTAGTAATGGAACGCCGTAGGCTTCTTCTTCTTCTTCGGGTGTGCCTGTACTGATGTCCGCTGTTTCGGTTTCTTCAGTGGTCAGCTGACGTGGACGGTTGTCTAATACTTCATTGTCCTCTTGGGTTGACTGCTCTGGTTGTTGGGATGAGGTTTGATGGAATTTCAGCTGTTGTGGTTTGGCTTGCCTTTCTGCTGGGGTCGCCCAGTAGATGGTGGTTCGGCAGGCAGTACCAGCGTGTAGACATTTTCGGGGTATGTCTACATTGGCCTCTTCCTGCTCCAACCAAGGCATCCCTAACACAACGTCGTGGTTCAAATCCTCCATAACCATGCAGTTTACAGTCGTGTCCAGAGTGTCAATGTTCATATTGACTGCAGCAGTCCCTAGGGTGCGGGATGTGCTGCCCGTGCATGCCAGCTGAACCAGTCCTGGTCCTCGGTGCAGGTCCCGTCTCTGGATCAACCTCTGGTGAACGAAGTTCCCGGAGGCACCGGTGTCGACCAAAATCTTCACTTTCTGCCCGTTGATCCTTCCATAGAGTTGGGGGAGACCTGCTGTCGAGGGTTGTACCTGAATAGGATTCAGTTGGGGCACCATCTTTACAACAGGGTTCAGTTGGCGCCCCGATTGGCGTTTCCCCGGTTCTGTGGGATTGGAGGTGGCGGTTGGTTCATTGATGGCATCCTATACTGTCCGCTGGGGTTCCTCCATTCGTCTATCGCCTCAGGGTGTCGTTGAGCGTTATCCTGACGTGGGGGACGGTACGGCTGTTGTTGCTGCTGCTGCTGATGCTGCTGGGGTTTGCCGGTTCGGTGGATGTCAGATTCCATGCCCTGAGCGATTGTCAGAAGGTCTTCATCGGTCCTGGGGATGTTCGCTCTCAGGCAGATCGCGATGTCGGGTCTCAGTAAGTTCGCTATCGTTATACACCTCTGGTCCTCGGGGGTATGTGGCATGAGACGTCTGAATAAGGCAGATTTCTGGTTAATGAACTCCTCCGTGGATTCGTCTCTACGTTGATGTTCTCCATGAAGCTTCGACGTCAGGGTTGAAATTGCGGCAGGGTCATTGTATCTCCTTAGGAGACGGTCTCGAAATGTGGTGTATGGCAGGTCCGTGTATGAGAATTTCTGAGCCCATTTCTTCGCATCGCCGTGGAGGGAGTTGTCTATGAGGTAGTCGATCCATTGGTCCTCGTCTACGTTATGTTTGATTAAGAAATTCTCAGCTTTTGTCGAAAAGCTGAGCGGATTCTCGGTGTCCCGGCCTGAGAATTGAGGGGGCTTCGTGTAATTTATCCTGAACTTCGGTGTCTCAGGCTGAGGCATCTGGGGTGCAGTGCCTTGAGTTGTGGATAGAGCCGCCATCGCTTGCATCAAGGCAGAGATAAAGTCAACTGTAGCAGGCTGGCTCGAAGACGATCCTGGGGTCGTGAGTTCAGGTTTTGTTTGTTGGGCGCCATGTTGCCGAGAGGGGGCATTTGGGCCTGTAGGACCCATCGCCGGCTCTGCGGACTTCTTCCTGTCCTCGGAATTAGACCGGGTGTTGACCATCTTTGCTTGTCACTGATAAACTGGTTTAATACAGCTACTGGTATAAAATAACGGTTACCGTGACTAAGTGTTTCTTGACTTACGGAAGAAACAACTTAGAATGAAAAATAAAATACACAAGATAAAAAGAATAGAAAAGTGCAGAAATATTCCTAAGTGTTTCTTGTCTTACGGAAGAAATAACTTAGGACAGAAATACAGATAAATGAAATATGTAAATATGAAACAAGATATGGAAATATTTCTAAGTGTTTCTTGACTTACGGAAGAAACAACTTAGAGTGAAAACAAACAAGAGAATCAAATATGGAAAAATAAGAATACAAATACTTATAAGTGTTTCTTGACCTAAGGAAGAAACGACTTACAAATACGAAAAATCAAATACAGAAAAGATGTGGAAATATTGCTAAGTGTTTCTTGACTTACGGAAGAAACAACTTAGCATAAAATAGAAAATGAAAGAGACAAATGTATTAAGTATTTTCTTAACTTATGGAAGAAAATATCTTAGACAAAATATCGGAAATAATAATGCAACAATGATTATGAAAATATTTCTAAGTGTTCTTTTAACTTACCGGAAAAGAACGGCTTAGACGCACAATTAAAATAACTAGTCAAATATTCAGAGAAATATTTCTAAGAGTTCTTTGACTTACCGGAAAGAACTACTTAGACAAAGTACAAATCAAAATATTAAATAGAAAAAGCAAGATAAATATTTCTAAGTGTTCTTAACTTACGGAAGAACAACTTAGACATAAAATACAAGAAAAATAAACAATCAAAATAATCAAATAAAATATCAAACAATCAGTACATGAACAAATATAGATCAATGTAATATTCTAACCTGAAAAGGTCTGAATATACAATAATGCTAAAATAAAAATGGTATATAGGAAATCAGAAATAAAACAATAACTTAGTTGGAACAATAATAGCACCGACTAGGTCTACAGTAGAAGAGGCAAGCTCGACTGCCCGATGAGAGAAAATCTACCTGCTTTTATGTAAAACAAATCCTTTGTTTTACGTAGCGAAAGTGAAATTTCCCTGCATCGAACCAATTAGAAATTTGGATTTGGCCAACCTTGGAATTCCCAAGTATTTTGACCGATATCCAAATTCCTTGATACCTCCGGCACGGCTGTCACGCCTCCGGAGGACAATACGCTGGACCAACGTGGTATCCTGATCTGGTTCGAGACAAGACTATGTTGGAAAACGTCCAAAGAAAAGCCACTCGAATTTCTTTGGGACCGAGAAGACCTTCTTATGCATTCTTTTGAACTTCGCCGACAACGTGGAGACTTAATTACAACTTTTAAAATACTAAAATTCAATTTTGGAAATCTCAATGAAATGTTTACCATTAATCAAGATGAACGCCTCAGAAGTCATCAGTTCAAACTGAAGAAAGAAAATTTTTCTACAAGATCAAGGCAGAACTTTTTACCAAATAGAGTTTTTGAGTGCTGGAATAACCTTAACGATAACATTGTCTCTGTTCCCTCTACCCACTCGTTCAAAAACAAACTTGACCGTTTTACATTATAGTTAAAATATTGGTTTTCTTTTAAACCAAAAATTGTAATTTTATTTCTTTTATTTGTAATTTTTGTTTTTTACTAGTAGGTTATTAATGAAATTTCTTTGTTTTTGGGCATAATAGGACTTAGTTCCTCTGACCTCGGTTATGTATAATAATAATAATAATAATAATTTGAGCCGGTATACGTTCAATTTGATTTATTTGTTATTGCAAAAATGACGAATGAAGGTCAAAATTAAAAAAGGTAATATTGCAAAATTGCGTTTTTATTTAATTCAAATATATGACATTCAAGCCTATAAAATTAAGAATCGAATGAGAAATAGTAGGCCTAGATCACTTAATTTGTTGCTGAGATACGTTAATTAGTTTATCCCAAGACCTTCAAATTTGAATGCTCATAGGATTGCCAAAAAAAATGGTAGAGGGCTAATTATTGTTTTATTCTCTTCCTAAAGCCGTAAATTTTCATTATCCACTGGAAAATATTAAAAAAAAAAATTTTAACCCGTTCATAGTATATTACATAACGAGAGTTGTAAGAAGTTTATTACATGAGAGTAAAAATTTTCATTTATAAAAATAAAAAGTATAACAAGTAACCTATATTTATTTAACAAAATTCGGGAACAATTTAAATTAAACATTTATTTATATAACAATTATATTTAATTTCACATGAAATTGTACTAAAAATCTAGTTTGACCAAAAGTTTTTAAAATCAATTTTTTTGAGCTTTTTTGGAAAATAGATTGTTTTTAAATAGAAATTTTAATCATCTGAACTTTACTTTAACATAATTTTTCACTGATAAAAGATTACACAGCGAGGCAGAGTAAGTATTAAAAAAAAAAGAAGATAAATACTGAAATAATAGTAGTCTATATTTTAGAATATTAAATTTTTTTAGAAATGGGGATGTTTCATGGGGATGTTCTCAATAATAATTTGGTAGTAGATTACGTTTAATAGTATTGTAAAAGTAAAAGAATTGAAAAAAAATTGAATACTAAAAAAAATAATTTTAAGGGGTTGTGAGTGGTTTTTTAAGGGTAAAAGTATTCCAGATGGTATTATTTCGGCGAGCTAACCCAGATTAAAAAAAAAATCATCGAGATCGGTTCGTTTTTACTGAGATATTGCACATTTTTCCGAGCGTCGCCAGATTCGTTTCTTAATTGTTATTAATAAAGCCTCTGTAATTTTTAAAAAAATTATGCTAGCTCGGCTCCTATTGCTCGTAGAAAACCCTTTTTGTTCTCGAAGCCAGCTACAATAATCTGCAAATTAGAAATTTTTAGGGTACATAGGGGGCGCTGCAGCTCTAAATGTTTATAACTACAATTTTACAACTTCATAAATAATTGTTTTTAACGGGTTAAAATTTTTTTTATTATTTTATTTTTCATTGGAATATGAAAATTTACGGCTTTAGGAAGAGAATGAAACAAGAATTAGCCCTCTACCATTTTTTTTGGCAATCCTATGAGCATTCAAAGTTGAAGGTCGTAGGATAAACTAATTAATGTATCTCAGCAACAAATTAAGCGATCTAGCCCTACTACGGCTCATTCTTGAATGTAATATATTTGAAATAAAAAAAAAGCAATTTTGCAATAAATATTACGTTTTTTAATTTTGACCTTCATTCGTCATTTTTGCAATAACAAATAAATTAAATTGAACGTATACCGGCTCAAACTGAAGGTCTTTTAGAGTACTTTCATAATCTATACAGAAATTACCCATTAGAATACTTACTTTAGTCAAAAAATGAAAAAAACTCAAAAAATACGTATTTTGCACCTATAAATGCTCATAAATGAACAATAACCAAAAATTAATTTTTTGTTGAATGAACTGGGGGATTGCTCATGAGGTTGCCCTTTATAACCTAGGCCACATTACATAAATTTCTGGATTACAGTGTAAAATCACCCTTTTTTCGCCTACAGCCTGGGCTATTATTTAAAATACAGGTTTTGGATAATGATAAATGTGAGCATTGTGAGGAGGAAAGTAATTTAGATCATATATATTTTTGATTTTGGTCTTACTAAAATACAGCCTACTCATCTAAACTAATAAATGATTTATTAAAATGTAAAGTAGCATCTGCTTGGAATAAAAATATTTCTTTTGATGTATACAACTCTTTAATTAACTTTTTAAAAAACAACAAATTATCATTATAATTTTTTAAAAAATTTTTAGTTAATCTCGTTACCTTTGTTTTAAACCATTTGTATAAATTTCTCCTCTACGTGATCTACTGTTGTGTCCTAAATCAAAGCCTTGATAAATCCCTATGCTAGAAGAGTGTGTCCCCCTGTTTTCCTAATATCGATGTAATCTTAACTTTGTGTTAGGGCATTTAGGTCAATTATGATGATAGATGCTGTATTATTTCTTTTGTGTCTGGCTATATGACGGTAAGTCTAAAAAAATTCTGTACCCTAGAGTAAAAGTCGGTAAAACCCACTTTTTGTTGAAAATTGGTTTTTACGTAATTCGTATTAGAGTGAGAACTGAACATATCCGGTTAATAGTTTTGCCAATAGATGGCGAGAGCGTATATCCATTTCGATTATTGAGAATGAAAACTCGGTATATCTAATTTTTACACAATTGTCATTCTCAAGTATCTCTCCGCTAATCTTGAACGACTGACATCTTTAGCGCTTGTACATATTAAAAAATTGTGTTTTGGGGATTAAAAAGTTCGGAGTCGTCCACAAATAAAACAAAAGCCGACAACCGAGCCGTTCAAAACATGGCTGCTGTATGCCCCAATCCACCAATCATTTGTTTTTCGTTTTTTTTTTCGCTCTGCAGTGACATTTGGTCAGTGCGAGGGGCGGTGGGGCCAACGGGGCGCACTGTCATTCAGCCTCTAATGAGTAATGACTAACGAGAGTCGCGTGAAAATATGCAAATCAAATTGGAAGTCCAGTTTAATTATTCTGTGTAACTTTTTCTATGAAAAATGCACTAATACGATTTTTGATGTAACTGCAATGCGGCCGATGTGCTGCTGCTTTTCCGTTTTTTGGACGTTTTTCTTTTTTAGATTTTTTTTCTTGTCGATAGTATGATTGAATGCGAGAGTTTTTCTATGTTTGTTCGTCTGACAGCTCGTTGGCTTGCCGGTTATTGCGAATGAATTTGCAACTTTTTTAATTGATTGAATGTTTTAGGTGCTCGTCCAAACGTCAGCACACATTTTTTTTCCTTTCTGCTTTATATTCCTCTTTCTATGTTAACTTAAAACAATAATAAGTACCAAGTTGAATAATTGGATTAATAACAAACGGATGTAATGCAAAGCAAAACATGTTCATTCCTTTTTTGCTTTATTTTGTTTTTGTTTTAACATTGAAACTATCATTATTATTAAATTTTCCAGTTTTTTAAAATCATTTTCTGGAACAAATTTTAAAATAAAATTATGAATTTATAACTTTTAAGTCAAAAATAAAAAATTAATGATATATTGGAAATTATATAACCGATTCTCTTAAGGTTTACTAAACTGTCTGAAATATACTGAAAAATTTCACATTTTATTAAAAATTTCTTAAATGCAGTCGGTGTATAGTATTATCTAGTTTATTTAATAAAAAGAAATTTAGGTTTAAATTGAAAATACAAATAAAAATACAAATTAAACAAATATTTTGTTTTGCTACGTAAAAATTCTTCTAATAGTTTAATTTTATCTGCCTAATTCCTAACGACAATTCAGACATACACTGCTCCCCCAAATTAACGCACCACCTTAAATATTTAAATTTAGGAGCTAATTTTCTTCTGAACCGTTGTGTTGATTTGATTTCGGTGAATTTTTTTCGCGTTATAGGTTTCTTTTTGGAGAATTGCTGTCCAATATTTCGGAAAAAATGTTAACGTTTTGATAATATACAGACTGTAAAAATAAAGTTTTGTTTTTTCATCTTATTATGCAACATTTAGTTTAATTTATTTACCTTATTAATATTTTCTCAACATTTTCGTGAAAAAATCATCTTGACATCTCTATTATTAAAGATTATACAAAACTTTAAATGCAACAAGTTTTATGGACATCTAAAGCAAATGAAAGCAAAGAAAACACTACTTCTATAACTTTTATTGACATTTAAAATAACTGAAGCCTAAGAAAACATAAGTTAAATAATCTTTAACAAGTTTTCTCTCTCAAAAACACTTTCGACGAGTGTTTCCGCCTCTATTTCTAATTACATCTTACTGCACCTGGGATTAGCTAAAATCAACCCAAACTTCTTCCACCATAACTTGTATATTCTCAAGAAAGACAGGTGGTAATTTTCGGCTCCTGAGTTGATAATCAATTTTCTTCTTCTTTAGGTGCCGTGTCCGTGTTCAGACAATGTAGATCATGTCTATAACTTTCTAAAACCATTCTAAATCGGCTGCAGTGCGAAATAATTCTTCTACTGTGGTACTACACCACTGTCGACTAATCCAACACTTTTCCTTGTATTGTAATAATTAGATGGTATTTGGGTCCTGTAATTAAATGGCTGAAGTATTCTGTTTTTTTTTGCGTGTTGCGCGTTTGTTTGGCGATTTTTGTAAGCAACCGTTCTGAATTCATTATTTTAAGCAAATCTTCATTGGAAATGTGCGTAACCCATTATATTTAGAAGCACCAAAATTCGTCCACGTCTATGTTTTTTCTTTGGGCTTCCTTTTAGCATTTGGTCAACTCATTACTGACACAATTGTTTTGTCGTTTTCTGTTTCGTAGGGTATCCATGTTTTCAGGAGAATTCAAAATCTCAGCTAGACCTCTAGAATTCTTCCTTGCAAATATAACTTTATCTAGGATAGGTATAGGCCCAATATGATCCAGGAGTTTTCCACGGGCTTTTTGACATTTTTCTGTTGCCACTGTTAAAGTCAAGTGCTTCTGATAAAGAATACATGATTTCCTGTGGATTTTCCGCAGAGCCCATTTATAAAGCCCAGTTATAATGAAGTTTCCCTGCGTTTATGTTCCTGATTTTTATCTACTACTGCTGTTGGTTTTTTCGAGAAATTCGTGGTTTCCTGTCAGTGCGAACAACCTGGTTAAGGTGGAGTAGTTCTTTTTTCACGTCGCCCGTTGTTTTTCTGTTTTTGATTTGGATCTGATGTTAAAAAGGCATATTCGAGGATAGCATCAGGAATAAACGGGATGATTCCTGTACTTCTGAATCTCGATATCGCGTTGTCTGTCGTAGCTGCTTGTAACCATGCCTTTGTAAGCAGTCCTCCAAACACTAGTCTCGAAATTTTTCTATTTGGATTTATTTAAATGTAGAAATTACAAGCATTGTAATAATAGGATTTTAACGCTTTAAAAAATGCTTTATCTACTAGCTGCAGATAATGGGCCATGTGGCTGGGTTGACAGAGCAAAACTATGCTATTTTCCTCTGCAAACTCTAATGTACACACTGCTGCAATGGGAGCTATGTCCATCCAAAATGCGCACGACTATTCCTTCAGTATACCGTCCTTATACTTGGCTTTTTTATTTTTTCTCTTCAAAACACAAGCTGGAGGTAAAAACATACCCTCTATATTGCAGCAAGCAATTACAAGTATGGTTTTGCCCTTTTTACCGGATGTTATTGCAGCTACGCTCTTAGATCCCTATCCTGCCAATGCATAACCCGGTCTATTATTTAGGTGAAGTCCGGATTCATCTACGTTAAATATATTTCCCGGTTTATCAAGGAGCTTGTGCTCTATTAAGATGTTTTGCAGCAATGGAAAGTAGTTTCCAACATTTTTTTGTTTAAACCCCTTGATCGTGCCTGTGAAACTCCTTCCGATTTGCGGATTGAAAGTTCTGGATTTCGTTTTCTCTTCGTAAAGAGTTTAGTAACGATTTAGAATGAATTTGTTGTGATAAATTCTTACGTTAGGTGTAATCTATTAACTTCAAACTTCATTTTTAGTGAAAATGTTCAAATAAACCCTCAAAACGCCTTGAGTACGCCTTGGAAAAGGCATTTATCATATAGCCCTTGCCCGACTTCACTTTTTCTTCCATTTACCATGGGTGAATTGGTGAATAGCATGGCAAGCAGTTCAGAATGTTAGAGGCAACGATTTTTAGGTTATGTTGTATATAAGCAAATCTAAGAAGGCAGAATATCGTCGGTCTAGTTATCAGTCGTAACTCCCTAAAAATCATATTTTTACATTTTAGTGTTTATAGCTTCTATCAGCTGATCTCTACACGTCCAGAAGAAGCCGTAACTCCGAAAAAATTATAAAAACTTTTAGGCATACAACCTGATGAAACTATCCACCAGCCAATTACGTCCATTGCTGGACATAGGCCTCCCCCAGTTCTTTCCAGTGATGAATCTATGCTGGATAATAATGTATATCAGTTTCAGAATGGTGGAAAAAGAGTTGAACTTGAAGAGGTTCAGCAAATAGTTGAAATTGGGCAAACAGTAGAACTTGAAGTTGAACAAACAGTTGAATTTAGAGGAGAGGAAATTATTAAAGAAGGTGTCCAGGTTAGAGAAGAGCCAACTTCTAATAAAAGAAAACGACAAAAAGGTCACCAAGTAGTTTCAGAAGAGTGGGCCGTAAATAAAAACAAGAATAAAAGGGAACTCGGTAAATCCTACAACACCATACTTAAAAGTGTAATCACATATGGCAGCGAAGTTTGGCAAATGAAACAAAGAACAGAGAAACTGTTACTAGCAACAGAAATGGACTTCTGGAGAAGAGCAGCAGGAAAATCAAGAAGAGATCGGATACCAAATGAGAGAATACGTGAAATGATGGGAGTCAAGCATACAATAGTTGATGACATAAAAACAAAACAGTTAATATGGTACGGCCATGTACAGAGAATGTCAGATGACAGGATTCCAAAACAGATTTTGACGTGGACACCACAAGGGAGAAGGAAAAGAGGAAGGCCGAGAAAAAGCTGGAGAGAGGGAATTGAAAAAGAACTAGAGGAAAGAGAAATCCCTCCAGGCCTATGGCTGAATAGAGAAGAATGGCGGTTAGGAGTCGGAAGGCGTCGGAGAACGCTGTAAACCGATAGTAGTAGTAGTAGTATAGTAGTAGTAGGTAAATCCTATTTAGGTAAAAAAAAATTTGATGGAAAATGGAAGTACGATATCCCCAAAGAGCAAAAGTCTTTAAAACAAAGATGTACCTGTACCAGAGGAAAAAAATCCATTATGAAATGTAGTACATTGTCCGAAGAAGATAGACAAGAGATATTTAACCAGATTTGGGAGATGTCTTTGAAGGAAAAGAAAGCTTTTGTTAGTACCCTCGTAAAGGTCAAACCCTCAGAAAGGGCAAGAGACAGACAAGAAATAAAAAAAAAATCGAAGACAGTCAACTTTTTTTATTTTTTTATGGTAAATGACACAACACTAATGGTGTACAAGACAATGTTTTTTACCACTCTGAATTTGGCGGAAAAAGCAATTCGACTATGGAAAAAATCATTGAATGAGCTTGAAAACTTCAATGATGATGAGTCACGAAGTGTAGGACCTAGACATAAGAGAAAATCAGCTAAGAAAGAATCTAGTGTATCTAGTGTGTATTTTACATGATTTTTTCGATAGCTTGGTAAAAATGGACTAACATTACTGTAGGCAGTCTTCAAGCAAAATGTATTTAGAGCCCAACTGGACGTGTACACAAGATCTTTACAGGGAATATTGTAGATGAAGTCAAGAGAAAGATACAAAACCACTGTCCTATTTTGTATTTTCACATACATTTGAGGACAAAAATTTATGCTTATTTAGCCATAAGAAAGATGAATGTGACACTTGTGTTGTTTACAAAGTGGGCCAAATTTCAAAAGAAATCTACGATATTCATCTTTTGAAAAAGGAAGAAGCCAGAGCTGAAAAGAAAAGTGACAAAACAAACAAAAAGTACGTGTTTACAATGGACTTACGAAGTGTATTGCTTTGTCCAAAATCAAATGTCTTTAGTTTATTTATAAAACAAAGCTTGCTATACACAATCTTACTTTTTTTTAACCTACACACTAAAGATGTAAAATGTTATGTTTGGCACGAATCTGAAGGATTCACGGCTAATGAGTTTTCATCAATGATCTGCGACTTTATCAACTGTAAATTCCCCTTACAAAGCGGAGATCAATTAGTTACATTATACAGTGATGGGTGTGGGTACCAAAACAGAAATGCTGTTCTGTCGAATGATCTCCTTAATGGAGCTAAATTAAAAAACATAAAAATTGAACAAAAATATCTAACAAAAGGACACACTCAAATGGAAGCAGATTCGGTCCACTCCCAAATTGAACGCCAAGTGAGAACAAGAAGTTTCAATATTCCAGCAGATTATTGCAATGCTATCAAGAAAGCTCGTAGAAAGCCCAAGCTTTATGACCTGAAGTACCTTAACCACTCATTTTTTTTTAATGTTGAAGGTACATTGAAAAATATAAAATCTATTAAAACAGGAAAAAGACGCGGAGACCCGTGTGTTGCTGATATTGTTACACTTCAATACCAGCCTGATTCAATTACCTACAAGTTACGTTTCACACATGAGTCATGAGTGGGAACTTCTGCCTTTACGATGCAATATTCCATTAATTCAACCAGTGAATTTGATAGATATTCCTAAACTGTACTCCGAAAGATTGAAAATAACAAAGAATAAATACAATGATCTTCAGGAGCTAAAGAAGACCCTTCCAACGGATTATCATTACTTTTATGATAATCTTACATGGCAGTAGTTTAATATTCTTTATGTTTTTTTTACATTTTGTATTGTAATAAATAAACAAATACTTTAACATCTTGTGTGTTTCTTTTATATTGTATACCCTAATTCCTAAAAGAAAATGTCGTATCTCCTCAGTAAAATTAAGATTCTAGTCAGAAAAGTCGTATCTCCGGCAATTAAATATTAAAATGTGAAAATGTATTATTTTTTATTGGAAATTATATAAATAAGCTTTTATATTTATAAAATAAATAAAACCATCCATAAAAATTAATATAATACAATTTTTTCAGTTTTTTCTTCTCGTATAAAATCAGCATTTTTGGAGTTACAACGGTTGAAAAATAGACCAACGATATATCGAAAAATACCTATAAAAAACTAAGCTACCTGAAGCAACGTTTACAAATGCATGCATTGTATAGAAATTATTGAGCAATGGAAACAGTTTTGCACAAATTACTTACGATTTTTAAAACGGGACTGGTTTTCATAATGTGCTCGCTGCATAAATGATAATAAACTGTCGGCATTTAGATTACAGTGACATCTGTGTACCGGGAAAAAAATAGAGCATTTCACCCGATCCACCATATCACCCTGAATTACCCTAATGTAACTTTTAGAATTATTTAAGTAATATACTAAAATTTCGACCTCGCATGTGATAACAAATGCTAATTGTACTACAGCCACATTAAGAATTGCTAATAATTTCAATTGATTTATACTCGATTATATTACTCTATATATCTCCCTCCCTTTTTATCCTTACATCTGCTACTGAGCATGTAATAAGCAAAGACAAATGTTGTACCTGTTGTTGCTGACCCATCAATAATCATTACATTGTGTCGAACCGTGACACTCTGTCCATTTGAAAGGGAAACACCACTGAAGATGACCGTCAATTAGGATTCGTACGATATTTTTTTGAAAATTGACACTTTGATATCTGCGTAACGTATATTATATAGAAAATTGAAGTATATCAAAATTTGTATTTATATAAGAAATAATTAAATAAACTAAAAATAATTCACTCCCTCTTCCAGTTTTTCTTTGATACCAGATTGACTCCATCTCTTATGTTTCTCCTTGTCAACTGTCTCTTTATTTTTACCTTACTTAATATTTTTTTTCTCCTCTTTTTTCTTTTTTTTTTATAACTTTCTCTTTTTATACCTTCTTTTAATGTATATTCAGTTTTATTATTGTTTCTTTGATTGATATTTCTTTGTTTTGTTAACATGGACTATCTACAATTTTTAGTGTCAATTTATTATTTTTTGTTTCATTTTTTTTTTTTTGGCTTAGACTTATCGTCAACTGAACCCGGAAACTTCGACTTATACAGCAGAGGCTATTGAAATATATGAAGCTTTATTATATGTAGCTGAAGTTGATTTTGCCCATATTATAATATTGTTTCATTTTAAATTATGGTTTTCTTTTTTTACCTTTGAGACTATAATATATTCATATTTTTTAGTATAGAGCCAGATGCTGTCTTCCTACTACTACTACTACTAACCTATACAGCATAGTAAATACGAAAGTAAATTGCTCTATAGTAGAAGCCACAATTAGAATGCAGTGCAGGTAAGATAGGCAATGTAGTTCTTACGGGAGAACGGCCGACCACGTTGCCGGTTTGCCCCGAGCGGCGCATCAGGACCGGATTTACGAATCATAGCACTGGAATATACGCGCACACAACAATTGCCTACGGTTTTGTAAAAGACTATTATTATTGTTTCAACTAAAGCATGATTCAATCATCGATGTTTAATTAAAAAAGTAAAATATATCAAAAACTCATTGTCGATAGCTTATCTATATTTATTAGTTTTCAATAGCTTTCATTGTAAACACATTCTTTGGGAAATAAAAATCGTTATAAGGTCATTAGGAGAAGCGAATCAGTTTTAATCCCCATTGTTCACGCAAAGCAAACATGCCTCTTTGTCGCTTTGGCTACTGACCGTTAAACCACAAACTTGTTGGCAAAAACTATGAAAGCTCAGTTCTATTTCATTTTCGCAAGCGGATGAAAGTATCTACATAATTGAGTCGTTGCCAGTATCTGTGATGAGTTTCAAACAGGGTATGACTCTTAGTGTGCAAGTAAAAATGATGACATCTTGACTATTACTGTGAAAAAAGTTTTGAGAATGTGCGGTGTGAGTGTTCGCAAAATTTATGACATCCGCGAAGAGACCCAGCAAGGCGAAATGTAACCTGTACAAAAAAGGAAGAAGAATAATTTCCAGTCCAACTCACGTGAGAATACTTACGATGAGGCAATGAAATCTCGAGTAAGGAAAATTGTGCATGATTTTTTTTTTTTTGGAAAACATACCACCAATCGTCGACAGTATAATGAGCAGAGTGAAGGATGATGAGAACCTACCAGCTTTTTCAAAAACCACATTTCGTAGACTACTAAAAAACATGGGTTTTAAATATGGTAACGTCGAGATTCGTTAATGATGGAAAGAAAAGATATCTTATCCTGGAGACACAAGTACCTCAGACAAATAAAAACATTAAGGAAGAAGGATAATGTAAATATTGTTTATACCGATGAGTCTTTGACTAACGTCGGTGCTTTAGTAAAAAAGGAATGGAGAGACACAACGATAAAGAATCCACGAGATGCCTTTTGAGAAGACGTTTATTCCAAACTTTCCGAAAGACAAAGAAAACGTTATCGTTTTTAATAACGAGTCATACCACTTCCGCAAATTTGATTTCCCGAAAAAATTGTGGAACAAAAAGCAAATCAATGATTGACTAATAGAGAAGAACATTTTCTTCGAGGACGATTACCTTGAAAGCAGCTTTAAAACAGTCAAAGAATGGTAAGGCCACAAGTCCGGACGAAATACCCGTTGAACTTATTAAGGTGATGAGTGAAGTGAGCACGAAGGAGTTAACTGAACTGTTTAACGCCATATACCATTCAGTTAATATCCCAGTGGAATGGCTATTGTCAACATTTGTAACACTATCAAAAAACAAACTATCAGCCTTATGAGTCATGCACTTAAGATTTTTCTTAAAATCATACATGCCAGAATTTACAATAAATGCGAAGAAAATGTTGGTGAAACGCAATTTGGATTCTGCAATTCCATGGGTACACGTGAAGCATTTTTCAACTTACAAGTCCTACCTCAGAGATGCCGCGATGTCAGTTGTGATGTCTATACTTGTTTTATTGACTACGCCAAGGCATTTGACTGTTGTCAGCACCAGAAGATGGTCGCCGCCCTACAAAGAGTAGGATTGGACGAGAAAGACATTCGGATCACCAGAATTTTACAACGATCTAATTTAAAAAAGAAGTATTATCATAAATCAATCTAGTTCCAATACCAAACCAAAATAATCTCAAACCATACCTAGCAATAAAAATAATAATAAACTCCTGTGGGAGTTTTTTGTTAGTTCTTCTATCAGGCGTGGCCCCCTGCGAATGTGGGATACTCTCTGTGTATTCGCAGCGCAGATACCCAGAGGGTAGCAGGGCTACCTGCGTGGAACAAAAACTGACTCCTGGCAGTAGGTATAAAATGCACATCCATGATAATGAAGTATAATAATTTATGTTTAGAGTCGCTGTCTGGGAACGTCGGTAGCAGGGTGTTAAGGAGGCGGGCCCCTGTCATACAATCAGCTACAGCCCAACAAGAAAAACAACCACAAGCGAGCCAAACAACACCAAGAGCTGCACTCGCTGAAGGTGCTGCGCTGGAACATCAGCCGGCGCTCACTCAAGCAGGACGACCGAGGCAGCGCATGAAATGGACTGTGTCCATGAATGACAATATTTTGCGCTTTTATTATAAGGTGACAAACCTCGGTCAAGAAACGATCGGCTATCGACAAAATCTGTATGCCGAATTTTGCGAGAGTACCGAGTACCGAGAGTACCCAGAAATGCAAGTATCTAAACAACAAGTAGCAGATCAAAACCGGGTAATTATCAGAAATAATCTCATCCCACAGACTAAACGCAATACCATCAGAAGCAAAGTCGAACGGGAGATTCATAATCAAGAGGTAGTTGGAAATCAAGCCCTTAATGAAATACAAGAGCCAATTCCTGAGGTTGTTATACAAGAACAAGAAACTCAACCTGATAATACACAGCAGGACAACGAATTGCGCGATAGCCTGGTTAACGAAATGGCACGCGCCGTACAAGAGTTTAATGGAACAGACCCACTTAGCAGACCACCGCTACCAAGAGTAAACTCTTGTAAGAAACTAGGTGTGCTGATACAAATTGTGAACACTGAGAATGACATGGCAATTTTGAGATTGCCGAGAAGGCGTTCTATCGGAAACTCAATTCTACTGCAGAAATTGCCAATAAATCTTACCCAAGCCGAGAAGAAATTCATGAGTTATGGGGAAATCAACTTTCCACACCAGCTGCTCTTAACATAAATGCTGGATGGATCGAAGATACGGCACACAACTGCCAACACTACGTTACTGCTCCCTACGAATCCTTCACTACCGGAGAAGTTTCAAATATTATCAAAGAGCTTCATAACTGCAAATCTCCTGGATCAGATGGCGTTCAGAACTTCTGGCTTAAGAAGTTCTGGAGTATTTATGAGTGCTTATTAGCAATAATTAATCACACTATTTCGAATCCGCAGGTAATACCATCTTTCTCAACCCAGGGAACAACTTATTTAAAAAAACAAACAGCAAAATATCAAAATAACACTCAAGATCCAACCAAGTACCGCTCAATTACTTGTCTTCCAACTCCCAAATGTATAAATTGGTCACATCCTGTGTAGTCCGGCGTATGAACCAACACTGTGCTTTAAACAATATCATAGAGTCTCAACAGAAAGGATGTGCTAAGGGTACCGTGTGCTGCAAAGAACAACTTATCATCGACTCTGTCATTTCTAACCAAGCATATAGCAAAAAACGGAATCTCTTTACTGCTTTAATCGACTACAAGAAAGCGTTTGATTCAGTGCCGCATGAATGGCTTATAGATATATTAAAAATATATAAAGTCAATGATAACATAGTGACCTTTTTAAAACGTATAGTCTCAGATTGGAACATAAAAATTCACCTCCAAATACCTGGTGAAAACAATTATATATTTTCTTATAAAAATGTCTTATGTTACTAGCTTTTTTTTTAACATTATAACTCTACAATTCTAAGTTACGGTAAGATCAATAATGTTTTTAATAGATAATATATTATGGTAGCTAATTATAATTTATTCTCTTTCAGCCCTGAAGAAGCCAAATTAATTCTCTTTGGCGAAAACGTTCGGAGAAACAATTGATACTTATTAGGGTCTTTCTTGCAGATTTCCCCAATATTTAAGAGTTTACTATATATATATATATATATATATATATATATATATATATATATATATATATATATATATATATATATATATATTGAAATGATATTGTTTAAAAAATTAATTTATAAGTTATATACTAGATAATATTAGATATAACAAGTATTTGGTTATTTTAAGAAGTTATATACTAGAGAATTTAATAAAAATTATTTATGTGAGGGCATTTTTAAGAAATTAGCATAGAATAATTGTAAAAAGTTGTATTTTAATGTTGTAAATATATTTAAGTGAGCCATGTGCATAGGCAGCCAACTATACAGTAAGTGACTGACAGAAATTAAGAATTTTTAGGAATATAAAGTGGGGTTATAATAATAATGTTAGTTTAAAATGTTTAATTTATATATATTTAATGATTTAAATGTTTATTCTGATCTGAAAAGCCTAAATGTCAACAGAATTATCAATAGAACATTAACGAGTTCTCCAGAATGCAGAATTTGACCTGTGTTTATGTTGGAACATTCTGGAATAATAATTATGTCGGTGGATCGAATAGATACTTTTTTCGAGAACATCCCTATAGAAGAAATAGAACTAAATCGAACATGATTTCTTACCAGATGGTTCTGGAAGATTGAAAAGATATAAATACCCGTGATTTGGATTCAAGATGGCAGTTTATTATGAAAGTTAGTAGAAGATAGACACATTTAGTTAGTGAAGTCAATTGTTCACAGTTTTAGTAAGTCAGTCAAGCAGTTTAGTAAGAAAGTCCGTCCAGTCCATTCAATTAGTCAATCAGTTACAAATAGTCCAATTGTTTAATATAGTGAGTTAAATGAAGATTAAAAATTATGCATATATTTTAATGCACATTTATAATGATACACAAATAATTATTGAAGATTAAAAAAGTATATTAGAAGAATATTGTAAGAAATTAAAATTATATTATGATTGGAGATTAGTATAAATCAACTTATAATAATTAGATATTGGTATATTGAAAAGAAGAATAAATATAAATGCTGTTTTGCTGGTTTGCTTGGTGGTTTATAAATGCTGGTGAAGAAAAATATATCTTAAATTGGTAGAAGCTGATAATTGGAAAAAGTAATTTCACAAAAACAAGGATAACCGAAGTACGAAGACAGTCAGTGGTGATTAGAATCTATATAGTGGAAAACAGTTCATTTAGGCATTCAGTGAAAGAAAGGTACAAAATTTTGTTAATATAATTTAGTTAGTGTCATAACAATTTCAATTTTGAAGATAGTTTGTTTAAATTTTACATTGTCTATAGAATTTAATTAGTTTTATAAGAATATCAATTTAAAGATAGTTTATTTTAAATTTACATTGGCTAGGTTAGATATATATGTGTGTTTCATAATAGTTATAATAAAGATAATTTAAAAAAAATACTTACAAACTAATTCTTTGAGAACCGCGATAAAGACCCTATATTATTAAAAATACTCATTGCTCATCATTCAAACAAACAACACATCATAACAATTTGGCGCCCAACGTGGGGCTCTCTATTTAAAAGAATTAGTTTGGGAAGATAAGTGCTCTCATATAATTAAATTAATTATCAGTAAAAAAAAAATTATAGATTTATTTTTAATTATATTTGAACAAGTAAAGTCTCAAAATGTCTCAAGGAAAGAAAGGTACAAGAAGCAAAAAGAATGAAGAAGATGTGGAAGTAGAAACACAACCTACACATGAGAAGAGTTTAGTTCAAGTTCCACAAGATACTGCAGAAATGAATCCAGAAAGAGAGGAAAATGTCAATATGGCAGCTTTGATGTCATTAATGATGCAGATGAACAAGACAACAAGAAGACAATAGAAGAGAATACGAAAAAAATGGAATAGAATTCAAAAGAAGTCAAAGAAGACATGAAAAAAATAGAACAAAAAATGGAACAGAATTCAAAAGAAGTCAAAGAAGACATGAAAAAAATGGAACAGAAATTGGAAGAGAATCATAGAAAATTAGAAAAGAAAATAGAAGATAATAATAATAAAATTGTAAAACAAATGGAAAAACAAATGGATAAAAAATTTGAAGCTGCAGAGAAAAAAGTAGCAAATGAAATAAAAAGTATACGGAATGACTACAAGAAAAGGATAGACAATGAGAGGACAGAAGTAAAGAGGATTATTCAAGATAATAAGATAGATATAGAACAGAAAATAGAGTTGCAGAAATGTAACTTAGAAGTAAAAATTAACGAAGACAGGAGAAACACAGAAGAAAAATTAGACGATATACAACAAAATATCCAAATAAATAGTAATCAAATAAGAAATGTGGAACAGAGAATAGATGATATTTCACAAATGAGAGACATAGGGAGACCTTACTTAAATTTAACAAATGAGACTGGGATTAAATTCTCTGGTAATAAAAAAAATTTGCATCCTAGAGTATACATAAATAGTTTAAAACATAAATTAAGATTTGTGAATATTATTAATGATATTAAAGATTATATTAGAATGACATTAAATGACAATGCAGCAACTTGGTTTGCTAGTATTGAAAATGATTTAGATAATTTTCAAACATTTGAAAATAAATTTTTAAATTATTATTGGGGTGAATTAGAGCAAGCCAAATTTAGAGAAATTCTATATTTTGCAAAGTATAATCACAATTTAAAATCAAATATGGTAGATTATGCATTGAAACTGATAACAGTTGCAAAATATTTAGAACCACCACTTAGAGAGGATGAAACGGTCTTAAATGTATCTAGACATTTTGATGCTGATGTTGTGCAAACAGTAACTGTACAAAATATTCAAACAATAGATAGTTTTATTAATTTTATTCAAAGAATACAAAGAGGCAATATGACAAGTAATAATAACAACAGAAAAAACAATAATAACTTTCAATATAATAAAAATGATAATCAACAATATAGACAATCATATAACAATAACACTAGGTATGGTAATAATTTACAAAATTTTAATAATAATAACAATACTAGTCATAATAAACAACATTTTAATAACAGTACTAATAATAATAGACAAGATTTTAACAATAGAAGAAATACAGAGCGACCTAACTATAACAGACAGGTAAATTGTGTTCGAAGGAATAGAAGCTGCGAAGACAGGGAACGAAGTAGTACAAGGCAGGAAAATGTGAGTTGAAGTCATAGTAGGGAAAGACATAGGACATCAGATCCAAGTGGTCAGATACAATCTGACAATTCTAATAATCAAAATTTTGTGCACTAAACTTTCTGAATTACAAGTTAGGCCATTGCTATTATGAAAAACCTTCTGAATTTATTTCTTTAGATGAAGAGAAAATTATTGAATCTATTAATTTAATTTATATAAATGCTTTGGCCAAAAATAAAATTATTAAGATTATGATATATACTGGTTCAGAAAGTACTTTAGTCTCGGAGAATTTTATTTTTAATACATTAAAATTATCAGATATAATAAAGATTCCAAAAATTAAAATTGTTGGTGCAAATAATAAGAAGTTGGGTGAAATTGATAAACTAGCCAATTTTAAAATTAATATTCTTAATAAAGAAATTAATATGCAAGGATTTATTGTCAAGGATTTATGTGTTGATATATTAATGGGAAATGATGAATTGGAAAAGAAGAAAGTAAAGATAGATTTTGAAGAAAAAATGGTGACTTTGGAAGGGCAAATAATTAAATTTATGCAGAAAGATGAGGTGGAAGAAGGAATAAGAGTTGATAGGATATTATTAAAAGAAAATAATTATGTTTATGAAGAAGAAATGCATTTTGATGATAGGGAAATGTCCCAAAAGAATGTAAAGAATAATTATTGTAGTGAATATTTAAGGAATGGAAATTTTAAGCAGATGGATGCCTACGAGGTGGAGTGCATAAAATTGGAAGCAAGGAATAATGAGTACATAATGAAGAATAATTTTATTTGTAAAGAAGAAGATATGATAAAAGTTTTAAATTGCCCTGAAGAATATAAATCAATAGTCATTTCCATATTGCAGCAACACAAGGGACTTGTCAATAAAGAAAATAGAATTGCACAAAATTATATCCATAGTATAAAAGTTAAAGAAGAAAAAGATTTTAAAACAAAATCATACACAATACCATATAAATACAGAGAAGAAGTAAACAGAACGATTAATAATATGTTAGAAGATGGAATACTAGGAAGAATTACAGGAATGTCATTTTTCACTAAAATCGATTTACAGCATAGTTTTTGGTTAATACCTCTAGAAAGAAAAAGTAGACAGTATACAGGATTTCAGATAGATGGAGTAGTATATCAATTCAAAGTAGTACCATTTGGACTTCAATCATCTTGCAGTGTTCTATGTAGATGTCTTCATGATATTCTGGATCAATACGAACATTTTGTAATTCACTACATTGATGATATATTAATTTTTTCTAAAACTGCTGAAGATCATGAGAAACACCTAAAAATTATAATCAATAGATTAGACAAAGTTGGACTAAAAATAATACAAGAAAAATGTACATTTTTTCAAAAAGTAGTGATATATCTAGGTTATAAACTTAACACTAACAGCTTACTGATATATCCATTTTATTCAATAGACTTGATTTGTTAAATAGATGGTAGATTTTATTGTTGTGAATAAATTTGACATCATACTTGTTGAATTTTGTACATATGGAAATTGTTTGGTACCCTAAAAATCATAATTTGGGATTAGATACAGAATTGATTGTGTAAATGTCTTTATAAAAAGTGTAAAACTTACCAATTCATATGGATGAAAGCCTGTTGAATGGAAATAATTCCTAGATTTTGTCTACAAATAAACAGAACACAATATAGATTACATTTTTAATTAAGGTTATATTTTATTCTATGATATAGCATCCATTGCTCCATTTGACATGACAGTTTGACCATAGAATAGCCGAACTGTGCTCCGTTGTTCTCTGCTTTGACATAGACAGCGAACAGGGATGTATTTGATAGAACAATTAAAATAGGAAATTAAATTATTTCATTTATTATAATTACTAAGGTATGTGGATAAGAAAATTAATATTTAAAAAAATAATAAGTAAATTATTTATTTTAAATTTAATTTTGGGGTGTTGAAATGATATTGTTTAAAAAATTAATTTATAAGTTATATACTAGATAATATTAGATATAACAAGTATTTGGTTATTTTAAGAAGTTATATACTAGAGAATTTAATAAAAATTATTTATGTGAGGGCATTTTTAAGAAATTAGCATATAATAATTGTAAAAAGTTGTATTTTAATGTTGTAAATATATTTAAGTGAGCCATGTGCATAGGCAACCAACTATACAGTAAGTGACTGACAGAAATTAAGAATTTTTAGGAATATAAAGTGGGGTTATAATAATAATGTTAGTTTAAAATGTTTAATTTATATATATTTAATGATTTAAATGTTTATTCTGATCTGAAAAGCCTAAATGTCAACAAAATTATCAATAGAACATTAACGAATTCTCCAGAATGCAGAATTTGACCTGTGTTTATGTTGGAACATTCTGGAATAATAATTATGTCGGTGGATCGAATAGATACTTTTTTCGAGAACATCCATATAGAAGAAATAGAACTAAATCGAACATGATTTCTTACCAGATGGTTCTGGAAGATTGAAAAGATATAAATACCCGTGATTTGGATTCAAGATGGCAGTTTATTATGAAAGTTAGTAGAAGATAGACACATTTAGTTAGTGAAGTCAATTGTTCACAGTTTTAGTAAGTCAGTCAAGCAGTTTAGTAAGAAAGTCCGTCCAGTCCATTCAATTAGTCAATCAGTTACAAATAGTCCAATTGTTTAATATAGTGAGTTAAATGAAGATTAAAAATTATGCATATATTTTAATGCACATTTATAATGATACACAAATAATTATTGAAGATTAAAAAAGTATATTAGAAGAATATTGTAAGAAATTAAAATTATATTATGATTGGAGATTAGTATAAATCAACTTATAATAATTGGATATTGGTATATTGAAAAGAAGAATAAATATAAATGCTGTTTTGCTGGTTTGCTTGGTGGTTTATAAATGCTGGTGAAGAAAAATATATCTTAAATTGGTAGAAGCTGATAATTGGAAAAAGTAATTTCACAAAAACAAGGATAACCGAAATACGAAGACAGTCAGTGGTGATTAGAATCTATATAGTGGAAAACAGTTCATTTAGGCATTCAGTGAAAGAAAGGTACAAAATTTTGTTAATATAATTTAGTTAGTGTCATAACAATTTCAATTTTGAAGATAGTTTGTTTAAATTTTACATTGTCTATAGAATTTAATTAGTTTTATAAGAATATCAATTTAAAGATAGTTTATTTTAAATTTACATTGGCTAGGTTAGATATATATGTGTGTTTCATAATAGTTATAATAAAGATAATTTAAAAAAAAATACTTACAAACTAATTCTTTGAGAACCGCGATAAAAACCCTATATTATTAAAAATACTCATTGCTCATCATTCAAACAAACAACACATCATAACAATATATATATATATATATATATATATATATATATATATATATATATATATATATATATATAGAGCAGTGGACGAATATAAGTTGTTGATGATGTTAATATGATAATAAGAATAGATCAATCCCCAAAAATGTAAAACCGAAAGGCAGAATTAGTGTAGGATGCGTCTTGAAAAGATAAAGCGAAGAGAAACAGGCAACAAATGACTAATCCTTGGAATGAAGAAGAAGAAGAAGATTAATAAGACCATAAAACCGCAATAAACAGAGCGGTAGTGAGTCGCCATTTAAATTCGACCAATCACGGAGGTTTTTCTTTGCAAAACAAGGAAATTTTATTGTTGGTGGGATTATTACTCGTCTGAAGTGGCGCAGTCATTCAGATTTAATAAGCGACTCTTTGTAAAGACAATGAAGTCAATTTTAGTTAATAGGAATGCATTTACTCAACACGCACTACTAAAATTATTATTACGCAAATATTTTAATCAACTTGCATGGTTGATAAGATGATTTATTACAAACATGGCTTTTCGTTTATGTGGGTCTTTTTGGAAAATTATAAATAGATGCAGTAATTTTTATAATTTAAATGTGGTAAAACTTATATAATAATTATACAGTAATATTATAATTTAGTTTATAATAGGATTACTTGTTGTTTGATGTAATAAATTTATTATAATTAAAGTGTAAATAATTAAATTGTATATTAATATTGATAAAACGTGCATTAGGTATTCCTTTATTTGTAGAGTTATAATAAACAATGAGAAACTCCCCTATCATATATAAGCAAAACCCTCAATAGTATCTTTAAAAAACGAGAGAATCATTGTTGATTTAATTTAATGTGGCATTAAATTAAATCAACTCTGAGTTCTGTCCGTTTTAACTGACAAGAACCACGTGTTTAAGTCGAGCAAAGAAACATGTTGCTCTTTAAGTATTAAAATCTTCAACCATTCTCATCGACCTAGGGTCGCATTATAATTTAAATTTAAATATATTGTAAAACCGTATATTGATGTCTCCGCTGCAATTTTAGTGTTAGCTTCAAGTACCAAAAGAAGGCACTGATGATGATCTGAGCTAGTACGAAAGCGTTATGCATCTATAAATTTTGGACGACACTTTTAACAAGTTTTAAATTAAATGTTTTTATACCAATATACAAATTTTGAAGTTTTTGACTTCTGTATAAGAAATTTTTAATTAGAAAGCTACTTATTTTAGTTTATAAACGCAACAAATTATTACTGCTGAATAGCTTGCTCACTTATACTGCCTCCTTATTGACCAATTAGCTTGCTACCAATCCTGCCTAAAATTCTGGAGAAACAGGTCGTTCCAGGTCTTTGCACGTCATCTCAATCTTTATCAAATTTATCAGATATAAAAAAATATGGCACTCATTAGGAGACAAAAAAAAGTATTGTTCTGGATAAGAACTTAGAACTTCCAATACACCTATCCATCTGAGATGTGCTGTGAGATGATCAGTTTTGGTTTAACGAGTTGGTTTAAGATATCGCTGCATTGTTAAATAATATATGTTGAGATACTTTTCTTTGACATTTGTGTTTGTGACCCGGACGTCAAAATGGCCTGAAAGTCCATCTTAATTTTTAGTTTTGCTAAGTAAATTTCCATTCCACAAGATTAAAATGTTTTTAAAATATACAACGCATTTATAAAGGTTATCTTTTTGTATTCGAATAATTTGTGAGCAGTATACATTTTTAAAGTCGTACAGTTTGTCCCCTTCAAACGATTTATTTAGGGATCGATCTCAAAGTCCAACAGTTAAATAAAGATTATACTTCTATTTTATATATTATTTTTTACTGTTAGCGAATATGCAGAAGATAATCTTTGAAAATACATCCCTTGGTGTAATCATAATAAAAGTCGATGTAAGACGGAACGCACATATTCTATATAATTCTATTCTAATTTGGCACAAGCTGTGCGGTTTCCATAATCGATATTCTTGAGAATAGGGTCTATTGTTTTCGATGGGCATTATTTGAAGATGACCGGTAGCGGTCCGTCTTTACGATCTGAGGCACTGACTGCTGTAGCCCTGCTGCGTTTGATAATATCAGAGCTATATTACATATAGCGCAAAATTATCGAAATGGTTGAGGATCATTTAATATTTCAGCTTTAATTATTCTAAATGTACACTAAAAAAATACACGTATCCTAAATACATAGATATTTAAAAAAAACATGTATTTAAAATTTAAAATAATGTATAAACATTTAGACAACAAAGTAATTTAGATAAAAACACAAGTAATTGTTAAAGTCCTGTGATGTGATTCCACTTTGTGAGTGAGTTTTTATTTGTTTTTAAGTATGTTCTATGTATTAATTGATTTTAATTAAGGCACTCCGAATAAAGTTAATAAACATTAGCGAAATATCGAGTTTGACGAAATAATAGAATCGTTTTATTTTCCCTTACTAGTTTATATATACAATTAAAGTCAGAAAACTGCAATATCTGGCGCATGTCATGAGGGGCGAGCGTTATAACTTGTTGCAATTAATAATGCAAGGAAGAATACAGGGTAGAAGGAGTCGCGGAAGAAGACGAATCTCCTGGTTGAATAATTTGAGAGCTTGGTTTCACTGCACTTCTGCTAACCTCTTTAGACCAGCGGTGTCGAAAGTGCGAATTGCCATAATGGTTGCCAACCTTCTTAGAGGAGATGGCACGTGAAGAAGAAGAAGTATATATATATATATATATATATATATATATATATATATATATATATATATAGAATTTTTTTATTTCCTGAGAGTGTCGGTGTGATGTAAATAAAACTATTTAAATTTTGCTTAAACGTTTCGGCAAATTTGCCATTTTCAATAAGCACTTTATTAAACTTTAAACATTACATCTTACAATTAAATCATATTTAGACTTTTTTAAATAAAAAGTTTAACATGAATTAAAAATTGGTATCTGACATTGACAGATGACATCTGGCAGATATCTTAAAATAAACGTGGTTCAGGGTCGTATCTTAATTATCTGCCATAGTGAATTAAAAAAAAACAACTCAATTTATTAAATTATGATACATATTGAAAAGATCCTTGATGTCAGTCTTATTATTGATGGAATTTGGATCTTTTTTTATGTGAATCATCTCCAATATGCATCTTTTGTTGTATCTTTGTTCTTTTTCCAAAATCTGGACATTTTCAATAAGAATAGCCATTCTTTTAATTTTACTTAGAAATTGGGTTCGCTGAAACCGGTGACAATAAACCACAGTGTATAATTTGCGGCAAAGTGTTGCCAAACAGTCCAATATTTCCAGCTAAAATGCGTCTTCATTTTGATTAGGTGCATCCAGAATGTAATGGAAAACCCACTGATTTCTTCAGAAGGAAGCACGGCGAATTGGTATATGCCCAAAAAACTACAACCTACCATTCAAAAACAGTTAACGAAAGTGCTTTAATGGCGTCCTACTTAGTCAGTTACCGCGTTGCTCAAGCAGGTGAAGCTCACACCATTGCGAAAAACCTCATAAAGCCGTGCGTCAAGGACATAATTGAATGTATGTTGAACAATAAAGCCAAAAAACTAATAAGCACGGTACCTTTGTCAAATAATACAATCTCGCGCCACATCGGAGACTTGGCAGAGGATGTGAAAGCTACCTTACTTTCTCGAATAGAATCTACCAAGTTTTCACTACAGATAGACGAGTCAACAGATGTAGCTGGGTTGGCAATTTTAATAGCATTTTTGCGGTTCCAGCACTAAGAGTCTTTTCAAGAGGATTTACTTTTTTGCAAACCACTGACAACTAACATAACTGGTGCCGAAATTTTCAAATTAATAGAAAGCTTTTTCACAGAGAATAGCATTCCCTGGGATAACTGCATCGATGTGTGCACAGACGGCGCAAAGGCAATGACGTCGGGCATCATTTCAAGAATAAAGAAAAAAGCCAAGGAATGCAGCAGTATCCTCCACCGCCATAGCCCCGCTGTGAAAAAAATGCCGCCTTCCTTAAAAGTAGCCTTAAACGAAACCGTGAAGATAATTAATTTTATCAAATCACGACCACTGAACACAAGGCTGTTTGGAGTGATGTGCGATGACATGAGCAATATACATTCGTCTGTACTTCTTCATACTTAAGGTGGCTTTTAAATGTTTAGCTGGGCTCTTTGAAATGAGAGCTGAAGTTAGAACCTTCCTAATTCACAGCAATTTTGCCTTGGGTGATCGATTGTGTAACGTGCATTGGTTAATTATATTGACATATTTAACAGATATTTTTAACGATATCAATAAAGTTAGTCTCTCACTTTAGGAAACGACAATAACTGTCTTTACCGCTAATGATAAAATACAAGCGTATAAAAAGAATTTAATTTTTTGGGCAGAGTCGGTGAAAAATAAAAATCTAGATAGCTTTCTACTAATCACAGAATTTGGAGAAGAACTGGAATTGGACATACCTACAGCTGTCTTTAACGAATTTCACACTCATCTGCTAAATTTACTTGAAAACTTCCATAATTATTTTCCTGAGGAGTTGAACGACAAAATTAAAGAAAACTTCTGTCTTGCAGATCAATACCTTGCAATGGTAAGAAAACCAGCTTCCTTAACATCTCAGCAGTATGAATGCCTGATAGATTTGACATCGAGTTCTGCGATAAAAAACATTTTAAAAGTAAATCGCTAGCAGATTTTTGGTGTCAACTCAAAGACGAATTAAAAATTTTGTCAGATAAAGCGAAAATTATTCTTCTCCCTTTTGGAACAACATACTCGTACTTATGTAAAGCAGCATTATCTGCCTATGTGGCCACTAAAACAAAATATAGATTTCCACTGAATGCGGAACCAGACATTCGATTGCAGTTATCTCAAATTCAACCACATATTACTAACTTGTGCAAATCAAGGCAGCCTCATTCTTCACATTAAAATGAAGACATTACGTTTTTTAAGATTTTAGAAATAGGGTCGTTTCGTTATGTTATTAAACTTCTTATGTTTGCAATTAAAAAAAAATGGAAAAAAATAAAGTGAATAGAAAATATAATGGGTAATGTCCCCCATCCCCAACTAATATCTCTCGTTCTCTGTGGCACCTATATAGGTTTCAGGTGCAATTTCCCAAAAAAACTTTGGGAAACGCTGCCCTATAGGAAAACCACGAAAACGATGGAACGACAACATTTTGGAGGCACATTGAAGAACAGACCGAGTCATCTCTACAGAAAAACGTAATATTGGTATGCGGTTTATGAATTCAATTCAACTATTGTCTATATTACATTTAATTACCTATCCTAATTGTTTTGAAGCAAACCTGTTGGTGTTGATACAGTGCTAACAACTCTAAAATTATTTTAATAATTTTGCACATGTACATCAACCTTTAAATTATACAGCAACCGTGCTTAATTTGTCATATTTTCACATTATTTTTGTGCACTTAATATCCTATTACATATAACAACCCATATTAATCACGATTTCCTGTTTTCTAATAATAATTTCCTGTAATAAACCAATTTCATAATGTAACGAAAACATCATAAAATAAGTTTTTATCTACCTCATACAAAAGCAACCAAGACACTGACAAAGACAAATAGAGAAGTGAAGCGGCTCCGCTGAATACCAACAGCATTACAGCTAATATAACCTATTCTTCAAAATCGCAAAATCTACAGCTCTAATCTCTCCGAGATACACTGACATTGAGGTACAGCACTGCATACAGAACGAATCGTGTGGGTATCCCCGACGTCGAAATAGTGATTGATGGTACATTATTAGGAAGTTTCACTGTATTTCTATTGTTATTGGATATACGGATTGTCCCGTAATTTGTGACATTCGGAGCTGAAATTTCTGTTGATGCATTTTTTAAATATCCACAAGAAACTATGACATACATTTATATATAAAGAAACTGCCGAGCCATCAAGATAATCCTAATTAGGAGTACATGCCTTTTAATGAGAAATTTTGAGGTTTTAGAAGGATATTTTAGTCGTTTTCATTAATTACTTGATATTTTCATTGTAAATAAAGTTTATAACCTTCAAGTCAAACGCAATAAGAAACAAAGATATAAAGGGCATTTTCGAAGAAACTGCAGTTGCATTACAGCTGAAAAATAGACAGTGTTGCTCGATTTCTCATGGGGTTTTCTAATTGCAAATCTTTTACTCGTACTTCGTAAACTTCGTATCACCTATATCTATGTATCTGTCTATGGTTAAATGTAATCAATCCTAATCAGGCTAGAACCAAATATTAATAATACTCTGTTTAGGTTTCAACGTGGCCTAATAATATCGCAGCTATAATATCACTAAAAGAAGGGAGAGCTCCAGGACTAGACGGAGTACAGTCTGAATTTCTTAAACTTCTTGATGATGAATCTTTACGAATACTATGTAAAATCTTCAATAATATCTATGACACAGGCAATATTCCAAAAGATTGGCTAGTTTCAGAATTTATTACGTTACCAAAGAAACAGGGAGCGAAAAAGTGAGGAGAATATAGGCTAATAAATTTAATGAGACATACACTAAAACTTTTTCTTAAAATTATACATCGCAGAATATACAAGCTATGCGAAGAGAGAATACAAGACACACAGTTTGGATTCATGAAAGGCGTAGGTGCGAGAGATGCACTGGTTAGTCTACAGGTATTATTCCAAAGATGCAGAGATATGACTTGCGATATCTACACCTGCTTTGTGGACTACCAAAAAGCATTTGACATAGTTCAACACCGAAAAATAATTGATGTTCTAACAAAAGCCCAAATAGATGATAAAGACCGGCGTATAATACAAAATTTATACTGGAACCAATCGGCCACAATAAGAACAAATCTTGGAGATAAACTGACGGAAGCGATCCAGATTCTACGAGGCGTTAGACAAGGATGTATCTTCTTCTTCTTCGTGAGCCATATCAGAATTATCCTACGTTGGCGATCACCATTGCGAAAGCTTCTCGATCTTCCGCAATATGGAATAATTGTCCTGCATTTGTTATCTGTGTCCATTCACAAATGTTTGTTAACCAAGAAACTTGTTTTCTTCCTACACCTCTACGGCCCTCTATTTTACTTTTAATCATCAGTTGTAATATTTTATATTGACTTCCCCTTACTACATGTCCCAGATAAGACATTTTTCGATGTTTAACGGTCTTTAGCAGTTCTCTATCTTTGTTGACGCTCCTTAGTACTTCTTCACTAGTTTTCCTTGCTGTCCAAGGTATCTTCAGCATTCGTCTATGAACCCACAATTCCAATGCTTTAATTTTGTTCATGATCGATACTTTTAGCGTTCACACTTCTGCACTATACAAAAGTACGGACCAAACATAACACTTACCCATTCTTTGTCTTATTTCTAAACTGAGATGATTATTGCAAAGAAATGACTTTATTTTCATAAAAGTAGTTTTAGTCATTGCTATTCTACGTTTTATTTCTATGTCCGTTATCACAGAGCCAAAAACTGTCATTTTGTGGACTTTCTCAACTTGGACTCCGTTTAATTGAAGCTTTCCATCGGGATGTGGGTCACAACTAAACACTAAAAATTAACATAGCCCGACTGGGTTTTTATATACCTTTTTATAAAGGATTTTATTATAAAAAAAAAATTTACATGCTGTACTTTATCGAATGCCTTTTCGAAGTCCACGAAACATCCAAATACATCTTTTCTTTGGTCACGGCATTTTTGTAATAGGATGTTAAGCGCAAAAAGTGCCTCCCTGGTTCCCATAGTATTTCTAAAACCAAATTGGGTATCTTCGAGATCTTCTTCGCATTTGCGTCTAATTCTGTGAAGTATTCTTCGGAAAATTTTAAGAGTGTGGCTCATTAGGCTAATTAACCGATATTCTGAGCATTTTCACGCATTGTATTTTTTAGGTATTGCGACAAAGATGGATTTGAACCAATCTATGGGAATCACTCCAGTGTTATATTATATTAAATTAAAAAGTCTTACTACTACTTTTATGTTATCATCCTCTATTAGTTTCAGCAACTCAGTTGGTGTATCATCTGGACCACAAGCTTTTCTAATTTTAGCATTATTTATAGCGTGTTTTACCTCGCATTTCATAATTTCTGGGCCGTCAGTACAGTTTTGGTAGAATTCGTCAATATTATTTTTGTCATCTTCAAACAACTCTGATATATACAGCTGCCATTCTTTTCTTATTTCGTGCTCATTTACATTAATTTTGTTATTATTGTCAACGAGTACAGAGGGAACTCGTTTTTTAAATATGTTACTCATTTCTTTTAGTTTTTTGTGCACATTAAATAAGTCGTGTTTGGATATTACATCCTCCATTTCGTCGCACCTTTCTCTCATTCATTTTTCTTTGGCTAATTTGATCTCCTTTTTTATTCTCCTCTGCAGTTGTCTATATTATTATTATTATTATTATTATATTACAAATAAGGGCAGAGGAGCGAGCTCCTATTATGCTCAAAAATCAAAAATAAAAAACATCCTTATAAAACTAATACCAATTATAAAGTTAAGTAAACATAAACAATTAAGTATATGATACAAAAGTTGAATGGTGAGACAATAACTAAATAAATAAATAATGCTGTCAAAGAAAAAAAATCCTATAAATAAAATAAACCACTATCAAGTTTATTTTTAAAGATGTTAACAATTACTCTGTTTCATTAGATTTTATCAGTCGACGTTGTTCCATTAATTTCAAGATGTCGTCTGTCATCCATTTATTTTTCTTGATTAAGTTTTTTCCATAACCATTGTTTGTGGAGATTTCATTAACTTGGTTTTTAAATTCACTCCATAGTTCTTCTGGATCTTCTAGTTGTTCTCCGATGTTTTTTATTCTATTGTTAAATTATTTTTTAATGTTATGTTTTATGTTTATATCGTCAAAGTTAAGTACATTTGTTTTTGGAATTTTGTTGCTGAATTCGTTTTAACCTTAGTTTAATATCTGCTACAAGTGGTTAATGATCAGATCGAATATCTGCCCCAGGAAATGTAGTGACTTTTTTGAAGGCATTTCAGAAACTCTCCTTTTCATTACAAGGATGTATACTTTCACCTATATTCGGAGGAAATATTTAGTGAAGCCTTGGACAACTGCGAACATGGAATCTTTTTAAATGGAGAACACCTAAACAACATCCGCTATGCAGATGACATCGTTATGTTTGCAGACAATTTAAACAGTTTATAGCAACTAATGAAGTAAGTGAAAGATTTGAACTACCAGTAAACATATCAAAAACTAAATTTATGGTCATCAGCAAAAATAAAATTAGAGATGTCCAACTGCTTATCAAGAATACACCAGTGGACCAAGTAAAACAGTTTACCTATTTTGGAACAATAGTAAACGAACAATGGGATCACTCACAAGAAGTAAAATATAGAATGGAGAAGGCTAGGAGTGCATTCAACAACATGGCCAATCTCTTTAAAAGCCACAACCTTAATCTGGAGATCAAAGTAAGGCTCCTACGATGTTATATCTTCTTGATATTATACTACGGATTTGAATCCTGGATACTCACTGAAGCGATGGAGAAAAAACTTGAAGAAAACTTGAGATGTATATAGAGGCTATACAGAAGAATCCTAAGGATGTCATGGACAAACAAGATAACCAACGAGACTGTACTACGAAGAATGTGGAAAGAAAGAGAGGTGATGTATACCATTAAAATAAAACAACTAATCTATTTAAAGCATGAGTTAATAAAATAATTATAGCCAGAATGATCGCAAATATTCGAAACAAATAGGCACCAAAAGAAAACGACTAAATAAAACTTGCTTACAATTAATATGAAATTAATTTATCGTTTATACATGGAATATAAATACACTTAATTAATGTAAAGCTTTCTTTTCTTTAGTTCTTTGTATTGCAGTACGTAAATATACAAGATGGATTTCTGACGCGCGAAACAGAGAAACCCCAAGTTAATTCCACACATATCAAACGATTGACCTTGTGATTTAATTGTGGTCATTGTAAAGGCCATACGCACGAGAAATTGTAGTCGCTTAAAATCGAATGACAAATTCTTTGGAATCATCGGTATTATGCAGAATCAAAACATCCTCTTGTATTCTCTGTTGATCGTTACCTCGATGATGTTATTCATTAGCATTAGCCTTTTCATAGCCAGTCTCATCCCTTCGTTCTAAGTCGAGTTTGATTAAAGCTATGTAACATTATGACAACTGAACTGACTTTTAATTGTAAATTTTGAGGTTGGTAGTCCAGGAAAGGTAGTCCAGTAAATTTAAAATTTATGTAGGATAATTTACTACAATATCCTGGTTGATAACTTTGTCGACTGATTCGAAGAAAAACAACTATCTCAGAAGAGAATTCTGAACTGTCGTATTGGCTCTGTAAAAATACTCTGAATAAGCTCTTCTTCCGAGTGTGTGAAGTGAAGACATTTTCAATGTCTAATAACTGCTTTGAAAACATATTTGATGATTTTAAGCATGTGTTATGTTCGTCAGCCACAGCTGATCGGGGTATAACCGGAAACATGTACTCAATCGGCAGGAAAAGTGTCAACGAAAGCCAAAACTTTCGACTAGGTTCTTTACTTTGCCATTTTTTTTTTAATTTTTAAACTAATAATACTTAATCGAATTACTCAATTGCTATTTATTAGAAACTGATATTTACTGGCATCGCTTATGTTAATTTAACTACTATTGTTAAACGTCAAAGATTGTTATAGATAGTGCATAGTTGATTGATGAATTGATGTCCTTGTGATAATGCATGCTTTAAAATTGCCAATTTACCGTTAACTAACAACCTAAGAAAAGTCGCTGGACGAATACTAAAATGGTCTACATCTGGTAAGTGTATTGATATCCCTAGTTTATAACATCTAAACAAACGACTTACTAAGCTACCCTGGAACTACATGCTTTATCTACTATTACAATATGGCATTGATTCGCAAGATAAGATATTTAGAATAAATTTAAACAAAATTAAAAAAAAACTATGAAACTAAACCTTTTAAAGACCCAAGTGTGCGTTTACCATCTAAACAACCAGCGTGCTAGCAAAAAGTTAAACATAACATGGGGAGGTGTGCTATTAAATAACTACAATGAAACAAAATATCTTAAGGTACGACTGTATCGAGTTTTTACATTAAGTGGACATTGCCAAGATACAAAAACCAAAATTTTCTCAAGAGACAACATAATTTGAGTGTAACTAGAATACGTTGAGGAGCTTAGCCAACTGTGCTAAGGAGCTCATCCATGGCCATATGTTTCTCTACAGCAGAGGACTTAACTCCAGTTTGGTCCCTCTGTACCCCGACTTACCACATTGATCATTATATTAAAGATACTAGCCGTATAGTATCTGGTTCATTAAAACGAACTCCAGTCTCTGAGATATAATCTATAATAGGAATTGCTCTTTAATTCATCTTATCCTCTTTAATTCACGTCTTCAATTAAAATCACTGCTATGTCACATTCATCTTTGGAAGGAAGCTTTGTCCGTTGGTTCCCTAGATCTTAAATAAGAATGGCTGTGGATTACCAATTGCTTATGCCTTAAAGACTCAGAACCAGCACGTCATGATGCAACTCAAATTGAAAGCGGTGGTATTCAGAGGATAATAGATGTAGATGTGGCGAAATAGAATAATAGCACTTGAGAACATTGAGTTGTATATACTCGATATAATAATGCACTGTTCTTGAGTTAGTGGCAGCAAAAAAGACCATCTAAGTTACGCATTATTGGCAGTCTGATTAAAAGAATTTATTCCGATAAAGAAATTGCATAATGGCCAGAAAACTTTTATTTAAAAAATCTTTTATAAAAGTATATATATATATATATATATATATATATATATATATATATATATATATATATATATATAGAAAAGGAAAAGAAGTCTTTGCTGACAACGTTAGAAAACGGAGCTTTGAGGTTTATTGGGATTTGCAGCGGTAATAAGTGTACTCTTTTAACTAAGTTTCAAGCTTTCGAAAATGTTTATTTTCATCATCAGGAAAAACTGAAATAAAGTGCTAATGTTAGTAAAGCATCCTCGAAACCTATTAAGAGTATAAAAGGTTATAAAAACTTACGTTATTGAGATTTGTCTTTCGTGGATGTTCTACTCACATGTGACAATATCACGCACCACTCATTGATTGAGTCAATAATTAAATAATCTATAAATTGCATGGTGTAAAAGACCAAAAAAAAGACAATTACAACTATTTAAAACGTTATATATATATATATATATATATATATATATATATATATATATATATATATATATATATATATATATATATATATATATATATATATATATATATATATATATGTGTGTGTGTGTTTTCTATGAGTTTGAGTCACTAAAAGGGGCTATTGGTAAACTATTCTTTATGTCAAGTTTTCAATTGTGTTTACAATCTTTATCAAGAGCTTCTAAAAAAATACAAAAATCTTACAAAGTGAAACTAGAAAAATAAATTTTAACTCACCAAATAAAATTAGTTTTGTTAGTAAATCTAAACTGCTAAACATCTTAAAAACTATTTAAAAAAATATATACAATGAATGTTTCTCTAAATTTAGTAATTTTGAAAAACTTTTTTTAACAAAAATAATTGAATTTATATATAAGTTAGAATAGCGACCAATTACAAATAAGCCTCAATGTCATGAATGCCAACTTACAATTTTCATTTTTGACAATTATATTGCCAAAAAATAAAATTTTGTTTAAAAAATTATTTTTTATTTAGTAATAAAAAAAGAAGATTTATTCATCATTAATAGATGTCTAAACAATGTAACAAGTATATGAAATATTAAATTAAAATGTAATATTTTAATGAATAAACTATAGAGAAATAATATAATTATAAATTTTGCTTAGATTTTGAATTTCTGATCTTTTTTTTTAATTATTATCACTTCCGCTAATACAAACCATTTCTAGAAAAGTTCTTTTGAATTTATTACTTGTTAGTCCATTATCAGTGCAGTTATCAGGTATATATGATGGAAGCCACCAAATATGTAGGTAAAAATCCTTCAAATGATGCTAACTTTGTTAATTAATATATATTTGTTGTTAAATTTAAATAAAATTGTAGTTTTGATTAACTTCGGAGCAACGCAAGACTCCCAGGGGTTGCCGACTCTCTATAGGTCCAACTGAGTTGCTATCGAGGACTCATAGAAACACCTCCTCTTGGGTTGGCAGCCCCTGGGAGTCTTGCGTTGCCATAACGTAAATCTGTTAAACTATAACATCATTTAATTTATCGACAAATATGTATTAATTACCAAAGGTAATTACTATTTAAATGGGAATAAGCCACAATTAAAGGTTAAATTACGTTTATTGACTGAGATTGACTTGATTAAAATACATTTTAAAAACGATTTCCGAAGTGGAAATTGAAACGTCAATAAACGTAATTTAACCTTTAATTCTGGCTTATTCCCATTTTAATAGTAATTACTTTAAAATGCCACAAGAAAATAGCTTCAGAACAATATTACCAAAGGTAACATCATTTAAAGGGTTTTTACCTACATTTTTAGTGGCTTCACACATGTGTACCTGGTAACTGCACTGATGATGGAGTTATTGGTCCGAAAACGTTCTATGATGTATTATGATTCATGGTATATAGCCAACTACAGGAATTTCGTTTTCTTGTGGATTTTAAATAAGTATCCTTTAGTGCTGCATTGAGGTAAGAACCTTTTCCATAATTCTAGTTTATTTTTATTTATATAATAGAAAAACTAGGATACTACAAAGAAGTGATTTTAGAGCAATACTAGTAGTTATGGGCGTTGACTTTTTATTTGTTCTCACCATCGATAAGTAAATATTATCATTAAAGAGATATTTTTCTTTGGAGTTTCTAGTTTTGTGTAGTGCGTCAAATTTAGCAATTACAGCTTATTGAATATTCGAGTGAGTGGGGTCTCTTTCGGCAAAGTGCTGCAAACTTCTCAGTTCTAAAACTCCTGGGTGTGAATTAACTGAAACTTGGCAATAATAATATTATTTGTACTTAAGTTATTTCTGCAATCTAGCACTGTATAATGTCTTTTAGTTCCTTAATTAACAGTATTCATTTTATATAAAGGTTTCTAATTACATAGCGTATAGCCTATAGACTTAGTAGCAGTCGCATTAATTAATTATAATTAAGTTTTAGTTAGAGTTCGAGCGCCCGGCATCGGCGGAAAGGGGCTGGAAGGCGGTTCTTGGGCTCTGACCCACCGCCCCACGCCGACCCCCAAAGCTAAGGGGGTGGCAAGCGTCGAACGTGATGTGCATTTTGATCATTAGCGATATAATGCAGATCGGCCCAATTTTCATACGCAAAAATATATATATATCACTGGAATAATTTTATATTAAGATACATATTCTTACAATATGAACAATAATAGATTTACACGCGGAAAAATGTTTATTTTTATTTTTGTTTATTTTAAATTAACATCATGTACAGTTCAGTGAGTGATAATGGGACCAAATTTATCTCGAAGAGGGTTAGGTTTTTTACATATGCTTTCATATTTTTATCTTATAGCATGTTCCTTAATAATCTTCTTTATAGCATTATTTAATCTAACCGTCGCTTACCATGCCTTTTTTGGCATTACACTAATACTTCTTTAAGGAGCTTGACACTTAATGATTTTTTTTTTATTGGCATGTCACTTCTTAAAGCGCCGTAACTATCTTAACGTATGCTATCTCATTTTGGCACTAACTAATACCATTTTAAACTGATTTTAGCATCAATATTCAGTACCATACAGTATACCTGGTCCTTTTTTTGGAATGTATCTTTCAGTTTCGCTGAAACTTAAATGCTAATACAATAAATATTCCCAATTAGTTCTTACACAGAACTTCATCATGTAAAGAGTAAGGAGGACATCGAGACGCATACAAGTGCTCTTTTTTCCTTTGCTTAGAATCAAAGAGTAAAAAGAATATTTTTCAGCTGTCAGTTTCTTAACTGACAGCTGAAAGTGAACATCTAAGAAAAGAAGTACATACGGTTATGGCCTCTAACGTTTTGAAGTTAATTGGTAGAGTTTTTTTAATAAACCACTATTAAAGGGATTTTAACTGATTGTCGATAGCAATTAAATTAAACTGCATACAAAAGCTTAATTAAGTCGTTCAGAGCGATGGTAGGAATATTTATAATCCACTATGTAGTAAAACTTACCCATTAGGATTAAAATTTCTTACCAAAAGGAATTTTAATGGGTACTCTCGAGGATGACATTAATATTATAAATTGTATTGTTCAACCAAAAAATCACCAATGGCTTCAAAATTACTAGTACCACTTCAACTTCTATACCAGAAGTCTAGTGAATATCTCGACAAAAATCAGAAGGATAAACTTTACAAACTGCTGCAAACTTCTGAAGAAGTATTCTCCTTGACGTTTAATGATTACTAGCGAACGAAGGTAACCCAACATCAAATAAACACTGGAAATGCTGCTCCCATCAAACAAGCTCCGAGAAGAGTCGCGTTTGCAAAACGAAAAGAAGTCGGGACAATGTTAAAATAAATGCAGGAACAAGATGTAATAGAACCATTACAAAGTGTATGAAGTTCTCCACTTGTCTTGGTGAAAAATAAGGATGGCTCTACTAGATTCTGTGTGGACCATCACAAGATCCATGGAGTTCCCCAGTTGTCTTTCAATGATAGTTATTAATTGCCACGTATTGATGACATATTGGATGCTGTGACTGGATTGAAATGGTTTTCAACATTAGATATGAAAAGTAAATATTGGCTAGTGGAAATGGGTCCAACCCACGTAAAGTAACCAAACTGTGCATAACAATTATTTTAAATTAAATGTTCTAAATGCCATCCATCGGTTCCTGCCATGACTTTCTGAAGTAAATACTTAAAAAAGCAAAAATAAGTAAAAATAATAATGGACACAAAAAGTTATCTCATAAAGACTGAAACTTTTTGTCAAATGTTAATTCAAGCAAGTGATAGTGGCATAGTTACTGTAATATTTATTGACGTAAATGTTTTGATTTTGTGAATTGTCATCAGTTGTCAATTGTAATTTTTACTTTTGAATACTAAATTATGGCCCACCTAAATGAAACATAACGCATATAAATATTAATTCTTAGTGGATGCGGAGATAAAAAAAGAACACAGAACGAGAACAAGAACAGACAGACCCATTAGCGAATCAACAGTAAGTAAAATGGTCCGAAAATTTGTAGAAACTGGGCACGTTAAACATATTCCAAACGCTGGGCGTCCTAAAATTGAAGACAATGTGAAACTTGATATTTCATTAAATGTACATGACAATCCTCACAGTAGTTCAACACAAATGGGTGAATATGCCAACGATTGGTATTACAAATTTTAAAAAAAGAAAAATACCATCACCAACAAATTATGCAGGATTTATGTATCCGCAATCCACATTTCATCAATCAAATCCTTTTTTCCGATGAAGCCACATTTTTTATATATGGTACCGTGAATCGTCAAAATTGCAGATATTGGAGTCAAGAAAACCCACATTGGATGACTGAGTCACACATGCAATATCCTCAGAAAGTAAATGTATGGGCAGGGATCATTAATGACAGAATCATTAGCCCTTTTTTCTTTGAAGAAAATCTAACAGGAGAACGTTATTTAACTTTTTTGAGAAATCAACTTATACCTGTCTTTGCTAACAGGTATCTAAATGCCAATAATCCAAATTTACCTAGTGAAAATATCTGATTTCAACAAGATGTGCATTACGCACGTGAAGTACGTCAATTTTTAAATCATTGCTTTCCCAGGAGGTGGATCGGAAGACGAGGTTTTATAGGGTGGCCAGCAAGGTCACCAGATCTAACACCTCTAGACTTTTTCTTGCGGGGTTACATAAAATCAAAAGATTATGTCAATAGACCCCAAAACTTGCAGGACTTGAAAGATAGAATTAGGCATGAAATGAGTCTAATTACTCCAGAAGTCATCCGCAATGTACTTGATGAATGTGTCCGTAGATTCGCATATTGTCAAGAAACCGACGGATGGCATTTCGAACATTTAATTTAAAATAATTATGCATAATTTGGTTATTTTAAAGTACATTATGAATGAAATCATTAGTTGTAATTTAGTTGAATTTAAATTAAAAAAAATTGTTTTTGTACCCTTAAAAAAATAGTTTAGTTAAAAATGTAATGTCGTTAAATAGAGAATTAAATTCTCGTTTAAATGAGGTGTCGTATTATACCGATTTTTATTTAAAAAAATTAACGATACTCCATGTACGTTATAACATGGGTATTTTATAACAAAAATCGACCTGTTTCGGGATTTCCCTCAAAACTCTACGATTCTTGAAATAATGATAATATTCCATAATTTAGCCGTTCACTGTATGTATATATATATATATATATATATATATATATATATATATATATATATATATAGATATATATATATATATATATATATATATATATATATATATATATATATATATATATATATATATATATATATATATATATATATATATAGTAAACTCTTAAATATTGGGGAAATCTGCAACAAAGACTCTAATGAGTATCAATTGTTTCGCCGAACGTTTTCGCCAAAGAGAATTAATTTGGCTTCTTCAGGGCTAAAAGAGAATAAATTATAATTAGCTACCATATATTATTTATTAAAAATATTATTGATCTTACCGTAACTTAGAATTGTAGAGTTAGAATGTTAAAAAACTTAGCTAGTAAAAACATAGTGGTGTTTTTTGTTACTATGTGCAAAAAAAAGTTTTTTTTAACGTTGGAAATGTATGGTAGCTTTGAACTTAAAACGCAAAGGTTTACCCAAGGTTAATCGAAAAACCCAATGTAACTACATTTAAAAGGAGGTAATTCTTTGAATTGTCGGCAGTAACTAAATTTTTGATTGTTAGAAAGTTTAAATGTGAGGTTCCGTTTTACCAGAACGCATGTGCTGACAATTCAAGTAATTCTTTTGAATCTTTATGTCGTTAAGGTTCATTGGTAAAACCGAATGAAGTTAAATCCCAGTATAGGGAAATATTATTTTAGATTTTCTTTTTTTAATTATATTATATTGTTCATGTATTATTATAATAATATCTTATTGAGATGTATCTAAGAAAAGCAAGGGAATGTTATATTTTTTAGTTAATGAAAATTAATTATTAAAGTAGGTTAGTTGTTAATGGATATATCAGTCAAGTTAGTTATCTGTGATGTTGTATTGTTCTTGGTATCTGATTTAAGTAAGAAGTGGTATATATCGCTTAGATTCTTAATGTCACTCTTAACATTGATGGAGAAGTCGTTAAGGAAAATATAAGATATTTCAATGAACTCTCTTTTAGATTTATTGTTCTCACGGTGGAGAATTGTAGTGTTAGTATAGTCCATGAGATGGCCAGTGGAATGGACATGTTTGGCTAATGCACAGCGGTCAGGGTGAAGTCGAGAATCACTTTTGTGTAGTGTAATACGTGATTTCAATAATTAAGATGTTTGGCCGATGTAGGAATTGCTGCAAGAGAGGCATGGAATGTTGAAGACAATGTTAGTAAGCCTATCTATGGGAGTCTTATCTTTTATGTTAGAATAAAGATTATTAATTGTTAGGGCTGATCTACAAGCCACATTAAGTTTAATGTTGTTATTATTACCAAAGCTATTTTCAACACTTTTCAGAATCCTTGTTAACCCCGGAGTGATATCTCTGAAATATGGTAATGAAAAATATTTGTTGATAGGAGTATCCGAGACTGGGTTTCCACTTAAGACATCAGGATCAGCATTGTTAGTCGCGAAGAAAGGTGAAGTATCCTCGTTATGGATAGTATTAAACAAAATCTTATTCACTAATGGTGTTGGATAAGCGTTTGAAATAAAAAGTTTTTGTAGGATTTGTAGGTTTTTTGTATGAAATGAAGGATCTGATAGTTTTATTACTCTATTTTTCATCTGTTTGATTAAGTTGACTTTGGTAGAATTATTATGATAAGAGTGGTAGTTAAGGTATCTACTAGAATGGGTCGGTTTTTGATACCAATATATTTTAATGTTGTTGTTTTCCCTGATCATCCTTATGTCGAGAAAGGGGACGGACCAATTACCATCTTCTCTCTCTATAGTGAACTGGATGTAGGTGTCATAACCATTGAAAGTATCTAATAGTTTATCTACCTTGTCATTGGGTATAGCCAAAATGATATCATTAACATATTTTTTAATAAATGGAATTTGAAAGGATAGTAAAGGAATGACTGAGTCTAATACATAATCCATAACGTAAGTTGCAATGATAGGAGAAATCTTTGCTTCCATAGGGGTACCGAAAGTTTGTTGATAGAACTTACCATTAAATAAGAAGTAAGTGTTGTTAAAGAGAAATTCGACGATGCTGATGAATATGTCATAAGACATGGAACAACAACCTCTAATGCGGTCCCAGTTGATCTCTATTGATGTCAAACATATTTCTAGATGAACGTTGCTGAATAAGGATACGTCTCAAAGTAAGTATATAAAATATCCAGAGTGTAGTAGGAAATTTTCAAAACTTTTAATAAATCTTCTATATAGGAATAAATAATTCTGTATTCTTGATAAGAAGTTTAAATGGAGATAATAGAAATGGGTTCTTACAAGGAGATTCTGATTCTAAAGTAAAGTCATTTTTAAGAAGTCCACTAAACAATCCAATTCGTATAATGAATTTCATATTAGAACCAGATATGCAACATAACTTTTTATGTATGGAAGAGAAGGTTTAGGTACTATTTCATCCAGTGGAAGTGGCTGTAAGGTTGAAAAGATTCAACCGTTCTAATCTACAGCAATATTCTACAAGTATAACCTAGCGAGAGATCAGAATGAAGACAATTTTGAACAGGAATTGCTAAATAAAGATATCACTGAACTTTTTGAAATTGAATATGTTTGAGCTAATATTTTAGGTATTATTTTTTATTCGTTATTAAATTTTTCTTTACATAATTTCGGTAAAAAATCGGTAAAAGATCGGTAAAAAATATAATACAAAACTCGAGCTTTGCCAACAAATAACTTGCCAAACTAAAATTACGCTAGTTTTATACGTAGGTCGATTTCATAAGATGACTTTAGGCAAAAAATTCAGTGACTCTTCAAACGTGACTTATTTGTTATGAAAGTTGTACTTCTTCTTCCTTTGCCCTATCCGTTTCGGACGTTGGCTATTAACAAGGCTATTTTGACTTTGTTTACGGCACCTCTGAACAGTTCGGTCGATGTTAGTCCGAACCATTGTCGCAGGTTAGGCATCCATGAGTGTCGTCTTCTTCCCGGTCCCCTCCTACTGTCGATTCTTCCTTGGACTATTAACTGTAGCAGCCGGTACTTAGTATGCCTCATGACATGTCCGAAGTACTCAAGCTTCCGTTTTTTTTGCGGTGAAGATTATTTCTTTGCTTTTGCCTATTCTCTGCAGTACTTCCACGTTAGTGATGTGGTCTGTCCAGGATATCCGAAGAATACGGCGATATATCCACAGCTCAAAGGATTCTAGTTTCTTCAGGGTGGCTTCCGTTGTGGTACATGCCTCTGCTCCATAGAACAAGACCGGGAAGACATAACACTTGACTAGTCTTAATTTTAGTTCCATTGAGATTTTGCTTGTGAACCACTTTTTCATATTGTTGAACGCGTTTCGCGCTTTTTCAATTCGTGATCTTATTTCTGTTAACTTGTCCCATTTTGTGTTGACTGTGGTTCCAAGATATGTGTATGTCTCCACTTGTTCTATTTTTCGGTTGTTTAATGTCAATTACATCGGAAGTTGTTGTGTTCTGCTGATGAGCATGCATTTAGTTTTGGTTGTATTGAGTTCTAAACCAAATTCTTGACTTGCTGTGTGTATGCTTTGCATGAGTCTTTGAAGCTCGTTACAGTCATTTGCGATAATAACTGTGTCGTCAGCATATCTAATATTATTGATTACCTCTCCGTTTACTTTGATACCCTCCGAAACTTCTCTCAGTACTTCTCTGAAGATTTGTTCAGAGTATATATTGAACAGAAGCGGCGAGAGGACGCATCCCTGTTGTACACCCTTTTTAATATCTATCTTCCCACTGTGTAAGTTGCCCATCTTTATCTCAGCACTTTGGTTCCAATAGAGACTGGTTATTATGCGCAGATCCTTGCCATCAATATGCATCTTCCTGAGCATTTCCATGAGTTTATCATGTTTGACCTTGTCAAACGCCTTGGAGAAGTCGATGAAGCACAAGTGGACGTTTGACTTAAAACTTGCAGACTGAAGATCGCCTCTCTTGTGCCCAATGCGCTTCGGAATCCGAACTGTGACTCCGATATATTTGCTTCGCATTTGTTATATATTCTATTGTGTATGATTTTGGTGAAAACTTTGGTAATGTGATTTATCAAGCTTATTAAGCGGTGTTGATCACAGTGTTTTGCACTTGGTGTTTTAGGTATGGCTACAAAGGTCGATCGAAGCCATTCCTCCGGAATCTCCTCTTTGTCGTTAAAGGTGTTAAAAAGGCCTGTCAGAAAATCGAGGAAGTGGTTATCCGTTTCGCATAGGAGTTTTATGATCTCGCCCTGTATGTTGACGGGACCTGGTGTTTTGTCGTTTTTTAGCGACGAAATGGCTTTTTCCACTTCAGACCTTAGTATTTCGGGTCCAGTCATGTCGTCATCTTGGTCCACTGTCGCTCTGCGTTTATCGTTAAAAAGTCGTTCTACGTAATCTTTCCATGTGTCAATGAGCTTCAAGTCGTCTGATATAAGGTTACCGTCTGCGTCTATTAGTGTCGGGTGGGGATTATTGGTTTTCTTTTTAGTTGTTAATTCTTTGATCTTTTTGTGCATGTTGTGGTAGTCATATCTTCTGTCGCACTCTTCAATTTCATCGCATTTCTCCTTCAGCCAGCGTTCCTTCGCTTCCTTTATCTTTGTTTTTATATTGTGACTTGTTTCTTGATACTTCACTTGATTTTTGCATGTTTGTGTTTTCTTCTTTCTTCCATCATATCAAGGATTTCATCCGTCATCCATTCTTTCTTCTTTACGCGCTCCTGTAACACAAGTGTCTTGTTTGTCATTTCAACAGCTCTTTTTACTTCTTCCCATTTAGCAACTGCGTCCTGTGCGGGTTCACTCAAGTTTCCAATGTTTCTTCTTAAGGATTCCTGTATTTGTTATTTAATGTTGGGATCCTTTAATTTTTTTTAATTAAAGGATCCCAATATTGAAAGTTGTACAATAGATTAAAATATTATTCTGTTGTCGTTCTAGCCTTAAATAGGAGGAAGACAGAAACAATTAGGTTAAGTGATTATAGATGCAATTTATAATCACGTTTATATATAAAACTCGACGGGTCTCAACGTTTTTTATAATTTTTTTAAAACACATAGAGAAATAATTTTATTCCAGAAGTAGTTTCCACCCTGTATATATATATGTATATATATATATATATATATATATATATATATATATATAACTATATATATATATATAACTATATAAATATATATATATATATATATATATATATATATATATATATATATATATAGTAAACTCTTAAATATTGGGGAAATCTGCAAGAAAGACTCTAATGTGTATCAATTGTTTCGCCGAACGTTTTCGCCAAAGAGAATTAATTTGGCTTCTTCAGGGCTGAAAGAGAATAAATTATAATTAGCTACCATATATTATCTATTAAAACATTATTGATCTTACCGTAACTTAGAATTGTAGAGTTAGAATATTAAAAAACTTAGCTAGTAACATAGTGGTGTTTTTTGTTACTATGTGCAAAAAAAAGTTTTTTGTAAGGTTTGAAATGTATGGTAGCTTTGAACTTGACACGTAAAGGCTTACCCAAGGTTAATCGAAAAACCCAATGTAACTACATTTAAAAGTAGGTAATTCTTTGAATTGTCGGCAATAACTAAATTTTTGATTTTTAGATAGTTTAAAAGTGAGGTTCTGTTTTAGCCAGAACGCAAGCGCTGACAACTTCATTGTTCTTATGAATCTTTATGTCGTTAAGGTTCATTGGTAAAAAACGAATGAATTTAAATCCCAGTATAGGGAAATATTATTTTGATTTACTTTATTTAATTATATTATATTGTTCATGTATTATTGCATCTTATTGAGATGTATCTAAGAAAAGCAAGGGAATGTTATATATTTTTTTGTGTTAATGAAAATTAATTATAAAGGTATGTTAGTTGTTAATGGATATATCAGTCGAGTTAGTTATCTGTGATATAGTATTGTTCTTGGTATCTGATTTAAGTAACAAGTGGTATATATCGCTTAGATTCTTGATGTCACTCTTAACATTAATGGAGAAATCGTTAAGGAAAATATAAGACATTTCAATGAACTCTCTTTTAGATTTATTGTTCTCACGGTGGAGAATTAAGGTGTTAGTATAGTCCATGAGATGACCAGTGGAATGGACATGTTTGGCTAATGCACAACGGTCAGGGTGAAGTCGAGAATCACTTTTGTGTAGTGTAATACGTGATTTCAATAATTGAGATGTTTGACCGATGTAGGAATTGTTGCAAGAGAGACATGGAATGTTGTAGACAATATTACTAAGCCTATCTATGGGAGTCTTATCTTTTATCTTAGAATAAAGATTATTAATTGTTAGGGATGATCTACAAGCCACATTAAGTTTAATGTTGTTATTATTATTGCCAAAGCTATTTTCAACACTTTTCAGAATCCTTGTTAACCCCGGAGTGATATCTCTGAAATATGGTAATTCCTTCGCGACTAACAATGCTGATCCTGATGTCTTAAGTGGGAACCCAGTCTCGAATACTCCTATAAACAAATATTTTTCACTACCATATTTCAGAGATATCACTCCGGGGTTAACAAGGATTCTGAAAAGTGTTGAAAATAGCTTTGGCAATAATAATAACAACATTAAACTTAATGTGGCTTGTAGATCAGCCCTAACAATTAATAATCTTTATTCTAGGATAAAAGATAAGACTCCCATAGATAGGCTTAGTAATATTGTCTACAACATTCCATGTCTTTCTTGCAACAATTCCTACATCGGTCAAACATCTCAATTATTGAAATCACGTATTACACTACACAAAAGTGATTCTCGACTTCACCCTGACCGTTGTGCATTAGCCAAACATGTCCATTCCACTGGTCATCTCATGGACTATACTAACACCTTAATTCTCCACCGTGAGAACAATAAATCTAAAAGAGAGTTCATTGAAATGTCTTATATTTTCCTTAACGATTTCTCCATTAATGTTAAGAGTGACATCAAGAATCTAAGCGATATATACCACTTGTTACTTAAATCAGATACCAAGAACAATACTATATCACAGATAACTAACTCGACTGATATATCCATTAACAACTAACATACCTTTATAATTAATTTTCATTAACACAAAAAAATATATAACATTCCCTTGCTTTTCTTAGATACATCTCAATAAGATGCAATAATACATGAACAATATAATATAATTAAATAAAGTAAATCAAAATAATATTTCCCTATACTGGGATTTAAATTCATTCGTTTTTTACCAATGAACCTTAACGACATAAAGATTCATAAGAACAATGAAGTTGTCAGCGCTTGCGTTCTGGCTAAAACAGAACCTCACTTTTAAACTATCTAAAAATCAAAAATTTAGTTATTGCCGACAATTCAAAGAATTACCTACTTTTAAATGTAGTTACATTGGGTTTTTCGATTAACCTTGGGTAAGCCTTTACGTGTCAAGTTCAAAGCTACCATACATTTCAAACCTTACAAAAAACTTTTTTTGCACATAGTAACAAAAAACACCACTATGTTACTAGCTAAGTTTTTTAATATTCTAACTCTACAATTCTAAGTTACGGTAAGATCAATAATGTTTTAATAGATAATATATGGTAATTATAATTTATTCTCTTTCAGCCCTGAAGAAGCCAAATTAATTCTCTTTGGCGAAAACGTTCGGCGAAACAATTGATACACATTAGAGTCTTTCTTGCAGATTTCCCCAAAGAGTTTACTATTTAACTAATCTGCAAAGATTAAATTTCTTTTCTATATATATATATATATATATATATATATATATATATATATATATATATAAAACTTTATTTTATATATATATATATATATATATATATATATATATCTATATATATATATATATATATATACATATATATATATATATATATATATATATATATATATATATATATATATATATATATATTAAAGGGTATTATCATATCACTATAACAATATAATAATTAGAGTATTAAATATAATTATAAATCTCTAATTTTTAAAACCATAATCTAAAAAAGAATGATAATAGGACGAACATTTTTTTTATTTTTAATAGGCGATGTTATAAATTATAAACTGAATCGATGGTCGAAATGAATTGAAAATTTCTGTTTGAAATTAGGGCAGTTTGAGTAATTAGCCGTCCCCTTCTCCTCCTATTGATTCTCTTGTGTAGTAGCGTATTTAATTAGTCCCGAGAAATAGACGCTATTTGTGCAGCTGCAAATTAGAAGCAATGTTATAACAGTTGCCAATCATCTATAATTTCCATTCTCAGCTGGACCTTGTACACTTTAAATATTTAAAGCCGTGAATTAATGATGGCTCCCTGTACTTACCAGATGCATTTTCGGTTTCTGCATAATTGATAGTTCTTTAATTGCTACGACGATGTATATCGACAGCGCAGAATACTCTACTGACTACCAATGGACACTAAGGGCATTAACTATAGACGCCAATATGAGGGTCTATTAAGTACTACACTATTTTCCATCTTCTGTGTATGTTTGAAAATAGGTATTTCATACGAAATACGTATTTAGATGCAATAAATAGTGCGAGTGACTCTAAACTAGAAAAATAAAAATATGATGTCATCGATCTCACATTCCTCCCCAAAAATAACCAGACACAATTTTTAAACGTAATTTTTAATCTACAAACTTGGAGCTACAAATTCTAGCTGCTCAGAGGTTCCCCAAAAGTTACAGTACTAAATTGAAACCAACTGAATTATTAAAATATTATATTGAACAAATATATTGTTACACTACTTTTAAAATCACTTTTATTAAAAAAAAAATTAAATAATATTACGTGTTCGTTCAATATTATCATCGTACAATACAATGTAATCGTACAAAATATTACGTGACGTGTTCTGCGGGACTAGAAACCTCAAAAATTATTTTAGTGATGACAACTTTAGCATGGTTCTGAATAATATTCGTTCTATAAGATATAAAACCGATGAATTATTTTTGTTGCTAGAGGAATTAGGATTTCCCCCGATAGTTGCGGTTACCGAGCAATGATTTGAAGTCAACGAGTCTTTTTTGTAGAAAAATATACCACAATTGCTAGGATGACTGTCCAAGTCCAGCTCATGCTGGCACCCTAATTCTTTCTACAAATAATGATTTCTCTTCTATAACAAAATATAACTTTCTGTTGAATGAATCCTTTTTTGAGTTTTCTTTAGTTTAGAACAAGAATCTTAAACTATACATTCTTTGCATTTATAGATCACCTGATTCTTCCACGGAACTATTTTTTCAGAACCTCTTAATTTTGTTAGACGACCTGCCCAATAAAAGTAGAAAGATTCTATGCGGTGACTGTAATATTAATTATGCTAATGCTTGTGCTACCCAATTATCCTTGGTCAATATATTCAAACCTTATGGTTTCACAATGCACTTAATTCTGCTACAAGAATTACTAAAACAACATCTACCATAATTGATTATATTGTCTCAGATTTCTCACCCCTTAATGTACGCTGTACAATTATTAATGCAAGACTATCTGATCATAAAGCAGTATATACCAATTCCGCTCAGAACTTTCGTAAATTCCAAAATTTGTGCTTGACTTCTGGGTGGCACTTTCTCTCTGTGGACGTGGACTATAATTTCAGTGATTTTTTAGATAAACTTGTCCACATTTTCAATAAGGCATTCCTTTAATTGCAATTAAGTCAAAACGTCACAAACCCTGTACTACCAAAAGTATCCGAATATCAGCCAAGAGTATGCGTTAACTACTGTACATTAAGAAATTTACTACCAACGTCATTGTCACTGAATATATCTTCAAGTACAGAGGAACCTTTTTAAAACTTATCAAAACAGCTAAAAAATGAACTATCAGAATCGTCTGGGAAGCTCTGGGAAATAAAACTAACTCAGCTCAAACATATTCTCTTCCAAACCCTGAAAATCTAAATAAATACTTTGTTAATGTGAGTAAAAATATAACATCGACTATTTTGCCACAACAACATCCTATTTCCTATCTCCCCAATTCAAAAAAGGTCTCAAATTCATTTTTTATAAGACCAGTTGATAAATCTGAACTGATCCAAACAATCAGAAGTATCAAAAAAAAATCTTCCTGTAGTACTGATGGACTATGCATAACAATTTTCTTAAATCTCCCAAAAAATGTATTGCAGTCCTGGTCCCACTAATTAACGATTCTTTGAAAAAGGTATAGAGTGCTTACTAAAGGTCAGAGTGCTTAAAAACAGCCATTATTATTCCTCTTCCTAAGGGTGGTAAAAAATCTAATGTCTGCAACTATAGACCTATTGCCTTACTACCAGTCATATCCAAAATTATTGAGAGACTATAAAAGCCCGACTTATGTCCTTTCTCTTTGAAAACAACCTTTTATCACAAAGTCAGTTCGATTTTTGATCTAATAAATGTACCAGTCCTGCTATGTGTTATGTTATGAGGTCTACCAAGCACTAAACAACAATCTTTACACTGTTTTTATGACTATGCCAAAGATTTTGATTCTGTAAATCATATTTTGATAAAAAACTAAACTTCTATGGAATTCGAGGTATTTCTTTGAATTGGTTCTAATCTTACTTGAGGAATAGGAAACAACTAGTTAAGGCAAATGATACTGACTCTAGCCACAAAAGCATTGTATGGAGTACGACAAGATTTAGTACGGGGTTCTCTACTTTTCCTTATCTTTATAAATGACATTAGTAACTTAAAAATCGATGGTAAAATTTTTCTTTTTGCTGATGATACCAAAATTACCTGGAGGAACTCTAATATTGCAACTCTTCATGTAATTATAACTTCTGATCTACTTAAAATAAAAACCTGATCCAACTCTAATTTACTCTTTTTTATCGTGGATAAGATAGTAGCAGTATCCTATAAGGAACTCTTCAACCCTTGCTTCTTAATAACAGCCAGGTCAGTATCGTCGATTCTGTAAAATTTCTTGGTATTTTTATTGACAGCAACCTTAAATGGTTCCTTCATATCGATTTGTTAAGTAAGAAACTAGCCTCAGCCTGCTATGCAATAAGATATGTTTTAAAGGAAATCAATTTACCATCTTCCAAAATAACATATTTTTCTTATTTCGTGTCTCATCTTCTATATGGCCTTCCTTTTTGGAGTTTTAGTGCAGCTGCCGAATCTGATGTTATTTTTAAATTACATAAAAGAGCAATACGGTATCTTCTTGGCCTTAGTAGAATAACACATTGCAGAAGCTACTTCAAAATTCACGGGATTTTAATTCTTCCCCCTTTATATATTCTGTTTGCTTAATTCGTAAACACCTACATGTTTTTCCAGCAAAACCTAATCATGACTACTCCACTATAAATTCAAGCTTTGATCTATATTTATCGATCCCGTCCACTGAGTTAGTAAAGAAATCTGTATTATATTCGGCAAAAAATTATACAACCATCTCCCTTTGCAACTTAAATCTACATATCGGAAATAGTCCTCAACTTATTAACTAATTAGAAATCTATTTATTATGACAGAAGGAATCAAAATGCTTATGTACAGCCTCCTGGCTTTTCTTCTTCTTCTTCAAGTGCCATCTTCGTTCCGAAGGTTGGCAATCATCAGGGCTATACGTATTTTCGAAACTGCTGACCGAAACAATTCGTTTCTGCTACAGCTATACCATTCCCGTAGATTCTTTAGCCAGGAGTTTCGTCTTCTTCCTATGGACCTTTTTCCTGCTATTTTCCCTTGCATAATTATTCGAAGCAGTTCATATCTTTCGCCTCTTGTAATGTGTCCCAAGTATTGCAGTTTTCGTTTTTTGATCGTAAATATGACTTCCTTTTCTTTATTCATTCTTCTCAAGACCTCGACATTTGTGACTCTCTCGGTCCATGATATTCTCAGGATTCTGCGATACATCCACAGTTCAAATGCCTCTAATTTTTTTTTTATGGCTTTTATAAACGGTTAAAGCCTAAAAAACATTATCCTGTGAAAACAGGACAGGTACATGTAAACTTTGCAGTTTTATGTACACTATTGTTTAGTACTGTAGAAGCGTAGATACAAAAGTGGGGATGAGAATGGTAAAAATGGTTGGAAAAATGGGGATGAACGGATTCGCATGGATTTGTGGTGAAATGTATATGGCTAGACTGGGATGCCCAAACAGTTAGTGGGAAAAGAGACTCATTACTTACGTAGTTCTCTAACATGTAATCGGCCATTTTCATAAATGAAGGCAAGTTAGGGATATCCGCATGAAATCGTTGACAAAACAATCGCCCACTCATTCTGGATCCAAAAATAACCTGCCAAATAAGTGGTGCAGCCACTTGCCGTTGGAATCTCCCCTCTTGTAAGTGGTTATAAAACCAAGTTTTTGGATTTTGCGAAACCAACTTTGAGTCAAGTGAAATAAACACCCAATTCGGTTCACAGACGTCGAACAGCAATTACGAAATCAGCCACAAGTCTTAATGGACTTAAAATGACACAAACTTCTTCGAAGCAACGAATTAATTGAGTAATGCCCATTTAATAAGCTATGGATGGTAAATAATTGCAAGAAAAATTTTGGAACGTATTGAAATGTACCATCCAAGTAATAGGCCTCGGCTTTCGCAAGTATCGTAAATTCTCAAGAATGCCAAAAATAATAATATTTGGTTGCGAATCGTTATCCAACACAAAACATTTATCGCGGTCCGTCTTTAGTTTTATCTGTTGGATTGCTTGATGTGCTTTTCCATTGTCTTATGTACAGGTGACATAAAAGGAAAACGATCGTTGCTCATATTCCTCCGAATACAAGAGATGTCCGTTGTTATCATGTGTTATTTGAAAGAAGAAATTGTAATCTTTTGGTGAATGATTTTTATTTGATGGCCTCTCTTGAGCTTTCATCTGTAGGAGTTGCTAATTATTGACTGCTTAGTTTTCGAAGGTCGCTTACGTGATTGTGACCCAAGACGCAGTGCAGAATATTTTCTGCAACTAAAATAGTTATAGAAATATAAACACATACTGGGCATTTTCAGAAAACTGGACTTTATTACATAAAATAAAGTCTTCCTTAGTTTTAAAATTTTAGCTCTAACTATAAAAGTTCTTTGCATTTTTTTACGTTTCATGTGATAAATTACTTGATTGAATTATAAAAAATGATCCATTTATGGTTAAGTCAAAAAAAATATTTGGATCTTCAGCTGGTATTGCAAAACTTATTATAAGAGTACAATTGTAATTTTACACAGAAATTAGTTATTTATACTTAATGATTTTCCAATCCTGGCACTTCGAATTTTTATTAAAAATATCTAGCAAGAGAAATGTATTTCTTAACAAACTTTAAAAAACAATATTGAAATACATTTGTGTTTCGATTTAAACTTCTAAATATGCAGGGTGTTTCACTCTACCACCGTTCACGAAACATGGAAATTGTGTCAAGTAAGAAAAATTGCGAAGTTCTCTAGAATTAAGTGGTCGATCACCAAAATTATTTTCGGCTATACGAAATGTTGCATGTCGCATGGTTTAGGTAGTTTTAATAGAACACCATCTTCAATATTACACCGATTCACACTTATTATTACCGTACTTTTCTGAAATGGATAACGCATAAGTAACATACATATTTTATATGCATACTTTGGTTTGTATCTAACAGTTTTGTAAATATTAATTTTCTTATTCTTATTGCAATTGTCCACAAAAGCAATTCGATTTTAGAGTCTTTCGCAATTGAAATTTTAAATTATTGATATCTATCATTTTTCGTCCGCGTTGGCTCAAAACGTAATGAGCAGCTCACTATCCATGTTAAAGGAACAAGGGCAAATAAAGAGAAATTTTTCTAAGCGTATAGTTTTAGGTATATATAGATCTATCAATAGAATTTGAGGAATTTCCAAGTAAAAACAAATGAATTGCATTTGCATTTAATACATCTATTTTAGATTTATTCTGTCCAAATTATCCAATCTTAGCGGTTTGCAAGGAGTTTATGGTCTCTACCTGCCACGGGGTGCAGGTAGGCCAGTGATGAGTTTACCAATCTCTCGGGGCCTATTTGAAAATACTTACTTTTATGGCGGTGATGAGTTTGTACTATGTACGAGGGTATTTATGGTAATTGGTGATGAGTTTACGTGTACCCAAATCTACAACTTCTTTCCTTAAGTTCCGTAAAATGACAAAAGCCTATATATTATCTGAAAGACCATATTATTCAGTGGAAGAACTTCTAAACAAATAACTAAGAAATTAATGTACATTTAGGTACAAGGAACTAAAGTATTTTTATATATATTTTTGTATCACATGCTGCAAATTATTAAACTTATTCGTAAACTAGTTCGTAAGGTTTTATTATGCAATTTAAGTTTTAGTTAAATTTTGCAATGGATTATATATTTTATTCTCTTTTATTTTGTGATATTGACGATTTATGTAATTTTAGTAAATTTTAATTGTTATTGTTATTTTTTTGAGTTCTTGTAAGCTTTGTCTATAAAATTATACAATTTTCAGAGACAATAAATCATATTTCTATTCTATTACAATATTTATGAGACACATTTCGGGATATTTCAATGACATCTAGATCATTCTAGATTTTTTTTTTTTTTTATTTTTCCTCATAGGGCTTTTCTATATGGAATAAATCTTGCGAAACTGTCGTAACATTGGTTCTTCCTTTACAGTTATTCAGCTCGAATAACTCTTCTATCAGGGACCGACTGGAGCCAAGATCTTTCAATATGAATTACTTTTGATTTACTTTTAACTAAAAACTGAATGCGGAAGATTAGATCGTTTATTTCCTGCAGGAAGTTGTACGGTTCTTCACAGTTTCGTTGAAGTTTCGGACAAAGTCCTTTCTTACGTTTGGGATTTTATAACACCGTACAGGGTCACCTCTTTAGACAGTTGTACCGGTAGTATGCATGGCGAGTCTGGACTTGGCTTCGTCACTTTGAATCTTTAAACTTTTACGAGCAAATTTGTACACTTTTTCCAGTTTTTCTTTCCAATTTTTGATGTACGTCAAGGATGGACGTTGTTTTTCGCTGGGAGACAATATTTTAAAAGTAAGATCTTGAAGAACCTCCATTTTTCTTCCAGTCATCATCATCGATGGAGAATAACTGGTTGCTGCATATTAGGAACGTCTTAGCAAAGAGTCTTCCAGGAATAGAAGAATTAAAGAACCTAAAGCTTTTTGATTATCAGCTACAAATATTGAAAGGCATAGACAAACACCTCTATTATGTCTTTCGACTATTCTGTCTGATTGTGAATAAAGAAGCTACTGCGAATTTTTTAAATATCCAATATTTTCCTTAATTATTGCCATAGTTCAGATTCACAATTTTGTCCTTGATCAGAATGTAACTCTAAAGGAACTCCATGTCTTGATACGACGTGTGTTATGAATACTTATGCTACTATAGTCGCTGTCAAATTAGAAAGGGGTGAAATTTCAGGCCATTAAAAAAAATGTTCCATTCTGACCATTAAGTACTTGTTTCCTCTCTTTGTCATCGAAAGTGGATCAAGAATATCTACTGCAAGGCTTTTAAAAGGCTCTTGGAATAGTTTTCCATTCAACCACGACTTTTTGTTATGAGACTTTTTCTACCGTTACAGAAATCGCAGTTCTTATGCTAATTTCTACAACTCTGGACAACAATTGATCCAGTAAAATATGTTTCGAACTCTGGACAATATTTTTTACAACACACTTTTAATATATGAGTTATGGTAGTTAAGTATTGATTGTTAAAATGTACGTAGTCCATGGGGACAGTATTGATTGTTAAAATGTACGTAGTCCATGGGGACTTTCCCACGTTCCAAATCTTTGGAAAGATACAGAGATACCTACTGAGCCCAGTACACCTTTATAGTTCCACTATATTTAGCTATTACCTGCCAAATAGGTCTTACTCCATTTTTAAGTAATTATCTTTCTTTTGGCACGTTTAAAGGGACTTTTACAGGGAAGTCGGTTTTATCTGTAGTTATCTGAAGACTTACTTCTTCGGTTATATTCTCTTTTCCTTTAAGCTAACACTGGCTTTGAAGCTGTAATTGGTTCAAAGCATCTTGAAATTCTTGTAATTTTTCATTTAACCTAATCTTCTCCTTCGCTAGTTTCTCGCATTTGTATTCCAGATAGAACTGTTGCATTCTTCAGCTATTACCTAAAGCATCTGCTTTCATTTTGAGATTGTTGTTGAAGATTTTGCAGTATGCTTAACATTTGGGATAAAATAGGTCTTGGTTATCTGTGGCTTCCGCCTTTTGTCTTTTTATCTATAAATACCTTTATACTAATTTATTTCAGAAAATCTATAGGGTACCTGTAAGTTCGCCTAATGCAATAATCTTTTAATATCGGCTTCTTATTCTTTATCTGCCATTTCTTTCTCAGTCCAACTATTTACTCTAGCTGCAGCTTTGAATTGAAAACAATATTTCTCATGATGTTTGCTCGGGAATCTAGAATTTTTCTAGATTTTTAATACTTTTTTTTTTTCGTCAAGGGACTGTTTATATATGGAATTAATATTCGGAATTGTAACAATATTGTAAATGCTTAACCTTCTTGAGATCAGTGGTAATTAATTAGAAGTAAAATAATGATTAAAGTATTTATTCCAATTACCTATTAAATAAAATGTAACAATAAAACACTGAAAATTTTGTTTTCAAACTTCCACAAAATTTATTTTAAATTCTTATCACTACAGCTGTTTCGGCCAACAACAACAAAAATAGCCAAACACATAAAAAAGAAAGGAATAACACCAGCTTTCAGAACAAATAACAACCTAGCCAAATATATTGAAAACAACAAGAGCCAACATAAAAAACACTTACACAGTAGGGTGTACAAACTTAAATGTGGCGACTGCCCAAAAACTTACATTGGTCAAACAGGTAGAAATTTTAATAAACGAATAGCAGAACATAAAAGGGCTTTCAATAATAGAAAAACAGATTCTACATACGCACTTCACCTTCTAGATCATAATCATTCTTTTAATGACGAATTTAAAATTCTCCACATTCAAAATAAAGGCCTTAAGCTATCTTTGTTAGAATCTATGGAAATCAACAAATTAAAAAACACAGATATAATTCTAAATGACCAGCTTGAGACAAACAGTTCTCCCCTCCTCAACCTATTTCATTAGAGACTATAAAGTGTAAACCCATACCAAAAAAAGATCACTTGAGAAAGGCAATCAGCCGAAACAGTTGTAGTGATAAGAATTTAAAATAAATTTTGTGGAAGTTTGAAAACAAAGTTTTCAGTGTTTTATTGTTACATAAAATGAATTTCCATCAAGTAACGGTCGAATCCATCAATTAAATAAAATGTATTCAAAATTTTGTTATTTACATAATATTATCCATTATTGTATGTGTCCCAGTATTATTCAGTGTAAATAGTAAACCGTTCTCCTTTCCTGGGAGGACTAAAAATAAAGAAAGGATATTGAAAAGAAAATTTACTTTATAGACTGACTAATAAAACGAATTCTGTTCTTGTGGTATCATATGCTATGGAAAGTGTCGGTGTTCATGCTGGTTTTTAAATGCATAGAGTTTTTTCTTCCATAACAATGTAACGAGATAAATCAACGGCTCTTATCACAGCCTTTATTTACCATGAAAACCATAAACATTGAGGGCATTACTTGCAATAAGCACGAAATTTTATCTGAACTTGTAAAATTCTTGGAACTGAACTTGGTCGTGGTGACGGTGGTCTAAGGAGGTGCGTTGTCATAGTGGAAGAGCACGTTTTTTGCCAATTTGGGCTGTTTTTTTCTACAATTTGGCGTCGCATCGATATCGTATATAATTGTAAATCAAAGACGGTAGCCGTTTCTAGTGGCCAATAGAACAGTCTTTGCCTTATTGTGTACTTATATTATACATAGTGTATTTTTTTGATTGTGACTTGATCTCTGTGTATACCAGTGGATCCATATTTCGTTGCGGTTACGAAACGATGTAGAAACGTCTTCGGATTGCATTTAAACAATGTCAAGCACTGCTCTGAAGTAGTATCACGGATGCGCTTGTTTTTGGAGTTAGCAAATGCAGTAACCATCGCGATGACAGCTTTCTCATGTCCAAAATGTCATGCAGGATATGACCCACGTTAAACCAATTTTTGTCGCTTTCCATCGAAGGAAAAGAGTCACCGTACACAGCATCCAAGTGCTCTTTAATTTCACATCGCGAGCGCGATTTCTCTCCAAAAATAAGAATCGAATCACCGACCGATATTTTTCTTTTTCCATTTTTCTAAAATTCGTAGACACACCCGCTTCCACATTTGGAATTTGGAATGTTCTATACGATAGTAAAATTACCTTCCGATAGTAGCGTCATCGACTGGTGAGGCTAAGTACTTATTGGACTGACTTCGAAAACATACGTGGTTAATAAAAACTTATATATGGAATATATGTAACTATAATGGTTACCGGCTAAACAACATCACATATGCAGATATAGTATTTGCGGACAACTTAGAAGACCTACAAGTTCTTATGAACAAAATCACGTATTACAGTCAACAATATGGACTCAATATAAACGTTAAGAAGACAAAGCTTATGATAATTAGTAAGAAAAGAATCACAGAAGGTCAACTCCACGTCAACTAATCCCCTGTAGAAAGAGTGACTCACTACAACTATCTCGGCACCATAATAAATGAAGAATGGACCAACAACCAGGAGATTAGAGCACGCATCGGAAAAGTTAGATCCGCCTTCAATCGGATGGGGGCCTTCTTCAAGAGTTACAACCTCTCTCTTGATATAACAGTCAGAATGCTGCGATGCTACGTCTTCTCTGTCTTTTTTTATGGTGTTGAATCGTGGACTTTGAACGAAGATATGTGCAGAAAACTGGAAGCATTTGATATTTGGCTATATCGGAGAATGCTTAAGATCCCGTGGACTGACCGAGTCACAAATGAGGAGGTCCTCAGAAGAGTGAATAAGAACCGAGAGGTACTGACCACCATCAAATCTCGAAAGTTACAGTTCTTCGGTCATATTATGTGAAATGAATCCAGATATGCTCTCCTTCATGCCATCCTGCAAGGAAAAATATTTGGAAAACGAGGTCCAGGAAGAAGAAGAACATCTTGGTTAAAGAACCTCAGAATCTGGTTCAATATAACATCTGTGCAGCTTTTCCACGCTGCTGCAGATAAGGTAAAGATTGCCATGATGATCGCCAACATTCGTAACGGATAGGCACATCAAGAAGAAGAATATATGGAACTAGATACATAAAAACTCATGAGATAAGATATAAAAAATGTTAACGAAGAGATGTAGAAAAAAAGACTTAGCTTTACCAGCTTTTAATATTCCCAAAAATTTTGAACAAGCCGCTTTTTTACTTTTGGATTATATTTCTTAAGATGTTCCTTAAAATTTTATTTAGTCGTATTAAGTATTGTGGAATAAATATTAGATAGAATACAGTAGCTGCTATTTGATTTGTATCATGATAAAGGTTAGTAGATTATTGTATGAATATCGAATAATTTTAAATTCATAGCTTAATGAAGGGAAACTCGTGATATTTCCCACTAACTCTTAGAACAAACGTTCAAACTAAGAAACAAACCCTCCTCCCTTTATTCCTCTCTCCATCTCCACAATACATAATCTATTCCAGCATAATGATAATCAAGCGGGCCTGGAACAGTCTCGCCCTCGTATAATAAGGGTTAAGGGCCTATAGAGGGGGTGACAGGGGAGGGGGTTCGGACAGCGGCCAGCCAAGCGAGAGCTCTTTGTGTAGTTAGTGTAATTAGTGCCCCTCTGGCCTCACCTCCCCCGTTCTACGACTACCTTATTTAAATGCAAATGAGCTTCATTTCGCAATATTAATGTTCCCCCCCATACCCCTAGTGCCGGGGGCGAAACCACCCGCCTTTGGAAGGGTTGGAGAACTCGCAGGACGAACAGGACAGGGACAGGCCGACGACTTCAATCACACGATGACAATGTGTCCTAGACACAGGGATTAAAGGGCTTTTGTTGTCCCTCTATAAAAGTCTAATTATTGTTCCCGATGTTATTTTTAGAAAATAAGCTACGAGCGACGTATTAAAGTACACTACACTAAAAATGTTACATTTTTTGTATCAGTTCAGTAAAGAATATTGTTTCATGTCAAAGTAAATAATCAGAAGTAACCTCTTATCAAGCGAAATGAAATTTTTTAAGGACATACTTGTTATGCATTTATAAAGAATAAAGATATAAATAAAAAAAAAAACCTTGAAACTTTGCTTTATAGAAAAAAATATGCATGAAAGATGTTTTATTGAAAAAAAAAATAACTGTGGTTTAATCAAAAACAAAATATTCGGATTGGATTTTTGTTAATAAAAAAATCTGTTCTTTATTTTCACTAGACCCAGACTGTAGGGTTACCATACCTGGTACACAGACCGGTCTATAACAGCAGTAAGTTCAAGTGCAGGAACATTCAGTATTGGGGAAAATTTAAACATTTCTATTACACTAAGGGCCGGTTTCACCAACAACAAATAAATCACTGAATAGTTAATCGTCGAATTAAATTTATTAGTAGAATAAATTTTATTCCGTTTCAATAACTATTTGTAATCCACAGTTAGTTATTCGTCGAATAAGTTCAAAGTGTAATGATTTTCCACAGACTGTACTCGTTGACACCTCTCTTGGCCTCCACTTGGTTGATTAATTTGTCAAAATAATAATAATTGTCAATGTCAATACATAATTTATATAAAAAAAATCTGTTTGTTGTGGCTGTAAATTATTGTGAATCTGAAACTTGTGAAAATGGACAAAAAACGCAAGAGGAGCAAAAATTATTTAGAGAAAGAAATGGAGAACTTTGATAATCTAAACCTAGTTTTAAGGTCCACATCATCAAATTTAGCAAAACGGTTTCTTCTTTGCGCCTGCAAGAGTGGTCTTCTCCTTCGCTGCTCATTTCCGTCATCAGAGGATGATGATGATGAAGATAATAATCTAAAATAAATATATATGTATACAAAATTCAAATTGTGTGATATAATTACGTTTACCTACAATACATTGTTAATAATTTCAAGTTAAACTAATGAATTTTCTTTATTATCGATATTTAAAGTGAGGTTAGCTGTCAACTTATTCGAAGAATAAATATTTATTTGGCCGATATTGGACTAATAACTTATTTGGAGTTTATTCATAGAATAAGTCTTATTTGACGTTGGTGAAACGCAGATATGTCAGTTTTATTGGTCGAATAACTTTATTCATTGAATATACTGCTATTTGTCGTTGGTGAAACCGGCCCTAAGATAAATATAATTATGGAAAGAAATATAGTAGAACGCCCAGATTCGTAGGTTTTGATAGTTCTGCTTATATAGCAGAACTATATATAGTTTTCCTCTTCTTCTCTAACCAATGGGTCTATCAAGGAGTGTTTTTCCATCTGGGTCATTCTGTTCTATCCCTATCCACCTCAAAAGAGAAGACCTTCAAAATCTAATGAACAAAATAAAACAGACTTGTGATCAGTATGGATTAAAACTCAACGTTAACAAAACTAAATATATGATAGCAAACAAAATTATATACAGGATGACGGTATAAAATTTGGAAATGCCACACTGGACAGAGTAGAGAAACTCGTGTATCTCGGCAGTAATATCAATGAGAGCTGGGATCCAACCGCAGAAATTAAAAGCCAAATAGAACAAGCCCGAGCTGCCTTTGTAAAAATGAGAAACGTACTTTGCAGTCACGATCTTAGCACTGACCTTAGAGTTCGAATGACATCTTGCTACATCTTTCCTGTCCTCCTGTATGGAGTGGAAGCGTGGACACTAACTGAGGCTATCCTTAGACACTTGACAGCCTTTGAGATGTGGGTATACAGACGACTACTGAAAATAAGCTGGGTCGACAGAGTTAGAAATGAGGAGGTCCTTAGACGGCTGAACCAAACAACACAACTGGTCAATATAATAAAAAAACGCAAGCTGGAATACTTCGGTCACATTATGAGACACTCGGAAAAATATGATCTTTTACATCTGATCATTCAGGGAAAGATCCAAGGTAATCGTGGTCCTGGTAGAAGAAGAACAACATGGCTGAAAAATCTAAGGCAATGGGCTGGAAAATCAACTACATCGTTATTTAGAGCGGCTGTCAATAAAGTCACGATAGCTAATATAGTAGCCAACATGATATCCAACGATCGATAACGGTCATAGAACTAGAAGTAGAAGAAGAAGATCCATCTCAGACGTCCTATCTTAATATATTTTACAATATCTGGTTCCTGGTATATTCTATAAAGTTCGAAGTTCTATCGTCTTCTCCACACTCCATTGTCATTCACTGCTCCATAGATTGTCCTTAGTACTTTTCTTTCGAAACATTCTAATATGTTTTCATTATTTTTTGTTAGAGTACAGGTCTCTGAACCATATATACGTAAAAGTATATTCCCGCTCTTTTTTTTTATTTATTTTAAAAATACAAAACCTAATATAACTTTTTTAAAAATGGGAGTCTTTTCATTATTATATGTACTTATAATTTGTCGGAATAATAATTGCACAAGACAATAATTAACAAGGAATTACTTAAAATACTTGTACAATTAAATCATTTTCTTAATCTTTCGTATTCTCTGCGAGACTATCATCATTTAATTCAATAATAAAGTTATTTTCACCATTAATGTGGTAGTGTCCAATCTTCTTATAGTATTCTTCAACTTTGATCACTTTGGCGATTCTTTTCTGTCAGCCTTTTTTGATAATATTAGACACTTATTTTTTAGTAACCTTAACTACCTTCTTATCAAATTTAGGAAATGTATTTGCACCCTTAATCTTGATTTTAATTGTCCCCTAATTTTATCTACAGGACTGAAAACACAAAAATAGGGAGAAGTCGCAATATAGTGTGTCCATGCTTTTCGTCAATAGAGTAAAGTAGAGTAAATTTTCATTTGCCTAATTTTTTTAACTTAATTGAGCAAATAATGTCACATTATTAATCACAGATTAAAATACATTGACATTACAAATTAAACATACTGATCAGGGAGAAGGATAGGCCAGGCACTCCGCTACAATATAGGGCATAATTTTAACTGTATGTTGAAAAAACTTTCTTTTAAAAGCTCTATAGTGTGTTTTCTGTTGAATGTTAGATGGTAGACCATTGTAAAATTTAACACACGCATGTAAAGTGGGAAATTCAAATTAAGGTTTCTTGTATTATATTCATGATTTGGGAGGAGGTAATAAAACAAAGTAAGATTTTTAAAAAGGAACATAATACATTCAATTGGGTATATTAGGTGATTCAAATCGGCCTTTACAGGATCCTCCCGCCTTTAGTCCCACGATCACCACCACTAGGATTGCCTTTTTTAGACTATACAGTTGAGTTATCCACTGCAGCACCCCAGAAGATTACTTCATATCGCATAACAGAATAAAAGTTTGCATAATATAATAAACTAATAGTTAAATTTCCTGGTCTAGAGATAGCTCAAGTAGATTTTTGTCATATTTTGTTTTTGTCCCCTCCTTCTCTATGAAGACCAAGAAATTTAACTGATTTAGTCGCAGGTTCTGTGTTTTGTGATAAAAAATTGACTTATCTGGAAACTGTTCTTATGACTGGCTGGTTCTAAAGTAAACAAAAACTGTGTTATCAATATTAAGCAACAGCCATTTCCATTGAACTACTGATCAACCTTGCTTAAAGTTTGCCCTGCCACTGTAAGGAGTGTTTCTAATGTTTTTTCTCGGAACAGAGCACTTGTGTCATCAACAAAATTTACAAGGTTTGAGGCACTACTAACCACCGCATTTGAAAGGTCCTTTATATAGACCAAGATCAAAAAGGGCCCAAGACTGTGGTATGCCTAATTTTAAGTTGATCGGTTAAAAGTAAACCTTACATCCCTGTTTCTTCAAGCATATAGCATCCGCTTCATAGCATTTTGTGACCTATCTGTGAGAAATGACTTTATCCATTTTAATGCCGGTCCCTGTATCCCACAACAATGTAATTTTTGTAATAACAGAGCATGATCTAGGCTATCCAAAGCCTTGAGTCTAAAAAAGCACTTAGGGTTTTCATATTTGCCAGTAGATTTTCTAAAATTTTTGATATAAAATCATAGGTAGCTGCCTCAACAGATCTCCCTGCGAAAAAACCATGCTGTGAACCACTAAATAAGTTGTTTGTAGTAAAAAAGTTTTGTAGTCTGGAATATAGGTATGACTTTTTCGAATATTTTTGAGAATGATGGATGAAGGCTTATTGGTCTTTAGTTTTTCATCTTAGTATCCATCACCATTTTTATGTAGTAGCTTAACAATTGCCAGTTTTAAACTTTGAGAAAATTTACCTTTCCTGAAAAAGCATTAAGTATAAAAGAAAATGGAAGAGAAATCTCTGATGAAACAAATTTAATTAAGTTGGTTAATATTTCGTCATAACCAGAGCTATGCTTGTTTTTTAAGTTATTTATTATGTGGCTTATTTCTTTTTCTGAAACGGGAGTTAGAAACATGCAATGATTATTTTATCCGATATTAATTTAAGAATTGTTTACATGCTTTATTGTCTTTACAGCGTCCGACGCTGCATTTGTCATAAATTGATTTATTTCGTTAGAAAGCACCTGATAGTACTACTTCCCTCGTTTTCCACCATTTTGGAGGATCTTCTTTTCTTTTAATATTTTGTTCCTCTGTATATTGTTTTTCTTCAATTATTGAAGTCGCTAATGTTGACTGGCTCTTCTAAATTTTTGCATCAAAGCTCATCTATATGGAATCTTCGTCACTATCTAAATCAGTAGACAGCTAGAATTTGCATTTCTGAAGTTTTCATTTGTTGATATTCTTTAAGAAGCCTCCGCGTCTCGGTCGACATAGATTATTTAACACAAATCACTGCATTAGCATCAAAACCTTTTCTTTTAAAACGAGGATCTAAACACGTAGCTTTTGCTACTATACTATTAAAATCGATATTGTTAAATCTGAAATTCATACTATGTACCCTCTAAACAAAAATTATTTTAATTTTTGGAATAACCCTTAATCTCTCATACCAATTGCCAAGACACTTTAGTTCAATTTGCACTATTTTCAATTCTTTTAGTTTTTTCGAGATCGATTGAGTCAAGAATTATTGTATTTGCGTTTTTCTGTCCTGTAGATATCTTTATATTCAACATTATTACTAGACAGTGTAAACAAAATATCAAGCCTAGATTTACAATCTTTTTATATCATCATTTTTAAAGTACTTTTGTGATTTTTTTTTATTTGCTGTATTTATTTATCTCTTTGAGTGAAAAGCATTGTACTTATAACAATTTTCTGAACTATATTCATAAGAGCATCTCACTGATTTTCTACTTCCAATGTCTCAAAAACAGATACCCAGTCTACATTATCCACAATAAATTTAAAAAATCTTTAATCTCCTTCCTAAATATTCGTTTTCTTTTATTATATTTAACTCAAATTTATTTATTTCAAATTTTACCTTTTGGGCAATATGCTCAGATGTATGAGAATTGAATACAACAGAATCAAGTATGTCAAGATTTGTAAAAATATTATCTATACAGGATTTTTTGTTACCTTGTATACGTATATAGTCTTTGATGGAAGGTTTAAGTATTGTAGATTAGCAAGAAGCTTCATAATATGTTTTCTTTATTTTTTAAATTTAAATATTATTCTTAAAATTGAATAAAGTTATTTTCTTATCTATTTATTATTTATATTTTAAACAAATTATATTAAATTAAAATAATTTATTAATAAGTTATTATGTTTTCTAGTAGCGCCACCTGCTAACGTATCAACAGAACATATATTGTCTACTTCTGGCAGACCCGTCAAAAATATCATTTGACAGTAAATTAACTTATTATGTAAACTAAATAAGATGTTTAAAAATAAAATTTAAGAATAGTTTTAAATTAATTTATTAACATCTAGTGTTAAAAAATATTTTTTCTATTTCGTTTCGTGACGACCTACTGTGCATTTTGATATAGAGAAAAATTAATAACAAAAAATCTACGACGTGGTCAGAAAAAAAAAAGGTGTTACAGTTGGCGGTATAAATAGTAACAAAATTATTGGTTTCTTTCTTTTTCGGCATATGAAAAATATTTCAAACAGACAATACAAAGACATATAAGGGTTACTTTGAATAGGTAACCTTGTTTATGCTTGTTATTATATTCCAGATACATAGATCCCTTCTATATGTTATAATAGTATTAAAAACGACTTGAACATGTCTTCTCAAAAAATCAAACAATTGTATCCATTGTTTACAAAAGGATATATTTTAAATTTCTTTTGAGAGGTAACTAAGCATCCGAAAGATAGAATGCTTATTCCATTTGTGTTATCACTGTACTATTATATTGATATTATATCGGAACTAGACCGCGTCTTCGAAATCTTCGTGAATAATTTATAGCAAATGTATCCAATAAAACTTTACAGCAGATATTGTTGAAACAAGCCTAGAGCGCTATTCATATGGAGACGATTCCAATTTGAATATAGTTTTTAAACTAATTACTAAAATCGGATCTAATCTCCCGCTCCAGAGAACCCTATCGTGCACAATTATCATAAGTACCAACCCAGGCAACCAACCCTTTAGACTAAGCAGGAGAGTATACAGATTGTGAAGGGCGCATTATGAATAAACATGGGTCCGTGCTGCTGGTCGATTCAATTATAGAAGAGAACACACATTTCATATTCTGCCTCTAGACTGTCCTGTCGACGTCTTTGTCTTGTAGGGACCCTCTTACTATACTTTGTTAACGCTCATATTCTCGACGAACAGGAACACCGTGATTAGGGATCTAGCACCTCTCTTTGTATTCTCGTTCTCCGAATGCAGGATCGGTTTTGTAATTGAGAATGATTAATATTATACAAAATTCATTAATGAATAATATTATTTCATATAGGACAAATTTAAAACGGGATTATATATATATATATATATATATATATATATATATATATATATATATATATATATATATATATATAAATACGTTCAAATTATCGGGTAAAGTGGTCTGTAATAAAAATCTTTCTTGTTTTCTTTTTTCTAAATTACTCAATATTTCACCATTTATTTAAAAACTTCCTCAGGAGTAAACTAAAAACAATTTGAACATTACAAAAAATGGCGTACAAATACATTTTAAAACACTCACAGAATTTAAAAGATTTCGCAAATAAAAACTGACATTAAAGTATTTGAAATATTGAATGTCAAGATTAAATTGTCTTAAGCACGTTCGTTACAGCTATACGATAAAAAATTAAAATTATTTCAAATGTAAAAATAAAAATAACAATAAAAGAAAAGTTAGAAGAATAATATTTATTTGATGAATTATTAAGGTTAGTTGTTATTAAGATGAATGTTGGCTATTTTTAATATTTATAAATTTTGTTCAATAAGTTACAATATATGTTACTTAACTGTCCAGTGTCCGTTTTATAATTTAAAGTGTTTTTATTTTTGTTAATGTAATACATTTCAAGAAATAATCTACTTTTGTAGTTATCAGTCTGTGCCAAAATGTGAGCTTTGTTATAGTCTAGCATATGTCGAAATAATCACTTCTAATATATATATATATATATATATATATATATATATATATATATATATATATATATATATATATATATATATATATATATATATATTCAGCAGAGGTTTGATCGGAAAATTGTTGGAAATCAAGGGAAGAAGTCAACTACTTCATTAGTTTATTAGAATACGTTTCGATCTGTTATTTTTTAAAATCATCATCAGGTCTCTACAAAAAGTAATGGTGTAAGATTATAAGTAAAAACGACAAGGGTTGAAGTTCATACTTACAAAATAATTTGTAGGTTTTTGTGACGTTATAAAAATTACAAGATTACTTAACATTAAACCAAACAAACTCGACGAGAAAAAAAAACTGAATTAGAGAACTACTGTTCGTTAATTTAATTGTCAGGTGTATTGTCTGCATTACATGTGGTCCGTATAGTTCAGTGAAGTACGCGATTGTCAAGGGCATTAGTGATGGACTTTTTTGGTGTTCGTGAAAAAAATTTTGTTCGATATGAAGAATGGAAAATGTGGACTATTTGTTTAAAAATGAATAAGGGATATGATAATTCTTATTTGTTATGTATGATAAGAGAATGATACATCTGGCTTAAGTTTTAGATGTCGGTTCTTTTATTTAGGGATGTTTAATGTTTTAGAATTTGGCACATTCCAAGAAGGGACCTCTTGTGATAATTTTGTTGTTTACAAAGTATTTTGACATTGGTGAAATCGATTCTTGTTTAGTTGACATGACATGTTGTGCAAGGGCACAAGAAGGTTTAGAAATCCTAATGTCGTTTTATAGTCGACCTTGAAGAGAGCGGCTGGTCTGGCCAATGTAGCAGGAGTTACTCTCTGCACAGGCTATACGATATACGACATTAGTTTGTTTTAAAGGGGAGAATACAGTTTTGGTCTTCAAAAACAACGTATCTATAGTTCTAGTGTTTTTAAGGCTATTTTGACAGGTCAGTTATTGAACAGTTTTAGTAAGCATATTAGTGACTTGTGGGAAGTACAGAAGCAAAGCATAATTTGTGGTTTATTCAGAGATGAACGGGGATTTATTCATCTGTATGTATTTAACGTGTGTGCTCTACGACTGAGGGATTGTACGAGGTTGTGTTTGCAGTTGATTGGGTTTTACAAGTGCTAATTTAAGAAACGGTTGCTCGCCGTTTCTTTTCTGTACCAGGTGGTGACTAATGCGAATTATGTGTACGAATAATTCGTATATCTAGAAACAGTATGCTACTCTCAACCTCAAATGCACATGTGAATTGTAGGAGAGAATCAAAGATGTTAATAACTGATAAGGTGCCCAATGCCCAATCTGGTGGAGATGCTAAATTCAGATAAACAAAGGGAACTTGAAAATCTAACTTCTTGATACTCTCATTAACAAGATCGTCTAGTACAAAATTGACTATAAGGGGGGGCCAGTGTATATATATATATATACTAGCCGACCCAGACCCGAATTCATACCTAAGGGCTGTCAGAAGTTAGAATAAACAATTTATGATATTAACATAATATGTTTCACCAAAAAATTTTGATTTTTAAGTTTACTTATATATAAAATTTGTTATTGCCAACTTTTATATGAATTACCGTGAGCATGCAACATAGAATTGATCATGTGAAAAACATGGATTTTCTAAAACCAAGCCTCCAACGAACATTGTCTGGCCTTGAGATTTGTTAATGGTCATCGCGAATACCAATCGAATAGGGAATTGAAGCATTTCTAACAATATTGTGGTATATGAGAGTATTTTTCCTTCAAATCATTCAGTCAAAATGGTTGCTTGAATAATATTTCTGGTGATACTTTTAATGACAAAACGCCGTTGCATATTCTGGGTGGGTTCAAATTGAGTAGCAGGATAATTGGTGGTGAACCAATTTTCAACTGTGGTGTTAAGTTAGAAGTTTGTGTGGTGGCATCCCATATATATTTAGAAAATTTAAAAACTCTTTTGGATAATTTAAAAGATATCAGATCACCTGGTAACAATTGTTCAACCTGGAAGTTAATTTCGTCATCATCAACATTTATGGCCGCCAGAATTGCGCGCTCACTGAGCCAATTATGATTCAAGTAATTATTTAGTATAGCCCGGAAGACACCTACAATTAATTTATGTTTGGTCTCAACAAAAATGCAGAAACTATCTGGAAGTTTGATGTATGGTTTATTTATATATAATGCACAAACTTATATTTTTAACTTTATTTTAAGAGAAAATGTTGATAATAGTTTGTTTATTACATATAAATAAAAAATGTTGAACATTTTAAGATTATTTTTAATTCCAAAGATAAATAATTCTGTCAAAAATATAAATATTTTACTCTCGAGTAAAACATTACTCTCACATTTTGTAAAACACTCCATATACAACTAATAAAAGGTGATTATGTTGTATTATATGGTTGAATTTTTGTATTTTACAATTATGTATTATATTTATATGTATTGTTTCTCATGTTCTCATGTCACGGTGTCTAAAATATTTGTCTTTGTTTCAGGAGAGCGATTGTGATAGCAGTATCGGATCGCCGGAACCTGCAATGGGAGCTGAAAATGGTACAGATTTAACCATAGCATCTAAACAAGTACACAATCGCCTAGAAGAAACTAGTCAGACTGAATCTAAGATGGCCACTAGTATATCGCCTACGTCACATTTAAACGGAGCCAGTAAGTAGTTAGCATTGATTGCACCTATTAAATTTAAACTTTTTTAAAGCCAACGCCTCATCCATGCCATCCCCCAATCTAAGTTTTGGTAGATTCGTACGCTTAGACTATACTTGTGTTATTGTACTCTTACCTACAATAATTGTAGGTAATAATTATTAAAGTGATACAAAACAACTCAGATTCGTTAAAAACATTGGCGCATATGACTTACTGAAGTTATACTTATATACGCGCGCTCCACGTTGGAAATTAGTATGGGAGTGAATCTGTGAAATCATTACATATGTAAGATAATGAGTAAGAGAGAGACAGAAGATATATTTTCTCTCTCTTTCTCTCTCGAATATAAAAATGTTCCTTTTGTATATATAATTTAATATTATATATATTATATAAAGATATATATACATATAATATTATATATATAATAAAATATTTATTAATATTATTATTTAATGTGATATGTTTTGTATTATTTATTAAATGTTCATAATTATATTAGTCTTTTGTGTTTCAAAATAATAATCTCAATAAATCACTGTACGATCCAGTGACAACTGTCAATTTTGAAATACGTTTGTGTCATGTCCTCGGTAGTATAGTAGTCAGTATCCCCGCCTGTCACGCCGGAGACCGGGGTTCGATTCCCAGTAGGGGAGGACTTTTTTATTAATATTATTACATGGTAAATTAAACATATATGCGTAAGTAGAAAAGTTATGTATATTATTGTTATTTTTAAATACTTATGAATATTGCGTTTTAATTTGTATTGTATTATTATATTGAATTATGTTGCACTGTATTGTAGTGTATTTTCTTATGTATATTATTGTCATTTTTAAATACTTATGAATATTGCGTTTTAATTTGTATTGTATTATTATATTAATAACAAAATAAACAATGAATTTTACTGCAGAGTATGTGTAAAAAAATTTTTGCATTCAAATCCTTTCATACATGTATGAAAATAAAAATATACATTTTCATCAAAATATTGATTCAATCCTTCATTTACTCTACTCCTATTACAGGTCAAAAGTTGTTTATTAATTGTTAGTAAGTTGTTATTAATTCTGTTTCTCTTTCTGCTATGTCTTACCTATAGCATTACATATGTAATGATTGTGCAGATTGACTCCCAAATAAATTTGTAACGGCGAAGTATATAGAAGTGTAACTTCTACCGGCAGTCCCACTGGACTGCCACACCCATTTTTTTTTTAATGTAAGTCTGCCAGTCTCGTAGTGAATGTTTTTTTTTCAAAGGTTATTTATTTCAAAGAATACTTTACTAAGGTTATAGTGTTTATTATTTCTTAATAGTTTATTATTTCTTATTTATAGCGTTTTTATGTGCAATATTTCGTCTATGTAAATATTGACATATTTGTCCAATATACGATGAATTAGAGTCTGTACAATTTAAAGTTTCTATTATATGGTAATAAAATATATACATGTTTTTAGTCTGTTTGTTTCCTTGCCGTAAGCAATTCTGCTTGTGCGTTGTCAGACTAACACATTTATGGAATGTTGTCACTCCTCCATCTTTTGCACGCAGGGGGAAAGGCCTAATGAGTCCCCCTGTCGTATTCCGTTACCTATGTCTACAGGTTCCATACGTCTATTCTCGCTTTCATCTCATTGTTTTGGTCGATGTTTCAATGACGACGGAATGAAAATATGGAATAGACTAATTGATATACGGAATCGCAAAAAACCGAATTATTCGAAAATCAGTTTAAATTTATGCAAACCAGATCAACAAAAATTTTAATTATGGATCCTCTAACAGAAAAATATAGGGATAAGTAATCATGGTATTCATTGATCTTGGAAAATCATATGATAGTTCCTCAAGAAATTCGCTGGTAGGCGTTAAATAAGAAAGGGATCCCCGGTAAATATGCAAAAGTTGTGAGAAAAATGTATGAGCGAGTAATAACTAGTCTTAGAATAGGTATATAAGAGACACAAATTTCACGAAGTAGGATTGTATCAGAGATAAGGGCTTATTCTTTATTTACTCTCATTAATATTAGATTAGATACTACGAAAACTACAGGATAACATTCCCTGTTGCTTAACGTTTGCTGTTGATATAGTGTAAGTAGAAAATACTAAAATAAATTTGCAGCAAAGACTGGAAAAGTAGATGCCAGCGCTTGAACCAGGTACTGCTACAAATAAGATGATAATTTTATAGCAATAGAGTTAAGGCGGAATATATTAAATGGAAGAACGTGAGTGGAGTGTTGCCTGACAGAAAGATTTTAATGAAACCAAAAGAAAAATTCTAGATTGGAAAGAACAGATATGATGTACGTAGCTTTATGTTAGGAAGTTAAAAAGAAAAAATACCGATTGCATGTGACGGAACTACTTAAAATGGGGATGGATGAGGGGAGTGACGCCAAACTGAGAAAGCATTGTTTAAGATGGTAATGTCATGTTCAGTGTCGAAATATTAATCATCCAATACAAAGAATTGCTAAGTTGCAAGTGACGAAAAGCAGTAAGAGGGGAAAACCAAAGAAGACATGGTGGGAGACTCATGATTACCAAGCTTTGATATAATCAAAATTTGTGAGAAACCATCTCATTATAATGTATAAGAGATATTTTATTCTTTCGCGTGCTAAAATGACGGTAAAAAAGGCAATGATCAATTTTACACTTTTAACATCAAAGACCATTCAAGCCAAGATAAATTTAAAGCATAAGCTGAGTTCTTTAAGAAGCTACAATTTCTTTGTTTCATGTCTACCAAATTTCTGACAACATTTAAATACCCACTACGATGTAAAATTAAAATTGATGGGAAAATAATAAAGCAGGAAGCAAGGTTTAGATATCTGGGAACAGAAATAACTAGTTACAGAGATGTTGAAGTAGAAGTACGACAACAAAGCTTAAAAGCAAGTAAAGCGGTGGGATCTCTTAATGACACAATCTGGAAGAACAAACACCTAAGACAAGACGCAAAAACAAGAAACTATAAAGCAGCAATTAGACCTATATTAACATAAACGTCGACGTCGGAGACAAGACCTGACACATCTAAAACGAGACGACTACTAGAAACAACAAAAATGAAAAAACTTCGACGAATATCAGGGAAAAGTCTATTGGATAGGAAGGAAGCAAAAACAAGAAGAGCATGCAATATAAAAGACATAAATGGATGGGTAACAAAACGGACCCAGGAGTGAAACGAACATATTAGTAGAATGGCAGAGGATAGGATAGTACGAATAGCACGAGATAAGCCATCAAATAGACGAAGAAGTATTGGCAGACCAAGAAAAAGATGGTGCGATAGTATAAACAATTTAGGAGGCTAATATTGAAGAACAAACATTATTTAAAGCCTACATACATGAAGGAAAAAGAAAAAGTAGAAGAAGAAGTTTCATGTCCAAAGATGTTTTCCGAATATCGGTTGCGAAATCTAGAACGACCAAAAATTGCAAGTACGAATTTTAAAATAAATCATCAAGTGGACCTGAACAAAATCCAAAGGAAGACTTGTTTTTATCGAATTGCATTGCATCGAGGACCATGATTCGCTATCAGCTTTGTAAGTGGGATTTCGTAGACCATGTCGTTATCATAGTTAAGTTTGAATAAAATTTCATTGTCCTAATTATCCCTATTAATTTTTCTTTAAAACGTAACAAATATAATTACAATTATATATAAAAAACATTATAAATTAATCAAGAAAAAATATAGATTTCAAAAAGTGCATTTTTTCCTTTATTGTTACAGTGGCTGGTTTGGTGACCCTACAGAATCTCCAAAATTTAGCATCTCTACAAAACCTTCCTCAAGTGGCTTCGCTGGCGGCAGGTCTATCGAATATGGCCAACCTCTCTAGTAATCCCGTTGTAAATGCCCCCCTTAATTTAAGTGTTAGCGCTTCAGGTAAGTGAACAATTTTTTAATCATATAAATAATAATCAAATAATATGGTAATGAATAATACTTCTTCTACTTTTTATGTAGACATGACTCTGTCTGTTTTTCAATGTGCCTCCAGTAAGTTGTCGTTCCATCGTTTTCGTGGTCTTCCTACTGATCGTCTTCCTATTGGGGAACCGTCTCTTGCCGTCTTTACTACTCTATTTGTTGTCATTCGGCTTATATGATCGTTCCATTCTACTCTTCTATTTCTTACCCAGTTCTTCATCTTGCATCTACGTCGTACTTTCTAAGTGTTTTCATCTCTGCTGTTTCTGACATCCTTTTTGTTCTCTCTATGTCAGGTCGTATTTCTGCCGAGTATGTCATTATCGGTCTGAGGACTGTTTTGTAAATTCTGCCTTTCATTTCTTTTCTTCTTTTTTGTGTCATTCAGGCAGCCGGTGCCTCTGTTTGCCCTATTCACTTGATCTTCCACTTTAGTTTCGAGCTTTCCGTAGCTGGATAATGTGATATTTAAACTCCATCACTTGTTCTATTATCTGACCTTTCAGCTCCAATTTACGTCTTAGTAAATTTGCTGTTGTAGCCATGCATTTTGTCTTTTTTTGGGGAAATTAACACGTTATATTTTCTGGCGGTTATAATAAATTGGTGCAGCATACGTTGTAAATCGTCTTCACTTTGAGAGAGTAGTATTGCGTCATCTGCATAGCAGATTATTTTAAGTTGTTTTCTCCCATTTGGTATCCTTTTTTAGTTCTTACTTTTTTGTTATCATCCATAATTAGGTTGAACAATAGAGGACTTAAGGAATCTCCCAGTCTTTTACTTTTATTTTGTTGTTTTGTTGAATATTTTTGATCACTTTAATTATTTCTAGAGGTACTCTTGTCTAGTCGGTGCATGAACTGTTATAATTTCATTCAGTTTATTTGTTATCACTTTGGTTGTTAATTTTAGTGTTGTGTTTAATAAATTAATTGCTCAGTAATTTTCCGAGTCCCATTGGTTTCCCTTTTTGAAGAGAGGTATTAGGATGCTTGATCTCCATTGTTAAAGAATTCTGTTTTATTCTAATATTTTTTGGATTCGTTGTAATATTTGTTTGTTGGTGGTTTATTATCGTCACCTTTAGCAAATAGGTATCGAAAGTAGTCTAGCCTTATTTCTTTCTGAAAGTATTTCGTTTTTATTAGTTCGTTCTTCTTGTTTTCTGTCCTCTGATCATTCTCCATATTTCTTTTTGTGTTTCGTAAAAGTCGTGTTCCATGTGTTTTGAGAAATTTTGCCGGTGTTCCCTTTTTATTTGTTTAACTAAAGTATTCGTTTCGTTTCAGATTCGTTTATATTTATTTATATTCGTTTATTATTATTATTATTTATATTCGTTTTAACATGCCTGTTGTGTTTGTTGCGTTCTGTATTGTAAAAAGGCTTTCTTCGTTTCTTCACATTTTGTCTTCAATTCCTCTCTAAACCATAGTGCTTTCTTTTTTGATATGTTAGTGTTTTTACTTTCCTCTCTCCAAGTGATTCTGTTGCTGGGTTCATTATGTTATTTTTGAGTTTTTCTCAGCCTTCCTTGATGTTATCATAATATAATATTTCATTCCCAGCGATCTTCTCTGATATTCTTTATCCGTTTAAGTCTTCCGTGGATTTCGTGTTTAGTCCTTCGACTTCGAGTTTGAATTTGTATCAGCCCAAGTGTCTGATGAGGCTGGGATAGGCCGAAATGATCCTAACACTTTATTGATACCGATTAGAGCACGGGAAGTTTAACGAATTTGTCCTCCTAGACCATATATTTGGCCATTTAATTTAATATATATATATATATATATATATATATATATATATATATATATATATATATATATATACAGATTGAACGAATTTAAAACGGAACATAGGAAATCAATGTATTTTGGCTCAACTCCGCTCTAGGTGGTTGGCCAAGAAGAGGTTGTCAAATAATTATATTATAAAAATCCAATACTTCAGCGGGCTGCTGGATTCTGAATTCATTCAAGAACAAGTCAAAACTCCACCCAAATAGGTTGCCCCGCCCATCACGTATAAAAATTGAAAGCTACTATTGTCTTTATTTCAGCAGTGTTGCCAACCGGACGAAAATGTTCGTTATTTATTTATTTTTGTCACGTTTGATGAGAGAAATCACATGCCATGAAATTCGATCAATAACGAATTCAATAACGACATATTTCAATTGAGTCAATTTATCTTTACCCGTGTGTCATGATTTAAAGCATACGAAATCAGTCGGAAATTTACTCAACGCAACAGCAAGTGACAGAAAGTGGTTATGACAATCTTTGTAAATAAGGTTAACTTTAAGGAAAATTAAGGGCAAAATAAAATACACTTACCATAAAATTTTCAACTGCAATATAAAGTTAGTTGTGAAAATAACTGTTTGTGTAATATAAATAATTCCAAAATGTAAAAACAGGACAAAAAATAGCAAAATAGTCAACAAACTGACAGCCACAAACGTAAACAAACCAGAAACGTCAAAAATTGTACTTACAATCTGAAAACGTCCAAGCGTCTTTTTTGTACCTATCTCTGTTCGATGTACTGACTGTAGAGCGTTCGTAAAAATAACATGTATCTTTACTTAATAACAGGCGGTAGCTGGTTTATCCTTAGTTTCATGCGTGGAAGACAATGATGCTAGATAAAAAGTATGTGTTTTATCTCGCCAGGTATTAATGACGCACGGCTAAAGATCCGTGGACTCAACTGTATACTTAAGAAGGCACAAAATGGCCTGTTGAAATATAAAAAAGTTTGTTTTTTTTACAAATATTCATATTATATTAATTTCTAGTTAAGTTAGCTGTTGTTTTTATTATACAAGAATCCTAAATTATATAAATTTGTATAATAATTAAGTAAATTAGTTTTATTATAGTACCTATTTGATATTAAATATATTTTGTTCATGTTTTTTTTTTTAATTAACAAGTTAAGTTGAATAAAATAATTTTTTTTAATGTATTTTTATTACCTTTAGAAACTACCAAGATAAAAATTTTTAACATAATTTTGCAAAAATTTTAACATAATTTTTGGCAAAATCTGATAATTTTAGCAGCTGTAACATAATTTCATATCGTGACATCGGCAACACTGACTCCGTGTCACACTCGGCTCTCAGCTCAGTGAGCTCAGCCAGTAATCAATGATCCACGGAAGGAGCATGTCGAACAATTTAAATGAAACGCATATTTTACGCACCTATCACGTTTTATGCTCGAAAAATTATTTGTAAAATCGATTTACAAATAATTCTTCTTAATAAAATAGGTTTGTAATTGCTTTTTGCCGTAACGGTTTGGAAAATAAAAAATAAATTCGTAAAAAAACAAAATATAAACTCTAAAAGAATCTTAAAACTTAGTAAATCTTAAGAGAAACAAAACTTAATTTCTAAAAGAAACTTAAAAGATAAAATTCTAAAAACAACTAAAAAAACCTATTTAGGCACATAATTTAATGGAGTAAAGGTTCAAATAATCCACCTTGAACATCCGAACAATAGGTGAATCTATCATACAAAGAAGCTCTTGTATTTCTGAGTTGATTCGGCGTAACGTCGGCATAATGTTGGATAATTTTCGCCCTTAACTCCATTAAATTTTCGGCACGTTCAAAATTGTGCCGATAAATCTTTGATTTAAGAAACCCCCAAAAAAAGAAATCATTTGGGGAGAAATCTGCTGATCTTGGAGGCCACTTGATTGTACCGTTTGTCGCAATTAACCGGTTTGGAAATGTCCTTTGGAGATATTCGGTAACTGCCCTTGTATTATGACTGGGACATCCGTCCTGCTGGTACCAAATATCTCCACAATTCATATTAGGAAGTTGCTGAATAGCCGGAACGATTTGATTTTGTAGCAGTTCGAGGTATTTTGTGCCGTTCAGGTTGCCCTCAATAAAAAAAGGACCTATTACATAATCGCCCAAAATACCCGTCCAAACATTAAGTTTTTGTGGGTATTGTGTGCGCACAGGAATACTTAGATGTTTATTTTCCCGAGACCAATATCGAACAATGGATGGATTGTGTTTCCTGTGAAGAGAAAATGTCGATTCGTCAGTAAATAAAATGTTCTTTAAAAAATTTTCGTCAGCATTTTGCTTTTCCATCATCTCTTCACAGAATACCATTCGTCTAGTATTGTCCTCGGAAAAAAGTTCTTGAGTTGTTTGAACTTTATAGCAACGATATCCATTTCTTTTTAAAATACCTCGAACAGTGTTTTTACTTAAGTTTACTTGTTCAGCAATTTCCCTGCTTGAACACGGCTGGCTGGCCTCAACAACAAAACAAACATCAACTTCATTATTTATACGTTGTTCACTCTTTTGACGAACAGGTGGTTCACCAAGATTGTTACACTTGTGGCAGTTTTGAATACATCCACATCTGCGAAATTTTTGAATTATTCTCTCAACTGTGGAAATCGAAGGAACCGGCCTATTCGCAAAAGAAACAACGAATAAATTAACTATATCTCGAATCGAGCGACCTCCAAAATGCCAAGTTAAAATTTGTAGTTTTTCTTCAATTTTATACATTTTAATATTTTTACGAAAATATTTTATTTTCACGCTACGGACTTACAGCCTAGAATCACTGTGAATACTAGACTAAACAAGCAGTTATTATGCCGTCAAACAGATGAATATTTTGAGCGGTGTTGCCAATCTCATTCCTCTTGATGTTTTTCAAATAAGGTGTTAACCATAATAACCAAATATTTACAGAAAAGAAAGGAAATAACTACAAACCATTAAGTTTATTTTTGTTATTAGTCTGTTATAGTAGATTGGTAAATACAATGAAAAATATAGGCAAATATTTATTTAAAGATACGAAGAAGATATAACTCTCAAAAAGATCCGCAAATCGGATTATTACACGGCGATTTGGCAACATTGACTTTGGGCGGTGCTAAAGACTATGGTGCGTCCTAAAAGGAGACAGATAGTTGAACGATATTTTATACAATGTCTATCACCGGGTATGGATTTATTTTTGTCCAAGTTTTATATTGGTCCACTATTTCAAATGCAGTTCAAACAGACATATATTAAATTGTATGTTCCGTTTTAAATTCGTTCAACCTGTATATATATATATATATATATATATATATATATATATATATATATATATATATATATATATATATATATATATAAGATTATTTTAAATCAGTCAGCTGTTATTATAACATAATAACAGCTCACTAATAGATCACTTGAAACAAGGTATATAAACATATAATTTAGAGTAAAACGTTGCGTAATTTGCAAAAATACAATATCGTCGAAATGTATCCCCAGGCCTCTTCTTCTTCTTTATGTGATTTCTCCGCCACGAAGGTTGGTAAGCATTACTGTTATCCTTAAAGTTAAGGCCGCTGATCGAAACATTATTGTATTGAATTGCATCCAAACCATTTTCTGAAATTTCTCAACAAGTATATTCTTCTTCTTTCTATAATACGTTTAGCTTGAATCTTACCCTACATTATTAACTGTAGAATGTTTTATTTTTCTCGGTCTGTTGTGTGTCCCAAAGTTTTGACGGTATACAATATTTAATTTTCTTTGTTTATGTTGCACACTCTATTATTTGTCCAAGATATTTTTAAAATTCTGCGGTATATCCACATTTCAAAATTAAGAGTCCATGACTCTGCATCATACAACAGAACCGGAAAGACATAACAGCATAGAATTCGTACTCTTAAAATCAGGCTTATGTTTCTGCTTCGTGGTATTTGTTTCATGCTTTTTTGAATGCGCTTTTTGCTTTTTCGATCCTTATTATTGTATTTTCTTCAAATGGTCACCTGTCTTATTTATGTTTGTCCTCAAATACTGATAGTTTTGTATTTGTAAGTGGGCCTGCAAATTGCTAGTATTTTGAAGGAATATACAATAATACAGTAAACAAAGTGATATTACCAAATAGACAATTCTAAAAGGATAAATATCAACCACGTGTTTTTTTGTTTCAGCAACTATACCTAGGAGTACCCAACCAAGTACAATAGCAGAAACACCGCCTAGTATCATGACTACTACGATGAATACACAACCTCCCCCTCCACCTCCCTCGTCAATGCCACCTCCTAGTAATAATCTAATGAGTTCCCAGCAACCGGCAGTTATGCCACAATTTATTTTAGCATCAGGTCAACTAGTCCAGGGAATTCAAGGGGCCCAGTTACTTATACCTACTTCTCAAGGTAAGACTTTTGTTCTGAAATAACTATTTAGACCGGTGACTTTCGCGCCCGGTGTTTTGTAAATGTACGTTGTTATTGGGGTTTACAGGTCGTGTCCTAAATTGTTTGATCTTGACATTTCATCTAGAACTGCAGCTGATATTAAAAAAGATGATGCTGTAGTAATCAGATTAACTGAAGGTGTCATTCAGTGTAGTCAAATTCCCTTTGCATATGAGTTGAAGGAATTTGCTGAGGTAGTGAGAAGGAACTTCGATTCCCAATTGGATATACTTAGATTTCCAAAGGTATAAAGGTCGCCTCAAAAATAGGATAGAACTATACTCATAGTGGGATAAACGGGATAAATAGCCTCTGGATTAGGGGGAGCATGATTTCCCCATGGAACCCTAATCAGATGAGCAAATACATAATCAAATTTGGGAAAAAGCAAAAGAGACAAATACAAAAGAAAATACAAAAAGTTCTTACCAAAAATGAAAGAGGTCTCTTACTTCTTGATGCACAACGGAAAATATTGGGAAAGTGTGCCTTTTTATACACACAAAAAAATTGCCTGGGCACAATACCGTTTCCAAATTTGACTAAAAATATTATTTAATTCTTGGGTGGTATTACAGTGGTACTTACAGTGGTGGCACTGTTTACAAAAAAAAAACCCAACCTACAAACATTAGTAATACACTTTTACAATTAGACAGACAATTTAAACAAAAATAAGTTAAAATACACATAAAACAACAAAAAATGTATATTAAGATAGTTTCTTTGTCTTTGTATATATAACATAACGTTAAACAGGCACATGATAAATCAATTTTGAATTAAATAGATTGCAGAATATTGATGTAATTGCTGCTTAACTAATTCGTATCTGCTGTGTAATTTATTACATTTTTTGTTTTGAGAATATTTCAAGATAACACATTTCGGGAAACAGCGTGTTTTTATACTAACTTACTGTTTGTAGGATTTCAACATTAGTATAGTCAAACTAATGACCTGTGTTGATGAAGTGTTCAACAATAGTGCATGTGTTTTTATCGTTACGGCAGTCACTTTTGAGCTGGGTAATATGTTGTTTTAACCATTTGCTTGTCTGTTCAATATAGCAAGTTTGGCAGCCTAAGCACGGTATTTTGTAGATTATATTTTTAGAGTACATTACTGGTGTCTTATCTTTAACACGAGAAAGCAAACCTTTGTTATTAATACCGCAGTACCTACCAATTATGATGTAAGTGTATGGTTTGAAGAAGACTGCAATCTTAGTTGTCAGGTTACCAACGAAGGGCAATCTTTTATATTTAAAATCTTGTGGAGCATCTCTGTCCAATGGTCCATCATAATAGTGCAAGTTTTAAATTAATTGTTTAAGCAGTGTCTTCGGAGAACTGTTGTTAATAAAGATCTATGTCACATATATGCAGTGTTCTATTTTTCATAGCAGGAACTGTACTATATTTCTGATTTTTTGGTTGGTTGGAAGCAAAGTTTAGAAATTTGCCTGATACAGTAGGTTTTTAGTACCAATCTAGTATTAACCCTAGAACCACAAGGTGGAGTCGCCAGTGACCCCACCGCACAATTTTTTGATTTATTATATTTTGCTTGAGTTTTAAACATGCCCATTTTTCAGTAATAGATGTGTGGTCTGAAAAATTTGGTGTTCCCTTATTTAGATGCACTATGTCGAAAAACCGTTTTGAATTTCTTTTAACGTGTTTACGCTTCGATAATAAACCCACTCGCGCAGAACGTAAGACTTTAGATAAATTTGCACCTATCAGAGAAATACGGGATATATTTATTTAAGGTGGTCAAAACAATTATAATCCGGCAGAGTGTCTAACAATAGACGAGCAACTGCTGGCCTTTAGAAGAAGGTGCCCTTTTAAAATGTACATTTCCAGCAAGCCTGATAAGTATGGTTTAAAACTTGTAATGATGTGCAATATAAAAACAAGCTATATGTGTTCTGCTGTGCCATATATTGGTAAAGAGCAGCGAGATCCGCAGAAAGGTTCAATTACTACACAGTATGTTTTAAAGCTAACTGAAAAAATTTAGGACACCAATCGCAATATCACCACGAATAACTGGTTTTCGTCGTGAAAATTAGCTGAAAAATTGGAACGCTTAGAAAAATAAAAAAGAAATACCTAATATTTAATACCTAATATTTAAATACCCAATATTTGGAAACGAAGCGACCAGAAATTCCGTCCTCAGCATTTGCATTTAGGTAAAAGTTGACAGTAGTATGACAAATGCGTTCTATTAATGAGTTCTATGCACTCGTTAGACGAAGTTGATGTAATTACAAAAAAAAACAGAAATAATTATATTCTAGCACAGCACTAAGAGGGGCGTCGATACCTTCGATCAACTATGTCATGCAAAAACCATTGCCAGGAAAACAAGAAGATGGCCACTGAGTGTTTTTTATGGAATGTTAGACGGAGGTGGAGTAAACACAATGATTTTGTACAGACTAAAACATTTTGACGAAAAAATTTCCCGTTCAAAATTCTTGAAGTCCTTAGCTGATGCATTAGTGCAAGATCATATGCAACAAATAATGAATAATATATGGCTTTCGAAAAATTTAGAGGAATCTATTTGTGATTATTTGGGATATCCAGCCAAAATATCCACTGTAAGTCCTCAGAAATGAAATCGTCGATGTTATTATTGTCCAAGAAGTAACGATAGAGAAGGCCGCCATATTTGTGTTTATTGTGAAAAAATATGTGTGCAGAACACCAATTTAGTATTTGTGGATATTGTAAATAATATAAGAATAAACTATTCAATTCCTAACTTGTTTTTTAATTTATTTTTGACATATCAAAAAGTATTTGTCAAATATAAGTGCTTTTATATTTTGACTCACTGTGTATAATAGTTTTGCTTATTGTTATCTAACAATACATTTTCTGATTAGAAATCAAATCATTTAGTAAATTTTTTTATAAATAACTTTAAAAAACATTTAAATGTCTTTTATTTTGACAAATATTTTCGGGTTGCCGGTGACCCCACCTTGTGAAAGTCGTTCCACCAATTTCATCTTGTGGTTCTAGAGTTAATAATAATATTTCTGAGTTCCTCTCTCTTGGTCCAAAATTTGCAATACCGTCGGTACGTAGTGCCTTGAGGTTATATATCTTTCTTACTGATATGGAAAATATTATTGATGATATAGATAATAGATGGACAAAACGGATACTGGAATGGAGACCAAGAGATGATGCCTACCGAAGCAGAGGTCGTCCACCAACACGTTGGACTGACGATCTAAAACGTTGTCATAGGAATTGGATGCAAGAGGCACAAGATCGAAATAGATGGAAAATTATGAGGGAGATCTATGTCCAGCAGTGGATAAGCGAAGATTGAATGATGATTGATGATATCCCCAGGACATTTCAAGATCTTATTAGGATCAAATCCACAAATATAGTAACAAAATTTGTGCTTCATTATAAAAATATCAAACCATCCCACCTAAATACTATGTTTAATACAACTAAAACTTTACTTTAATCTCATCCAACTGCACAAAAGTAGTTGTACTGTTGCTCTCAATAAGGATGTTGATGAAAAATTTAGTTATTTCTTAATGACACTAACATATTTACAACTAGCTAAAGATCCAGCATCATCAATGCAAACTTTGTCCAATAATTAAATAAAGAATAACTTACTGATCAACAGACAAGAGAACTTACTGTCTAAAATTCTTCTTTTCCAAAACTGTACTGTCTATCAAAAATTCATAAAGAAGATGTCCTTTTACCCCATAACTATTTCAATAAACTCTGTTACTTATAATATATATCTAAATTTTTGTGTAACATTTTACACAATGTCTTAGAAGATACGACAGATTTTAATGTTAAAGATACGTTCACATTTGTGAATAAGAATAGAGGTACAATGATAATTATGTATCAATCTCTTTAGATTTTTACTATTCACTAACATTCCGAAAGCCTTGTATATTCAGTTTTACGTCTAAAATGGGAATTAATAACACCTTACACAATCTTAACTAAAGAAAGTTTTTTGACATTGCTAAAATTCATTTCTAGAAATACATTTTATCGTCAAATCTTTGGAACGCTCATGGGTAGTCCGATAAGTAATATATTGGCACTCATTGTTTTAGATTTTCTAATAGAAAACACCTCAATCTATCTCCCATTTATAATAACCTTCCTATATAAATTTTTCGATGACATTATATATGCCTTACTAAATGATCAGGTCGACACCTGATGACAAAATACAATTTACTGTTAAAAGACAAACTAACAAAAGCGTACCCTTCTTAGACTGTAGAACTAAAGAACTGTAGAACTAAAGTAATCCGCACTGAAGACGATAATATAATACTAGATTGGTTCCAAAAATCTTGTGCATCTGGCCGATTTGTAAATTTGGCTTCCAACCACCCAAAAAACCAGAAATACAGTACAGATCTTGCTATGAGAAATATATGTGACGACCGGTTTCTAAGTAACAATCAGAGCAAATTACTTGAGATATTTATTAACAACGGTTATCCAAAGACACTGCTTAAACAATTAATTTAAAACTCGCACTATTATGATGGACCATTGGATAGAGATGCTCCGTTGGTAACATGACAAATAAGAATACAACCCTCTTCAGATCGTACACTAACATCAGAATTGGTAGGTAGATACAGTGAATAGAGGTTAGTTTTCTCGTGGAAGGAGATTATTTTAAATAGTATATAGTCGATACCGAAACAAAAAATTTTATATGTATATAGAAATATATGAATTCAATTTTTAAATTAATTTATGCCGCATAGACAGAGTAATACTTTAAGATTGGAATAAATGAGAACAATCATATCATTAATTATACCAACTAAAAACAAAGATTACAAATTGAACGCCTAAATTCAAGGGTGAACAAATTAACGAGTCTCAACACGCGAGCTTAGTGATGACCTCTAATCTGATTATTCGGTTTTGTACTTAGAACAGCGTAAAAAATTGTTTAAAATTTATTTCAGGATCAATTAAGTAAAGATGTTTAAAAAATAACGACTTATACCGTAGAAGTGGATACAGATCTTAAACGTCATCGATATAAAAAAATTGACAGCAACTTTTTACTATTTTTAATATAAACCAATATTATTTGTAAAATAGATTTGTGCTGCACAGGATTGTCCACACTAATGGATTTTGAAGAGCAATTACATGTTCTATCATCATAGTAGGTGCAATGTGGATTTTAGAAAAGCATTTGACAATGTCAATGTCAATGTCAATCATGAACAATTGATAGATATTCTGCGAAAGACAGGTATTGACGACAAGGACATTCGAATTGTGGCAAACCTATACTGGGGTCAAACAGCAAGAGCAAAAATTGGCAACGAACTCACTAAAAGTGTGCAGATCAAAAGAGGTGTCCGTCAGGGTTGTATATTATCCCCACTCCTATTCAATATTTATTCCGAAGAAATATTTAATAAATGTATGGAAAATGCAAATGAGGGCATAAAAATAAACGGCGAGTTAACAAACAATATAAGATATGCCGACGACACGGTGATCCTTGCCAGTACCATAGACGAATTACAGCAGGTAATGGAAAGAGTTTATTTAGTTAGTGAGGAATACGGCCTGAGCCTCAACTTCAAGAAGACAAAGTGGATGCTGATAAGCAGGAAGCAACAGCCTGCTCGACAGTTACGGATAAGTAACATACTAATTGACCATGTAGAATCTTATGTGTACCTTGGCACCAACGTAAATGCAAAATGGGAACAGGCCACAGAAATTAAGGCGAGAATAGAACGAGCTAGAGCAGCATTTAGCAATATGAAAAAGCTCCTCATAAGCAGGGATTTGTCTCTTCCCCTAAAACTACGACTAGTTAAATGCTACATTTTTCCGATCTTACTGTATGGTGTGGAGGCCTGGACGCTGACGGAGACGCTCACGAGAAAACTAGAAGCATTCGAAATGTGGGTGTACCGACGCATTCTTCGTATATCCTGGACCGAACATGTCACCAACATAGAGGTAATCCAAAGAATCGGAAAGGAGAAAGAAATCGTGAATACAATTAAACAAAGAAAGCTTGAATATCTAGGCCACATATTGAGACACGATAAGTACCGTCTACTGCAATTGATTGTCCAGGGAAAAATAGACAGTAAGCGAGGGCCAGGCAGGAGAAGACACTCGTGGCTCCAAAATCTGAGGAAGTGGTTCGGGCTCACATCGGTCGAACTATTCAGAAGCGCCGCAAATAAGATCAGAATTGCCATGTTAATAGCCAACGTTCGCAACGGACAGGGCACTTGAAGAAGAAGTAGGTGCAACCCAACGATTATTTTTTTTTAATTTCAAAATTTTGGACATAATTATCGTATATGCACACACACAACAATTTTTGTAGAACCCCAGCTCCTAGTGACATGTGTATTCCAATGGAACAGTGGGACCTACATGTCCGAAGATCACACCGGTCACACTCCGTAATAGAGTGGTACCTATTTGACCCCCAAGCTATAACCAACCACCCCTCCCCATAGCAGGGCATAACGAATGAGGAGGCAATTTTCGATCAACTTCTGGTGGCGACTGGAATCCAGCTGAAGATATGGTTTTAGAGAGCTTGCATTTGAGTTAATCTTAATTAACTTTTGTTTAGAAACATCTTGCTTGAACAAGGCTGACACAACTGAAAATTGATGAGAATGATTTGTTATTTTATGTTTTTTTGTGTCTATTCCAATTTTTTTAACTGACATTTTTGTCCACTTAGATACGCTGTTGATTCCAAGTAGACAGCTTTTGAACCAAGATCCATCCTTCCAGTTGGGGTGAACGGTAAGAAGAGTCTGTCTGATAAAATCTTTGATCCCCTTTTTTCCATTAATTTCAAAAATAATCTTACTGGGCATAAATTTTCGTTTGATGAATTTCTTACCAGCCATTTGCTGCTTGCCAAACTTTTCGAACCGCCTTGATTTGTTTTGAAAAAAATGGTGTATTCAATTAAATTCTCCCGTAAAATTAAATTCTCCCATAACATCAAATTCCTTCTGGGAAAAGTTAATCTTGCAGTTTACGGCCTCATTGCCTCTCCAAGCAAGTTCGAATCAGCAAAGGTGAAAAAACTTTTTTTGTGTTTAATCGGGGGTTTCCTCGTCGTAGCTTTGGACGTTTTTTAATAGGACTTCGGTGGATAATGCTTTTGAACTGAGTTTTCTTTTTTCTTGAACATTTTGAAGCTGCCTCTGCTTGGTATCTCTGGCCAATCTTACACATTTGAAATATATATCTGTGAAAGGGATGATTTTTATGCCGTACTCCGTAAAATATTTTTGTTGTACCATTTTTGCTGTAGTATTCCACATGGACTTTACAGATGACTCTTTATAGTCTTGGCCATTGCCTTTTTTCATGTTAAAGGCATAATCCTCAAGAATTTTTGGTAGTTCCGTTATGGTAGTACATCTTTCAAGCGTAAAATTTCTCACCCATAGGAACTCCAAAAATTGGGTCCAAATAGAGCTTCTGGACCTCTGCGTGTTCAATGGTACATTTTCTGAAACCACTGTTTTGATTTCTTCACGTGGCTGGCATCCAAATCTTGATATTTTGTCTAGTTTCATTACATCTGTCCAAAATTGATTACGCCTCAATAACGTTTGTCAAACTGACAACAATAGAATTACCAGACACCTTCTTAACGGATCTGTCATAATTTTGTCGCAGAGAAATCACGGGCAGGAACGAGTTTTATTAGTTAAAAATAGTCTAGTAAAATAGTCATTAAAATAGTGTTTTAAATATGAAAATATTCATGAAGTTCCGTTTTTCAATCTTGGACTGTCTTATAAATATGACACTGTTTTATGATATAGGCAAGGAAATAAAACTGAAAAATGGCAAAACCTTGCAATTTTTTCGTCCAGAATCGATTTGTATAAAGATTTGGGATTAGACTTATTTCCCCCTCTAGTTAATTTTCTATATTGAGCCGTTGTACGCTTTTGGTTTTTTAAGGGTGAAAACTATCCCTAATTGTAAAAAAAATATAAAATAGCACTTTAAACTTTAATACGGTCAATATTTGGTTTTTATTAGTTAAATAATAATTGTTTTATGCTTTAGGATATCTTAAAAATCACCCTTATTAGAGCTAGATATAAAAAAAAATTTTATCCTAAAAAATGATTTCGGCTTGCATCGATTTGCATAAAAATTTGAGATTAGGATCATCTCACCATGTACTTCATATTCTATATGATGCTCAAGGGCGTTGATTATTTTTGGGGCTGTTAACTGCCCCTTAAAAAATTATATAAAAACATTGTAAACCTTAGTATGGGTAAAATTTTGTTTTTATTGGCTAAATAATTTAAAAAAAAAGATTATTTTCAATATGCTATATAATGACAAGGCACACTAAATTCTACACAATAAGGTTAACAAATAAAAATGTAAAACGTAAGTAAAAATCATAATAATAACTTATTGTAATAATGGTTGTTGCCATTCTTATTATTTTTACAAATTCGCAAAATAAAAACGAAAAGTGTTGTCGTAAAATAGTTATTAAAATATTTAAAAGGTAAAATATGATAAGCTACACTTCGAAAAAACTAATGCTTAGCTTTGAATCTGGATCATAGTTTGGATCTTGTTTACTATCATCTCATGGTGGAACACTATGTCCACCATTATCGCTATTTGTGCTATCTAGTTGCTCCATATTTTCACAAAAAAACACTGTTTTTATCGTCACAGGTTGTCAAAGGCGAGTAGGCGGCGGCCATATTAGAAATTGGCTTGTCACTATCTGCATAAAATATTTCACAGAAACACTACTGTGCAATATAATAATACGGTTCCTGTACTGCCATCTGTGATTTGATTGCGGAACTACTTATCCTGTAGTTTAGCATTGTTAGCTAGCATGTTGCTTAGCATGAACAAATGTAGCTTGTCATTATATAGCAATAAGCCCTTCAATTGATTGCGTATTTGTAATAACAATTCTTTTAGCACTAAATTTGCTTTATTGAAGTTATGATAGATAGATATTTCTTTGTTTTTTGGCATATTTTCCATTCTCCTCTTTTGTGTGATTTAAAAATCACACAAATCATATTTGTTGGTAAATTACCTGGTTTCTTTACCTCCATTTGATACGAAAATATTAAAAAATTTTATGGTAAATTTTGATTTTTATTTGATTATTAACAAATTTTCTAACTTTCTACGATCACTTTATTCTTATGAATTACATATCCAAATATATATTGTATTCAATAATATTTTTGAGTAAGTTAAATGTTATATAACAAAACTATTCGTCTATTACAGGTTTAGCAACCCAAACTATTCTGACAATCCCAGTTAACCATGTAAATAGTTCGGACCAGATGGTTAATCTGGCACTAAATAATGGACAAGTGATGCAGACATCTTTAGCCAATTTGCAAGCCATGGCTCAAACTAATTTATTAACTAATCCCACTAATCCAGGTAAGATCAATAAATCTATTTTGTGTACGGGTAGCCTCGAAAACTTTTTCTATTTTCACCGTATCTCAATCATAGATGTACATTTCAACTGTTATAATTGTATTAATGGGTCATTTCCAGTGGAGGGTTCGAATAGGATTTTAATAAAAAGAATTACTGTCAAATAAGTATAATTACATAAAATATAGGAATATTGGAGTGCAAATTGGGATGACGAGCAGCTTTTTTTTTTCTAAAAATAATATGACGCTACATACGATTGCAATATTATGTTTATTATATTTCGTGTTTTTTAAATTTGTAATTACGTATTGTAGTTATACAGTGTGTCTAAGTAACTCAAAATCAATCTTGGAAACTTTTTTATTATTAATTTTACGAAAAAAAGTTATTCTTCATAAAAAGCTCTGTATGTTCTAAAACCTACGATATAATCTTTTATATAAGTACACTACTTTTTTATAATTAAGTAATTTTATTTTTTGATGGAACTGTATAATATAGCTAATATCTGGCTTTACTCTACTTAATAAAGTAATTCACTTAATTTATATTGTACTCTAATAAAGAAAAAAATTTCTATTTTTCAGTACCACCGACATCAAATGGGACGATAAATCCGAACCTCCTTAATCCCGCCACTCTAACCCACCTTCTCTCTAACGGCTCCGCACAACAGCTACTTCAATCGCTCCCCCAGCTTCTCAGCAACCACCATCACACAAACCCTAATCCCTCACCTTTAATAAACCCTTTAACTCAACCGATACTTCCTAATCGGTCACCCCTACTGAACAGTTCGCCCATGCTGAATTCATCTCCTCCTCAATCAAGCCAAACCCGAAACCAAATGAACGTGCCGAATATGGGTTCATCGCCATTATCATCAGTTCCTTTGGGTTCCACGTCGATGGGTACTGCTCCGAGTCATTTAGTAACAAGTCAGAGTAGTCACTATGTAGATACTAAAATGCATGGAACTAATTTAGGCAACATTCCGAGAAATCCGTCACCAGGAGATAATAATTGTAGAATTAATGGAGAAATTAGTATTAATACCAACCATGGAAATGTTTCTAGTCAAGCCATGAAGAGGTCGCCAAGCTCTCTTTCACCCAATTGTACTGACAATTCCACTGCTGACTTACTAGTTGATTCACCAAGTGAGTATGGAGTACTTTTATCTTATATTTTTATGTAGTTTTAGAATGACATATTATTAAACGTTACTTGTATGCAATTGTTTCACAAACGTCGAAATAAAAATTGTAGTTTGATTCAAATTGTTAAAAATATTATAATATCTATAATTTATCTAAATCAATTAACGCCTCCGATATTTCGTTTATCTACACGACCGCTATATTTTTTTGCAATTGATTTTACTGCAACCTGCAACTAATGTTTTCAACCGACTAAGCACACCGAGCGTGCCACCAACAATAATATTTCTAGCACGGCTAAATCGACTAAAACGGAAACACTGTTCTCAACATTTCTTTTCACTGATCACTAATCACTGCTACTAATAAAACCCCTTACGTTGTAGTTCCTTTTAGCCCTATTTTTTGAACATATTCAATAGCCTATTTCCATAGACACAGACCATTATTCCTTTCAGATACAGTAGACTCCCTCTATAACGAGAACTGAAATGACAGACTAATTACCTCGTTATAAGCGGATCTCGTTATATCCAACAACAATAATACTGTGCATACATATGAATATGTAGTTTTCTAAAACATTAACTTTCTATAGTGAAGCCATTCGGAGCAATATAAGATGCTAATAAATATTGTTTGAATGGCGTTTTTAAAACAAAGTTGTTTACTTTTATTGTCAATGAAATGCATTAAAACAAAAAAGAGTTGTTTACTTTTACTGTCAATGATATACGTTAAAACAAAAAATCTGTATTCTGTAAATATGTATAAAGTGTATAAAGTATTTTGTCATTTTTGACTGCTTTAAATTGTCCAGTATTCTATCTATCATATTTTCTAAAGATGTGAAACAGTTTTATGCTTCTTCATTTGCGTTTTGTCCTTGGATAAAGTTTCTGACAACCTTTAAAACACGTGTGAATGGTCAACCCAATACAATGACACTTGTGAATCATAAATTTTACATTTCCGACTAAGAATCATAAATTGTAAGAAGTTTATTGCGGGCGGCCCGCAGTTAAAAAGGGTATTTATTTATAGCTAAGACCGGGCCAAAACGTAAAAAACACGTTTTTCAATCTTATTTTTTCTCGTTATAAGCAAATTTACCTCGCTATAAAGGGTTATAGTTCAATAGAAATTTCACGGGACATCTAATGTACCTCGTTATAAGCGAAACCTCGTAATAACCGTGTTCGTTATAAAGGGAGTATACTGTAGTTTCATTTTCGATATATTGCGATAATTTAAATTCCTTCTTCGAAATTAGTAATTATGTCCTCAATCGTTTTAACACTATAGCAGCTGTATCTCCTTATATTAATATTTATAATTGATATACACGACTCATCTAGACGACTTAAATGATATCAATATATACATGTATGTTTTCATATTTGTACATCAATATGTTATTTAAAAAGAGATTTTAGTTATTCTTACATGTTCATTAATATTCATATTTTATTATTGTATAGATATGAGCTGGGACATAGACCAGCTACGTGTTGTTACCGGTAACACATTATATAATGTTCAAATAAACGTATTGTGACGATAATGTAGTGTCTTTTTATTCTGATCGATGTTCTGACCACTCTTCCTAGATTTCTGGAATGATCCGGATAATCAGATGTCATAATCTGGAATCACAAATGAACAACTATATATCACAAGAAGTATTATCATTGGTCAAAAGACAACCACAAAAACTGCAGTAAATAGAAGTGGCTATCAGGTTTGTAACTAAACTTTGAAGGGGTCAATAAAAGCGGCTCAAGAATAGGTATAGTTAGCACCGGCTTTCTATCGTCCGTCGGCAAATTATTGTTCCTCCGAATCCGTTTTTTTACTTGTCCCCAAATAAGTTCGATAGGATTGAATATGCAAAAATAAGGTGGTAACCTCAAAACATTATGGCCATGCTTTATTGCAATAGTGTCCAGTATATATTGTTTCTTATAAATTTTAGTACGAAGCACTTCAAGTAACTGTTTCTTATTATAGTTGTCTTCAAAATACAAATCATTTTCTGAGAGGAAATCTTTTAGTTCCTGTTTTGAAGATGAACTGTTTGGAATTTTTTTTGAAAAGCCTTAAGTGGTAGCTAGCATTATCCATAACTATCACACTGCCCGGTGTTATATTGGGAAGTAGTGTATTTTTAAACCACTTTTCTAATATAGTAGAATTCATATTCTGATGATAATCTACACTACATTTTTCTATTTTTTTTTCCGCAAAGCATTAACCCATTTGGCACCCAACCATTTGCAGATCCACAGTGCACAATAATCATCCTAGAACCTTTATTCGGAGGTACTCCTTTCAAATGGCACCCAAGTGAACCATCAGTCCAACCCTTACTAGCGGTATCATGCGTCTCATACTATGTCTCGTCTAAATAATATATAGACCGCTGTTGGTCTCGATATTCTTCAATTTTTTTTTTAAATAATCTAAACGCCAGTGTACTATTCTCTTACTTTCCATAATAGCCACCCGTTTATCAACGATTTTGTATTTGAACCCAAGTTTTTTCAGCCGTCTACGTAAAGTGGTTTTAAGGCAGCTTCCTCCCATCGCAACAAGCTTGGTGTATATAATATCAATTGTTGGTATTACATTTTTTTGTATTCCTCGTAAACCAAATTCCTTAAACATTTTGCAGTCACGATATTAATTTGTTTAGGTTTTCCAGTATCCGATCTTGTTTTTTTTTAACACCACTTTTCACGATGTCACGCATGGTAGAATACGGAATTCCTGCTAGAAAGGCCGCTTTTCTTATAATACTGCCTTTACAACTATTTTCAGGATCATTTTGAAGACTTTTGTAAACGTTCATACAAATTCTCTTAGATTGTTCATTCAAAACAATCCTTTTCTTTAAAAGTCTTAGACACTTTTCTACAGTTACAGTCTCAGTGTCATTGTTTTTTGTATCACTTACACTTAAAAGATTGTTGACTACTACACTTTCTCTACTACTACTTGGGTTCTCTTGCTCCCATGCACGAAAAACTGTAGGTGATTTTTCCCATAGTCTAAACATTTTCTTTATACACAAATAGACAGTTTTAAAAAAACAAACAACAACAAAATGCTACAATTATTATAACTACTCACAACAAAATTTCAATACAACTCAAAATTAAAGCAATGTACAATGCACATATATCTATAAACAAGCTAGTTACAAAGATAGAACTAAACTAAAAATTTGCAAGTTCAGTCCTTTAGATAAGGCACGTGCCTGTATTTTTACAACCGGATTACTCATCATTAAGCCTAGCTGAGGTAAAAAGAACGATCAAAACTCTAAAGAACAAAAAAGCAGAAGGTCCCGGCGGAATAAGACTGATAAAACAGCTGGAAATAGACGAAGGTAAACAAATCAAAGAAACAGACAAGTATAAGTATTTAGGTTTCATAATATCAAACAAAGGAACAACGGAGAAAGATATAAAAAATAGACTAGGACAAACAAGAGACTGCATACGAAAATTGAACCTAGTACTATGGAATAAGAACATCAGCATGAAAACAAAGAAAAAAATATATAATACCATGACAAGAAGTATCCTCACTTATGGGTGTGAAAATTGGACAATAAATAAGAAAACCAAAAACAAAATAAGAGCAACAGAGATGGAATTCCTAAGGAGAAGCTGCAGAGTAATAAGAAGAGATAGAATAAATAGCATGGGGATTAAGAGGAGAATGGGAATGAACTCCGACATAATAGACTACATCGAAGAGAAGAGGTTAACCTGGTACGGACATATCAGAAGAGCAGACCAAAATCGGTGGATAAATAGAATAACAGAGTGGAGCCCGACAGGAAGAAGAAAGAGAGGCAGACCCCGAAGATCTTTCAGAGAGGAAGTGGACGAAGCAATGAGTAGAAGAAACCTACAGGAAGGGGACTGACTAAACAGGAAAAATTTGAGAAAACGGTTGAATGAAGGAATACAGTGAAAACTGTAGAAATCCTTGTATATATATATATATATATATTACTCATCGTAAATCAATCAGTTTAAAACTTAAAAATTGATACTTGGGCATTAGTACAGTTAAAATTGTTAGACGGTTATATTTAGACGAAATATTAAGCAATATAATTGAAACTTATTTTCTACTTTTAAGGACAAAAAAGCAAGTTCATTAGCGGAACGTAATTCAAAAGTATTCTGCACATTATATTTGAAGCATTATTTGGTTAAAACATCTCATTTTTGGTGGTAAAAAATATATTAAATGCATGTAATAATTTGTCTGGACTAAAGGTGGTAAAAGATGGTCTGGAAGTTATTTTTTTGTTTGAATTTGCCGACGGACGATAGAAAGTCAGTGCTAACTATACCTAAGTAAAAAATCGAGGGCAATATATCATAAAATAAGAGGAAAAATGAAGATTAAATACATGACAAAAAAAATTAGAAAACACATGGGAAAATATAAAAAAGAAGAGAGTTAGAGTAATCGAGAGATACTTTTAAACCTTTTCGAGTATATACTGTATACACAAAGACTTTAACAAGTCTTCATATTGTATCGTGACGATAATTACTAGAAAAAATTAACTCCATTAAGTCTAATCAGTTGCTAATAAAATTAAGGACATTTGTAATAATCAAACACCAATTTCCTTTTGTGGTGTATCTCGAAAAGAATTAATTCATTTTATCGTCTTGCAATTGGTTTAATTGACACAATGGGCCTAAGTGGTGATTACCATAATAGAAGAAGAAGAATACAAATAAATCTATTACTCAATTTATGTAACAATAACGTCAGTGTGCTAACTTCAAACATATCATTGTTAATGTTAATAATTTATTAATCATGGCATTAAAATTAATAGACGAGAAATATTGTTTGCTATTTTTAGATACACATATTGTTGGTCGGTTGCTTAGTTGGTGCCATTTTTTACTATCTTATAATGTTTCATGAATCACATACACTTGATGTTATTTAAAGGCGTGATATTCTTTAATTCAAGTAATAAAACGTTTAATTCCTATACGGGGTATCCCATTAAAAATGGGGCATAACGTACGGGAAGATTCTCTATTTTAAAATACGATGTTTAGGTAAAATGTTGCTTGTTTACAAAATCATCTCTTCAAATGCCTTGTTCTTTAAAAACATTGGTGAACAGTCGCGTGACACTTTCAAATCATTGTCGTTTGGATTGTGGTAGTTGTGTGTAGTTGTTTTTCTTGTTTGAACGTTCTGGGAGTCCTGTTTTTGGTGAACATGCCGCCTCTTCAGGACGTGTTGTATTTTATGGATCACGCCATTAGTTTTTGGTTGTTGGCCCTGGTGTTGGTTCGTTGGTGTCCTGCAGAAGAGGGTATTTTCGGAGCGTGTTCAGAGGAGAAAGGGCTTGGTAACGGTTCTTTTTAGAATTATGTTGGTGACTGAATTTATTTATAAATTTTTGCTCTAATGTTCGCGTTATCTCCTGTGGCTATTATCTCCCTACAAGAAAAATTATGAAAATGGGATTGAGAAGCCACAGAAAACGGACTTTTCCCTGACCGTGTGCAAAGCTCAATGTGTGTTATCTATCTGTACGGTAAAAAGAAGTGTTGCCATAAGAGTTTCAATGTGTTCGTCAGGAAGTTCGTTGCTGGAAGAGGGCAGCAGTTTTGTGGGTAGGAAAGGAGTTTTCCCGAACCTCCATTAGAGACGGCCTAACCTAACCTAACCTAACCTAAAGAAGAAGACGTTGAACTACTAATAATAATTGCGGCTAAAGTTTTAAATTTTTCGATATTTGTTAAAAGCTAAATGATCTGACGACGCCCCTGTCGTCTTTTGCAAAATTTGATCCCGGCGACAGTTTGTCACGAAGATAAGATAATCGGCCACGGCTGATCGTGAAGAGATCTGAATGAAATGAACCCTCCTGTGGGAAAAGACATTCTGTTGCAAAACGTCGAACTAACAACATGTGTTAACAGTCATATACTGTAACATTTATTTTTATTTCATTATTACAATTAAGTTTTTTTTATATATTTTTACATTAACGTTTACATATAAGTATTTTTATTTACGGTCTTGAGTTTTTTACTAAAACCACGGGAAGTCCGCATAATATTAATCAACAAGTAACTGGAAGAACTCAAGATTCCGTTTTCCACTGGACAGTTACCAACAATAGAAATACAGAAATACTTAAAAAATTAAAAATGTATATTCATACCATTATAACCTTCAAAAATACAGTAATCTAAAAACGTTATCTAAAATAAAAAATACAATATTCATATTTTTTTTAGATCAACCTACCATAAACCAAACAAATTCCAACGTTGTAGATGGTATAAACTTGGACGAAATCAAAGATTTTGCCAAGGCTTTCAAACTAAGACGGTTATCTCTAGGTCTTACTCAAACGCAAGTGGGACAGGCTCTTAGCGTAACGGAAGGACCAGCTTACAGTCAAAGTGCTATATGCAGGTAGGACAATAAATTTTTTCTAAGAAGATTAATAAGATTTTGCTAAAAATACGTGTTTATATTTTTATTCAAAATTTCCTTTATAAAAGGTATATTAATAAAAAACCATATCGGACCACAGAACGTTTTCGGAATAGTTATTCCATCATCAGTGCTATCTTGAAATAAGTATAACCACTTTAATTAAATCATACGTGAAACTTAAAATTTTTTAAAGGTTATTACAAAAGTATAGTTAATACTTTCTGTATCTACCATCTGTATGTAAGCCACCAAATATGTGTACAAAACCCTTTAAATGTACTTAGGTTAACTTTAAATTACATCTTTGATATTTAAAAACTATGATATTTACGTTATAAAAGGAATTCCTTTTATAACTTAAACTTTTAATTTCCTTTTATAACTTAAACATCATTGGTTTTTAATATCAAAGATGTAATTTAAAGTTAATCTAACTACTTCTAAAGGGTTTTTACCCACATATTTAGTGGTTTCAAACATGTACCTCCAGTAAGTATTAACCACACTTTTGTAATAACCTTGGTCAAAATTTTAACTTTCACGTTTGCTTTAATTAAAGTGGTTATACTTATTTTAGAATAGCACTGATGATGAAATAATTATTTCGGAAACGTTCTGTGATGTAGCCCGAAAGGGTTTTTTATTAATATACCTTGTATAAAAAAAACTTTTTAAATAAAAAATTTTGTGATACATGGTATACAGCCAACTACAGGAATTTAGTTTCCTTGTGAATGTTTATATTTATTCAACTCAATAAAATACTAAACGAGTATTAGTACATTACACCACGAGGCAATAATGATAACTGGTATTTCAGTGGAATATTTATGAACCGCGCCATGTTGGCAGTGGGGGAATATTATTTCGAGAGAATAATAGCCCTTATTTTGAGTAATATGCTCTATGCTATCTTCGACAAATTTGTTAGTTTTAAATGTTTTGTTAAAAAACTTTATTTGTGAATAAGATTAAAGTTAGTAATACTGCAGTAAATCAATTGAATCGATCGTTATTTCTCATTAACTTTGGAAGAGTTTTTAATACAGATATTTGGAATTTTCGATTGCAGTAATTTTGATTGCTGTAATAGATGATCTTTCCAGTACTTGTCATAGTCCACATAGGGATACTGTATCGTAAGCTTTCGTCAAGTCCACGAATAATAGATAAGTTGGTCTATCCCAAGCCACTCCTTTTTCATTTGTTTGGGTTAAAGTGTACATGTAGTCGATGCAAGATCGACCAACTCAAAATCCTGCTTGCTGTTCCAGCTTAAGTGGTTCATATTCGTTTTTGACTAGGATTTTAATAACTTTTCCGTACAATCTACTTAAAATGCTGATAACTGAGATGCAGCAGTAGTTCTAGCAGTCTGCTTGACCCCCTGTTTTATGGATCGTATAATGCATCCTTCTTTCCAGCTTTCAGGTATATTGTTTCAGTTTAATTATCTATTAAAAAGTTCGTTCAGCACATTAACAAGCGTTGGTGTTGTATTTTTGAAATTTCAGCAGGGATTTCATGTGGTCCATAGGCTCTTTTATCATGATTTTTATAAGTTTTGCATTGAGGTCTTCTCGAATGGTAATTTCTGGTCCATGGATTTGGTATCTTCTGGATATTTGTTGAAATTATTCAGGTCTGGACTTTTATAGCTCTTTTGCCTAGTTCTTTTTAAATACATTGATGTTGTTGGTTTATAGGTTTGTTCTATTTATTTCCCCCTCCTTAGATTTCATATTAATCTTCAACCTCTGAAAACTTACTTCCATGACATGCTTTCACTTCCTCGCATTTTCGTTCCCATATTTGGTTTATATGTCTTATAACATTCTTTAAAAAATTCTTTGTTGGATTATTGGATTATGTCGTCTAACTTTTAAAAGGTAAGCCATTTGTGATGCATCACTCCATAATATGCTCTTATTTTTTGTCGTTAGGTTCGCTCTTCTTTTCCCAAGGCTTTATATGTAGCTCACATTAATGATACTACTATGAGCACATAAAGCATATTTTTGTCGTGGTTTACATATGGACAATTAAGTCCCTAGTCTAGTCTATTCTGATATAGTTTTTATGTGCGATCATCGTATAGGCTGTTTATATTAAACTTTATTTCCCTCTCAGTTGTTTTGTAGTTTTCGGTTAAGATTTTATTGTTTTTGTGTTTCTAGGAAATTTGAGCTCGAGATTTCTGTAATGATACAATACACATAGTATACCGCTGTATACTCGGATGTCTTGTGTTTTCACTTCAGATATCTGCGTTACAATAATATAGTCAATAATTGATTTTAATTGCCTTGTGTCCTGAGTGTGATTCCCTTGCCTTTTTTCTTTGTTTCTCTAATGACAGATATTGATATTTTTTGTTGTTTAATACCTTTAGTAACGTCTTCCGTTTTACCTCGCCAGCCCTGTACGTTTCATGCTAAAAATTTATTGTCTTCTTTTGTCGCCGTCGTCGTACATTTTTTTTATAAGCGCTGGGCCCAATGTTTAAACCCTCTAACTGGAGGGCCAGGTAATTTTTTCTTAGAGTGTTCTTCCCTTATACCGATTGTCTTTGAGTACTTGGGAAAACAATCTTCCCATTAACATTCTTTTGCCTTCAGGACTATTGGTTAGAACCTCATCTTCTCCACCCTCCGTTTATCTTGCGGTTTATACACCATTTACACTTACGATATATAAATATCTACACTATTTCCTGTGCTTATACCTGCAAAGCTTAAAAAACCCCATTATAGCTTTAGAGAAATAAGCGCAACAGGTGGCTTATTTTGTATGTTATCAGAACCTCGAAATATCCATAGTTGACAATAAATAATATTCAAATGCGATGGATTCTATATCAGTGCAAGTATTATTCCATTCAATTCAAAACAATATTCGTTAATAATAGTTAGTTTGGGCATCAAATAATGTTTAATTAAAGATTGTATTAAACACAAACCATTTGAATGATTTCAGTGTTATAAATAATAATTAACATAAGCACCAACTATGTATTATTTCCCTTTATATCGAATTAATTCTATTTGGTATTTGTAATTTTTAGAATTGTATCTAGGAGACTAATATTGTACAGACTCTCCATAAATAAACTTTCAAGGTAGCTAATATTGGTTTGATTCAAATATTTTCAGAACAGTGTTTTCTAAAATATAAATGAATCGTACCACATAAATATGTATTTAGTCAAAGTCAGCCACATATTTTTTATTTTTTTCTTCTGGTTTCACGACCGTTATCGATCGCTGGATATCATATTGTCTACCATATTCGCTATCGTGACTTTATTGACAGCAGCTCTAAATAATGATCTAATTTTTTAGCCATGATGTTCTTCTTTTACCAGGATCACGTTTATCTTGGATCTTTCCCTAAATGATTAGATTCAAAAGTTCATATTTTTGAGGGTGTCTCATAATGTGACCGAAGTATCCCAGATTGCGTCTCTTTTATTATATTGACCAGTTGTAATGTTTGGTTCAGACGTCTAAGAACCCTCTCGTTCTAACTCGGTCGACACAGCTTATTCTTAGTAGTCGTGTGTCGTCTACCCACATCGCAAAGTCTATTAAGTGTTTAAGAATCGCCTCACTTAAAGTCCTTGCTTCCACTTCATACAGTAATAATGAAAACATATAGCAATATGGTTTTCGAACGCGAAGGTCAATAAGATCGTGACTGCAAAGTGCGTTCATCATTCTAGTTCAAGTTCTATTACGCTTTTAATTTCTACTGTTGGATTCCAGCTGGCATTGATATTACTGCCGAGATACACGAGTTTCTCCACTCTGTTCAGTACGGTATCTCCGTCGTTCATTTCTTCATCCTCTATATAATTGTATTTGCTATCATATATTTAGTTTTGTTTTCTTCACGTTGAGTTTATCTGTTCATTAGATTTTGGAGCTTTTTATTGCAATTAGCCAGCACTAACGTATCGTCGGAATATGTAATACGGTTACACCATGCACAGTTATACCTTCTCTTGTCTCCATTAAGACTTCCTTAAATTCTTCTTCTTGATGTGCCTATCCGTAGTGATCATTATGTTGTGTTGAACCAGGGTCTGAGGTTCTTTAATCAGGATGTTCCTCTTCTTCCTAGACCTCGCTTTTAAAATATTTTTTCTTGTAGGATGACTTGTAGGGGGGCATATCTGGATTCATTTCGCATAATGTGTCCGAAGTATTGTAACTTTCGAGATTTGATGATGGTCAGTACTTACTCAGTTCTTATTCATTCTTTTGAGGACCTCCTCATTTGTGACTCGGTCAGTCCACGGGATTTTAAGTATTCTCCGATATAGCCACATCTCAAATGCTTCCAATCTTCTGCACATATTTTCGTTCAAGACCCAATCTTCAACGCCATCAAAAAGAACAGAGAAGACATAGCATCACAGCATTCTTACTTTTATACTAAGACAAAGGTTGTAACTCTTGAAGAAGGCTCCATCCGGTTGAAGGTGGATCTATCTTTTCCGATGTATGCTTTTATCTCCTGGTTGTTGCTCCATCCATTTCTCCACGCCTATAGCTTTAAGGTCTCCTGCTATATTATCTCTTTACCGGAGTCGAGGTCGTCGATGCGGTCTTATTCTAGTTTGAGCTTTTTTCATAACAGCCTTACTCTCATTTTGTCAGAATGTCTGCTTAGGCTCGTCATAGATCATCATAGTCAACCATCTTAGCAACTACACTGATCGCGGTCATCTATACCATGTACTGCCTCAATATGTGGTTTGTTGGAAAGCTTTTTCGTAATATCTGCCCATCGCCGTGGAGATTTGTCGCGTTAGCGTTGACTAGGCGTTCCTTCAACCACCAACTGCTTCATTTAGTGATCACTTTGATGGATATGGCCAATTCATGTCCACAATTCAAAAGTGTCTATGTGTCGTCTCTCTCATTCTTTGATTGTCCTTGTCCTGCATGCATACTAAAATATGAGAGTTAAAACGAATCTCTTCTTGTTTGTCATAGTAATGTGACGATCACGCCAGACCTTGTTTAGTTCAGTCATTGCTGCTCTTGCTAGTTGCATGTGTCTTCGAATTTCGGGATCACAACTACCTGTGTTGTTAACTAAAGCTCCAAGATATATTATAGAGGAAACTACCTCGTATCCCGTGTTAGTTCGGGTTTCAGGAAACTGTTGATGATCAATAATAATGATTATTGGTTATGTTATAGTTAACCATAAGTCCAAACTTAGCACTTTCTACCTTTTTTTAATAACCTAGTAATTTCTTTTGGAGTAGAGGCTAGAAGTGTAGTGTCGTCTGCTATACGCAACCATCCAACACTCGCCTTATGACCTTTGAATAGATGTTAAATAATAAGGGAGATAAAAAGCATACTGAGCGTGCTCTCTTGTCCAAAATGCATTCGTGTGATATGTATCCGTCCATTTGAAAATGTGCCAGGTTATGTTGATACAGTTTGCTAATAATGTGAGTTAAGTGTTTAAGTATACCCATTGTTGTCAATATGTTCCATAGTTTGTCCCATCTAACATTAGCAAAGGCCTTTGTATAATCAACAGAACATATTGGAATCTAATATTTTCTGACTTTTTCCATGTTTCTTAAATTAAGGAGTTGTTTTGGTACCTCTGTACTTCACAAATCTAGCCTGCTCAGGGGCTGATTGGTGCTATACGGATCGGAATATCATTATTATATATTTTAAAGACTACTGGCGGGAGCACGGTGTCTACTTGTTTTTCCCTGTAATAATTTAACACGGAAACGTCGGTTAGTTAAAATTTATTGGAGGATTTCATTGATTTTATTCAGGAGTATTCGAGATGTAGCCGTTAAATCAATGAATATGACGCCCTTTTAATCTTAATCTCCAACTTGATCCCTTTTAATATCTGTCCTCTATGTACTGGGTAAGATTAAGCATTTGGCTAGTATCTGACTGTTCTAAAGCTTGCCTCAGATATAAATCTTTCGTAGAGCTGAAACGATTACAGGAGAGAGATAGGGTGGTAACTCTTTGGATCCTCTTGATCTCTTCCTGGTTTTAATACAGCTATTACTTTATATTGTCGCCATAGTTTTGGGATCTTAGCCGGTGCCCAACATTGATTTAGCAACTTTAATAGCCATGTTTTCGAAAAATTGCTCATACTTTTGAGAACTTTATTTCAGATGTCATCTAGGTCTGCTGCTTTATCTATCATAAATTCTGCAAAGGCGATATCCAGTTCATCCACTGTAAATTCCTCTCTTTATAAACGGCATATAATTTTTTTTCTATTACGTGGTTTACCTGCACCTTCTGTAAAAACTGTGTAGCTATCTAATTTGGAATTATATTGACGTGGGTGTATTGCACTACCTTGTCTCAGGCCAGACTCTTTATTAATTTACAGGCTTTCCTGCTACTTTCTGTCATATTAGTGTTTTCAACTGTCTATATCCATGCTTTGTGTCTACTTTCTGATATTGATGTGAGTAGTTTGCAATTGTTTTCAGTCAGTTCAGGGATAAAGTTGGTTCTACACCTCCTTTTCATAGAAGAGATCTTAATAGATTGATCATTTTAAATGAAAGATCATTCTAAAAAATATAATTTCTTTAAAACACTGGGGTTATCTTAATATTTTAAAAAGTGTGTTTACAAAAACTATAATTATAGCGAAAATTATCTAGACCACTGTTCTTGAGATAACTAGATAATATAAACAGCTCGTTACAAGAAGTACGTACTTTATAATTAACTTCTATAAACTCCAACATTTTTACGGAGCCATCGAAAAAACGTAGTTTAAGGAAACTTTAACTAGGAAACTAATATGGAATCGCTTATTTCTTGGTGGGTATTACATGCGTTGAATGACGTGACTAGTATGGTTTTACATATCAACGTAAAGTTTGGTCAGGCCTTTATTTTAAATGAGTATTTTTGGAGAAATAGCTAGTCGCAAAACAGTGTAAATTGGAAAATACAAATAATAAAATTATCGTTTAACAATATACACCTAAAAAATGATTCAATTTATTTGTGCTCTTCGATGACAGAATATCAACAAAGAGCTCTTAAATCAAGTTTCCAACTAAAATGTAATTAACGTTTAGCGTTTCATTTATTTACTTCCAGTTCAAACATGGAAAAATGCAATTCCTATTTTTTTTGGGAATAAGCCACAATTTAAGATTAAAATAAGTTTATTGACGTTTTAATTTCCACTTCGGAAATCGTTCTCAAAATACAAATATTAAAAAAATAAACAAACTTTGTTTTTTGTTACTTGGTGAAAAATTCTTCTAAGTAAAATAATTTAATTTTATCTGACTCATTTATATTGACAATTCAGACACACATTGTACATTTTAAAGTAGACGACTTTAAAATGATAGTGCCAATATTGTTGAGTTGCGTTCCTGGGACGACTGTATTGTAAGATAGTTTATTCGATTGCATGAAATCAACTTTTACTTAAGAATACTCATCAGAAAAAAATCATTTGTCTTTAAAAAGAGTGCTACATGCAATGATGACAATAAAATTCTCCTATTAGTGATTCCATAGCAAATCATGAAGAAAAAACATATTTTTATTTTTTATTTTTTCTTTAACAAGACATTGTAAGTATTGAAGATTTACTTTTCAATGTGGTATCAAACTCTGATTTTGATCGAATTATTTTAGGTTTACATGTAGTATATGGAAATGGATATGAGAAACAAAGAAATATACATTTAAATAAATTTAATATTATTTTAGAACAAAACAGTATACCATAGCTATTCGCTTTTCTCAAACGATGGTGCTGCCAGCTGCTGTCAAAATAAGTAACTAAAAAAATAGGGATAAATGTCAAAAATTTGAATAATTTAGAGTTTAAAACTGGTATAAATTTCAATTTCAAATTTTAAAAATAATGGGCTTGCTTGCCGTTCAACTTCTTCTTATTCTTTACATGCCATGCTGCCGCTCTAAATAGTTCGATTGATGTGCATCCGTACCATTCCCTTAAGTTAGGCAACCATGAGATTCGTCTCCTTCCTACACTTCTCTTGCCTGGATTTTCCCTTGTATAATTAACTGAAGTATGTTGTATCTTTCATTATACATAACATGCCCTAGATATTGCAGCTTTCGTGTCTTGATGATTTCCAATATTTCCATTCTTTTGTTGACTCTTCTGACTTCGTTGTTTGTTACATGCTCGCTCCATGATATCTTCAGGATTCTTCTATACACCCACAGTTCAAATGCTTCCAACTTTTTAGTAGTCGACGCGTTAAGTGTCCATGCTTCTATCCCATAAAGCAGAGTCGAGAAAATATAACACCTTGCCAGCCTAACTCTCAAGTCTAATTTCAGTTCTCTTGCGCAACGAACCTTTCTCATTTTATTGAAATTTGTTCGTGCTTTCTCTATTCGAACTTTGATTTCTTTGGAGTAATCGTTTGTGTGATTAATTATTGTTCCAAGATAATTGTAGTTTTCAACGTGTTCTAGTGGTTTTGGTCCTTTGGTCGTCTTCTCCAAGAGCTTCTAAGGCCGCTGAAATCAGGCAGGTTTTTATGTGTTCATGCATTTCATCTAACGTGTCATATCTGAATTCTTCTAGTTTTTGGTCTAGTCTTCTTTTGTATAAATCTTTTATTGATTCTTCCTGCAATAGATGTAATTTGAGCCTCTTTTCGTTTATTGTCGTTCCCGTTGTAACAATCGATGTATGTTTTTGTTTTGTCCAGATATAGGGGAATTCCATCCATGCCACCACAAGTTTGTGATCTGTTCCACACTCTGCCCCTCTTTTCACTCTGGTGTCTTTCACTTTGATGGAGCTTTTGTGGTTCATGATAATGTAGTCAATAATGGATCTTAGTTTTCTTGTCTCTTGAGTCCATGTGTACTTATGTATATTTTTGTGTTTGTAGAATCCGTTCATAATTTTCAAATCATTTACTTCACATAGTTCTACCAATCTTTCTCCGTTGTCGTTAATTGTGTCTTCTCCAAATGGACCAACTGTTCTGTCATTGTCTTTTCTTCCGACTCTTTCATTTAGATCCCCCACTATTATTATTTCTTGTTTAGGTTTTCTCTTATCCATTTGTTCTTGAAGTTGTTCGATAAATCGTTCTTTCTCATTGGCTGGACTGTCTTCCGTTGGACCGTATGTTGCTAGTATTATAATTTCTCTGCCATACATCTTGATTTTCAGTTTGACAATTCTCTCGTTTATGGGTTCCCAATCGTCTATAGATTTTTCCCATTTCTTCTTTAGTAGAATTCCAACTCCAGCTTTTGCGCGGTCTTTCTTTTCTACTCCGCTCCAACAATGGATTAGTTCCCCTATTCTTTCCGTGCCGTTTCCTTTCTTTTTTGTTTCCGTTGTGACGAGGATATCGAGATTCATCTTTTCGAATTCTGATGTTACTTCACTGGCTTTTGTTCTCCAGCCCTGCACATTCCATGTGCCGATTCTTAGTTTTCTCTGTCTTTGTCTTCGGTTGAGTTTCGAAGCCGGGTTTGTTGAACTCAAAGCAGAAGTGCCCCCCCCCCCCGTATCCGATTGGGGTCCCTCCTTCGGAGGTGTGGATTGCCACCCGGGGATTAATTTTAAAATTTTTCATTTCTGCCAATTGTTCGTTAGCCCTTGGATTTTTTTAAGTGTGCTAGGTTGCTAACGCCTAACGCCACAACCCCCTTTTGGAGGACCTATTGTTCAGCCGCCCACTCTGGGTCAGACGCTGTTTGCAGCCGCCCACTCTGGGTCAGACGCTACTGTTGTCAGTTTTGGTCCGCGTCGGGTATTTCATTTCCCCGATACCACCCATATCTGGGAGGCATTCCCCTATCCGCCACCTGGGGACGCGTCCGGTAGAGGATTGACAACCTCCTCCTTGTAGTAAATCTTAAATACCTTCACCAAATTTTATTGTGAAGAGATAGGATAAAATATTTTTTCCTGTAAAGCAATGCCTATACCTATACCCCGTGGAAAAAAGTTATGAGGAAAAAAGAAAAATCGCGTGTGTTATTGTTTTTCTCTGCTTTGCTTTTTGAATATATTTTTGTAGAAAAATTATGTTGACTTTAAAAGGTGTCATTTCGATATGATATTTAATTTTGTACTTTCCTGTAGATGTAGGTATATGTATGAAAACTGCATAGAATTCACCCAAATTCACCCTAGTGCATAGTGACAAATCCACCCCTTTCTCAAAAACGCAACCATTTAAATGGTATTGTTCTGAAGCTATTTTGAGAACGATTTCCGAATTGGAAATTGAAACGTCAATAAACGTACTTTAACCTTTAATTGTGGCTTATTCCCATTTAAATAGTAATTCCTTTAAATGGTAGCACTCGGCGGTTTTTTCATATTTGGTAGTTCATTGATCATTGATAAAACTCCTTTAACGTTGTAATTCTTTTTGTCCTATTTTTTTAACATAATCAATTAAATCAATAGCCTAATCCATTCTCAAAAGTAATCTCTACTTTAGCACAAATACAAATGAATCCATTGGATTTTATATTCTAAATTAATTAGATTCTTATTTCACTTCATCTTGTGGAGTTTTTTTGTGCTTCATTCCTGACAAAATAACTCTCGTGCTTATGCTACAAAAGTAACCAAAACGACTCCCACAAAAATTTTCTTACATATTTTCTGTAAAGTTGTATTTTAAAAAAAGCAAAATATTGTAACAATTTAGGATAGGTATTATATATTCTTTTATGGAAGTGACTAACCTTCCAACCAACGACATTTTTATTGCACAGCCTCCTTACATTACGATTTTTTGTATGGCTCAATATATATTTTCGTCATTTCAATTTTTTTAAAACGAATTGCTACATGACATGATATTTGATATGAAGTCACCGGTAATATGACGTAATAAACAGTTAACACCAGATTAACATAGTTCGGACAAATACAATTTCTTGTAGCGAGCTGTAAAAGGTCTCTTAGTACGTAAGTAATGGTTTATGGTTTGTTCCCAGTGCCCTGGCTTCTCAGATGTTTGCCGCAGCGCAACTATCAACTCAGCAGCAAGCAATGTATGTTTTTACTATTTATTTTCTACAGTTAACTTAGCTAGTGACTCACTTTAACAAAATAGCAACCAATTTTACTAAAAAACCAAATCACCCAAGCAAAACTTACCAAATACAAGTCTAGGAACAAAACATGTACCGTTTTCTAAGATATATGAATGTTTACAAATCATTTAATGTAAAAGTAAATATTTGTATATATGTTTTATTTTTAAATATGTTTTAATCGTTCTTTTCACAAAAATAACGTGTATAGATTTAAAAATAGTATCATCGTTATTACTTTAGTTAACTTACACTTCAATCAAGATTGTAGACTTCAAAAAGTGTAACAGAATATTAAGATTGAACTAAAAATCTACTAAATCTTGTGATTTACTACTTAGTGTAATTTTGCTATGGGTAATTTGGTACTGGTTGCTAAACTCACGATGCAGTTTGTTAAGAATTGGCCAGGGCACTGGCATCTTCAATATTTGAACTACTTTAAGCTGTTAACCTTAGTATGCTAGTGTCCTGTGCCGAAAATATACTAGAAAATTATACAAAAATAACTTAATATTTAATTTTGGTTTTGTTTAGGTTCGAAAAGTTAGATATCACACCCAAGAGCGCTCAAAAAATCAAGCCGGTTCTAGAAAGGTGGATGAAAGAAGCCGAGGACAGGTCAGTTGAGTAAGAGTTTTTTATTAAAATTTCAAATTATTTAGATATAGAAGTTTTGTTCAACAAAGGTGACTTGTATTTCTATCGAAAACAATTTATTTATTCATCAATATTTATTGTATTCCCTTTAAAGTAATCCTCCTAAGATGAAATACAGTTCAGGTCTTGAGTTCTTCTATCAAATCGGTTTTTATGTCCTTAATTCTGTCGAACCTTCACCCTTTTACGGTTTATTTCAGTTTTGGGAACAGAAAAAGTCGCAAGGAACCAATCCGTTAAATGTGGTGGCTAAAGCACAATGACTGTACTATTTTAGCACAAAAATTACTAATAAGCAATAGCGTGTGAGCTGGCGCATTATTAATACGCAATATCCATAAATTGTTTCACAAAATTGCATAGCATAAGCAAAGCTATATGCCGACATCCTCAGCAACAAAATATTTCTTCACCTTCCAACGTTTTCTGAGGTTGATGCCCCAGCCAATCAGCTGCGGCATCCAAGACGTGCATTATCATCAAAATCTTCTCCGCCTCTTTTATTTGTTTATACTCGACTCACTAAATTCTGCAGTCAACATTTGAAGTGAATGATTATTTGATCAAATAACGTTTTAGACGTTAAAAATTTTATGTAACGTTTTAGACTTACTTCATCGAAAATTTTGGTAATCCAGCAAGTCAATGAATGTTATACAGTACATATTAAATACATTTACACAAAAACTAACACTAGATAAAGGACAAACAGTTTAAAAATTGTTTCGATGTTACATTGTGGGTAACGCCAGGAAATAGAATGACTCCCGGTCTTAACAGAAATGTTAAAAGTGACATCTGTCATATGACAACTTAAATGGGCAGTCATAATTATGGTGATCTGAAATTTCAAAAATTACTATGGTAAACTACACATTGACTAGTAACTAATACTAGTAACGCATTGATGAGTGATCAGTGTAGTACTGTCTGGGGGCTCGGGAATCTGAGACCTCGGAAGCCCTGAAGAAGATATCGAAGAGGATGTCGAAAGCTCGGTGCAATGATAATCGACGCGATTCAACCTGGAAGACTGTTGAGTTTAATATTAATTCCTATAATAGTATTAATCTTAGCTCTAGGCCTCATATATATATATATATATACTAAGGTACACTCGAAGAGTGGTGGGTTTATCGGTCAAAGTGGAGAAATAAAAGACAAAGAAGGTGGCTACTTCATCTATTTATTGAAGACGTTTCGCTTTCTGCTCAGAAAGCATCATCAGTTCATCTAAAAAGAACAATATGAAACCAAACATCCATAGAGAAGTTACAATAAAAGTGTGTTACCTTACAAAGACATGTAGCAGTCAAAGATGTTAAAAATATGAAAAAGCTTACGAAACTGGACATTTAGAGTAAAGTTGTATAAATCAATTAATTGAAACTTGGTATAGTTTGCAATTTAACAAAATTAGCACAGCAAAAGAACATGTGATAAACATACATGTATATAAAAAAGTTATTATAAAAACTTAAGCAAAAAACATTAAGATTTATTTAAAAGTGTAAAGAACTAGAAAGATCATGAGAAAGCACTTCCAACAATTTATTAAATCAATTAGATTTTAAATTTAACTTTAGGTAACATTATAAGTTATTTAAATTAATTTAGTATAAAGATAAAATGAAGTTACCAGTCTTGAGCTTACTGAGTCTCGCCGATAAATGAATTTACAGGTTTAACACCCACGCAAACAACGTGAATAAAGATGGCCTTGAGGTCAGAGTGACAAGAACAGCAAGGCGAAATACCAACCTCTATGTAATAGGACGGTATATTCAAAAAAAAGTTATAAATTTGGTTGACCACTTGTCGTTAAGAAATCAAACAATAAAAGGAAAAGGTGGTTAAGATCACCATTTATCCTACAGTGATTGATTTGTCAACAAAGAACAAAGTATGAAAGTCAAACAAAATATCATATATTATAATATGACGTCACTGGTTAGCCAGCCAGTCCATTATCCTATATTACCTGTAGTAAACAAAATTTAAAGATATGCATAAATTATTTTCTTTGTAAAATATATTCGAGTGACGTGAGTGAGCTTAGCGAAATCGTGAACATTGCGAGCGGGTTTTCCAAATAGATTTGTACGTCGATATACAGTGAATAAGACAATAGAATAGAAATATTTAGAAAATATAATTCTCCGTTAGTTCTTAAGAATTTGTAGAAAACGATTAGCATGTTAATAGTTTTTAGGAAATTTATAATTGTAGGTAAAATTATTGTTTGTTATCTAAATGGTAGATGGGGATAAGTGTGACCAACTTTGATTGGAGGAGATTGAAAAAAGTGGGATAGGTATGTAGGAATAAGAGTTTAGCTAGATTTTTGAGGGAGAAAAGATAATCAGTTGTTTTTCCAAGGGTTCAAGGCGAACAGTCGTTGTTCTCTGGCGGTTCTCCAGAGATAGTAAGCAGTAGAAGTGAATGTTTGTGAATTTTCGTGGAGTAAGTGTATCTGACGGAAGCTGATCCAGTAAAATATTGTAAGTTATATTTTGCTAGTTATATTCCAAGAGTCACTGTTCAGGCCGGAACGAGAGATTCAGTTTATCGAGAGAAGAAGAGGCTAGCATCATTTGAACGATACGTGCATCTGAAGGAGATCATTAAAGACGATAGGCTCGCAATTTGTTGTAAGATTGCTGATTACCTAGGGAACTGCTAAGAATAGAGAGTGTAGGCTTCAAGGAACAAGGATTTGGACAACTCATCATCAGAGAGATATATTTACCATTCGTCATTTTTTTTATTAACAACACATTTTTTTTACAATTGCTTTAGAAGCGTAATGACGTAATCGACAATTTTTTTAAATACAAACCGAGGTCACGCGACAGCTCATTTGAAAGGTCTCCTTATTGCCTTTCAAATGATATAATTATTTGAATATTTATTTTTACAAGGTTAACCAAAACTGTTAGTTTATTAATACAATTAACTTACAATAGTTGTTTACTAAAATACAATTAAATTACAACAAATGTTCAAATTGACGACCTTCAGCAATAGTACAATGTGTAAGATGGGCAATAAATTCTTTTCTAACGTTTTCGATGACTCCAGGTGTTATTTGTGCAATCTCCGTTCTGATGCGCTTTTTCAACATTATTCTGTCGATTTTAATACACTCTGCACTTTAAATATCCCCACAAAAAAAGTCCAACGGAGTTAAATCTGGAGACCTTGGTGGTCATTCGATGAGCCCCCTTATACCTATCCATCTACCTGGGAAAACATTATTAAGGTAATTTCGTACCTCAACGCCGTAATGTGGGGAAGCCCTATCATGTTGGTACCACAAATCATTTCTATTTGGAAAATTTGAATAGCTCATTCAGCTGTGGAAACAAATAATCCTGAAGAAATTCTAGATAACGAGAAGCAGTTAAGTTTTCCTCATAAAAATATGGCCCTACAATTTAATTGTTTATAATGCCGGCCCAAATATTTACCTTCTCGGGATATTGTGTCCTATACTCTTCCATCCAATGTGGATTTTCACTTGCCCAGTATCGATATGTCTGACGATTTACGTGACCGTTCAGCATAAAAGACGCTTCATCGGAAAAAAGTACCTTTTGTATGAAACCCTGATCTCTGTTACATTTTTCCATAACGGTTTCGCAGAATTCGATTCTTCTATCAAAGTAATTTTCTAATAGCTCCTGGACCAGATGTACTTTGTATGGATGCCACTTCTCCTATTTTAGCACTCTTACAACAGTTGATTGGTGAACATTATTATCTAGTGCGACCTGCCTAGAACTGGTATGGGGATTTTCTTTAAACGCCAGTACAACGTCCAGTTTCTTGGTTTCGGATATTGATTTTCTACCACTTTTGAGAAGATCTTTAACACGGCCCGTTTTTCTATTTTTTTTTTTTTTTTCAATTTTACTTACTGTTGATGGAGTAATTATTTCCCGATTGGGGTATTTAGCATTAAATAAATTACAAACTTCTGCTTGAGTCCTCACTCTATCTCCATAACCAATCATGATTAAAATCTGGATTCGTTCTGTTTCTGTTAGTTTCAGTTTTGTAAATACTGTTATTAATGCTTAAGAGTAAAAATTTGACGTCTATTATTTGACAGACTCACAGATCATTGACAAATATTTTTGAAAAATAACTTGGAATACTTACTACAATAATTAATTTCAGATTATAATGTAGCATTGTTTGTTATCAATGTATTTATACAACATACATATACAACTAAAACCACTATTTTGTTTTTTCCCATTGGAATTTCTTAGTATATTTTAGTTCAGTGAATGAATATTTATTATAATTCTATGTTAAATAACAAAGTTCATAATTTTGGTCAACCCTGTAGAAACAAATATATTCAAGTGATTATATCGTTGCAAAGACAATAAAGAAACCTTACAAATGAGCTATCGCGTGACGGCGGTTTGTATTTAAAAAAATCGTCGATTATGTCATTACGCCAATACTGATGACGTAATGTCCAACACATTATGTCAGTTGATGGTCATTCAAAAATTAAAATTGACGTGTTTTAAGATTTTTGTCGTTGTTAAGTCGTGTGTTTCTGAACTAATGAATTTATTCCATACATTTGCATCATACTGTATATTTATATGTATATATAGACAAAACAGATCAATTAACTCTTGAATATTTTTTTTAGGTACAAAAGTGGTCAAAACCACCTTACAGATTTTATCGGTATAGAACCTTCGAAAAAAAGAAAAAGACGGACTTCTTTCACACCTCAGGCTTTGGAACTTTTGAATGCACATTTTGAAAGGAACACCCATCCGTCAGGTAAATAATTTTATTCCTCTAAAATATAGTAGCAGTTCAAACAATGCGTTTGCATATTGTACTTATCACGGGAACTCGCGGCTTTTGAAAAAAATAAATAGCGTCAGAATACAGATTTAGGGCGGGAGACGAGGTAAAATATGTACTCACTATTTTTATGCTGTATTAGAAGTCTAGCTGTATGTTCCCAATTTTCGTTGAATCATGCATGTAGAGTGTTGTTTTTTATCGTGCTCTTACAAAATTCTTATCTTCTTTTATCATACTTTGGAATTCTGTCTAGCATTATCATATATTTCTTCTACATGTTTTTAGTCAGTTGGTTCATGACCATTAATTAAATGATTTTTATAAACTCACCCATTAGCCTTTAAGAGGAAAATCTATCGTTGATTGCCTTAAACTAAGTGACCTTCTCAGCGCAAAATTATTTACTAAAAATCCTGAGCCAAAATACATGTTGCTCATAATTCCACCTTTAAACATAGTATAATTATCGATTTTTTCATTTTATACTTCCTTGTGTTTTGTTTTTTGCAGAATTAAAACTTGTATATTATAATAATTCGTTATTTCTACCAGGCTTTTTAAGGTACCTTATCCATAAATGCTTCCTATGTTCCAAGTTTCTATTTTTATCACCTACGTTTGTCTAATCTTTTTTCTCCTCTATTCCCCCCCCCCACACACACACTCTTATTCTATCTACCTATTCATGTCTCCTTTTTCACAGTCTAGATATTATTGTTTTCTGCCTTCGTTTGTTTTGCCTTATTCTTTTAGTCATATTTTTATTCGTTATCTCCCCTCCTCCCTAGATTTCTCCAACAAAGACTGTTTCTTAGTGTTTTGGTTGTTTTAATTTTTGTTTACTTTGTCCCTTTCTATACTTATCCGTCACTTTTTAGCTTACTAAATTTAACTTTTTAGACGGATTTTTCCCTCTTTCCTTCTTCTGCTAATCCTTAACTGTTTTGTAACCTCTATTTCTTCTTTAGTTAGATTATCGTTACTAAAGATCTACTCACTTGTTTTTTTTTTTTAATTTAGAGTTATTCTGCATTACATGTTGTTTTACATCGCTGCTTTCAACTCATCGAAACACGTTATTTCTGCTAGTTTAAATGCATTTTAAATAGAAGACTGACATGGATCATTGACGATCTCGGCGGTATACTATCCCCCATGTCACAGTAAAGTTGTAATGAACTGGAAGAATATTTCAGCAGCCTTGGTAACAGATTTCTTGCCGGTTGACTATAATTCCAAAGACACCTTCTGGGGATCTAGGATTATAAACCCTAAAGGAAGACAGCTCCTTAGAGCTATGCAAAATAACAACCTTAACCACCTGTTCACTGGAGATCCTAGGTATTGGCCTACTGACGGAAACAAAATGCCTGATCTTCTCTATTTTTGTGTTACCAAAACATCCCAAAAAGTACTTTTGTCTGCAAAGTCATGTTTTGACTTATTCCCCTGTTCTAATAACGGTAAACTCTAAAAAGCAGTTATAAGAGACAATCCAACGTTTCTTAGTAATAACTATGCTAACTGGAATCACTTTAGAATAATCTTAGATCAAAAAACTGCAACTAAATATCTGACTAAAAACTAGTTCCCAAATCGAGGCAGCCGTAGAACACTTTAACCATTCAGTTCAGCTAGTTGCACTGCAATCTACGCCTAATCAAAGCAAAAATATGTATTAGAATAATCATGACTTACCAACACTCATTGAACATTAAATCGCTAACAAAAGGAAAATCTGGCAAAGAACAAAGAACAAGGTCACCACGAGATAGCTCAATACTCAACAGAGCAACAATGAAAGTGAAAAGAACTCTTAACAATCTCAAGAATTTGGGCATTAACAACTACCTTAAAAACCTAACGGCGACCGAGTCAACAGAGTATTCATTATGGAAGGCTACAAAAATTTATAGACAACAACTCCAAATCCCCAATCCATACGGACAATAGTATCTAGGTCAGAACTAACCAGGAAAAGGCTGAAACGTTTGCTAACCACTTAATCAGGTTTTTAACCAGAGTGGAAGCTAGCGAAAGTTATACTCATTCCCAAGCCTGGTAAGCCTCTGAATAGTGCTACCTCCTATAGACCAATTAGTCTGTTGTCAATTTCAGAAAAATTACTTGAAAAGCTCTTGCTCCTAAAATTAGAACCGATATTGAAAAATGTCCTGATAATTCCCAATCATCAATTCGGATTCAGATCGCAACACGCAACCATCGAACAAATATATTGAGTAACAAAAAAGTTAAAAGATAAGTCAAGACCTTAAAGGCAAACTGTATTGTTTCATTCTGATTTTCAAATCTTCTACCTGTTAACTATTTCCTGATCCTCCGAGTCATCCTTAAAACCGAGAATTATTCGTGACTCAGTATGAAAAATACTCTACTTCCATAAAAAGAAGATGCCAAATACCGAGTTATGCACCTGTATAAAAGACTTACATGCAAAAAACATAAAAACAAACATCTTCACAAAAAGAAAGCAACTGGGACTCACACTTAGCAGAATGTACTGGTTCAGCTTATAAGTTCAACATCGAAATATTAAGACGATTTGAGTCTAAGGTGTTACGTATAATTACCAAAGCCCCATGGTACATCCCAAATTGCAAAATTGCGAAAGACCTCAAAATGATGAGGTTGCAGCTGAAATTGGAAGTTATTCCAAAAACTATGCCCTACGCTTACGCAGGCGGAATTAATAACTGATCCAATTGCCAAACGCAGGCTGAAACGTTTTGTTCCTAATAACCTACCTAGAGTGAATAGATACTAGAGTGAAGTGAACTGTAGTGAATACCAATCCGTTCGTTAAAATAACAGTTGCAGTTGGTTAAGATTGTTTAGATAATCAGTAGATTGTTCCTTAATTGTTTGTTAGTCAGTTGTCAAATCCCTTAGATCTTCAGATGCTCATCCATAAATTTACTAGTATGTTTTCTATTTTGTGTAAAACTACTGTTTTCTTTCTTATCTAAATATTTTGCCATCTTTGTTTTTTTCTTTCTTTAATTTCGCATATTTCTCTTGCAATTTTCATGCTCTTCTTTTAGTATCTTAATATCCTCTCTAAATTCCTTTTATCCTTTTCGTGTTGCTTTTATTTCTTCTGAAATATCGTTAATTTAACTTTTAATTATATTTTAGGTACCGAAATAACAGGACTAGCACACCAGCTCGGCTATGAACGAGAAGTGATACGAATTTGGTTCTGTAACAAAAGACAGGCTCTCAAGAACACCGTTAGGATGATGTCCAAAGGGATGGTTTAAGTCTGTGATTAATCTAAACAAAAAAATGTAAATAGACTCTTTCGAACAAAATTTGTAAAAATGTATATTATGTACAAAAAAATGGATCGTAACACAATGAAAAGTATATTATTGTCAGACAATTTTTATCTAGTAAGGATAATTTATTTCAGTGTGTATCTATAAAACAAAGTGTTATATTGATAAATTATTAAAAGTGAGTATAATTTAGAAATTTATAATTTTCTTGGCAAATAATACAGAATTATTTATGCGAAAAATAATTTTTACCTGCTATTATATTTCGTAACATAATATATAACAATAGACATTTATTTCTGGAACTTTATCCCAATCATTTAAGTAAAACCAATATATCCAATATTTCACATATTATTTTGATTTAATCCAAACTATCGTGCGGTATTCTAAATATTTATATAATTTTTGTGGTTCGCCGCATTAGTGGGACGGTATACCATCATTTCTTTTGAGGTATGTATGATGACTGTATATACAGTAGTAGTTCAATTAATGGTTTCAGAAATTAGCCAGGTTAATTATTACTTTATTTTTACTGTCTGAATAATAAGGTATATCCCTTGTAAGTCCATTTTTTAATATCTTCTCCTTTAAGTACCGTCTCCCGATCGGAGGTTGGATATCATCATCATTATCTTTACTCTATCTACTGCTGCTCTGAAGAGTTCTATAGAACTGCATGTAAACCAGTCCCTTAAATTCTTCAACCATGACACTCTCCTTCTTCCTACACTCCTTCCTCCTCTTATCTTTGCCTGTATTATCAGCCTTAGCACTTCATATCGCTGTCCCCTCATTACCTGTCCCAGATATTGTAACTTTCTTATTTTTATTCTGTTTATTATTTCGCATTATTTGCCCATTTCTCGCAATACTTCTGTGTTAGTTTTCTTCTGTGTCCACGCTATTCTAAGCATCCTCCTGTAACACCACAGGGACTGTAACTTATTTATGTGTTCTTCCTTTAATGTCCAGCTTTCAAGTCCATATTGCAGTATCGAAAACACGTAGCATCTCAGTACTCTTACTCTCAGTTCTAATCTAAGGTCTTTGTTGCAGAGAATTGTTTTCATTTTTACAAACGTTTTTCAATATGGTTTACCAAAAAAGAAGCTAAATATAGGCAGATTTTCGAGAAAGGTAGTCAAATAAAAAGAATGCATAAAAAGAATGATAAATAAATTATTGCCGGTTAAAAAATATCGGTTAAACGCATGTGGAGAGGTCGCCAATGACCAAAAATTCGAAGTGGTCAGCGAGTTCATAATTATATCTGGGACGTGGATTGATCCCAATAATATACAGGTTCCGCGCAGATCTTCTCGTGAGGTTTAACGAATTCTAAGATCGGTGCCCCTTTGAACAGTTGGTAGAGTTCATGGTTGTACCTGGATCCATATTTCACTTTTGTTGATAGGTCAAAATATCTTCCTTGGAACTTTTCTTTCAAACATTTCCAGCTTTCTTTTCGTCGTTTGTTGAGTATGAACGTAAAAACTTTGTACACAGTGCACAAGAGGGTTAAGCCGCGAAAATTCTCACATTTCAGGTAATCCCCTTCTTATAAATTGGGCAAATAATCCCGGTTTTCCAGTCGTTAAGGATCTTTTCATCGTTTCAAATCTTGTTTATAGGCACATACATTTAGGTGTTCGGCGCATAATTTATATAGTTCAACGGGAACGTTGTATATACCTGGAGCATTGTTATTCCTTTGTGTTCGTATTGCTTGTTTCGCCTCTTTCGTCGTCAGAGGTTCTATATTTTAAGTGTCTCCCTCAAAGTGTTGAATGTCCATATGCTCTTTTTGCGTTCCTAAAAGAGTTTAAAAATAAGATTTTCGAGCTGATTTTATTTCTCTTGGATCGCTGTTTATTTGTATATTGCCGTTTTCTTATTTTATTTTCTCTGTTAGGCATATTTTATTGGCCTTCCGTCTTGTATCTTCGTAGATTGCTCTTCTTTCTCTGGTACTTTTATTCATATTATTCTTGTTTTCTTGAATTCTTTTTTGTATGTCCTCTTTAAACTCGTCATTGAACCATTTTCTTTTTGTTTTTTTCTTTTTGTGCCTACGATCTTTCTTGTTGCGTCAATTACTTTTGTTTTGATGTCTTCTCAATGTTATTCGGTGCATAGACTGCCTGTATTTGTCATTGTTTGTGATATTTTTGTCTCATAGTTCTGATATCTTGTTGTCTCAATTGTTGTATGTCTAGTGGTTCTGTTGTTTGTTCCTATTTGCCCTCCTGTTTCTCTGAACTCTGCATCTATATTTTAACGGTTCTAGGAGAGGGTCAAATCCGCAATATGCTCCTCTTCCTCTCATCACATTTTGTCTTCTTGTTGCAGTCCTTTTGTCTATGAAGGCATAATCAATTTGGTTGGCAATTGTTCCACCAGCCATAATCCACGTGGCTTTGTGTATATCACGATTTGCGAAAAATTCGAGGTGCCTGTGCTCCTGGTTTATTTAATGTCAAGACGTTCGTTGTACCAAGTAGGTAGTCTATGTTTCTTTGCTTAAGTTAAGGTTTCGTGGCTTTGTACTTTTTACCGTAACGAGTTACCGGCTCATTGCCCAACCTCCAACTTGGAAAACCACAATTTTTTGTTATGGTATATTCCCTTAGCCGATATGATATAAGGACAAAATTATTAGGAACCAAATCGACCTCATTCTAATAAAAAATCGATTTAGAAACTGCATCAAATCAGTTAAAACTTATCCAGGTGCTGACATTGGGTCTGATCACAATCGAATAGTAGCTGTAACCCAATTAAAATTAAAAAGGTGATCAAATAGAAGTCTCGCAAAAATATTGATACAGTTTAATTACAAGACGAGAAAATTAAGGAATCAGTTCAAAGACAACTGAATGAAAATTTAAAACTGCATTGCTACAGGATGAACATGGTAAAGTAATATTTGAAGTAGAGGACAAACTTGAGAATGGAAAAATTACGTCACGAACCTATTCGAACTGCGACGAAAACTTAATAACACGCTCTGGGGTTATAAAAGCCATACAATCATAAAAATATGACAGAGCGACTGGTCCTGATGAAATTACAACTAAAATATACAGGCATATAAATGATAGCAGTGTTTTAGAGGCTATAACTTCGTTTTTCAATACCTAATGGTTGGTCTAATTCACTGTTTATAGCTCTACCCAAGAAGACAACAGCAAAAATCTGTGCTGATTATAGAACCATCAGTTTGTTAAACCACTTATTGAAAATTTTTCTAAAGGTAATACATGGTCGTATGTACAATAAATACGAGGAATACCTGGATGACACACAGTTTGGTTTCCGTAACGGGTTTGGAACGAGAGAGGCACTGTTTATCTGTAGACATATACTGTTGTTTTATTGACTTCCAAAAGGCATTTGATCGTGTTAAGTACTCTATATTGATCGAAGCTGTAAAAGATATTTGCTTGGACGGCAGAGATATTCGAATAATTGCAAATTTATATTGGAATCAAACAACATCAGTTTTAGTAAATGGTGTGGAATCACAGGCTCTTAATATTAAGTAAGAGGAGTACAGCAGGGATGCTTCTTGTCACCCCTGCTTTTCAACGTTTACTCCGAAAGAATTTTCAGAAAAGCACTTTCTGAAAAACAAGAAGGAATACTTGTGAACGGTGAAGTCATCAATAATTTGCGATATGCGGACGATACAGTACTCCTAGATTCTAGTCAAGAAGATCTGCAAACACTAATTGATAGTGTCGTTGAGAGCTGTAGGGAGGCAGGTCTGGATCTGAACATACGGAAAATCAAAATACTCGTAATAAGTAAACAACAGCATATAAAACCGTCTATATATGTAAATAATACCAAACTTGAGCAAGTTGATAAAATCATTTACCTTGGACAGCAATTATATTGTAACGCAGAAAGTCGCGGCGAAATTATATCTAGGATAGAGCAGACTAGAGCGACTTTTAGAAGGATGTCCAAGGTGTTATGTAACAGAGACCTAAAATTGGCATTGAGAATCCTCCTACTTCGCTGCTACGTGTTCTCGGTCAAACTTTATGGTGTCGCGTCCTGGATTGTGAATAAAATCGATCTAAATCGCCTTGAGGCTTTCGAAATGTGATGCTATAGAAGAATTTTAAAAGTTTCCTGGGTGGAGAAGATGCGAAACTCCACAATACTAGAACGTCTCAGCAAGACTACTGAGATCATAAAAAACATCAAGCAGAGAAAGCTGGAGTATTTCGGACATGTAATAAGAGGTCCCAAATATAGGTTGCTACAAAATATCATGCAAGGAAAAATAGCAGGCAAACGCAGTCCAGGACGAAGAGGAACCTCATGGTTGAAGAACTTGCGAGATTGGTATGGTGTTAATACAAGCATGCTATTTAGGGTGTCAGTGAATAAAATTAAGATAGCTATGATGGTAACCAACGTTCTAAAAGGACATGGTACATGAAGAAGAAGAAGAAGATATGATTTCAGTTTTTAGTCACTAGAAACTGGCCTTTCACTCCTTGTTGTCTGCGATATAACTCTCACCCATTGTACGCTTTACACTCAGTGGTTATGCGACAAAAGCATTTGGCGGCGTGAGAGTAGGACTTGTTGGTAGAAGCTGAGTTCTAATTCTAAAACCCCCTACTCTTTCTTCGGAAACAGTGGACATTACTCGGAGTTTTAAATCATTTACCAATCTGAAACCACCCTAGCTAAGTGCTATTCTAGTATATTCAAATACTTTTCTAAAAAAACGTTTATATCAAAAAACAAAAATATCAAACTATGTAATATACTATATAGGACTGGATATGGATAAGAATATATGGATAAGAATCATGTACCTTAGACAAAACCGACGAATCCTGTCTATCTGACTTTTGAAAGAAAAGAACAAAATACTTGGAACAGTCTGTGAAAAAACGATGTTTGGAAATTATTTCCTTTAAATAATTTAATATAATATTATTTCCCAAGAAAATTGTAATTTTAAGCCCACTTTTTTATTTTTACTTTTTTTCGTGCGTTATAAATTTGTATTTAAAATTTTCCCTTTGGTCCTATCCAAACTACTCAAATTATTTTTTAGGCATAACCTCTCGTAACTGACCTACTGCAATTTTAAAACTACTGGATCCTTTTGAATTTTGTTAATGAATCGAAACGTAGATAGTAAGGAAAACAAGAAATTGTAATATTAATATTTTTCTAATAAAATCAACCTATGTATACGATTTAAAGATGTTTAACATATCTAAAATGAAAGTATACGATTTGAGTTCTAGATTAAATATTATAAAAAACGTTTTTTTTTTAAATGCATGTAATTTATATTTTTTTAAATTTATTTCTGTGTTCTTGGCATATATTCTTATGCACTGTAGGAAACATAAAAGTAAGAAAGATATCCTAACAGTTATTTCATTGAGGACGACATAAACAACTGAGAAGAATGTCAGAAGTAGATAAAAACATCCATATATAGAATGGATGAGGACATGAGAATAGACGACTTAAAAACTTTAAACAATGTTTATAAGTATATTACATACAATTAGCAGGGTGCAGCAGAGTATATGCCAATAACATCAAAAGAAATTATAACTAACTTTTTTTAAGAAATGAAACACATTCAATAATATTTGTATAGATGATATATATTTTTAAATATGTAACAATTGATTATGTTACTCTTTCTATTCTTGACATAATACGTAAGTTATGAGATAATAGTTGACATTTTACATGACGTATGGCGTAAAACATGACATTTTATGTGACATTTAACATGACGTTTTGACATAATTAGATGCCCTATCCTTTTTCAAACGACAACTCATACATTGCGATCAATCAAGCCTTTCAGCCGTGACATTTAAGCTCAAAAATGACCAAAATGGACCTTTAATGGAATTTTTACTTGCATGCAAGAATATTTTTGGAAAACAGCTTCAAAAACAAAAAACTGTTTAATGTGTTAAAAATAAAAGGAGCCATAACAATAAAAATTCTTATCTAAATGATTGAAGGTGTTTCATAATATCTTTCAATTTCGTGTATATTTTATTTATTAAAGATCTCATGAAGATTTGTAAATGTCTATGTAAAATTATTCTAAGTAAGGGATGGTAAGTTTAGTGTCCAGAAACAGTGAATCTCATTTTTTATAAAGCATTCTTCTAACATTTTGAAAAGTAATTCGAGTGACTTTAAATGCTTAAATTTTACAATTTCTAGTACAAAAAGCTTATACAGTATAGGAAATAATTTAAGGTAGGTATGCATTTTTAACCATAGAAATGAGAGAAACATATTTAAAATGGTAGTAATTTAAGAGGAAAGGTTGATTCTTGTTGCCAAACTTATCGTTTTTACTTTACCTGTCCTCTTTTTTAGCATAAAAATATGCAAAGACAATCAAATTTGGGCAAATTGATTGAAATTACAGCTTACTCGTTTTATTGGTAAAAAGCCACAATTTTATTTAAAAGCAATGAATGAGCTATGAGTACCAAATCAGTTGGTAAATTTAACAAAACTAACTCTTGAAAAGGTTGAATGTAGAGTATCAATCCAGGGGAACTATTTGACCCTTTTAAAACAAATAACAGGCTGCGCCAGGGAGCTCCTCTCTCCTGTATAATGTTCCATCTGGATCTGTAAAAAGTATCACAAATCAGAACCACCGGTTCAATATATAATAAATCAGTGCAACTTCTTGCCTATGCTGATGATATCAACATTGTTGGTAGAACGAAAAACACTGTACGAGAGGCGTATGTAGCATTAAAAGAATCAGCTACAAAAATGGGTTTAATAATAAGCACGCAACTACAAATCTTACTTCCACTTGTTGTAGAAAATGATGTCGTCGAAGCAGTAAACGATTTTATATACCTGGAAGCGCTTCTTAACACTGACAATAATACTACCGCAGAGATAAACAGCAGCATTTTAGGCTCAATCTCCTTTTTAAATTCTCGATTATATCATATTAAGAAATACAAAAGTAAAGCTCTAGAAAACAATAATACGCTCAATCTTAACATATGATTCAGAGACCTGGACTCTAACAAAAAGTAATGAAAACATGTTTCGAAAGAAAAGTTCTAAGGGGAATCTATGAAACGGTGAATGACAATGGAGTGTGAAGAAGACGATACAACTTCCAGGAACCAGATATCATTAAACATATTATTAAGATAGGACATTTGAGATGGATAGAGCATGTAATGCGGATGGAACAAAATGATTCAGCTAGAAAAACGCTCCTTGATAGACCCATTGGATAGAGAAGAAGAGGAATACCTAGAATAAGGTTTCTTGATAACATAGATGAAGACATGAGAAATATGAGAATACATGCTTGGCGGAGAAAGGCGATGTATACATACACATAACCACAAAATAAGTTTATTTTAACGTTTTGATTTCCTCTTCGGAAATCCATTTCAAAATAGAAAACATTATAAAATACAAAATAAAATTTAGTAATGTTTTGTAATTATTTGAGAACTATTTCTGACGTGGAAATCGAAACTTCAAAATAAACTTTTTTTAAATTAAAATTGTGCCTTATTCCCCCTAAATATAGTAAATTGTATGCCTCAAGAAAAAAGCTTGAGAATAGTACTAAATGGCATCGTCGCATCAATATCACCGACTTTGTTTGGTAGGTGGTTCAATGCTTCTGTGTTTCTGTTACTAGAAGTGAATTTTAATATTAGACTTCAGTATTAACTTATCATTCACGGGAGGATACTAATTGAAGATTAAAATGGGCGAAAAATTAGGTATTTTAAATAAAAATAAGATATTATTTGGTATTTTCCAAATAATACCTTTAGAACCATATTTTTGTTTAGGTTTTTCGGAGTTAGTAGGTGCGAAAATAAAATTAGTTATATAAAAATGGAATAAATTGGGGTTCCATAAAACAAAAATTAATTCCAAAACTACTGCTTAAATTATAAATAATTCCAAACAATTAGAAATTCCAAATCAAATAAAATTCTTGTCGAATTAAATGTTCAAACAAACCGCCAGCTTGTGCCAAACAGAAACCAACTCTATTATACAACGCCTTTCTCATGGCTTGAGTTGATTTGCAGGTATGTTTTGGCTAAGTTCGATTATATTTTGTCTCAGTTACTCCAAGTTGGTGACTCGCTCGAATGCATGCCTGTACAAATTGGTCTATAGCATCCACCAAAAATAAAAATCTAGGGGAGCTAAGGCGGGTGACTGAGAGAGCGATTTTACGTTCACGAACAATTAAAGCTAAATAGTCTCTAACGGCCGTCTTGTTAAAACCAAATTTCGTTTAAGCTGATTTAAAGATGTTGAAGTGCAGCAATAATATGATTTTGCAGTAATTAAATATATTTTACACTGCGTTTAGATTTCCTTCGATGAAAAAAGGACCAATAATATGATCTCCCAAAATTTAAATCCAAACATTCAACTTTTGTGGATACTGCGTACTCACAGATACACTCAAATGATTATTTTCCTGGGGCCAATAACGTACAACGGATGGATTATATTCTTGTGAATAACTGTCAAGAAGGACTCATCTGTAAACAAAATATTCTTCAAAAAATGATTATTTTTATTGAAATTCTTCATCATAATTTCACAGAATTTCATACGGTTAAAATGATGATCAGGAAATATTTCTTGAGTGGTCTGCACTTTATAATTGTGGTAGTTGTTTCTTTTCAAAATATTTCTCACTGTTTTTTATTCAAATACCCAGTTAATAATTTTCGATATTTTCGACCTTGGATGTGTATCATATTCGTTTCTTTCTCTACTTAAAGGTGTCTTTCCAGCTGTTCTAAAAAGTACCTTTATTTCTGTTGTTTCCAGTATTAATTGACTTTTGATATTTTCGGTCTAGTGTCAAAAACGTACCGAAACAAACAAGAATATGTGAACATACCATGTTTTCGAACTTCCTCACTTACCTATGTATCGCCCCCTTACACTATCTACCATTATTCAAGAATTGAGCTCATTTTTTCTTGGGTATGATTGCTATCAATATGTTATATTCATTTTTTAAACTCCACAAATTCCAAACCAAATCTCGACGCATTTCCGACCTGTAAAATTTTGGCCTTTTGAAGCTTTATAAGTAATGTCTTGTACCTAGATGTTTACCAATCTTACCTTTTAAAAAAACCTAAAACTTTGTTTATATGTTTTGCATTTTTGGACACGAATCTTTCTTACATCCCCGAAAGAAACCAAAGTTCCTATTAGAATTAAGAATAATTGTACGATGTAAATACTTGTAGATTATTAAGAATTGTAGTAAATTTTTAGCAATATCAACATGTGTCAGATTAGATATCTATTGTGGCGTAATTTAGCGAAACTTCCTGTAAAATATTCTAATTAAGTGGAAGATAATGAATCGTACTTGTTCGTATGTAGATGTAAACAAAATAAAAACATTGTGCTATAAGTTTTTATCCGTTTAATACCTTTTTCATCCTCACAGTTCCATACAAACGTGGAAACTTCATTGAAGATCGAGAAACATAATGCTAAAAGGTGAAATCAAGTTTCTACGACTCTCAAAAGTATCATATATGTAGAAAAACACAATCTTGTTTCATTTATTCAGTTTGTTTTATGACTCACATAACTCACAAGAATTGTTAATATTATAAACAAAAGTCATGGACAATTATGTTTTTGGGTGAGTCAGTGGATTCAAAGAAGAAATAGATAGGGAGCATCAGAAACATTGCTCAAAGGGCTAGCGTTAGGGGATAAAGAAGAGTATAGAAACTGTTTATGAATGCCATAAAAAAGATACAGTGATGCGACCAGCAATATCACCCGAATTGAAGCTTCAAGTTACTTTAAGATATTCAGCTACAGCTTATTCACTTGCAACGCATGCTTCCGTATACCGAGTACCTAAAAATACTACTTAAAATATGAAAGAAGTATGCACAGCAATATACGATGTGTTACAAGATTTTATTAAAGTATAATTTTTTTAACCAAAGTAAGCGATAAAAAAGTACATTGTAAGTATATGGGTCCTGCTACAGCTGTAATAATTACATTAGATGAGTTCTACAAATTATCCCTGCATTATTGTCTGTAGTATGAATGATTTTTGAAATGAAATATGATAAAGATTCTCTTTCCATGTTGTTTGAAATTGCTGGGGATTGCATTCACAGTTAGAAGGTCAAAACGCTGAAATATCAGAAACGCATGTGCACCGCAGCAGCTATCCGAGTCAAGAAAAAAGCTTCAACTTTGAAAAAATTCATGTTGATTCATCACTTGTACGATAAAAGTTTGACTTAAAGTTAACTTTGAGTTAAACTTTTATTAATCAACCAAAAAGTTGATCAATTCTGTTGAAGGAAATTTTCATTCAACTTTTGTTGATCAACTAAAATTGGTCAACTAAACTTGACTCATGAGATCACGCCTTTATGACTCTTCACAAATTTCTTTAAATTTGTCTTGAAAAGTGTGAATTAGGTATTTAGTCAACTGTTGGCAACTGTGCACTATGTTTTCAACTAGATGTGACAAACATGCTTCTCCCAATGATCTGAAACTTGTGTTGTAATGATGACTTTCGAACTACATATATCATGAGCATGATTGTCTTTAGAACTACTAAGTACTCAATGATTCTAAAGATGCAGCAGAAATTAGGAAAAAAAACATGCAGGATAAGATACTTTTATATTCAAAAGAATAAAATCAACATTTCAGAGCGGAGGCGCAAAATTTCGGGCCAATGCTTTTTAAATGCATTCATTTTTTTCGAATCCTGAAAAACTGATAATATTTTGGAAAAATTTAAACACAGAATAAATGATTACATTATTGCTGAGGGCCGAAAGTCCCAGAAAAATTCTATAATATTTATTTTAGTAAGTAACAGGGGTGAAAAAGAAGAGAAAATTAAGTGTGATTTTTAATTTCAAATATGTCATTCAAAACACTTTTTGTTTATTCTAAGGGATTTTCGGCCCTCGTTAATAATGTAATCTTTCATTCTGCGTTTAAAAAAGTACTTGAGTAAGTATATGCAACAACTCAATTGTTATTTAATCTGTAATATAACTTGCTAAGTATTATGGTTTACGAGATACCCCACCTGTTCGAGTGAGTGTTACTTTATTATCATCATTTACTTTCTCTGCAAATAATGAACTCCTCTCAGAGGGTCTTTCCACATAACAATTCCATGTTCGTAGTAAATTCATAGGATATACTTTTCAGAAAAAGTATATGCTGAGAATATGTGTAATTACCATTGAGAATGTGCAGGTTTGCTAAGACTTCTTGGAAATCTCTATAGCTACGAGGTATGTGGTGAACCTTTGTTTCCAAAATTTTCAGTTTTCACTCAGGTTACCCATCACGTTTATTGGAGGATCTCCTCGAAAATCCATTTAGATAGTACCAGGGACAGTACCTGTTTATTTAATTGCCCTGCACTATAAATTGTATTATAATGGTATGTATTATGGGTGTTGCATATACCTTGCATACGGAAGCAAGCGTTTTAATTAAATCTAGGATATTATATAGCTAAATAAGTTAGGTACCTACTTCAAATTTAAATTTTAAGGGATTGGTTGTTTGAATCACTGTATATTGCTTGTTGTACAATTTTAAACTTTTCACATCAGTTTGTCATATTTTTCTTCGGATATTCCTAAATTATTTCCATTTTCCTTTTTATTCTCTACTAGGTACTACATTTTTCAACAAGAGTTCTGCCTTATCCAAAACCGAATTTTATTCATGTTACATTTTGTTCAGTTTAATTGAAATCTAACTCAAACGCATTCGAGTCGATCATCTTATGTTAATCAAATTAAATCGGTTAGCTAACTAAACTTAACTGGTGAGAACTAATGAGTTTTTGAGCAATTTCAAGGAATCAAAAATTGTAAGTTTTCTGTGACATTTTACCCTGTTATTTCGGAATTTATATTTATTTATTTATAACGAAGTTATATGAAGCAAGACAAGACTTCAGAATTCCTGTTAAACTAATAAGGAAGGTAAAGATGACAATGTCAAAAGTCAGATGCAAGGTAAAAATCCAAAAATATCACGTGGTAAACACCACGAATATATTATTGGAAGAGATAAACCAAAGACTATCGCTTTAAACAGAAGGTATTATGGACTTATTAAACCCCTTAGAAGGCTTTGTCTAACAAAAATAAACAAAAGTAAACAAATGCTTAATAATCCCAGATCTAATTTATATAGATCTAAGACATGGGTACTTTTTAATACAGAAAAAACATACTATTAATCTTCTAATATCGAGAGAAAAATAATCATATTAGGCACAATAAATTATAATGGAACTTGGCGTCTCCGACTTAATTTTGAACTATACAATTATTATAGACTAGCATTTCTGTGTCTGATTGACTTACAGAACTCATAGAGATAGGCAGCGGAATAAGAGAAGGGGACTCATTGAGCCCCATGCTCTTCAATTTAATCATGGATAAAATCATCAAAAGTGTCAACAAAGAAGAGGATACCAAATAGGAAACAAAGAATTAAAAATACTCTATTACGCAGATGACGCAATATTGATAGTCCAAGATGAAAATAGTCTGCAAAGACTAGTCCACAGATTTAACAAGAGAAAAACTGAAACAATATTAATCAGCAAATAACCAATCAGATATAAAATAGAAATCGACGGTATCAGTATTAAACAAGTAATGGAAATAAAATACCTTGGAATTACACTGTCCAACTATGGACAGCTGGACAAAGAAATGAGAGATCAAGTCCAAAAAGCAAATAGACTGGCAGGATGCATTAATAACACTATTATGACCAAACAGACACATTAACACTGAGATGCAGTCAAGAATTTATAAAGCCAGTGTAAGACCAATAATGACATATGCATCAAAAACAAGATCCAACACAGCTACATCACAAAGACTACTCCAAACGGCAGAGATGATAGTACTGAGAAAAATTACAGAAAATACCCTGAGAGATCGAAAGAGCACTAGAGATATTAAAAGAAAGTGTAATGTACCTAGTTTAAACGCATGGAGACTAGACAGAAAAAAAATGCAATAACCATATAAGCAGAATGAGTAAGACCCGTGAGATCAAAATAGAGATCAAAATATAGAGATAAATCACCGATCGCTAGAAAAAGTACCTGACGACGGCGCAAAAAATGGAGTTCCTTCCACAAATATATTAGTCCGTCAATAAAAAAACAAAATTGCTTATAAAGACGGAAAAGAAGAAGACAATAATTACAACTAAATAGTCAAAGCTAAAGATGTTTAGAACAAATGAAAGAGGTATCCTACAAGAAGTACTCTATTGATATTGAAGAAACCCGAGACAACTAGACAACGAGGAAGTCCAACGTTGTGATAGACGGATGGTGTAGACAATGATGCCACGAAAATCGGTGTATTAAGCTGGTACCAAGCTGCAAAGAATGAAAGCTGAAAATATAGAGACTCATCATTATCAATGATAATGATGATGCTGATGATTTCTTAAGACATTGGAATACAGGATCACCAATCGTCTCTCCATATTATTCATTCCATTTATCTAAGCTTGTCATAGAAAAATATCTTTACAGATTACAGCCTATAATTCAACTAAATTAGGTGCTACAGTCAAAGAAGGTAAGTATAGGGGTAGGAGGGTCTACGGAGAATATACGCGAAGAGAGGCTGGCGGCAATAGCGGAAGAGGAAGAAGAAGACAGTCGGGAAGAGAAAACGATCGAGGCAAAAGAGAAGGACGAAGGGGAAAACGAGGACATGGGTGAAACAGTGAAGGATAATGGTAATGGAAAGAAACGGGGGATAGTAATGACGAGAGTAAATGGACGACCAATATTAACAGAAAAAAAGAAAAGGAAATCGCATGGAGAGAAAGACATAGGAGCTGAAGGAAATAAGAATTAAAGTAAAATCCATTTAAAAAAAAATAAAACAGAGAAAGAGATGCGTTGAAGGGTTAGTGAACCTATCAAAGGCGGTGGAATGGTCGTATTCTTTTCTTGCAATTTTTAGTTGTGTTTGTAATTTATTAGATAAGCGATTGTAAAATGTTTTATCTGCTGGATTCCGACTTTGTTGCCATTTGACTATTGCTCTTCTTTTAAATATAAAGTTCGGAGTAGCATATTGAAGAAGGGTCCGAAATCTGTTTTTTTTTAATATGGTGCTTTGGAGGGCAATACACTGCTGCAATTGTTATTTGATAAGGTAATGAGAACACTTTAATTGCTGTAGCTTGGATACAGTCTTTTACATAACTTTTATCATGAAATGTTTAATTGACTGGTTGATTAAGATTGTTGTACCTACATGGGGACTCTAGTATGATACGTAAGATGATGCGTTATTTTTAAATACGATTTATTGTAACAGTCGTTACTTTTACTACTATTTATATTAAAGTAATTTCAGAGATGTAGTATGGGTTGCCTAACTTTAAGTGTTCATTTGCTCATTAAGTGTGTATTTTTAATAGTTTAAGTTGTCACTCTGATCTAAATTTGGTACCACTGGCTCTTGGTTAACAAACTGTGAATTAAAATTCACTTTTGATCGAGAGTTTGAAGTGGTATAAAGGGGTAGTTAGCGAAAGAAAATCCAATTAATGCATAGAATTTCCTTCACTTCAAGAAGTTAAATGTTTTAAGTATAACCGTAACCATTTAATTGACGGTGTTTTCGGAAACTCGGGAGGCTGAAGTGAAATTTCTAGCACGGAATTGAGTCGCTATCTGGTAACTATTTTTTTATATTATAAAAACTAACTTTTTGTTCCCACATCCCACATCCTTAAGGTATTCAGAATGACCTTGGGTCACGAATTCAAGCATAGTATGGCCGCTTACAATCATTCTGGCATGAATCTGATTAAAATTCTGAATTTTCCGTAAATCTCTAACATCTATTACAATTTCCACAGATATTTTAATGAACATTAGAGTATTTTATCCATATCCTATTATTCAGATTCATTATTTCATATTTTAATATAGTATTTTCTTCAAGGTTATTATATTTTTACTCTATGTGAAGCAAGGTCAAGCTACATCCGATTGGATGTGTTTTTTTTTTCATCTACTATAATTATCTTTTTGCTCCGGTTTCTTATGCTGAAAGAAACTTTCCTCACTTCTTCTTTGATTTCTTTTTATCAATGTTGAGACTAGAAGTAACGGGGAATTGTTTTCAGCCACCTCCCATGGAATTATAAACTTCCCTCAGAACATCCGAGGGAGAGTACCACTTCAACTCTATAAGAATCAGGGTCATTGGGACAAGCCAGGGGATATTGTCTACTCCACCCTCATTTTTTCTCCAGCCTGCACCTAGAGTTAGGCAGGACAGTAACCATCGGAACTGAGCCAATTAGCACCAGCTCCGTGCGAATTTCGGACCTCAAGGAGGACTTCGCTGGGACACCGAAGCCATTCGGGAGTATTCTTCCAGACAATACTTACTTACTTAACTAATTTTTTTTATATTTCATCTTGCGTTATTAACTCTGGTTATTATCTATTCAGGATAATAGACCGTTTCAATTGTATAACTTGGCATGTTCCCATTTATATATTACTTTGTTTATATTTGAATTTAGAGGTGTTTAACAATATTGTTGGTCATATTGTAGGTTAGTATAATATATTTACTTGGCTATACGTTCTTCCAACGTTAGCATTATTTTGTTTAGGGTTGTTTTTTAACCTAGATGTAGGTTATACACTCTATATCAGAGTTATTCTGTGTAGTTTTCAACTTTTTGTTATAGTTGTTTTCAACATTTCTGTTAAAATATTATATTGTGAAATTTTCATATACTTTTTGGTAACTTAGAGATTGTCAAAATCTAAGAAGTTATATTTAATAAACTTGAATTTGTTTTGCATATAATTTTTTATTAATATTTCCTTACCTTTTTACATTTACAGCATTTTTGTTTATTACATCAACTTTAATTAATATTAGCAGTATACGATACCTGGAAGAGTGACCGTTACTCTTTTTAGAGTAGTATCCCTCTTCTGGCGCCCTCAATTTGTTTTCTTTGTTAATTTTCATTATATCTATTCATTTTTCATATCTTCTTTTCTATCCATCATACATATTTTCCTGATTTAGTGTCTTTAAAAGGCATGAAAATTGGCCGTATCCATCCTTGAGTTTCTAGTGGTCATTCTCTTGCCTACATTGCTAGCCTAGCCACATTCCGTTCAATATTTTTTTCATACTTCTTTACTTAATGATTATCTATTTTACTTCTATCAATTTTATCCCATATATATAGACCACTCTTCTTATACATCTCTCCTCCTACACACCACAGTTTTTTGCTACATTATCTGTAAAATGTTTCTCACTTATTAATAAATATAGCTCGGTGTGCAGTCTCGATATGAAATATGAACTATTAAATAGTATGAAATCAAGTTAAATATTGTATGTATATGTTACACCAAAACTAATTGTACCTAATATAAATTACATTTTTCGTTTGCTTTTAACATTTCTACTTCCACTCCGGAAATCGTTTACAAAAAAAGATTAATATAAAATAGGGATTTATTTAAGCTGCAGTTGTTTATTAATTGCCAGCGCAAACGTTTTCAAAAATCATTCTTAGTTACAGAACAAAGAAGAGTTAAACTGAGATCGAAATGTATATTCTGCCACAACTATCTTATATACTAAAACGCTAAGCCCTTTTCTTGTCCACCACTTTACTAAAAAACCATATCAGATACTTAAAATATTTTTTCGGAATATTATTAGTATTACGTATAAGATTGTCAAGATATACTTTTGGTACAAAAATTCACTTCCAGTTTTGAGATGACCGGAAGTTAAAATTTACTTTAAGTTTTAGACCCCACAATGTATATATGGATCGAAAGGTCTCGTCGAGACGAATCTAAATATGTACTTCCGGTTGCGATCCGACACCGGAAGTGACCCGAAACGCGCATAAAACGTCAAAATAGAGCAAATCTGACACCGGATTCGTGATCAGCATGCAAAATTAACTGCTAAATGATAACATTGTAACAAAAAATATTGTTTTCGACGAAATATTTCGTGATATTTAATACACTTTTTACTTGCATTATTATTGATGAATGTTATGTATATTCTTGCTTATATTGTTTGTACTACTACTACTACTTGTCGGTTTATAACGTTCTCCGCCGTTTTCCGACTTCCAATCGCCACTTAGACCGGTTGTTCCATAGATCTTCTTCTATGGCCCTCTCTCTCAGTTCTTTATTTATTCCTTCGCTCCAACTTTTCCTCGGTCTACCTCGTTTTCTCTTTCCTTCTGGTTGCCACTTTAGTATTTCTTTTGGCATTCGTTGTTCGTCCATTCTTTGTAAGTGTCCGAACCAGATAAGTTGTTTTGTTGTTAGGTCATCTGTGATTGTTCGTTTGATTCCCATTATTTCTCTAATGCGTTCGTTGGTAATCCTTTCTCTTCTAGATCTTCCTGCGGCTCTTCTCCAAAAATCCATTTCCGTCGCTTTCAGCGTTGACAGTGTTCTTTCTTTCAGTGGCCATAGCTCACAGCTGTATAAAGTGATACTTTTTACTATAGTCTCATATATCCTCTTTTTATTTTCTTTGCTGATGGATTGGTCCCATAAAATGGTGTTTAACATTGTGATGGCTTTTCTCCCTGACGTATTTCTCTCTCTTATGGCTTTGTCTAATGTTCCATCTTGTGAAATAGTGATACCTAGGTATTTGTAGTCACAGCAGTGCTTTATCGTAGTGTTATCGTCTAATATGAGATCTTTTTGTTCTGCTCCACTGCACAGGTATTCGGTTTTCTTTTTATTTACTTCTAGACCCCATATATCATACTCTTCAATTAATTTTCGTGCCATATAGTTTAAATCGTCATAATCTTGAGCCATTATTACTTGATCGTCTGCGATCGTCTGCGAAGTTAAGCGTATATACCATAGTATTGGTGAGCGGTATCCCCATTGTCCTGTATATGTTTGTATGTCCATATTGTTTGTATTGATCTCTTAATTTTTCTCGCAAAATAAAAATTTCATTTAAAAAACTCGATGTCGAGTTGGTCCGCTAGTTTCACATATTTTGTTATGGTGAGGTAGTGTATTTTAAAATTACTTGCCTAGATTTAAATAGGAAAGTTAAGTTTCATATGAGGCAGTTTATTTTTCATGTTTCAGTCAGTCAGTTTCAGTTTAGACCTTCAGTCAGAATTTCTTCAACTTCTCTGTGGGCTTTGTTTAAATTGTTAATCTAATTTTATCGAGTTTGATATAGGTATCTCGTCAATGTGTAGGTAACTTTAATCAGTAAAACCAAAAACAAAAGTAAATTAAAACTAAAACTAAAATTCCACTAGATCATGAAAGGTAACGCGAAATATATTCATAATTCAAAACTAATACATTTTTTTCAGTCTCTACTAAAACACTAACTAATACTAAGTCCATTTTTTTTATCCAATAGAAAGATATTAAGTATATTGGATAATATTTCACTACTGGATACAACGGATAGAAATCTATTATAAATTTTCGTATTTGACTTTAGTTTATACTCTATGCGTTAGAGGGCAGCATAAGTACACCAAATTTAAATTTTTAAGCAATGTTGTCGCATTTGATTATCAATTTCAAATATTTCCCTTGAAAAAATTATTGAAACTCAAAACAATAATAATTATTTAATAAACTTTAGAATTTTTAGTAAAATAATAATTTAAAAAAATCTGGAAAATCCAAGTGTGTCAGTGGGCTTAATGTACAGATTTTTTTACTAAACAGCAGCTAAGGAATAATGTACCAGTAGTTAAATATCAAAAGCGCTTACTTTCTTAAAAACTACATGTAACGAAGAAAATATACACATCGAATATTATTACCAGTTTAGTTAGAGAAATTTAATTCTAATTTGACAAAATATTTTCAATTTCCATTTACTTTATTTTATTTCTGTTCACTTTCAGGAACTTTCACTAAGTTTGGCGACGTTGCAATCTCATTCGTAAATAGTCAGTCGCCATCTTCAATTCTTCGTGTACAGATCAGTTGCAAGTGAGACAGAAAGAGTTGTATATTTAGAAGTGGATTTGTACTGAGTGTCGTTTATTTTAAGTGCAGTGATTCGTGTGATTTGTGGCAAAAATTTTAGGAAAATGGAAGCGTTGTTAATTGGTTCCCAGCTGTAGCTCAACTTTACCTGGTAAGTAAACAGTTGTTGAATTTATCTGTGTAATCTGTTAAGAACTGTATTGTCTGATTACCTGTAATACTTTGTAGCAAAAGGTACCGATTTGTATTATCAATATATTTTTATTCACTTATCTAAGAATAATTGTCGAAAATTAGGTTTAAATAGTCTATTAAGTTATAATTTCTTTTGTTTTGATTTTTGTTAGCCTAGGCAGCACCTCTCCTTCAGTTAGTATAAATAAATACTAACCTCTACTTGGTGACTTATCATCTAAGAATTTAAAATAATAATTATATCCTTTGTGAGAGCGTATTATTCAATAGAATTATAACTATGTTACCACCTATGGTCTATCCTCAAAATACATTTTTTATCTTCCTATATCCTTCCTGATTGGAAGGTTCAATATTTACTTTTTGTAAACTGATAAAATAGATGACTGTGATGGATAAGCTGATATCAATGTTTATAACCTCAATTTCGCTTTTCCCAACATGTACATATAGCCACACATTGAATATCAGGTACATTTTGACTAGAATATATGGGATTAATAAAATGAGGATATCATCTAATACTTGTCTTCATTGGATATACTAAATGCAACTTTCTAGAAATAAAATGTTTATAGCACCTCATTGGATATTCTCTCTGCTATTACTTAGTATATTATTTTTCAATAACCTGTGTAGTTTCCAACACATTCTGATATATAACTTTTTATAAATATAGCTAAGTATGTATCTCTTCACTAATTATCTTTCCATTTCTTTTGTACTAGCTACATAGGATATAATTACAGTGTTCAGTGAACATTGTGTGTTCATCAACCATTAAAACTAGAGGTATATAAGAACAGGATAAACTGTTTTTAGCAATTTTGTCCAGTATGAATAAACATAGAAAGGGAAGAAAAAATATAAAAATCATAAGATTTAAGCTTGAACAAAATTAGTAGCTTAAAACAAGATTAGTACAATGCCTTTTTGTACTTTAGGCTTAACAAATAAGAAACTAAACTGCTATATTTCTAAGCTACTCTAGAGAGGTTATAATCAGTAGAATCCATTGAGTATTTTTTTTGAGATATTGTATATCAGGATACTTCAGAACCACATAGTAAAAACTTTGTTGACATTCTTTTGTAATTATGGGATCTAATTCATCTCCAAGTAAATAAAAGAAACATCTGGTATTAAAGTTTATCAAAAATAGTGAGTACTCTCCCAAGAAATGATTCTATTCTTTTTCAGCATTGTATACATGCTAAAAAGTACACATTAATTTCCTACTTACAGAAATTTATTTATTTTGGATGCAATTATCTTTATTTTGACATTACTCATGTACTTTACCTCTATTGTATGAATATTATTATAATCATCAATTATGTGAGCTTAATCTGTATCAGGCAGGGTTATTGACTATCTTCTATAAATCAAGAGCAGCTAACAATCAGTATAAAAAACTGTGTACAGGGAACCTGTAAATAATTATAAGCTTAATATGTTGAACAACAATAGTCCAAGGGAGATTCCCAAATGTTGTTTTGCAGTTATATTGAAGACATTAAAAGGGAACTTCTTCTTTAAGTTCCATCTTCTATTGAACGTTGGAAATCATCTTGGCTAAGTGGACCCTGTTGATATTGACTGCTGCTCTAAATAGTTCTGCACTACTGCATTCAAACCATTCCCTCAATTTCTTTAGCCAAGATATTCTTTGTCTTCCCACATTTCACTTTCCTCGAATTTTACCTTGCATAATAAGCTGCAAAATGAGTACCTTTGCCCTCTCATCACATGAACTAAGTACTCAAGTTTTCTTTTTTTTTGATAGTCAATATTATCTCAGCTTAATTCCCTATTCTTCTAGTAACTTCTGCATTGGACATTCTTTGATTCCATGATATTCGTAGGATTCTTCTGAAACACCAAAATTCAAAGGCAGTCAATTATTCAGGTGCACATTTTTTATGTCCATGGTTCCAATCCATAAAGAAGAGTAGTGAATACTTAACACCGAAGTATTCCTTAGGCGTAGTCCTAACCTTATATCCTAACAACAAAGAAACTTTTTAAGTTTAACGAATGATGCATGTGCTATTTCAATACTTATCTTAATTTCTCTGGTTTGGTCTATGGTTATCCATGGTCCTAAGTATTTGTAGGTATCCACACTCTCAATTACAGTATCTTCAACAATCAATTATTGGATCTTTGCATTTGCTGATTTAGTCATAATTATGCATTTAGGTTTTTTCAAATTCATCCTTAGTCTGTATTTATGACAGCATTCATTAAGTCGTTGCATTATGTTCTGTAAATCATTATAGTTAGGTATAAGTCATTACTACTGTATCATCTGCAAAGCGCAAGTTATTCAAGACTTCTCCATTGACAGATATACCTTCTATCGAATCTGAGAGTGATTCTTTAAATACCACTTCACTGTAGACATTGAAGAGTATTGGTCACAGCACGCAACCCTGGATGAAACGGTAACTACAACATCTACAAGAAACAGAAATCAATGAGGGTATATAGGATAGAAGAACTGAATAAACAATTTGCATCTTCTTCAGGTCACACCTTTCTTTTTCTTATTGTTGTGCTGTTGTTTTTTTCTGATATTTTACTTTTATAATTAATATGTAAAGAGAATTAACCGCAATGTATCTGTGTGTCATATTTGGGTCTAAACCTATCCAGCTAGTAGCGCTGCCTGCATATTTCTATAATCTGCGGTATAAGATACTAGTTTCCATGAAATATTGTTCTCTGTTTATTAGAGACTGAACTTATAAATTTTAAAATTTTTTACACTATTCACACTGATGACAGCATCAATCCTATACACCATCTAAAATATTATATAGTCAAATATCCTGTAGGAACATTAGGAATAGATACATCGCTAAGTTATGTTCTGAGTTTTGCATTTGGGGATTTTTTAGGATACTGACTAAAAGTTGCGTATTTATATTATATAGCAATATTTACGTTGATATCCAGAATGATAAGTAGAGCATAAAGTAACATCTCAAGTTGCATACAACTATTTTTGTCTTCAAATTATTAATACTCATTTGAAAAGCTACAGTCAGATTTGTGACAGACTGGACAACCTCATATCAACGGAAAAGGATGAAGAAGTGAATTATGGCTTAATCCCATATATGCAAATATTGACAGATTTTCTAAATTTATGCACATATATTCATAACCATGACATATTTTCTTGCTTTGCAATTGGAACTATGGATTAATAAAAAAGGAGAAAAGGAAACACTAAAAAACTTTAGTGGTTATTTCAGCAAAAAACAAAAATTTGGTATATTAATTTATCATGTGACTATAGTCTCATGAAGTACATAGCACAAGGCATTGAATGCACTAGTAAAGCCAGCAGTTGGTTTAAGGACTTGTTTAACCTTCAGAAACCTGGCATAGCTTTGTCTTTATCTGCTTCTACATTACTAGTCTACTCTTTAGTGTTACCACTTAGGCATCCTGGGTACTTGTATGGGAAAGATATTGCCATACAATGTCTTCTGACTGTGGTTTTTAAAGTCTCAAGAAAGAGATTTAACTCAGCCAGAAGAAAATATATTTACAGATGATTAGGTTATGTCTATTTATGTTTTGTTTATTTTTATTGTCTGGTGCAAAAGAGGCCAGCTCTTACTGCTGGCTTAGAGCTATAAGTGCATTTTATGAGTATATAATTACTTATGTATTCAGTACTAGAGTTTAACATTATATATGATTAACCCATTAGCACCCAAGTTTTTTTTTGAAAATCTTTACTTTTAGGGTTAATTAGATGAAAATGTTAATAATTTAATCCAAAAAATAAGTTTTTCGGTTTCATGTCTTTTTTTTTTAAAATTACATGGTGTTACCATATGGTAACGCTGGGCGCTTAAGGAATTTTTAGGACCGTTGAAATAAAAATTTTTAATTTTTTTTAAAATATTTATTTGAGAATATTTTTATCGTCTGGTGTGGTATCCTATAAAACAATTAACACACAAACCAACGTTGCATTTTTGGCACATTGTTCGTCCAGATGTTGTACATCCTTCACCAGCACATCGCCTTCTACTGCTTGGTGTAACGAAATGATCGATGCGATCAAAACGAAGATCTGGCAAGTTCTGACTATGTAGAGTAGGTCTTCCTGTATATAAGGGAGGACTTCCATATCTTGCGAGAAGAACTGGGGCCAATTCTCTCCTAAACGATAGCAAGGATATATCTTTTTTATTTTTTTTATATAAATGCCATGAATTATGGACTGCAACATCCAACAACCATGTTACAATTGGCCAGTACCATTTTTTACTGCGAATTGCTACTCGGTAGGTTGAAACACCTTGATCCATCAAGTCGGTACCCCCCATATTTTTATTGTATTCAGCAATACAGTGAGGCCGACTTACTTGAATATGGCGTTTTTCTTCATGAGAAAATCTTTTTACCGTGCCCAATGCTGAACCAACACAACTCGTAGATGCCATTGTGACAACAGAGTTATCTTTCCATCGCACCAGTAAGATACCGCTGTTTTTTTCTATTGTATGTTGTGAATAGCCACGATTTCTTTTAGAAAACTCCTTCTTTTTTTCCAAGGGACAGCTAGATGGAATTCTGTTTTCTCTAATTGTTCCAATTGTGCCGTACCCCAAAAATCGTAGGTAACTAAATAAATTAAATCCTGAAAATAGGTTGTCAACGTGTAAATTGTAGTGTAAATCTGAGTGATTTATCTCTTCAAGCATTCGCACCAAAGGGGATGAACACTTGCCAAAAAGTTTATCGTATTGTTCATTTGAACGTGGATTTCTTCCTTGGTATAGGTCAAAGTTTACCAGATATCCAGTAGAAGTATTTAGCGACCACATTTTATAACCAAAGCGGATTGGTTTATTTCGTATAAATTGTTTACATTGATGGCGGCCATAATACTTTATCATAGACTCGTCATATGATAGATTTTTTGTTGTAACAAAATTTTCAAGACATTTTGTTTTTACTCTATCAATCAATGGTCGAATTTTCCATGCTTTGTCACTAATATTAGGCTTTGTATTATCTGCGAAATGCAAAAACCTTTGAATTTGCAGAAATCTATTTCGTCTCATTGAATTAGAAACTAAAGTGTTCTTTACATCATCATGAGTATCCCAATACATTGGGATTGTACCCCGATAGCAGGAGAATACCTATAAAACAACGTATTTCTCCAGATGTAATGCATGGGTCAGTTTGGTTTACAAATTGTGCATATCGTTGGGATTCTTCCGCTAAGTAGTTTACTGTCTCATCATCAAAAAATATACTGAACATATCAAGACATGATAGATTTTCATACCTAGAATAATCTTCTTCTGGAAACGAAAAACTTGCAGACTGTAAGTCTCCTTGAACCCAAGCACAGTTTTTCATTAATACATCTTTTCTTTCATTTTGCCATAGTTGAAACGATGCTCTAGTTTCTCTTTCGGGTGTCTCCACTACAGCTTGTAACTGTAATAGAAATAAATTTTAAACCTAAGCAAATTAAAAAATTACTGGTTATACTTACATCTGTCTGCACTTCTTCATTGTCAGTACCGATCCTTTCGTTGCTAGAAAGTTGTATTTCTGCTTGCGCTCGTAGCTGCCTACCTGTAAAAATAAACAATTATAATATGTACGTATATCATTATTTGTACAACTAAGCACCTGTTAGGTTATTTATGAATCCACCTTCATCTTCATTCGCAGAATCCTCGTCTGTATCAGCACCATTTACATCTGGCGGTGTTATAAAAATATTATCGACTTGCTCAGCTAATTTTTCGTCACCGTAAACCATATCTAGCGCTTCTGCTAACGAAAATCCACGACTGAAAAAAAAATTAAATTATGACTCCGTAAGCGCCCACCGCAACCATATGGTAACGGCGTACTTTGACTATTCCTACCAAATTCGCTACATTTAATTGTTGATAAAATACAACAATTTATAATAAGTTGGAGTATAATAAACTTAGTTTTTTTTAAATATTCAAATATAGTTACTAGAAGACTGTCAAAAATTACTAACGCAAAACGGACGTCCATCTTTTTCTATAAACTCAAACCACACTGTCATATGATTATCTCTCGACGGTTGAGAGAAGACTAAAATACGAATCCGTTACGTTTTATGGGTGCCTGAAGTATTCCTAGAAACGATAGTTTTCAAAATATGTCGCTGACTAGTTCCATGGGCGTACCGCAGAATTTTTAAAAATCATGTGTTTTACGTTACCATATAGTAACGGTGGGCGCTAATGGGTTAAAACAAATAAATTAACAGAATTCACAGTCAAACAGTTTTTTGTTTGCCCTGAGAAAATTGTTAAAATGAAGCTGCCCTCTGTTTGCTCCAGTGGTTTTAATTAAAATGATGAAAAGATCTATAAAAAAAGGGGATAAACTTTTTACTTACATTCTAAAAAAACGACTCTAACAATTAACTGAAAATATTGTCAGGGAATATCAAACCTGGAAAAATGCTGGTAGTTTGATTGTGAGCTTTATCAGCTGTCCATAGATTTTAAACAGGCATCTGATAGAGTATGCAGGGTTAGACTGTGGGCAGCGATACAAGAGCTTGGCTTTCCGAAATAAACTAGTCAACTTAATACATATGTGTATGGAAGGATTACGGTGTAAGGTGAGCGTTAGACAACAATGCTCGGAGACATTTGAAATAAACAATGGACTAAAACAGGCGGGTTTACTTTCACCACAACTCTTTAACTTAGCTCTAGAATACATAATTTGAAGTATAATAATCGAAAAACTGACTAAAGTATTCCATCGAGAAGGACCAAATTTACTGTTGGCATTTGCAGACGATATCAATCTAATAGTAAACACCAGACTAAGGATGAAGGAGACTTTTGCCAGGTTCGAGAGGGAAGCAGAGAAGATGGGGCTCCTAATCATTGAAAACAAAACTAAATGTATGCATCTAAACCGCAATAACCGATACAGAGATAGAATCGGACACAACATCACCATCGATGACTTTCAGCGCGTCAGAGAACAACAATAACTGAAGACAATACTTAATGTTTTAACATTTTTTTTTATAATTAAAATAGCAAGCAATTTTTAATCCCTTTACCCCTGTTGTTAAGACGCCCATGGCCGTATTTGCAAATATATACGCGGGTGGTCTTGTTTATCATTAAAAAGATTTATTGGAACCTACACTTTCCGAACCACGGAATTCTCAGAGGACGGTAGGTCCTACTTATCAAAAGACGTCCCGACTTATCAAAAGTAGTATACTTTATGGTAGGGCTTGGATTAATCTTTTTCGGTACCAAGCGGTTTCTTTTTGATAAATTTAGTAAACATCGTCGTAAAGCACTTTATAGTATTTTTCTGAGATTCAGAAGGTTTGATCTCTTCTCACGTTTCTTCCCGTTACTTCCGATGTTCGTTAGAACATTTTTAGCTTTCTGGAAATGGATACAGTCTGGCCTGTCATTTTTAAGTAAGGGTTATCCTATCTTTTTGGGGGGGGGGGGGGGAAGCTTGTGAAATTTTGAGAGGAAGAATATCACTTCTGGCGGGGCAGTCTTTGAGTAAAGACGCTTGCTTCTCTTACCGTTCTCTGAGAATTTTTCCTTTAAGTGTGCATACACTTAAATATTTGAGTTTCTTAATCTAATACCTACCATATTAGATTAGATATGGTTATAAAGTACCATTATTTTAATTAACTTCAGTGCTTGATACTATTAAAGTATAATAAAGTTCAGTGAAGTACTTAGTGCAGCAGTCATCGAAATTTCATTGTAAGTTATTGTAATCATATTACCTTTAATTATCTGGGCGAATAATATGATATGTAATCATATTACCCAATCCTGGACGAATCAGCGTCAAACCATTTCTTAACCTGTAGTTACGGTTAACTACCGATATAACAATTTAATTAAAAGAAAATTTTATTTCTGTATCTTTTCTAATATATCTTATCCTGTCCTATCCTTACTTATTTCGTCCGTTGGACCCATTCCCAAAGCTAGTTTCTAACCCACGAATTGCTCTCCACCAACCATCTGGCTGCCGTCCGCAGTCTCTCCATTGGTGACCTTTTTAGCACCATTAAAAAAAGGATTCCGAGGTTACAATGTAGCACAAGAAATAAACAATAGGATACAAGCCGGCAACTATATCTTTATGCACTTTAAAACCTCATAAAATCAAAACAACTAACAAAACATACAACTATATAAAATAGTCATACGACCCGTAGTGATGTATGTTAGCGAAACGTGGACGATAACAAAGCCAAACGAAGAGCGACTACTTGCTAACCTACGAAAAAAATCCTAAGAAAGATCTTTGGCCCTGTGCCTGATGGAGCAGCAGGACAATATAGGATAAGAACTAATAAAGAGCTCGAAGAACTATATCCAGGCCCTAACATAATAAAAGAAAGTCCAGAAGACTTCAGTCGGTAGGACACCTCAGAAGACGTTCTGACGAAAGAATAGTGAGGCTGATATTGGAAGAGGACCACGTGGACGATCTCGACTTGGGTGGAGAGATAATATCGGAGGAGACCTTGAAGCTATAAGCGTGGAGAATTTGATGGAGATTGCTTATGTGAGATCTGATGTGAGAAGACAGAGACGAATGGAGGCATGTTGTAAAGTCGGATAAAACTCACAAGGGTTGTAACGCCACGGAATATCAAACCGGTTTTCGACAACGAAGATCTACAACTGACCAGCTATTCACAGTGAGACAAATTCTAAACAAACCGTGGGAATACAGCATTGACGTCCACAGCATATTCGTACATTTTAAACTGACCGTTGACTCAATTACTAGACACAACTTATATCAAATATTGCATAGCTTTAACATTCCACAAAAATATATTTGACTATTAAAAGCAACAGTGGACTCGTCAACAGCAACCGTCAGAATATAAAATTACCTCACGGAGAACTTTTCAATAGTTAAAGGATTAAAACAAGGAAACGGGTTGGCCCCGACAGTATTAAACCTGACTCTCAAATATATACGAAGTTGAAGAGCTAACCTCCTAACAAACAAATCAACACAGATTGCCGCCTATGCCGATGTCATCAACGTTATGTCTCGCAGAACGGAAGAGGAGACAAACATATATTCACAATTAAAAAAAGGGGCACAAGAGACGGACTAGAAATAAATATTCCAAAGACAAAAAAGCTAACACAGGCAAGAGCTAGGCGAACAGACGCCCAATTGAATTAGAGGACGATATTGAAACTGTAGAAAGTTTCACATATTTGGGAGTTGCAGTAAGCACAGATGAAACAGAAGAACCAGAAATTCAAAGAAGTTCGCTGGCCCATGTATTCTGCCCCAAAAGCACACACTGGAGATCGAAAATCAGGGTCTACAAAACTATTATTAGACCAATAGTATGTTGCAGATATTTAGACCTATTAACGAAAACGGAGTATGGATATACAGGTTCAACCATGAACTCTACCAACTGTTCAGACACATTGGAGAGAGAGATTTTAATGTAATCTTGAATGAATAAAACCTTTATACAGATCTGAAGCCCTGAATGGGCTGTAACCCTAATGTGCTCTAGTATTGAGATAAATGCAACGGATCTGAAAAAATTAAAACATCACATAAACATTTTGCTGTTATAAATTAAATAAAATTTTGTTTTGCAACAGCGGTTTAGCATTTGTTATTATCCATTTATTTTTAATTACCTTAATGCTGTGGTAAATCTGCCAACAAGTATTATATAAACCCGTAGTAATATACAAAAGATTATTTTATTCAAATAAAAATTTTGCTCAACAATTTCACAACTGTTTGTTTATATTTCTGAATGGATTCTATTGTTCCACCTAATATCTCTTAATGGCTCCTTTTATGAGTTACATTCTGCATTGTTGTTAACCATCTAAAACACTTTCTTCTCACTCATCATAATGTGTTTAGAACAATAGGATATCTGTTTTTGTTCTCTTTTTCTTGATGATGTGTAGATTTAGCAGTGCAGATAAAAATACATTTTTTTCTTTACCACGATTTAACCTAGTTTTTCGGTAATTAGGTAAATGTTACTAGACAAAGCGTGCGTTCTCAGTGGCGTGGAAATGACGGTGCCGTTAACGTTAAGGTTTATTAATTTTACGTTTGTACACTGTATTTAATTTGAACATGGTTAAATGTCGATGTAAATTATTAAATTACAGTCAATTGGTTTTGGAAACATTTTGGTTTTAAGTATATATGTATTTGATTACGTGTATATTATCAGGCAGTCTTCGGCAGCTTAAAACCGGAACATGGCTGCTAAGGGCGACAACCTGTTCAGAAAACTAACCAATTATAAGCACTGTGGCACTGTACGATGTACTCAGCTCTATATTGGTAATCTGTACTAAATAAATATTCAGTTACTCGTAACCTTTAAAGGGAAAAGCCGAAATACGACTTCTACGAATTTACATTAAAAATCTGGAAAATTTAAGAGGCATTTACTTAAATAAAAGAAAGAACTATACAGGGTGTTTTATTGTTTGTGTATTGTAGTAAATTGTTTTAACAGATATAAAAAAGAAACTAAAATAGACAAAAGACACAAACTGAGTCACATTTGTAGTGGGATCGAAAGGAATCGAAGAGCATGCTGTGGTGTTGCTATTAAGATGACAAATCAAATGTGGAGCAAAAAAATAACAAACGAATAGTTGATTTGAAGTACAAAATAGAAATAGAACATAAATATATTGAAGTCAAAATTTTATAGAATGTCTACACATTGTATATAATGCCTAAAACCAGCTGGCATTGTATGAAACCTGAATATTCCTGGACTTTCTTATTGGAAAACATTTCTTATATTTCCAGGGATGAGTTTTGCGCTAGGGGGATGATTGGTAGTTTTTTGGATTGGTAATTGTGCTAATCTACAGAAATTAATTAGGTTTTTCGGAAACGGTTGCAGCAATAAATTGTTTCTTGGCGTCTTGTAAAACTTCGCAATAAATTAGCAATCAATTCCTTGCGATTTGCTTTTTGGGCGATATCTCGGTGGTCCGGGGGTGTGTTTTGAGCTAGGGGATGATGGGGCAGCTTTTGGAGATTGGTTTATATACCATACAACAGCAATTAATTAGCAATAAAATATGCCGATAAGATTGGCCCTGTACCCCTTTTTCTTGCCGACATATAGCTACGACTATCCTAGCTTTACCGTGAAGTTAGCATACCCACTGTGTCTAGGAAACAACAATATTTTTTTATTTCCGTAATAAATTAGCAATAATTAGCTGTAGGGAAATGATGACTTATTTCCTCCCATTTCCCGCAGCGCACCAAACCCTCGTGGTGACCTGTCTAGTTTTCTTACAAGATCTAATTAGTTGCTGATTCGTTTATTCCTCTTGTGGGAGTGAAAAATTATACACTTAAACCTTTTTATTAGCGGTTTATTAACTTCCACAATATCTTTTTTGTATACACTTTACAACACTAAACTAAATTTAACTATGCTCTTGTAAGAACAATTGTGTGGCACAGGTGAGAGAGGGAGAAAGCAACGTCTTGATCGACTTACAACTCGAAAATACTTAATGCGACTGGGGTCCATGCAACTAGCGGGGGCAAAGGGACGAGAGGTGTGCGGGCCGAAGAGGTGTCAAATACGCTGACGATTGTCTGGTCTTTTTTACTAATAGATAATATTTGATATTCAAACTACAGAGGCGGCATTAAATTCAATTGGAGTAGTAAAAAATTAGTTCCAACATTAGCTATAAATCATAGAGTTGGTCTGAATTCAGCCAACTGATTTGCTTTCATCAAGTCTTCGTAGACACATCGTCTCAGGGCCAGCAACTTTATGTGGAGTCATACGTCGCCATGTTACCAAATCCACTGGTAACTTTAACATCATAATATTTATCACCATATAATGTAAACTAAATTTAAACAAATAATTTTTAACGGGTTTTTAATATTTAGTGGCTCAATACATGTATACCTAGTGCACTGATGATGGAACATGGATTCCGAAAACGTTTTGTGATATAGCCCGATTGGGTTTTTAAATATATACCTTTTATAAAGGATTTTTAATAAAAATTTTTGTTATATGTGGTATACAGCCAACTACAGGAACTTAGATTACTTGTGGAAAAACAAAATACATATGCATAGGAGGAGTTGAAAACGATGAACTAAACTTAGAAGATGGAAATATAATTTCGTCATGTATCTATTTATGGGCAAAGATGGAAAGAGATGGACGTACTGAAGCAGAAATCGAAGAACGTATCATAAAGTAGAAAACTATAATAATCGCACTAAGCTCACTACTCGGGATAAAAACTATCTCTAAACGAAAGATGGCGCGTTAGAACAGGAAAGAATATTATCTCTTTTTTGTCGGAAATTTCCATCATGAAATTGGCATTTTATCTTGTAGAAAAGTTCGAATTATCCAAAATATCATTCGAATTATTTACGACTTTTTACCATTAAGTACTTATATAGGAAATATTAGGGACCAGAATAAAAATTCGAATTAAAGAAGATTTCGAATTAGAGAATTAAGCAGGTTCCACTGTATCTACCAAAACAACACAATAAAAGTAAAAGTTAAAGAAGAACTAACTGATCCTATTGAAGTTGGTAAGACAGGGAGATTTCCTGGGTTCTATATTTTTCTTGAACCTTATTATGGATGAAATAATATAAAAAGTAAGACATAAAAAAGGATACCAAATGCCGAAAAAACAACTTAAAATAATCTGCTATGCAGACAACGCAATACTAGTCTCTCAAAGAGAAGATGATTTAGAACGTATGCTGCACCAATTTAATATAACCGCCAGAAAATTTAACATGTTAATTTCTCCAAAAAAGACAAAATGCATTGTTATAGTAGCAACTTTGGAGCAAATTTGGAAAAATAGAGTCGCAGGTTGCCTGAATGAAACAATGTGGAAAAATAAAAATATCGGAAAAGAAATGAATGGCAGAATTTACTAAACAGTAATCAGACCAATAATGACCTACGCAGCAGAAACACGACCGGACACAGAGAGGACAAAAGGATGTTAGAAACAGCAGAGATGAAAATACTTTGATCATCAATGAAAAAATTAATGGTAAAACACTATGGAACAGAGCTATTTAGAAGTTCAGATATACGACGTAAATGCAAGGTGGAGAACATCAAGGACTTGGTAAGAAATAGAAGAGTAGAATGGAACGATCATATAAGCCGAATAACAACAAATAGAGTAGTAAAGACGGCAAGATACGGTTCCCCATTAGGAACACGATCAGTAGGAAGACCACGAAAACGATGGAACAACAACTTTTTGGAGGCACATTGAAAAACAGACAGTCATGTCTAAATAAAAAGAAAAAGAAGAGTACGTCAATAACGCCGAAATGTACTGGTATTGTACTACTTAAACAGATTACCTTTTTATAGCAACGAGATTACCGATAGCCTGATCGATTGTTTTTTGTCTAAAGATCTTTGCTAGATTATGTGCTTTCTAATCAAAATAATATAAGTGCTTATGTTCACGATTGTCCAAAAACTACTGATCATTCCGTTATTTCAGTAAATATCTCCAATAGTAATAGTTATAATATATCTGATGATAATATATCCAAGTTTAGAAATGTATGTAATCAAAACTTAAATAAAATCAAAACTAATCTTATCATGGTGTCACTTTAATTTAGATTCTGTTGATGTTAATATCATTTACCAGGAAATTTTGCAAAATTGTGAAAATTTAATCAATGGCATAATACCAATTGTAACATGCCAGTTTCAATCAAAATTACTTTCGTTTGATTATGAGGTGTTTAAACAAATTAAACAACGTGATAGGGCTTATAAAGGTTTTAAAAAATGTACTGACGTCATTGAAAAACAACATAAATGGCAGGACAACATTTAAAAGACATAGAAATGACTTAGTAAATATGTTAAAGCTAAAAAATGATCGGTTCTATTTTAACAAAATAAACAGGTATAGAAACAATCCAAAACAAATGTGGAAAACTTTTAAAAAAATTAATCAATGGTAATAGTCGAGAAATACCAGACACTGTAATCTTTGAAACTATTACTGGCCTAAAACGGTTAACAAACAGCGTAGAAATAGCTAGCAGTTTTAATGAGTATTTTGTTGAAAGCATTGAAAGTATTGTTCAGAGTATTGATAATTCTAAAACATGATGTAATGTAAATAGTTAAATTTTGAAAAATTTGAAGGGCTCTCTATGCAGGATTTGTGAAAAATTGTTGGCAATTTAGATAATAAATTCTCACTACATGAAACGTTAAATTGCAGAATGGTCAAGGAAGTTTTTGAAACCATTGGGCACGATATGTTAAATTTAGTTAATACATCTCTTACTACGGGTAGAATTCTTGATGTATTAAAAGTAAGTACTATCACCCCTATTCAAAAAATACCCAACACTATCAAAGCTGAAGAATTCCGACCAATCAATACTTTACCTCCTATAGAGAAAATATTAGAAATTGCTGTTTATGAACAATTATTAGAACATATAACAAAAAATAAAATTTTAATTAATAATCAATCAGGTTTTCGAAAACAATTCTCTTGTGAATCAGCGTTACAAGTTACATTATGTCACATAAAGAGTAATTTAGATAAAAATAAGTACGTAGTCGGTGTATTTCTTGATTTAAAAAGAGCTTTTGAGACCATTGTCAAGACAATAATGATTTCTAAACTTAAACAGTATGCTATAGGAGGTACAGTAACTGCGTGGTTAGAAAATTATTTACAAGATCGTAAACAGAAAGTTCGATTTAAAGACCAATAATTGTCATATGAAATGGATAGTAATACAGGGATTCCTCAAGGTAGTGTATTAGGCCCCCTTTTATTTATTCTGTACATTAACGATATCGATATTTTTGTAATTTGTGAATTTATTAATCTTTTTGCCGATGATACTCTAATCTGTTGTAATGATGAAAATTTTGATGTAGCTATTCAAAAAATGAACACTATTTTAGATATGGTTAATAAATATTTAAAAATAAATACTTAAACTGAAGTTGAATGTGAAAAAAACAACGACAATGGTTTTCACAACCAAACATAAATCTAGCTTGCTTGATTCTGAAATCATAAATTTAAATATTAATAATGAAAAAATTGAAATTGTCACAACAGTTAAATATTTGGGATTCCAACTTGAGAATATTCTGGATTTTGAGAGTCACTTCGAGTACGTTCATAAAAAAATATCAAAAAAATTTTATTTTCTGAGTAGAATATCTCAAAAGTTGTCAATGGAGTAAAAAATAACAGTATATAAAACAATTATTCAACCTCATTTTGACTATTGCTCATCAATCTTATATTTATTTAACCTTAACAAACTTAACATGCTACAAACATTACAGAACCATGGAATAAGAATAATTCTTAAAACAAATCGCCGTACCCCAATTGGAACGATGTTAAATACTCTTAAATTGGTTCTCTGTTGAAAATAGACTGTTTTATTTCCCCATGATTTCGGTCTTGAAAATAGTAAATGGCTTATCACCTAAATATTTATAAGAATTCATTTCTTCCAACAAAAGTATTCATTCTTATAATACCCGAGGTTTATATGACATATATGTACCTAGAACTATGTATAAAAGTAAGTACTATGAATTCGCTCTTTTTTAAAAGTCCACAAGGAAACTAAGTTCCTGTAGTTGGCTGTATACCATATATTAAAAAATTTTTAATAAAATCCTTTATAAAAAGGTATATAAAAACCCAGTCGGTCTATGTTAAATAGACAAAACGTTTTCGGAATAAGTATTCCATCATCAGTGTCAGGCTAATACATGAATGTAGCCACTAAATATGGGGGTAAAAACCATTTAAAAATTACTAAATGAAATTTAGTTTACATTATGTCTTGTTTAAAATTAAGATGGTAAAGTTACCGTTGGATTGGTTACCAATCCAACGGTAACTTTACCATCTTAATTTTAAACAAGACATAATGTAAACTAAATTTCATTTAGTAATTTTTAAAGGGTTTTTACCCCCATATTTAGTGGCTACATTCATGTATTAACCTGACACTGATGATGGAATACTTACTCCGAAAACGTTTTGTCTATTTAACATAGCCCGACTGGGTTTTTATATACCTTTTTATAAAGGATTTTATTAAAAACTTTTTTAAAAGCTTCCTTAAATTTAATCAGTTACCTACATCTGTACCTACAAATATGTACTAGTCTCAATAATTTCAGATCTATCTATCTATAAGAATAATGATACATGCAGTTGAATCATACTGTAAATTACAAGTACCAATAATAGTACTGTATGTCCATACATTTAAAAAAGTAGCTAATTTTTGTATTTACTATCTTTCTAAAGTATATCTTTTATTTCAATAATATCTGATTCTATATTAAAATGAAATTGAATAGGTAAACTTGTAAGATGTAGGTATATCGGCAGGTTTTCTAAAAAAAAAACTTAAAATTTATCATGATCTTTTTATCTTCAAAACGAGATCTTTCAATAATTTTTTTGTTAAATAACGACACGCCTCTGTATGTTTCGTTTTTAAGGTGTTTATTTATAGATTTCTATAACACATTTTCTAGGTATTGGTTTTTTCCCGTAAATTCTAAAATAATGAGACGTGCTATTTTAAAATCTAAACATGTTGGTACAATCTGTCTATTGTTTTATTGAAGGTAGGAATTTAGTTTTATACTGTTTAGAAAGCATACTCAGTAAGTAATAAAACAAATGCTTTAATGTACGACAAAGAGAATAATAGTATTAACATAAACTTAAAGAAGATCTTGAAGGAACACTCAAATACAAAATCGAGCGTTTTCTGTGTAAAAATCATCAATGATGTAATTCTAGTTGAAAACATTCAGTTATGTTACTGAAACATTCGTCACCATGTTTTACATTGTTTACTAATCGTGGTAACCTTGATAGATAATTACGAATACAACAATTAAGTACTATAATTAAATCAAACTGTTCTACACGGTTTGGAAAACAGAGCAAAGATCAACTTCGACAGGTATTATAAACATCTAATAATACAGTGATCCTCGAATTATTATAGTTAAAACGGATTTTATTCAACGTTTGATTGTTTCTTAATTGAGGTTTTTTTATTATAACTAATAAATTAACAATCAGAATAAAACAATGTATTCTATAAGTTAATGTGATGAGTTTAGGTCCTGTCCCTTGGTTCTGGCGTGATGTGGTCCCCTCCAGTGAGATAATCACGGGTCCATGTTACTGGTCTGTTGGCCAACGTCGCTTTAGTCTTCTGATAACTCGATGTTGAGGTATTGCTGAAATTAATGGATTGGAGTGTGTGTTCACTTTTTGAATGTATTGTAATTTCTTTTGCTGGTATACTACTTTCACTATTAAGATATTGAGATCCTCATAGATTCTTTGGTTGGTTACGTACCAGGGTGCAACAACAATTGCTCTTAAGATTTTTGATTGGCATCTTTCCATAATAGCAATATTAGATTTACTACTACAGCCCCACAGCTCTATGCCATATGTCCATATTGGTTTGATAACTGTTTTATAAATTAGAATTTTATTATTTATTGACAGCTTGGAGTTTTTTCCAATTAACCAATTGATTTCTTTTTGTCTTAGTTGTATTTGTTTTCTTTTTTTGGTGATGTGTTCTTTACAACACAGGGTTTGGTCCAGGTGTAGCCCTAGGTATTTGGTTGTTTTAGTCCTGGGTATTTCCTCATTGTTGATATATATTGGTGGTGGTGTTTCTCGTCGTAAAGTGAAAGTTACGTGGGTTGACTTGTTTTCATTTATTTTTATTATCCATTGTTTTAGCCAGTTTTCAAGCTCATACAAATAGTCTTGGAGTTGTTGTGTAGCTATGTTAGTGTGTTTGTGACTTGTAAGTGCTACTGTGTCATCTGCAAATGTGCCAATTGTTACGTTATGTGAAGTTGGTAGATCAGACGTATATAATAGAGGTCCCAGGACGCTGCCCTGTGGGATTCCCGCCTTAATGGGATGCATTTTGGATATTTCTCCATTTACTTTTGTTCTAAACTGTCGGTTTTCCAAGTAGTATGTAAGTATTCGAAAGAATGGTGGTAATATTTGTTTAATTTTATAAAGAAGTCCTTTATGCCAAACCTTATCAAAAGCTTGACTTACATCTAGGGATACCATTGGGCAATATTCCTTTTCTTCTAATGCGGAATTGATTTTATGGGTTATTCGGTGGCATTGCTGGATAGTTGAGTGTTCTCATCGAAATCCAAACTGATAATTTCGTATCCAATCTGCGCCTGTAAAGTCTGGATCTATTCTTTTTATTAAAAGTTTTTCTAGTAATTTGGAGATTGTTGATAACAGACTGATAGGTCGATAGGATGAGACTTCACTTGGATCCTTTCCTGGTTTTGGGAATAAAAGTATTTCTGCAATTTTTAGATTGTTTAAACTACTTACTGTGTACATTTCACATCAATCAGTGTTTTCCAAAAAATTGCTTGTAAAAAGCCGCCAATCGACGAACCAATACATTTTTGCAGTCGAAATGTTTCGCTGAATTATTATATAGATAATTTATCAAACAGCTCTAATTGTAGGTTGTATATCACTTCGTATAAACAGTTAAGTCCGCATAATTTAGTCTTCTTTTCTATATATTTAGCACCCGGGACTATATTTTCTGTTCTACTATAAATGTTAGTGACGGGAATCGAGACAGTGAAAAATTTATAGAAAAGCTATTAAAAGGAGTGTAGGAATGGATTTTCTATAAATCGTTAGTTTGGTGATGTTTATGATATTACAGGGTGAATGCGAGAAGCGTGTAGAGGATCATTATCCGAATGTTTTTGCTTTCTCTAAGCAGCACAAGTGCTAAATTTATAATTTTGTGTTCTTTTTATTAAAAATTCGCTATAGATTAGTGAAGTCTAAAGCAAACTGCTTTAATATCTAAAAATTTATAGATATCATTTTTAAAGTAATGAAATTGGTAATTTTTTATGAAATATATTTTTTTGTAATATATACTTAATTTCTCTTTATTATCCTCCTCCCCAGTCCTAATCCCTTTTGGAATGTGGTGACACTATCAGGCCTTTACATTTTTTCACGATTTCCTTTCATCCTTCCCTCTCCTGGGCTAGTTGTTCGGCTTCATGTAACCCTAGGCTAATCAATATTTTTGTTTGATCTACCCAACGGCTTGGAGATCTTCCCATAGGCCTCTTTCCTTCAACTCTACCCTCGACTATCAGTTTTTACATCGTACCTGTTCTTCTAGCAATGTGTCCAAAATACTGCAAATATCTCTGCTGTATTTGATTAAACAATATATCCTTTACTTTAAGTAGTTCTAATCAATTCAGGATATTCTTAACATGTGGCGGTATACCCACATTTCAAAAGCGTCTAGTTTATTTTTATCTGCTTTATTTAAGGTCCACGTTTCGGATGCATATGTGGCTATGGGAAAAATGAGCGCCCTTACCAGCCTTAGTTTTGTATGTATTGTTATGCTAGAATTTTTCCAAATTGTTACTAGTTTCATCATAGCTGTTCTAGCAATAGTCAACCTTCTACATATCTCTCTGCCACACCCTCCGTCATTTGTTATTATGGACCCGAGGTATATGAAACTATTTACTACTTCAAAGCCCCCAATTTCTTTAATGTGTTATTATTCCGAGCTCTGTCTACTATCATGATCTTTGTCTTTTCACTATACTATAGACTTCTAATTAGTTGAATTCAGTGGTGAGGTGTTTCCATTTCCGCTAGTATGGACCATAGCTGCTGCCATTTAACTTTATCCAAGGCCTTTTTGTAATCCACAAAGCACATAAGCATCGGAGTATTGAATTCACGAGTTTTTTCGGTTAGCTGTCTGACATTAAGGAAGTGTTCTCTTGTGCCTTTTCCTGGAACAAATCCCTCTTGTTCTTCTGATGTCTGAGGCAATAGAAGATCTTTTAGTCTTTCATGTATTATACGAAGTAGAATCTTGCTTGCATGGGATATTAGGGTTACCGTTTTGTAGTTGCTGCAATCTAGCGGAGTTCCTTTTTTAAAAAAAGGGACGAAAGTGGATGTTTTCCAGCCGTTGGGCCACCCTCCGGTTTCCCAAATCTTTTTGCAGATCATATGCATAAAATTTACTCCAAAATCTCCAGTCTCTTCCGCGGTGATATGGTCTGCGCCAGGCTATTTTTTAACTTTTTGATTGCTTTTTCTATCTCTGACTTTAGAATGTTTGGTTCTCTCTCTGCATAGACTTTGACAATATTTTCTCCATACCTTTGCAATCCCTTTCTCGTCATTTATAGTATGTTAGTTTTGAACCATTATTGTTTGTGTGATTGGTTGAAATTCCCTGGATAAATATCGAACTTTGTTATATAGCTCATGGGATTCATACCGGTTTGCATGTCTCTCTAGTTCTTCTCATTCTTCATTTATATTTTTATTTTTATCATCCATACATGCTCTTTTAATTTCTCTATTTAACCTTGCTAATTCGTTTTTGTTGCTGTCGTTTTGATATATGAGAGATTTAATTCTCCGTCGCTCTTCGAGAAGTTGCAGCGTTCTGTCTGTCATCCAGTGCTTTCTCTTGATGATCTTTTTTCCGTTTTCTCTTTATTATACACATCGAATATTCCCAAAGAGTTAAAGCGTTAATTTAGTGTTAATTCAGCGGTAATTGATGTGTTTTGAAGTCTGTAGTTACTGAAATAAAAATTGATAAAAACCAGGCATTGGAAGCAAGACGTGCTGGAAAATGTGTCGAAAACGGTTCACTTCGTCTCTCACTGATCGTAAAATCGGCAATATTTGTCTTATAACCCGTAAAACGATGTGCTACATCTAACTAAAATGATAAACGATGTGGGAATGGACAATGATTTTTAAAAGAACATAGCGAAGGCGAACCTGGTCAACGTTAGCCTATGAAAAAACCTCGCCTCGCACAGAAACCATGAAGAAGAAAAAACTGCAATATGTCCAAAAACACCGACTGTTGAAGACTTGAGTCGAGTAATTAGTGTTTTTTTAATAATTTATTGGATCAATAGCGAGTATTTTAATTTTTATAATTATCCTTTTTCGATTAATCAACTTTCCAAACTTTTGAAGTCCAAAGTTCATTCGTCCGACTACGCTCAGGGGTGGACACCCATTCAAACTGCCTCGAAGAAAGGGTTAAACACCCGATAACTATTATGGCGTGGCCCATAATCTCGGCCAATGGTATGGGACGTATATATCGTTAAAAGGACAATAAAGCAGGACGAGTACAAGCGCGCTTACTTGAAACTCGATTTTTGAAAGTTGAATTTTTATCCACAATTCGGCAGCGTGCCACAAAGCCAATGTTACTACATTCCTGGCCAAAGAAAATAAAAAATGTTTCTTATCAAAGCAAGCTTGCATTTTCTTTGATAGACAAAGCAGTTATCGAATAATCTCTCCATTAGCTACTATCTTCCAGTCATTGTCATTATCATAGTTTTGCACATTTTGCAACCCGAGATATCGACTCTTTTTAATTACATGTGCATAAAATACTCTATTGAGATAAACTTTTGTTCTGCCATCAGAAAATATTAATATTGTTACTATGCAATCATAGATATTATTAACAGAATTGTCTTTGTTCCGTTATCATCAAAACAATATAGGTTGAATTTCCTTACTATTTTTTATTAAATAAATACAGTCTATTAAACAACGCGCCCTCTTAATCGGTATTTATTTTCGATAATAATGTCCTGTTTGTTTATACTTGCAATTGTGGACATAAATGCGATTAAATTGGTTCAATCTGTATAGTCCAACTAAAAAGTATCCCATGAGGGCGCTTATTTTTCCCATAGCGACATATGCATTCGAAACGTGCACCTTAAAGAAAGCGGATAAAAATAAACTAGACGCTTTTGAAATGTGGGTATACCGCCGCATACTGAGAATATCCTGGATTGATCATCGCAACGAATCGATATTAGAACAACTTAAAATAAAGGATATATTGCTTAAACAAATACAACAGAGATATTTGCAGTATTTTGGACACATTGCTAGAACAACAGGTACAATGGAAAAACTGATAGTCGAGGGTAGAGTTGAAGGAAAGAGACCTAGGGGAAGATCTCCAAGCCGTTGGGTAGATCAAACAAAAATACTAATTAACCAAGGGTTACACGAAGCCGAACAACTAGCCCAGGATAGAGAAGGATGGAGAGAAATCGTGAAAAAAACTATAAAGGTCTGATGGTGTCATAACATCCCAAAAGGGATTACGACTGACGAGGAGGAGAAAGTATCCGGAAAAAAGAAAGAAGTATAATTTTCCGGTATTTATTTCTATCACTGGAAATATAAATTTCAACAAATAATTCATATCATTTACTTATACAACCTCCATTTAAATCTAAACACTTAACTAAACGTCCAGGTAAGCCCGAAACTAGGTCAAGGCCATAATTTTCGGTAATGGTGTTCCAGGTCTGTAAAACTGACCTAATCAAACCTTCTTTAACAGTCCCCATATGTTTTCAATGGGGCTAAGATCTGGAGATGCTGCTAGCCACGGAATTGTTGCCTATTCGTGTTCTTGTATCCAAGCTTGAGTATAAGCAGAAGTATGGCATCTTGCATTATCTTGCTGAAAACGCCACCCCTCTGGATATAAAACATGAGCCGTTTCAAAAAGAAAACCATTTAGGATGTCACAATATTTCGCATTGTCAACAGTACCATTAACTATACAGAGAGGTGTAGCACCACGCTGAGATATTGCTCCTCAAACCATTATTTTAGTGGGAAATTTGGAAATTTTAACGGTAACATTTTCTCTTGATAGGACTTTTAGATGATTTGCACCAAGCTGGAAACTACTTTTATCAGATATAAAGACAGGAGATTTAGTATGGGTCAAAATAACCGCCCCTAGTAACAGGTCGAAAAGTGAGACTTCTAAATTCTACCCGAAGAGAGATGTACCCTAGAGGATAAAGCGAGTGGTATCGCCTGCGAGCTATGAGCTTTGTGGATTGGACAACACTCCACAAAGTGGTGTGGAGTACTGTCCTTGGTGTGCTTCACGTATCCGCGCTTACACAAGCTAGCCTCAATGGCGTTGACGCTCCAACGGCTTTAGTGCCAAGACGAAGACCAGCACGTCCCAGCAAGAAAACCACATCTTCTGCTGGCCCCTCCTCTAACGAGATCGAGGCCAGGGGGGAGACTGTAACAAACCAACCACTGACGCTGCGCCTCTGGAGGGCGATCCGTAGTATTATTATTTTTAAACCGCTACATGTGGCATATAGAGAGTCCTGTAAGATGGACCACTGACCTGAGTGTGTGTGGTCTGACCATTTTGTATATATTTTAGTTTTACAGATGTGAATACAAAAAGACAGTGTTCGCATTATATTTAATGAGTTAACGTTTAGCTTTTGTAAAAGAAACACGTTTATACAACTTTATCAAATCATCGTAATTTTCATTATCAAATAAACCCTAAAAACACTGAGATTAAGTATTATCAGTATAATATCGTATTATATGTTATTGGTTATCTTCTTTCGCAGACTCCTAATACAGAGATATCGAGTCTTTTCATTTCCTGTAAGAGGTGCTTTAGCTTTCCTGCGTCGTATAAAGTTTTTACATCTTATGAGTTTTTGATTTTTATTTAACTTCATTTACTTTTTATAAGGTATCCATACGAATGTCCTTTTATCAGTTCATTCTTCTTTTTGGGACAATTTCTTGTTCCAGCGACCAGTCAATTACTGTGCACTGATAATTCATAATCCTTGTTAATGATCTCATAGAACATAAATAACTCTCCGGCTGAACTTTATTTTACCTACATGACCTAAAAACAATAGTGCTAAAAGTATGTTTTTAGAATTAGCGCTAATAAAATTATTTTGGATACGTGGCATATTTCCATTATTATGTCATTGGTCATTAATTCGAACTATTAACAAAATGAGATCATGTGGTTTATTTTCTGAAATAATAATAGATTTCAAACTAGTAATAAATGAATGAATACATCCATCGTTAAGAATGTTAATTTTCCTACCAGTTTTACAGTTGCAATTAGAAACGCTTGGCCTATGACTCTTACTAATTACCGGGGCATCCACTGGTATTATAGGTAGCAGTTTTAAGCCTATTTTTAGCGATATATATATATATATATATATAGTTAAATTAATTAGCGATTATATATAAATTAATACTATTCTCGGATAATTCTAGGTTTTTAGACGCGGATGGGGTTATGGTTCTGGCGTTTTTAAAATTAACTAATTAGCTAAAATTAAATCGGAATTGCGAACATAAATGGAATGTTCATAAAGCCTATTTTGGATTTTACGATTTGTTTGGCTTATATAAGAGACATGAGTGGGAGACATCAATCTCCCACTCAATGTCAATCCAAAGACTCAGACCCTCTTCCCCCCATTTCTGTTAGTTTTTTGTGCATATTAAATAAGTCGTGTTTAGATATTACATCCTCAATTTCGTCGCACCTTTCTTTCATCCATTTTTGTTTGGCTAATTTGATCTCCTTTTTTATTCTTCTCTGCAGGTGTCTATATTCTGCTTCATTAGATTTTATCAGTCGACGTTGTTCCATTAATTTTAAGATGTTGTCTGTCATCCATTTATTTTTCTTGATAAGTTTTTTCTATAATCACTGTTTGTGGAGATTCCATTAACTTGGTTTTTAAATTCACTCCATAGTTCTTCTGGATCTTCTAGTTGTTCTCCGATGTTTTTTATTCTATTGTTAAATTCTTTTTCAATGTTATGTTTATATCGTCAAAGTAAAGTACATTGGTTTTTGGTTTTTGTCGCTGAATTCGTTTTAACCTTAGTTTAATATCTGCTACAAGTGGTTGATGATCAGATCCAATATCTGCCCCAGGAAATGTAGTGACTTTTTTAACGGCATTTCGGAAACGGAAAAAGTACATATATAGTGTATTTGATTTCTTGAGGAGTCAGGGTTATTGCCATCATCAAATGGGGCTTTCCAAGTGTATAGTCGTCGCTTGGGTAGTTTATACCAAGTGTTATATAAATACAATTTAGTAAAACATTTTGATTACTGCCCCTCATCGCTTACTGTTAATGTACATTAATATATAATTATGTTTATATGGACGTATCATTGGTGTTTTTAAAAGAGGTAATGTGGAGATATGTTACAATAAAAAAATATTCTTGTTTTTCTTGTTTTTTATTATTTAGTTCAAAATAAAATGAAATAATATTGTGCAGTTTTATTACTGAATACAATTTCCCCATATCTATTAACATAATTCTATTAAAAACTTGTTTACTAAGTGGTCCAAACTATGTATAAAATATTATGCTGAACATAAAATGCATTATCTAAATGAATGTTGAATTATACAAAATCAGTATAATATACCCAGACTGCATTTTTGTTGTGTCAAATGTTATATAAAAAATATTCTTATCAAAATACTAATAGACTGATGGTGCCAATGTGAAAAGTGTTCTCATTTATAAAGCAAACATGTTTTTCTTTGTGTACGTAATTGCTTCAATAAATTTCCATAAATAAAATAGTTTGATAAAGGTACATGTTTATTCATTAGCAATGGGTAATATTTCAGCTACAGATTCTATAAAAGAAAATAAATAAGTGAAAAATAAATTGTTTCCTTTAATAACACGTACGGAGATTAATTAGAAGGTGACTGTAATCAATAAAAAGGACAGCTTGATAAATATAAGCTTAGGGAGTGTCCCTAAATGTGAGAATTTGCATTTATAGACTGTTCCAAAAAAATGTATATAAGTTTACCATGTATAACTACCAACTCAAGGATTTCTCTATTTTCTTTATAATTCGTATGTGGTGTGTACAATAGGACCTGGTCCAAATATGTATATACGTATATATATATATATATATATATATATATATATATATATATATATATATATATATATATATATATATGCTATAAATAATTCTATTGTGGTCCAGATTATACACCAACTGAGTTGCTGAAACTAGTAGAGGATGATAACATAAAAGTAGTAGTAAGTCTTCAATAATTGCTAATTCAATATATAACACCGGAGTGATTCCCACAGATTGGCTCAAATCCATCTTTGTCGGAATAGCTAAAAAACACAATGCGAGAAAATGCTCAGAATATCGATTAATTAGCCTAATGAGCCACACTCTTAAAATTTTCCTAAGAATACTTCACAACAGAATTAGACGCAAATGCGAAGATCTCGAAGAATCCTCATTTGGTTTTAGAAATGCTATGAGAACCAGAGCGGCACTTTTTGCGCTTAACATTCTATTACAAAAATGCCGCGACCAAAGAAAATATGTATTTGCATGTTTCGTGGACTTCGAAAAGGCATTCGATAAAGTACAGCATGTAAAATTAATGCAAATACTCAAAAATATCGGAATAGATGACAACGATATTCGTGTCATTAAAAATTTGTACTGGAATCAAACTGCTATCGTAAAAATTGGAGATAACTACACCGATGAAATCTCCATACAACGAGGAGTCCGACACGGTTGCATTTTGTCGCCAACATTGTTCAATGTTTACTCGGACCAGTTATTTAAAAAGTCACTTGAGAGACATCATCATCATTGGTGCTACAGCCCTATAAAAGAGCCTCGACTTTCCCAAGTCTATTACGCCAATCAGTTCTATCCATTGCCAACTGTTGCCAGTTTGCTGCGCCTATTTGTCTACCATCCTCATCTACACCATCCCTCCATCTGAGTTTTGGTCTACCCCTATTTCTACTTTCCACAGGTTGTGACATAAGGATTCTTCTAGGAGGGTTGTTCTGCTGTGATCTTGCCAGATGTCCTGCCCATCTTAGTCTTCCTATTTTTATAAAGGATACTACGTCTTTACCACCAAATATATGTTTATATCTGTGATACATCTCGTAGTTGTACCTCCTTCTCCAAACACCATTTTCACAGATACCACCAAATATTCTTCTCAGGATCCTTCGTTCAAATATAAGCAGGAGATTTTCATCTGCCTTGGAAATGGTCCATGTCTCCGACCCATATGTCAACACTGGTTGTATAAGGGTTTTGTATATGGTTATTTTTGTTTTTTGGCTTAAGTTTCTGCTTCTCATATGTCTACTCAGTCCAAAATAGCATTTGTTTGCTAGGATTATTCTTCGCTTGATTTCTTCCGTCATGACGTTCTCCTTGGTGATCAGGGAGCCTAAGTATGTGAATTTGTCCACCACTTCAAAGGTAGAATTATCAACCGTGAATTGGTGGCCGATGTTTCTGGCTATAATGTTGGGTGTTGATGCCATTATCTTAGTTTTATTTTCATTTACTTGCAGGCCCATATTTTTTGAGGCGTTTGACAAGGTGGTATACATTTCTTCTAGCTTGCGTGTTGTGCGGGCAACTAGATCAACATCATCTGCATATGCCAAAATTTGGGATGATTTATTAAAAATGTTTCCTCTGTTGTCTATTTGGGCATCCCTGACCGCGTTTTCCAAAGCTATGTTGAAAAGGAGACACGCCAGCGCATCTCCCTGTCGCAGCCCAACATGCGTTTCAAATGCCTGTGATTGTTCGCCCTGTATTTCGACTTTGCAAACAACTTTACGCATTGTAGCCTTAACCAATCTTATCAGTTTATCGGGAATGTGGAATTCATCCATGGCTTCATACAATTTATTTCTTAGGTTACTATCATAGGCCGATTTAATCTACGAAAAGATGGTATGTGTCGATGTTGAATTCATTGGTTTTTTCCAGTATTTGCCTTAGCACAAAGATCTGGTCTGTTGTTGATCGACCAGGCCTAAAACCACTTTGATATTCGCCAAGAAGCTCCTCTGAATATTCACTCAGGCGAGCATATAAAATACTCGAAAATATTTTGTATGCTGTATTAAGGAGGGTTATTCCCCTATAGTTTCTACATTCTAATTCATCGCCCTTTTTGTGTAGCGGGCAAACGATCCCAATACACCACTCTTCTGGGATTTGTTCCTCATTCCAGGCTCTCAGTATGATTTTATATATATGATTAGTCAGAGTAGCACCTCCACATTTAATAAGTTCCGCGGGTATACCATCACTTCCTGGAGATTTATTATTTTTTAGGTGTTTTATTGCATCCCTTACTTCCTGAATTGATGGAGGCTCCAATGGTGTATTGTTGTTTGCTCCTGGGGGTGGTTGATTTCTACTTCGATAGTAAGCAGTTCTTTATAGTGTTCCACCCACCTTTTCAATACTTCTTCCTTTGTATTGAGTATATGCCCCTCCTTATCTTTACATAGTCCGATCCTTGGTTTAAATTCTTTTCTTGCTTTATTTAGATTTTTATAGCATTTTCTAGTTTGATTTCCCTTTTTTAATGCCTCAAGTTCTTCCAATATTCTATTTTCATAAGTTCGCTTTTTTCTCCGATGGATGTACTTCTCTTCTCTTCTGAGATCTTTATATTTTTGTTCTTTTTCTCGGGTTCTTCTTTGCTGCATCAGTTTATATGCATTGTTCTTTCTTCTTGTAATGTCCTCGCACTCAGCATCAAACCACTCATTGCGTGGTGGTGGTCTTTGCGGCCCTAGAATGTTATTTGCTGCGTCTATAATGTAATTTTTACACGTTTCCCATTGTTCACTAATTGTTAGATTCTGTTTAGTTATGTATTTAGTTTCGATATAGTTTTGAAACCTTTCTACCGTTTGCGGGTTTTTGAGGAGTTCAATATTAAGGCGCCTTGTTTTGGTACTTCTCTCCTTCTTCGCATTTGAGATTCTAGCCCGAATTCTTGTGCCAACTAGAAAATGATCTGAATCAATATTGGCGCCTCGATAGGTGCGGACATCCATAAGGTTGGAGAAGTGTCTAGCATCTATGATCACATGATCAATTTGGTTGTTCGTTAATCCATCAGGCGAGGTCCAAGTCCCCATATGTATTTTTTTGTGTAGAAAACATGTGCTTCCTACGATCATGTTCTTTGAGGCTGCGAAGGTGACTGCTCGGTGTCCATTCGAATTAGTATTATTATGGAGACTATATTTACCAATGTGCGGTAGATATATTTCTTCCCTTCCGATTTTTGCGTTCAGATCACCGATTACTATTTTAATGTCATTTCTGGGACAATTGTCATATGTTCTTTCTAATTCATCATAGAAATTGTCTTTTTCTTCGTCTTGCTTGTCCTCTGTTGGGGCATTCAATTCGCGGATTTATCGGCTTAAAATCTATAACCAAGTGCTTGACTTTGTTATTGACTATAAAGGCTGTCCCAAATTCATGTCTGGTTGTATGGCAACTATAGTATATATTGTAGTTTGCTTTTTGGATTATGCATGGCCTGTCCGTCCATCGTACTTCTTGTATTGCAGTAATATCAGCATTATATTGTGCTAATATGTCACACAGTTTGCGGATGTTTCCAGGTTCGTTAAGTGTGCGAACGTTCCAGGTAAATACATTAAGATCATTATTTCCATTATTCAGGTCCTTATTTCGTTGCATAGGTCGTCGTCGAGATTTCCGTCCGGCATTTTTGACTTTCGATTTCGTAAGGGTTTTACCGGGTTGGGTAGTTAACCCAACGCCCAACCCCCTTTTCGGAGGGCCATTTCACCCACTCTCGTCAGTTCCCGACCCAACTTTCCACCCGGGTTGGATACCAGATCTCCAGCTGGGTTGCTCGGTTAACAGGGGACACCAGCGTGAAGGTGAGAGTCGGATTTGAGTAGAAGAGGCTAGTTGGAGTAAACTGGAATCAACTCCATGTATTCGCATTCTACCCCTTTATCCCCCACTTGAGAGACAACCATGTGTAATAAAAATCAACGGGGAACTACAACAGCGCCAACAAAGATAGAGAACTGCTAAAGACTGTTAAACATCGAAAAATGTCTTATCTGGGACATATAGTAAGGGGAAGTCGATATAAAATATTACAACTGATCCTTAAAGGCAAAATAGAGGGCCGTAGAAGTGTAGGAAGATAACAAGTTTCTTGGTTAAAAAACATTCGTGAATGGACACAGATAACAAATGCAGGACAATTATTCCATATTGCACAAGATTGAGATGCCTTTCTGCCCGAACATTAACTTTGAAAGTCCTTTGGTGATGAGTCGTTTTTTTGGCGTGAGGATTTTCGTCGGCCCAAATGTGCTCGTTATGGTGGTTTGTTATTCCATTTCTACTGAAGGTAGCCTCGTCGGTAAACAAAATATTTCTAATAAAATTAACATTTCGAGTGTTTTCCATTAACAACCAATCGCAAAATCCAATCCTTTTCTGATAATCTTTAACCAATAACTCTTGAACCGTTGTTAAGTGATAAGTGTTTAAGCAGATGATCCTTCAAACGCCTCCAAACCCTTACGTGAGGAACATTTAGTTGAGCAGCTATTACCCTTGTTCTTGTTCCAGGGACTTCTTCAATTATTTCTAAAATGTATTCATCAGTTGAATCCATTATTGGACGACCACTATTGCCAGCAACTTACGGTTGGAATGTACTCGTTTCGCGTAAACGACGATCAATGGTCAGAGATAATCGTCTGTCTGGTGTATTTCGATTGGGGTATTTTACTGCATAACGCCTTGCGGCTGCTGCACTATTTCCTTGACATTCACCTACGATATTCCCGATAGTTTATTGAAATCATAATTTAATCTGATCCAACCTACCCAAAGTTAAATGCATATCTGCCATTTCCTGAAATGTGTAGGACATTGTAAAATCAAAATTTTTAATATTAATTCTTTTCACACAATAAATGATAGCTTCAAATTATTGACTATTATTGATGAAACTGTTTGTAATTATTGTATCCGTAGAAACTAATTGTAATTTTATGGCCAACTAGGAAAAAAACTAGTTTTTCGAAAAAGTGATGGGGCAAAAAAGTTTTAAAAATAATGTGTTAAACTAATGATGCCACAAAATTCATTTAATTTGAACGTACTCAAAAGTTTGGGGGGATTTAGGGCTGCTCACCCCCCTTAAAATTTGTCTGTGCTCTTGATTTTGTTGTTTCTTTTGTATGAAAAATGCTTTCAGAACAAGAAAGTAACGTGTCCATTTTTATTACAAAATGTCAAGTAGTTTAGGAGATAATGCAAAAAAACAATTTTTATTTTGTAACTTTAAAGGGCTGTAACTTTTTTTGTGTACAATTTTGTACCAAGGTAAATTGGATTCAATCAATTTATTTTTGTGCCCGGAATGTGTGATTTAATTTATGACATACCTTTTTGAAACACCCTGTATATAAAAATTTAAACAGATGATTCAATGTTGTTAATAATCTGATGATATCTATGACTTTTATTAAATTTTGACATTTGTTACGAATCGAATCTTTTAGTGACAGATATTCTTTTAATTTTTTTGCTTTCCATTTAATGTCTATATTTTGTTAAAGTTATTTTTCATGTAGTTTTTAATTTACTACTTGAGCGCTCCCTTAGAGGATACATTAAAGTTTCTTAAATTAATTTCTACCCCGTTGGTGGTGATGACTCTGCATCCATTAATTTAAAATCAAATATGTCCCACTTAAAAACCAAATCGACGTGTCCATTTCCACTGGATTGTTTTAATTGGACCACCTTGTAAAGTAGGTCGAAAAGCCGTTTAATTGTGTTTGATAAAAAATCACTTAAAACAATAACACGCTAACGCTCAAGAAACTATATCGAAATATTCTACACCAACGTGACATTGTTGAGATATGAACATCGAGTCAAAACGATCTGCATTTTTTTATTTAGAAATACTTGAAGCGGAACAAAATGTCAGGGACTCAATTTTCTTATTCTTTAGAGAGCAAAATAACAAAACGTTCCCAATTATATCTAATCTATTGTTGATTTCAATCTAGCTAAATTATATTACAATTATAAATGAGGTTTTATACCTTGAAAAAAAAAACATAATATATAAAAATAGCACTTCTCTTTGTGAGAACTTTGGCAACAGAAACAAAAGCCGAATGAATATTCAATGTTTTAAAAGACTATTTTACTGAACAAGAAATCCCTCTATCATTATACTATCGGCAGCAACAGATTGAGCATCAGCTGTTGGGATTTTGTAATCAGACCCCACGTGTGTAAAGTTATTAAATAATCTCAAGTTCTATAGGCTGCTGGTTCGCTGATATAAATGGTAATTAGCTGTGTACGTAAGGTATTAGCGAGATTCTTTCTTCTTCTTCTTCTTCCTCTTTATAAGCAATTCTGTTTGTTCATTGGCTGATTAATACCTCTATGGAAGGTTGTCACTCCACCTTTTGCGTGGTCGTCCGATACTTCTGCCGATTGGTGACTTATCACTTGCTATTTTGACGACACGGGTCTCCTCCATCATTCTGCTTATGTGGTTATTCCTTTCTTTTTTTCTATTTTGTGTCCATTCATTTATACACTGTACGTTACATTTTCTTCTAATGTCTTCACTTCTCTTTCGATCTCTCAGGTATTTCCTGTAATTCTTCTCAGTACTCTAATCACTGCCGTTTCCAGTAGCCTTTGCGTTGTGGCTATGTCGGGTCTTGTTTCTGAGGCATATGTCATTATTGGTCTTACACTGGCTTTATAAATTCTGGGCTTCATCTTATTGTTAATGTGTCTGTTTCGCCATTTAGTTTTATTAACGCATCCTGCCAGTCTATTTGAAATATAGTATATAATAGTGCCAGTATATAATGAATCCCCTTGTCTTATTCCGCTGCCTATTTCTATAGGTTCTGTAAGTTGTCCATCTATTCTGACTTCCATTTTGTTCTTTTGGTAGATGTTTTCGATAGTTTTTATAATATTTAGGGAGCTTCCCTGTTATACAGAAGATGGATTACATATTTTAGTCTTACTCTGTCAAACGCTTTCTTTAGGTCAATCAGACACAGAAATGCTGGTCTATTATACCCTAGTGATTTCTCAGTAATTTGCTTTATAACGAATATTGCATCTGTACACGATCTTCCACTACGAAAACCCTGTTGTTCATCTGCTAAACTTATCCTCTGATTTATTAGCACTTGTAAAATTTTAGTTGTAAGTTTTATCGTAGTATTTAACCCTCTGTAGTTTTCTGGCTGTTTTTTATCTCCTTTTTTGAATAGTAGAATTAGTTCGCTCGTTCTCCATTCTTCCGATATGTGTTTTCCAATTTTATTAATTATTATAACTTTGTTCATTGTTCTGTCATTTCTGCTCCACAATATGTCAGTAACTCGTTTGCTATCCCGTCTTTACCTGCTGCTTTTCTGTTCTTCAGGTTTTCAAGTATTTTTCGAACTTTTGAGCTGAAGCTGAAAGAGCTGTACATTTATATTAAGTTCTTCATTTGTGGTAATCGCTGGTGTTTCCGGTTCTAGCGTCGTTTGTCCTTCCTCTGCATATAGCTTTTTTAGGTAGTCAATCCACGTATCCTTTTCTATGTGTTTTGGTTTTTTTAGTTCCTTAACCTCCGTTCTTTGACCTCTTATGAAGCGCCATATTTCCTTTTGCAGACCGTAAAAATCATGTTCCATTTCTTTCGAAGAGCGTTCCCAGTGATCAGTGTTTATTTTTCTTACAAGTGCATGTGTTTCGTTTCTAATTGTCTTCTAATTATGGTATGCCTCTTGTGTTTTGGTTGACATGTATTTCAGGTAAGCTTTTTTCTTTCCTTTACATTTTTCCTTCACTTCTGTACAAAACCATGGAGTTCTTCGTCTTGGAAATGATTTATTTTTATTTATATTTCCTTCACCAAGAACTTCATTGGTCGAAGCTAAGATATTAGACTACATTTTTGCACAGCTTTCTTCGATTCCATCACTTTCTGTGATACATGTGTTTCTGCTTTTTTTCGGTTATTCTTTTTTGGAATAGGTATCTTGTGGAGTCATCCTGTAAGCTTTCGACTTTTATCTTTGTGGTGTATTCTGGTATTTTGTTATCACATATATGTGTTTTCATTCGGATTTTGCGCAATACCAATTTATGATCACTTCCTATTTCTGCTGATGTTAATACTCTTACATCCAAGATTTGAGAGGGCTGTAACTCTCTATTCGACAGAATAATTATCTATTATAGATCTTTGTCCTCTACTGTTTTCAAAAGTGTATTTGTATTGTTCTTTGTGAGGAAAAAATGTATGATTAATACGTATCTCGTTTATGCAGATTGTTTCTTAAAAGGCTTAAATCTAGCCGAATAAATATAAGTGAGAGAAGTGATTTTAACACATTTATTCTAAATTTTCTAAAACTACGAAACTGTACCTTTGATACATTCCTGTCTTTTTTATCGATATCTCTATAAATAAAACATTCTCAATAAAAAGTATCGCTTTACTTCTCTGAAATTAGCCGCTGAATATACTTAAACATAAATATAGAAATAAGCTTATGAATAGATAACTGTTTTATTGATAATTTTTTGAGAATTTCAAAAATCAGTCATATTTGGACGTTCTCGTGTTTTTGTAAGTCATTTTTCATTCATCGACAACATTTAGTAGCTAAAAATCTCAATTGGTCACAAATACAGTATGGTCGGTTCGCTATATTTACGCGGGTTTCGGATTAACAAAATTATGCTAATGACTCATTGATAACCAGTTGCAGTAAACGACTTCCCAGAAAATTAGGTAAAAACTGCATTAATGGTCATATTTTAAAATACATTAAAATAACATTAGGGTAGGTATAAATTTGTTACAATATTGCAGTTGAATTGATTCTTTGCCAGTGTTGACATTGTATGTTTGGTGGAAATATTTAAAAATGCCTAGACGTGTGTTAGATGTAGATAGTCTTTTTACGTTTACGTAATTTGTAGTGTACATAAGTATTTTACGGATGAAAAAGAAAATGGCGGTCCTTTAAAATCGGTAATGTCTGTTCAACAACGCGTATGTGATGCTCTAGGAATTAGTGAAACCAAACTAAGAGGAGTATTACAAAATCGCAATAATGAACGGCCGAAAGAAGATCACCGAAAAACTCGCCTATCATTGAAAACGAAAGATATTCCAGATGGAAAAAAATTTGAAATTCGTGATACCATTTATCGAATGCGAGCCAACAAGGAACATGTGACCTTAAATACAATTCTCTCGGAATTAAAAGATAGAAAATTTGACGAAATTGGCAGAACAAGTCTATGGCAAGTGATACATAATTTGGGTTTCAAATTTCAAAAGGAGAAAGAAGTTCTGTTGTGCATAAAAGAATTAACTTTCTAAGAAAATATTCTAAATTAAAAGAAGAAAGGGCAAATTTTATATATTTAGACGAAACATGGATATTTTCTAGGGGTGCAACCAAGAGAATATGGCAAGATGATAACGTAAAGTCTATCAAACATACTGATGGAGAAGGAAAGCGACACATAATTTTACATGCAGGAGGGAAATCGGGTTTTATAGAAGGTGCTGATTTAATATTTTCATCTAAATCAAAATCAAGTGACTATCAAGATAATATGAACACAGAAATGTTTGTAAAATGGTTACATGAAAAACTTCTCCCAGGTTTAAGTGAGCCCAGCGTAATTATTTTAGACAATGCACCTTACCATTCTGAAGTATTAAACAAAAGTCCAACGAATTCTTGGACTGTTAATAAAATTAAAGAATGGTTGACAAAGGAACATATACCATTTACACAAAATATTTTAAAATCAGAATTATTACGCTTGGCAAATATCCACGCAAAACCAAAAACCTTTGTTGTGGATCAGATTACGTCTGCCACCGTATAATTGCCAGTTTAATCCCATCGAATATAATTGAGAATAGCAAAACAATATTATGACAACCATATTGGGCCTAACGGTTATAGCGACGACGCAGTTCGGGAAACTTGGCAAAAGGCACTTTCAATTGTAACTCCAGAAGTGTGGTGCAACTGTATATTCAAGTGCGAGAAACGAATAGAAGATTGGTGCACTCGTGAAAATAAAATAAACGAAATAAGTCCAATCATAATAGCAATTAATGGTGATGACACTGATGATGATGACGATTATGATATTTTTGATGATAATGGCTGATTTTCATTTTTGTTGGCAAGTTAAATTTTTTTTATTTTTCATTAGAAATTCTCTCCATGGAACAAATATACATAGACCATATTTTCTGTGTGAAGTGTAATATAAAATTATTATTAGGTTTATATTAGCCACATTAGACTCCATTAATGAAGTAATTCTCCTTATTATACTGTCAATTATATAAAAGATTTTCCATTATTATTTAATTAAAAAAAGTTATGGATTATTTTTCATTTCATTTGACCAGTTGATATTTCCCCAAAGAGCAGGTAATTAAAACTGGGTACTTATAATAAAATTTTTAATCCGAAACCCGCGTAAATACAGCGAACCGACTTTAACAAAATTTGTGCAGTTTTGTTAAGAAAATCATGAGAAATTTCCACTAAGCGCGTTGGCTCTCGAAAGGATTATGTTTGGCAAGATTTTATTTACTTTTGGAAGTGTTTTCACGTTTTTGGATATTATAGAACCCTGTCTGAAAGAAAACTTAGATTGAAATAAGATATTGCTTATTAACAGATTTATTTGTGATATTGCAGAAATGGATGTCATAATACAAGAACTGATTGCAGTTAGCGTAACAAAGAACTTACGTAGAGTTCAGAAAGCTATACCCTGTACTATGGACTGTCGTAAAAAAGTATTTAATACTTTTTCTATCATCCTTTTTTTGAGGGCTTCGGGCTTCTGCAAATAGAGATGTTGCTTCGTCCCCGTCTAAATTCTAAGCACTGTTGACAATGTTGTCATGTATATAAGTATTTACACAGTGGGCGATTTTTTGTCAAAAGTGGAGTTAATACTAAATAAAACTATACAGAAAACCGCTTTTTGAGTAGTGGTTGTAAAAAAAGACAATTTATCTTTACGTCCTGCCTGTCAGAAATTGTCACCACATTCTGATGACTGATTGAAAAGGCGTGCATTCAAAATTATGCTATTACTTCTATATTTCTGAATTTTTTTTGTTAATTTACATTTCTACAACTTAAATTATACACTTATCATAACATGTGTTCTGTCAGTCACATTAAAAGAGTGCGCTTTATGCATAATGCATCTTAGTTTACATGTATATGTACTTAAGACGGTTATAAAAAGAAAACACTGATTAATAATCGTTGTCTCATGAAAATGTTGTTAAAAATTAATTTTAAATTACGTCTTACTATAACGATCTTCCTGACGACTCCCGAGTCACGTTTATGGTAATTTTTCTCTGGTAAAGGTCTTAAATAGACAGATAAAAAATGTTTTTATTAGTCTCAAGTTTTGAATAGTCGATCCAAAATAGGTAGTAGTTACGTTTTCCTTTATCTAAATAATTCAAGGATATCTTACAGGGTATTCAACTTAAGATCTCGACGAAAAAAACTTTTAACATCTGCGCTAATGATAGGCTACAATCTTTGTACATAGTAATATATTATAGTAGGACCTCTAGGGTGTTTACAAAAGTGAATGGTCCATTTATGAAAGAAAAGATCTAACATTTTTTATCAGTGGTTTCCAATCAGTCCAATTTTCTTGCCATCAACCTAAAATTGTATTATGTACACGCCTACTATGATCAAATTTACCATTAAAATTCAATGTTTTTAATTGTTAATTCCTTTAATGAAATCACGCATCTTATCAAGTGATTAGAATTATAATGATCTACAGTTTACTCCTCGTCTTCATCCTGCCGAGGGCAATTTTCAATTTTTTTAGCATTCAACAAGTTACCCTATTCATAAATCGATTAACTATCCTCTTCTTGCATTCAGCGTCTCCTCTGGAGGTTGCTGATCAACATGGCTATTTGCGCTTTCGGAACTGCTGCACCGAATAATTCGTTTTGACCACCCAGCAAGTAAGCAATAGTGTTTAACCTAGCCTGAGAGACTTGTACACCCATTAAGAATGGGGGCGAAATTCATTGGGGCGAGGAGGATTAACTTGTGTAAACATAAATCCCTCCACTCTGCTCCAATTCTCTAGACCATCTCCCACCCTGATAGGAATAGAGGATATCTTATCAACAAAGTGCTTATCATGTGGGAATTCTGGGTACAAGGACTCCCACACGTGGTTCACAAATATGTGGTTCTTTCATGGTTTTGGTATCATGATGACATGGGCTTTCTTCCATCTGTTTGGGAAGAGCCTGTATCTTAGTATTGCGTTTGTTATGTTTGTCAAATATACAATTGCTTTCGAAGGAAGATATTTCAGAACTCTGTTAGTGATTTATTCTGATCACTTAACTTATTTCTTTTGGTGATGTGGGATTCATTATTTATTCTTGTTCTTCGGGCGTTTCTAGTTCTATTTCTTGGACTTCTTCGATAAAGTCTATGTCTTCGTCTTGACGATAATTCAGTGTTTACTCTCTCTCAAGAGTCCTTCTCATCACCTTGGCCTTCACTTCTAAGTTTAGTAGATGATTCTGTTTTCTCTGTGTAGTGGGGGAATGGGTTTTCTATCGTTACTTAAAGTTCTTGGGAGCCTCAATATTTCTTGCATATTTTGGGACCTTTCCTCCATTTATTTTACGTAATTGTCCCACTTTTGGCTTCTATGTTCTATTAGTGCTTTTGTCGATTCAGTAGGTTTGCCTATTTTTATTTTCCTGATTTCTTATTCTTCTAGCTCTCTTTTTGGGTTTGTTCCCTTATTTCTTGAATTTCCTGTTTAATCTCTGTAAATCTTCCCATGTGAATTTCATATTCTTCTTTAATAGTGCTATAGATTCTTTACTGCTTCTTTTATGACGTTTTCGATATTTAGGACTTTTTCCTCTATTTCTTGTGGATTGTCAATTGTAGAAACGTTTCCAATTCCTATGCACACTAGTCGTTTGAAGTTAGACCACTTCGTTTTTTTTTTGTTGTTTTGTTATATTTTTCCCATGTGCCTATTTTTAAGAGTATAGTATCTAGGTCGTCGTCGTTTAAAGGAGCTGTTGTCCTTACATATGCTGAAGTGATCCTTATTTCACTTTGTGTTATCTGGTATTTTATTGTTGTTGCTTCCATAGTGTTTAGCACTGGCGTCTGTTTTATGGTTTATTTCTTTTCTCATTAGGATAGCAGTTCATCCTGAATTTGCACTGTAGTCGTTCATCCTGGAAACTTGATGTTAATGATATGAGTCATTTTAGTTTCTTGTAATGCTACGACATCCATATTATATAAGTCTACTAGTTCGTCCAACAATTTTGCATTTGTTCTTATGCCGCCTGAGTTCCAGGAGCCTACCTTCAGGTGTCCCCTTAGCTTCGTACCTTAGTTCAATGCTATTTTTACATTTTTGATCGCTTTATTTACCGTCTTTAAGACTAGCTCTTCTAGCATCGTGGTCAGTCCTTTTTGTCGTTCTTTTTGAAGTTTCGAACCATTCATGAAGATTTCGCAGCTAAGAAATTCTACGTCCCACCCACCTTCGTCCAACTGTCTTTCCTTGCAGTCTAAGCTCTTGGAAGTCCTATGTTAAAAATTGTTTTTCAGTCTTTTGATTCTCGTCACTTCCAAAACCGCTTTTAGATACCGCATTTCACACGCTTACTCTGTTATTGATGTCTGGTTCAATTTTCTCCACAGCATTTACAATCGTGAAAACATTCATTCCAAATTTGCAAAGTTTTTTGTAGGTCTTTTTGACTATTTGCCACAATAACTAAATCATCAGCATATATTAATTCAGATATGAATATTTGTCGTAATTTTCTCCCTCAAACTGTTACGTATTTGACACTTCTACATCCTTGTTTCGCTATTTTATCCATTAATGCAACACACATTGCTATAGCTTTGTGCCCTCCAATTATAAAAACTGGCAGGACCCTGGTCTACCTGGCCTTTCGGCATACGACCGTTAACGAATCCACTGCCCCTACGAGTCCGACACCAAAATGAAGGTGCACGCCACGTAAGCCAGGCACGTTTCGAGGGGCTCCACCTTCCCCGTAGTACCTGTGTTGCGATTACCTCACCTACCCTTAATCCCTCCCACAGGCGGATAGGTGACGCAGGCAGAGGAATTTCCGCCTCGCACGTAGACAGGTCGCCGCCGAGGATCTCTCCTCTACCACTCTTAAATCTCCTGGCGGGTACGTGCCGGGACACCAACACCACGCTTGACGCAAGGCCAAGAGAGGTGTGTACGGGCCCAGCTCGTTCAACCTCGCCTGGAATTCCTACCCATTAGTCGCCTCTTACGACAGGCAGGGCCTTCTGACCTCGGCCGTATTCTTATCTCCGCGAGCCGAACGGAGTAATGCAACACACTAGAGAGAACTTAGTACTCCTCCTTGTCTGAAACCCATTTTTGTAACAAATTCTTTCGATTTTTGGTTGTTAAAAGTTATATAACGCCGATAAGTTAATACTGTTTGAGGTATTTATGGTTGAAAACAGCAAATTTTCATTGAAAACGTCACGTTTTTAACGGTTTTTCATAAATAACTCAAAAAATATGCCTTGGTCGAAAAAGTATGCAAAACACAACTGCAGCTTATAAAAGAAGAATGAGATTCATTTCTTACAAGTTATTCTAGATACAATACAAAGTGAGATATGGCCGGTTAAAGGAAACATTGTTTTCGAATATTTGGATCAATGTACATATTCAACTTTAGATTCTAAGAAAAAGGTTAATTTTTTGGGGGTAATGATATTAAAGTTTTTTATAGTCCATGCAGTATTGAAAGTATTGAAAAGCGTCAAATACAATCTATGATCAGTAAAAACTATAAGTACAATAAAACAGTTAACATAAAAATATAAATTATACACAAAAACAGACAAATTGTTAAAAAGATACCTACAAGTATTCCTCTAACGAATAGAAAGTGTTTACCAGAAGTAAGTCCTTAACTGTTCTCTTAAATACATAAATATTTGACTCTTTATCATAATTAGATAATTTATTATACAAACGAACGCATGTTGGGTAAGGACCCTTGCCCACAAGGGTCAAGTGACGAACAGGGGTCACCAAATCATTTCTGTAACGAAAATTGTAACCACTCATTAAGGAAACATCATTTCTGCAAATAAAATTGTATCTATGTGACTTTACATAAACAACACAACTGAAAATATACAGCGAAATTATAGTTAAAATATTTAATTGTTTAAACAGGAATCCAAGCGCCTTCTAAACGTCACGGTACGAATAATTATTTTTTTTTTTTTTGAAGAACAAGCACCTCATTAATTCGCGAGCAATTTCCCCAACAAACTAAGCAATGTTGCAAAATTGACTGTGCATGAGCAAGAGCAAAATAGTAAAGTTTTAAGATATCTAGGGAGACAAAATTACTAAGTTGCCATAGAAAATAACAGTGCACAGACAATTTTCCCACTACATAATCAACGTAAGAGCTCCAAGACAAATTAGAATCCAGGTAAATACCTAACAACTTAGTGGAGTGGCTATTTACCACTGACCCATTGTCAAGTTTTACTAATGGACTCATCTGCATAGTAGAAGGTGAAAAGGTTACCATATTGGTCTTTGATCCATTTAAGATTAGTGCATTATTTAAACAGTAATGAGTCATACTTTTTACAAGACAGTTTGCTTTTTGTACTACATGAAAAAAATTATTGGAATTTAGTGCAACTGTGGTATCGTCAGCAAATTGAGTGACATAACAGTCTGATTGCTGTTCCACGTTTTCTACTCGAACACTTATTACACCAGAAAAATTATCTAATGGATTCCGAACCAAACATGTTCAGCTATCGTTTATCAGTTGATTTAAATCATTGACGAAAATCAAAAATAAAAGAGGGCCAATGATACTTCCCTGTGGAACTCCGGAGAGGACACTTACTTCTGAAGAAAATATTATATTCCCATACACATTGACCTTAATTATTTGAAACCTTTTCGATAAAAAGGTGTGAATCCACTTTAACGCAGTTCCTCTAACAACACTAAAGTTTTTCCAGCAGTATTGGATGATTTACAGTTTCAAAAGCTCGTGCTAAGTCAAAAAACAAACAGATAACTTTATTACCGTTATCAAAGTTCCATAAAATATTATTGCACAGCGCTAGTAGTGCATCTTGCACACTTATACCTTCACGGAAACAAAATTGAGACATTTCTATAATGTGCTTGTAAATATACGAGAGGAGACGTGTATGAAATGCCTTCTCATATATTTTTGAAAACTCAGATAAAAGGGATAGGCCTCGATAGTTATCAAATTTTGATTTGTCACCTTTTTTATGTATCTTCTTCTTCTTCTTCTTCTTCAAGTGCCATCTCCGCGGCGGAGGTCGGCAATCATCATAGCTATTCGGACTTTTTTTATGTATAGGCACAACTAAAGCAGTATTTAGAATTTGAGGAAAAATCGCTTCCTGAAATGAAAGTTTTACTAGAAATGTTAATTGTTTATATATGTTATGAGATACATGTGTTAATATAGAATACAGGATCTCATCCAGTCCAGCCGAGGATTTTTTTTGAGATATCTTTATTTCTTCATCACTAACAGGATAAAGGAAAAGAGAGTGTATAGGCTAAGAAAGATTCTTAGGATTATAGTCAGGTAAAGTTTGACTAATTAAATTTTTTTTAATTTTAAAGTTTTAGACTACCTATCCGCTACCAAAATTTACCATAAGCGTGTATTTTTTGTCTCGTGTTTCTTAAAACAAAATCAAACCAAAAGCCATGTCACACTTTTTTAGTGTAAGGAATGCATAAACTTAATCTTAATCCTTTATTATAAATTAATTCAATTTATTATTAAAATTTATTTTGAATTTGTTTATTTGAAAGAAGAAAAAGTTATTTCAAGGCCTGAATATTACGTTTTTATTCGATTACTCGTTAGTATATTAAGAATATTACTTAAGAAATACGTTGTATAAAAAAGGTATAACTGATATTATTTTACAAGACAAAAGATAACAAGGAAGATATATGGGAATTTGTGGGTACCTGACAATGAGACCTTGGTATTAAAGATAATGACACGTCATGACTCTTGATAAACAAAAAATAGCATTGTTGTATCGTTAACGATACGACAATGACACCATCATCTGTATAATTTTATAGCTCATTACGTTGTTTTTGTTCCAATAAATTGAAGTTAACGCGTAAAAACATTCAACACATAATATATAATCGATCATAATCACGTTTATTATTTATTAATAATATTACACATCGGGTTTTAAGCACATACCAAACACAAAGCGTGTTGTTGACCTTCATGTCGAAAATTTAGAGTCGATTGAAATGATCTTTGTAGTTAATATTATCAGCTCTAATTTTTGTGCGGCACTGGGATAATTGATTGCCCGGAGATATGTCGTGATTGAACAATTGAAGGGGTGGCTGCAATAACCAGGTAGCTCCGTATTTTAAAATTTGTGGGAAATCGAAAAAAACCTCCCAAAAATTCAAAATTAGTTTATTTTTTATTATTTTTTTTCCTGTGGTGAAAGCATGTAAAGAAAAAGTTTTTACGTAGTTTTTGTAAATATTGTAAATATCATATTTTAATAAAATAAAAAAAAATTGGAGCTGCTTTGCCAAAAATATACAAAAAAAATAGTTTTAGGTTTATTTATATGTTATTTGGATACAAAAAGTAAAGAAACTAAATAAAATGTCCTTATTACATTAATATCAAAATACAAACTAATCAGTGGAATATGAAAACATAAAAAACAGGTAATATTCTTCTTAGGTTACTAGTGTTCATCTTCAGTTTCGGAAGTTTGGCATTCTTCTGGCTCTACAGGAACAAGTTGTTGGTAGTACCACATTTCAGCCTCGCCAACATACTGTCTGGCCAATTCCATGACATTTAATAGCTTATCCCTTTTCAAAGGCAACGGTGCATTATAAACCTTATTGTGTACTTGTGGAAAAATCGGTACACAAGATTTCTTTAAAAGAACGAAATCCTCAGTCACAAAACCATTCGCTGACTCTGAGCACGTAACAGTCTCTCTATGTGTATCACTAAATTCGATAACTTTATATTTCGATATGGTAAATTTTGCACCAAAACTATTTTTAATATTGCTTTTCTTAAAAAATGGCTCAAGAACTTCTTTATAGTTTAGAATCATATCTTGTTTAACAGTTTTCACAATAAACTTCTTACTGGTATTTGCTATCATGCGACTCCATTCCTCTGGCAGATAAACTCTTTCTTTCTTTCTTTTTTCTTTTTCCACCAGAGCAAACGACCTGTCGCAGGGCAAAAAACTATGCCCAGGTTCGGGATAACGATGTCTTATTCTCTTGAATCTTCCATGCAATAGAAGAGATTGCCAAAAGTGAACAAGAGCGGAATTCTTGTTCTGCGCAGCGCAGTTGTCACTATAAACGTAAAGGGTTGTTACCTGAGGATCAATGTAGTTATTAATAAAATCGTGTAAGCAACTTATCACTTCATTTGGAGATTTCCGACCCGTTATTTCATCGAAAACATAAAAGTAACTCTTCGAAACGCTGCCCTTATGGATACAAAATGGATAAAACCACAACTGGCGCTTGTAGAACACGTCACCAGAAGGAACATGTGGCAGGGGCATGTTTTGTTCAAAATCAAATGACATGACTTCAACTCTGGGATCTTCCTTAGCCAAAGCAGTTTTCTCTGTTAAATCTTTATAGAAAGTATCAGCTTTAGTCAGGTGCACTTTTTTTTCCACCTTCAATGTGTTTTGAGTTTCATCATCTTTGGCACATTTTATTTTATTGTCAAGGATGTCGCAAGTTTTGCAAGTATCTGTTCTAGGGTGGCCAAAGGTTAAATTAAAATTTTCCACAAATACACGCCGATAATATGTGTATGAAACTTTTGGCTTAAACTCTGGTGTGTCTAATAGATTATGCTGTTCTGGTTCATATTTTTTTAAATACAATCTGTGCATAAGCCTTAAATTCAGTTCGGATGAAAGATATCTTCTGTTTAGGTTATCATTTCTGCTATAATGGCTTTTTCTTCTTGGAAAGCTATTTATATGATCCTCAATGGACTTGATAATTTGATCTGGGATTTTATTTGGTCTAGTTTCATGGCGCCCTCGCATGTCTTTCGGACCTACTATCTGTGAAGCCATATGAGTCGCTATTCTCTCCACCCTGCTTTTCGTTATTGCGTGAATGTTCATAAATGCCGTTTTACACACTTTTTTCTCAAATATGCCTCTCTTTATTTTATATAAAAACGTTTGGCCTCTTGGAACTCCACCACCTCCTTTCGGTCGCCTTCTGTCAACGTTTCTCGTCTGTATTAAACCACCTGAAAAAAAGAACAGAAAATCAATATTTCGTAAAAATCATTATTTGCCGTCCGTACCAACAGGTATGGAAGGCTATTGGAATCGTTATTTATTTGTTTACCGAAATACCGAAATCTGCATACCCAAGAACCTATGAAACGATATATAACTAATACGTGCTTTCAGGCGCCAATAATTTTATCCTTACCTAAATAGATATCTTGTTGCTCTTTATCACCTATTTCATAAAAAGACGTGAAAATTTTATCAAGAGTTTCTTCGCTTATGCCTTCAAAACATTTGAACCGGCACTGGCATGGACCTCCTCTACTTCGTCTTTCCACTATGTTTCCTTTAACATTAATGTACTCTTCACCTTTAGATCTTCTTAATTTTCTCTGGTTTCGCTTCCACATATTCGGCTCCCTGCTCCTCTTTTTCGATTTTTTATTTTCAACCAGTCCAGACGTAGTGGCAACATTGCTTGCAGCAACTTCGTTTACAGCATTCTCCTCACTTGATTCGGAATCAGGAATGAAATCCGATGACGAATCTTGAAACGGTTCACTTTCACTTGAACTGAGTTCACTTGCCATTTCAAATATAAATAATACTAAATTTTATTCACTACGAATCGTAAGAAAAGTGTGTATCTATGTATAACAACACGTCGATCTGAACTAAACTAAAACACAACGAGCACCTGCGCTTGCCCGACTAAACGAGTAAGTAACTAGTTCACGGCGGCGCATGGGAAAATGAACAGGACCGTATTACAAACTGTTTAGAAATAGAATAATATTAAAATTATTGTATTATTACATAAAATTCAATAGAAACTAAACAAATACATGAAGGAATCAAACTTATTTTTTATATTCCATGCATATTTTTATATCTTTTCTATTATATTATTTTGTCAACAGTTAAGTGCAAGAACCAGGCAGCTCCAGGAGCTGCCCGGTTCTTGCTACAAACCGAAAGCAAGGTAGCTCCAAATATCGTTGCCAGTTATGTGCCGTTATTAAGAGATACCCGTTTGTTGCAGGGAACGATCGGCCGATTTTTGTTAAGAGTAAGTCACTGAAAATCTCATTTTCGTAAAAAAGTGGAGCTGCCTGGTTATTGCAGCCACCCCTTCAATTATCGACCAAATTAAATGGAAATTGTATAGCTTAACAAAATTACTATGACTATAGAGTGCTACCACAGCCAGCGTTAGGTTTTGTTTTCATATTAATAGTTAATGAGGTAACAAGAAACGTAGGAATGATGTGGTCTTCTAATATATTGATTATGTAAAGATTTTACGGATACTTAGTTCCTAGAGATAAATTTTCTTCAAATGTTCATAATTATTTCATAAAATCATCGATTCAATGTTTCATATATTATAACGTATTTTAATTTAAACGTTTTTCTTTTCGAATTCATTCTTTTGAGAACAGTTTTCTGCGAATTGTCCTATTATTGTATCTGAGAATATTTATCTCTTTATACATAGTTTTCCAGAAACACACATTAACGTGTATGTTAATCTATAGTATGATAACATTTAGTCTTTTTTAATTGTGTTTATATTATTTTTAATGGTATTTAAGTGCAGTTAAATTTTGGAAACATTGTATTAGTTCATTTACAATATGGTCAACGTCATGTCTGTAAAGTTAGTATATCCATTTTATAAGGCCGAATTCAGATCAAGCCTATAATTTATTGCTAATTTATTACGGAAAGAAAACATTTATTGCTGTAGCCGTTTCCGAGAAACAATGGCTATGCTAACTTTACGGCAAAGCTAGCATAGCCATAGCTATATATCTACTCTATTTTTTTTTAATTTACAGAATAACTTTGAAGATAATTTTGGATTTAACTAATTTATTTGTTTGACATTAGTAATAACAAAAAACATAAAATTTCATCAAATTAACCAACTAAGTGTTTGAAATTACCTCCGTGACCTCCATACAATTATACAGTCAATTTTCAAAGCCTCTTCGTATATTTGCAAATACCTTCGGTGTCACTAATCGCCATTCTGTCACAATTCTTTGTCGCAATTCTGCAAGATCTGTAGGCGGAGTGGCGTATATTTTGATTTTAGGTATCCCCACCAAAAAAAATCCAAAGGCGAAAGATCCAACGATCCGGCCGGCCACTCTATTGGACCCCTTCTGCCAATCCAACGCCCTGGAAAACGTTGATTCAAAAATTGTCTTACGCGTTAATTATAATGTGGGTTTAGATAGATAGATAGATAGATAGATAGTTTATTTGACTGTAAGTTACAACAAGGTTTACAGCAAGTCAAAACTAAAATTATAAATATAAATTTTAAATAATTACAAAGTATAATATAAATCACTATAAAGTCATTACAAAAAAATGAAAACAATACACTAAAAATATTTAAAACATTAAAATACATATAAAACGTACAACATGGACATCATAATATAATTAAAATAATATTAAATTTGGATATGTTGCAGCTTGGGCATTCACATATACACTCTGGTAATATTCACCTAATGTATAAGGACACATGGTCACTAGGTACTCTTTGACTTGGTTTTTAAAAGCTGTAGTTGAATGAATGTTTTTAAATTTTTGAGGAAGTTGATTATACAGTAGTAAACCAGAGACAGTAGATGACTTCCTACTTATTTCTAAATGTCGATAGGGTACTACAAACTGTCTCTTATTTCTTGTGTTGTGTGAGTGAATATCACTGTTACATAAAAAAGTTCTTTTATTTTTATGAATTAGTATCAATAATTTCAAAATGTAAATTCCATACACTGTTAATATATTTAAATCTCTAAATAGGTTTTTACAAGACCAACCATACGGAACACCTGCAATACATCTGACAATACGCTTTTGGGCCTTAAAAACGTCCTTTATACTAGAAGAGCCACCCCAGACAGTTATACCGTAACTCATTGTCGATTGTACCTCAGCAAAATAAAAAAGACGAAGGTGTTGCAGACTAAGTATTCTACCCAAATTTCTCAATTGATAACATTTAGAATTGAGTTTTATACATACATTCCAACAATGAGTCTTAAAAGATAAATGAGAGTCGAAAGTTACTCCTAAAAACTTCACATCACTACAACTCAAAATACCCTCACCATTGATGGAAATACTTAAATTTGGTTTAGTAGAATTTGAACGAGATGTAAATGATAAAAATCAAGTTTTGTGAACATTAAACAGGAGCGACTGATTACTGGACCAATCAGAGAAGGTCTTCAGTGAGTTTGTTATTTTATCTTGTAAAAAATTTATGTCTTTATCGCGATATAGCATTGTTGAGTCATCAGCATAAACTGATACAAATGCATCAGACATTACATTTGGTAGTTCATTAATATACAAAATAAATAATATCGGGCCCAATATGGAGCCTTGTGGTACCCCATTTTTATTAACAATCGGATCAGACATTGAAATCTTGAAGTTATTTTTCACTCTAACTATTTGATGCCGGTCTTTCAGATAGGAACCAAACCAACTATGGGCAACTCCCCTAACACCATATCTGTACAATCTATCGAGGAGTACATCGTGTTGCACACAATCAAAAACACGACTGAGGTCACAAAAAATGGCAGTTGGATTTTCACTGTTTTCAATAGAGATTAAGACTTCCTCATAGAAACTGTTAATGGCTGTGGAAGTAGAAAATTTATTTCGAAATCCATGTTGATGCTTTGTGATAATTTGGTTGATATCTAAAAATAATAAAAGTTGTTTTAGCATTGCATATTCAATAATCTTAGATATCACAGATGGAACAATGGTCGAAAATTTGACATTAATTCAGGATCACCTTGTTTTAATACCGGTGAAATGATAGAAGTTTTCAGCAAACTGGGAAAAACACCAGCATTAAAAGAAGCATTTATAATGTGAGCAAGTGGTGTCAAAATCTGAGACGCAATTTTCTTAATTACTATACCTGATATTTCATCAAAACCACACGATGGTTTGTTTTTAATTTTATGTTTTATTATGTCTAAGATATCTTCCTCTGTTACATAGGATATGAACAAACTACAGTATACTCCCTCTATAACGAACACGGTTATTACGAGGTTTCGCTTATAACGAGATACATTAGATGTCCCGTGAAATTTCTATTGAACTATAACCGTCTATAGCGAGGCAAATTTGGTTATAACGAGAGATATATTATAAATAAGATCCAAAAACGTGTTTTTTACGTTTTTAGTCCGGTCGTGGCTATAAATAAATACCTTTTCAAACAGCCCCTCAATAAACTTAACTGCAGCCCGCAATAAACTTCTTTACAATGAATAAATACAACTGTTTCACATCTTTAGAAAATATATGATAGAATGATACTGGACCATTTAAAGCAGTTAAAAATAACAGAGTTCTTAAAATTGCAGAAGCAATAGTTTATGTTATCCTTGAAAATACGATTTATACATTATGTAGTTGGAAAAAAATTTAAGTACAGCTTTTTTGTTCTAACGTATATCATTGATAATAAAAGTAAACAACTCTTTTATGTTTTAATATATTTCATTGACAATAAAAGTAAATTTTCAAAAACGCCATTCAAACAATTTTTATTAGCATCTTATATTGCTCCGAATGGCTTCACTATAGGAAGTTAATGGTTTAGAAAACTACAGATTCATATGTATGCACAGTATTATGATTGTCTGATATAACGAGATCGGCTTATAACGAGGTAATTAGTCTGTCATTTTAGTTCTCGTTATAGAGGGAGTCTACTGTATTTTGATTAAAATCGTTGGAATGCTGAAAATTTAAATCTGATTGAATTATTTTACTAATTATATCTATTGGTGCATCTATAAAGTTTACCCCACCCACAAGATTATTATCAGATCCTAATGTTTCTGTGATCAGTGGATCAATAACGTCTTCTAAAAAATTTAAATAGGTTGTTCCGTTGAGATTTCCTTCAAGAAATCTTCTTCTTCAAGTGCCTATCTGTTCCGGATGGATGTTGTTTATTGCAGCGCGGAACAGTTCAGTGGTAGTCGTGTTATTCAAGAAATAATGGTCTAATAACGTGATTCCCTAAAATGCCAAGTAATCATATTTTAAAATGGTGAAATTTATGGGATTTTATAATTCGATAAACACTAGATGCTGATATACCAGATGCACGATAGATGTCTGATAGACTGTCGATTATCCATTTGTAAATGACCCAATACCGACACTTCTACTGCTTCCTTTCGCACTCACCGGTCTACTTTGTGCTTTGTGTTATTAACGTCAACTGTAGCTTCAAACTTATCACCTAGATGTTTAACGTATTTGTGACTTTTGTATTTGGTATTGTATTTTGTATGTGGTTCGTATTAAAGATCCTGGCCGTAACCTTAGCACACTGATTATTTCCATAGTATAGCTTAGCTAATTCTATTCTTTCTTCACTAAAATATCCCATTTTTGTAAGCCTTTTCAATAATATCTCTGATTAATCTGTCGTTCACAAATCTCAAATCAAAGGTAACCTGGTAAATACTAAAGAAGATAATTAGGATTCATTATTTTTAAAAAATCATATAAAAAGTGATATTTTAACAAAAAGAAAAAAAATTATCTTCGACACAGTGGCGTGTTGATATCGATTTGCAGGTTGATTAAATTCTTATATTAGAGGTCACTAAGAACATTTAATTGGATAATTTGGTGAAATTTTATGTTTTTCTTTTTTATTACTAATTACCAACCAAAAAATGAGTTAAATCCAAAATTATCTTCAAAGTTATTACGTAAATTAAAAAAATAGTGTCATGCAGAGCAAATAATTACCTTTCAACTGATGTGCTACTCGAGCACTAGAGAACTTAATAAAACAATTAGAAAAGAACTAAAACGCGACATACAAAAATGGAACGAGAACGTAATAGAGCGAGTCATTGAAAACAACAGAGGCTTGAAATGTCGCCCGCACTGGGAGTTCAAAAAATCATCAAAATTAAAGACGCCAATAATAAGAAAGAGGACAAATATAAAATAACAAATATTGTCGAAGACTTCTACACATCCTTGTACAGCTCGCAAGGCCAGCCTAATGAAACAACAAAGGAGAATGTCAAAAGAAAAATAAAAAACGTGGGATCAGAAGTACTACCAAATATAAAGGGATTCGAAATAGAAAGAACTTTTAAAGAGCTAAAAAATAATAATGCTTCAGGACACGACGGTATAATTGCCGAGCTCTTGAAAACAAGCAAGACATTAACAATCCCTGTACTAACAGAGCTATTTAATAGATGTCACCATAATAGCAAGATCCCTAAAGACTGGAACGAGAGTCGAGTAATACTCTTACACAAGAAAGGGGACAAATGTGATCTACAGAATTATAGACCTATATCGTTGCTCAGTCAAGTATACAAACTATTTATAAGAATTATTAACCACCGGTTAACCTACAAAATGGACAATTACCAACCGGTTGAACGGGCTGGCTCCCGCAAAGGATATAGTACATCAGACCATCTACTGACAATGAGAACATTGATAGAGAAGGCAAATGAATACCAACTACCCGTATTTCTTGCCTTCGTCGACTATGAAAAGGTGTTTGATAGTATCGAGATGTGGGCCATAGAACAAGCTATTAATAATTGTAGAATAGATTCGAGATATAGGCAACTAATACATAATATATATGAAAATGCAACTATGATAGTACAACTAGACGAAAATACAAATCCCATCCCATTAAGAGAGGAGTGAGACAAGGAGTAATATCGCCAAAGCTTTTCAACCTAGCCCTAGACGTCTTTAAAACTACAAATTGGTCAACCTATGGCATTAACATTAATGGCAACAAGTTAAACCACCTCAGATTCGAGCACATTCAAGGAACTGCAAATTATGACTGGGGAACTAGTAGCCATCTCCCAATACGTCGGAATAAAAATGAATATGAAAAAAACAAAAATAATGACAAACACAGATGACCCAAGACGTATAACTATAAATGGCAGTGAGATAGAACAAATCCAGGAATATATCTACCTAGGCCAAATCCTGAAACTTGACAAAGAGAACCAAAGTGCGGAAATTACTAGAAGAGCAAGACTAGCATGGGCAGGATTTGGAAAACTTAGTTGGATACTTAAGAACCGCAAGATACCTCAATCCTTGAGGAGCAAAGTGTTAACTAATGCATCCTTCCTATCATGACATAGAACCGCAAAATACCTCAATACTTGAGGAGCAAAGTGTTCAACCAATGCATCCTTCCTATCATGACATATGGATGTCAAACCTGGACCCTAACCTAGGCAAACATGAATAAACTAGCCACAACAGAAAGAACAATGGAAAGAGCAATATTAGGTATACGACTGTCAAATAAAAAGAGGAACGACTGGGTAAGATCCAAAACAAAAGTCGAGGACATAGCAACAAAAATTGCCAAACTTAAATGGAGCTTCGCGGGCCACACTGCTAGACAAAAAGACCAACGTTGAAAAACTACAATACAACATTGGAGACCATACGAAAGTAAACGACCAAGAGGAAGACCAAGTTCAAATTTTCGTTGGAACTATCTGTATATCAGTACTAGGCTTGATGCTATGCGTAATGGTTAGTTGTGAAATGTGTAATAACCACATAGGGCTTTCATGACTGGTCTGAATATTCTTAAGTCGCATGATGATAATTCTAAGCTTTAAAATTGCTGCTCTAAGTTAGCTAAGACTTCTAATCTTAATCTTACATGTTTTTGAACTATAACAGACATTAATATCACTCTTGTGATCTTTGTCCTGTGACCTAGGTGATATTTTTAAGTTTTGTTTAAATATTGTGTTTCAAAGATAAAAATACTAGGTAGCTTTACTTATCACTTTATCAAATCTCGTAATAGGATATTTTTGGAAATTATCAGTTATTACACTGTAATATTTAATTGTTAATGAGTTAATTTCATTGATGACTGTAAATAATAAACTGTAAAAAATAATGTAAATAATATTGGTGTATACTCATGCCTTATATATGAGGCCGTTCTTTGCAAAACTTCGTCTTTGCTGTTTGATTTACTTTTCAGGAGCAACAAAAAACATTGTAGCTTTCATGTTACTTATATTTTCGAATTATTACATTTTTTAGTGAATACAATATACCCATTAATCCCATTAATAGTGATGATGATTGTAAATTTAAATCTCTAGATTTAAAAAAAAATACAAACTAATAATTGAATCTTTATCGCCTTTCAAGTTTGTTGCTTAGTGGTACTTCACCTGGTGGAATAGATGAAAACGAATATTTTCTTTACAAACACCTTTAGGCATTCCTATGTCACTTAAGTAATTAATCTCACCTTTAATTAAAACCGTGTGTTTCTTTTTATGAAATATAAATCGTTTCGCGTTGCTAAATTTTAAATGCTAAGCTCCAGGAGGTTTTACGAATTTTTGCCTTCACGTTTTTAGTCTTGTATGGTCCAGCCAACACCTTTTTTTTGCAATTGTAGCATGTTTGCTTATGGCATCGTAATGATTCATTTCTACGGTAACGGGTATTTTTTATTTCCTTTTCTATTAATGTATAGCGTATAGCATGCTTATTGGTTAACTGCAAACACAAGTTTTGCAAATAAACTGTAAATACAAAGAAAGAGTTTTGCAAATAACCACTGTTTTTATATGGTAAAGAGACATTTATGAAAGATTTTAACAATAGTAATACGTTCCTTTTATACGTTATTGAAAACTTGTTTAACTTAGCGAAAATAGTGAATTTTCAGTGCGTAAATAAAGTAACGCATAAATTCATTATCAGTAGTAATATCCCTAGGACATTGATAACAGACGAGATAATTTCATGACAATCGAAAGTGTTACCAATCAACGAGCTTGAGAAATTTGTCATGAAATTATGAGGCATTCATCAATGTCCGAGGGATATTCGGCGGATAATTTTTCGAAAAAAAAAAAATCATAACTCAACATAACGAAACATTTATTTATTAAAAGTACAGTTAGTGAAAGTACAATTATTAAAATTTAAGTTAACATTAGATTCGTTGCTGTTCTCTACTATAGAAGATCTATTACCACGCATAATATTTATAATCTTGTTGTGGTGTTCTTGATCGAGATTCAAGTATGGTTTTATAGAATTCTGATTGCCATGACCAGTAATTTTTAGCAATTGTCGTTCTTCTACAGCACTTTTTGCTAATTCGCTTTATAATTTTTTTTTAATTTATACTTTGAACATTCTCATTGCCGAAACGTAACATTTTGAAATTTATTTGGATGAAGTTGTCAAACTCGATCGTGTTGTTATAGGGATTGAAAATTGCACTGAATGCAATTATCAGTCTAATGTTGACATGATTGGGTGAAATTGTTCCACATGACACAAAATGACGAAATTTGAATGGTTGTTAGAACAGTCGAAAAATTATCAGCGAAATAAACAAACATATTAGAAATTCCCAAAACAGGTCGATTTTTGATTTTAATTTACTATTTTTTCAAATTATAATTCAATATGCAGGATGAATCACCTTCGTATGATGACGTCATCACCATTTTTTTAAATGGAACTCCCATTTTTTTTTTCAATTTATAGATTTTGCTTGCTGAGCATATTCCAAAAATGGATAACACGTCGCTTAAAATTGGTAAAGGGTGGCAAAAATGCAAAAATTCGCACCTGCGTCCGTAAAGTAACGCATAAATTCATTATTAGCTTAGTAAACAAAATTATTAGAAATTCCCGAAACAGGTCGATTTTTGATTTTAATTTACTATTTTTTCAAATTATAATCTAATATACAGGGTTAACCACCTTCTTTTTTCCCCCTTTTTTTCAATTTATATTATTTCCTTTGCTAAGTTGATTCCGAAAATGTTTAAAACGTTGCTTGAAATTGGCCCAAGGTGGCAAAAATGCAAAACTTCCAAGTTATCTACAAAATAATAAATTAAGGATAAACCTAATAAACACATTAAAGTAAATTACATATTGTTATACAACTACTTTCCTATTATGCTATTACTATGATACATTAACAAAAATAAACAAACGCAAATTACAGTAAATGTTCGAATTGTTCTCCGTTCATCGTGTGACAATGACTGAACTGATCATTACTTTCGTCTTTAACATTCTGTAGCATAGCGGATGTTATGTTCTTTATTTCTTGTCTAATTCGGTCTTGTAGTTGACGGATATTACCAGGTCTGTTTGTATGGACTTTAGATTTTAAATAATCCCATAAAAAGAAATCTAATGGGTTCCAATCAGGTGATCTAGGGGGCCAGTGGAATCCGAATTCTTCCTATCCACCGTTATGGAAAAGTTCTGTTTAAAAATTCGCTCACAGTTACTGCGAAATGTGGTGGTGCACCATCTTGTTGAAACTAGATTCTGCGGTCTAAGTTAGTGGGTATTTGGAAAAGCTGGATCAGATCAGGAATTAATGTATTTTGTAGGAAATCCAGATATAATGTTCGTGTTAAATTTTCATCAAAAAAATATGAACCAATAATTGTATTTCTCACAATACCAGCCCATATGTTCGTTTTTTGTTGTCTTTGCGTATGGGACACTTGCATCCAATGTAGATATTCATCAGACCAATAACGGGTGTTTTCTTGGTTAACATGACCGTTTAAATGAAACGTTGCCTCGTCCGAAAATAAAACGTTATCAAGGAAATTGTTAGGTTGGTTCATCATATACTCGCGGACTTCAGTTCTTCGGTCAAAGTCGTCTTCAGCCAAGTCATGGATAAGATGCACTTTATAAGGATGGTATTTTACCTTTTTTTGATATTGAAGATAATAATTGAAGATAATAACATGATGATAATAAGATAGTAATTCTCGCACTGTACAGTGTGGATTTTCTACTGCCGCCAAAATTATGTTTTGTTGAATATTTTCATTAATTTTGGCCTACAATGCTTTGCTGCATCTCCCACATGGGTTAATTTTTTGTATTTTCGATCTGCTTACCGTAGATTGTGTAAACAATACAGATTTGTGCTTTAATATTTCTGATAGTTTTTAACGTCAAATGAAAGCAAGTGAAATGAAGCAATGAGTAGAAGAAACCTACAGGAAGGGGACTGGCTAAACAGGAAAAATTGGAGAAAACGGTTGAGTGAAGGAATACAGTGAAAACTGTGGAAATCCTTGTATATGTATGAAAGCAAGTGGATTGCAAAAGATTTTTTGAACAATATCAAAACAGGTTGCGCGTGCATACGCATACCTAACATCCTTGCATACAATCTTCTAAACAACCAACAACCGAAGATATTGAAGCGATATGATCCCTTGGACCTATCAAACCGTTCCTGACAGTGCCTACAGTAGTGGAAGCTACGCCTTCAACAGTGCCCCGCCATTGTGACCTGTGCCGCTTTTAGTATTTGTGTTCTGATGCTTTGGTCACTGGACCTTACCAATCTCTCTGACATTGTAAAGACAAACAATGTTACTTATTGTTTTTATTCTGAAACAGATTGTAAAAAATCTTAGATGTTAATAAAAAAAATGTCCAATGTTCTGTTATACTTCATTTAAATATTTTAGTGCTCAATAATATATCCAATTATCAGTTGTCTGTTTAAAATTGACATACTTTCTTTTTCAGGCACCAATGGATGAATATGGAGGACCACCAAATGTTCCGAATGCTTTCAAACCACAGGTAAGATTTTTATATTAAATTGTCTTTTGTACGTTTTGTACCCATTCCTCATATTTTTCGTGAACTCATATCATATAAAACATTATATTATATATAACAATTATTTCATGTATCCAAAAAATATTTAAATTAAATGTCTCACAGTAAAAACGACACCTGTAGATAAGTTTACATGTATTAATCTTATATACGTATCATATTTATGTAGTGTTAGTATTTCCTAGTAACACTACATAATCGGGATACTTTAATTCGTCAGGGAATGTTACCCTGTAGTTTCTCCGTTATCTAATGCAAAACTAATGAGTATATATGAGGACTAAGCACCGAGCCCCGATGCAATCCGATTTTCACATAAATTGTATCAGTCTCTTTCACACCTGTCCTATCACTAGTTATTTCTCTCTCATACATGTCTCTCACAACCTTCACATACTCTCCAGGAACTCTATCATATGTTTTCTCAAGATCAATGTACCATATTATGACCGTTTGCTTCTGTATTATTCAATTAGTTGCCTTATAATAAAAATTGCATCTGTTGTTGATCTGCATTGCATAAAACCAAACTTGATTATCGGATTTTGCAATTTATTCACGCATCCGTCTTATTTGTTATTTTAGTGACCATTACTGTTTTCGTTGGCTGAACTGGTTTTCTGTGAAATGCGTCATTTAATAAACTGTCAAAGTACTTTTTCCATAACATTTTCGTGAACTAGCATTTTACTCTATTTATTCCATTCTATTTATTCTTATTTTATTTATTTTATAACTGCCTTTTTTAGTATTTTATTATGTTCATTTTGAATACATGTAATCTAATTTGATTCTTATATACTTATATAATTATCTTTATTTTATTTCTGTTTATTCTACAAAATATGCAATTAAACATTAATCATTAAAGCAATAAGTGATTTGGCAACATTAAAAAACCTTAACATTTATCGATAATAAATCATTAACGTGATTCGTCCAATTTTTTCAAATTGCTTCGTGATAGCACCAACTTATGCATTATATTATATCTTGGAATTTTAAACATAAATAAAGAACTTACGTTCATAGGTGTTGAGCTAATTTAATGCTCACCGTTTATATAGGAAATATAGAGTTAGCTGGCCAATTAATTAAAGCCGTAATAAAGGAAATATATATTATTGTAAAGACAAAATTCAATCTAAGCAAAGAAGAACAGCGTCGAATCTTAGCATCGTCGTGTGTAGTAACAAAGAAGTCTTCGACGACAGTGGGCAGTGATATTGATGATAATGATATTTCGACCCTTTAAACTGTACATGTTTTTTGTAGATAGAGTTTTCTGTTTTGATATGTTAGTCTTCATTACTTTTCTCTCGTATGAAGATTGTAAATAGGACTAAAGATAGTAAATAACATTAAAATGCCACAAGAAAATAGCTTCCGAACAATAATATAAGCATAGGCTATTGATTATGTTAAAAAATATATGGCTAAAAGGAACTACAACGTTAAAGGGGTTTTATTGTTTCATATGGTCAATGAACCCCCAAGTATGAAAACACTGCTGAATGCTACAATTTAAAGGGGTGCGTTTTTGCATTTGAGTGAATTCTGTGCAGTTTTCGTTCATATACATTTACAAAAAATTGCTTATCGAAATGTCACTTTTTACAGTTAAAAATAATATTTTTGTCAAAAATATATGCAAAAAAAACAAGAAAAAAAAAACAGGACCACACGCCACTTTCCTTTTTTGCCACATAACTTCTTTCCACAGAGGTATAAGTATAAGCATAAAAGAGTCACAGAAAAAATGACTGAAAAATTGTATCTCGGATACTATTAATCCTAAAGACGTCTATCAAATATCATTTTGAAGAGGATGGATAAAAGTTTCATTTATGTAAAGCAATGCGAAATGCCTATGCCTATTCCCCGTGGAAAAAAGTTATGGGACAAAAAATGAAAAACGCGTGTGTTTCTGTTATTTTGCTTCGTTTTTGCATTTATTTTTGTCAAAAAGAAAGTATTTTTAACTTTAAAAAGTGACATTACAATAAGAAATTAAATTTTGAACTAATTTTCTCTAGGTATATATGTACGAAGACTGCATAGAATTGGCCCAAATGCACCCCCTTAGATTGTAGCACTCCGCCGTTTTTTCATATTTGGGGGTCAAATGATCGTATGAAACAATAAAACCTTTAACGATGTAGTTCATTTCTAAAGTACTTAATCAATAGCCTAATACATTATAGTATTTTAATTTTTATTCTCCTTTCGTGAAAAAAGTAAAGCTGAGGTCAGAATCGGTAGAGACAAGAATAACTTGTATATTTTATCGTGGTACTAAACTTACTATATGTTTGTTTAAAAAACACGTGTTTAGTAATGCTTTCTTAATCCCTAACATAAAAACAACAACAAAGACCTGATAGAAAGATTTCAGCATTGGCGGCACGTAATGTGAAAAGGTAAATCCTATTTTTATATTATCTAGAATCAGAAAGGTATTTGTTATCTAGGGGTTTATGCTTTTATAGAGAGTGTTTATGATGTCGGATAAATATATGAAAACACCAAAAATATACATGTTTCCATATAGATAAGTCAAATATCTCTCAGCAATATAAAAAAAAACAAAATTTATTTCGTGTGTTGAGAAAAATATGGAGCGTAATATGTCTGGTAACCTGGTTAAAATTATTTTAAAGACCAAGTGTTCATAAGATAAGCAAAGAAATAGAACTAACTATATAAACAAATTAGACTATAAATGCCAGAAACAGACTGAGTTTGAGCTAATAGAGTATTGTGCGAATTAATGGAATTATTATGACTTTTTTCAACATTCACAGTTGTCAGCACTGTCCACACATTTACAACTGACCAAACATTGAAAACATAACCTTACTTTTCTCTGCCTTTTTTGTGTTGTTTTCGGTAATTAGTGAGTTTGTTTCGTTTAATTCCGTCATTGATACTACGCATAGGAAGCGTGAAAAGATGATCACGTTAAGTGAACACACTTCTATGTCACAAAGAGAAATCGCAAGAACTTTTGGAGTGAGTCAGGGGTATTGAGCAAGATTTTTAAACGAGAAATGGGATCAATGGATGTGAAATGTTAGGAAAATGCTGAAGAAATAGATAAACAACACCAGCAGATTAAAGATTTTTACTTCGAAAGAGCAAATTGAACATTCATGACTCAACTGCTCGGAAAAGATTTCTGGAGAATGGTAGAAGGGCAATGCGTCCACAGAAAAAACAGCTTCTAACTAAACGAATGAAGAAACAAAGGCTATTGTGGACCAAAAATACTCTAATTGGACTGTAAACGGCTAGAAAAAAGTCCTATTTACAGATGAAACTCACTTTATAGTTCACGGACAGCTGTCGAAATTCGTAATGAAAACCTTACACCACCTCACATTGATCAAACCGTAAAAGATCCAGCCAAAAAGATGTTTTGGGGATGTTTTTCATACATAGGGGTTGGATCTTTTATACCAATCGAAGGCATGATGAACAGCCAAAAATACAAATCCATGTTGGCACATAACTCCAAAAATGTCAGCCCCAAGGAGGAGCGATTCTTCAACAGGACTCTGCCCCCTGTCACAAGTCAAAGCAAATGATGGAATTTTTCCCAAATAAAAAGAGTAATGTTTTAAATTGACCCGTAATTCTCCAGACCTCAACCCCCATTGAAAATTTAGGGCCATTTGCAAAGGTAGACTGCGCAAAATCGAGTGTATTACAAAAATTCAAATAATAAAAGCCGCCATTCAGGTTTGGTTTCTCAGATGCGAAGATGCTCCACTACACACTTCACTACCATAGTGTATTTTTCGGACTGTTTTGCTTTTTACAACAAACAACACATTCAAAACTAACTTGAAGAGGATCGAAAGATCCTAAATTGGTACACACACATGCTCATCCTATTCGAAATAAAAATCCCTTACCTTTCCCTCAAAATGAACATTGTGTCAGTCAGGTTTGGATTCGAGATGAGAGGATGTCTGTAGACAAAGCTCGTAGAATCGTTAATGCCAAAACGGGTAAAAGCAGTAATTGCAGCCTAAGTGGGACATGTTTCCTACTAAATGATGTAAGTTTACTTTTATATGTCGAAATCCCAAGATTTAATTGTCAAAACCAAATTCAGATTTTTGCTTTAATCTGTACCTTCTAAGAATTGCAAAGCAAAGCAGACGTTGATAAAGATGTAATTAGAGAAATGGGGAATCTAAAATTGCATTCCACAACATATCTCCTCAACTAAGCAAAATCCTTGGCGAATTGGTTTCTAGTACTGATAAAGAGTATACCGAAATAAAGGGAAAGACAGTTAAGATTTGATTTCACGTTTGACACCACAGATATGTTGTGGAATTCAATTAATCAAATCTTAACTGTCTTTCCTTTTACTTTAATAGTTTTGTTAAAATATAATTTTTTTCCAAATAAACTGTTTTTTCATTAAAACATTCTATGATTCCATTAATTCTAATTACACAGTACTGCAAAAACAGTACTGTGCGAATTACGTGTATAGACAAAAAAATGATTTTTTCACTTTATATGATTATTAAAAAAAAAAAGCAATGTCAGATGTACGTCTTTAAGGATTTGACATCATATATGCCTCACATGCATTTTAGAAACCTTCAAAAACCTGTATAAGATTTTTTCACTTGTTTTTTTTTTCTTTAGTGACCTATAACGACTTCCGCGTTGTATATCTTATATCCTTCTTTACCTTCACTATTTTGGTTTAATTATTTCTTTTTATCTGTTCTTTATATTGCGCTTTCAGGAATATCCAAGTGATCCTTGATCCACTATTTTTGAAGTAATTTAGTTATTTTAAAGTGATCATTAATTAAAGATTCACTTTCTGAAATAAAAAGTGTATATCTGGCGTCTGTGTTTTTGTATTTGCTTTCTTGGGCGCTATTATGTACATTTTAATGGCCTACCCGTTTGTTTTATAAAACAACCACTACAAGTTAATTTGAGAACCTCGCTTTGTGTAGAGTTCTTTCTTTATAATGACAACGACGCCCTTGTTTTTAAACGACTCTTTGACATCGAGGATATCTTCCTAAAGTACAGACCGTTTATTTAATCTGTACTGATTCTAAATGAGGGGACTAGTTGTTTTTATTTTAGAACCTTAGGAATTGTATACACTTACGTGTTTCGTAAATTGGTGAAAGTCGACTAAGTTTTTTCATAAAATTAAGGATCTGATTAAAAAACAAACATTTCTCGGATGCTAAACGTCTTCACGTAACGTAAGCAAAATAAAATTAAAATTACTGGATCAATTGAAATGGAATTTTTTTAGCTACTTTTGGAATGGGTTTTACCAAAATTTGTGAAATTAAATAAATTTTTCCAAAGCGATAAAGTAGTTATCACAAAGGGTATCCCCGTGAAAATAGGTAAAATGCCCCCACTCCCAGAATTCAATTTTTTTCATTTTTTTACATTTTGTGTGATTAAAAAATAAGGCTCAGCGCAATTTTAGCCCCCCGCCCTCCTACCACCACCCCTGCCCAAAAGAAACTTGTATTTTTTATAGACTCGTAGATTGAGTATACATAACCTAAAAATGGTTAAAATTAGGCTAGCTTAAAAAAGGATTAAAATCGCATGACCGGCGAGGCCAATGAATCGTAGCTTCTACATTAGTTGCCAAAATTCTGGAAACTTTACACAAATTTTAGTATTGTTATCAGCGTTCCTCTTTTTCGCAAAACTATGTTATTTATAAGTTTATAATTTTATTGCATCGTTTTATGCTTCTATTTTAAAAGGAGAAACCCTCTAAAAATTTAAAAATAAATAAAACAATATCCGCTAGCAATTAGTAGATATATTTTAAAAAATGGTGCAATGGTTATTATCAAGAAAATTAGTATTTGGTTGGATAACCTTTGTTTTTTAGGACAGACTCGATTCTGTGAGCATGGAGTTTACTACACGAGCCAAAACTTCTGGCTTCTATCAGTTTTCTCTTGTTAGTTGGGTTTCGGCTTGATACTAACACTTTCAGCATTGACCATAAATTTTCTATTACATTTAGATCGGGACTATTTTCAGGCCAAGGCAGGACAGTAACGTCATGGTTTCTCAACCATTCCATGGAAGTCATATGTCAAGGCGCTCCATCCTACTGGAAGATGCATTGTTAGGCATCCCCTGCAAACAACTCTCTGATAGTCGGCAGCAGTTTGGCTTGCAGTGTCTCTTCTTGATATTTTTAATTAGGGCATTAATATTGCATTTTGCATTGTATTTTCAAAGACACCAATAAACGTACAGGTGTGTGCCAAGAGTCAAATAATAGAACAGGTAAATTCCATAAAATATTTGGGAACAAATATCAATAGTCAGTGTAATCCAAAAAAAGAAATCCTATCAAAAATCGAACAAGCAAGGAAAACATTCATGAGCATTAAAACATTTTTTACAAGATCAGACCTTAGTCTACAGCTTAGAATCCGAATGATCAGATGTTACGTTTTTTCTGTCTTACTGTATGGCTGTGAAAGTTGGACAATGGACTCTGAAATAGAAAAAAGAATAGATGCCTTTGAGATGTATATATATAGACGAATGTTGAGGATTCCATGGGTACAAAGAGTTACTAATGTTGAGGTACTTCGTCGCATGTGTAAACAAAAAGAATTACTAAGAATAATCAAAGAGAGGAAAATGCAATACTTGGGTCATGTGCTGAGAGGCGAAAGATATGAATTACTTCAAGTTATACTTGAAGGAAAAGTACAGGGCAAAAGATCAGTAGGAAGACGCCAGAACTCGTTTCTGAAAGACCTAAGCAGATGGTTCGACCGCTCATCCGCAGAGATCTTTCGCTCAGCAGTTTCCAAAACTACAATTGCCATGTGGATCGCCAACCTTCGAAAGGAGACGGCGCAATGAGAAGATTAATATTGCCCTCTATTACTGGTAAACGTCCAACTCCATTAGTGGTCATACAAGCCCATATCATGACCCTCACAGGATACTTCATAGTACACTGGGGTACCGTAGTACACTGGGGCAAAAGGTCTTACTCCGGTCGGCGGCGAACAAACTTCACTCCGTCACTCCCAAAGATCGAGATTCTGGTTTCGTCACTCCAAATTACCTTACTCCACTGTTCTTCTGTCCACCCTCTGTGTACCAAAGTACAATCAATGAGTTTTTGCCTCTGTTTTTTATTCTGCTAGTGCAGTCCGATATTTGTAAGCCAGTTGATTTGACAAAAGTATTAATTTCTTCTGCGGATCTGCGACGAACTTTCGATTTTCTGTCTGTTCTTTTTGCTGATTTTGTCGTTCCAGTGTTATGATAACGTTTACAAACTTTCATTACACCTAATTTTGTAGCGCCCCACTCAATTTATTTGCTATTTCTTGATATGTGTAACCTTCTTCTCGACGGATAATTGCTTGGGCTCTCTTTCCAGGCGACCAGTCAACACGTTTTGGATTTCTTGGTGCCATTTTTGTTGAATCGACACTGATGTCTTCCTCTCCGACAATTAAACAATATCACCTTAGTAACAACTACCTGAAGTCACTAGTAAACACTGGAAGACGCACGAAACTGTACTAAACGCTTCCAATTGGGTCGTTGACTGTTGACTGATAGAATCTGTTTCCATATTTTATTAAATAATTATGGTAATATATATATAGAGTGAGAAATACATAAAATATTAAGCGGAAATATAAAACAATAAAATAAAAATGGAATTGTACTGATACACTATATAAATCACGATCATGAGACGAGTGTTTTTGGTAAAACGATAATTTTTGTAAAATTTAAAGAAATTTTGGCCACTTGTGTATACCTCTGCCAATCCATCGATTCGGAAAATGGTTATTCAACCAATTACGACACCTATCAAAGTGAGGTGGAGCTCCATCGTGCATAAAAATAAAGATCTTCGACCGTTTAACGTTAAATCTTCTAATATTTTGAATAAATGATTGCTTAAAAATCAAGGTACGTATCACCATTTAAATTTCCAGGTCAAATATGTTACCTATTAATTTGTTACCTCACGTTGCTGCCCAAAACATTAATGCCCAAATGAGTGTTGGTAATGTGATACCGTTTTGACTTGTGGATTCCCATCACACCAGCAGTGTGCATTATGGGAGTTAAACATACCTTGCCGTGTAAAGGTAGCCTCAGCCGTAAAAAGAATGCATTTTTGAGGGCTGTCCTTTCTTACAACGTTTCACTAAAATCCAACCTAACCGGTAGATCGTCTGGTAAGAGCTCTTAGACTTGTCTGTAATGATAACGATGTAGCTGCTGCTCTTTAAGTATTGCCAAGTACTTGAAGAATACGTACTTGTAAAATATGTAAAATATGTAAAATACGTACTTGAAGAATACGTACTTGTTTGTCTTGCCATATTCCTTACGCTAACTGTTGCATAAAATATGCAAAATATCCTCTGTGCATATTTGCCTAGTATCTCTATTATCTATCAAAAAGGGAATTTTAATTTAAACACTCTTCACCATCATCATCTTTCTAGCAAATATTTTACCTTAACTTAATCAAATCACAAAATATCTTTATCATAATTTTTTTCTCATTTATCAATCCTGGTGTATAAATCAAACAAATTAAATTTTTATTAAATGACAGCTAGAAGAAGGAAATACAGTTTTTATGTTGTGGTTCTAATTGTATTAAAAACTCATCAAATAATACCTACAGAATGTCAGGAATACATTAGCAAAACAAATTGGAGCGTAACAAAGTTAGTTCCTTGTGTCGAAAACGATTGATTCGTACAATTTCCCGTAAAAAAAGATACTCGAATGGTATATAAATAAAGCACTTTATTATTATGTTATTTCATGTTGATTCCATTAGTCGGAAATGTCAAAATCGGTTACGTACGCGTGTATACATATATAGGTATATCTCGAGAACCGGCAACCAGACCAAGCCCAACGGTGTTCAGCCGCTTTCTTTTCATAAATAATGTACGATTATCAAGAAAAAATATCGTCTGTCACACGAGTTGATTTAATAATCAGAAGGGTATTATTTGCGAAAAAATAATAAATAAGCTGTGAGTGTAATCATCCGAAACAAGCCCACACATCTGAAGTATTATTATATTGGCGTTATAATCAGCAAATGACGTATACGCCATCATTATTCGATCAAAATTTAAATAATTTAATAAGATTTTGTAGTTTTGGGAGTTCTGGCACATATGAAGCGTTAATTATACAAGGTGTTTAAGCGGAAATAAGCGGTGTATAAGGTGGGAAGCGGAAATACTTAAATGGTCAATAGATATCAGATATACCAAATTTATTGGCTCTAAAGGTTTATATAACCAAGTTACAGGGTGTTTTATAGGCTTATTGCTGTCTGAATCCATAAGTTACGATCACCCTGTACATTTTTGTTAGTTGGTACAAATATGTCTCATTCAGAACGCAGAATACAGAAGATACTAGTCACAACAAAATTCCAGGTCCGGATTAACAAAAAATATAAGGTAATTGTGACCTTGAAACAATACCCTGTGTACTAAATTTGTCAACTTTCGTTTGCATATTTGAAAAGAGCACAAAACCTAAGTTTAAAGGTGCATTTCAATTTAATTAAGAATAGATAAGTAATAATTAAGAATTGTGATTTTTTTTATTTAAATTAATGTGTCTCGGTTGCAAAGACCATTGACACAAACAATATTGTGTACAATAATTACAAAAAGCACATGTTACTAATTGCTACAGTTAATCTATAAGCTTAGAACCTATGACTAAATAATACAACAGTTTTATCACTACGTTATAAGTTAAAACGTATACGGGGAAGTATTGAAAATGCTGTGCGAAACAAACAGTTAATTTCTAGACTCACTCGTCAGACTCTTTAACAATATTTATAACAGCGGGGAGTTTCCTGAAGACTGGCTAGAGTCAACTTTTGTTGCCATACCGAAAAAACCAAAAGCAAAGTCTTGTGATCAACATCGGATGATAAGTCTAATTAACCACATTTCGAAGGCATACACCAAGGTTATTTACAACAGAATATGCAAAAAATGAGAGGATAACATTGGAGATTCGCAGTTTGGGTTTCGGAATTCTCTTGGGACAAGAGAAGCACTTTTTAGTCTACAGGTACTCATCCAGCGCTGCAGAGATATGAACAAAGACGTGTACATATGCTTTATAGACTACGCAAAAGCATTCGATAACGTAAAGCACGGAAAGATAATTGAAGTTCTCCATAAGATCGGAGTCGACTACAGAGACATTCGAACAATAGCGAGTCTCTATTGGGGCCAAACAGCTAAATTGAAAGTAGGATCTACATTGATCAATAAAATTGAGATCAAGAAAGGGGTACGACAGGATTGTATCTTGTCTCCTATTGTCTTTAATATATACTCAGAAGAAGTATTTAAGACAGCGCTGGAGGAAAGCACAGAAGGCATAAAGATAAATGGAGAAATAATTAATAACATAAGGTATGCTGATGACACTGTGATTCTAGCAAGTAGCATGGAGGAACTGAGTTGCCTAATGAGTAAGATACAAAAAACAAGTGCACAATTCGGACTCAGACTAAATATCACAAAAACCAAATGGATGTTAGTGAGCAAAACCCAACAACCACCACAGCAACTGATATTAGACAATGAAAGAATTGAACACGTGGATTCGTACATCTACTTGGGAACACCAGTTAAGTCAAATTGGGATCAAGCGAAGGAAATACGTATAAGAGTAGAAAAGGCAAGAGCATCGTTCACTAGCATGAAGCAAATTTTCACCTCTAAAAGCCTCACCCTACCTCTCAAAATTCGACTTCTGAAATGTTATGTATTCCCGGTTTTGTTATATGGAATGGAGGCGTGGACAATGACCGCAACATTGATGAAAAAAGTAGAGGCCTTCGAAATGTGGGCTTACCAACGTATATTACGTATATCCTGGACTGAGCACGTGACCAACGAAGAGGTACTACGCCGGATAGGTAAAGAGAGAGAGGTAGGAATAAGTATAAAGAAAAGAAAGTTGGAATACTTGGGTCACGTTATGAGACATAATAAATATAGAGTACTACAACTGATCATTCAAGGGAAAATAGACAGCAGAAGGGGTCCAGGGAGGAGAAGACACTCGTGGCTCCAAAACTTGCGGCAATGGTTCGGATTGTCATCTGCTGAACTATTCAGATCTGCCGTAAACAAAGTCAGAATAGCCATGTTGATTGCCAACGTTCGGAACGGACAAGGCACATGAAGAAGAAGAAATAAGTTAAAAGTAAAGTACATGGAAAACAAGGGGTCATATTCTGTTGAACAACTGAATGTCTTTCAAGAAACCAATTAGGTTAAAGACTTGATTGGGTGAGTTTAGAATGTCTTTGATATTTGACTTAAGTTTATGTTGCATTCTGTGTTTTGCGTACCGGGGACACTCGATCAGGATGTGTTTCACATTTAATACACTTAAGCAGATTTGGCAATTGGCCTTCGGCTCGGACTTCATTAAGTATTCATGTGTGAGTCGGGTATGTCCTATTCTTAATCTTCGGGTGACAGCTTTTTCTTTTGTAGAGATTGTTGGAAGTTCAGATTTTTCAACAGTCTGCCGGATCTCATGTAATGCACACTTGATTGTGTTCCAGTGGGTTTGCCAGGTATGATACTGTTGTTGCTTGAATATTTGCTTTAGGTCATTACGGATTTGAATATGTTGGGCTTTTGAGGGTTGACTATTTCCACAAGAAGTTTGCTTGGTCTGCTTTTTCATTACCGGGGATGCCGGTATGGAATGGTAGCCAGATGATCCTGATATTTACACCTTGAAAAGCGAGTGCACTGTAAATCCTATGGATTTCTTGAACTAAGGGATGCTGAGAGTATAGACTTTTTATCGAGTGTAGTGACGACAGGGAGTCGGTGCATATTGCTTGGTTTTTATCATCTATTATTAGTTTTTTAAAAGCTTCTAGTATCGCATAAAGTTCTCCACTGTATACGCTGCATAAATTGGGTAAAAAAAATGATTTTATTATTTCATCATAATTGTTAACGGTATATCCAACGCCTGCTTCGGTTTTGAAGGCATCTGTATACATAAATTTTTGTAATTGGTTCTTGCTTATGATTTCTTCGAAGTGTTGCCTTATAAGAAGGTTTGAGGTTTCATGTTTACTGTATTCTAATAGAGAATTGATTGAATGTGAAATTGTATTGACGAAGTTTTCCAAGGATGGCTTGGCGTGAGATAGTATCGAAAGCTCCTTCTATATCAAAGACAGTAACGATCAGATCTTGGTTATTTGAAATATCGGAAGGTATTTGTGTTTGTAATAGCACTAAATTGTCAAGACTTGAACGGTGACGTCTGAAACCGGATTGCGCTGCGTCAATTATTGCATATTTTTCGAGAAGCCATGTTAATCTTGAATTAATCATTTTCTCAAACAGTTTACATAATAAACAGGTTAGAGAGATAAGTATGTATGATTTTGTTAGGTTTGAGGGTAGATCATATTCTTTTATTGATATGATAATTGATTCACGCCACAGTCTGGGTAATTGCTGAGTATGTCAAATCTTGTTATAAAGATTTAGCAGTGTTGTGAGGCTAGAATAAGACACATTTTTGATGAATATAATTGGGATATTGTGTGATCCAGCGGCGAAGTTCATACAAGAGGATAATGCAAGTGCTAATTCTTCTTGTGTAAAACTCTGAAATTAAAAAGCAGATATTATTAACATTTCTATGCCTAACTCTAAACTGGCAAATTTGGACTTTTGCTTGAATGCTCTTTATATGCAAACGGATTTTGAAAATTTCAATAAAAAGGGTATTGTTTCAAGGTCACACTTACTTTATATTTTTTTTTTTAATTGAGAATGTGTGTACCAAATACCAAAAATAACATATATACAGGGTGGTTCATAAGTTATGGATTCAGAAAGAAATGAGCAGAATTGATTATAAAAAGCGTTAGAGTCTCAGTGATCCCTATTCACCATTTAAGTATTTTTGTTTCCCAATGAAACAAGCTCTATAGCAAACAGAGTATTTAAAAAATAAAGATTCTTTTCAATGACTTGTTACGAACAAGGTAGAAATTTAACTTCAAGGCAGTAACAATCATTTATGAATAAAGCATTGGTGGTTAAGTGAACAGAACTCTTCTTCGACCCGGTAGAAGATAGATTCTTGCACTTCCAAAGAACTGTCAAAGTGGGTGAAAAATTTAAATGTAAATAAATAGTCAGATGGCGAATGGATATAGATTCCGAAGCTAATAATATCAAAAAAATAAATAAAATCGATGCACAATCACATAAATCTTTAATGTCGCGCCTAATTACATAAAAAGGTGTATAGCTATTCATCAAAACGCGGACAAATGTTTAGACACAGGTTAAACAAAGCAGCAGAAAGTAAAATATATATGTATATCCTCACAGCAAGAGCCAAACAAACGCCGTTATTTTTATCTTTTTATTTATATCTGTTTAAATTAATTACAACAAATTTTCGACATCGATGATGCCACCGTATTCAGTGTGCACAACTAATTTTAAAAATCAAGATAAATTACAGCTATCTATATTTATTTTATTAATGTTCGATATTATTGTTACATACACGATTGTAATATTAAATGATTACACCATATCGACAGATTGGGTCAACATCTAACGGGTATACGTTGAATACCAAATTTAATCTCAAATACGCGCTGAATTTCTCGCCATAATAACTTTGTTCGACAAATGTAACGCCTAGCTAACTGTGGAAGAGAAATGTTACACCAAACTAACTTTGTGGGCCAAAAGTCAACATCAAACTAATCTTTCATCAGATTTATGTGCATCATTAGACACTCTAATGGAGTCTTAGCCCCCGATGATTTTTCTGTCCATATTAACTCCATTTTTGTGAAATCTATTGTTATGATTCATTTTATCAGCCAAAGATAAAATTAAAAATTACTAAATAGACCATTTAAATAAATTTTCAAGATACCCTGGAAAGTTGTTAAGCTATGTAAAATTAAAAATAATATTGGTTTGCTCTTAATATATTTCAAAGTACAAAATATAATAATTCAAATAATTCAACTAATAAACTATAAAAGATTTTTCGAAGAAATGAAAGTCGATTATCCTGGATGACCTGTAGTAAACAAAATTTAAGATATGCATAAATTATTTTCTTTGTAAAATATATTCGAGTGACGTGAGTGAGCTTAAGTGAAGTTATGAACAATGCGAGCGGGTTTTCCAAATGGACTTGTACAGTGAATAAGACAATAGAATAGAATATTAAGAAATTATATTTCTCCGTTAGTTCTTAAGATTTTGTAGAAACCGATTAGCATGTTAATAGTTTTTAGGAAATTTATAATTGCAGGTAAAATTGTTGTTTGTTATCTAAACGGTAGATGGGGATAAGTGTGACGAACTCTGATTGGAGGAGAAAAAAGTGGGATAGGTATGTAGGAATGAGAGTTTAGCTTTCATCATCAGAGAGATAGTTTTTTTTTATTCGTCAGTTTTTCTTTATTAAGAAAGTTTTTTTTAATTGCGTTAGAAAAGATAGAAATATTTTGATCAGGAGATTTAGAACAACAATTTTGATTTGAAATTTTAATTTATATTGTATATAACATTAATTTTTGAAGGTTCACGTACGTAGAACAAAATTTTGATAATCATTATATGAGATATTTTTTGTTGAAGATATTTGAGTGTGAATTTTATTTCAATATATAATGTTGTATCATATATGTTTTTTATTATTCCGGTATTTTTTAGACCTTACCTATCATATGTAAAGCATAGATATTCATAGATGGTCTTCTCCAATTTTTCCTATTATTTCAGTTTCTAGTTTTTCCTTAATAATTTTCCCGTAAAGTCTACCTACCGACGATATTATACTAATTCCTCTATAGTTTTTACATTTTTTCCTGTTTCCTTTTTTATGTATGGATGTGATGTATGCTTGTGTCCATTCCGCAGGTATTTCTTCTCCATTTAGTCCTCTTTCGAACATTCTATGTAGCATGCGGAATAACTTTTCCGTTCCGTTTTTAATTAGTTCGTTTTGTATAAATCTTTTATTGATTCTTCCTGCAATAGATGTAATTTGAGCCTCTTTTCGTTTATTGTCGTTCCCGTTGTAACAATCGATGTATGTTTTTGTTTTGTCCAGATATAGGGGAATTCCATCCATGCCACCACAAGTTTGTGATCTGTTCCACACTCTGCCCCTCTTTTCACTCTGGTGTCTTTCACTTTGATGGAGCTTTTGTGGTTCATGATAATGTAGTCAATAATGGATCTTTGATTTCTTGTCTCTTGAGTCCATGTGTACTTATGTATATTTTTGTGTTTGTAGAATCCGTTCATAATTTTCAAATCATTTACTTCACATAGTTCTACCAATCTTTCTCCGTTGTCGTTAATTGTGTCTTCTCCAAATGGACCAACTGTTCTGTCATTATCTTTTCTTCCGACTCTTCCATTTAGATCCCCCACTATTATTATTTCTTGTTTAGGTTTTCTCTTATCCATTTGTTCCTGAAGTTGTTCGATAAATCGTTCTTTCTCATTGGCTGGACTGTCTTCCGTTGGACCGTATGTTGCTAGTATTATAATTTCTCTGCCATACATCTTGATTTTCAGTTTGGCAATTCTCTCGTTTATGGGTTCCCAATCGTCTATAGATTTTTCCCATTTCTTCTTTAGTAGAATTCCAACTCCAGCTTTTGCGCGGTCTTTCTTTTCTACTCCGCTCCAACAATGGATTAGTTCCCCTATTCTTTCCGTGCCGTTTCCTTTCTTTTTTGTTTCCGTTGTGACGAGGATATCGAGATTCATCTTTTCGAATTCTGATGTTACTTCACTGGCTTTTGTTGTCCAGCCCTGCACATTCCATGTGCCGATTCTTAGTTTTCTCTGTCTTTGTCTTCGGTTGAGTTTCGAAGCCGTTTGTTGAACTCAAAGCAGAAGTGCCCCCCCCCCCCGTATCCGATGGGGCTCCCTCCTTCGGAGGTGTGGATTGCCACCCGGGGATTAATTTTAAAATTTTTCATTTCTGCCAATTGTTCGTTAGCCCTTGGATTTTTTTAAGTGTGCTAGGTTGCTAACGCCTAACGCCACAACCCCCTTTTGGAGGACCTATTGTTCAGCCGCCCACTCTGGTTCAGACGCTGTTTGCAGCCGCCCACTCTGGGTCAGACGCTACTGTTGTCAGTTTTGGTCCGCGTCGGGTATTTCATTTCCCCGATACCACCCATATCTGGGAGGCATTCCCCTATCCGCCACTTGGGGACGCGTCCGGTAGAGGATTGGCAACCTCCTCCTCGGAGGAGGAGGTACTCATAAATTACTAATTAATTAGGTACAGAACAAATTATTTTTGAAGAAGATTTGTTCTTTATTTGACTTTATTAATACAGTTACAGTTCAATATGTTTTGATTGTGGAGACTAATTAAGGTGACACTATCTTTGGTCCCGCGTTATACTAAAACTGTTTTAATAATTACTTGCTAATTCTCAACCTTGTTGAATAATTTTATCCCCTCAAATCCACTATAATAGTAACAGTTACCGCACAGTTTACTATATAAGTATGACGAATAAAGGTCTGTAACGACCATACAACATTTTTGGGTTTCTTTACAATTGTTCATAATAGATATGTCAGGGGCAATATTAAAGCAATAAATTTTGACAATATTCTGAAATGCCCGAAAAAGCAATAACTAACTTTCCCTGCGCTAACTATTGGAGGGTGCCACCCTAAATTTTTATATAACGATGTTATTTACACAATCCAAATGGAATATAAATGGATACTGAAGTCGGACGTTGTGGGTTACAGATCAGATCATTTGGTAAAAAAAAACAAGCATGTCACAATACGGAAATAAGGTACACTAGGATGGGAAATTAGAATTCTTGAAATATACTCCAGTCGTCAGAAACGAAAATGCCACTGAACCTATAAAAATCATACGAACACGCTAAATTTTGCCGAGAATATTAATTTTGGGGCCCCAAAAAAGATGCAAAAAAGTTTACCACTTTTATACCCGGGCTTCCGCCTAAAACCTCCCTCGCAGGGGGAAAATCACAAAAAAATTGATTTACCAAGAATCTGTACACCCTAGAAAAAAAATGTTTCTAATAAAAAATGTAAGGTAACTGTACCTTTTACCGACCACTTAAGGTTTTCCTTATAAGCAGATTCAATAATAAGAATACATTTTTATTTTTCTTTGCATAATTTTTAAAGATAAGTTTTAATCTAGTCGATTCAGCTAGTAATATATAAAAAATAATATCATAGTTTAATTCTTTTTTTTTTAAATGTTTTAATAATTATGTACAATTTCATTAAAATGCTCCCTTTACCGACCATTGAAAAATACTCACTTATCACCGACCGATTTTTTTGCTATTACCGACCACAAGCACCTAACTACCGGACATTTCAGTCCTATCAGCGACATTCTTGGGGGACTACTTATTTAAGTAATTAACCTCATCCTCTGAACATGTTTACGTACTCTACTTGAACGTCTTAACACTAGTTCAGCTTCAGTGTGAGCCTCAGGTACTGTTGGCTCTATTGTATCATTTAGAAGTCCTTGTACATTTGTAGGTGGTGAAACGGAATTGGGTTCAGGCACCGATATCTCTCCTGGAACTATACTATGTGTAACTTAGAACTTAACTTTGAACTATACTAAAAAATTGCAGTTAATTGACAACTTTTGTAGTGAATGAAGGTATTCTTGTATTGTTTTTCCTTCGGCTTGTCTTTTTGATTGGAATCTGAAGATTTCTGCAATTTCGAGAGGTGCAGGGTTGTAAAAATTATCCATTAAATTGACAATATCGTCGTATGACTTGTCTTCAGGTACGTCTGAGGCTAATTTGACGCATAGGGTGTCGTAGGCCTCAGAACCCATGTAGTATAGTAGATAAGGTAATCTCATTTCGTCTGGAATTTTAAAAACCTTGTAAGCCCCTTCCAGCCTCTTTACCCACCTGGACCATTTGGTGGCAGACTGGTTGAAAGATTCAACGGAAAATTGAAATGTAAATACTTGTGTAGACATAATTGGGGCTGTAGTACCTGTAACTGTACTTGAAGTTCCGAGGAAGCCCGAGGGGTAAAAGTGGTAAACTTTTTGCATCCTTTTTGGGGTCCCAAAATTAATATTCTCTGCAAAATGTATGATTTTTAGAGTTCAACTCTGTGACGACTGGACTATTAGAAAGAGAGAGTATAAAACTAGTCTTACTAAGAAAAAATTTATGATGACAAAAATTCCGATAAAGAATCACTAATATCGACAAACCAACAATTCATACGTACGACGAAATCATGAAAGATCTTGACGAAGCTATTGGAGAAGTGGATAGCAAAAAGATTAGAAATGAATGGTGGAATAAAGAAATAAATGATCTTGTGGGGAAGAAGAAAGATGTGTATAATAAATGGCTATCAATAAAGCACCTTTACGACCGGCGACAGTAAAACAGTTTAAACAAAAAAGTAAAAAAACTTAAATAAAGCCAAAAATGAAATGCAGAATGAAGCCCTTCATAACCAAGTAAATTTTATGGGTACCGCAAAAATAAAGAAGCCTAGAAACAATTAAAGGTAGAACAACAGATAGAAAAGAACGCCGTAGGTAACTCTAACATCCCCGTAATTATGGGTCGAATATTATGAACAAATTCTGACAGAAGATCGAGCAAAATTCCAAGATAATGACTAATTTTCTACCGCGAAAAAACTGAAATAACAACAAAAGAATTTAAAAAATACGCCAACGTTATGAAAAAGTTTATATGACGGAGCTGTGTAAAAAGAAACTACAGGTCTCATTGGGTGATCAGGTTTTTATAGTTTATTGTTAAAAGTAATCTAATTATTTATGAACTTTGCCTGCAGGTGGATGTTTTCCAAGTTGTCTCCTTCTAAAACGTGTTTAAAATAGCTTAATTGTAATTTTTTTATAATTAAAATAGTAAATAATTTTTAATTCCTTTAGCCCTGTTGCTAATACGCCCATGGCCGTATCCGCAAATCGATATGCGGGTGGGCCCGCTCGCCCTTAGCAAATTTTATTGGAACATACCGACTATCACGAACATATCGACTATTCAGGCGGGTTTTTTTTGATAACTTGTAAACACAGTCGTAAAAGCTCTTTATAGTATATTTCTGAAGGAATCTAATTCAAAAGGTTCTATCGCTTCTCACGGTTTCCAACGACAAGAGTCCCGATACGTACCTAGAACTGTTCTATATTCGGGTATCTACCTAGAAATGGAAACAGCCTGGCGTTCTTTTAGGCAAGTTGTTATTTTTCAGTGGGGGATATCCCACTTTTTTTTGGAAGCTTGTTAAATTTTGAGAGGAAGAAAAGGACTCTGGGCAGGGTAGTCTTCGAGTAAAGACGCTTGCTTATCTTAGAGTTCTTTGTGAATTTGTTCTTTAAGTGTGTATACACTTAAATATTTGAAATATATAAAAATCTAATACCATATTAGATTAACCATTGTTATAAAGTACCTTCAGTTTGATTAACTTCAATGCTTGATACTAGTAAAGTATAGTAGAATCAGTGAAATAGTACAGCAGTTATCGAGATTTATTGTAAATTATCGTAATCATATTACCCTTAATTATCTGGGCGAATAATATTGTAATCATATTACCCAATCCTGGACGAACCTGCGTCAACCATTTCTTCGCTTGTAGTTAAGGTTAACTACCGATTTGTCAATTAAAAGAACATTTAATTCTTTCATACGATCTTTCAATCAATTATTAAGAACTTCTTACAAATAACAATTACGAACATTAAATATTCAGTCAGAACAGTTAATTAAAATAAAAACAGTGCGAGACAGACATTTAATTTACAACCAAGTGAGGGTTGGTTTCATTTTTATACTACAGAATTCTTGTAATCTTGTTGTATTCTTTTGAATTTAAATTTAATTAATTTTGTTTTATTTGCTATAATTGCTATCCATTTTTAAATTTACTGTACCCGCTATCTCGAGATAAGCCCATAAACAGCGAAGAGAGATTTCTTTAGTTGGCTTTAGTTGAATTTTTTAAAATACTATCAGGCTCTTTTCGCTGATAATTTAATTTGTGCATGACTTTATTATATTATATCTGTAAAGACATTTCTTGATCATAATACTGTTTATTTCCATCCATACTTTACAACCATTTATTAATTTATGGTGCATTTTTTTGCTTGTGGTTACATTCAGCTGCCTATATAATTGTGTTGAATATATATTGTTTTGTTTTATCCATGAATTTTATTTCTCGACTCCTAATAAGTTTCCTGATAAAATAATACCTCTGAATATTTGCTTATTACATTAAATTATTATTATACCTTCGACCAGTAGAAAGATCAGGCTGATTAAGTTTCGTAGGTAAGTAGGTGGACGGAGTCCACCTGATATATTTATTATTTGTTTATGTAGTGTGTTAACAAAATTTATTTAATAATTAACTGTTGATATATTTCCTTGGATTTGGTCTCAGAACCTAAATATCTTTCGTTATCTCTTTTCGTTTCTAAGGTTTCTTAATTTTCCCCTTGAACCCAAAAAGTTAAGTGGCGCCCGTTTTATATCTTATCTTTGGTAATTTTACCCATCTATCTTTTTGTTTATTGATGTATCTTTTCTAATATATATTATTCCGTCCTATCTTTACTTACTTCGTCCGTTGGACCCATTACCGGTTCCAAAAGCTAGTTTCGAACCCACGACTCGCTCTCCACCAACCATCTGGCTGTCGTCCGCAGTGTCTCCATTGGTGACCTTTCTAGCACCATCCAAAAAAGGTTTCTGAGTTTACATAATTCTTCAATAATCTTCCAGTTAAAATAATATGTTTTAATAATATATCAGCAATCTATACAAAAATAAAGGCGACAAAAAGATTGTAAGAACTACCGAGGGTTTAGTGTAACCAACTCAATTTGTAGAATGTGCGGGAAGATAATCTAAAGCCGAATTGAAGATTGTTGGGAAGACGCTGATGAGTGGCTTTTGTACTGGTCGTTGTTGTAGAGACAATAGTTCTGTCTAAAACAAACAATAGAAAAGCGCTCGGAACACTATGTAGAGACAAACGTGGTATTTACTGATCTTCAAAAGGCGTATAGTAGTATCCCATTAGCCAAGCAGTGCTAGGTGCTAGAAGATAAGAAAATTCGATTTACGTTGCTGTAAATGAGTTGTACTACATTATAGTTCAATTAAGATTGTACAAAAAATGAAAAAAAAAATAAAGGTGACCAAAGGACTTCGCCAATTCCGCTGCATTGCACCTACGCTCTTTAATATTTATTTGAGGGGGATGAATATGTGGAAAAGAAAATGTGACATATAAGTGTTAAAATTGGAGATCATAAACTGTATAGGTTGCATTTTGCAGATGAGCAAGTGGTACTTGCAAAATATCAAGATGATGTTGCGAAAAATAGATGAAACATATACTAAGTGGGGTTTATCAATAATTAATCCATCAAAAATAGAGTATTTAGTAGTGGGAGTTAACCAAGGCACTTACAACAAAGAGGCACACAAATCGCAAATACTGATAGCTGTACATATCTTTGTGTAAGCATAATAAACGGTGGCCGGAATACAAAAGAAATAGCTACTATAATTATTGGTCAAGGTAATTCAGCAATACGTCAACTGAATAGTTTACTCTGGAATAACCACACTCACTCGAAACACGAAAATTAGGATATAGAGCAAGAAAGTATTGCTACTTATGGTTTAAAGCATTGGGTAGTAAATTGTCCATAGCACTGTCCATTTGCTTGATGTTCATGGTAATTTATCCATTTATTTTCTTTGTCGCTGGTCAATTTCTAAAACAAAATGTATTTTTTAGTAAAAAATGTTTTTTTCAACACCTTGCTGTCGACATTACAATTTTTTAAAGTTTGTTTTTTAAATCTGACGAGAAAAATTTACAAAGGAGATACATGGTAATACCATTGTTTAAATAGAACTAGTTAGTCAACGCAATGTATAAATTTGTTTGATTCTAATTGAGACAGTCACTAGATGTCACCACTCTTTCTGTCTCAATAGATTTTAATATACCATTCTTTGTTTGATATACGTTATACTAGATGGTGCTATGTGAAAAAGTTAAAGACTAAACTTAACGTCCATTTTTGATCCATTGAATTAAATTCACCAGCGTTGCAATATTTCACTGACATAGTAGCAACATGTTTATTTACAACATTTTAAACATGTAACAAAAAACAGACCTTGAATCACTTAAGATATTCATTTAAAATAGAGTTATTACTATCAACTAGTAAATATCGTGTCAACTAAAATTGTACATAAACGTACTGTGGCTTCTAAATCTTCCTATATCTAAATAAGTTTAAAGAATTTAAATATTTTATTTTATTTGGAAGTGTATTACAAAAATTTGGTCCGAGGTAAGTAAAACATTTTAATTCTGTGTGTTTAAAACAAAAACATTTGTATGAGAAATGAACAAATTAGGTATTTAGAAATAAATTTTAGCGGATAATACATACATTCGATAATATTTGAAAAAAGTGATTTTAAATTAAAATAATGTTACTTCCATAATAAATAAATCGTTTTTTACAGATGGCTGGAAATATTTGTTGTTATTACAAATGTGGTTTATCATCATACAAAATTCATGGTTTAAGAATGTTCAGATTTCCGACAAAAAATCTTTCGGCTTGTCAAACATGGATATTACACTCTGGTAAGTAAATAGAAACTTTTTTATATTCTTTTATTTTACACCGTTTCCGTTACGTAATTAACTTAAAAAAAATGTTTATTTTTTTTTTCATTCATCATTTGAATTTTACGTTTTCGTTGGTATTATAATTATGATATAATAAACTTCGGAAAAACAAATTAGAGAACTAATTTATACACCAGTCCATCTGTAAAAAAATCATTGATTACACGTAAAAGTCTTATAAAGATATTTGAAGGTTCTAAAAGATATACGAGTGTTAGTTAATAATAAATCTGTGAAGACATACAGGTATTTTGGTTTGTTTTTGTTTAAACAATTTTAAAAAGTGAGAGGTCATTCTTTTGCTTATAAAACGTTTTTTATCCAGTTTAGAGAAAAATAGTTAAAATAAAAATTGTAGATCTTAAAAAGTTCTTCCTTTTGTGAGTTTCTAAATTAAAATATATAAAGAATTCACCAAAATAGTTGCAAAAAACCCTTGATTTTGCAGAAATTTATAAATTTTAATAACTTTGTTTTTTGCATAATGGTATGTAATGTAACTAATAAAAATAGTGACGATTTGTTTATCATGGAAAGCGATTATTTAAACAACTTTTTGTTGAGCTACCCCAGTTAAAAAAAAAATTATGTTTTACGTGCCACAGAAGCCAAGATATTGCAAATTTTACAAGCGCGATTTATTTTAAAAAAGTTCAAATCTAAAAAAAAACGGAGCTCAGATGGTTCTCCATTCTACTTCCGAAGAGGTATTTTACGAGTACCATCATTTTAACGGGTTATAAATTTTTACTTCTTTACCGCATATGCCATCTGTAAGCTGGATCGCACAATTCAGATCTTTATTTAGAGTCCCTTCAATTTTCATCTTTTACTGTTAATAGACAATGGAAGTATGATTTTAAGAATAAAATGCTTTGGTTTTAAATATAAAATGCTCTCTTGGCTCGTAATGGTCATAGAAGATTCTTTTTTTTTAGGAAGTGTGTTTTTCATCAGTTTTTCATTAGCCTCTATATAAGTTTGTGGCATAAACGATATCAAAGATATAAATGTTTATAAACAGATTAAATAACCTATAAACCATTTGCTCTGATTGACATTTAGCGCACTGTAATAACTTATTAATTTCCATAATTTCAAGGAGCTATGTTATATGTTTTTGCACAAAAAATAGTTATTTTAATTTATAAATAACTCTTCATTATAAATTTGCATAAATAGCTGCAAAAATAAGGTTTTTTGCAACTATTTCGATTAATAGTTTCTTGTATTTTAATTTAGATACTCTCAAAAGTTACATTACTTTTTATGATCTACAACTCTAAAAAAGCTGAAAAAATCTTAAACAGATATTTAAAGTCTCTAAAAGGTATATGAGGGGTAGCTGATGACAATTATGTGAAGACTTTAGCTAATTTTGCTTTGCTTTTTTTTTTAAACAATCGTAAAAAGTGAAAAAATTTATGCGCATAAAACGTTAAAATAAAAGTTATAGATCATAAAATGTTCTCTAATATTGATATTTTTATAATTAAAATACATATAGAATTGACCGAGATAATTTAAAAACCCTTATTTTTAAAGTATAATTTATAAATGTTAATAACTTTCTTTTTGCATAACGATATGTAATACAACTATTTAAAATTATGGCAGTTAATGAGTTTTTAAAGTGTGCTAAATGTCATACAGAACGACCATACAGTTTATGAGTTATTAAATTTGTTTATCCAGGAGACCGATTATTTAAACAACTGTACTTGTCCAAACAGTCACTCTAGGGATATTTTGTAAATAGCAATCGATTTTTTATGGCTTCGTTTTAAATTATTAAAAAAAAAACATCAAGAATATAATAAATTTGTTTTTAAAAATCAGTTTGAAGAGTAACAAATTTTTAGCATATAAAAATTTCCAATAACTTTGACTTTTTTATGTCATACACTTGTATGTAGGCTCAATATAAAGCTAATAAAAAAAACATTAAAAAAAACCAAAACCTTCTATGGCCCAGAGAAAATCAAATAGCATTTTTTTTTCTTGTTTAAGAAATTGCAAATATTTTCATTGTTTATTAACATTAAGAGCTGAAAATTGAACATTGTAAAAGAATATCTAATTTTTATAATTCGATTTATCAATAGCATACACAGTGAAGAAGTAAATTAGTTTTGAAACAAAAAAATAATGGTACTCGTAAAATATCGCCACAGAAAAATGCAAGGGAGATCTGTCCGCTGCAATATCTCAGCTTGTTTCTTGTTAGTGGTTATAGAAAGTTCTGTTTTTTTTTAAATTGTGCTTTTACGCCAGCTTTTCATTGAGCCCACGTACAGCCGTATGACATGAAAAATATCAAAAGTAGTATAAATGTTTAGAAGCTAAAAAGCACTTTTGCAAACCGTTTTTTTAATAATAACGATCGATTCAAAAAACATCAAATAACTGTCAAAGGTTAAACACCCTTGTTAAAGTTCCTAATGGATTTTAAAGATTTAAACAGTGTTAAACAGATAAATTAATTCATCGACGAGTTAACAATACGAAGCGAAGTTCTTTAATCACAATGTGATAAGAAGACGAGTATCAAATTTGGTTTTATATTTCAATAGTCGAATTTAATTGTGGCTATATTGGTTTAATTAAAGAAAATCAGAGAAAATCCCAAGAAATAGGTGAGATCCTTTTTTTCTTTCTTTCCAGTTTGGGAGAGGGTCCTTTAGGTACTCACGTTTAGGTATTGTGTTACGGTCTAGGTAACCAAAACTACACATCATGAACAGTAATTAAATATTTACATTTACACAAAACAACTCCAGTTTCAACCCAAAATCATATGTCGTTGCCGCAGTCTCTAGACCTCCTTCCCGTTCGTTTTCTAAAAGGGGACAAGTTATTGTCATGCACTCCATTTTGAATACTGTTTTATTTGAATATATTAAAGAAATTGGTAAAATAGTTTATCCAAAAAATATTACTTTTAAATCTCGCATTTCGAATAATCGAATCTACATTTTCCTCACTTCTACTGACATCGTTGATCAACTAATACACCGAACGTCATAATTAATTTCACCGTCATCTTTATCTGCAGGCTTCTTTCTGCGACCAAAAGAATCCTTATTTCAAATGTATCTCCTTCCATCCCACATTCACTAATCGAACAGTCCCTAAGAAATACGGAACATCAGATGATCAATAGGCATATATCATGAGTTTTCTGCTCTTTGTATATTTTTACTTCATCTTTTGCCAAATTTAGACACGATATTTAATTAAGTAAGAAAACTTTATGTACTTCAAATACTAGCCCAAGTCTAGTTTAAAAAATAAATTGTTAATAAAAAATAACCTTAAAATATCCAATCCCTTTTTTAATCAAAAGGTTATACTTGATAAAATAAAAGTTTTGGAACAAATCTGGACCTAACCATATATACTCTTTTCTTCCTTCACCCTTTCCTTATTCATCCTTAGTTTCACAAGATACCAATTATCCGAACTCTTTTATAAACTATTTCGAACTAAAAGCTGCACTCAAATCCTATAAATTTACAAAAATTAGGGTTTTCTAGAATTATCTTGAAAAATTTCTCGAAAATTTCTTAGGCACCAACGACCCTCTAAATGAAGCCAGTAAATTTACCACTGACATACCGCTGACAATCGTCAATGAAAGATCTTGCCCTAATCTATACTAATATAAAAGAAAAATCATTACAAAAAAAAATTTTTGTTAAAATCCTTTATAAAAGGTATATAAATTAAAAAACCCAAATGGGCTGTCATGAAGACAAAAGGTTTTTGGAATCTATATTCCATCATCGGTGTCTAGGTGAACATGTTTTGAGCCGCTAAATATCTGGGTAAAAACCCGTTAAAAGTTATATGTTACAATTTAGTTTACATTATTTAGTCTTATATATTAGGATGTTAAAGCTACCAGTGGATATAATAACATGGCAAATGTTATCATATCCACTGGTAACTCAACCCTGGTGAGGTCCCAACCTCATATAAACTCATACAAAGTGTAGTAAATCTACTTCAAGATAGATCTAACGAACTAGGATTCTCACTCACTGAGAACAAAACCAAATTAGTAAAATTTTTAAGAAGAATTTTCACTCCCTTAACCAAAATTTTATTTAACAATTCTCTACTTTCTGCTGTTAATTAATGTAAAATTCTCGGTTTTATGTTTGACTCCAGATTAAATTGAAAGAGTCAAATCTCTGAACTTAAAACCAATTGTTTTAAAAGTTTGTTTGTTTGTTTTAAAACCCTCAGTCATCTTCAATGGGGTGCCGATAAAACTTCTTCTAGGTCTGAGCGCTTTTCGCTTTAGTCCTATTGAGAGTGTATACCGTGAATCTAATGAACTTTCTCCTACCCTAAGACGATAATCACTTCTACTTTCGTATGCTGCATCAACATCCGCAAATCCATTTAATCCCGTTCATTCCCTAATTGCCACAATGGCGTCTTCTTCCACTAACAATAACCAACACCTTATATTAAAACCTATACCTCAATTAATTTGTCCACTACTTAAAAATATTGACCTTTTTCAGACTAGTTCATTTCCTCTAACTTTACTTCCCCTCTGGGCTAAAGATCTCCCTTCAATATATACCTCTCACCATTTTTAACAAACTTGAATCTTCTAACCTTCTTATAAAGAAAGCATTTTTAGAATTTAATTTTCTATACAGATGCTTCTAAAACTACCACTGGTATTGGTTGCGCAGTAACCACTAAACATGAACTTGTAAGATCATCTCGGTTACCCTTAATATGCAACGTTTGCACAGGTGAACTATATAGTATTCTGTTGGCTTTTAAATGCATCTCCCATCAAAACAGACATATTGCCATTTGTTCAGATTAACTTTCATATATCCATTTAGTCAATACAATTTTCACTGACCACCTATTAGTTCAAAACATTCATGACATAAACCAAAATCTCTCTGCTTACGATGTAAGTCTCTCTCATATGGCTGCCTTCTAACACCGGAACTACTGGTAATAAAACAGCAGATAATTTTGCCAAAGAAGCTACCAACCATGGGGTGACTGAAGTCACCCCAATTCAACTAGCTAACGAATTTCGAAATTCGTTTTTAAAAAGTCAGTAGAGGATATTTGTCAAAACTTATAGCAAAAGAGCAAAACAACTTTTCATAAACTTCAATCTTTTATTGGTCATCTCTCCCTAGACTTCATAACTAGAAGAGAAGCATCGACTATTAGAAGACTACGAATCAACCATACCAAACTTACCGACTGCAAACAATTCACCAACCTGTATAAAGCACTGGACTTGAAACCTTCTCTAAGGAACTAGAGAATCATCTACCTCTTCCTCAACTGTAAATTGTATATGTTGATTATGATTGTTGAAAATGTTGACTATTTCATTAATTTTGTGCTTAGGAAGTGCCAAAACTAAATCATCTACATATCTTTTAATAAAAGGAATGAAAAAAGTGTAATTGTTGATACAATCACTGATAACATCATCCATGACTAGATCCCATAGGACTATCAAAAATTTGTTTTTGGTAGTGATATGGGATCTTTTTTTTTCCTAATATTGTTCTGAAGCTATTTTCTTGTGGCATTTTAAATTAATTACTATTTAAATGGGAATAAGCCACAATTAAAGGTTAAAATACGTTTATTGACGTTTCAATTTCCACTTCGGAAATCGTTCTAAAAAACAAACATGTTTGAGAACGATTTCCGAAGTGGAAATTGAAACGTCAATAAACGTATTTTAACCTTTAATTGTGGCTTATTCCCATTTAAATAGTAATTAATTTCTTTTTTTTCCTATCTAAAAATTTTTTTTCTTACTCTTATATAATATAATATATAATATATATATATATATATATATATATATATATATATATATATATATATATATATAAACATATATTGGCATAACTGCCAAGTTATCTATATCTTAAATACAGAACTTATTTTTTTAATTTATTGTGCAGAAAGTTGCTTTTTTTCAGTTGTGTTAATAATAATATTGTTGTAGGTAATGCTGCATTGGAAAGTCTGGAGCTACCCGATTTAAAAAAAATCTATGCAGTAAGCATATGACCAAAAATATCTAAATGCAAAATATTTACCCAGTACTGCTATACCAAAAAAATATAGTGAGGTAGAAGAGGAAGGTTCGTTAACGACACCACGCGTTTTTCATACGTATTCAATAGAAAAACAACCATCAACCAGTGCCAATACTGTTTCGCACAGTGATAATTCTGAACTTGACGATTTTGTTGATGAGCTTTTTAGATATGCCGTTATCACCATTGGTCAAGAAAAAAAGATTTCATAATTATCACACACTTTAAAGGAGATTACATGCATCTCGAATACGGATTAATCTTCTTAAAACTCGCATAACAGCACTAAAAAAAGAGACTGGTTAAGATTAGGACAAAATCTGTACAAACTGCACGAAAGCCACAAACTCAGTTTTCTGCTGCAGTTTTTCTTGAACACTTTACTATCATAACGTTTGTTGGACTTGATACCATTGTAGTTAAACATCGATCTAATATTTTTAAACTAGTATTGCTGGTTCATACATAGATCCAACTCATACATTGCTTATTTTAGTTCATGCAAACAATGTTACAATCGATTTCTATAACTATTAATGTAAACAATTTTGTTTTGTTTTTTTACCTTGAATTATTATTTTGTTAATATTGTCTATGGTGTAGTTATTAGAATTTTCATAAGTGTTATCTAACTATTAAAATAACGCGAATTTAATTTTTGCATAAACAGTCATATCGGGCGAGTTGATTGAAAAAAACATTCTCATTTATGTAAACAGAATACAAAAATGGTGTGTATATTATAAAATACATAAATAAATAAAATAAAGGGTACTATTTATTAAAGTTTTTAATTATTATTCCTTTTATCCCAACACATAGATTAATTTGTCCCTAAATATGTGTTGCCTCTTGTTGTGGCATATCGATCTGTTTATTTGTTTCAAAACCATTATCAAAAAACCATACCCATAAATTTACTATATTTTCAAACGTCATTTTAAAGATTAAAAGATTGAAAATTTAATTTTCTCAAAACATACATAAAACCATTGTTTAAAAAGATTTTTTTTTTAAACAATGATAAAACTCAAGTCTTGACTAAAAAATAAACCTCCGCATGAGTGTTCTAAGACGATAGCAGTCGAGTCTATTTCAATTAAATATTTAATCCTTTTCTAACAAATCATATAACCAAATTAAATATCTGGTAAACTAATGAAAATTAAAAAAAGGCAGCATTTACCTGCTTCATTTAAATAGATTACTAACCGGTTTAGATTTATCAAGTCTCAAAGTAGAAAAACAATTTGAAATATTCGCTCGAAATAGTCAAGTTATGTTTCACAAAACGCATACAACGATAATAACAATAAGCATTTTATTAAAATCTTATATTTTCTTCACAATCTGGCACCCGTGTACAGGTTTGCATAAGTTACCAGACAGGTAAAAATATACTCGAATAGAATCCTGCTGAGAATTAAGTTTCTGTTAATAGTTTTTTAAATTTATGACTAGAGGCCGCCATATAACGGCAGAATAAAAATCAAACGTTTGTTCCATAAGGATTGTCTAACTAGTCCTATTTAAACAATGGTAATACTACTAACAGTAACAAAATCGATTTTGTCGTCTATATATACATCTTCAGACCCTTTTGTCCTCGTAGTACAGAGGGATATACTGTCCCCCGCGGAAATAACCCGTGGGATTACGTGTTCTCGACAAAGCAGGCATAGTAGCATGCAGCGAATCCCTATTGTTTCCTTTGTATGTGTGAACAGCGTGAACATGCCGTCGAGTAATAATCAGCTCGATATTATTGAATATAATTGTCACTCGAATGACTTTAATAGACGTTGATCAATGGGTGTGGAACTAGATTATAAGTATTTTGAGAGGGATTGCTATTTGTCTTTTGAGAGGTATTAACTGTATTAAGAATCGCTGTAAAACATTAATTGCTATAGAGCTTTATAAAGGTGCAATTCACATGATGTAATATATTTTACAAGGTTTGCTCGCTCAATACACTTACTACAGCGATATTTTAAATTAATATTGCCTTCGCGTATGTGTTAATTATAGGAGATAGCTTTTATATCAGCGATCACCTCGGAATTTAAGGGAAATATCTTATTAACCATGATGCAGAAACATATTTGGAAACAGATGATAGTCCCTGGAAATCAAATATGTAATCGCAAACTTATGGGCAGGTGTGCCGTCTTTATGGAAAAACCTTTTAGTCGACAAAGATAATATGTGAAGAGAGCAAACAGAATTAACATAAAGTTGCTGTAAAACCATTTTTATTTCTTTGGTGGCTTTGGTGTCATATTTAACATAATAAAGAGGACCCATACTCGTCGTTCCAAAGTGATCCCCTGGAAAACTTTCGTTAAACTAGCATACTGGTATCGTAATCTCTCGGTTACAACATGTTTCAGCTTGTGGGTATGAAATCGACCTTTTTCGACAAAAACCACACGCCTAGTCGGGTTCAGAGGCTTTATATCGGTTCTTTGAGTCTTGTTTTGTTTTACAATTTGTAGGTTGCTAACCTACCCATTGTAAAACAAAACTTCCCATCAACTTTCTGTTTTATCCTGGCTTGGAACCGACTGGGAGAAAGTAACTCGAACACTGAAGGTATGTGAAGCTTTTGGACAAAACGATCATGTTTTCTTTACGTTTTAAGTCATCATTTGGTCAGCATCGTCATCAGGTAGTCGTTTGTCTCCGCTGCCAAAACCGTTTACTGTTGGCATGCTCTTATCGTCCTTTTTTTTCTTATCAGATGAACAGTGAATCTCCATTTCAGTTTTGTTATCTCTGTGATGTCTTCTATTGTCGTCTTTCTTCAAATATCTTCATTTCTTTTTCTATCTCTTACTTTTATTCCAATAATACACCTTTTCTTGTCGGTTGGTTTGATGGCTAGGTTATTTGCTAGACACACTTCGTTTATGTAGTCTGTGTGGTTTCTGATTCGAACCCGAGTCTACTCAGGAATTTTAATTTCAAACGTACTAGGTAAAATCCTAAATGTATCTGCGGTTTTAAATGGCTAGTCACTAATTTATCAACTCGGTCGATGAATGAGTTGTACGGTTAGAACAATTATTATCCACAAAATATTATCATATTCTTAAGACTAACATATAATAAGTATAATGAATAAATTGTTTTACTGTTGCGGCGCTTTTCTGCTCAAATAGTGGTTTTATTGTTTCAGTAACTACTAATTTACTTATGTACGTAAAAGACTTTATATACACTCCCTTATAACGACTGCTTTTATGCTGAACCTACACTCAAGTAGGTTTTTTTGTATTCTTCGAGTTATGAAGAGACATTTTTTACTTAAAAATATCCAAAGATAATAATAATTCTCATATTAATAACCGTCAACATTGTCAGCGTTCTCTAGCGTTGGCGTCTTTAGAAACGGCACTTTACACTCTCTACTCTAGACCAGTCAGAACACGAAATTATGAAGAAATAATGTCAGAATTATTGTATATTTTAATATTTCAACAAAAACAGGATATTCTCATTAAATATAGAATGACTGCTTGTCTGCTTGAATAGTAAAGGTCATGGCATATTCTCATACACGTTGCGTCGTTTCCAGCCCGTAGCGTTTAGTTTTCGAAAAATTTAATTTAAATGGTTTTAAATAATATGAGTTGTGTGAATTGTTCACACGATACGATACATGGAACGTATCGTATCAGACACCTTACGTTTCCGTTCAGTATATTCGAAAACAATATTTTACGCATGCCGACCGCTACGGAATGAGTCGAAACATGTTGGTACGGATAATGTGAATTAGAAGTCCGTCATTTTCCCCTCGTTGTTTATTTAGGTATTTGTTTGATTTTGAGTATTTCAAAAAATAATTTTCGAGGCTATTTTGTTACTTATGCATGTGTTTTCATTGCTTTGTGACAATTAATCACGGAAGTGATAAACAATTAGGACTTTTGCACGGAAGTGATACCTCTTCTTTTTTTAAAATAATCTTTAGTTTGGTATGTATGGCTTCTTAATGTAGTATTTTGTTTTTTAACTAAAGGTGTAATAAAATTTAAAATATATTCAAACTGAATCCTATTCATTCTAAAATATCCATACTATTTTTCATCGTCATCAAATAATTATTTTTATAAAGTCCAGTATTCACCTTCCTTTTTCCTTTCTCTTAGCATTATATGTACTCCAAACCTTCTTTTTACAACAGTTTTTCTTTCTTCATCGTCAAGTAGAAGAGCAATTGCACATAATTTTTATCGTGGAAAGCGAGAACACATCTTCATCGCACAAACTGAAACGTTCTATGTATGAAAATGTGAACGCGCAGTCAGATTGCTGAACTGGAAACGCTACCTACCGGAAACTTCTAAATTTCTCTACATCATCATCGTTGGTGCGTACCCGAGTTAAGCCTCCACCGTCCTAAGCAGAGTATTCCATTTGGTTCTTTTAGTGTATTACTCCATTTGGTATACTGCGTGATTTATAAGAATAGACATTCTTTTACGGGCAGATTTAACCGTGATTTTATTAATTTACAAACTGGGAATCAAATATTAACCTTCTATAGCAATTTCTAGGGGGCAACTAGGGTGCCCCCTAGAAATCTTCTAGGTCGGGCGTGGTGTGACTGGAAATCTCATCGCCGAAGACTGCTCACAAGAAGTAAAAGAAATGCTACAATTTTTTTCACATTTAAAGAAATAGTCCTGTCGTCAGAGATTTGACCCCTAAACATTATACAAACAAGCTAAATTTTACTGAGAATATCAATTTTGGGACCACAAAAAGTTGCAAAAAAGTTTACCACTTTTACCTCTGGGCTTCCCCCAAAACACCCCTCGTAGAGGGGTAACAACTCAAAAAAATCGATTTACCAAGGACCTGTAGGCCCTAGAAAAAATGTTTTAAATAAAAAATGTAGCTCAGATAATTTTGAACAAAAATGTTTATTAGCATTTTTTGTTGTAGTCGTTAATGTCCTTAAGATATTTAATTGTATTGGATAAGTTACCAATAAAACAATAAAAGCGGTCAAAAAGGCGTAGCAATACTGGTACAGAAGAACCTGGCAAAATGTGTATATGAATACCTTCCAATAAATGCCTAATTAAAATTACTCTCGATGGACAGCCAACAAAGATCCATATACTACAAGTGTATATGCCAACATGCCATGGAACAGATGAAGAAGTGGAAGAGATGTACCAGTTATTAAACAGAAACATCGCTAATATACCCAAAAAAAACCAGTCAAAATATTGGGTGATTGGAACGTAAAAATAAGCAAAAGAACAACAAAAGATCTGCTGAAAGGAACAGTTGGTGGGTTTGGAATAAGTGAGCGAAATGAGAGAGGAGAAAGGCTATTACAATACCATGAACACCATGTTTAAGCATCATCCGCGAAGACTATCAACTTGGACTTCACCGGGGGAAGATATAAAAACCAAATAGATTTATTTTTGTCAGCAAACGATGGAAAAATTCAGTAGTCAACGTAAAGACAAAACCAGCGGCTGATTGCGGAACAGACTATAAACTGTTACAATCCAAATTCCGTATCAAATTTCGTAAAAAAACCGAAACAAATAAAACAATTAAATATATACCTAAAGAGCCTGGAAAATACAAAGAAACACTAAGACATGGTAACACACCAAACATTACTGGCGATCATAATCAAACATGGAAACATAGAAAGACGTGGATTATAGTCGCAATAAATATTACAAACCCCAAGGAAAGAAAAACACTGGATGACTGATGAGATATTGAACCTAGTAGAAGAACGAAGAAAAATTAGAAACAATGCTTCAAATCCAACAGAAACTGAAGACAAGATAGCAAATGTAAACAGACGCATAAAATCATCAAGTAGAAGAGACAAAAATAATCATATTAATGAAATCGATCGATGAAGTCGATCGGATAGCCAAGCGGGCTGGGTGGCTGGCTTCTCCTTCGCTTCACTGCGAGAGATGTCAGTTCGATCCCCAGCTCGGTGACAGAAAACAAAAAGGCTAAAGCAGCAGTTTAAAATTCTAAAATGAATCTGCGGCTTAGTCTAGAATATGCTGGTATCTGATCGGCCTATGGTGGAGCAGTACGGCAAGAGATAAGGGCTTGCGGCTCGGTGATACTCCTCCATAGATCCCTACCGGAAGGGCGTGTGCCGCCTAAATACCGGGTATATATATATATATATATATATATATATATATATATATATATATATATATTAATGAAATATGCAAACATTTACAAGGAGACGCCGACCGTCAAGAATCTAGAGAACTGTTTGCCAAAGTAAAATACTTAACTAAATAGTTCAAACCACAAACGCAGATAATTAAAGATAACTTGGGAACGATCATGACCAATCCAGAGGGTATAGCAGCTACATGGAAACAATATTGTGAAATATTGTTTCATAGTGACCATGAAGACCTGAATCCAGAAGAAATAAATGACGAAAAGGAACCACATATTTTAAAATCGGAAATAGAAACCGCAATAAAAAAATTAAAAACTGGAAAATCTCAAGGAGAAGACGGAATCACGGCGCAAGCACTTAAAGAAATGGGAGATATAGGAATTGACGTAATGTTCAAACTGTGTAATGAAATTTGGAACACAGCACAATGGCCAGATGATTGGTGTAAGCTCATTTTTATACCCATTTATAAGAAAGGCTCATCAACTGACTGTAACAACTACCGCACTATAGCCCTGATCTCTCGCGCAAGTAAAGTTCTGCTAACTATAATTAACGACAGATTAAAATCAATTTGGCAACAAGAAGCACAGAACCGTGAAGAGTGGCGAAAAATGGGAGAGACCTATGTCCAGCAGTGGACAGAAGAGGTTGCATGATGATGATGATGATAAAATCAATACTTCTACCATACATCCCACAAGAAAAATGTGGATTTGTTCCTGGAAGAGGCACACGAGAACAAATTCTCATTCTCAGACAAATTATAGAAAAACATAGAGAATTCAATCTACAAACATATTTGTGCTTCGTCGACTACCCGAAAGCGTTCGATAATGTAAAGTGGCATAAAATGTGGGGAATACTGAGAGAAATGGGTACCCCCGAACATCTAATATACCTACGATACAACTCTATCAACAAACAGCAAACGTAAGAGTCAACAACATATATCCGATAATTTTAAACTAAAAGCCGGTGTTCGTCAAGGATGTATTATTTCTCCCACGTTATTCAATATAGATAGCGAACACATCATGCGCATTGTATTCGAGGGATGGCAAGGAGGAATATCAGTCGGAGGCCGAAAAATCAGCAATCTTCGCTATGCTGACGACACTTTAGTACTAGCCAGCCGGAAATACGAAACGTAGCTGGGTTTGAAGTGGTAAGCCGTTTCAATTACTTAGGTTCTGTTATCACAAACAGTGGTGGATGCGAAGAAGAGATACGTCGACGCCTTACAATGGCCAGATCAGCAACGGTCAAACTTACTAAAATCTAGAAAGATACGGACATAACCAGGAACACGAAACTGAGCCTAGTACCGACGCTTATCTTTCTTATCGCTACCTATGCGTCAGAAACTTGGACCATTAAAAAGTCTGACTCACGACGTATAGTGGCATTTGAAATATGGGTATATCGTAGAATGATGCACATACCCTGGACAGCACATCGCACAAATGTGTCAATATTGACAGAACTTTACATCAATACTAGGCTTACAACAATCATCAACCAAAATATATTGAGGTACTTTGGACACATTACCAGACGAATGGAAGGCATTGAGAAGTTGGTGGTTTAAGGTAAGATAGATGATAAAAGAACCCGAGGAAGATCGCCACTCCGATGGTCAGACCAAATAAAGTGCGCTACTGGTTACTCTTTGTCTGAGGAAGCACACCGCGTCCAGGAGAGAGAAGAATGGATACCAGCCATTTGTCAAATACATTCTTACGAAGGATAAAGGATAGAGGAGGAGGAGGAGGAGGATAAGTTACAGTTCAATATATTTTTAAGCTGACTTGGTTCTTCAGAAATGTTGTTGATGCTTCGGTCATATCAGTAAAGCAGACATACCGTAAGAATGTGCTGGAATGTTTTTTGACATCTACAGTATGAGCATTCTGGTGGTAGCTGTTTATGGTAATAACTTTTTTGTTTATAAACTTTTTTTAATTTCGAAAATCTCATTTTAAAGAGAAAGTATTTTTAAGAGTCGTTTGTTGAACGTTTTTATTTAGAATGCGTAGTTTTTTCACAATATTGAAATAAATAAAAAAAAGTCAATTTTTTACTTAAATGTTAATAGAAACCCATGACGCTGTAAAAATTTCTAGACTCACGTGATGGTACGCCTTTTCTATTGACTTCTTCTTCTGTCAGATATTCCAGTTGAAAAATAACGCCCCTATAAGTTTTCAATTTTTAAATGGTTCTTTTCCTGGGGTATTTATTGCCCTTATTGGGCAATGTAAAGATGGAAAACCATTATTTTTAATAATTTATGGAGGAACTTAAATATATCACGTGCCGACGCATTTATTATTACACCTAGTACACGCCTCGACTGGTCTATTTATTATCTTTCTGTCTGCAAAAATTAGTGTTTTTTCGAGAAGTTGAACAACAGAGAAAATCGCATTAGCAACAATGATGAGTCATATGCGACCTAATGAATGCAAAAACATGCAGGTATACTTTCTACCAGATCATTGGTTATTGATTTATTAGTACTGAGTGTTATCTGTACTCAATAAGAAAAAATATCGTAGAGTTATCTAGAATTAATTTTATGGTCGTATAATAAAAACAATAAAACAAAAATAAAACAGATATTTATTATACAGGTTGCGCCAAACCTTTGGTTTTCTTTGATTATCGCTAAACTATTGAGTATATAAAAAATGTTTTAAATAAAACAAAAACGTCTATAATTTAAAATTATTTTCGATTATACAGGGTCAGTCAGTACAACGGACTGAACCAAAGTTGTGTTTTTTTAAATGGAACCTCCTCTATAAGCATTTTTGAATATATTTTTTAAAAATATGAAGAGTTTGTCTAAGGTGTTATAGGCCTAAAGTAATAATTTTTGGAATATTTACACTTTTTACCAGGAAACTAAATTCCTGCAGCTGGCTGTACACCATGTATCACAAAAAATTTATTTAAAAATTCCTTTATAAAAGGTATATATTAAAACACCCTATCGGGCTACATCACAGAACGTTTTCGGAATTAATATTCCATCATCAGTGCTATCTGGATATACATGTTTTGAGCCACTAAAAATTTGGGTTTTTACCCAAGTATGCCCAAGTTCCAGAACTGTAATTCCTCTTTCTCTTTTGATTTTTATACATTTTGTATCTTTGTGTAGTCTTACAGTCATGGTTGCATTATTGTATATTATATTCACGATTAGTTTGGAGTACGGACTTTGGCGTTATAAGAAAATAAAATTTGCTAGTTGAATTATGCCTACCCCTGTATTACCAACGAATGCAGATGCTCATCAAAGCTACTCCTTAACAAAAAAGTGTACAAATGATGTAGGAATGTAAACAAAGTTTGTAACCTGTTCGATGGCTCCGATAACAATTTTTGCGTAGATCATATTCAAACTTTTGATATTTATTGTGAGAGGAAGCTTTCAGCGAGCGCTTAAAGAAATCAAACTGGGTTTAGATACTAGATCCATAAGAATATTGGTTTCCTTTTTAACCAGCAGTTTTACTACGCGTTCAAATCTTGTTTTTAGAGCAGTTGTTAGAAGTTTGTATGAATTGCGGAAATAATTTGCTCTATCAGCGCCTCGACCGGGTTAAAAACCTTTTTTATTTTCATACAAAACGGAGAACATCGTCTCGATAAGTTACTATATTCGTTAGACTTACGTATTACGCATTATGGTATTCGTGCTTTCCAGGTGTATACATAATGCAAGTGTAATACGCACTTACAGGCATTTCACTTATTGTCATACAGCCAGACACAAAAGGAATTAGACATTATCCATCATTATAATTTAACTAAGTGCCCTATTAAAATAAAAGATTACATCGATAGGCGAACAGGGACACACTCTTCTTGCATAGGGACCTTTCAACGTATTGATTTATATAAGACACAACAACACTAGGTCACGGAGAGGAGGAAGTTATACAAAAATGGTTTAAAACAAAGGTAACAAGATTAACTTAATAATTTTTAGAGAATTATAATGATAATTTGCTGTCTTTTAAAAATTTAATTAAAGAGTTGTAAATATCTACAGAGCCAAGTGATAATAAATATACACTGCGGTGCAAAATTAACCGGACACTCAGATTTTTCCTAAAAACTGGTATTTAAAAAAGTTTAAGATGTTCCCAATTGAGTATATATTAATAAACAAAATTTAAAAGTCAAATGTATGACAACTCAAAAATGTTACACAGAAAAACAATAAACAATTCAAAATATTTAAAAATCTGCAAAGAAACAAAAATTATTTTTTTTAGTTATAAACATTTTTTATGAGAAACGATATTAAGTGGAGTACAGAATCGGAAAGGAGAAAGAAATCGTGAATACAATTAAACAAAGAAAGCTTGAATATCTAGGCCACATATTGAGACACGATAAGTACCGTCTACTGCAATTGATTGTCCAGGGAAAAATAGACAGTAAGCGAGGGCCAGGCAGGAGAAGACACTCGTAGCTCCAAAATCTGAGGAAATGGTTCGGGCTCACATCGGTCGAACTATTCAGAAGCGCCGCAAACAAGATCAGAATTGCCATGTTAATAGTCAACGTTCGCAACGGACAGGGCACTTGAAGAAGAAGAAGAAGAAGACGAAATCTTTCTCCAACAAATGGGGCAAATTGCACTACATGATCTTCCCAACATTGCTGAATATATCGGTGAGCTTTCAAATTGCCCCCTTGAATGGTAACAAGTTCTGTATGAGCCTCTAGGAAAATGCCTGCCCACACCATTATACCACCTTCACCAAATTTAACTCTCGGAGTAAAACAACATTGCTGATAACGTTCATCAGCTCTTTTCCATATTCTAGGCCGCTCATCTGATGAGTATCTGTTAAATCTTGGTTCGTCCGTGGAAAGCACGGCACTCAAATTGACAACATCCCAATTAAGATGTTCGCGAGCGAAATGTAAACGTTGCCTCCGATGATCTGCTGTCAATAGAGGTTCCGTGATAGGTATTCTGGTCCTTAATCCATATTCATTTAAGCGTCTTCGAACAGTATTTGAAACTATAAACTGAAACTGTGTTTTTATGGACATCATTTAATCGTTGAACAAGTACTGGTGCTGATAATGTACGATCGCGTAACGCTTGTAACCTAAGAAACCGATCTTCAACTTGACTTGTGGTTCTTTGTCTACCTTGACCTGGCCTCCTGGTATTATGTTCTTGTTTCCCGAAATCTTTGTATTGTATCAAACACTGTACTTCGAGAAATTCCTAAATCATTTGCGATGTAAAGAATGCTCTGCTCATCATCCTGTAAATCAACAGCTTGTGCTACTTATTCTGGTGTCATAATTTTTTTAATGCAAATTTTAAACAGGACACAATACAAAAACCCACAGCCGAACTTATAATCAGGTACAGTAACACAATATACTTAAATTAATACTAAGCCACTATTTCATATTAATAACAAAACGTATGAGTAAAAGTGTTGTTCGCACAAAACATCTAAACAGGTTCAAAAAAGAAAACAACGTTATCGCTAATAAGGCATAAAATACAATTCAAACAAATTAAACAAAAGTTTTGATCTAAACACCAACAAAAAACAAAAAAATCTGAGTGTCCGGTTAATTTTGCACCCCAGTGTAGTATGTTCCAAAGAGCTGCTATTTTATATTTTAATAAATCATTTGTAAGTTTGGATGAGTAGACTGTGTTTTTAGAATATCATCATCATCATCATGTAACGGGGGTCCTACGGCGATTGCCGCTTCCCGCATTTCACCCTCCATCTTTTCCTATCTCTCCAATCTCCCTCTTCTAAGCCTCTAGATTGCATTGTTTTTTTAATTTCTCTTCTCCAAGAATTTGGTGGTCTTCCCCTTTTCCTTCTTTCTGGCGGAACATACATTAAGGCTTTCTTTGGCCACCGCTCCTCCTCCATTCTCATCACGTGACTATACCATTGTAATTGCCTTCCTTGTATTCTATCTGAAAGAGTATCTCTAATTCCTGTACGGTTTCGTATTTCCTCATTCCTGATTCTTTCCATTCTCGATACTCGACATGACTTTCTAAGATAATCCATTTCCACAACGTCTACTTTATCTCGTTCATTCTTTGTCATCGTCCAACATTCGGCACCATATGTGGTAATTGGTTCTACAATTGCTCTGTATACGCGAAGTTTGGTATGCATCTTTATTTTATTTTTTTAGTCTTTGTTTTTAGAATATGCTGTTGTATATTTGAAATTTCGTTGTACTTGATCGCGAAGTCTTAGAATCTTTTCCCTTTAAAAATTTACACTTTAAATTGTCTGAGATTCAAAATTAGAAATTTTATACTGCAGTGAGAGTTCCATTCCTTTCTTAATTTTAGTAAGAACATTGAGACACAGTTTCAGTTGCACTTTCCGCATACCAAAGACTCAGTTTTGAACATTCTATTATCCTTCGTTTATTTTTGTACTGATTTTCTGACGAGACAGTAATTTTACTTATGAATTACCAGAACATTTCCCTGACTTCCTTTGACTGTTATCTACACCCACAGCTTAACAAATTTGTGACTGAAAAACGTTTTAAAACAAATTAAAATGCTTTAAATAGACATTTTGAAAACTTTCCGGAATTTCCTTTGAGAAACAGATACCCGTAATTAAAGGAACATTGGACAAGCTGTATATAAATAAAAGGAAACTACATTGAGAAATGCATGCATTTTTAAATAAAACACAATAAATTACTAAAAAAATTTACACATTCTAAACTGCAATAACTCTAATTTTGTTTAAAACACTGGAAAATGTGGAATTCTACTCTTCCCTCTAAATTGTAGGTTGTATAAATAAACGAAATAAATCTTGGAACAATTGACTTATATAACCAAAAAGTGAAAATTGTACTTTTTGTCAAATTCTCCTGGCTGTTGCCAACTGGCAGCGGTCCAAATGAGACGGCATTTATTCTGAACGTGAAATTTCGAAATAAATCTGCAAACATTATAGGTGTACATTCTACATGGATTGTTTCGGAAAATATGTAACGTGCTATATTAGACACTAATATCTTTATTTGAATAAAAATATATTCGTAAATATATATCTATATATATATTTACGAATATATATATATATATATATATATATATATATATATATATATATATATATATATCTATACATTATATATCTATATAATACTAGATAAAGAAGCAAAGAAGAGAGGGCTAGTAATAAACCAAAGCAAAACGAAATACCTCAAGTGTTCAAGAGAGAATACGAACATAGAGAAAGAAATTAAGCTTGGTGCATATACATTTGAAAGAGTACACCGTTTCAAATACCTGGGAGTTATGGTGAATGACAGAAATGATAGAACGGATGAAATAAATGAACGCATCCTACTGGGTAATAAAACCTACTGGAATTACCAAAAATTCCTGAAAGAAAAGTACATTAGTAAAAAAACCAAATTAAAAATTTACAAGACTGCAATCAGGCCAGTGATCACCTATGGTGCAGAGACGATGTGCCTAACACAAAAAGATGAAATGAGGTCGGAAATCCTAGAGATAAAGATAATTCGACGAATAATGGGACCAGTGAGAATAAGTGTAGGCGAATTTAGAAGATTAACCAATGAAGAAATTAAAGAAGTCCTCGAGGGTGAAGACATAATCAAGTTCGTGAAGACGCAAAGGCTCAGGTGGCTGGGACACACAGAAAGAGCTAACCCAGACTCTACCCTAAAGCGAATAACTGGATGGAGACCAACAACAAAGAGACCAAAGGGGAGACCCAAAACAAGATGGAGAGATCAAGTCTTAGGAGACATAAAGAAGCTGAGAATCTACAATTGGAAGGAGCGCTGTAAGGACCGGAAAGAATGGAGGAAAATTGTAGACAGGGCCAAGTCACACACGCTGCTATAATAATAAAAAAAAAAACAACAGCGGACTGATTCTCCGCAATAAATAAATCAGAGAGCCCAAAAGGGCGGCAAACACTCCGCCAGGAGTGAATAAGCCATGATGATGAAATATATATCGGGTGGTGAATCGTCAAGCGAACAATTGGAAACTCAATGGGAAATTCCAAACTGTTGAATTCCTGCTTCTCTAATTATTTTACATCAAAACTCATGAGATACTATTTGAAGAGTATGAAATCTGTATTGAAAACAAATGTTATTGTTCTACGAATTACTCATTTTTCGTACATAATGAAAGTAAAAGATTAGAAGAGTAAAGATGTGTTCGCTTATTCTCTCTTAAGGAGGTTCCTCGAAAAAACGAGTTTTTTTAAAATAATTTTATTTATAATAAATAATAAAAAAAAAATTTTTACAGGTGAAAGTACATACAATTACTTAATTACTTAGTCTGTATAGAATTATTTATGGTCGGTACTACAATGAAACATTTTCACTGAAAAAAAAACAAAATGGCGGGCTTTTGAATTTTTCGATCTTTTTTTGCACTTTTATTTGTTTATTTATTTATTTAATCAACAGCTACTTAGGGCTAAAATACAATTAATTAATTAATATAGTACTTAATATATTACAAAACTTGTATCAACTGGGATGGCTTCTTCTCCATTCATGCTCCTTGTCTACTAAATTGGCTTACTATTCTACTCTACTTATCTCTGTTTGTTGCTCTTTCTTCCCAACCATCAATTCCCTTTTTTCTGAGATTTTCCTGTACGCTATCAAACCATCTTTGTCTGGGTCATCCTTTCATTCTTTTGGTGATTGGGCCCCGTATTGGGATTAACTTTTCTATCCCTTTCGTTTCCATTCTCATCTAGTGCTCATCCATCCCACTCTCTGTGCCTTTATGAAGCGACTGATGCTTGGTTCGTAATACAGTTCCTCTAGCTCCCTGTTTGTTCGTCGCTACTAACCTTCCACCATTTCTTTTCGTCTCCATATATAGCTCTGAGCATTTTTCTTTCCCATCTTTCCATTTTCTCCGTATTTGCTTTTTCATTGTCCAGACTTTACTACCATACGTCATTGTGAGTTTTATATATCCTTTACTTTGTTTTTCTCGATACATATTTGGATTTCATCACTGGTTTTAGGCCTCTTGACCTTTCTCTTCTATAATAACCCCCAGATAAGTCAAATGGACCACTCTTCGAAATTATATTCCCTTGATTCATTAGATATGAAAGTAAACTGCCCCTCTTCTTTTTGCTCTGTATTTCCGAGTATGATGTACTTTAACTTTTCCTGGTTTCTTTCTAAGACAAAATATTTTTCCTCATTTTTTAATCTTTTTATAACATTTTGAAATCCTTTTCTTGTTTTCGTTAGAATAGTAAGATCATCAGCGAAGGTAAGACATTGATGTTCATTGTTGAAGATAGATCCGTTCGTTTTAAATCTGGTATTTCTGATTTGTTTCCAATACCAAATTAAAAAGAACAGTGGATAACGGATCTCCTTGTCTAAGACCTTTACTCACTTCAAACTCATCCGATGAAAATTCTCTCCATACTACCTACATGATTTCGTGTGCTATTCTTGGTGGTGGCTAGTGACTAACTTAACCAGTTTTGCGGGTATGCCCAAGGAGCTCAGTGCTTCATACATTTTATTACTTATTATCCTATCATGCACTTGTTTATGACAAGTATGCATTACCTATATATTCATAGCAGTTTACCTGTTTATAACTTTTTTAAATAACAATGAATATTTTTGGTTGTAGTACCGACCGTAGAGAGACATCTAAAGAGTAGACTGCCGTTTGGTTCATGTTGATGACTGCAATAGTTTCGACACATACCTAAAAAAAACCTTTCTACATTTCAAATTTTTATACAATATTAACACGAAACAATGTATTTCCGATATTCAGAGAAGCTATAAATTTCTTGAAACATGCGAAAAACTAGGTTTTTAAGTGTTTTTGGGGATTTTACTGGATTTCAAAGTCCCATCTCGTATTTATATGTAGAAAGGTAAAAAAGTTGGGTCAATTCAGTAAAAATACCCAAATAACCCTTGAAAACCTGGATTTTTGCATAAACGAGGGTTGCGTTTGCTTCTATGATTCCTGAAAACTTTTTGAAGATGCATTGGAGACGCTTTGATTCAGGTTTTATCGATTTGAAAAAAGATAACCCCGCAAAACCTCTTAAAAACCATGAAAAAACATGTTTTCTTTTAGATATAAAGTTGTTTCGCAAAATTTTTGAATGTCCTAAAAGACTAGACTAAAAAAGCAGTATTTTGGATTTTTGAATGTGGTACACCTGACGGAATAATCTGAAAAAAATCAAAAATAGACCGAAATAGACAGAAATAAACACCGAAAAAAAAAAATAATAAAAATTTATTAGAGTCGTATTTTTTTAATCACATAAAATGAAAAAAATAATAGGAGAATAATAATATCTTAACTTTCCCTTTGAGAAAACAACTGTATTTTGTTTCTGTGCTGATATTTTCGCTGTATAGTTTAGGGATAGTTGTTGGTGTCTTATATCCAGAGGTAGTTCTCTTGCTAAAACTGAAGGCACCTGGTGTTAATGTCAAAGCTGTAGATTGTATGCTGTTTAGTTTTTGTAAAGACGTTTTGCTTGCGGCACCGTAACGTATGCAACCGTAATCTAATTTACTTCTAATAAGTCATTTGTAAAGGTACATTAATGTTTTACAGTCGGGACCCCAAACTTTATTAGATAATAAGTATAATAATAACGGAAATATACTTAAACCTATGTACACAACTTGGCCTGAAAATTATTAATGGATTCTATCCCCACAAAAATATATATAAATATCCTTGGCATCAGTGCACAAGACAATTAAAATCAAAAGAAACAAAACATGATTTGAAAAAAGGGAATAAAAAATTAAATTGTTACATAGCAATCTCATGAACTTCAGTTGGCCCCGTAACCCCTTTTTGTCTGTAGATAGTAACTTTGTTTTTCCATTAAATATGCCTATATTTCCAAATACTTACATTTTTGCTTACTTTTAATATTCTTCTCAACTCATGTCCTACACTCAGAATTTGTCTTATTCCTAATATAACAATTTTTATTATATAAATTCCTAAATGATTGAGTTACTTTTTAATCCGATCGGAATTGCCGTGTAAGCATTTTCAATTGTTTAAAAAAGCAATTTACAGCCTTTCCATTAAACGAAGTGTTGATATTCGTAACGATTAAATCATTTTCTATAGAGATGATAAATCACTGAATAATCAAACAATCCGTTTTTCTTTACAGCTCAAACATTAATATTTTCGCCAATCCACACTCATTCCAACTCATAAATTTACAAACATACTCTGATTGACTAATAACTGTTCGTCGACACACTTCACAAGTATTAAAACGATGTTTACACTTCATTTCAAAGATTGATTACTAAATTTAAATTTGATACTTTAATATCTACCATAATTCGTTTTCCAAAGTTTTATAACGTGTACCGCCATCTGCGGCGAACGCATCAACTTGCTCAGAATCGGGAAGTTCGGGCAATGGTAAATAGGTGGCGGTGGTGTGGTTAAAAACTAAGAGTATTTAAAACTTCTTTTATATTACAAGTTTTCATTTTTCATCTGTAGGATCTTTAATTGTTGGTGAATAAGGCCAGTTGATTTACCAATATAATTATTATTTACATAGTCATCTTCGTATCGACCACTTTCACTTACGAACAATATTTGTAAGCTATTTGAAAAGTCGTAAATACATATTAGCGTTGATTGAATAACCCTCAATCAACGATATTAGTTTGGTTTTTGAGAAAAACTGTCCCTTGACCTCCATCCAAAGGTGCTTTAGAAAAGATAGGTCGACCAATGACAATGTAAATGATTTTAGGAATAATCAACAATTAATTTCCATATTTTTCGATATAAATAAAGCCTTTGATACTGCATGGAGATAGCGCATCTTAAAAATAATGAACAGCAACGGTATACAAGGAAAATTTCTAATGTTTGTTAAGAATTTCATTAATAACAAGAAATTATTGAAAAAGAAACGACTAAATATTTCCAAAAAGGAATTCCACAAAATTACACTTACAGAGCCCTACACTTTTCTAATTAGGTTTCAATACTGTTGCATAAATGATATGAGTTAATTTTAAAGGTAACTATATGAGGATGATCTAATAATTAACACTAGAAATTGTAATCCTTCTTGACAAAAAAATTCATTTCTGTATAAACTTTAAAATGGTCGTAAAAAGTGGTTTATTGTTTATATAGGTAGCTGTAGTTATAAGATGAATTTTGCTGAAAATGTCAATTTTAAGACAGCAAAAGAATTCAAAAAAGTCTGCCACTCCTACTACTCCTACTCCTAGTTGAATTTTGAACAAAAATGTTAATTATTGTTCGGCAATTTTAAATGCCAGCTGCGCGCGCGAAATCAATTTTTAAATAAAATTTGTATCAACTGGACGGTAAAAATTCGATCTCTTTTGATCAGAGAGTGTAGGTTTCGTATGCAATTTTTGCATATATATATATATATATATATATATATATATATATATATATATATATATATATATATATATATATATATACAAGAAATACTGGATATTATTGACTGTTGATATAAATAAGCAACACAGTTTATTAGGGCTGCAGTCAGTAGGTTTGGCCGGGATGTTATAGAAACACTCTTTTGACTTTTGGTCGAGCTTTCGGAATTCTTTTATTCCTTCTTCAAGACACTGTAATTAGAAGAAAGTGTAAATATTTACAACATATCTCAAATTGTCATTACAACTTACTAGTCGTTGAGATTATTTTTCTAAAGCTACGACACTCAACATTAAAAACACACATATAAAATATAACATTTAAAATAATGGACAATATACATTTTAAAATTTAGTTGAAAAGTTAAAATTTTAAAATTTTGTTAGTGACATCTTTTCATGGTGTGTTTTGACTGATCCATAGAGAACAGAAAAAAAAAAACAAAAATAGTGTAATTAAAAAGTAATTAGGAGTTCTTGCTATTATATTAATGGAGGTAGTATCTTAAACCTGTCTTGATAGTATGCAACATGTTTTGTATGCAGGTGTATTAGGGTGTGTATATGTAAAAGTAAATCTTTATTTTATTTTTGATGTTTTGTCAGTAAGTAACAATAAATGTTGCTCAATTTATCTATGTCTGACTTTTTATTTATACAAGACGTATTAGATTTTATGAAACACATTTCCAAGAAAACACGTTTTGAATGGTTTTTTTCCTTAGCCAGAATACAGGAATCCTCGAAATTGCCTCCAGAAAAATGTATTAAAAGAAGAAACATTTATTTATAAGTAACAAAAAATACATACATATTTTGTAAAAACATAAGAAAAAGTGAAGTGTTTACGGAAGCGCTTAATTTTAGCCATTAATAAATTAATTCGTCACACTTTGCTCATTTTCATCTGCAGATTGTTTAAAAAAACTGTCCAATGAGGTTTGTTTCTTGCTCCCTTTCAGAATATTGCGGAAACGTGAAATGAGACAACGTCTTCGAATTCCTCTTCAAACTAATTTTTCGTTGAACTCCTCGGTTGATTTTTTCTTTTTTTTTTCAATTAAAATTGATAAATAATTTACGGAGATTTTTGCAAAAAAGCAGTTTTTTTGCACTAATTTAAAAATTTTATTAATTTTTTATTAACCAAATAAAATGTTATTAATACATTTGAACATCGAGGAATTACCGTCTTTTAAATTTGTACGAAATTTCCCCCGATCTGTCAAATAGTTTAAAAGTTATTTAATTTATTTATCCCTGAGGCTAATTATTTAAACTATTGAACTTGCCTTATGAATGATGCTAGACACATTTAGCAAATTTCATAGGATTCTTTAAGAGCGTAGGCGCAAAACTTCGGGCCAATCTTATATACTAAAAGGCTAAGCCCTTTTCTTGTGCGCAATACTCCTCCTAAACGGTGATAGATAGGAGAATAATTTTTTCGAATAATTAAACAGATTGTTGGGTAGATTCCCCTAAGGTTTAAATGGTGGTGGTAGTGGTGCTGGAATGCACCAACAAGTGTTTCCACTTAAGGAATAACGATAATGACCACTCAAAATTCGGGATCCTCCTGTCTCCGATTTTAATTTATGAGGTCTGTTTTACACTATCTGATGAGTTGGTATTTTTTATTTTTATGTTTAGTTAGAAAGTATTCTGTTTCCAACAAGTGCAGCGGTGTGTGAGGTGTTGTGATTGATATTTAGAGATTTAGACTACGTTTTGAGTTTAATACTTGAAGAATTAAATAATGAGGTAAGCATTACTTTGTTTTTAATTTATTAGTTAGAAATATATTATTAATTTTGTTGGGAATAAGCTTTTGTTGGAATTAATTAAGTTGGGAATAAGAATTAGGTTTATTTTAAATAAATAAATAAAAAATAAACTTAGTATAAAGTAAAATTGTGGCGTATTCTCAAAAAAGTGGAACAGTAGGCGGTAGTGTAGACTAGCGCGGAGCATCATACTGTTTTCGGTATTCTTTAAATTTAAATAATATTTAAATATAAATTTAGTTAGTTAGTTAGTTAGAGTTCTCAAACGACTTCTTTTTCTTAAACGTGGCATTTTACAATCTAAATATGTAAAAAAAAAGTTACTTCGGTTTTACTTCCGTTTTTTATTTAAGAGGGGCGGAGTCTAACAATCATATTGTTTCCGTTTCCTAATGTAAATCTTCCTTAAAATCCTAAAAAACTACTGTATCGATTTTCAATTTAAAAAAATTGGCGTCGATGCAGTTTATTTTAGGATTTTTGGAACATTTACACCAGGCGACGGAAACGATGGATCGTTAGACTCCGCCCCTCTTAAATATCAGCAAAACTTACATCAAAACTCGATGTCGAGTTGGTCCGCTAGTACTTTTTAAATGCATTCATTTTTTTTTTCGAATCCTAAAAAAACTAAGTATTTTTGAAAAATTTAAATGCAGAATGAAAGAATACATTATTACTGAGGGCCGAAAGCCTATGAAAACTTCTATAATGTTTATTTTAATAAGTTACCGCGTGAAAATAAGAGAAAATTTAGTGATTTTTAATTTCAAATATCTCATTCAAAAAAACTTTTGTTTATTCTAAGGGACTTTCGGCCCTCGGTAATAATGTAATCTTTCATTCTGCGTTTAAATGTTTCAAAAATATTTGTTAATTTTCTCAGGATTCGAAAAAAATGATTGCATTTAAAAAGCATTGGCCCGAAATTTTGCGCCTACGCTCTTAAGATAAGTCTTAAATGATGCTAGACACATTTAGCAAATTTCATAGGATTCTTTGAGACTTAAACTATCTCAGAAGTTAAATGAATATGCGTTTTCATCGAAATTATTTACAAAATAAACGTTTGAAAAAGGGGTATGCTTTTTAATTATAAACAATTGTAATAACTTTTATATTTTTCAAGCTACAGACTTGTACGTACAACCATTGGATAGCTGGTAAAAAAACTCACAAAAAAAACTTCTATCACCAATAGGAACGAAGTTAGGGACTATTTTAAAAAAAATCGTATATTCATTGTTTATAAACATTAAGAAGTAAAATTTGCACAAATTTTGAATGAAAATCTAAATTTTATATGAATCTTATAGCTATAAAATTCATCAATTTTTCAAAACTTACAGCCCTTTGAAACGAAGGTACTTTCGAAAGATCGACATAGGAAAGTGGAGAGGATAACTGTTTCAGCTCCGTTTTTTTTTTCGACATCGGAACTTCAAATTGAAACCCCTAGGAAAAATTGAGTCCATTTGAAATACACCGTAAAAACTGACTTTTTTTAATTTGGCTGGAATAGTCTGTCGCAGTATTAATAATGATGACATGATTTTCACCCCCAGAAAATCTCGGAAAATCCCGGAAAATCAACATATATTTTTTTTCATTTTATATCAATGATGTAATAATACTTATATATTTTATAAATTAAATTTCAGGTAATTTTTTACACATTATATTATTATATTCCTTATATTAATATTAATTGTTTGTATTTTTATAATTAACAATATTGATTTTTATTCTATTTTTTGTACAATATGATATACAATATTAATCTAATCTGCGTTAATGCTTTGATAAAATAATTCGAGTTTTTCATCACTTGTCGATTAAATTTGCAATGTTTATTGAACTTTACTTTTTTTGTTTTATTTACATACATTGGTTTAAAAGTTCAAATTTGGTTCATTCATTCGACTTCACTGTCAGCTCTGAACCTTTTTGTTGCAGGTTGTTTGTCTTCACTTATTAAATCAGTCTCTAAATATACATCTTCAGAATCACTCACGTCGTCAAACGTAACTGTACGAGGTTGCAGTATATTTTCTCCTCTACCTCTTCCTCAGTGCAATTTATGCACAAGTTCGTACAATTCAAACCACGTTTTCTGCACCCACATCTAGTAGTTTTGCAACCTGTGGGGCATTTGGATGTAATGGGCTTAATGTCCCTTCCGGAATTAAATTATCTAGAGTATAAATTGGTTCAAAACCAGTGGCACTTTGTCTCCAACCATAGACACAAGCATCTTACTTATTACCTAACCACATTTGTAATTGATAGTAAACCCGAAGAACATGCTGTTTGGCTGCACCTCAGTTGGTGGCAGAGTTTCTAGTTTAAAAGGTGATTTACCGATATTTCTGTTGAATTGTAAGTATCTTACATCATTTAACCCTTTGACTGCCGTGTGCGTCATATCGACGCACACGACTTTTGTATTAAACGCCGTGTGCGTCGATAAGACGCACACGTAGTATCATCAATTTTTTGCTTTGTGTGTCTAAGGCACGCACAGTTTCCATGCATTTATATGATGTTTTCAATTGACCTGGCGTAGTAGAACTTACACTAGAAATGGCTTGTAAAAATAAAAATCTGTTCAATAAAAGAAATTTATTTTACATTTTTTTCACAAAAAGGAATAAGCATAGTTAATAATGAAAAAACAAAGCAAATAAATGTAGTCAAGCAATTTGTGAATAATATAAAAACAATCTTGGCACATATGTGGTTTTTCGGGACATGCAGGGCATATATATCGAACAGTCTTGGCCATTTTTAGCGCATAATTTCTGCCTTGCTCTCGAGAGTATCTGGTATAGCAGCTCTTACAGCGACTTCTAGTGACTTTTCCCTCTTTCTCCGCCACTTCTAGCTTATGTCCGATGGCCGGTAATGTCTCTGAAATATTACGATCGTTGCCATCATTAGAATAGTGAGTAACTGACTGCATAACCTTTCTCTAAATTTTACTACAGATAGTTTATTTTGATGGCTCTTATTATACAGAAACAATGAATTGACAACCGTTGTCCCCAATAAACTCTCAACAGCTACTTTTCTGTACCATTTTAGAGCCTTTCGGACTGCCGAAGAGTAGGAAGCTCTCTGGCCCGAAAGGTCTATAAAGGTTTTAGCAGCATTATAATCTACTACCGCTAGTGGTTTCTGTCGCTGACATACTTCTACCATATCATCGGTGTGTACTGTACTAAGTATCAGGACATCTCGTTTGTCTTTCCACTTGAATACTGTAATACCATCATCACTCTCCATTCCAAAAATTTGACCTTTCGCGAGAGTCTTTTTGATGACGTTTTAAGGGTTACATTTACGGTTGCTTCGTAAAGTACCATACGGTTGCTTCGTAAAGTACCAACGAGATGTGTAGCCTGATTTGATAACTTCCTGACTAAATTCACACTTGTGTACCAATTATCAGTGAATAAAGTCCTTCCAGAGTTAAGAAGAGTTGCTTAGTTACTTCTTTTCCACAATATATTTTCATATTATATGTGTAACCACCATTGACACATAGTTTGAATATTTTGATTCCGAACTTATGGCGTTTACCCTTGATGTATTGACGGAACTTTAGTCTTCCTTTGAAAGGTATCATCGTTTCATCAATGCATACCGTTTTGGAGAGAATAAAATATTGCTGATATTTTGTTACAAGCTTGTCAATAAGACTTTGAATCTTATGTAAACGATCTTCTGGAGGACACACTTCATTATTGGCAAAATGCCACATTCGAAGTATTACCTCAAATCTGTTTCTGGTCATTACTTTACATGCCGGACTGTTATACAGTTCAGATCGACTCCAATAATGTGATAAAGAAGGTTTTTTATCTAAACCCATCCATAAAAGTATACCCAAAAAGACGTGCATTTCAACAGCGTTAGTATCTCTCCAGTCATTCAGACGGGACTGCTTAGTTAGTGACTCATCTGTAATCTTTTGTATAATAACTTGCTCAGCGTAGCGGTTTGTTTCATGAACCATGAGGTCGATGAGATCATCGTTGACAAATAATTTAAACATCTCTAGTTCAGTTTTTGTTGTTAAATCCACAATAACTTCTGGGGGGTTTCCATGAGTTTTATCAAAGACAAATTTTTTTAGATTTCTGCCAGAACACTTTCTCCATGTTATGTTGTGTTCGTCTAGAAATAATTCCTCGTCTATCTGTGATAGCTGTTGTGAGTGTGGAGTAGAAGTATCAGAGGAACTCGATTCTTCAGAATTGTAAAATATTACTGGGCTCTGGCAACCTAAAAGAATGTTACTTGTAATACAATTCAATAATCAAGATAATATACCAATTTACCTATATTTTCGACTTCAGATTCAAAAGCACTGGTGTACTTCTTACGAATTTCCGTTAAATTTGTTTGGTCAATTTTGTTTCCTAAAACAAAATATTTATAATAAAATCTACTTATAATTGTTATTATTAAGTATTTCTAGCCGTTACCTTTTCTTTTTTGTTTAGAAGTCGACGGACGAGCTTTATCTTCTGACGTTTCTGTTATATCCGGGGAATAATTTTTATCCGCCAACGAGTCGTCAGAATCGTCAATTTCATCGCTCATGCCGCTCTCAATGCTCATATCCAGCTCAATTTCGTCAGTATCTGCTGCCCATATTTCTAGCTGTTTTTGTTGCTTTTCACATTTTTTCCAAGACATTTTATTGTCCAGATACACTAACAATATACCAACTAATATAACTAATACACTAACAGCATAAAAAAATACAATCAAATTATGATAACCTCGTAAACAATAAAACTACGAAATACAACTAAACGTAACCATAACTGTATCAAGGAGTCATATGATAGTATCAAGGAGTCCAATAAATAATGAACAACTAACTCTTGGTGGACAGCAAATAGAGAGAGTGACAAAATATAAATATCTGGGAGCTTACATCAACACAGAATTAGATCCAGACCAAGAGATCCGGGTACGAATAGAAATGGCAAGGGCAGCGTTCTTAAAATTCAAACAATTGTTCTGTGACAAAAATCTGAATACTGCGCTGAGACTGAGGTTTGTTGAATGTTACGTCTGGTCGCAACTATTGTACGGGGTAGAAACATGGACACTAAAAGCGCAAATAGTTAAAAAGATCGAAGCCTTTGAACTTTGGATATACCGGAGAATGTTAAGAATTCCATGGACTGCCAGGGTCACCAATGAGGAAGTGCTGAGAAGGATGGGTCGAGACAAAAAATTGTTGAGAACGATAAAAGTACGCAAGACTGCATACCTTGGACACATACTAAGAAATGATAAATATAGTCTTCTGCAGGTCATCATGCAGGGTAGAGTCGATGGCAAAAAGGGAATAGGTAGAAAGAGGAAGTCATGGCTGCGAAATATTCGAGACTGGACAAACATGACTGTAGACGAATTATTCCACGTTGCAAAAGACAGAGAAGCTTTTAAAAATGTGGTCGCCAACCTCCGTTAATGGGGACGGCATAGGAAGAAGAAGAGAAGTAACCATAACTCAAAACGTACTGACTTGCATAAACCTGTCTTACCGTGCGAAGTTTAGTACGCTTCCCCACTCCAAAATGTGTGCGTCACATAAGCGCACACGGCGTACAAACCATTTTGTTCTAGTCTACGCCGCGTGCGTAATTTTATCACACAATTTTTTTTTGTCAAAAATGACACTAAATTTGGAAAAATAAATTAAACTGACCTCCCATACGTTTCTTAATTATAAAAAATGTGGATTTTCATTATAAAAAATTTTGGCGTAAACGTAACCTGTAATAATTTTGCTTGGCAGTCAAAGGGTTAAAGAAAGTGTATCGTTGTGTTTTTTTTATAATTATTTATTATAATTAATTATCCATTCGATAGTTTTAAATATTACTTATAATTTTCAATCAAAAAGTAATTAAATACGTTTAGTTAAAACTTTTTTGTTCAAAATACACAAAATATTTTACTTAAAGAAGTATAAGTATATTGCTTTCTAAAGCCACTACACTGAGACTGACGAAATTTTGGAGCGTGGTGCTGAAACAGTTTTCCCTCCACTTTCCTATGTCGATCTTTCGAAAGTATCTTCGTTTTGAAAGGCTGTAAGTTTCGAAAAGTTTGATGAATTAGTTTCAATATAAAGTTTAGATTTTCATTAATTTATGCAAATTTTACTTTTTAATGTTTATAAACAATGGAGATATGATTTTTTTAAAAATAGTCGCTAACTTCGTTCATATTTTTCATAGAAGGTTTTTTTTTACTGTGAGTTTTTTATCAGCTATCCAATGGTTGTACGTACAAGTCTGTAGCTTGAAAAATATAAAAGTTATTACAATTATTTATAAGTAAAAAAAGATACCCATTTTTCAAACGTTTATTTTGTAAATAATTTTGATGAAAACGCAATATTCATTTAACTTCTGAGATAGTTTAAGCCTCAAAGAATCCTCTGGAATTGGCTAAATGTTTCTAGCATCATTCATAGGGCAAGTTCAATTGTTTAAATAATTAGCCTCAGGGATAATAATTTAACTTTTAAACTATTTGACCGATCGGGGAGAAATTTCGCACAAATTTAAAATACACTAATTCCTCAATGTTTAAATGTATTAATAACATTTTGTTTTGTTAATAAAAAAATTAGTAAAATTTATCAATTAGTGCAAAAAAACTGCTTTTTTGCAAATATCTCCGTAAATTATTTATTAATTGTAATTGAAAAAAACGAGAAAATGAAGATATTTTCTATAATTACGAAATTCAAAACGCTTTTACGCTGCGCTTTTATTTTTCTTCTCTAAAATTTAATTTTCTTATCGAACGTTGGGCCAACTGATATAGAAAGGAGCTCGTAATGGAATAAGATTTGGAGAAATAAACACAAGATAGTTGGCAAGTAAAATAATATAAAAAATGTATGTGTAGTGTCATATTATGGTCCAGGTTTTTTTAGCCTACAATAGTACTACATTTACGACTAATGAATTTGTCTATTTTTGTGATATTTGTGACACAATAACCTTATGTTGATAAAAATAAAATCGTGATAAAACTTAATTAGAATTACCTTTTCAATAAATTAGAAAAAGTCGATGCTGCCAGGTTCGCATCAGGAATATTCAAAGTTGAAATTAATCTTTCTTGCGATAATCGAAAGTAAAATAACCCATTGAATTGTAATCAATACAATTACGCCATGAAATATTGGATGTCGTGACATAATATCTGCCTTTTACAAAATTGCCATGAAATATGGTTAAATGCCACAATTGGGACGGCGTTTATAAAATCCTAACATGCGTTTATCGAATGTACCATAAAAAGGTATTACAACACGCGTACAAAATAGTAATTTATAATAGTGCATAAATCGGTACTTTTTCACAAATGGAAAAATCATCTTATTATTTAATTTTTATTTCAATTATTGAGATAGGAATTTACGCATTTTTTTTTTATTAATGTGAGTGTCTTATGTGTAAAACTTAACGATAAAATTACATTTGGGGCTACATCCACACCCGATAATGGCCCCTGTGACTGAGGAAACCGTCAGGCAGATGTGTAATATTGGAAAAAATACAGCTCCTGGCCCTGATGGCATCCACAGAAGATGCCTTAAAAATCTTACAGGGAATATTATCCCGTTGCTCACCAACACAATCAATGCATCTCTTACGCTGAGCTATTTTCCAATTCCATGGAAAGTGGCCAGCAGTTATGATTTCTAAACAAGGGAAAAACCTCACCAACCCTGAATCGTACAGACCTATTTCTCTACTAAGCACTCTAGGTAAAGTCTACGAGAGAATCCTTAAGGAAAGTCTCGTAGAATTCCTAGACGCTAACTTTGCCATTCCAGATTACCAATTCGGATTCAGGGCTGAGCACTCCACGCAAAATGCATTGGTTGAAGCATTGGTTCATTTCACAATCACTTAACGAAAGGAACCACGTCATAGACATATTCCTCGACGTCCAGAAGGTATTCGATAAGGTCTGGCACACAGGCCTGGTTGAAAAACTCCACCTTGCTGGATTGCCCACACCTTTCGTTAAACTAATCAATTCCTATCTCTCTCATCAGACGATCAGGATCAAAGTAGGCGACATCTTATCCACGCCCTTCACTCCACAAGCTGGAGTACCCCAGGGCTCAATTTTTGCTCCAATATTATACACAGTCTACAATAGTGACATCCCCGTCCACAGCATAGATCGGAGACCCTTCTACTGTATACTGATGGCACTGCCCTCCTCACGTCAGGATCACACATAGAGCGTGGAAAATGGTCTGTATTCGAAAGAGCGCAAAACTATCTAGACAGAGTCATTAGATGGTGCAATAAATGGTGGGTGACCATAAATCGCTCCAAAACACAACAAATTTTATTTAAATCTTTTCTGAACATTTTCATGAAATGAAAAAGTATTGACTAGTGAAAAACTGAAACTATAGAATAAAAGTTGCTTAGAATTAGTCAGTTTATACATTGTCCTCTATAAACGAAATAAAATGTAAATAAAATAATGTACTGTAAGTTTTATAAAAATTATTTTTAATACATAGGACTTACTACTTAATAATTTTTAAGATTCTGTAATTCATAAACTATCGAAAGATTAACATTGCTAAAAACTGTATAAAAATTTAATGTGTAAATCATCACCGTTATTGATTTCCAAAAAATATTAGCTTCCGAAATAAAAACCACATAATAGTATTTATTATCTTCTGAATTCTCGAAAATTTAACATATACATTTTTCCATTACAACAGATGGCTAAATGCCAGATAAATTTCTAAAATACAAAGAGTTGGTTTGTTACTTATTATTAAAACAGCGATTCCGATGGTTAGATACGCGAATATATTTCAACGGGGTAATTAGTCATGTGTTCGAAAATAAAACTGTATTTTTGTAGTTTTTAAGCAAGTTACTAAGACGGAAATTCTTTCAAAACTGCACAACACTTTTTGTTGGATTTAAATATAGTTCATCAAGTTGTTGCATACATTTTTAGGCAAAATATACGAGTAATAGTCAACATTAAATCTTCCTCTTCTTCATGTACTCTTTCCTCGTCGGAGGATGGAAACCATTTATTGGAATTCTTCTCTATCTTGATCTAATCATATAACGATGGCCTCCCTAAATCTAAGGGTTCTTAGACCTTGCTATTTGGATAGTTTCAATTGATTCATGTTGAGATGATGGTCTTAAATCTATCTATATAAAATGCTATGATGATAAGTCACACTGTTTGTTCAGTAAACTAACAACGCCATCTAAGAAAGAAATCTGAACTACGACCATTTGACATTTCAATCATATTGTGTTCTTGAAACGATACGTTTAATTATTACTACAAAAAATATTAATTACATATTAATATAATGACTAATTAATTTTAATAATGTTTTTAAGGTAGAATTTATTATAAAACAATGTAAATTTACATTATTTTAGATTTAAAAGCGCCATCTAGGACAGAAATCTGAACAGATAAAGTGACATACTTATAAAATAAATTAAAACTATCTGACTATATAAAATATAAAATATTTATTTGCCAAATAAAGTACTGGATAAAAAGTTATCTGGAAAATAAATTGTGTTTATTGTAGTTTGTTATTATGTTGTAGGTTATCGCGAAATCAAAAATATATCCTAAATGTTGTTGTTTAGTGTAGGTTGGAGACATGGTTATTAAAAGATTTAATGAAATCTGAGAGTATGATCAGTATGATGTTTAATGTTTATAAACTTAGTGCGAGAATATAGTATTTGATGCAGAATTTAACATTTTAATTTTTGTAATGATAAAGACTTTTTTAAAAGGTTAAGATTAAGTAAACCGACAGTGATCTATATTTTAAGAAAATATTGTAAATAGTTGTTAATAAATGATTATAACAGTAGGTGTATACGTATTTTCATTTACTTAGTATAGGTATTCAATATTTTCATAATCTTGATAATTAAAAAATGGATTAATTAACCATTTTCAAGAGATATTGGTGTTATTGATTCAATAATAGTAGTATCGGATTCCAAAATAAAAAATATGCACTGGGTTGTGAGATTCTTTTAATGTCCAGTCCAATGTCCAGAGTGTAATAGGAAATTTTCAAAACTTTCAATAAATCTTCTATATAATATATGGAATATAGATTTTAAATTTTGTTCACTAAACAATCCAATTTCTATAATGAATTTAATATTAAAACCAGATATGCAACATTACTTTTTATGTATGGAAGAGAAGGTTTAGGTACTATTTCATCCAGTGGAAGTGGATGCCGGCCCTTTCATGCAAGAAGTTTATTATTTTAAAAATTTAATTGTTAATTCTTTTGAAAATTTTGTTGATCCTAAAAAATTGGCTGCGAATTTGGTGATCGGTAAAAAATAGAATACAAATCTCGAGCTTTCCCAACAAATAAATTGCCAAACTAGAGTTACGCTGGTTTTATACGCAGGTCTATTTCATAAGACGACTTTACGCAAAAAGTTCAGCGACTCTCCAGAAGTGACTTATTTGTTATGAAAGTTGTTCAACAGATTAGAATATTATTCTGTTGTCCTAGCCTTAAATAGGAGATAGAAAAAATTAAGTAGAGTGATTGTAGATACAATTGATTAGATCCCCCGTCGCATGGAGACGGGCAAAATCAAAGTTTTCACTTCATTCTAAGTTTTCTTTAAAATTAAACGTATTTTTCATTTCAGTTAGTTATACTTATGGTAATTTTTTATAGGAAATAGTGGAATGATGTTTAAAATACCATAATTGAAATATTGGGTAATTTCTATTTTAAATTGTCACAAAAAATTGTTTAGTTTGATGTGTCGATATAGCAGAGTCAACTTCCGCATATTAAAGCATAAACGACTAGCAGATGTTTAGCCATAAAAGCCATCTGATCAATGTTTTAGGTATACCATTTTAATGACACTGTAATGCAAGCACTTCATAGAAGTGATTGACGAAATTAAAAATCATAAAATACCAGGAAATAAACATAAAACAAAAAAACTAAAATGGAATGTGGTGAAATATTTTCTTTTGTGAAATGTTTTATGGAATCTGAATCTAAGTCAGATAATGAGTATTGCGAATATTCGTTTTGTTAGATGCTTTAATTGACACGTCGAGAATTTCGCTGAATAGAGCTCTTTTAACCCTAGAACCGTAGGTTAATATTTTGCGTTTGCACATAAACCGTAAGGTGACACTATATAAAGATAACGTAATTTGGTACCTCCAAAAGAAAAAAACAAACTTTTTTAATTGTTTTATAAATTTAATGAATTTTCGACACATTGTTTCAAGAATTTAGTAAAAACACAATATAAGAAAATCAGAGTTAATTATTAATACACACTTGATATATTGCTCTTCCGTGCTAGGCGCACAAAGCTCCCTGGCAACCAGTGGCGAATCTAAGGGGGGTCACGGGGGTCATGACCACCCCCAAAACAAAATTAAATATCAATTAAATAATCCTAAAAAAAAATAATTTAAAACCCATTAACCCTATAGGCAGGAAGTCAAGAGTTGAAATGATTCAAACTCATTTATTCTAGGGGTAAGTGTAGAATCATACGGAAGCCTTTTTAAATTGCTCTTTAAAAAATCAACAATTCTAAATACAGTAATACCTCGACTAAGACTTCCACGAATTCAGAGTAATGCGATTTTCAAATTTTGTCAATTCGTCATTTGAGTGCCAGAGAATCGTTCGATTATCGATAAGATAGAGTTACCGCCCACACATTATTGCTCATTCAATTTACATGACATGACTTTTCGCACGAAATTAGCACATTTTAATTTTGTATTAGGTATTTCTTATCTTCAGTTTTGTCTAGGAATTGGTTGTTTGTAATTTGAATATGTATTATAATTGTTGAAACTGCGTACTACATTTTATAATGTATCTATAATAAATATCAAAGTGAATATTGTTGCATTAGCTCTGTCTGATACGTTAGTGAATACAAATAAAGGAACTGGGGGCTGATGTCCAGGTATTTGTGAAACTGTGAAACAGTAGTTTGTCTTAATGATGCTTTAGGTACAACTGTATCACTTAGTCGTCTTCTTCAGTCACCAAAATTAGATTTTAAGTAGGCTACTGAGGCCATAGAGGACACTAAATGCATTCTTCAAAATAAAATATCAAATGCTGAATCTGTTTTTAGCAAACTTTAGTTTTTTAGCAAAGTTTCTCATCAAACTTGTCGTCAAAACCAATCTGCTAACTCTTGCGAAGAATATTTCCGAAGATCTATTTATTTACCCCTTTTAGACAATATCTTAACTGATTTAGAAGAACGACTTTCACCGAAAGTTATGAATCTATTTAATCTTCGAGTTGTCTTACCTAAAACTGATAACACACCAGAAGATAAAGTTGCATTAAAAAAAATTGTTGGCACCTTCCAGGATATTATTGGACCAACTACTTACTGCATATCCCACAGTAGAAAAAGAGTTTTCACTGTGGATTCAAAAGTGGAAAAGAGTCGTGCAAAATAATGGAATGTATTCCATTCCTGATTGTATTTTAGAAGTATGAGAAAACTTCGATATTCATATGTATCCAAATATCAGAATATTTCTGCAAATATTATTTACACTGCCAGTCAGTGCAGCAACAGCATAGCGTTCTACGCTTAAGCGTCTAAAGCCGGCTTACAAATAGAACTTCTGCGGAAAGGTTAACTGATTTAGCACTCATCAATGTGCATTCTGAAATTTCTCTAGATGTTGATGCAATCATAGAGCGATTTGCTAAATCGGATAGGCGAAAAGAATATTTACTTATCTTATTATTATATAATAAATAAAATTATATTTTACCACTCGTTGCCTGCTGTTGCTGACAATTAGTGAGAAAAATTTCAATACCGAGTAAAAACATATTTCACTCACTTATAGCCTAATATGCCTGATTATAGAAATAACTATTTCTTAATTATATTATGTTTTTTGTTGAATAAATTAATTTAAATAAATGCTATTCTTAAGGTTTCTTCTTCATTACGGAAGGGTGGCTATAACTACAGCAAATTGCTCTCTATCTTGAGCTGTTCTTAGTATCGAATGTGTGTCCATGCCTGTCCAGTCTCTTACATTCTTCAGCCAGGAGCATTTTTTTCTTCCTGGACCTCTTTTTCCTTCTATTTTCCCTTCCAGTATGAGTCGTAGAAAGTTATATTTTTCTTCTCTGTAAATATGTCCTAGATAACTCGTTTTTCTGTTTTTTACAATATTTAGGAGTTCTCTCTCAGTCCTCATTCTTCTTATCACCTCGTTATTGGTCACGTGCTCTGTTCGCGAAATCTTCAGCATTCATCGAAAAACACACATTTCAAAGGCTTCTATACGCCTCATACTTGCAATTCCGAGATTCCATGTTTCCACTCCATATAGCAATAAGGAATAAATGAATGTTTTTACAAATTGATATCGGATATCTAATGATTAGATAGAGTTTATTAGGAATGTTAAATACATTCATTAATGTTTACACTTACATTGAGTTATTGCATTTAAATTACTTAACTTTGGTTTATACTTATTTATCCTTGGTTTGTTCTTGATTTTGTAGCAATAGGATAGTTGGGTTTAAATTAATTCTCTTTAAAATACCTAGTTTAAATTGACAGTCCTTGATTTTTCAGTATTTATATTTTAATAACCTTCCTTTGGTTTAATAGTCTTGTACACTTGATTTTACAGTCATAGAGTCTGTGACTTTAAATTATTTTTTTTTGTTTAAGTTTAAGACCCCTTAATTTTGTACCCTTATTTGCACCCTTAGGGTATTTGGGTTTTCATAATTTCTCATTGGTTTAATATATCGTTTAAAATAATTATTGAGAAAATGCCCTTACATGAGGCACACATCATATCAATCGTAAAGGTGCAAAAATCTAAATCCTATATCAAAATCACCCTCAAGACCTATGACACCCCCACCCCGACAAATTGCCACTGAAAGGTGCAAAAATCTAAATCCTGTATCAAAATCACCCTCAAGACTCATGACCCCCCCTGACAAAAATTTCTGGATCCGCCACTGCTGGCAACCAACACAAATATCGCGACCCTTCCTGTTTTTGCACTTCTTGGACAAATGTGGTAACATTTATGGCCTACTAGAATATTGTCGTGCGCTTGTCCTGCCCTTTTATCATCTTTTCCCAAAACATCTAGCATTAGTGAACGCAAACGCCGTGGAATCGTTTGAATTTTTAGTCTTTTCTCTATATGAGGAGGTAACATGCAAACAGGCTTAAGTCACACACAAATCAAAGTTGAGTTAGATGTGCCAATGCCCTGTTCTGTTATAGCCAAAGTAGTTTATTTTATCTGATTCATACAAAAAAAATTATTGCCCATGGTAAAAGCATGTTAAAAACAACCTTTACATGCAAAACAACTTATTTCCACTATATTGTCCATGCTATCCAGCTTATTTCCACCAAACCAATAGGAGCTATGCAACTGCCACTCAGCTGACCCAGTGAGATTTACAAATTTGAGGTTATGTGAGGGTTTATTGTTAAAGTATTTAAAAACAATTAGTACTTACTTTATTAATTAAAGAATAATGGATGGGGCAGATGGAAGTTTAAGTGTTGGTGAAGGAAATGCAGGGACTAGAAAAAGAAGACTTACAGGAGGAAAAAGGAAAAGTTAACAAATTACCAAGTATGTAGCTCCTAAAAGAGCCCTAGTTTTTGTACCGTTTAAGTACAACAATAAACGTTTCACGTGCGTAAAAATAAGGCCTGTTTACACCACCGCTTTCAAAGAAGAGTTTTATAAAGTTCCAGACACGAAAAGACAAGACAATATAATTGCCAATCTGATTCATATAACATAAATCAAAAGACATAGGCCTAGATCTACCTACTCAATACAATACTTTTTTGCAACTGTCTGGTGCTAAACCTTTTGTATATTTAAAGTTTTTCGCACTGTTATTGGTATTAAAGAAACTACAATAAAAGCATGACCAAATAAGTGCATTTTGGGTCTGCTGTTGAAGGAAAAAGAGGAGGTGACTAAGATTATATCTGAGTAGTGAGTTAAGTATTAGTAAACTAAGTAAAATATTAACATAGGTTTTAAGTCACCTGCCGACGATACTTACAGTACGTGCTGTGCTGCCTTTTCAAAGAACAAATTAAAAGTGCACCAGCACAGTCTGCTGAAAAGGCGCAGTTCGACAAATTCAGCCACAACCGAAAAGTCCGATTCAAGAAGCTTATTACGCGAAACAACTTTGGTTTTATACCTTTTGTATTACTGATCTAAAAACTCAAAACCACATGCTCTATATTTGGACAGAAAGAAGCAATTTTTAGAGCTGCTCTCTACTAAGGTTGTTTAGCGATAGTTGTGTTTCTTAAAACAAAAATAATATTGTTCTGAAAACATTGATTCATTTTTTGGAAATACACAAAACATCAATCTAAAGGATATTATTGTATGCGGACATAGTTTTTTACCCGCCGACCGTGTTTTTAGAAAAGCAAAAAAGCTGTTGCGAAAAAACCCATAATTTTAATTTAACAGGAATACCATGACATCTACAGTGGTATAGGCAAGGTAAGAGCACTAGAAGATTGACCACTTCTTGATACTAAGAAGCTAAGTGGATACTATAAGAACATCCAATGTCAATTAGTGAACTGAAGAGAATTGAAATATGCTACCGAACAAAATGAAGAAATTGAACCCTCCGAAAAAAGGGAAAAGGAAAGTCTTACAAAAATATTGTGCTGGTAAGAGGCTTTAAAAACATACTTGAAGTATGAAGAAAAAGAGTCTTTATATCTTTGAGAAAAAACGGGGAAAAGAATCTTAAACAAGTGAGACTGAAAGAACTCCTACTTCCTCATGTGTTAACCAAAGAAAAGACAAAGATGTTCTCAAACTTTTGAAAAAATGTTTTTCTGACCCACGCCTTGGTTGGTACAAGAGTTTCATTTTTGATGAACCCACTACAGCAGCTGCTGGTGGGGAGCAGGAAGTAATGAGTGACTACCACGAAGGTAAGCGCTGTGACTTCCATATTCAAAAAAACTGTTGTTTGTTGCATTAACTACCTGTTATGACAATGTTTGTCGCTTAGGTAAGGCCTATATTGTTATTGTATAAAAATAGAAGTTCATTCAGAAAACCATTGTTCCTTTACTTTATTGCTTTGCTTTTATACTTTATTTACATGCAATTCGCATTTTACATGCGAAACGACTTATTTCCACTGAGTTCGTGAAAAAGGTCTTATTTCCAAAACAAAATCAATTTTTTAACTACCCTAACTAAAATAAGTATTCTAATCTCATGTTTGGAACCAATACTATTGCATAACCTTGATTAAAACTTATTATTCTTTTTCAAAGCAAAGCTACAAGTTTTTCGCCCTCCCTGAAAAATTACTTATTTGTGACTTAAGCTTGTCTGCCTTTCACCTCCTCATATGTGGAATTACGAGCTGTATGGCTAAGTTCTTCAATAGTTTTTATCCAGCCTTGATATGTTTTTGTAAATAGCATAAATGTTTGCTTTGTTGAAATTAAAAATAACATATGCATTAATTCCTGCTCGATCTAAGATTCCATAAAACACTCTGAGAGGCGACCTACAAGTTTTTCTTGCAGCAGTTTTTGAATGGCACAATTGGTCGTATGTATCTACACCCTCTTTAGTATCGTTGTAAAAAGCACTATTTCAGGTTTAATGGTGATTTGATCTACTATTTCATTTGTGAATGGTTGATAGCAAGAGTACGATTTTCCTTTTTTGGGAGAAAAAAATACCAGAGTTTTGTTACAAGTCTCATGCAAAATCTGAACCAGGAAAAGTTCCCTTCTTTAATAGAAATGATGGTGTATATCAGGTTTATTTTTACTCAAGCCCCCAAGCATAGTAAGTTTCTTTGAGAAACAGTTTTTAGAACCAGTTGTACATTGTACATTGTAATACTTCTATTAGTTACATAAATACTTTCACATAACTTTATGACATATTGCGTTGGTAAAGAGTCTGTACTAGTTCTGATTTCTTTTCCAATATAAGGAATTCCAGAAACCATGTAAAATGTTTTGAGAATCGCACATCATTACTATTTTTGATCATGAACTGCAGCTCTCTATTGTGTAGGGGTACGTGTGTATGCGTGTGGATGTGTGTGTTTTTGTGTGTATGTGCGCCAACCCAATCTGGTTGAGAATAAAAGAGATTGAGCAAAAAGTTGAGAATAAAAAAAACACTCTTATAGTATTGAGCTTGAGACCTCAATAAGAAAAGGAAATTACTACAGATGTGGAGTGACATAGAAGGATACAATTAGGAATCGACAAGTTAGAAAACGTGTAAAGATGAGTTGAAGTGAGTAGTTTGCTATCATGGTTGAACCATTCAACACACTAGAATTGTGCAATTCTAAACACTTATTAATGTGGGGGTTAGTACGAATATTGAGTATAGCTTTTCAGAACATGAATTTGATGCATTGGTAAATCAGGAAAATATCCTGAAATAGGTAAAACTTACTGTCCAAGTCTTTTGTCTTTAAGGTGCCAATCGCATCGTGTGATGCATGATATGAAACATTTCGTCTTCCTGCGAAAACTTCAATTTGAAATGAAATTAAAGACTTCGTAATGAGAATAAAAGTCATCTAAAAACGATGTCGATGAAGAGGCTGTTCAAGTAACCAACAAAAATGAAGAGGTTTCGACATCCGATTCCGATTTTACGTTGTAACAGGAGTTGAAGTTAACTATATCATCAGCATGTAATTTAATTTGCTCTTCATCATCTGAAGCTAATATACTTGAATCCATCATAAATAAGGAAATAACTCTTTATAGACCTGAGGGGCCTATGGGGAAATATATTAATAGTGAGGAAGTCGAAAGAACCTTTTCAGCTACTAGCTATATTGCCTCTAAAATAGTCAGACACCTCCAGTTCTCGACAAGGTTAAAGTTTGATTCAAAAATTCGAAACTACAACAAAAAACAAGTTAAACACATACACCACAAAATATTATAATTTCTTTATTACCCATAAAACATTGCAAAAATAATGTGTGAGAAACATTAAAACTAGTTTTTAGCCATTTCCACTTTCGCTGAGAACCGTTGGTTGCTTCCTCTAGAAATAATAAGTAGAGAAAACTGGTTAAGTAATAAATAATATGTATATTATACTGTGTTGTCAAGTTTCTAACATACCAGGATAAGATGAAAAGTTCTCGGCAAAAGTCATCTCTTCTGGAAGTTCTTCAAAATACTTCAGTTTTTTAGTTGCTTTTTATCTCCCATTCGTTTGACTTAAATTGATTTACAATCATAAATTTCAAAGTACCGTTTGGAACCCGATTTTATTCTTTACACCTTGGCGAATTCGTTCTTAATTTGTCTTATATATATCGTGTTTACATTGATGTTTATCCAGTTTCTTATATTTTTGAGACACGACTTCTTTTACGACCTTATCGGAGTTTTCTCGCGCTTCCAACTGTTTTGTAATTTAGGCAGCGTAAACGCACGGGGACGTCCACGAGCCGATCCTACTGTAACTAGTTTACAATAAGTCTCAAACCGATTTTACCTTTCTCCCGTGATAGCATTTGTGTTATTAGCACGTTATTATAAATATTTTGGTAAATATACGAAATACGGAAATTAAAGACTGGTAAACAAATTTTGTTTAGATTATTTTGAATTTTGAATAAAGCAGGGCTTCCCAAACTGTGCGTCACGATGCCCTGGGGCGTCGCTGCGTTGTCCCAGTGATGTCGCGTGTCAGCGCGGACTTTTAATACAGAAAATATATTTATTTGATTTTAAATGAGTATAAAATATATGTATTAATAAATAAATCAAATAAAAAATATAACATCAAGTCTATAGACCCTTGAATTATCCGAAATTATTCAAAAAACTGTTCAATCTGACAATTGATAATTATCCGGACATTGGCAACACTGGTGTCGAGTGAGCGACGAGCGCATTCTGTTTCGCCGGTCGGCTCCCCTCCCCCCGTGTTTGAAGAAATATATGAAATATGACGACCAATATTTTAATTTTGGATTTACCTGCGTTACTACAACTAAAGGGAATGTAGAACTTCCACAATGTGTTGTTTGTCACAAAGTGTTGGCGGCTGAAAGTATGCTTCCTAATAAACTAAAACGGCATTTGGAATCAACTTATAGTCACTTTCAAGGTAAGCCAAGAGACTTTTTTGTAAGAAAATTGCGAGAGCTAAAACATCGGACCACGGCTATGGTTTCAAGAGCATCAATTCCTACCAAAGCATTGCTCGCGTCTTACATGTTAGCTTACCGTGTTGCCAAATGTAAAAAACCACATACGATCGCTGAGGTACGAATTAAGTATTGTGATGGATAGCATTATTAAAGTGCTGAACTACATTAAAACAAGACCCCTGAAATCAAGACTCTTCCATAAACTTTGTGAAGAAATGGGGGCCGAGCACACCTCTTTAATTTATTATTGGAACTCGTTGTTGGCTGTCCAAAGGCAACGTACTCGCACGTGTATACGAATTACGAAATGAATTTTACACACATCTACATACAGAATTACATGATGATGCGCAAAACTTTATTAATTCAGAGTTCATAATAAAATTAACATACATCTGTGACAAATTTAACAAATTAAATGATCTTAATAAGTCTTTGCAGGGAAATAATACTCATATCCTGCAATTGGCAGATAAAATTACTGGGTTTCAGAAGAAGTTGCTCTTATGGAAGAGAAAATTAGAAGATCAAGAAATTGAATGTTTCCCTGCTGTTACAAGGTATTCACAAGAAAAATCGACAGAAATCCTTGATCCCTCTTTAAAAAATATGTTTACACATGTTATCATTGAGCGAACACTTTGAGAAATATTCTCCCGAAGATATGGAGCAATACGGCTGTGTCAGAAACCCTTTCCTGTCATCCACGTCATCGACACTTTCAACAGAGGAAGAAGAACAACTGACAGAATTGTCTTGTGATTCCAGCCTAAAGCTTCAATACAAGGACAAACTGTTTGAATTTTGGAGCTCACTTTATCATGAATATGATGTCATCAGCATGATTAAATGCATTAAAGGTTTTATTACTATTTGCGACTTCGTACTTGTGCGAAACGGGCTTTTCTGTAGTTGCAGTTGTTAAAAACAAGTACAAATCAAACATAAACTTTTTCCAAACTGGAGCCCCGGTTTCATAAGCTGTGCTCAAAAAAGCAAGCACATCCCTCACATTAACCAGCCAGTTACCCTTTTCAGTTTTGTGCCTATGTTTTTATTTCGTTCTTAATTTCTTAAAAAAAAAATTAAATGTACAAATAGTGTTTTTGTTATAACGATAACCCGTTACTAGGCTAGTACTAAAATTGGTAAGTATTATTGGGGGTTGGGTTGAGGGGGCGTGGCAAAAAAATAACGAAGTCCCAAGAGCGTCACAGTGCAAATAAGTTTGGGAAGCCCTGGTATAAAGAATTTGTATTACTGAATAATTGAAAAAATTTAGGAATATTTATATTTTACGATTAAGATTTTACTTTCATTTTGTGTACACATTAAAATTGACAGTTGGAGATAGTAAAAATGAAGAGGCTTCTTAAGTATAATGAAGGTTACAAACATTAGTATCTTTCGTACTAGTCTTATTTGTGGACGTGCCCGTGACTTGTCTTATTGTCCCCGTATGTACAACACTTTACTGTTTTTTATATTTGTTCCAACATTGAAACCAGTTTCAAAAAATAAGCATTTTTTCTGCGTATCAAATGATATTGACATTGAAAATACCTCATAGTTTTTGTCAACATTAAAATAATATGGTATTACATGATCGTAGAATCTATTAGGAACACCCACTTTTTAATTTGGATGTAGTGTTGAGTCATTAAAAAACTATAAATAAATCTTACACCATATTTTCTTATTTAGCGTTAATTATTGTTTACATTGTTGACCATCGTAAATAAATAATGAGGCATTCAAATTTACAAATAATGATTTCTATAGTTCCCATTTTGATGCTGATATTATTGTGGCGTTTTCACACAATAATTATTTTTCCACTATCAGTTATTATATGTATAGTAATAATAGTAACACTGCTACTGATACTTTAGTTGATACTTTTGCATTTCATAACCTATTTCAGCTCAATCAAATCACAAATTGCAACGGAGTTTTACTTGACCTAGTTTTTGCAAATGATAATGAAAATGTAACAGTTGAAATTGCTAACGATTATTTATTGCCTTGTGATCGTTATCATCCTGCGTTATCTATTTCTTTAGCTATAAAAGATAATATGCCCGAGCTTCAATATAATAGTTTTGCCTTCAATTTTAGGAGAGGAGACTATGTTGCTCTTAATATGTATCTTGCTAGTATCTCCTGGGAGAACGTTTTAGGTATTTGCAGAGATATTAACGAAGCCACGGAACTGTTCTACTCCATATTGCAGTTTGGTGTCAATTGTTCAATACCACGTACAAGATTAAAAAATCCCAAATTTCCTCGTTGGATGACTAATGACCTAAAATCATTAATATTTAGGAAAAAAATTGCTCATAAGATATATAAACCAACAAATTCTTGGGACGATTATCTACTTTTTTCTTCCTTGAGAACCAAATGCAAAGAACTAAGCAGGTCATGTCATGAAATTTATATAAGTCAAACGAGAGTGACAAGTGAAACGATAAGTCAAAGAATTAGTTCAAACGTAAAGCACTTTTGGAATTTTGTTAACAGCAAACGCAAAAAGAATGGTCTACCAAACACAATGTTTTTTGGAAACACAATGCTTAATAATGGTGCGGATATCGTTAATAGCTTTTCGCAATGCTTTCAAAATATTTACAGAGCAAATGATGATGATTTAATACAGCCCATCTTAGAGTATGAGAAAACAGCGAATCTAAATTCTTGTAATGTATCTATTGAAATCATATTTGAAAAATTAGCCAATTTAGACATTTATAAAGGCTCTGGGCCAGATGGAATTCCACCCATACTATTAAAAAAATGTAGATGTACTTTAACCCATCCCTTATATTTTCTGTTTTCTCATTCACTTGATTCAGGTATTTGTCCAAGTTTGTGGAAATCTAGTTTTATTGTTCCTATTCATAAATCAGGTGACAGGAGTAACATAGCTAACTACAGACCAATAAGCATTCTTTCTTCTATTCCTAAAATACTAGAGAGTATAATATGTGACTCTATTAAAACACCTTTATGCAATGTACTAATTGAAGAGCAACATGGTTTTCTTTCAGGTAGATCAACTTCGACAAATCTTTTACTTTTCACGCAATACATATCTGATGCTTTGGAAAGGAGACTACAGGTGGATGCTATTTATACAGATTTCTGCAAAGCATTTGACACTGTGAATCATAAATTGTTGTGTAACAAGCTTAAAACTATTAGATTTACAGGCAATCTGTATAACTGGTTATGTAGTTACCTAACTAGCAGAATACAACTTGTTAAAATTAAACACTTTCAGTCTAGTGAGATCTCTCTGGTGTTCCACAAGGAAGCCACTTAGGGCCTTTCCTTTTTAATATATTGGTTAATGACATTAAATCTCAAATTAACTCTAAATTTTTGCTATTTGCTGATGATTTAAAAATCTATAGAATTATCGAAGACGTCTCAGATTGTGAAAAACTCCAAATTGATATTAACAAAATTATGGTATGGTGCAATTGGAACCAAATGAGCATTAATGTTGGAAAATGTCACTTTATTAGTTTCTGTAGAAGAATTAACAACCTCTCGTAAGAGATCTAGGTGTTCAATTAGATTCCAAACTAAATTTTTGCGCTCATTTTGATTATGTGAATAACCAGGCATTTAAAATGTTAGGCTTCATTATTAGAACCTCTAGATGTTTGCATAACATTAATTCCATCAGACTGATTTAAATTTCCCTAGTTAGATCTGTTCTTGAGTATTGCTCAGTCGTTTGGTCACCCACTTATGAAGTCCATATAGCCAAGCTTGAAAAAGTCCAAAATAAATTCATTAGGTACTTAAGTTTTAAATTACACAAACCTTTAAGCGACCATTCCTACTCAGAAATTAGAAATACATTAAACCTTCCTAGGCTATCTTCCAGACGGATGTATGCTGATGTTTTGTTTCTTCATAAACTACTGAATTCAAAAATGAATTGCAATGATCTACTGTCTCTAATTGACTTTAATGTTCCCTCTAGAGTTACTAGAACATCTCATAATTTTGCAATTAAATTTCATCGCTCTAACTTTGGTAGGCATTCTCCACTGAGTAGAATAATTCTAAAGGGAAATAGAATAGACCTTGATTTGTTGCTGTGCGCTTCGGAAAATGTCTGTAGAATGTGTTTAAAAAAAAAAACAAATTGTAATTATATGTGATTTATATTTGCTATGTGCGTTATATAATTTTAATATTTGTTTTTTTTTTCTATATAGCTGCATCGCCAATTCTTTTCATACATATTTACTATATCTTTATAATTATTGTATCACTAGATAATACTTGTAATACTTTGTGTATATATTAATTTGGGTGGTATCCCGTTAATAAATAAATAAAAAAAAATAGTTCATTTTTAAGTTTGAGTTATAATCTAATAGCAAAATTATATTTAAAAATCACAAAACTGCAAAAATTGTTAAAAATATCCATTCAAGATTAAACATTTAAATCTTCTCTGCAATAAACAAAACAAAACTGCCAAGGAAAGCACAGCATAGGGAACAGATGAAAACAACGTCCTTAGTCTTCTTCTAAACAGGAGAAGACTTATCCAAATCTTTAAAAATTTATGGTTTCCATTGAACTTTTCTTATTTCATAATGTTACCGATTTATTGTTCATTGAAGGCTAAATGTACAAAAACTCTTCTCAGCAATAAACAAAACAACACCTTGTGCTACATATCTAATGGATTTTGCTTATCTTCACATTTTTAGGAAAGCGAATAAGCAATTGGATTTCAACACAAAAACAAATAAAATCCATTCATCTCAAAATATGTCAAATCCATTCTAATTTTTTAAGCTCTTTTGTGATTTGCTACGTTTAATCCACGAATTGGAAAAAATCAATGTCGTAATCACAAGTCACAAAGCATACTATAATTCTGGAAAGGAGTATAGTAGGGCTTTTATTATAATAACTACTAATTTACTAGGAAAGTAATAAAAAAAAGAAAAACAAACAGAAATAGTTGACTAGCTCCCCCAAAGCTATAAATAATTCCCATAGGACTTATCTTTCCCAATTCAGGATATTATCAATCGAATGTCCATTCCAGTCTAAATACGCACTAAATTTTATCTGCAACAAAACAAAACTTGGTGCATTATTTCTAGTGAGTTGTGATGATCTTCACATTATTCTGTTATGAGTTTTTCCAGCCAGAAAACTACAGAAGTATAAACTTGTTAAATACTACGCTAAAACTTATAACTAAAATTTTACAAGAGCTAATAAATCAGAGGATAAGTTTAGCAGATGAACAACATTTTCGTAATGGAAGATCGTGTACAGATGCAATATTCGTTATAAAGCAAATTACTGAGAAATCACTGGGGTATAATAGACCAGTCTGATTGGCCTAAAGAAAGTGTTTGACAGAGTAAAACTTAAAGATGTAATCTTCTTTATAATAGAGAAGTTCCCCTAAATATTATAAAAACTATCGAAAACATCTACCAAAACAACAAAATGGAAGTCAGAATAGATGGACAACTTACAGAACCTATAGAAATAGGCAGCGGAATAAGACAAGAGGATTCATTGAGCCCCATGCTCTTCAATTTGATCAGGGATGAAATCATCAAAAGCGTTAACAAAGGAAGAGGATACAGAACGGGAAAACTAAAACAATAGTAGTCAGCAAAGAACCAACCAGATGTAAAATAGAAATTGATGGCATCAGTATTGAACAAGTAATGAAAATAAAATACCTGGAAATTACACTGTCTAGCTATGGAGACCTGGCTATGGAAGTGAGAGATCAAGTAAAAAAAAGCAAATAGACTGGCAGGATGCACAGAGATGAAATCAAGAATTTATAAAGCCAGTGTAAGACTAACAATGACATACGCCTCAGAACCAAGACCAGACACAGCCACAACGCAAAGGCTACTGGAAACGGTAGAGATGAGAGTACTAAGAAGAATTACAGGAAATACGCTGAGAGATCGAAAAAGAAGTGAAAACATTAGAAGAAAATGTATCGTGCAGTGTATAAATGAATGGACACAAAATAGAAAAAAAAAGAATGGAATAACCACATAAGCAGAATGGAGGAGACCCATGTCGTTAAAATAACAAGAAACCAATCGGCAGAAGAAGTATCGGATGACCACGCAAAAGATGGAGTGTGAGATGGGTTATGTATTATTTCTAAATAAATGTACCTCTTTATATGGCGCCATACATGTATTTAAATCTTTCTATCTAGTTGAATTTCGGATTTCAGTGTTGCTGCTTATTATTCTGTCACCAAAAAACTCATAAAATGTCTAATCGGAATTGAAAAAACTGCAACGGTGAAAGAGACAGAACCATCCCCAGATACACCTAGGAAATCTAGAAATTTCAAAGAATTACATAGATAGAGAGAGGAACAAAGCATAGGAAACACATCCCAGGCTGTTGGCTGACGAGTCTAACACTGTAAATTGTAAAAGGGTCGGGTACAGAAATATACGCTAGTGGTAATAATATAAACATTTATATTTGACTAGGAGATTATAGCTCTATATTCCAGCTAGAGATTTATGAAAAATTGGCTGTGAAAGAGAATTTAACATGAGGGCTTCGACTGGATCAATATATTACAAATAGACAAAAGGCTATGGCGATTCTTACCCGCATAAAATGGGGCTGTTTCATAGAGACGCTGTAGCAGCAAACATAAAACAGTCAACCATATTCATAGCAACTCATAACTGATCATATATAGGCTTTTTGCCTATCATGCTGATCATATATAGGCCTACAGCTTTTTGCAATTAGAACCCGCCGTGTCTGGAATCAGAACTTTCCCACCCAGTTTGTCCTGCTTGGAGTACTAGTCAACTCAGCTTTAACTCACAGTCTCAACAGGCATGGACCTGCTAAAGTTAAGTTAAGTCATGTTAAGTTGTGTGCCTCAATACATTTTTGCTGTTGACCTTTAGCTGCCACGAATGTGGAAAATATTTTTGGTTGACGAAGTCATTATTTTCATCTTCTGTGCTTTTCATCTTTTTTATTTCAGCCTCGTTCTTGTAAAAACGTAATTATTGACGGTTATCATTTGGTATTGCATCTCTCAAGATGAGGTATACTTTGTATTTACTTTTCATCCAATAGAAAATAAAAAATATTAAAAAATATATGATGTAAAAATTAATAAATATCTTTTTACATTATGTTGGTTTCTTTGTTTTATGACGTAGTTGAATTTATTATGTGCACCGACAATTACTTTACCACTATTTTAAAAACCAATACATCTACTAAACATATTTTAACTTCATCGTCATACTGAATTATAATTAATATTGTTCATTTTGTTGCAGGTAACATTGAACTTTGAGGTTTTAAGGACGCAGTAAGTAGATGCTCTTATTTAGGTCACTCGATACCATGAGTCACGGTTATTTAATCCGAACAGGGGTCCTAATCAGTTACGAGGAAATTCCCCTGCACCGGGAAAACTTACATAATCCGTAGTCATTGAATGCAAAACTTTTCTGTCTGTTCCAAATCCAAAAGAAGGAGATACTTAGATAAATCAATATCAAATGTGCATCTGTATATTTGTTGTTCTACTACCTTACTAAATAAAAACGAGTGTTTGTATTTATTGCGCTGATGAAAAGCAAGAAACTTATTCACATTGAACTTATTTTAATGGTTTTGTGATTTAAAATTTTAGGTCAATAATTAAACTTAATTGTTTTTTCAAATTTTAGTCTGTGTTTTTAAGTTCATTTGATTTTGGCGTTACTGATATCTTATATCAGTAACGCCATCTTTTATCAGCGTTACTGATATCTTATATATGAAAATTATTACACTTACAATAAAGTTTTCCAAATGTTCTTCTTCTTTACGTGCAATGTGTGCTGCGGAGGTTGGCAACCATCATGGTTATTCTGATTTTAGATGAAGATGGCCCGAAAAGGTCGGTATCTTCTTCAATGATATTTTCAGGATTGTCCTGTATACCCACAATTTAAATGTCTACAGTTTCTTTATTGTCGCCACGTTCAGTGTCCAAGCCTCCATCCTCCATACCATATAGAGAGAATATAACACCTTGCCAACCGAACCCAGCTTCCTCTAATCTCCACTCTAATCTATTTAGAGTTCTTGTTCCTGTGATTGATTATTATATGGTATCAAGATAGTTGTAAGTCTCTACTTGTTCAAGAGTTTTCGTTCATAAATGATGAAAAATTTTCATAAATTTCGTTTTCTTGATATTTATTCAATGTTCATATTCTTTTGCATGAATAAAAACCAAAGAAAAATTGTGAATTTACAAACTTATCGAGATGGTACGGAGAGTATACGAGTGGGATACGACAGACTTGCTAGCAGTCTACTAGCATAAACGACAGATTTATTGTTAGTAGTGTATTAAGAAATCGCACTTCAACATCTTCCTGGGTCAGAGCTAAGCTTCAAAAATTAATTTAAATGACTGTTGATCCCAAAGGCAAAAGAAGAAGACTGGAAGGCAAGGATTAGGTTATACTTACCTGTTAGCGCTCCCTTCCCTTACTTATTTTAACTAGAGTTTTTTTCTGGAAGCCTTGTGTTCTACACATGCCGGACTGCGTCTAATTGGCGTATTTTATATTTTCCATTAAACATTTTACAACTCCTCGGGACTTCGGGAGACCTGCTTTATATAAATCCTTCGCCAACATCCAGTGGATGGTTTTTTGGTATTGGTAACCAGAGGTTCGTTTGGTGTATGCTGATTGGGGTCATTGGGACCTATTTGCAGTAGAAACAGAGTGCGCTACCGGGGTAATCTCTTTGTTCGTTTCCTTTATATATTTTTTAATATAGTTAGAAGAGTCACTAACTTCTCCTTCTGAGTCCTCTTCTAGGCCTTTTGTTTTTTTGTCTCTGTATGTATTTTATTGTTAGTTAGGTAGACACCTCTCTGACGTTTCGCTTAAGTAACACATTTCTTCCTGTGTCATAAAGCCCCTGGGCTACATATATCGATTATTATCGATTGATACGCATCGTTTTGAGAACTTCTACATCCTGTATGTCCTACTCAGATTACTAGAGAACTTAGATTCACAGTCTCAGACCGGCACGATTGGTCATACTTGGAGTCAGGTGCTATTTTACTGTTGTACTGTTAAACCAAAATATAGAAGAGTCAAAGTATGGAGACGATATGGAGAAAGATATTCTTAGAGTAACATTGTTGGAAGCGCAAGCAATTCGATATCCCCAACCATTCCTGTTCCTCCCAACCACATATACGCAGTTTTAGACCTGCAACCTTAAGTCCTTCCTCTTCACTAGATTTTTCTAACCCTCCCTAACCAACCTAAGAACAGCAAACCACAAAAAGATAGATTGAAATGTTACCAAGATCTCCATAAAGCAGAAGACACAATATCAAAAAATATTGCCATAATAATCAATAGTTTGCACACGCGAGTACATTTTCAATAGGTAAAAAAAAAGGAAATATTCACAGTGGGTTGTAGTATAACGTGAACCAGTTTCGGGTCTACAATTTCAGTCCAACTTCAGGTCTCCGATAAAATTTTGCTTAGCCAATATCGGTACACGGTTTAAAAGTAAGAAAGAACGTAACAAAGGAAAGGTTGAAAGTAAATACCCTATTTGCTCGATTCTGCCAGGGCAGTGTTGATGGAGGAACCACATCTCTTGAATATTTCGAACCGAAGTACAAAGAGTGCTTTCAAAAACCAATATATACCGATCTCGCTATAAAATTCACTTGATACTTTATTGTGTCAGTCTTTCAGTCGGTACATCCTTAACAAGATTCGATGTTATCTTTTGGTAAAAATCTCGAATTGTTTGTTGGAGGAATAAAGGAAAAAGTCGACTTTATGATGCAGTTGTTGCAAACACACGACTAATAGTAGTATGAATTATCAAACGCAATAATATTAGTGTCAAATGTTATTTGAATGTGTGATATTTGTCTATTAGAAAGCCATGTTAGGTATAATTAGCGAACACCCACTTGAAACGAAGAATACATATAATAATATGCTCATAGTATAATGACTGTCTCGAGTCGATGTTTGAAAACCATCTAGAAGTACCAATAAAGCCGCATATCCAGTGTCGTTACAATTTGTTGAATTAGCTGAGATAATTATTATGAAGAGTAAATATAAATGAATACTGGAACACTGAAAATGGTTTCGTTAATTAAGAAAAAGTTTTTCTTTATCTCTCTTACCTATAATGTATCAGGTCTGGCATACAGGCCTGGTTGAAAAACTCCACCTTGCTGGATTTCCGACACCTTTTGTTAAACTAATCAATTCCTATCTCTCCCATCAGACGATCAGGATCAAAGTAGGTGATATCCTATCCACACCCGTCACTCCACAAGCTGGAGTGCCCCAGGGCTCAATTCTTGTTCCAATACTATACAGAGTCTACAATAGTGACATCCCCGCCCACAGCATAGATCGGAGACCCTTCTACTGTATGCTGATGCCACTGCTCTCCTCACCTCGGGATCACACAGAGAGCGTAGACAATTGTCTTCTTCTCCCTGACGACCTTAAGCTGATCTTCGCTACACCGTTAGCTTTAATGTCTTGAATGTTTCCAAGTTCTTTTTGGAACACACGTCATAATAAAGGTTGAAGAGAGGTGGTGACATGACTTACCCCTGGTGCACTTCTCTTGTTATGGGGACACTACTGGACAGGTTTTCGCCTATTTTGACTGAAGCTGTCTGCTTCCATCAATTTCTCTTTCTTTTGTCTAATTAGTCAGGTAATCATTTTATGTGTTTCCCTGTATTTACTTTCTTCTTTATTTTTATATAGTCTTCTTTCGTCCATTAATGATAAAATTTCCTGTGTCATCCATTCATTATTCACATGTTTTCCGTCATGTTGAAGTTTGTTTATCTGTGTTTCTTGCACTGTTTCTTATAGCTTTCCATGTATTCTCAACCTCAATGTATGTACTGTATTTTGTATGTTAATGTTTATCTTATTTGCTAGGTACCTCTTCGCGTATTTCATTATATTAAAGTAATGCTAAGTTTAGTCTTATTGTTTTCTTAGTTTTTATTTTATTTAATCCCATTTCTACCTTGCCAACAATTTGTTTGTGGCCAGCTTCAATTTTCGCCCCGGGATACGTTTTAATCCCTTTGATTCTGTTTCTGTATCGTTTTTATCTATCAATACGTAATGTATTTGATTCCATATGATTTCCTTTAGTGGGGACGAAACCCGGCTCTCGTCGTATTCGCACATTCATGTCACCTAGCACTATTTTAATGTCCAGATCAATTTTTTATTTGCAAAGTCGTCGTTATAAGTTCAGTCCTGCTAAGTTCTGAGGTTTCATTATGTCCGATCTTTACTAGCCTCATTAAATCTTGATCGATTTTATAGTCAATCTCGCTTTTTAAATCTTATCCATCTAATTGTCATTTTGTCTATAATGGCATCAGTCTATTGAATACAACCTATAAAATATACTCGAAATGAAGAGTATTGTCTGGAATACAAATATCATGAAGAAAACACAAACGAATAGGGGTACGGAATTTTCGCAAATAAAAAACATGAATTTCGCATTTACTTTTTTTATAATTACAAAATTTTGCATTTATTTTTAACTACGAGTAAAACAACAAAAAACATTAATTAAAAGCTAACATCGTTGTAATTTCGACATTCGACTCTTTAAGAGCGGTGCTTCGATCTGTCACTATATTATATTTGCTGAAGAATCGTTTTGCGTCTACGCTGTTCGTTGGACTCCAGATGCTCTGTAATGCTGCTTTAGCAAATTACGGAAAACTGCACTGTGTAGCAAGCAAAATATCCTTCACATTGGGATCTTCGTTATTTCTTATCGATTGAAGGATTAATCTATGAAAATGAGTATATCCATCTATGTACTCCAATTGTGTCATTGTTCTAAAAAAAGGAATTTTAGAAAATCTTTCTGAGAGTACACTTGGGTTCACAGTAAAACTCGCCGCTATACATGGCTTAAATAACTGTCCAATGTATAGGAAAGCCTCGTTTGTGACTTATGAAGTCATATGGAGAGTTAGTTTATGAAAGGCTTTGTCGTTTGCTTTCATAAGCATTTTCTTCAGTGTATCATCAATTTCTTCGTTTTCAGTGAGGAATCGAGATGTTTTTACATCAAAATAACCTTGGCGATGGTGTTCAAGTGACGATTTTAAGTCCTCTAATTTGTTCCATAAAAGATGGGCGAATGGATAACTTGCTCCTTCCAAATCGTCTATTAATTTCATTAATTTTGGACAGAACTTCGTGGTGAAGGTCATTTGAATTTCTAGTTTACGTCTGAAAATTTCATCGGCGTAATTGTCTTTGAGAAATTTAATACTGGAATTTTCATTCTCCCACACATCAAAAAAATTAAGTATGTGATTAAGATATTCACTTAGATACGACACTGCTGAGAACCAAGAGTTCTATCTAGTTACAACTGGTGCTGGATAAAGTTATGCTGGGAGATTTTGCACGTTTTCTTTCAAATAATTCAAGTAAGAGTTCTTGGCTGAAAAAGGCTGACTTGACCTTTGCCGTTTTCTTCTTCTTCTGGTTCCTATCCGTTTCGGATGTTGGAAATCATATTGGCAATCATGACCTTGCTCGCTGCGGCTCGAAATAGCTCCGTTGAGGTTTTCTTAAACCATATTCTTAAATTCCGCAGCCATGATATTCTCCTTCTACCGGGTCCCCGCTTACCTTTGACTTTACCTTGCACTATAGACTGCAACAGGGAGTAACGGTGCTGATTTCTCATAACGTGTCCCAGATATTGCAATTTTATGCCTTTGATCGTAAACACTATCTCTGGTTCCTTCTTCATTTTTTCTAGAACTTCCTTGTTCGTGATCCTTGCTGTCCATGATATTCTCAGCATTCTTCTATAAAGTCACATCTCAAATGCTTCAAGTTTTTTAATAGTGGTGTCTGTAAGCGTCCATGCCTCCGCGCCGTACAACAACACAGAGTCATTTAATGTATCTGTAATTGCCTGTGAACACGTTGATGCATTGGCAGTATCACGGAAGTTAACACTTGCTAAAAAACATTCTTGATGTTGTACAGAATCTATAGTTCTGAGGAGAATAGCAAAAACACATCTTCCTTGTCCATCCGAGGTTTCGTCTTCTACTATTACAATGGACTTGTCTTTTAGCTGTTGCTTTGTATTGGCTTTTTCAGACAGTCCACACCGTGGCACTACCTTTCTACTTAGTGTCCGCACATGGAAGAGCACCCGACCCCGGCACATATTTAGCAATATATTCACGCACAGCTGGATGATCCAATTTATGAAGTGGAATGTTGGCTTTCAGACACATACTAACTGTATCCTCCACAAAAGTATCATTTTCTTCTTTTGCTCGTTTCTGTCTCTCAAAGCCCCTAGCAATTGACATTTGTCGCTTAGGTCCTGAAGTAGATGCTATAGATTTTTTCTTACTAATGTGGTTAGTCGACTTCATATGTTTCTGCAGTGTGTCGTTTTTATCACCTTCCAAACGAGTATTACAATACTTACACATCACAATATTTGTGTCACACAGATATAGGCCATCTGTTGCAAATTCTTTGACTCGATCACCCAAAATTGTTTTAGGGCGTCCCATGTTAGGGGATACTTTAAGTAACTTTATTTTACTATGAAAACTTTTTTGATAGACTATGTTCTCACTCAGTAAAAACTGACGGAATGAGCACTGATTGTCCTGGTTGACTAATTTATATGTTTAGAAAATAAGAATTAGCCGACTTTTATCCCTAATTAGATTTTTACCAATACAAAAGACCGAAATGCAGATAACAACAGTCGGTTTATTTATGTTACTCAAAGAATCAACATTGAAAAATATCAATTCCTTATCTTATCTTTATCTATTTAATAATGAACACTGAAAGATCCTTCTGTTTCAACACGTGTTAATACAATAAACAATCATTTCAAAAATTACAATAGACAAACTTTCCGTAAAATCTTTCCATACCTTCGTAACTACCTTCTTATTTAGGAGTGAGTTGAGCACCTGCAGATATTTCGAGGAAATAAACAAAAACTTCATATTTCGCATTAATCGCATTTATGTTCAAAATTTCGCAGAAATTCGCATCTATTTCGTAAAAACGAAAATTCCGTATCCCTACAAACGAGATAAAACTACTAAAAAACATTGTATTGTTTTTTATGTATGTCACCAACAGTTTTTAATCTTAACTGCCATAACATATTAAGCCAGTAAACCAGTGAAGAAGGTGCTTTCAACATTTACAAAAATTACTGTTTCATGAAACTTGTCAAACATAGTGATATCTTTTCATAAAATATTTTGTTTTAAATATTATTGAAGTAAATCTGTGCCACGGCATTACGGTTTTACTAACCATAACCTTTTCTGCAAAACGGCATTGCTCAAATGCTTAAAACGTTGAAATAAGGTTGGGTTGGGGGTGCTCTGATAAACACCATTTCATTATTTTTATTTTCATAATATGTTTTTATGTTTTACGTTCTTATTTTTTATTTTTAACGTTCTGACATTGATTTTTTTTAATCTGGTATTTATTTTAATACGTTTTAATGATTTAAAGGTTTGTTATTAAGTAAAAAATATGGAGAATACTCTAGTATATATCCTGTATAACTTAAACTTTTAATTTTCCGACGAAAAAGAAATAGATTTGGTATGTTTCCGGAAGATTCAACCGTATAAAATTTGTAGCAGCTAAAGATTTTTAATACACATAAATTTTACAAGAAGAAAATTGAATGCCTCGTCGATTTCCGAAACAAATTACGCAATGCCATTACAATTTCAATTTAGTTTCGTTACGCAGCAAAAAATCCCGCTGTGCCTGATCTAGATTATATTGTTTCCCAATGCAGCCACCGCCACGGCAACACTTATTTTCAACTACTCGTATCTTTCAAATTAACAGAGCCATGTAATTTCTTAGTACCGTGCCAAGTCAATTCTTTGTAAAACAGCGTTAGGAAGTTTTCAAATACGATAAAAATTACAATGATTGTCTTTTAATAGCAATATTAAAGATGGAATGTATACTGGTATACATTTTATTGGGAGTTTGGTAATTAAATGCTAAGTGGCAGTAAAAACTAAAAAGGGCTCTTAAGTGTTTTGGACAGAATCATAATGCAAAAAATATCGGATGTCGATTTTTATTTTTGAATTACCAATACCTCATCGTCATATATACCTCTATCAGTCCGTCCCGTAATTTGAAACCTTTATGATAAACTGATCCTAAAAACACTGCAACCAATAATTGAACAACGAAACCTGATCCTATCTCACCAATTCGGATTTCAGAACAATTTTGGAAACATTTAGAAAAAAAAGACATGATTTTGGAATCAAATATGTAAAAAAAGTATTCGTTGCTAGCACGTGACGCCACGTTATCCACTTATAACAAGCTGCTACTCTACAATTAAATATTTTATCCTGTTTGGAGTTGTGGCATACGACTATGAGAATGTGCCAGCGAAAGTAACATATATATAATTCAACGTTTCCATAACAAGTTATTAGAGACTATCATGGATACTCTTTAACAAATTAGGAGCAGTAACAGACATAAAGAACCTGATCAGATGGTCGGTGATGTCACAAAAACAGAGAGTTTGTGTACACTTGTGAAAATAGGCAATGTTTAAGAAATCATAAAAACTGTTAAAATTAGAAAGATTCAATATCTGGGTCATATAATGAGGGGCGAGAAGTACGTATTACTTAGGTTAATTATGCAAGGGAAGAGAAACCCAGGACGACGTAAAATATCCTGGCTAAGAAATTTTGAGAGAGTGGTTCGGTGGCAGCTCATTAGATTATTTAGAAGCGCGGCCAATAAAATTAAAATAGCGATGATGATTTCCAACCTCCGATAGGAGAAGGAACCTGAAGAAAAAGAAGGCAATGTTTGATACGAACTAAAACCATAGTGTCAAGACTTTCAGTTAGAAAAGTTTAGGTAGATTGTTTATAAAGACGTTAGTAATTGTTCTATCAGCGATCAAATTGTAATTTTACTCTGAAAGTAGTATAAAAAAAAGCGTTAGATGTAACGCTAGAGGTTCCTCTACTACTATGCTTGTACACATAAGTAGAATCGGTCTAGTCTATCCACACCATCTTAACAACAAGCAGGCAAGAAACGAGCTTAATAAAACTTGAGGAGGGAACTCTTAGAACGTTGCTCTAAACCAAAATACCTTGGAATGAAATTAAATGTAGCAATTCTCTGCTACTAATCACTGCCGCAATACGTAATCAATTGTGTTACCTCGGCCATGGGGTATTGTCTTTCTGCGTCAGAAGACTTATGATATAGTGATATTAAGACTCCAATGTGGAAGCAATCACATACAGGTTGATAAGGCTAATCATGATTTGGTCAGAATAATTACGGAATATTTAAAACCAATCTCTTTGAATAAATTTACCTTCTAGTTTACATTGATTATTTACATGTTAAGATAAAAGTCCTATCGGAGATAGAAAGTAAGATGCCGACAACAGACCAAAACACCAATTGTTCGGTTAACCAAGGCAACCATCAAGAATAAAGTTTCGCAAAACTTCATGGATTGAAACCAGAACCAGACCTTCATAAATTGAACCACCAGAATCAATTAAAAACAGCTGTGAAAAACTGCTCACCAGTTGACGCTATGGCAGCATGGCATTTATTGTCGTATCCTTACCTCTAAACAGATTAAGAAAAATTATGCGCTATTTAAAAATAGTTTAAAAAGATGGAATTAAACAGAGGAAAGCAAATCTGAAAGAAGGCTGCGCACACCTAGGCTTTATCCTGACCAATGAAAGAGCCATTAATGTGGTGCAGGATTTAAACTCATAATTTAGAAACCTCATTTGATCCGGACACGGAAAGTAGGTAAGTAATCTCAATACAGGCTCAGTATTGACATTCCAGCGCCCTTACTGGCATGTGGAAGTTCTAATAATTGTTAACAATGCCATAAGATGCCTACAGACATTATGTCTTTTGAACTGTTATAAATGTCATTATAAACTAATGTGAGTAAGCTTAAATTCCAAGGGGTGTCCTAGCAGAATACTTTGAGGAGTTTAAAGACCTTGGAGGCGTCCTCAAAGTGTCTAGCCGTCTAGAGGGCGTTCATTCTTTAGGGCTCTACCATCTATCCTTCAATCTCCACCCTGAAGACAGCAAGTCCTCGCCTATATTCCTTAACGTGTCGCATTCAGTCACATTATCTACGCATCCAATCTCATTGCACAAGAATACCTGCCCTAGAGATTAAATAGTCATAGCCACCTTCCACGCGTGTTACTACAAAAAATCCATCAACCTCTGAAACCAGTCGTTTTTTTTTTATATATACCTCTGATCAGTGTTTTTATCCAATTAACAACCCAACCTGCCCCGGAGAAGCTCTCCTGATAATCCATAAGGATTCAGCAACGCAACACCGTCATCGTTCACTGTCACCGTCATTCTTTAATTTCAGCCTATAATACTAATAATTTGCTTTAAGGTTCATATTGTATATTATTACATATTTATAAAAATTCTTTGAACGTTATCTATTCACAGACTCAAATAAAAATATCTAGCTAATAATGCATTTTATGCATGCCGTGTCATCTTTATGATCTCTCGAGTTTTATCTCTCAACGCCACTGTACGTAATCTCTTAGAAATAATCCTATTGTAGAAAGTCGGTGAATAAAATCGTAATAATTCTCGAGACTACAATAACGAACGACTGTAAATTATGTACGCATGATCATTATTTATCTAAGAGTTTTTTACAGCCGTGTGTAGATGCAGAGTCGCTACAACGAAGATGATGCTTTATGCAAAAATGAAATGTATTGTAAATTATTAAACCGTAATCATTTTCTATTATGCATTTCTACAAATAATATGGATAGGTACATTTTAATGAAAATTGTCCTTAAAAGGCTTTAGTTCGAGCTTCTTTTATTAGCATTAGTTGGGATTAGTAATTTTTCAACTTTAAAGAGTCCAGTCAGAGATGTATTTTAAAGATGAAGAGTGCAGCTTTGGTATTTTATCCAATTTTTGTATTTTGCCGCACATGAAGTCAATTTCTTTAAATTGTCAAAATAAATAAATGTTGCGCGATTTTTGCCATTTTTTACGATTCTCATGAGATCTTAAAACCTATAACATGAAATTTCGATTTTGAATATTGGCAACAAATATTTGGCATTTTAAATATGCCTAAAAAACGCTGAATTTAAACTTTCACATTACAAACGATTACGGCACGGGAAATGCGGTATTGGTGTGAAATTGTAGCTGAAGTTGTATTGTTTCGAAAAACGTAGTTTTGTAATCGAAAAGAAGCAGTTTTAAACGATTTAGATAGTTTGATAGCATAGTTTGTAATGATAATGTTTAAATATAGCGTTTTTTAGGCATATTTTAAATGTGTCACATTTGTTGCCAAAACTCAAAACCGGAATTTCATGCTATAGGTTTTGAGGATTAAGCTCTACCAATGAAACTGACTTAATTTTTGCAAACATTGAGTACGAAAGCTGCACTGTTCACCTGTATTTTGATTTTTGTCGATAAAACACTCCCATCAAAAGATTCCCCTTCCTTCCCGAGGGTGAAAATTCTTTTGCTCAAAATTTGAAACAAATATTATTTCTAAACAAAATTTAAAACCCTCAGTATGGTGGAGATATGTAGATGATGTATTCTCAATATGGCCTCATGGATCAGAGTTGTTGGACACATTCCTAAATGATATAAACGATAAAGAAGAGACAATAACATTTACCATGGAAAATGAATATAATAACACATTACCTTTTCTGGATGTTTTAATCTCTAAGATACTGGATACGAAACTCAGGTGTATAGAAAACCAACACATACCAACAGATATTTAAATTTCAAATCAAATCACAATATTAATTATTAAATCCTTATACGATAGAGCCAAAATTACTTGTTCTAACGAAAATTCGTTCTTGGAGGAAAAACATTTGTTAACATCTGTTTTATTAAAAAATGATTATCCTTTATCGTTTATAAATAAGGAATTTTCAACAATCGATCGAATAGAACAAAACAACTTAGAACTAAATCCTACAGCATATGCAAGGAATAATACGAGAAAAATAACAATACCATACATAAAAGGATTATCGGAAAAGCTTAAAAGGATAGGAAATAAATTCAACATTTCAACAACATTCAAAACATCAAACACGTTGAGATCTATTTTGTCCAAAACCAAACCTAACAATGAACAAGAAAGGACAAAGAATTGCATTTATAAAATACCTTGTGAATGCGATCAGTTTTATTTAGGTGAAACATCAAGACCATTAAATGTTAGAATAAGTGAACATCAATCCTATATTAAAAATAGAGAATTTGATAGATCTCAAACATGTAAACACGCATGGGATAATGAACATAGGGTTCAATGGAATGATTCAAATATAGTCCTAAAAGAAACGGATGGTAAAAAGAGAAAAATCAAAGAAGCGGTTCTAATTATGCTAAATGAGACCAATTGTGTCGCGAATTCCTCGGCAGAATCTGGTTACCCATATTGAAAGAGGAAGTTATTAAAAGGAAAATACCAGTATTGGTAAGTCAGTAACATATAGAGAATACATCATTTATGTTTTTTAAATAACAAAAAATATAAAATCGGAATTTGGTGTTTATTGAAGGTAAACTAAATGCACGATCAAATACTTACCATGTCGGGATAGTATTATGAGGTTTTTTCCTGGGTTTTCCCTCATAATTTACTATGGAATCACTAACAGGAGAATTTTACTGTCATCATGGCATGTATTTGTTTTTTTAAAGACGAACTACATGTTATGATCTTTTCTGACGATATTCTCAAGTTAAAGTTGATTTCATGTAATCGAATGAACTATCTTATAAGTAAAGTCGTCCCAGAAACGCAGCTCAACAATATTGGCAATATCATTTTAAAGTCGTCTACTTTAAAATGTATAAGGTATGTCTGAATTGTCAATATAGATGAGTAGATAGAATAAAATTAAATTATTAGAAGAATTTTTCACCAAGTAACAAAAAACAAAATTTGTTTAATTTACTAATGTTTGTATTTTGAGAACGATTTCCGAAGTGGAAATTGAAACGTCAATAAACGTATTTTAACCTTTAATTGTGGCTTATTCCCATTTAAATAGTAATTAATGAATCACAAGAATCGGTAGATGCTATTATAGAATTTTTTCAGAAAGTCAATATTGTTTGAGCTATTTATGGTTGAAAACAGCGAATTTTCATTGAAAAAAGGCACGTTTTTTAACGGTTTTTTATAAATAACTCAAAAATATGCCTTTGATCGAAAAATGATGCAAAATGAAAATGAAGCTTATAAAAGAAAAATGAGATTAGTTTTTTACAAGATATTCTAAATACAATACAAAGTGAGATATGGTCGGTGAAAAGAGACCTTTTTTTTGCGAATATTTGGATTAATGTTTACAACGTTGAGTTGATTTTTTTGGGGAAATGATATTACAGTTTTTTATAGCCAATAAGAGTTAGTTACAATGAATACTACAAAAAGTCATTTACATGTAAACTAAGTAAGTTAGAGCTCGTAAAAGATAGACTCTTCTTTTTCATTAGATCCAAGAGTTTGACTGGTTTAAAAAAATTATTTTTGAAAAAAAGTTATACCTATTTCCATCGTTTATTTTGAAAATTTCTAAAAAAAATTTGTTTTCAAAATAACTTAAAAACTGTAATATACGCAAAGTAGGTACGCAAAAAATAATAGAGTACAAAAATGTAGCTATTTTTTAAATAAATATTCTTGTTTTTTATAAACTTCTTTTCCGTAAAAAATAATGGAAATATCACCGATTAAAATGTATGTCTTGGTGCGAAAGTCCCCTGTTTCTAGTGCTCCAAAGATTAATTTTTGAAAATTGAAGTGCAGTCTGACTTTCTAATTTAACGTAGCCCTTCATTGGATTTCAAATGACTGTATATACACAATGACTTATTGAAGAAAAACGAATGATATTTTTGGAAGATAATTTTCAAGCGTGAAAAATATACGTATTTTGGATCTCTCACATATTTAAGGTACGCATAATAGTTTTGTAGATGAATATCTCGACACCAATAAAGACATTTTCATTTCTGAAAATGATACGAGTCGTTTACCGTGTTTGGGAGGGCACGTTAACAGTATTTTTTACCTCTTTTAAATATTTTAAAGTAACTTTAGGCATATCTGGGTGAATTCAATAAGATGTTAATACATAAAAAGCTTAAATACGTGTTTTCCTATGTTTTCCACTTAGGGGTAATTTTAACCCCTTAAAAACAAAAACCACACTTCTACCATATATAACATTTGCTTGCAAAGGAGGGTAAGACAAGCTTAAATCCAAATTTTGAGCTAAATCTGACAGATTTGGGAGATAACACTATCCGGCTACTATTTTCCGCCCGAGTTATGGGCCTAATATCGAACTGTTAACGTCGAGTTGATACAAATTTTATTTAAAATTGATTTCGTAACTGACGAAAAGAAGCAGTGATGTGATAATCTCGTCCAACGTGTAATCCGAGAATGTAATTTTGACGACAAACATGCTCTGACCCTATCTCTAGCCCATTCTATCTCATTTTGGCATTAATTAGTGCTAGTATTAGACATCATAATGGATCTTAGGATAGTTTTATAGAATTACAAACTCATTGGGTACTGCTTTCTTAATGACGCGCTCACCACAGAGCCTCTCGACGAGGGACCGTATGCTATCCCAAGTACAATGAGTACCATATGAACGTGTCTTTCTTTATTCCAATACCTATCGAACTGCAGATACAAGCCCTAAGGTGTTACGTATGCTCTACTTTATTGTAAAAAAAGCATAGGTTCAAGAAGGATTTCCTGGCCAAGGAACCTTTTTTAGCCCAGTAGACGTTTAACGATCGGCTGCCTATAAAATAGTATTAGCTAAGATGAATCGGAGAATACTTAAGATCCCGTGGACTGACCGAGTCACAAATGAGAAGGTCCTCAGAAGAATGAATAAGAACCGAGAGGTACTCACCACCATCAAATCTCGAAAGTTACAATTCTTTGGACATATTATGCGAAAGGAATCCAGATATGTTCTCCTTCAAGCCATCCTGCAAGGAAAAATATTTGGAAAACGAGGTCCAGGAAGAAGAAGAACATCTTGGTTAAAGAACCTCAGAACCTGGTTCAATACAACATCTGTGCAGCTTTTCCGCGCTGCTGCAGATAAGATAAAGATTGCCATGATGATCGCCAACATTCGTAACGGATAGGCACATCAAAAAGAAGAAGCTACGATGATAACCATAATATATATAATAGTGACATCTCCCACCCAATGCACAGGTCACAACCTATTTTGCTATATACCGATGACACAAAATAGTGGGATGGTGCAACAGATGGAGGGTAACTCTAAACCCCACTAAAACTCGAGTAATCCTATTCAGATCTCCATACAGCAGAACGAATGAGGGAAACCGGAAACTAAAGACTCGAATACAATCCGTCGGTGTCTTATCTTAGGGTTCATTTTAATAAGTCTCTCAATTGAGACACTAATATTCAGCACACTATAGACAGAGTAAGGAAGATATCTAATCTCTTGAGCGCATTGTCCGGTAAAAGAGCTGGCACTAGCTCCAAAATACCTACCTACAAAACATTTATCAGACCTATCATCGAATATAAGGCGTGTGTCTATGCATCACTTAACGAACAAAAGTCCAAAAAATCTTCGCTAATGAGAGAAAGATCCTGTGGAAATGTATGAGAAAACTGACTATCTGTTGGCACTAATCTATCTACTTTTCAATGTGCATACTATTGAGAACCGAATTCATTCTCTCAGCAAGAGTTACGTACTACGCACAGTAAATAGTCCTTGACGGAACTTTGTCTGATCTCCACCAATCGTTGGGGAGAAAGCTTATTAAATTCCTTTTCCCGGCGGGTACAGTACCAAATATTTTAGGACTATGGACTATTAAAGAGATTCCTTTGATATATGTAAGCAGATTTCACGACGATGATTCTTTATGTGTTTGTTTGATCGGGTTGTACTCAGCGAGAAATAAAGCGTAATTAATCGATACTACACATTTAATAACTAGAGAATATTTACAAAAGCACTATTACTAATTAAAGAACTTGTTTTAACACATTGTTCATTATTGTATCGGTGTTTTTGAGGCGAGCGAATAAAGCGAAAACTTAATGAATTTTTTCACTGCATTTTAGAGAGTAAGAGATAGTTAGCGTATCGAGACCGCACACAGCCACACATTCCGGCTTGCAAGTTAAGAACACAAATCACATCTTTGATTCCTTTGACTTGAACCAATCTTTATCTAAAACTGTCGACAGGACGGCGTCAGTTATAACCCAATGTCAGGAATACCCCTGACCAGGAATCCCACGAAAAAGTTCCATTTTCTCCAGCCAAACTTTTACACTTGACTGGTAATGAACTTCCTGATGAGTATCATGACGTCCAAGAAGAACTCCCCATTAAATATCGAAGATAAAATAAGCTGCAAGCCAAAAATGCTAATCCAAGAGCCATTCCCAGAGAGTATCTGGTAAAAGCAGAAAAAAACAGCTTACCCCACTCCGCTTGCAGTATACTGCCACTTCACCTTTTTCTTACGTTGCTCTACCCTTTAAAACTCCTGCAAAAATGGTAGAGACACATCGCCTAAACGAGGTAACAACATTCAAGACGATGATAACCAACCTCCGATAGGGGGAGGAATCATAATAAGAAACATAAATGTAAATCTGAATAAAACAAATTAAGATATTAACATATTTTTTATTTGGTAAATATTAGTGAGACAGTTAATTGTATATCTAATAACTACCCATATTATATTTTACAACAATTTTTCATTATCCCTATCAATCAGCATAAAAACAACTAACAATAACATTTTTTAAATTTTCTTTTAAGGGGTATATATGTCCTATCTCTGTTCATATGTTTAGAAGTAAAAGAATATCTCTACATATGCATTGAGTTATTGTATAATTTAATGTAATTTATTATTTAAAATGCAAAAGGAAAAGAAATATATTAATAAAAAAATATTAAAATAGTAGATATTTTTAAAGGGCTATATGTAGATACTTTTGATTCTTACTTACTAAATGGATTATTTTATAAAAGAAGACACCTTTTTCTCCAGCATTTACCCATAAAATCAGATGTTCATTTCCCTCGTTAATTTCCTTTCTCGGTTCCTTTTCGCCAAATCAATTTAGCCTTGAGAGCTTCCAGAGAGGCCGAGACGCGCTGTCTGTCGCCTACCAAAGATCCAATTTGAGCAGGATTTAGGTTGTAATACCAATAAATAATATTGTTAACAACAATTTCAGCGAAAGCTGACAACACCGTGTCGACAGAGGGGGCTGTCGTTCTTCGCTGGTTCGTCATGAACCGAATCTTGGAGCGTGGAACGCAGTCTCGTTGGTATGTTGTGTTTGATGTAGTAGTGTACGTTCGCGCGGATGGTTTGAGAATTTAATCGCGATTTTGAATTTTCGTATTTGCGGTAAAGGTGATAAAACTTATGTTTTGGTGAGGTTTTTTATCTGTGTGTTTTCAGTTTGTTACGTATAGTGTATGGTTTGTGGCATGTTTGGACAAACATTTTAGCGACTTTATAAAGTAAAAATTATTACTTGCTCATAGTTTATACTTCCAGGATATAATATTAAGGTAAGACTGACTATATACCTCATATAGATGAATAAAATATTTGGGAAACTTTATTTTAGTCTTTGCATGACTAAAATAAAGTTATACTAATGGGTGGATCCTGCGACACAAGCGATTTATAGTATCTTCAGGAATATCATCGCAGGATTTTTGAATTCGGTCACGGGGATCAACTGGGCTACTTGGTGAGTGGGTAAATTTCTCATGCTGATCCTCTCGTTTGATTGGTGAAAAATCTGGAGAGTAACGAGGCTATGAAAGTAGAGCCATGTTGTTTTCTTGTAAGAATCCTGCGGTAACCACTGCTGTTTGACGAAGTGCGTTGTGTTGTTGAAAAAGAGGACGAATTCACAATAATGATATTTGATAATTTATCCATATTTAGAAGTATTCTATGATGTTGTCTGCTAATTTATGTTATCATATAACTTTCTTCTTATCGTATAATCTACACTTTTTCCTTATTGTTACAGAAAATGACGTTATAACAATTTTATGCTAATTTTCGTCTTATGATACAATCTTTCTAATTTGTAACATAGTGCTTGCTTGCTCAACGCGCCACCAATTGCCCGGTAGGACATATCTTTCCTTAAGTCAACCAGAGCAATGAAGTTTTCATCACTTTTTTCGGTGATATTGTTCCTGTGTACACATCAATATTGTTTCTCTCGGAAGCCAGCTTATTCTTTGAATTTTGTCCTTTTAGTTGCTTCTTTAACTTGTTTTTTAATATAATCGATAAAATCGGACGAATTCTACTTTTCACAGCATTTCCTCTATATCTATGGAGTTGTATTATTGTTTTTTATCAATATGAGTGCTATGTAGCTCTACTACGAAGCTCTAGCGAAAACACCTTTTCAGACGAAGAAAAAAACTTGTTAACATCTATTCGAATAAAAAAGGATGATGCATTGTCATGTATAAATAAGGAATTTAATAAAATACAAGAAATGAAACAACACAATATTAAAAAAGATTCTGAAACACTTTCAAAAAGAGATTCGAAGAGTACAATGCCATACATAGGAGGCTTATCAGGAAAATTAAAAAGGATAAAATACAATATTACAACATTCAGAAGAACCAATACACTGAGATCTATTTTGTCCAAAACCAATTCCAACACCACACAAGAAAAATGAAACAACTGTATTTATATAATACCTTGTGAATTGCTAACAATGAGCACAGAAAGATCAGAATTTGATATTAACGAGGGTATAGCAACATCAAGACTTTCAGCTCTAAAATTGTAAACATGGTTGATACCTCCAAGACCGAGGCCAAGTAATTTTGAACTGTCAAAATTGTTTTAACGCCAATTGAAATTCGCATTTATAGGTTACTCAAAAAAATTACAAAATAAAGAGCACATAAGTAATATGTCGTGTAGATCTGTTGATAGCTCCTACGCGAACAAAATTGATCATATATTAATTGAAAACACCAAGAAAACTGTATAAAATATAAATAAGAAGTTGTGGAGATTCGAATGGCGATACAGATAATTTTGTTGTAGCAAAAATGAAACTAAAAATGCCGAACCGAAACAAAAACCCCAAAGAAACGCATACTAAGTAATATTAAGTAATACGTTAAATGAAATAATGTATATAAAATAACTTGTTAAAATATGAAGAATGTTTCAATAAGGTAACATCATAGAACGGAAAAAAATCAAGCAAGAATACGAATCCTGGAATATGAACCACATTCAAACATGAAATTATTATTTCCTTGTAAGCTACCGAGTTTTCTTAAATTACAATTTTAACTTTTTTACGTGTTATATCTGTAGATAAAGTTAGTATATGCACAATAGGACGAAGTTGAAGATTGTCCTAAATGATAGATTGTATAACCATATGGTGGTGGATACAAATATGAGAGCTCTTACCTGTAATTTAGAAATGTCTCAAACACTAATAGTTCAAAAAGCTATTCAAAGTTACGAAAAATTTAACATAAACAAAATAAGTACAAGTAACAAACCAAATTCTTAGAATTAATATATAATTACTAATTAAGTCTTTACTATTGTCCATCCAAGTCACTATCACGTAAATTTTGATGGTAGAGATGTGGCACACCTGGGTGTCTAAGAGTACCAAGAAACGATGCCGAAAACTTTTGCTGGTTGATACAAAAGGAATTTTTATGGATATTTTCTCTCCCTAACTCTCTCTTCAATCCTGACCCCCCGGAGGGAGTGTATTGCTCATCGTGATGTCGTGTATTGTCCATCTCCAAAGATCTGTGACTCTGGTCATTTCTTTTAACTCATGCATAGGTCTTTTCCTTGGATAAGTCTTTCCATGTTTTTTGTTTTAGCTCTCATAACATGTCCAAAGTATTTTAATTGTTGGAGATGGACTTTGCTGGATAGCCGTTTGCTGACTTTTAGCTCATTTATAATTGAATTATTTGTCCTGTGGTCGGTGTACGGAATTCGTAACATTCTTCTTTGACCGAACATTTTAGTGGCGTCTATCTTTCTTCTTTCCGCTTGTCGTAAAGTCCAAGACTCATATTCGTACGTCATCATTATCATCATTCTGGCTTTACAACCCTGCGTGGGTCCTAGTATCCTCAAAAATGTCTCTCCACTCGTCTCTATCTACCCCCTTCCTCCGCACGTACGTATTCTTGCATTCATGTCACCTAACACAATCTTAGTGTCATTTTTGGGACATCTTCTGTAGGCTTGCTTTGGAACTGTTCTTTTATTTCGTCTAGTTTGTCACCGGTTCGGACGTGTGCACATGCCCCCCATCCGTACGCCAGTATTGGGAATATTAAGCAGTTGATCAACCTCCTTCATGAAAGTTGAGAGTCTTTCCATATGTGGATACTACAGCCTTACAATTCTTCGTATGTTAAAAGCGCAACAAATCTTTCGACAGATAGGAGAGCATTATATGAATTATATGTGAAGTAAATTCTTAACGGATTTTTGAAGGCTTCTGAAACAGAGATCCGTTTGAATTCGCTCTGGATTTTATAGGCTGCTGTCTGGTGTTAGGGGAGTTTTTTTTGAATCCAGATGTCTTTTATCCACATTTGCCACTAACACGGTTATCATTTATATATTTACACATTTCGCAACGTTGGCAAATTATTGTCAAAAGGATAGTGAAACGTTTATTACCATACTAGAAATATATATATATATATATATATATATATATATATATATATATATATATATATATATATCAGATATATAAAGGCCAATAGACTCAGATGGGCAGGGCAAGTGATACGCACTAACGACAATCGCCTTATAAACAATATGTTCTGGGAAAGGCCAGAGGGAAGAAGGTCTGTAGGGAGGCCTAGAAAAAGGTGGAAAGATGCAGTCAAAGAAGATCTAGAGAAAACGGGAGTGCGACATGGAAGGCAATAGTAAACGCGGCAAAGACTCTTGAACTTCTCAGCAGCTGACAATGTTTCACCACTTATGAAGAGTCTTTAATAGTTGAAAAACTTTGGAATCTCTGTCACTATCACCAGATGAGTCAAAACCTTAAAAAACAGTATACAGAATAATGAATACTTTGCCTATACCCTTTGTGATGAATGATGATCATTCAAAAATAGACCACACGGACTAATTATGACACACACTTTCGCTTTCCTTTAATCCAGTCAAGCAGCGTTTTCTCCAAATTGTACTATACAACATGAGGAGCCCATTATCTATTTCACTCAGTGAAATTTCAAAATATACTTAATTTGTACCCTAAATGGTGAAATATTTTGCCTTTGATAAATTGGTGTACAGCAGCCACAATTAAAAAAATATGAATCGCAAATTTGTGTAAAATATTATTTGTTTTCAACTCACACGAACCCTTAATGACCCAAAAAGAAAAATGAAAGTAGAAATTGTGGAGTACAATAAACATTTACGCCTATTAAATAACCATTAAGTAATTGTTTCAAATCGTAGTGGAACAGGAAGTAGAATATAAAGGAATCCCACATTTCATTTTTAGCGTTACTAATTTTTCACCGGTAGGCTAAACGAACCAAATCCTCGGTTACGTTGCAAACTTTCACCATGAAAAAATTCAAAAATACAACAAAATATCATAGAAATTTTATCTTACATTGTGACAATTTATCCAAGACTAGCAGAATCAGTTTTCAAAACTAAATTTCTTTTTTTTTTTTTGTTTTTCTTTGCTGGCTAGATAATAGATAAATTAAGAAATTAAAGAATAAAAGATAATACATATACTTAAAACAGGTCCCGTCGTCTACTTGTATTTGATACTACTTTCCTCTTCTTTTCACTGTATCCTCTGTATATTTTACTAGATGCGTGTCCTTTTGATACTGATATCTTTTTGCTTATTTTTTTAAGATACGTAGTGGAATAGAAACGTATCTATTTGTTTTGAAGCCACTTTGATTCTTTCCTACTATTAAGTGTTAAAGTGCGAGAGCGAGGTGTGATAAACTCATTTCGCAATTCTTTGCATCGAGTGATCATAAGTTGTCAGTTTAACACATACTAAAAACACACAAAGGTGTCAAGAAAAAGAGATCTCGATAGGTCATGATATAGAAAGAAGTAGCCCTACGACCATATACCACAATTGATAATCAAGCTATACCTTTGCACTCGCTTTACAAACCTTTGTAATTGTTAATATTTTCGACGAGAATATCATCAGAAACTGAAAGTGATGTCGTCACATCCCATTAACCATCATTTCGAATCAAGAAAGCAGTCAATATAAATAAAATATGCATCCCACTCAAAACCAAAAGATATATCCAAGTTCAATCTAATTGAAAAATTACCATCTGAAAATCAGCAAGGCCAATCATGTCGGTTTTCTCACACCTAGTATATTTTAATGTTGTAAAACAATGCCGATTGTTACTCATTCTTGATATGTTATCTGAAATGTACTTTCCCGAGTAAATGGTAGACGGTGTAAACAAATATTAAGATTATTTATAATCCATATAAATGTCATTGAAACCAAAATTGTTCATTAGTGAGTCATCCGCAGGACCTGTTATGAAGAAATTTTATAAAAATATATATACACAACTGTAACATTCAAAAAACATCCAAGCCAAAAATATCATACTAAATCAACCACAAATAATCTTAACCTGATTGGTAGGTAAAAGAAAGAAAATATCAACAAAAATTAAAGGCAAAACAACGTCTACATAGCATCGAAGAAGATTTGCAACGCGGACTCGATGTGCTCTGGTTAGATAAGAGTAGAAAAAGGTTTTTGAACCACAATGGACCATAGAGTCGGAAAATCATTGCCAGAGACTACTTTTAATAATGGGAAACACATTCTTCGAAGAAGATACAAATATATTATCTGAACTTAAAAACTTCTACCTATCATTTATTGCTAAACAATATAATAAATTTTAAAACCAACAATAGCAAACATTAATTCTGAGATTAACTTTATTTACATCTTCACTGTAGACTTATTATCGTCATAAACATTTCAGCATATTTTATTGTAAATAAGATTAAATATATATTCTTTAATAAATTTTTAAGTAAATATGTTTTAATTTATGGTTAATTTAGAGAAATTATAAAAAAACTATTGATAATGATTGATGTGTTTAATTTGCAAATTTAATTCACTACACAATGATAAACGAATGATAAAAAAGCTATAAACGACAAAAAAATGCAATCATTAAAGTTTTTTACGATTTAGATATATTGTATAAAAACTTGGTGTCATTTATATGTTACCAAAAATTCTTCTTCTTCATCTTCATAAGCAATTCTGCTTGTTCGTTAATACTTCTATCGAATGTTGTAACTCCATCTTTTGCGCGGTCGTCCGATACTTATTCTGCCAATTGGTGACTTATCTCTTGTTATTTTGACGACACGGGTCGCCTCCATTCTGCTTATGTGGTTTATTCCATTCTTTTTTTCTATTTTGTGTTTATTCATTTATACACTACACGTTACATTTTCACTTCTCTTTCGATCTCCTATTTCTATTTCCTGTAATTCTTCTCAGCACTCATCTCTACCGTGTCCAGTAGCCTTTGCGCTGTGGCTGTGTCGGGTCTTATTTCTGAGTAATACGTCATTATTGGCCTTACACTGGCTTTATGAATTCTTGATTTCATCTCAGTGTTAACGTACCTGTTTCGCCATATAACGTTATTAAGGCATCCTACCAGTCTATTTGCTTTTTGTACTTGATCTCTCACTTTTTTGTCCAGGTCTCCATATCTATACAGTGTAATTCCCAGGTATTTTACTTCCATTACTTGTTCAGTACTAATGCCATCAATTTCTATTTTACACCTGGTTGGTTCTTTGCTGACTACTATTGTTTAAGTTTACTAAGATGAGATTGTCATATTAAATTCTTTTGCTCGTATGTTAAATCTGTGGACCAGTCTTTGCAGACTATCTTTATCTTGGGCTATCAATATTGCGTCGTCTGCGTAACAGAGTATTTTTATTTCTTTATTTCCCATTCTGTATCTTCTTCCTTTGTTAACGCTTTTGATGATTTCATCCATGGTCAAATTGAAGAGCATGGGGCTCAATGAATCCCCGTGCTTTATTCCGCTGCCTATTTCTATAGGTTCTGTAAGTTGTCAATCTATTCTGACTTCCATTTTGTTGTTTTGGTAGATATTTTCGATAGTTTTCCAGACTCAAAAATGTAATCCAGAACATGGATTGCATCTTTGATTCTTACTCTGTCTTTTTACCAAAAATTAGTCAATCAAATTTTAGACCATTTTAATCTATAGTTATTCGCCACTCAACCTGACCAGATAGTTTCGTCTACGCTAAGCTAAGCTACTTCTAAGCTAAGTTTGAAGTAGTGTGCGCTTAAAGAGAGAAAATGGTCACCACGATGAGGCTTGGGTGAATTGAGTTATTGGGTTATTACAGGTAAGCGTGTTAAGTTGTGATACAGTTTAATTATTAATGAGCCGGGACAAATGTTTGATTCAAAAATATCATTATTAGAATCATTTCTATACCTGGAGTGCTACAAATTTGCTAACACTTCTGAAGACATGAGCGAAGAAAGCAAAAATGTTATATCTCTAAGGAATTTTTGCTTTTTGAGTATTACTAGATTACTGCATAAAGGCTTTAGAAATGACCTACTAATTGATTTAATTGTAAAATTATCTTTAATTATTTGTCTATCCAATGGTGTAAAATCAATTCATCGTTCTTGGTTTTATTATAGCCTTAACAGCAAAACTTTTGCACACTTTAACGGATTCTGCTAATTCGTTTTTTATATATTATACTTTTTCTTTGGTATTTACCCTTTTATACCTTTTATATTTGGTATTTATGGGCAAAGGTTTACTTAAACTTCTTTTTTTGGGCGTATTTCGGGCGAAAGAAAAAACATGTTATTCTTGTGTTAAGTTTGGGACGCCCTGTAGAGAAAACAAGGTACACGAGTGGGTGTACATCAAAACCATGTTGTAGTCTCATGTTTTGTGAACATTTTGGTTTTTAAATTTCCCTAATTTCTTTAAAAACAAATAAAATAGTAGTCGGTGTCTTTAACATTTTCCACAACCACAACCTGGTATTGCTGATGTTGTGGAACGCATAGCTGAATTATTTGTTGATAAATACAAATACCTAGGAACCTGGATTTCAGACAATAATGATCAAACAACCGAAATTATAGCCAGGATAGAAATAGCAAGAAATGCGTTTGTAAAGATGAAAACAATTCTCTGCAACAAAGACCTTAGATTAGAACTGAGAGTAAGAGCAGTGAGATGCTACTTGTTTTCGATACTGCAATATTGACATGAAAGCAAGAACACATAAATAAGTTACAGTCCTTTGAAATGTGGTGTTACAGGAGGATGCTTAGAATGGCATGGACACAGAAGAAAAGTAACACGGAAGTATTGCGAGAAATGGGCAAAGAAGGCGAAATAATAAACACAATAAAAATAAGAAATTTACAATATCTGGGACACGTAATGAGGGGACAGCGATATGAACTGCTAAGGCTGATAACACAGGGAAAGATAAGAGGAGGAAGGAGTTTAGGAAGAAGGAGAGTGTCATGGTTGAAGAATTAAATGCAGTTCTACAGAACTCTTCAGAGCAGCAGTAGATAGAGTAGATAGTGATGATGATATCCAACCTCCGATCGGGAGACGGCACTTAAAGAAGAAGACCAAGAGCAGACAAACATAGTAGAGGAAGACCACCTACACGTTGGGCTGACGAAGGTTGGATGATGATGATTCTTTAACATGTGTTTTAACTGAAAAAAAAATACTAAATTAACACTAATGAATAATAACAACAGTAAACAAAACCTTATAAACAGAAAATAACATAACATAAATGCCGCATGTTTCCCCCTCTACTTCTACCTATTCCTATTAGATATATCGACCAGGTTAGCGGTATGCACAGGCAACATTATGAGAGACGAGATTGTTTAATGGAGGCTCTGTAATATTTTGGGGTGGAATTTATTTCGCGGCAACAACAGATTTGGTTTTTCACGTGGAGGCTCTCTATGACCGAAAGGTACATTACAGAAATTTTGTTTCTTTAAACAAATTGTTCCTTCCGCATCTTATATAGGAAATAATTTCATCTCAACGCTTGATAACGCAAGGCCTCACGTACTGCGTGTCGTTATTGAATATTTAAGTGAGGTAAATATTCAGACATTGAATTGGCCTCCTTACAGTCCCGACATGAATTCTATTGAACACTTATAGAATATTGTGGGTAGACTATTAAGACTTGGTATGGTCAACGCCTTCCTGCTTCCCTGTAAGATATATATAAACTATGGTTATTGAGATATTAACCTCCATAGACCAAAATCAAATAGACCGCTTAATATCCAGCATGCCTTGGCTACGTGAAGCTGTTATTAGAAGCAGAGGGGGAAACACGCGATATTAGTTTATGTGGTTTCTTTTAGTTTTTAAAGTTTCATAACTGTTTTTATTGTTAATTTAATATTGTTTCAGTTAAAACACCGGTTAAAAAATAAAACCGTCTATTTTCTTTGTTTTTAAAGATATCAGGGAAATTAAAAAACACAATGTTCACAAAACATGAGACTATAATTTGGTTTCAATGTGAACCTACCCTTGCACCTTATCCTCCCTAGGTGTCTCAAACTTAACATAAGAAAAGCATTTTTTCTTTCACCCGGTATAAACCCAAAAGAGAACTTTTAATACACCTTTGTCTAATAGTGTAAATACCAAAAAAAATATAATTTTTGATGGTGCAAAACTTTTGCGGTAAGTTTATTATATTATATATAAAAATAATTCAATATTTACCTTATACTATAGTAACGACACAATTTTACAGGATGTTTCCATTAATACAGTTTAATTAAAGCGTCTGCCTGCCCTAAAACGAACAATCATCTTTTGTTTAATTAATTGGCTAACAGGAATGGTTATATTAATAGCGCAGTAATGAATAGTCGGTCGGTTTTTGATTGATAGTTGTTATGAATTAGATTGCACGCGAGATGCAATTCCTTCATAACATTTAGGACTAAAAATAAGTTATTTTTGAAGTTCCGTCTGCCGCGGTGTACAGCGCCAATTCCGTGCCGCCAGGTATTTGTTGTAAAGGATATTATGAGGATTTACGTAAATAGATTTGTAGTGAGTTGCGTCTAGGAAAATATTGGAAATAATTAAAATTTTACAAAAGAAACCAAATAATAATAATAAAGAAGACATAATAGAGAAAATATTGAGGAATTAGGGAGTTTGATCATCTGGGAATAAAATATAGAATCCTAGGCAAGTTCAAAAATATAAAGCATCAAATCCAAAGAGCAAATTGATCCATCAATAAAAAACATACTTAGCTGGCATGCTTTTATTTATATATTTTAGGTGAGTACTTTACTACTTTGTAAATATGGTCTACTAAGAGTTACTAATAAGTATGAATTGAAATACTTCATGGCCTTCAATAGACCTAGTGAGATAAATGAAATAATTCATAGGTGCAATAAAACAATGACATTATAATGTATGTAATGAACAATCAAACCATCGCTAAAAGTATAAGGAAACTATTGGTTAGGCTTCTGTTCGGATTCAATGTGATCTGTTTGACACTTACAAACGAACAACAACAACTTTCTATGTGTGCTCCGCTCAACAGCCAGCAGGCGACTCCCTTTCGATCGACCCGATGAGACGTCGAGAGACGACCGATTTGATTGTGAGGAATGGAATAGAACTGATAACCAATCATCTCATAAAGTGTCCTTCCCTTTAGAAAGTCTAGACAATGTATACAACCCATCTATATGGCCCAGTGAATCTGTCGTAAGAAGATTCAAATTCATTAAAAATTTTCGGGAAGAACGCAGTCAGCAGGCAATTCATAACTTTGACTACAGCTACAGATGTGCCTGTAGCAGAGACACGGGAAGAAAACTCCTTTGTAATCAAACATATCGAGACTTTACAAAACTGTAGTGGAAATGCAGCATTCGGCACAAATGGAAACAATCTAGATCGAGACGTAGGGAGTTTAGAAATTCCTGAAAAACTACTTCATATTTTAAATAGCGACAGTCTGGTGAGTATGTTCCATGTTAATGTTTAATGTTTAGCAAATAAAGTACAAATGATAGATTTATTTTTGTTGGAATTTACCTTCGATGTTGTTTGCTTCTCAGACCACTGGCAGAGTGAAGCAAATCTCCGATACATATAAACATCGATGGGTATTTAGTTGCTAGCAGTTTCTGTAGGAAAATGAGTAATATATGTTAAAAATACTTTAAAATTCGAAGGTATTAACTGTGATAAATTTAATCTGAAAAAACACGAAGTTTTCCAGAAAAGTTATGGTCAAAATATCAATTGTGGACGCTGAGACAATTTTTAGGTGTTGGTTCTCTTTGATACATGCGGAATAATGTTTGCTTTATAATAAATTTCATCTTTTAGAGGGCAGTATTGAGTATAAATGCCAAAGGGGCACAATTTTGTCAAGTAAATATGTAGATCAACTTGTAAATATAAAATTCCTAGAAATAGAAATAATAGACAAGCGGTATTTAACTGTCGACTTTAACTGATATGTCACGCAAATCTTATATAAGTAATTACGTCAGCAGTTCCTATTTTCTAATTTCTGTGCTAGGCACCAAATTGCGAAATACAATAGGTTTTTATATATAAATCAGTATCGACTGATAGACAATTATTATCAGACTGGCACAATTTTGAACTAGTGCACAGTTTTGATGTAAGGTTTATAAAAATAAAATATTTTTTTTATTAGAGAAAAAAGTCGCATCCACCAAAAGGTTATTAGCGACGGAACAAAATATAAATAACAAAATTGAATAATAACTACTTACAGATTATAAATTATAAAAATTTTGTTGACAATGTCCACAAAGAATAATTTTTATTTTAGGTAGCGGGAGTAGATTTTTTAAAAAATTTATTTCGGCAGCTTAGTAGTTAGATTGTGCCTCGTTGATTTGTCTTGTTGTTGTGTTTACAGATGTCACAGATTAAATTATATATTTAGTTGAGCAAGACCCTGGTTTCTCCTCTAAGAACCTCGAGATCTTTTCGTGGTGGAAGGGCTTCCCATGCTGGTAGGTGAGGTGAGCACGACTGAGTGGAAGCAAAGAATAGTTTAACTTCAGGTATCAGGTGCCCATTTTTTAGTACGTCCCTCCCTGAATACAAAACTGTCTCATTCTATAGCTTCTCCTGAGACAATAATAAAAGGGGAATTAACAAACGAAGCAACTTGTTATCTGAAAACTATGGAATTGGATAATCTTACAGACACTACTTTCGAAGATGAAGATAAACTATGTAGCAAAACCGCAGTGAAACTCCGTAAGCGCCAAAAAAGGACCAGTGAGCGAGTATGAGCGACCCAAAGAGGAAAAAATTTAATTACATATTGAAACAATTATTCAATACAAAAGAGGCTCGCCAGCATACGCTACAATCTATCTGAGAGCTATAACTGCCTTGTAGAGTGTTTACACAAAATTTTCAGATCGCAATATGGCAATGGATCTGCATAGCCCGTTTATAAACAATCTACAATAAGCTTATATTCCATAATTTTGGAACTCTATACCAGTTCTAACCAGTTCAACTCTATACCATTTCTATACAGTCCCATTGTAGGCGCGTATTCCTTAATTGGCGCATGTCCAGTAAGGAAGTCAGTTATGACTCTGAGCTGATTCCTGCTTATTTTGCCTCATTTATATTATGACCGTCCAATATGCATTTTTTCATGTGCTTGACCGGATGTATTTATTCATATCTTGGGAGATCCTTCCATCAATTCATCATCGTCATCAGCCGTTTTGAGTCCACTGCTGGACATATGCCTCCCGTAAATAATTCCAATGCATTATATCTTGAGCACCCTAAATCCAGTTGTGCTGAATGCGCTTGATGTCATCTGACCACCTTGTTGGAGGACGTCCTCGATAATGATAAGCATCGTGTCTAGGCCTCCATTCCAGAATTTTCTGCGTACACCTTCCATCTTTTAATCTGGCAACATTTCCATTTCAATGTTGTATTCCTTTGAACTGCGTCAGTAACATCAGTTTTTCCCCTAATTATTATCTCCATCAATTATTTAGGTTTTAAAAGGTTGATGAATGGTTCTTCTTCATCTGGCTCTGCCCATAACGTTTTGAAATATTCATATTTCGTTAGTGGTGGAGGTTTGTCCAAAATACAATGTAAACCCTCTTTTAATGGTTAATTCTTGTCCAAATATGATATTCCTGCCTGATTAGAATCGATTCTAATATTCGAGGGGTATATACTTCTGCGGCTTTTCTTTTGCAGTGGTATATCATTTTTCGGTATTTTTAAGTTTATAAGTGTTTATAATTCCAGAAAACCCGCTACAAATCTCGAAAACTGTACCAATTGTAGTTTACCAATACAGGAAGTTAAAGGTCATACAAATTTATGGAAGATTCAGTTTTTTCTTCCTAGTTTACAATCAGGTTTTTGTAACGTCCTATACGCATAATATTCTTTTTTTCTGCTACTTTTATATAGGAAAATTGTCTGTTTTTCTTCGACGTCACCTCCTATCCTAGTGGGATATTATCATTACATATTTTTCGTGGACCACCTTTGCTTCTTCTTATACCCGCCCTATATCCTTTTATATTGCGCACTTTATTATCATCTATAATAATGTTCAAGAGTTACGGGCTCAGTGAGTCACCCTGACGAATGTCGTTCCCAGCTGGTATTGGATTGGTACCATCTCCGATTATTTTAACTTGAATTTGATTCTTTTTATAATGTTTTCCACCGTTTTGATCCAATATGTGGAATTTGTCTATCATAGAAGGGATGTATGATCGAAGAAGCTGCTTATGTTCCTTTTTAAGGAAGAACTTAAAACTCAAATAGGAAAAAACACAAACACAAACCAACTGAGGAGCAAGCTAGTGGAAGCATATTGTCTACACGGTGGAAGTGTATGGCACTTGTGGAAGAATGTATTTTTGGATGAAGGCACCGTAGTTTGTTGACCATTTTTCGCTTGCCTAAACGATTAAAAAGTTTGTTGGTAATTAGATCACTTTCCCCATAGAAGTACAAAGTTGTAGTTGTTTACAATAGTTTATCTTATTAGCAAATCTTCCGCTAATGATAGCTCTCCTTGTATACACTATGTCATAAACAGAAACTAATTATAGTCATCACAATCAACTTACTGAAATAATAAATGACTTGGAAACGAATTGTTCTTGGACATACCACAGTAGATAAAACGAATTCCTTAAAGTTACGTGATGATATTTATTAAGTGCTGTTGATGACCTTCCTAATAATACTCACGGAGTGATGTTGTTAGGCTAGGCATTCTTCGACGAAAATATTTAATACAATTTTAATTAATAAACGTGTATAATTTGTTATTGACAAAAATATCGGGTAAGACTACGTTGGAAATATTTGTGAAGAATATACGCAAAGATTGTCACGTGGCATTATTTGAATAAATAGTCCATTTTTTATTTATAAATTATTAATTTTTTACATATGGTCACTTTTGTCGAAATATTTTTCATAAATAATGCTGAACTTAGTTGACGCAGAACCCAATTTTCGCGTTAAATTTTAAAATTCAAAAATCCTAAAGAAAAACATCCCAAGGCAGCTTGTCCTGACAGGCAGTTCACCAAAACGAATAATTATACTACTATAAAATGATTCATACAATATTTTTTTATAATCTTCCTGTATTCCCAATATGTAAATTTAATTGCAGTAAGTAAATTATTTAGTGGTACGTTGAATTATTAACAATGTAAGATTTCTTTCAACAATATTTTTAGTAGTGACCGAAATATATTTTATAATTGTTAAAGAAAATTATTTTTCAGACACGCGTTTACTTATGTGTTAGTAAAGTATACATAGAAGCAATATGTGGAATCTCAATAATCCGGGGTACATAAAATGATTTAATTTATGGACACAAAATAATTTAATAATAAATAGCCCTTTTGTAGCTTATAAACATTTACAATAACTTCGTAGAATTTAGTTCAAATTAAATCACAAGAAATGTTCGGAAAACTGGTTAAAAAACACAACTTTTAGAGAAAAAAGATTTTATACGATCTTTAGGAGCCAAGTTAGCCTCTTTTTTTAAATCACTATTAAGTTAATTAATAATTAACAACATTCAATACTGAAATTGTAACCTCGGAAACCTTTTTTTGGATGGTGCTAGAAAGGTCACCAATCGAGACACTGCGGACGACAGGCAGATGGTTGGTGGAGAGCAAGTTGATAAAACAAAACAATATATTCAACAACACGATTATATAGGCGGCTGGAGGTAAACAAGTGAAAAAATGCACCATCAATTAATAAATGGTTGTATACATATGGAAATAAACAGTATTACAATACAATATAATAAAATCATGCACAAAATAAATTATCAGCGAAGACAGCCTGATAGTATTTAAACAAATTCAACTAAAGCTGATTAAAGAAATCTCTCTTCGCTGTTTATGGACTTATCTCGAGATAACGGGTACAGTACATTTAAAAATGGATATCAATTATAGCGGATAAAGCAAAATTAATTAAATTTAAATTTAAAAGAATACAAAAAGATTACAAGAATTTTGTATTATAATAATGTAACCAAGCGCACTTGGTTGTATGCTAACTGTCTGTCTCGCAATGTTTTTAGTTTAATTAATTACTGTTCTTACTGAAAAGTGAATGTGTGTAATTATTATTTGTTAAAAGTTCTTAATAACTGATTGAAAGTTCGTATGAAAATATTTAATGTTCTTCTAATTGAATTGCTAAATCGGCAATTAACCTTAACTACAGTTGAAGAAATGGTTTGACGCTGATTCGTCCAGGATTGGGTAATATGATTACCATATTATTCGCCCAGATAATCGAAGGTAATATGATTATGATAATTTACAATAAATCTCGATGACTGCTGCACTACTTCACTGACTCTATTATACTTTACTAGTATCAAGCACTGAAGTTAATTAAGATAAAGGTATTTTATAACCATATTTAATCTAATATGGTATTAGATTAAGGTATTTAAAAGACTTAAGTGTATACCCACTTAAAGAAAAAATTCACAGAGAACGGTAAGGTAAGCAAGCGACTTTACTCGAAGACTGCCCTGACAGAAGTGATTTTCTTCCTCTCAAAATTTAACAAGCTTCCCAAAAAAAGGTGGGATAACCCCCACTTAAAAATGACAGGCCAGGCTGTCTCCATTTCTAGGAAGATACCCGAACATAGAAAAGTTATAGGTAAGTAACGGGACTCATCTAGTTGGAAACGTGACAAAAGATAAAACCTTTTGTATTAGGTACTTTCAAAAAGATACCGTAAAGAGCTTTTACGACTTTGTTCCAATAAAATTTAACAAGAGTGACAGAGCCCACCCGCATCTCGATTTGCGGATACGGCCATGCGCGTATCAGCAATAGGGGTAAAGGGATTATTTACTAAAAATGTTACATAAACAAAATTAACCAATTTTTTATGAGAAAAGTCTTTTAGCAAACAAATTGATTGGAAACAGGAGTGTTGTAAACAAAAAATACTTTTCGTTCCGACTAGTAAAAGGAGTGGGGCTAGCAGAAGGAAGTTTCAGCGGCGCTCTTCAAAAAATCCAACACAGTTTCAAGCTCGGAAAAAATGACATATTTCGGGTTCTATTGGACTAAATTTGCTCTTTTTTTTTAAACTGAGGTACAATGTTAAAATAATAACATTTATCGTATTTTCATTGGAAAATTATCCAAAACAAAGCAGCTAATGACTACGGGATGTACAAATCTTTTCTTAAGTCGCTTTTTGTTGTTATTTATTTATTTAAAATATAATTAAATTAAATAAATATTATTTATGAACAGTATTAAATTGTTATTTATAAACAATTTTTCCTAATACTCTTATTAAATTTGAACAAATCAGTTTTATAGATTAAAAAAATATTTTTAGAACAAAAAATTGTATATTTATATATTATAAGAAATTGCCAGAAACAGATCACCCGGAATAGATAATTTCCCAGCTGAACTATATAAAGAAGGTGGCTATACCATAGATACCATAATGGCATTACAGCGGCTTATAAAAGAAATATGGACACAAAAATCCCTTCCCAATGATTGGAATATTGGAATACTTTTCACCATGCACAAAAAGGAGATATCTTTGAATGCTCTAACACAGAAGATTTACGACTAAATTCAGCGTATAAAATATTTTCCACGGTACTGTCACCGTATGGCATGCAGAACGGATAGTAGGAAAATACCAGGCTGGGTTCAGAGGTGGTAAATCGACAATTCATCAGATTGCAACCCTGAAACAAATTTTGGAAAAAACACTGGAATATGGCATTAATACTCATCATATATTTATAGCCTACAAAGCAGCCTACGACTCTGTGAGTAGAAGAGACATGTTTAAAGCAATGAAGGAGCTAAGAATACCAAATCAGTTGGTAGATTTAACAAAACTAACTCTTGAAAAAGTTGAATGTAGAGTACGAATTCAGGGGGAACTGTCTGAACCTTTTAAAACAAATAATGGGCTGCGCCAGGGAGAGCCTCTCTCAATCTGGCTTTGGAAAAAGTAATACGTATGTCACAAATCACAACCACGGGTTCAATATACAGGGATGAGTGCCTTAAGAACCGGCAAAATAATACGTTGTGAAATAAAAAGAGATGAAAGTAGTAGAGGTGAGAAATTATCGATATTAACCTATAATTTACTTTACATTACATTAGAATTATCGAAAATTTCCCACCTTTAGACGTTAGCTTATGAGCTGGTTGACTTCAGTCATAGTAAACTCCATTCGCTTAGCTCGGGCATATTGTGACAGATTGATTGTCGGAAACCTACAACACAACAATTCCTACTTCTCAGTATTAATAGCTCAAATATCCTACTATTGCAGACTTCTTTCTTTAAAAAAAGAAGAATTATTCTAAATAGTGGAGGTGTATACTAAACCCATCAAATTTTGGGTAGTATATATTAAAAAAATATATTTTAGTTCTTATAATTTAACATAACTATTTATTATATGGTGCAGATAAATAAATATTGATTGTCGGTAAATCGCAAAGTTCTATTTTATTTACTATTTAGTTTGTTTACTATTAATATTGTTTACTATTAATATTACGTGTGCTTGGTTGTATAGTAATTTCTAGCCACTTTTAGTCTGTCGAAAAGTAACTAACTTCGCAAAAAAATAATTACTAAATTCACTAGACAGTTCGGACTGGGAATAGCGAACCGAGTATAATACGTACCACGTAATGTAAGTAAAACAGTTTAAGTAGGAGTATTTTTTTATCCAAAATTAAAATATTGATCAATAATAAACTATGATTTGAGACGTCGCATATACTCTTCTCAATACAGAATTATCATAGCTTGTTATTCTGTATTCGTCAACACAGAATTAATTATCAAATTACTACTAATTAAACTGTTTACTTACATTTGCTTTATTGCCTTCAATCAGTTTTTACTTTATGCGAAATTTAAACAATGTAAATGTTCGACGTCATACTTGTAATATTATGACTTTAGTCAACTAGCTCATAAGCTAACGTCTAAAGGTGGGAAACTATCGATAGTCCTAATGTAATTTAATGTAAATTAGAGGTTTCTATCGATAATTTCCCACCTCTATTACTTTCATCTCTTTTTATTTCACAACGTATTATGTTTTCTATCTTTTGAGTTATTTTGCCGGTTCTTAAGGCACTCATCACTGTATAATAAGTCAGTGCAAATCCTGGCCTACGCTGATATAAATATTATTGGGAGAACGAAAAACGCTGTACGAGAGGCGTATGTGGCATTAAAAGAATCAGCTACAAAAATGGGTTTAATAATAAACACCAACAAAACGAAGTATATGAAAATAAGCATGCAACCACAAATTATGCGTTCACTTGTTCTAGAAAACGACGTTATCGAAGCAGTGAACGAAGTTGTATACCTGGGAGCGCTCTTTAACTCTGAAAATAATACTAACGCAGAGATGAACCGCCGAATTTGCCCTGCCAACAGATGCTATTCTCAATCTTCTCCTTAAATTCACAATTTTATCGAGAAATACAAAAATAAAACTCTACAAAACAATAATATGCCCAGTCCTAACATATGGTTCAGACACCTGGACTCCTGGATCACCTGGAAATATAAGATCTAAATTAAAAATGGAAGTTTTCTGGAGTTTTCAAAATCTGGAAATCCAGAAAGGAGGGTCTAAGTCTTTGGATTGAGATTGAGTGGAAGATTGATGTCTGTGGATGACCCTGTTGGTGTGATTTTCGCGGTAACCGTTTTGGCTGAGGGCTTGCTTTAAAATAGAGAGCTCAGCGAGTCTACTTGCATCATCGCAAAGGCGTATTAATCTGGAGATAAGGGTATTAACGACTGAATTAATTTGTGAAGGTAGATGATGAGAGTTGGCATGTAGTAACGATTGGTATGGTTGGGTTTACGATAAACAGAGTGATGAAAATCTTGGGATTGGTTTTTCTTTATGATAACGTCGAGAAACGGTAGGGATGAATCAGTTTCCACCTCCATCGTGAACTGCATACTAGGATGTATACCATTCCATTTAGATGGATTTGAAAAGACACCAAGACACTAACCGCGGAAATTTTTCGGAATATATATATACATATATATATATATATATATATATATATATATATATATATATATATATATATATATATATATATATATATATATATATATATATATATACAAGGTGGTCCAGAATTATGTACATTAATTTCTAGAGCTCATAGTACGTCCAAAAATAAGGGTACTTCTTTATGTACACTTTTTTATAAAACTGAATAATAAGGGAGATACAACCCTTTAAAGGGGTGAATTGAAATTCTTATTTTTTCAAATATCTTCCAAACGGTTTTGAATACGGAGTTCATATTTTGGGAGTGATTATAAGACATTAGGATAATTAATTTCATGTCACCACCTACCACATCCTATATTAATACAGGGTAGTTTTGGAGGGTAAGTGGGGGTTATTGCGTCACATGTTTTTTAATTTTTACATATTTTAAAAAAATATTTGAAAAATTGTTTCCTTAGACTTTTCTACGCAAAAAAGGTGCTCTTGTAATATTTCGATAGATATCACCGTTTTCGATTTATTTAAACTCGAAGGTATACATGTATTTTATTGTAATCGTTACATTTCTTAATATTCATCAAGTATGCTTTGGAATTGACACTTGTGTTAGCAATAATATTACAAATTAATGGAAAACTTAATTAATACTTAACATTTAATTAATGGCGAAAGTAATATTTCACAACAACTGTTAAAAATGTCCTCCATTTTGTTGAATACATAATCTAATTCTTTTATTTAGCGAACGCATTAATCCATTTAATGTTACTGGATCGTTTTGTAAATCGGTAAATACTTGTTCAATTTTGTCTCTTAACTCATTTACTGTATTAATTGGAGTGTTATACACTTTTGATTTCAAATAACTCCATACTGTAAAGTCCATTGGATTAAGATCACAACTACGAGCAGGCCAATGAATCGGTGCGTCCGCACCTAGCCTATAGGGCCTATCCACCTATCAGGGAAATGTTCATGTAACCACCTTCTACAAATTCTTGTGTAATGTGGTGTAGCACCATCATGCATGAAAAACATGTTTCTTCGTATTTGTAATGGAATATCTTCCAAAATATCATGTAAAATATTGTCTAGAAAATTGTAATACATGTTACCATTTAAATTCCCGGAAATATGTGGTATCCTATGAAACTATTTCCTAAAGTAGCTGCCCAAACGTTTATCTTGAACGTGTGTTGGAAGTGAGTTTCCATTGTAGCCCTTGGATTTTCTTCAGCCCAGAAGTGCATATTTCTAGAATTGAACATACCTTGTCTTGTAAATGTGGCCTCGTCTGTAAACAGAATGTTGCTTAAAAAATTTGGTGCAGTTTGAACTTTATTTTGCAATACTTCACAAAAATCAACTCTAAGTGGCATATCGTCAGGTAACAATTCCTGCACCTGTTGATAGTGGTAAGGATGTAATTGCTCTTCATGCAGAACTCTTAAAACACTTTGATGGGAAATATTCGTTCTTAATCCTAACCTGCGTGTACTTATTGTGGGGTCATTTATTACAGCATCCAATATTTGCTGTTCAACGCGAACATTTCTTGCTTCTCTACGACAACCAGCATCTGTATTCCTTCTTTGAAGACAACCGGTTTCTCTCAGTCGTCGTTCAGTACTTACAAAAGTCCTGGCATTGGGAATATTTCTGTTCGGATACTTTTCTCTGTAGCGTCTTACAGCGGCAGCAGCCTTTCCCGAACATTCCCCTAATACTAAAAGTATGTCTGTCATCTCAGAATTTGAATAGTGTGCCATATTGCGGGCAAACAAATTTAAAAATATAGCAAAAGAGACGTGTTAAACAAATTTCACTGTCGAGTACAATAAAAGTGTAGATAAAATAATTTAATTGTTATTAAGCGTCACTGACAATTCATAGACTACTTGAGATTAAAGTGTTGTTGCTAACACAAGTGTCAATTCCAAAGCATACTTGATGAATATTAAGAACTGTAACGAGTACCTTCGAGTTGAAATAAATCGAAAACGGTGATATCTATCGAAATATTACAAGAGCACCTTTTTTGCGTAGAAAAGTCTAAGGAAACAATTTTTAAAACATGTAAAAATTAAAAAACATGTGGCGCAATAACCCCCACTTACCCTCCAAAACTACCCTGTATTAATATAAGATGTGGTAGGTGGTGACATGAAATTAATTATCCTAATGTCTTATAATCACTTCCAAAATATGGACTCCGTATTCAAAACCGTTTGGAAGATATTTGAAAAAATAAGAATTTCAATTCACCCCTTTAAAGGGTTGTATCTCCCTTATTATTCAGTTTTATAAAAAAGTGTACATAAAGAAGTACCCTTATTTTTGGACGTACTATGAGCTCTAGAAATTAATGTACATAATTCTGGACCACCTTGTATATAAGAATAAGAAAAAAGAAGTACTTGTGACTCGTTTGGAACAAATATATAACTGTTTTGGATGGGTTGGAGTCAATAAAAGGGCTATTGGTTAACTATTTTTTTAATCTCGAGCTTTCAACTGTGTTTACAATTATTATCAAGAGCTAAAAAAGACAAAATATCTTACAAGGTTGAACTAAAAAGAAAAAACAATTTTTTGTTAACTTATCAAATAAAAATTAGTTTAGTAAGTAAAAATTACTGCTAATACATTTTCAAAATAATTAATATAAAAATGCTTTAATCTAACAAATATTTCTCTGAAAATTTTTATAATTTTGAAAACATTTTTTTAATACAAAAATAATTGAATTTATAAATAAGTTAAAATAGCAACCAAGTGTCACTCGACACTGAGGAGTAGGCAGATTGAGACCTCAGTGCCGAAAGACAGTTCTTGCAATATAGAACACGATACTGGTACGTCTCGAGTGAGGGGAGTAGGCAGATTGAGACCCCGAACTCGAACCGAACCGTATCACTCTTGATAATGGCTCCAAAATGGGTGCCGAAACGTCGAGTTTTAAATTCTCAACGCGGTTCTTCCCGAGAACTCAGTAATTTTCATTTATCTGACCGCGGAAACTTATCCGAACATATATATATATATATATATATATATATATATATATATATATATATATATATATATATATATATATATATATATATATATATATATATATATATATATATATATATATATATATACAGTAGACTCCCTCTATAACGAGAACTGAAATGACAGACTAATTACCTCGTTATAAGCCGATCTCGTTATATCAGACAATCATAATACTGTGCATACATATGAATCTGTAGTTTTCTAAACCATTAACTTCCTATAGTGAAGCCATTCGGAGCAATATAAGATGCTAATAAATATTGTTTGAATGGCGTTTTTGAAAAAAAGTTATTTACTTTTATTGTCAATGAAATATATTAAAACATAAAAGAGTTGTTTACTTTTATTATCAATGATATACGTTAAAACAAAAAAGCTGTACTTATATTTTTTTCCAACTACATAATGTATAAATCGTATTTTCAAGGATAACATAAACTATTGCTTCTGCAATTTTAAGAACTCTGTTATTTTTAACTGCTTTAAATGGTCCAGTATCATTCTATCATATATTTTCTAAAGATGTGAAACAGTTGTATTTATTCATTGTAAAGAAGTTTATTGCGGGCTGCAGTTAAGTTTATTGAGGGGCTGTTTGAAAAGGTATTTATTTATAGCCACGACCGGACTAAAAACGTAAAAAACACGTTTTTGGATCTTATTTTCTCTCGTTATAACCAAATTTGCCTCGCTATAGACGGTTATAGTTCAATAGAAATTGCACGGGACATCTAATGTATCTCGTTATAAGCGAAACCTCGTAATAACCGTGTTCGTTATAGAGGGAGTATACTGTATATATATATATATATATATATATATATATATATATATATATATATATATATATATATACAGTCCTCTTTCAGGACCATTGTAATTTTCTGCCATAAAAACTCTCCTATCATTTATTCCATATCGAATATACATGTTTATTAAATATATGTTAATATATAAATAAACAAATATATTTATATAACTGTATAAATAACTAAAAAACCTTTCATATAACCTAGACTATAATCTTTCATTTGGTATTAATATAAAGAATACAGTCTGTATTTCAGTATGGATATACATCACACTGTCTTACATTTGTTTCGAAATATTTGGCCTCTTTCGTAGAGAAAAGCTTATAAATAAACATGCGGTTGAATGGTAAATCTTTTTGATTTAAACAGGTTGAATTTTGTAGTTGAAAGAGAAACTTATGATGTAGGTGCGAACAAGTAGGTTAATATAGGCTTTGAGATAAAAGATAAACTGTAATTATAGGGAAATAAAATAGAGACAGGCGGTGGTCTTTTAACTCGATTGAGGATTTAGAGTATAGATTTAATAAAAATATTAATTAGAATAGTTTTCGTCGATGGTACAATAAGTCGCACAATGTATTTTCAAAAGACAACTTTCTTAATATATTAAAAATCACTAACCTCTACTGAGGATAGTCTATTGCTTCTTGGTCTCCTTCTTTTTCGTTACTGCCATTGTTCTACTTAGTACTGCACATTCTTTCAACATTGCCAAACGATAAGATTCTTCCATAGAACTTTTTTTCTTCCGTAGATTTGCCTTATTATGTACTTTACGTTTCCATATCTCTTCTTTAGAACTGTCTGTTCATCAATTCAAAGCAATAAAATCTAACCGGCCTTAACCCACTAAGGTCCAAATTATTATTTTTTTGTTATTTCAGAATTTTCTTATACATAATTATTAGTAATAGTGTTATTAATGTGGAAATATTCATGAGGTTGTCTTATACTACAGTCGTCAGAGACGAAAATGCCACTCAACCTCTTAAAAGCATACGAACAAGCTGAATTTTGCGGAGAATATTAATTTTGGAACCCCAAAAAGATGCAAAAAACTTTACCACGTTTACCTCTGGGTACCCCCTCGTAGGGGGGTAAAAACGCAAAAAAAATCGATTTATCGAGAATCCGTACGCTGTAGAAAAAAATGTTTTAAATAAAAAATGTAGCTGAGATAATTTTAAACAAAAATGTTTATTGCCACTTTTTGTGTAGAATGAACCGTTCTGTCACAGACAACGAACCGTCGATTTTGAATGTCACTTACGCGCGCGAAATCAATGTTCAATAAAATTTGTATTAGCTCGACGGTAAAAATTTGATATCTTTTGATTCAAGTGTTTTATCGACAAAAATCAAAATGCGTTTTTAAGGTAAAGAATTCAGCTTTCGTATTAAATTTTGTATTTTGCCGCCAGTAAATTTAGTTTTGGGTTTTGAGGTTTAAACTCTAGATTTAAACTTTCACAAAACAAGCAATCTGAAACGTTTAAAACTTTGTTTTTCTATTAAACTAGAACATTTTTTAAACGAACCAAACTTTTGTTATAAAATACACCCAAAAAAGTCTTCGTTAAGGCATTTCCGGTGACGTGACGTGCGATGTTTTGAAAAGTAAAGCAATACGAGTGGTCAATGGAAGTGATCAATGTTATTTGTCTCGCGAGAACCGTAAAAAATGGCAAAAATCGCGCCAAGTTTATTTATTTAACACCTTTATAAAAACCGAGTTTATTCGCGGCAAAATACAAAAACTGCATACGAAAGCTGCACTCTTTATCTTTAAAACGCATCTTGGTTTTTATTGATAGGGCACTTGGATTAAAAGATATCAAATTTTTACCGTCGAGCTGATGTAACATTTAAACATTGATTTCGCGCACGTAACTGACATTCAAAATCGACGGTCGCTTCAAACGTTGTTTCTGAGAGAATTGTTCATTCTACACAAAAAGCGCTAATATACATTTTTGTTTAAAATTATCTCAGCGACATTTTTTATTTTAAACATTTTTTCCTACGTTTTGCGTTTTTACCCCCCTATGAGTGGGGTAAAAGTGTTAGGGGAAGTCCGGGGGTGAAAGTGGTAAACATTTTTACTTGCATATAATAAAAAGTTTATGTTTTATGGTAGGTATTGTATTTACACTTTTTTTCCAAGAGTTTTTGTATCTTGTATAGGACATTTCGCTTATCTCTTTGTGTACATGAAATAATAAATCTCTGCTGGTAAATAAATTAGTAAAAGATATCGAGTGGCTTGCATGTTCAGAAATGCAATCTAACAATATCAAGTACTGCTCTTGATCATAAGGTCAAATATATTCGCGTTCTTTTTTGGCAATTGTTTTCAGTATAAAAGCCAAAATTATAACAGTATCCGGTACTTCCATAAGAATAAAAAATTTGTAGCCGAGTCGAATAAGCTTTCCACGTATAAATTGCTTTAATGAGTGATGTCCATATTATTTCACAATCAGTTCATCTACTTTATTTTTATATTTATTATTCAAAATAATATTTATTAAAATCTTAGTTACTGGGAATAAATACTCGTAGATATGATAAAATATAGAACTTTTTATGCAAATCGCAATAAACAAGTAATTTAGTAAGTAATACAACGATTTTTGCACAGATTTACATAAAACTGAATTCTAAAATACGAAATACTGCACATTTTGATAACACTAAGTATCAGCGTCCTATTTATAGATTAGTAAAATAAACCTTTTAATGATTCAACAATTTATATTTTCATATTCATTTATTCATGCATATAGTTTATAATAAACATTAATCTACAAGAGTAATTCAGTGAACGATAAAAAAGGGCTGATATGAACCTTTTAATATTAAATGTGTAAATCTAAACGAAGTGAGCAAAATTGTCCGATGTTAATAATTTTTTTTATTAATATAATACAACAAAAATTATAATTCAGTTTACTGCAGCCTAGATGTCTAGAATATTTATGGAAAATGTTTCTTTAAATTTAAACAAATTTTAAGGGCTGAAAAAAAAATTAAAATTTTCAGCGATCTATAAATAGGACGCTGGCCTATAATGAGCTGAAAGTAAAAAAACTGGAAGGCTACAAAAAAAACGTTTTAGGTCAGTATGATATTGTTGTAGCAAGACTTCAGTGTGTGAATAACATATCACATACAATTTGTTATAAAGGTCATTTCCTTAATGGCCGAGTAAAAATCGATCTATCTAAATAATAAAAATCTAATTTTATTACATAGCAATTGAATTCAAAGAAACCGAAGTAGTAACTGCCGGCAAAGGTCAGATTCATTTATTGGACGATTTAGATTTAGTCGTAACTCAACCGTTATTATGTTATTATCGAAAGATGTTACACAAGCTAAGAAATCACAATAACAAAAGGCGATTACAACAGCTACTTTACTTTTCCTGTTAAATATTATATCTTGAAAATTTAGTCTTTTTTTATCTAATCTTGCATTTACTAATTCAGAGTCGTGTGCCCACTAGCGTAAAACATACTGTTATGTGTGTTTTAGTAGATTCAGACGAATATTTATTTATTTATCATCTGACAACACTTAATTACAATTTGTTTAAACATTTGAAAATTTAGAAATATTAGAAAAATAATAAATAAAATTCAAATTCTTAAATAGCAGTCATACAAATCAAAGGTTATCACAGGTTTGGTAACTATTTAGTTGTAGCCAAAAAGAATCGCGACTTTACTCACCGTTTATGACACTGACCCGGTCAGGCAAACGACATTTGTTTTGAGTAGTATAGACCTCTATAACAAGTACCTATACGTTTCCTGCAGTCGATTTTTTGAACTTCTTTAATTATCAACAAATTAAAGTCAAACAACAGTAAATTTTCGTCTATCACCAAAAAGTGAAGCATTTGAAACAAATTTTAGAGTAATAATCATATAAGTCATATAAAAACCTTCAAAATGGCGTTTTTTAAATGATTCTATCCTTATGTCTTGCTTAGAAAATGGCAAAATAAGTAAAAAATTTGGGATTTTTGTAAATGTTAATAACATTTTAAAAAATAAACTTGAACCTTCATGTAGTGCTCGGGAAACTACATGAAGTGGGTCTTGTAGTACTGAAAATATGATCAAATTTTCAAAACGAAGAAGATGTATTCTATAATATTTTTTGCTTATAAACAATGAATTACTATTTAAATGGGAATAAGCCACAATTAAAGGTTAAAGTAAGTTTATTGACGTTTCAATTTCCACTTCGGAAATTGTTCTCAAAATACAAACATTAGTAAATTAAACAAATTTTGTTTTTTTTTTGTTACTTGGTGAAAAATTTTCTAATAATTTAATATTATCTGACTCATTTATATTGACAATTCAGATATGCATTATACATTTTAAAGTAGACGACTTTAAAATGATATTGCCAATATTGTTGAGTTGCGTTCCTGGGACGACTTTACTTGTAAGATAGTTGATTCGATTAACTTTAACTTCAACTTTAACTTGAGAATATCCGTCAGAAAAAAATCATGGCATGTAATTTGTCTTTAAAAAGACAACCACATGCCTGGAAGGGAATGCTTTGACAATATTAGATATAAACATATGCGAAATTTGCAGATAAAATGCTAATTGCGCAATTCCTAATAGGGATGTATCCCGACCTTTTGTGGGAAGAGTGAGGAGTGAAGCTTTGAATATTCAGAGCTATATTGATAACTTCCATTCCAAATTGCTTCAGTTTGCCTAAGAACATCATGTTAATGAAGATATTATCTTTTGGCTACCTAGCATAACGCCATTACCCATAATATACCCAAAACTGGCTTCGACACCACATACCTTTTGTCCCAAAAAAGCAAAGTACAAATCGATTTTCTCAGAACTCTATAACGTATTCGTTAATAAAATGCAATCCATTCTGATACTTTTCGATGAACACCGATATATGGAGAGTGAAAGCAAAAGTGTGTGTAACATATTCTAAAATTTCACGATCCATTAAATTTGCCGGAAGGGCATCATCGTCATTTTGAATTATTCTATATTAGTGAATCTGCATCAGCATCATCTGCCATCTTCCGAATTTGAATTAGATAGGTAAAAAGTTTTTGTCTTGTAATATAGAAGTGACTGAAAATTAGCATTGCGCGGAGCATTAAATGAACATTTGACGAGTTGCACCATACAAACTAAAAATACCGTCTTGTGTGGCATTTTCAGTAATACGGCTATAAGTCAACACTAATTTGCAACACTGCTGATATTTCATTGCTTTAAAATTTCTATTAAAAAGCAAGCGTAATGAAGTGTGTGGATTACTATATAAATCATATTGTGTTAAATAACTATGCCTAGAATGGAATGCTGTACAAACTGATTGTTTTTCTCATGGTGGTAAGAAAATTTTAAATTTATTACGTGGTTATGAAACTGTTAACAAATTGCAAAATACATATTAACATAACAAATTCATACTTGTCACATTGTTGATTTCCTGGCGATAATGTAAATGGTTTTTACTTTTTATGGGTGTTTTGATATGTGCTGTTCTTAGTGAGAAAACTAGAACGTAGTTATTCATAGACACGTATTTTTCATACAGGAAAGGGCCAAACAGTCAATAATAAATCTGTCGCCGAAGAAGTTATCGTATAATTAAGATCTCGTCTAAACTAGTGAAACGAGTGTTTCACTATCAACAAAACCAATAGAAATGAAAGATCCATTTGACCGAGATATCATTGAAGAAACAATTCTCCTGAGTGATAAAGGCGACACTGAAAGAATTTGCGGTTTATAAAAATGGAAATAAGTTACAGCTTAGCAAAATGACGTTAACTCTATCTCTGATTCTTGTTTATGTATTTCACGTTTCTTTTTTTAATTTGTATGTACTTTTTTACTATTTAAATAAATATATTGTTAAATAAACCATCTGATTTGCTTAAAAAATTTCTTTATTTTTTTTAAATATTATTTGAAATATTTTTTATTGCTAAATATACTACTACTACTAAGGATTTCCACAGTTTTCACTGTCTTCCTTCACTCAACCGTTTTCTCCAATTTTCCCTGTCATTCCAGTCTCCATCTCGCAGGGTTCTTTTCTCCATAGCCTCGTCGATTTCATCTCTGAATGACCTTCGGGGTCTTCCTCTCTTTCTTCTTCCAATCGGGCTCCATTCTGTGATTTTGTTTATCCAGCGTCCTCTGTCCGCTCTTCTGACGTGGCCGTACCAGGATAGTCTCTTCTCCTCTATATAGTCGATTATGTCTGATTGCACTCCCATTCTCCGCTTAATCTCTGCGTTTTCAATTCTGTCTCTTTTTGTAAGTCTACAGCTTCTCCTCAGGAACTTCATTTCTACTGCTCTTATTCTACCTCTATTTCTCTTGTTTATTGTCCAGTTTTCGGACCCATATGTCAGGATACTTCTTGTCAGGGTATTATATATTCTCTTTTTTGTCTTTATCGTAATGTTCTTATCCCACAACACTGAGTTTAGTTGTCTTATACAGTTTCTTGTTTGTCTCAGTCTGTTGTTTATATCTTCTTCTGTTGTTCCCTGGTTCGATATTATGGTTCCTAAATACTTGAATTTATCTGTTCCATTTATTTGTCTTCCCTCGTCTATCTCTAGGTTTCTCATATCCTTGTTTTCTGTTGTTAGGTATTCGGTTTTCTCTAAGTTTATTTCCATTCCGTTGTTTTTATATTCATCTTCTAGTTTTCTGAGCATAAAGCTGAGATCTTCTTCATCTTGTGCGATGACTACTTGATCGTCGGCAAAACTTAAGGTGTATAGGTATTCGTCTCTTACTGGTATGCCCATTCCTTCGCACTTTCTCCTCCATGGTTTGAGTGTCTTTTCCAAGAATATTTTAAACAGAGTAGGGGACGTAGCACAGCCTTGCTAAATATAAATATTTAAAATTAATATTCACTTCTTAAACTTCTAAAACTTCTAAAACTTCGTAAATAATTTATTTATAATAAATATGGATTGGTTTATGTATTGATTTGGAAATAAAATATTTCAAATAAACAAGGTTTTATTTCTTGCTAAACATACTATTAGATTGATGAAAAACTGATGTTCTTCTTCTTCTTCCTACTTTATAAATAGGCAAAATACCTGTTTTATTTCGGTTTTTAGCCTCAATTGACGTTGTCTGACCATCTTTTCCTCGGTCGTCCCAATGATCTTCCATTTGGCGATTTGTCTCTTGCTATTCGTACTATTCTATTTTCTGTCATTCTTTCCATGTGTTGATTCTATTCCACTTTTCTTCTTTTGGTCCACGCGTTTATTTCCTCTATACCACATCTCGCTCGTATTTCCTCACTTGTTACGCTCTTGTTTCCGCTGTGTACGTCATTATCGGTCTTATTGTTGATTTATATATCCTGGTTTCCGTTTCCGTTGTGAGGTATTTGTTTCTCCAGATTGTGTTGTTCAGACATCCTGCTGCTCTGTTTGCCATGTTCACTTGTTTTTGTACTTCTTCTTCCACTTTTCCGTAGCTTGACAGTTTTATTCCCAAGTATTCAGTTTCCATCACTTGTTCTATTATTTTGTTATTTACGACTAGTTTACATCTTCTCGGTTCCGCTGATATCACGATCGCTTTAGTTTTCTCTGTTGATATCTCCATGTTGTATATGAGTGCCGTATCTTGGAATTCTTTAATTAATCTTTGTAGGCCATCTTCATTTTCGGCTGTTATTATGGCGTCGTCAGCGTAGCATATTATCCTTATTTCCTTTTCTCCCATTCTATATCCTCTTCTTTTTTTAACTTTCTTTATGATGTCATACATTATCAGATTAAATATTAATGGGCTCAGCGAATCTCCTTCTCTAATGCCAATTTCATATTTGATAGGTTGCGATAGTTTTCCTTTACATCTTACCATAGCTATGTTATCTTTATATATATTCTCAATGATTTTTCTGAATGAATTCTCACTCTATCAAACGCCTTCTTCAAATCTATCAGACACATATATGCTGGTTTTTTGTATTCCAGCGACTTTTCTTTTATTTGTCTTATTACAAAAACTGCATCCGTGCATGATCTTCCTGTCCGAAATCCTTGCTGTTCCTCTTGCAGAGATATTCGTTCGTTTATTTTTATCGCTATTATGCTGATGTTAAACGCAAGTTATTGGGATTGAAAATTGAGTAAAAGACAGTTAGTATAGATTCGATCAACAGACCTTCTTATATCAGAGTTTTTATTAAAACAAATGACCTACTCTTGCAGAACTGGCTGCAAAAGATTGACCTGTGGCTGTAAAAACTTGGACTTCATTGTAGCAATTTACGTACAGATTGCACTGCGAAAATTTTGATGTAGTAGATAGTTTAGATGAACCGAATCAAAACGAAAAATGATGATAATTTTAATGTAAATATTGATGACTTTTACAGATTACATTATGGTATGAAAGTGTTACAATTAAATGATAAAGCTACTACGTTAGTATTATTTGTATAAATTATAAATTAAAATTAAAAAACACAGACATAATTCTGAATGGCCAACTTGAGACAAACAGTTCTCCCCTCCTCAGTCTATTTCATTAGAAACTATAAAGTGTAAACGCATACAAAAAATAGATCACTTGAGAAAGACACTCTTCCGAAACAGCTGTATTGATAAGATTTTATAATAAATTTTGTGGAAGTTTTGAAAACAAAGTTTTCAGTATTTTGTTGTTACATAAAATGAATTTCTATCAAGTAACGGTCGAATCCATCAATTATTTCAATGAATTTTGCGCTACAGCTTTTAGGATATACGTTAAGCATGGACAATCATAGAATTATTTTAAAACAGGAATAATAAAAGCCAAAACAAAAAGTTGGCCATTGCTAGGAGCTGAACAAATACTGGAGGGACGAAAATCATAGAGAATCTTGGAGATTTGTAAAAAATCTGATTACAAACAAATGTGAAACTGGTGATAACCCCATAGTAGCATCGAAATGGAAAGAACATTACAAAACACTATTGGAAAAAACACGATCAGAATATGTATTTAACTTTGCAATTGATACGATATTATTACCACTATTATAATTCTTAATAGGAAAACTCATTTCAGTAAGATTTTTGCACTTAACAACAACAACAAATCAAAAATATACACTTCTTACTTTCCACAAAACACACCGAGCAGTCACCCTTTCCTACTCAGCAAGGTACGAATTCGATCCTATGTCAAACTTTTTAGCCAATCGAAATTCACTATTTTAAATAAGTCACTTATTTGCGGGAAAAAGTATGTTTGTCCCTTTTCTTGCCTCCTTTGTTACCTTCAATGGCTTCAGGCCAACATTCAATTTATATAGGCGCTTAAACTTGAACTAAAGTCAAGTGGCGCTTACAAAATTTCAGGGCGCCGTGAACACCCAGTAGGTCCGCCTGTAAAATAAATAAAAAAACATTAAAAAATGTTGCAATATAAAAGTTATGTAAATCAATTGAATATAATCGCTTTATGTAGAACGTTTTCTTAATTCTTCATTAACTTTAACAACGGTATTAATAATTACCATGTACTAATTAAAACGTATTCATTAAATAACATTATTTGTAACACGGCCTTGCCATTGTACTGGTTATCTTTGCACATTAGAATTGATATATTATTTCTTTATTGTTACAGGTAAGCCAAGATAACAGTTATGCATTCATGCGATGTGTATGAGTACGAGTATTTCGCGGTCGATAATGATAGGTAAGTTTGTCTGACGTGACACACTAACATAATTTTTATTATACGAAACAAAAAAAACTGTGTTAATAGTAATTTTTATTGGTGTGTGTGCAGTGTTTATGGTCTCAACATAATAATTACGTGTTCTGTAATCATCTATGCGGAAAAGACTGGTTAAATAATTTTTAATTTTCTGTGCGATGTCTAATACGTGGTTGGAATATTAACACTGAATTAATTTAATAGAAACAATATTGACCTTATAACCTGAGTATCTAGAACTACGTTAAACAAAACACGTCCACTTTTATTTGGAACTAACGGATTTATTTAAAAAGTAATACACTGGCCCAAAAAAAAAACACTAACAATAAAAATTTTTGCCAGCGGTTGATCTTGTGTTTTTCCTTTTACTATAAACTACAACTTTACGAAGATCACTCCGTGACTCTTCTGCACAAGTTAAGATTGAACCAGAAGCTAAGGTAAATTACGCATTATTAAGCATCGATCAGCCCTGATTTTTCCATTGTTAAACATAGGCCTCTTGCAGATATTTTTACCTATTTCTGTTCTGCGCCTCTGTTAGCCAATTGGTCACAATTTTTTTGAGGTCGTTGGTCCATCGCGTTAGAGGTTTTCGAGCTCTTCCATAGAATCGTCCAGATCTGAAACCTCTCTGGTCTTTAGAAGATTTTTCTATATATACCAATGCTGCCGAGAACAGCAATTCCACGATAGTTTGAAAACTTCCTTCCGTTACCCTTATTAAAGATATTAGTGACATAATATTTTCTAAAGTCTTCTGGTAGAAGGACATAATGTATAATAATCTTGAGAACCAGATTAAGAACCAAGGAAGTTCGTAGACGAACCGGAGCGGAAGACATCAGCGAACATATTACAAGACAAAAATGTAGATAAACGGAACATTTTGGAAAAATGAAAGACGACAGGTAGACAGTGGAGACCACAGGCAGACAAGCGAAGTCAGGGAAGTTGTTGGAATGTGGTGATAATGGTGCATTTTAAGAATTTTATGAGACCGGGTGACTCATTTTGAGATTCTACGGAATGCGAGATCATTAATACAAGTTAGAATTAGCGCAAATTAGAATATCTGGCCAAATTTTGAGAATTAAGCAGAAATAGTATGTACTTGTTACAATTCGTTCTTAAGCGTAAAAGGACCAGGGAGAAAAATTTCTTGTCTTCACAATCTAAGGAAATGGTTCAATACCCGGACTACTCCGAAAAGTTGTTAGCAAAGTAAGGAGAACCACGTTTATCGCCAAAATCCAGAAGGTATAGTCACCGAAAGAAAAATACGTGCTACATTCCAAACAGATTTATTGCAACAGACCCTGACATAAACACTGTAAACGCTGAAATTACCCTTAGACGTTTACAAACCTCTTAGCAAAATATTGAGTTAATGACGGAACCAATCGGAGACGCAGACCTCGTTTTCGCCTCGTTGTCATTATGTTTCTTTGAAATGGGTGTTACTAAGGGTTGGTATGTATTGTTTGTTCCGTTTAGGCATCTTGTGCTTCTTCAAGACGTGTTCTTGGTAGTGTGTGGCGGCATTGGTCTCGTTGAAGGGCAGCTATGAGCAGCTTTTGTGTGAGGTCTTGATTTAAAAAAGGGTAGATGTTTGTTCTGTATTCAATTAGAGGCCGAATGTACGTTTTGTATGTGAATTTTCTAACCCTGTTACATGTTGCCATCAGATCTTGTTTTGGTAAACACCACTCCTAGATACCCGATCTGATTTCAGAATTGTAATAGACCCCCTATAGCTTCAGGTCAATTCTTTGTTCTGAATGATGTGCGTGGTAGCTACTACTGATTGAATGTCTGAAGAGTATGAGTTGTGTTTTTCTTGCATTAGGTGTTATTTTCCATCCCCCGCGCCACATATCGATATGGCACAGGTGCTGTTATTACGAGAGCAGTGTCGTCTGCGTAAAGTAGGATAACAGTGGTTGGTTAAACCTACTACTATGGCATTCTGAATATTGTTGGTGTTTCTAGGGTTAGGGAAGTCACTGTTGTATATTGTGTACAGTATGGGTGCCAGAATGGAACCTTGGGGCACTCCTTATGTGAAAGCGTTTTGTTCCGTACGATCTTCTTAATAGATTTTAAAGTGCAATGAGGTGAACATCAATCTTCCAATCAAATGTGATGGGTAGCTCTTTTAGACAGCAGACTCAGTAAGAGAAGGTTTAAATTAAATAAAAAAATATTCGAAATAAATAAATAACAAAATAAAATTAGATCCTAGATAATAATACAATAAAAATTAAATCGTTAATCCTGGCCATATGGCCTACTATTTAATACCTGGCCAAAAATAAAGTACAATTAATGACATAAAATCAAAATTTCAATTACGGTGCGTTAAAACACACACACACACACACACACAGACGGTCTGGAACGGACGGTGTCCAATCAGTACTTGGACACAGGAGAGAATAGTTACGTCCCAGATCAATTCTCCAAGACCGGGTACGGAACTGCCACTAGATCAATACTCAAGCAAAAGCGGTTGGTCTTCAGTCAATACTCTAGGGCCAGAGCAGTTGTTGTCACATCAATACTCCGACGGAACTCTGCTTTATCTTGCGGCGGCTTGTCACCTCGGGGGAACAATTAAGGGTCTAACCACCTTCTGTTGTCTCCGGGTGCTCTGTAGAGGGCTTCGGAGTAAACGTCGAGAGCTCCTCTACTTAAGTCCATTTTCGGGTTATGGACTTGGAAAATATTTATCTTCGTTGTCTTGCCTTGAAAAAGGCAAGATATTTCTTACATGACAATTTCTTCGTCGAAATAAAAACACCAAGTTAAGTTGAAACAATTCTCAGCCACAGAGTATGGAAAATAAATGCAGGAAGCAGAGCCCCGAGAGCACTAAGCTCTCGGAGAGCCCGTGAGGGACTGACCTGAAAATCGCCAATATTTATATGCACTGTTCGAGCGATAAATAGGGATTTCCAGGTCAAGAGCCAATGGGAAAATTCGAGGCGGGGCGATGCGCATCGAAATGCGCACTAGTCCACAGACTATGGCATTCGATGACAGGCTGCTCTTTTATACGGTCGAAGGCCTTCCATCTCCTCGCAGCGAATGCGGGCGCATCTAAATCAATGTTCAATATCTCGGCAAAAGATTATCGACAATTGCCAAAGCTTTTTTTGTTTTAAATTGTTCTATAACTTCTATTAACACCTAATTGTCAACGTTTATGACTCAATTTTGTTTAAAACTCTTATAAACAAATTAATTCACCATCTTTAATGAACATTTTTTAACTATTTACTGTTATAACTTTTTTATTTATAATGATAAAGTAATGTGCATCTCTAAATCTACATGGATTTTACCAACGGTTTTACGTATATATTTTTATTGGCTGCAAGCTGACCGTGCGTTTCAGAGCGCGTTATTAAAAGTTCCATTATATTTCCAAATTAACATAGAAACATTTACTAAAGCTTAAAATGTTCATTTTGAATTATTCTATAACTTCCATTAGTCAAATGGCTAACATTCAAAGTTTGTAACTTAATTTCGTTTAAATCTCTTATAAACAAAGTAATTCGCAACTTTTTAGTGAAATTTTTAATGTTTATGTTTAATTATTATAACTTTTTGATTAATAATAATGTGCAAAAAATTTTTAATGCTATAACAATTACCTCTAAAATAAGAGGGTTTGAAATTTAATCGCACATTTCTAATAGTTTACGAGATACAATTATTTAAACAATTAAATTGTTAATAACAAATAATTATTTGACGGGTTTTCAGCCTGGTACACTCGAAAAATCGAAACTAAACACCAAAAAATACGTAAAAAATGTCAAGGTATCGAGGGGCATAAAAGTACACACTCAGCCCCCTTTAGCTCATATATTAGATAGCTTCCAACATGTTTGTTTGATTCTAGTTGTTAAATTATATTGACTCATTGTATTAGTTATTATACAGATTTTAAATTGGGTAGTAAGAGACTTTTTATTGATGTATTTATCAAATTTGCTCATTGGAAATTGGTGAAATGGAAAACATAAACCCATACAACCGTAAAGGCCCGTTATCACACTACGTCTTATTGTACGTTTTGTGGGTCATATAAAACGTAGGACAAAATGTACGTTTTGTCCAGTGTATGCATACTACGTTTTTCCTTCCGTTTTCTACCTCATTTCTAATTCAGAGTCTTGAGTTGTGTGAAGTTTGTTTAGTGATTTTTTTTATTATGGATGAAACACGGCTGCTTTCTTTTATTTTTTCAACCATAACGATACTATGACTGAGGAAAAAGAGGATGAGGAGGGAAAAGACAAGATGGTCAAGAGAGTGGGCTTCTAAAAAGAAGCCAGTATTCCCACGTCTCGTTACTAAAAGAACTGAGAGGCGAACCAGATGACTGGCGCAATTATTTGCGAATGGACACCTAAGCCTATTGTCAATTGCTAGAGTTGGTAACACCATACGTATTGAGACACCTCATAAGAAAAGCCATTACACCCCATGAAAGACTCACAGCAACTCTCAGATATCTTACAACAGGACGCAGCATCAAGGACTTAGAGTTCACAATCATAATATCCAAACACCAGCGTTAAGCCAAATAATTCCTGAAACCTGTAATGCAATCTACTTGGTCTTAAAACAGAACTACTTAAAAACTTTTATACAATTCAATAAATTCCTCGAGAAAATCGTGGATGCATTGCCGCAAATCTGACATTATTAGGTTTTTTTTAAGAAAAATGAAGCGAACTGCAGTGGAACTAGTCGTCAAATAAGTCAAGATCGGACGACTTGTCCGAACATGTATTTTCACGTAACGTTTTATCCTATCAGCAAAACTATGCTTCTCCCATCATTTCTACGATCTGACCTTGGATTTCATTTCGATTCGACAAGACGTACGTTTTGCTGTTTACATGCCACGTTTTATTGTATAGGATTTGTTCTATCCAACAAAACGTACAATAAGACGTAGCGTGAAAACCGGCCTTTTTAGCAGTGTTTCATTGACGTTCTTTTGAGAAATTTATGAATATCTATACAAAAATTGTTTAGTACAACTTTTCTAATTTGGTATTGGTATTTTTACATTGATAGTAATTAATGTTTTTGTTATAAAAGCATGTCTTGGTTTATAACTGCCTTCCTCTACATTTTTTATTTGTAAAATTTAATTTTTAGAAAAAAGTTTAACCGTTTCTTGGAAAAAAACGTAGGCAACAAAAACATACATATATTATACTTCGCCACTTTCACCAGTCCTTTATTCTTTTTTTGCGAGGTCACACATATACAAGTAAAATCTGTCAGCAATACTTTTAATTTCATCCATTGTTTGGTATCTTTTTCCTGTCATGCCGCGCACGATGTGGGTCCACATAAAAAAGGAATCACGCTATATGATTTCGAAACACTTTAACTGTATTTTTTTTATACAGGGTATTAAAGTCTATGTAATGAAGTCTGTTGTATGGTTTTAATCCGGTATTTGAAATAAGATTTCTTTGATTTTGTATTGTTTCAGTCGTGTTTTGTTTTTTTTTTCAAATAAATTGAGATCTCAGAACAATTTTTTGATATTTTATTTCAACTTTACAATTTATTTACAATCTGTAAGGATTACAATCAGTACATGTCGTGATTACTGAAGTATGAGTCTAGGAGAAAATGCACAGTTTTCTGATTGAAAGATTTCAAGTGTGTCGTAAAATTTTATTTTTCATTAGAAGAGGTTTTTACCATCTAAATATCGTAAGTCTAATTTTTTTTATTTCTTTTTTTAAGATTTTATTGATTTTGTCAATTGAGAAAAAAACATCAAAGACGATCAATTTCGTTGGAAATGAAAATTGCAATTTTAGATCGCTTAGGAAAAGGAGAAGAATCTACGGCAATTGGAAAACATTTTAATTTAGTCGAATTAACTGTAAGAGCAAATAAGAAGAATGAAGTTGCTATAAGAAAATCTATAATTTCTGGTACAAAATTAACCGCCAAATTTTCATCTTACTCAAGGGATGTAGGTATTATTAGAAAAAACAGAAAGAGCCATCGCAATTTGGATTGAGGAACTAGTTCAAAGAAGAATTCTTGTAAGTGGTTATTTAATCCAAGAAAAAGCTCTTCAGTTTTATGAGTTAATGATAATGACATACGCCTCAGAAACAAGACCCGACACAGCCACAACGCAAAGACAACTGGAGACGGCAGAGATGAGAGTAATGAGAAGAATTACAGGAAATACGCTGAGAGATGGAAAGAGAAGTGAAGACATTAGGAGAAAATGTAACGTACAGTGTATATATGAATGGACACAAAATAGAAAAAAAGAATGGAATAACCACATAAGCAGAATTGAGGAGACTCGTGTCCTCAAAATAGCAAGAGATAGGTCATCAATCGGCAGAAGAAGCATCGGACGACCGCGCAAAAGATGGAGTGACAACCTTCCACAGAGGTATTAATCCGCCAATGAACAAGCAGAATTGGTTATAAAGAGGAATAAGAAGAAGAAATAAACAATTCACAAATTAACTAATTGAATTTTTATAATCTATGCAACAAGGTACCCAAAAATTTATGAATTCAGCTTTTGAAATAATAAAACCAAGAAATAAAAAACGGCTAAATTCGTGTAAAATTGTAAATCTTTCGAAAAAAAAAAATAGCTTCCTAATGCTGATGCGTTATTTTAAATGTTTATAAGCTTAAAATCGCAACTTTTCTAAACCTATTTTACAATATTTGACATAAATTTTTTAATCGTTAATATAATTATTTTGATAAAACAAGCCTTTCTCTTCGATTTGGTGCTTTCAGAATTGAGGAAACTAGAAGTAAAGGGGTATAAGTGACAAAAAGTAAATTTTGAGTAAACGTTGTTCAAAGTTGAGCCTTCACTGTAATTGCCATAATTATTTAATGCTAGTTTTTCTTCTCCAGTTTAGTAATTGTAGGCATTATTATTATTATTTGTAACAAAAACTCATAATTTGATTAACTTTACTCATTTTGGAGCTATTTTTAGGTTGCTAAGTAGTACTTGTACCTCTTTACTTCTAAGAAATGCAACATAAAGGTAAAAATGTAAATAAATCATAAAGTTTTTATACAAATTTATTCTTCATCGTAACACTAATACATAGTTGATTTATGATTCGTCAATATCAGTGTCGTAATGTTGATCCAAATCGTCATTTTCGACTTTTCCTTTTTCTGAGTTTGCTAGTTTTTCAGCTTGTTGACCATCATGTCGCAGATTTGTAAAGAACTCGTAGAATTTGTAGGTACGTAGTTGAGTAACTGTTGAAGATTTGAATATTTAGCTTGCTTAATGAGAGGCCTTACTCAATCGGTACTGGCAAGAGATCTGGCAGGACAGAATTTTTGCCAGCTCGAGTAGGTTTCATAGATAGCTCACTAAACTCTTTACCTCGAGCTGTTTTCTTGTAATACTGGGTGAAAGGTTTGTCCTGCTGAAAATGTAACGATTGCATACTCTGTATTACGTTTACGCTCTTCTTGAAGTATGGCGCAAGTGTTTGGAAGTCCAAAAAATCGTCATTTTTCATCTGTACTGTTAAAGAACTACTTGTAGAAAGTGACCAGCTCCATCCAATGTTAGATGTACGTACAGGTCCTTTTTGGTTCTTTTCTTTTTTAACTTTATTAAACCAATGTTTTGGTTACACTCATTATAAGAATGGCCACTTATAAACAAGCGATGATCTACTGTTTGAATATTAGTATTTCTTACAATGTAGAGCCAAAATTTCAAAAAGATGGAGATCATCTCTTCTTGATGTACGTAATAAAAGAGGAGCAGACATCGCAAGTGACCATCATCTCGTAATTGGTACCATTAAAATCAAGATGGCAAAAAACAAAACCACGCGAAACACCAAGAGACCAACATACAATCTAGATAAACTAAAAACGGTCCCAGGAAGACATATGTTTAGAGAGGAACTTCAACTCAAAACAAGAGAACGTGAAATAAATAGCTGGGAAGATTTCGCAGATGTTTTGACAGAAATAGCTGAAGACAAACTGGGTAAAAAAGAGAAAGATAGAAAGGAATGGATATCAGATGAAACATGGAATCTTATCGAGGAAAGAAAACAACGAAAAAAAGATATCCTGCAAGCAAGAACTGTAGAAAGAAGAGCACACCGACAACACGAATATCAAACAATAAATAAATCAGTTAAAAGAAAAGCAAGAAGAGACAAAAGAAGGTGGGCTGAAGAACTTGCAAAACAAGCAGAAACAGCTGCACAACACAACAGAACTAGGGAGCTTTACCAAATTACTAGACGACTAACACAAAAAGGATCAAACTGTTCGAACATTGTAAGATCCAAAACAGGCGAATTACTTACTACAACAGATGATCAAGTAGAGAGATGGAAAGAGCATTTTCAGGAGATGCTAGGTATTTCCAGAGATAACGCAGACGAAATTGTCGAAAACCCGCAGAATATAGACTTACATATTTCTTGCGAGGCCCCTTCCAAAACGGAGATAATAGCAGCTATCAAATCTCTGAGAAACAACAAGTCACCGGGAATCGATAACATTGCTGCTGAAATACTTAAAGCTGATCCGCATCTAACTGCTGAAATTTTGCTCCCCATAATCCGAGAGGTGTGGGAAACAAACCACATTCCAGCGGGCTGGAAAAAAGGTAACATTATCAAGCTTCCAAAAAAAGGCAACCTCACACTGTGCAAAAATTGGAGAGGAATAACCTTGCTTACTGTCATAAATAAAATTTTCGCGTCCATCATACTGAAAAGAATAACAAACAAGGTTGAGTTTCGAGCTAATCAAGCAGGCTTTAGACCAGAATCCTCCTGCATAGACCACATTAATACTGTGAGGGTAATAATGGAACAATCGGTTGAATGGAACACACCCCTATACATGGTTTTTGTTGATTTTGAACGTGCCTTTGATAGCTTGTCACACGCTGCTTTATGGAAAGTTTTAGAGCTAAGAAACATCCCGCAAAAAATAATTTCTATTATAAAGTCACTATATACTGATGCGAAATGCAGCGTGACACACAATGGGATAAACAGTGACGAATTCAACGTACTTACTGGAGTTAGACAGGGATGCGTGCTTTCTCCGTTTCTTTTTAACATAGCTATAGACTATGTTCTCTCCAAACTAGACTCTGACACAAGAGGGATACAATGGACGTTAACCACACGCCTAAGCGATCTAGAATACGCGGACGATATCTGTCTATTAGGTCAAAGGTTCCAAGATCTGGCTTACCAATTGGAAACACTTTCCACTGAAGCCAATAAAATAGGTTTGAAAATCAATATTAGTAAAACCAAGTCCATGAGAATAAATGCAAGGAACAACACGCTATTTACTATCGACAATATGCAGATTGAAAATGTGGAAAACTTTACGTATCTTGGAAGTGTCATAACAGAAAACGGAGGTACAGAAGACGATATTCGTATGAGGATACGAAAAGCCCAACAAGCTTTCAGCACGCTCAACCCTGTTTGGAAATCTGGCGAGTATACTACAAGGACAAAGATCCGAATATTCCGATCAAATGTCATGTCTGTTCTACTCTACGGATGTGAAACCTGGAAAGTGACAAACACCCTCACAGACAAACTGCAGGTCTTTGTTAACAAATGTCTACGAAGAATTGTTCGTATATTCTGGCCTAACACCATCAGAAACGACGATCTGCTACACCTGACCGAACAAAAGAGGGTACAAAATGAAATTAAGTCCAGAAAGTGGGGTTGGATCGGTCACACACTCCGAAAAAATAGTTGCAGTATCGCAAAGACTGCCCTAGAGTGGAATCCCCAAGGGAAAAGAAAAAGAGGTCGCCCAGTACAAACTTGGAGAAGATCCATCATGGACGAGATAAGAGGCCAAGGAAAGTCTTGGAATGAGGTGAAGGCCTTAGCGCAAAATAGAACCCGATGGCGCGTTTTCACTGAAGCTCTATGCTCCACTTAGGAGTTCAAGAACCTTATATATATATATATATATATATATATATATATATATATATATATATATATATATATATATATATATATAGAGCCAAAATTTGACTGTCAGATTACTCTTGTTTTGGCCTCCACAGTTGTCACTAAATGCAAAACCGATGCAGCTCTAGTCTTGATTAGTTCGAAGTTGGGGATTATTGAGTTGGGTCCTCTTGAGTTAAAGAGATAGGGCGCGTCTCACTTTTAACGTTTTGATTCTGGGCCTGTACTAAGGGACGGGATATCACTCAGGGTACTGAACACGTCAGATATTTTAAACGTCTTGGGTGTGCTTAATATGTTGGAAATGGCATTCAGAAAGTCGAAGTTGAAGCCAGTATCGGATGGGTAGCACTGGAATTCAGCGGGTCCTACTCCATTAGAGAAAGCTAAATTTTAGCTTTTGGTCGGCGTATGCCGAGGGGGCGGTAACCTAATAGGTTTTGGTTAACCCTATTATTTCCGTCAATGTTTAAACTTGACACGTAGGGTCCAGGATTGGCGTCTGAAGCAGCCTTTCGTACTGCATCAGCTAACACATCTACACAGGGAATTTCCTTATAGAGGTTGTGCAGATGGTCGTGCATAGTAGCACAGATAGGGGGAGACTTCTGTATATTTTAGGAGACAAGATGATATTTTCTGACATCCACGTGACGCCTGACCTTCGTGCCACATAAAGAAAGGCGTCGTTTCAGTCAAAGGTGATCCCAATTTTGCTAGCATCCTTTAGGTCATGACACTTTGCTGTTCTTATGACTTCCACTTTACGCAAGTGTAAGTCTTTTTCTCTCTGAGCTAAAGCTTTTTCTTCTGCCAAACTGGAGATTTATTTTTGATCTGAAATTTGTCACAGACATCTGTACTTGGCCTTTTGACACTAAGGTTGAACTGAGTATTAAAAATATTCCCGTAAAAGCTTTCCTTTACAGGTTTTCCTGTTTTTCCTCTTTACAGAAATCACAATAAAGTTTGTACATTATTTTCAAATTGACACTCCCGAGGAAGATACCTAGTATTCGAAGTTTTATTTCTAGTGTAGCGGCTTGTGTACCTAAGGAATTTATTATGCTCTTTTATGATTTCAATTGGCCTTTCAGAAATTTTGTTCGGTGGGATTTCTTTCGTCTTTTATCTATGTATGCCACGCCTGAGGGGACTTTTTTTAACTTACGTTCAGTTTTTAGGTTACATACATCCATGTCCTTTAAAGCTTAATAAAACAAACTCTTCTTAAAAACACTGTAATTTAATAACAACAGATTAATATTGCTTTAGAGAAGCTATAATATTACTACCCATCCAAAATGATAACAAACTCAACTAACAGTCTGACACAGTGGAACAGGGGTACAAACAAGTGCACTTGTACCTCTTCTCTTCCAAGCCCTACTCGTAGTTGGCTTGGAGGTTAAGTAACTTGCCGTTAGAATGCAGTACCTGTTAGACTTATCGCTTAGATTTCTTTACCTCCAAATAGAATGAAAGATTTCCAGTTCGGCGATGCAGTTATCTCAATATTTACAAGAATGTCACTTATACCCCTTTACTTCTAGGATCCTCAATTGATGTAGACCTACTAGTTTACGCATAGTAACGTTGTAGATAAAAACTTTCTGAGAATAAACAATTTCAATTTTGAAATAACTGTTAAGCAAAACTAGTTAAAATTTTTATAGCTGAATAGATGTGATATTGTCCCCTATTGTCACACGAAATTAAAGTATTTTGTAATACATGAATAATTTCTACAGAAGTTGAGAAAACCAGAATTTTTAAAAGAATGAAAAACAGCAAAACTTAATAAAAAACATGCAGAATATTGGCAAATCCAGGTAAAGAATACTGGATATCCGTTTCTTGCAAACTCCTTTGAGATATTACTAGAAAGTAATATTTAATTAAGACTACCAATCACTTAAAAGTAATTAGTTGCTATTATTATTTAGTACTTTAAATTTTGCTAATTTAAACTTTTTCCCGAGTACGTGTATATTTAAATTACTGGATTGTTTGGTATTAGCTGCAGACATAAATAGATAAAGCTGGTTTTTGTGAAAGTTCTTGTATATAGTAATGTTATTTGTATGTAAATTACTTTATTTTATTTATATATTTGGCCATTTAAGAATTACCTTACATAAAAATAATTGTTACTATTCCAAATTTAAACACAACTATCGTAAAAGGAAATGAAATTTAAACAACTTTAGATGGTTTTACGAGGGGCATTACATATAAGTAAATCGAGTCTTGGCAACATTGGTATCAGGTGCCATCTAATGTTTCCACTAATCTTTTTGCATTCGGGATGGAATAATAAATCAAAATTTTAAGGAAATTTACAGCACGGGCGATCAAGCAAAATATGTAAGTGTTTTAGCCGAGTCTTCCGCTAAAAAGTGAATTTAAGACTTTTACATGTGCCCACCGGTATGGAGCAAATGTAACAATAGTAGATTCTTATTTTAATGCCTTTTAAGACTGACTACTTTTGTGAAAATTCTGAACATGAAATATTCTACTCTTCTATTCGTTTAAAGAGGTGGATCAATTTTTTACAGTAACACTAATTCCTGTATGTCATTATCATACGTTTTTTTCTGTTTCCCAGATCTGTAATAAAAAATTTTCTGCATTTCTATTGTCGATTATTTGTTGGTCCACACTTCAAAGATCTTTGTCAATACTTACCATTGCGATGTTAATGACAGAATAGTAATGCTGTCTCTAGACTGTTCTTATGGACGCCTACACCTTGATTGTGTTTTTCTAATGCTAGATTAACTAAAATATTTTCGTGTTTTAGATTTCTTTTATTAAGGCCTGGATATATTCTTTTTGAAATATAGTCATTTGTCTTTCTATTGTGTATACATCTATCTATTTTGCGATAATGCTAGAAGAAAAAGTTTAAAGTCTTAGAACGTAGTACATGTTACATACGTTCGTCTTGGTCCAAGGAAAAACTCTATTGAATATTGGGCTACTTTTGGTAAATTGAGCTTCATTTTAAAAGACAGAAAAATCCCAATACACTTAAAACGAAAAATATATGACACTTATACACTACCAGTTGCAACTTATGGATTGGAAACTATGGCAATAACAAGAAAGATGGCAGAACAATTAAGAGTAGCTCAAGGGGCCATGGAGAGGGCCATGTTAAATATAAGCCTCAAAGACAAAATTCCTAACACCGAAATAAGTCGAAGAACTAAAGTAACCGACATCATGAAAAAAATAGCAACATTGAGATGGAAATTTGTAGTACATGTAGCAAGACAAGACACCAACAGATGGTCTCATAAAGTGACATTCTGGAGACCTCGAGAAACAAAAAGAAGCGTAGGAAGACCCAAAAAGAGATGGATAGACGATATAATAAAGAACCACACCACCTTTACTTCACTAAGCGATGTGGAGATGATATGAATGAAGATTCAAGAAATCTTCTTGGCAGTCAATTGTGGAGGAGAATGACTACAGTCCGTAACGAATGGAAAGATTTGTTGACGGAGGCCGGTTCAAATTTTGCTGTAGAGCCTTAGTATCGATGGATGGATTAAAACATTTAGAAGAGTCGTGCCAATCTTTTGGACTGGAAACTGCATAGTCCGCTGACGACAGTCTATCTTGCCCAGGATCAAAATATAGATAATGTTAATTCATGTTAATCGTAGCATCTTCTTCTTCTCTTCTTCTTCTTAGCCTTCTGTCGTCCATATTTGGACATAGGCCTCTCCCAACTCCTTCCATCGGTCTCTATCCCGAGCAACATATTTCCAATTTGTTACGGCTATTCTTTTAATATCATCAACTCATCTCATCTGTGGTCTTCCTCTTGGTAGTATACTTTCTTAAGGTCTCCAATGTTTTATTCCAACGTTGGTCTTTTTGTCTAGCAGTGTGACCCGCGAAGCTCAATTTAAGTTTGGCAATTTTTATTGCTATGTCCTCGACTTTTGTTTTGGATCTTACCCAGTCGTTCCTCTTTTTATCTGACAGTCGTATACCTAACATTGCTCTTTCCATTGTTCTTTCTGTTGTGGCTAGTTTATTCATGTTGCCTTGGTTAGGGTCCAGGTTTGACATCCATATGTCATGATAGGAAGGATGCATTGGTTGAACACTTTGCTCCTCGAGTATTGGGGTATTTTGCGGTTCTTAAGTATCCAACTAAGTTTTCCAAATCCTGCCCATGCTAGTCTTGCTCTTCTAGTAATTTCCGCACTTTGGTTATCTTTGTTAAGTCTCAGGATTTGGCCTAGGTAGATATATTCCTGGATTTGTTCTATCTCACTGCCATTTATAGTTATACGTCTGGGGTCATCTGTGTTTGTCATTATTTTGTTTTTTTTTTTCATATTCATTTTTAGCCCGACATATTGGGAGCTGGCTGCTAGTTCCCCCATCATAATTTGCAGTTCCTCGAATGTGCTCGCTATAATCACTATGTCGTCAGCAAATCTGAGGTGGTTTAACTTGTTGCCATTAACGTTAATGCCATAGGTTGACTAATTTGTAGTTTTGAAGACGTCTTCTAGGGCTAGGTTGAAAATCTTTGGCGATATTACGTCTTCTTGTCTCACTCCTCTCTTAATGGGAATGGGATTTGTATATTCGTCTAGTTGTACTACCATAGTTGCATTTTCATATACATTATGTATTAATTGCCTATATCTCGAATCTATTATACAATTATTAATAGCTTGTTCTATGGCCCACATCTCGATACTATCAAACGCCTTTTCATAGTCGACGAAGGCAAGAAATACGGGTAGTTGGTATTCATTTGCCTTCTCTATCAATGTTCTCATTGTCAGCAGATGGTCTGATGTACTATATCCTTTGCGGAAGCCAGCATGTTCAACCGGTTGGTAATTATCCATTTTGTAGGTTAACCGGTTGTTAATAATTCTCATAAATCGTTTGTATACTTGACTGAGCAACGATATAGGTCTATAATTCTGTAGATCACATTTGTCCCCTTTTTTGTGTAAGAGTATTACTAGACTCTCGTTCCAGTCTTTAGTGATCTTGCTATTATGGAGACATCTATTAAATAGCTCTGTTAGTACAGGGATTGTTACTGTCTTGCTTGTTTTCAAGAGCTCGGCAATTATACCGTCGTGTCCTGGAGCTTTATTATTTTTTAGCTCTTTTAAAGCTCTTTCTATTTCGAATCCCTTTATATTTGGTAGTACTTCTGATCCTACGTTTTTTATTTTTCTTTTGACGTTCTCCTTTGTTGTTTCATTAGGCTGGCCTTGCGAGCTGTACAAGGATGTGTAGAAGTCTTCGACAATATTTGTTATTTTATATTTGTCCTTCTCTTCCTTATTGTTGGCGTCTTTAATTTTGATGATTTTTTGAACTTCCAGTGTGGGTCTTAGACATTTTAAGCCTCTGTTGTTTTCAATCACTCGCTCTATTCAGTTCTTGTTCCATTTTTGTATATCGCTTTTTAGTTCTTTTCTAATTGTTTTATTAAGTTCTCTGTATTCTTGAGTATAGCGTTGGTTTTGCTCTAGTAGTTTTCTTCTTTCCGTCATTAGCTGTTTAGTTTCATTGCTTATTTTTTCTTCTTTAGTCTTTGTTTTCTTTGCGACCTGCAGTCCTGCTGCGAGGTTTTTATTTATGTTTTTTTTTGTTCTTTGTAGCATAGGCCCAATTAATGATTTTTTTTTGTTGTAATTTGTTGTATTTATTTTTTTCGTTGTGATTGGGTTAATATACATTTCATCAATTTTTTAGCAATATACGCTTTAAAGAGGTTGTTGCCGTGGATAGATTCCTTGGTTTATAAAAATAGGACTGGTTGTATACTAATAATAAAGTTTAATGTTCTGATATATACACATTTTAAAATTCTTCTATGCTACTTATAATTTTATAGCCTCTTAATATTCCATTCGATAAGAATAACCATCGTTTATGTAATGCAATATAAAAACCAAGTAATAAGAATATTTTATGAAATATTTGTAGAATGCAGAGATTGCTATTTAATGTATATTGCTATACAGACTTTTTTGACCATTACTAAGGTGAATGATCCAACAAAACCGAAATTGAATAATTTTCTTTATTTATGAAACATTAGATTACCTTGTTAGAAACTAAAAATTTAGAAATATTTAGAAAGTTTGCAAAAATCTTTTTGAAATACAGTTTTGATTCCATCATATTGTACTCGTCTTTCTTTCTACTCTATTGGGCTTGTGTTACAGTCTCGTTGAATTAAAAAATCCTTTATAAAAAATATTTCTTTAAAAAAACAACGCCTACAAAACATATTTATTTCAAAAAACAACGACTACATCGCAGAAGATTTTCGGACAAACAAGTCTATTATCAGTGCTGTTACCAGATATATATGAGTAAAGCATGAGTCATGATGGACTTGTCAGTCCGAAAACCTTCTTTGATGTAGCCTGAAAGGGTTCTTTTTTAAATGAATATAGCTTTTTATAAAGGATTTTTTAAATAAAAAATTTTGTCAATTATCTGTATTTTATGTAATTTATCCAAATTTTAGTTACTTTTTTATAGTATTGTGCCGAACATTCATAATTTCCATATCTCTCCACATCCTTGTTCTCCTCATATTCAATCCGATTGCATTGATAGTTATAAAGGCGCAGCTCCACTATTTGATTTCCTAATCACCGATTTTACACTCGTATTGAACCCGGGCCGGTCTGAAACTAAGAGTCTAAGCTCTCCAGTACTTCTCGCAGGATCATCCTGACGGGGAAGTTCTCCTCTACGACATGATGCGTCTCAATGGCTAGAGAGAACGTCGGATGAATATAAAGGTCAATAGAAAAGGTTCATTGTGGATCATCTGTGTGTAACACCATGTTCCCGGTGTGTCCTAAGTGAAATGGTAGTGAACTTTGATACGGTGTGGCTTGTAGACAAAAAGACATGGCCCAGAAGAGGACTGAGAAATTCGAGACTGCTGAGTCTGCAGTTAAAAATATGAATGAAACAGGCACATAGGCGATCTGATGGCGGACTCTGTCTGTTCCCCTAATAGATCTCAATAACTATCAGGGTCCTACCGCTGAGCCTACAGCACAGTAAAACAGCTTCGACAGGACTTACTGTTGAAATTAAAAGGTTCGATGTCGCCTTGCTACTAGAGTCCTGGGTACAACAGGACCAAATATATGTACCTTACAGTGAATGTAAGATGTACATTAAAAGTTTGTTGCAGCACGACTTTTGTAGAACAGGCTTATTAGTATCAGGGATTTAGCTTTTTCCTGTCCGGTTTGGCAAGATTTGAATACAAAAGCTACCCTTAGTAGCTTGCTTTTGGTATGTACTCCAGTCCTAAGTTAGCCTGTAGATAGTATCAAACATAATGTTTCATCATCATCATCTTTGGCTCGACAATCCTTTCTGATGGATCCTGGCCTGCTCTAAGATTAGTCGCCATTCTGTTCGGTTTCTGGCAACGTGTTGCCATCTTCTGATCTCTAGTATCTCTAAGTCGGTCTCAACTCCATCTAACCACCTAATTCGCGGTCGCCCTCTGCTTCTTCTTCCTATAGGTGTTCCTATCACTCGCATTTTAGCAATCATGTTGTCAGGCATTGGTATTATGTGCCCGGCCCATCTAAGTCGCTGTGTTTTAATGAACGTTACGACATCTGGTTTATAACATAATGTTTTAGTCAGGAACAATTTCCTTTCTGTCATCATCATCATCATCATCCAGCCTCAAGAGTCCACTGCTGAACATAGGCTTCTTCCTCATGTTTCCAACCCCGTCTATCTTGCGCCGCTCTCATCCAGTTTTTATTTATTGAGTCTTCTTAAATCGTCATTCCATCTTGTAGGTGGTCGACCGACGCTTCTCTTGTCTTCCCTTGGCCCCCATTCCAATAACCTCTGTGTCCATCGCCCATCTGTCATTCTGGCTATGTGTCCTGCCCATCTCCATTTTAGTCTGGCTATCTTCTCGATGATGTCAGTCACTCCGGTTTTTCTCCTGATGTCTTCGTTGATTATTCTGTCTCGCAGAGTTATTCCTAACATGAACTGCTCCATTCTTCTCTGCGTGACTCTCAGTTTGGTAGCTGCTGCTTTTGTTAAGGTAAGTGTTTCTGCTCCGTACGTCAAAACTGGGAGGACGCACTGATCAAATACCTTTCTCTTTAGGCATGTGGACAGCTCACTTTTAAAAGTTTCTCTCAGTTTTCCAAATGCTGTCCACTTTAGGCCGATTCTTCTCTTCAGTTCATGAGTCTGGTTATCCCTGCCTATCATAATTTCATGTCTCAGGTATTTATATCTATCTACAAGTTCTATTTCTTTCCCACCAATATTGATGTTCTGGTTGGGTACCAAATTGGTCATGATTTTTGTTTTCGAGATATTTATATTTAAACCTACACTTTCTGTAGCTACAACGAGTTCCTGTACCATCTCTCTTACCATACCTAGATCTTCAGATATTATAAGTATATCATCGGCGAAACGTAAGTTGTTTAGATATTCTCCATCTATTTTTATTCCCTTTTTCATCCAATCCAAATTCTTAAAAGCATGTTCTAGCACCGTATTAAAAAGTTTAGGTGACATTGGGTCTCCTTGTCTAACCCCCCGTTCTATTTTTATGCGATTACTGTTAGTATGTAATCTGACAGTGGTTGTGGCCTGCAGGTATATTTTTTATAATAATTTAGTATATCTATAATCTAGCCTGCATTCTTTAAGCGCCTGTAATATTTTGCTTAGCTCAACTATGTCAAAGGCTTTGTGAAAATCGATAAAATTAGAACTAGAGGTTTATTGTATTCCACTGCTTTCTCTATTAGGGTTTTTATACTTTGTAGATGGTCATTTGCTCCGTAACTTTTTCGGAATCGTGCCTGTTCCCTTGGTTGATAAGTCTCTAATTTTCTTTCCATTCTCTTAACTAGTATTCGCGTAAACAACTTATATATATGGCTGAGGAGGCTAATCGGTCTGTAATTCTCTAAATTTGCTTTGTCTCCTGCTTTGTGTAATAGAATCATAGTAGCGTTGTTCCAGTCTGTTGGAATATTGGCGCTGTGAAGGCAGATATTGAAAAGTTGTTTAATTTTTTCAAGTAATACATCCCCTCCAATTTTTAGTGCTTCTGATACTAGTCCATCTTCACCCGGGGTTCGATTATTTTTCATTTTCTTCATGGCTTCTTTGATTTCTGATTTTGTTATATCGGGCATTAAATCTGATCCTTGGTTTAATACCCCAGTTTTTAGTGTAATTGGAGGTTCTGTATTGTTATCTTTTTTTCTTGATCTATATAACTCTGTGTAGAACTCTTCGACTATTCTTAATATTTCATCTCTGTTCGTTGTTTCTTCTCCAGTGCTGTCTCTCAGTTTGTTAATTTCTATTTTCCCCTTTTGTACGCCCCTCTTCAAAACTTTCATGTTCTTGTTTTGCTCTATTGCCTGTTTTGTTTATTCTACATTGTAGTTTCTTATGTCTTTTCTTATTTTGTCTGGATTTTGTCCTAATCTACCACTTTTTTTGCCACACGCCACTTTTTACTAGAACCATAAGTTATGATCTGTCGAGTGTGCTGCCGTGACTATGATGATTCCTGCTCTTGCTTTTTAACCCACCTCAAAGAATTCTTAAATCTCTATTTAATATGGTTTATCTTGCGTGTTTCGTACATTAATTGTAACAATATTATGTGCTTAAGTCCGTTGTTGTTACAACACGGTAATGAGGGTGAGCACAAGGTTCAAAAATATGTCAAAACTATGTCAAGTGTTTCGTATTTCTGATACTTTCGTTAGATAAATTGTTTAATTTTAAGTCAATATCTTTTAAATTCAATATCCTTGCCAATAGATCTAGTAAATATTTAACCGCTTTTTTTAATATTTCTATAAAGCCTGCTTTCTTGATGGTCAGTTTATAATGGAAGATAAAAATATCTAACTTAAATATGCATTTAAAATGTATGTTGAGTGAATTTATTAATGAAATCCGCATCCAGGAGCATTGTTAATAAGAGTTGTACCATAACTTCGTTTAAATTATAATTTATTATTTTGCGTTTAAGTTATATGTTTATTTAATTAATATAAATGAATTTAATGCAAATATAATTTATGGTAGTTTCCCTGTTTGGAAATAATATTCAATTTATGGTTAATATGTGTCTACTAATAAGTTTAATAAATTTCTCTACTTTCTATCGGAAATATTAGTTTATATAAAAAGTGCTTTATGATCTTTCGTAGACAGAGTTGCCAAATTGAAGAATCTGTAATCAAATTTGTGTAATTTGAGATATTTTGAATCACCACTCTTTTATATTTTGGCATTCATAAGATACAATTTTTCGATGATTATACAAAAACTGTGTATGGGACTAATAGGCCATTAAAGAAAAAAACAGCTGAAAAATCTCATACAGGTTTTAAAGGTTTTAAAAAATAGGTAAAAGGAGGGATATGGATAGGGATAGCTGACAACAAATCCTTGATGACGTGCAGCTGATTTTGCTTTGTTTTTTTTAACAATCAAGGAATGTGAAAAAATTGTTTGCCTATAAAATAAAACCTTTCTTATACATTTTAGAGAAAAATGGTTCAAATTCAAGTTGTAGATCCTAAAAAGTTCTTTGGTAGTTTCTAAATTAAAATACATAAAATTGACCGAGATAATTACAAAAAGCCCTTATTTTTGCAGTAATTTATAAATGTTATTAACTTGTTTTTTGCATTATGACATGTTATAATAATTGCTTTCGATTAATAAGTCTCATGCCCCATATTCTAAAGCTATTTCTAAAAATTATCCATAACAGAATTTATAAAAAATGCGAAGAGGATATGAGTCCGGAACCATTTCGCTTTGGAAACGGTATGGAAACTCGAGAAGCTTTGTTCAGTTTCATTTTTCTCATGCAAAAGTGTCGGGATCAACAAAAAGAAGTCTACTTGTGCTTTATAGATTATGAAAAGGCTTTTGACAAAGTCAAACACGATCAGCTAATAGAATGCTTGCAATAAAGAAAGAACCTGGATCCAAACGACATTAATACAATACGTGAATTCTACTGGAACCAAAACGCCTTTGTCAGAACTGAAATGGGTGATACTGAAACCATAAACATCCAAAGAGGAGTTAGACAAGTTTGTATACTATCACCATTATTATTCAACTTGTACTCAGAGGACATCTTTGCACATGCTCTAGATGAAGCACAAGAAGAAATAAAAGTCAATGGAAAAATCGTGAACAATATCAGATATGCCGATGATACAGTACTGATTACTGGCAGTGAAGAAGAACTACAAATTCTGTTAACCAAAGTAGTGCGAGAAGGAGAACTATACGGCCTTAAGGAGAATGTAAAAAAACCAAAACAATGGTAATTTCAAAAAAACACACATCAGTTATAAACATACTAGTCAACAACAATCTAGTTGAATAAGTAAAAAAGTTTAAGTATCTAGGCTGTTGGGTACATGAAACCTTAGACCAAGAACAAGAGGTTAAATGTAGAATAGAACAGGCAAGAAACACCTTCTTAAAGATGCGACAGTTACTCACTAACCGTAATCTTTATTTGTCCCTACGATACCGCATGATAAAGTGTTATGTATGTATATATATATAAATATTTTTGAAAAATTTAAACGCAAAATGAAATATTGCATTATTACCGAGGGTCGAAAGTCCCTTAGAATAAACCAGAAGTTTTTTTTAATGAGATATTTAAAATTAAAAATCACACTAAATTTTCTTTTTTTTTACCCCTGTAACTTATTAAAATAAACGTTATAGAAGTTTTCAGGGACTTTTGGCCCTCAGTAATAATGTAATCTTTGATTCTGCGTTTAAATTTTTCAAAAATACTGATTCGTTTTCTCAGGATTCGAAAAAAATGAATGCATTTAAAAAGCATTGGCCCGAAATTTTGCGCCTACGCTCTTAAAGAATCGATTGCGGTATGCTAAAAATACCTAAGCTAATTCACTGTTTGGGCAAGCACAATTGTTTAATATATGTACTTTTTATTTGAGCCATTTTCAAATATATAAGAAACGTTTTATAGTCGAAAATGATTGTTTAAAAAAAGTCAAAGCAAAATCTGCTTTATGCCTTCACGGATTTGTCATAAGCTACCCCGAATACCTTTTAGAACTTTCAAAAAGTTGATTTTTGTGTGAACTCAATAATTTTGTCACAGATACTAGTAGACTGAACTATTAATATTGATAATAGGTTATTTCCTTTACCACATTTCTTTCTAATGTGTTTAGTTGGATGAAGTAGGAAGTGAAACAAAAATTGTCTTTCGGTTAATATTTATCATTCACAAATAATATTCAGAGTATATTTATGTACAGATATTTTGTTTTGTTGGCATTTAGCAAGTTTTTTTCAAACTGTATTTTAATTTTAATAAAATCGTAAGTTGCTGCATTAAACTACAATATTTTGTGTTTCATTATAATATTTCAAAAAGCCAAGCGGTGTCTTTTGCCGCCGTCATTATTATCAAATGGTGTTGGGTTGACGTATTGCGGAGATGATGTCTCAGATGTGATCATTCACCTGATTGCTACTGTAACTAAAAGGGAATGAGATAGGGTGAGTAATTAACACATCCAATATCACCGTAATTCGTAGGAGTAGATCACAGACCACAGTAGAGGTAGGTGATCTGTGGAGTAGATGTCAGAGTAATGACTGAAGATAATTTGACATATGTCGCGTCAAAATTATGGATGCTAACAATTGTCAAAGTTCGATAGTCTCTATTAGAAAACCCTTTATAAGAAATGCGATAAAAATTATAAATATTATTTTATATTTGTTAGGTATTCTTTCACGTAAACTAATATGTAAATTGGCTGTTTATTAATAGTTGTTTGGATCGGCTTCCTTTCTACGACATCAACGCGTATCGTATAGTGCTATTTACGGTTAACAATAGGTAATTATGGTTAACACGTTTTTTATAGATTGCTTTGATGAATATAAATTGTACATCGATGGGTGTTCACTAGAAAATATTGATTGGGAGCATTAAAATATTCCTTTTATGGCTGTCTAGACTATAGAAAATCGTTAAGCAGAACTACGAAACACTTGAAACTATAATACTTGATAAAATAGAGACAATAATGTTTTCTGAATTTACACTCAGTACTTTAAATTGGAGTAACTTGATCATTTTTTAATGTTAGATCATATGTTTCATTACAACGATTTCAAAACGTTGTTTTGGTATCGTAAAGTCGGGTGAGATCTTTATTACTCTTATTGAATGTATTTTCTCTCCCTAGTTATTAAACGGTGGAAAGGGTACGCTACAACTTCAACCCAGTCAAAATTATTATTTTTGTACTAGGTTCTGCGGGGTCGTGCTTCCCTAATTACATGTTAATCCGCTTGTGACCAGTTTTATGTTTGCCTCTCACCAGAACTTCTTTGGCCTTCCTCATCTCATCATCATCATATAACGGGGGTCCTACGACGATTGCCGCTTCCCGCATTTCAGCCTCCGTCTTTTCCTATCTCTCCAATCTCCCTCTTCTAAGCCTCTAGATTGCATTGTTTTTGTAATTTCTCTTCTCCAGGAATTTGGTGGTCTTCCCCTTTTCCTTCTTTCTGGCGGAACATACATTAAGGCTTTCTTTGGCCACCGCTCCTCATCCATTCTCATCACGTGACCATACCATTGTAATTGCCTTCCTTGTATTCTATCTGAAAGAGTATCTCATAATTCCTGTACGGTTTCGTATTTCCTCATTCCTGATTCTTTCCATTCTCGATACTCGACATGTCCTTCTAAGATAATCCATTTCCACAACGTCTACTTTATCTCGTTCATTCTTTGTCATCGTCCAACATTCAGCACCATATGTGGTAAATGGTTCTACAATTGCTCTGTATACGCGAAGTTTGGTATGCATCTTTATTTTATTAGACCACAGTAATGAATTCAGTATTCGGATGCATTTTTCCCTTGGGTTATTCGGTTTTGTACATCTATCTTAACTCTGCCATCTGCCGATATGATGCTTCCTAGATATTTATACTGGTTGCAGCCTTTTATGACTGCGTTTTCAAGCCTCAGATCTGTGGTATTTCCTCCAATTTTTAAATATTCTGTTTTGCTTATGTTTACAGTAAGCCCCCATTTGGCATATTCCTCAAATAATTTTCGATTCATATAATTTATATCTTCCTCATCGGTTGCAACCACCACCTGATCATCTGCAAACAACAATGTATACAGAGTTTTTTGTCTCACTTCGATGCCCATAAATCTACATTTATTTCTCCAATTCCTCAATGCTTCTTGGACGTATATTTTAAAGAGTGTCGGTGACAAACAGCATCCTTGCTTTAGGCCTTTAGTGACTTTAAATTCATTTGAGGTTCTGGTTCCAATTTTTACACAACTAACTGCATTTTCGGACAATTTATATATCGCTTTTCTTATATATATTTTATTATATATTTTCTATCATATGCTTTCTCAAGGTCTATAAATACCAAATGGGTCTCTCTACTTCTTTCGACACGCTTTTCAATTATTTGTCGTAGGATAAATATATTATCAAATAGAACAAATAGAAAATGATATAACAACCTTAAAAATAAAAAACTGGAGAAAAAAAGCACGAAACAGATCAGAATGGAGAAGAATCCTGGAACAGGCCAAGACCCAAAAAGGGTTGTCGAGCCAGTGATGATGATGATGAAATATATTATCAAGGCAGGATCTCCCGCTACGAAAACAGCTTTGTTCTTCAATATCTTGTATCTGTCTTTCAACCATCTTCTTTAATATTATGCCGTACAACTGGCCCACATAGCTCTACACACTAATACCTCTATAATTGGAACAGTCTCTTTAATTCCCTCTCTTATATATGGAGCTTATATAAGATTTATTCCAATCTTCAGGAATTTCCTGGTCTCCACACATACATTTATTGAAAAGGTCTACTATTAATTCTAAAAGTGCAGTCGGCCCATATTTAACCAGCTCTATGGGAATGTCTCCAGGTCCTGCGGCTTTTCCGTTTTTAACCTCTTTTAAGGTTTCCGTCAATTCAGATAATGTTATTATAGGGATTTCCTGTCTTTCGTCTCTGTTGTCTATTAATTCCCTTATCTTTTCCCATCTGTACTCTACTCTATCCTCTTTCAGCAGTTTCGTACAATATTCTGCCCATTTATTTAACTTTATGAGAGAAAAAATGTCTTCATTTTTGGATCTTTGGATTGAAGCCATATGTGATATGCTTGTTTTTTCTTGAGAACTTTCTCTTCTAGTTCCGTTGACAACCATTCAGGTTTTCCTTTTTTCCGATTTTCAACTACATCCTTCCTCATCTACTTTTTACAAAAACTTGATACTCAGTGAGCAAATAACTAATGATTTAAATATATACTGAAATATTTCCGGGGACTCAAAACTGGCCAAGGTTAATCGTTTTCGCATAAAGGAAGGATTTCTTCTTTCTTCCTTCAAATGGCTTACGTACCCATTTGGTCTGGGGTAGACTTTTTTTGGCTGCTGCTAGGCCTTGGTACTTCATCGTCACTTCTACTGCTCATTACTAAACTGCTTTCCAACTCTTTATCTCCATGTAAACAGTCATTTAAAGTACATTATGTGATACCTCCTTAAATATGCGCATTTAAAATAAAATCTCAATATTTTGGATCATTTTTGAGCTTATGATGTAAAACAATACGTTTTCTAATGAACTTTACATTCAAAACCCTGTTTAAATTAATTTTATGTGAAACCTACCTTTATTGGCCATCACAATTTGCAAAACCACAGAAAAACAATAAAGCTGTCATTCCACAGTAAAGATCCACACAATTTTTGTGACCTCCTGGTACGTAAGAGCTATACAATTGATTCTAAAGGCATTTTGGAAATCAATGCATCAAATATATTCGTTATTACTTTTTCGTTTTTTTGGCTGTATAAAATCCAAACACTGGCGGTCTAAAGACATTTTTTGACATATGTCGTTGACCATTTTTTGGTATTGACATTCCCTCTATTTATTTTTCATTATTTGTGCTTGCAGATCATAACCACAGACCAGAGGTAGGTGATTTGTGACCATAACTACAAAAATGAAAAAAACCGGAAAAATGAAAGATTACCCATGAAGGATCATATCAATCACTTATTTTGTATTTGCTGTCTTTTTTTATAAATAAAAAATGTGTGTTATAGAAAAAGACAGCAAATACAAAATAAGTGATTGATATGATCGTTTATGGGTAATCTTTCATTTTTCCGACTGTAAACAAACAAGGAAAAAGAACACGAAATATCATATGGTATATTCAGATATATAACACATCTTTCAACATACACATTAATATTTACTTTTTATATATAAAAAAGAGTATTTATAAATAGGTGGCGTATATATCAAAATCACATATTTCTATCAACGTCAAAAAACTGTTTTTCAAAATTTGTAGTTAATGCTCTTACCGTTCCAAACCATTCCAGTACTGTTCGGTAGATTCTTGTCCTCAGTGTCTTTCGGTATTAAAACCGTATCTTACCAGGATCAACCTAAGAAAATTCGAGCAGAAAATTTGGCAAAATATTTAAACTTTCCTGTAAAGAATATTGATTTTTCAAAGAAATTGAAGCTGTTCGAAAATTATTCGACGACAGAATGGAAAATGTGCAAAAATGAGGCACAAATCATGCGCAATATCAAGATGATACAGAAAATGTTTGATAATTAAACTAGAAAAAGAACAAATGGCTAATATTTACTGAACAGGTTAATCATTTTTTGTTAATATACCGGAAAATAAAATAAATATTTACCATATATAAACAAAACGTTTATTTCTAAAACATTTTAGGACGTTGTAGATTGTAGACATGAAACATCGTTGTTGAATTATGAATTACGTCGAGAAAGATATAAAAGGCAAATTAGATTTTTTTTCTTGTAGAAGGTATGCAGATTTTAACTTGTAATTTGCATGTAGAGATCATTTAGATGCAAAATCAGACGTACCAACTATTTTAATTCAGTTGTAGACCTTGTGGGCGCGTGTATAAGACTAACGCCAAGTTGATATCTTACAAAGTATCCATTTACTTCATGTAAATGGTTCAGTTTTTAGTATCAATTTGACAAAGTTGGAAGTTTTTATAAAGTGTTTATGCAAAGTGGGTTCGTATCCAGCAATTGGGATATTTTTAGATTTACTTGTTTGAGGATCCCGTACGTCAAAACAACTTTCGAGATATTTAAAAACATTTATCCTTTTTAAATTTTTTTATTACAATTTATTTAACCAAATATTTATTTTTGAACTATATGATAAAAATATAATCGATTGTAGGTTCTAAATGTAAGGAGTATTTAAGTCCAACTAAATACAAAACAAGGTTTTTTAGTTAGCTTCATGATACCAAACAACAATTTGTAGTTCAGTCGTGAAATATGTATTCTATAAATGTTAGTTACTATTATTATTTTCGTATTATAACTTCGTCTTTCTCTCTAATCATATTGACGTTTGACTCCATCCATGATTAGATTGAATAGCGTAGAGCTTATTGAGCGTCAACAAAGATAGAGAACTGCTAAAGACCGTTAAACATCGAAAAATGTCTTATCTGGGACATATAGTAAGGGGAAGTCGATATAAAATATTACAACTGATCCTTAAAGGTAGAATAGAAGGCCGTAGAGGTGTAGGAAGAAAACAAGTTTCTCAGTTAAAAAACATTAGTGAATGGACATAGATATCAAATGCAGGACAATTATTCCATATTGCAGAAGATCTTAAAGCCTTCGCAATGGTGATCGCCAACTTCGGATAATTCTGATATGGCACGCGAAGAAGAAGAAGAGCTATTGCCTGTATATATAGATCTGTAAGTTGCCTTTCTATTATATTTATATTTTATTGTTTTGATGGAGGATTTCAATTGTTTTTATGAGATTCAACTAAATCTCTTTATTATAATACGTCGGTCAATAAGTCTACCTAACCAAGGGCCTAACTAAGGAATGGTGACTCTAATGAATTTTCCATTTGACATTTCGATAGTGCTAACCTTCAAAAGCATACTGTCAAAATGTGCATGCCATTCGGATTATTATGTACCAAATTACAGTATTTGACGCTAGTTTTTTATTTTTATAACCAATGGATTCAAAGCAATTTCCTGTGTTGATTTGTCACTGTTATTTTATGGAAAAAATATCGTCCAAACTGAGCAATGGCTATAAAAGTGTTACCGGAACTCTGCTGCGTCTATTACAACCATTAAAAGATGGTTTGCTGAATTCAAACGCAATCGTACCAACACCAATGATGCTAAGCACTCCGGAAGGCGAAATAATGGAGATATTCACGAAAACACCGAAAAAATGCTGAAAATTATTATAGAAAACCGCAAAGTGAAGTTGCAAGCGATAGTTGACACTCTAAAATTATCAAAGGGTAGCATGTTGACTATTATACATGAACATTTGGGTATGAAAAATTCCATTTTTCCGCGTTTTCCCACAACAGAGCAAACAACAACGAATTGATGAATCTCGGAGCTGTTTTGGACGTATTTAATCGGAGAAGTCGGAGTTTTTACATCAGCATGTCACAATGGATGGAACATGGATCCATTACTTCACTCCAAAATCAAATCGACAGTCATCTGACTGGACAGCACCTGAAGAATGCCGTCAAAGCGACCAAAGATGCAACAACCCGCCGGATAGGTTATGGAAAGAGATATTTCTCCGATGAGGAAGTAGATTTCCGATAGACAACGCCTATTTTGAAAGCAAAGATAAAAAATCGTTTTACAAGGCGGTATGGAAAAATTTGAAAAGCGTTGAAATGAGTATATCGTAGTTAAAGATTATTTTGATGAATAAATAAGTTCATCAAACATAGGAGTGCAGGTCTATTATATTCTAAGGCTTTCTCTGTAATCTGTTTAATGACGAATGTTGCACCTGTACACAACCTGGATATAGAAACCTTTTTGCTCATCTGCTAAATTTATGGGCTAATTTATTCGTTCTTGCAAAATTTTAGTTGTATCAGGGTAGTATTTAGCAAATTGACACATCTGATAGTTTCTTATTGCTCTTTTTGAATAGTAAGATTAGCTGGCTTGTCCTCGATTCTTCTGGTATTTTATTGTGTGCTATAATCAAGTTAATTAGTGTTATCAGTTAATCCGTTATGTCCGCTCCACCAGATTTCAACAATTCATTTTGTATCCTATCTTTACCTGCAGCTTTTCTGTTCTTTAGTATTTCAAGTGTTCTTTTGGAGTCCATCCTTGCTTATGAGAACTTCGTAGTTTATGTTAATTTCTGGTGTTTGTGGTTTCAATGTTATTTGTTGCCATTACTTTTTATAAAGTAAAAATATTTTCCATCCAGAACTGTCCTACTTGGAAGCCGCCTGTTCTTGAAGAATACAGCCGCAATCTCACTTTCCTTCATCCCGATAAATATCTTAAAAGTGGGCTGCAAGTATAGTTGTTATGAATTATTTTAATAAGGTTTCTCTTAATGTGTTTTGATATTCACGAATATTTATATTTATTTAACGAAACTCTTATCGATTTGTTGAATGTCTTTCACTTTTTAATCCTTATGATTGTTGACAGTAAATTTTGCCCTGACTAGTATGTGATAGCTTCTAAGTAAAAAATGTTCACAATGTTCACGATCTTCTACTAGCTTGTTAGAAGTCATTATGATTTCGATTTTGGTTCTACTATTCGGAAAGCCATATTCACTTTCTAATGCAGTCATTGAAGCGAAAAATACGGTCTTACCTCCGAATTTTTTTACTGTGAACCGATTTGCATGAAATTTTGGAATTAGCCTCATCTTACCCTTAACTTCAAAGGTGAAAATGATGTGAACTCCGTCTATTATTTTTAAGGCGTGTGAACAACCCCTTAATGGAAAAATTGACATTGAGCCATTTTATCACTAGAAAACATGTCTAATAGTAAGTGGTGAAATTGTGAAGTGTTTTCTAACACAATTACCTCATATTAAAATCATTTTCAACCCCTTGAAAATCTTACAACCCTTGCAAACAACCCCTAAATTGAAAAAATTACAAAAAAATACTTTGGTATGACATAAAAAGATGTAAGTATAGAGTAAGTAATATTTTATATTCTCTATAATAATTATCAAATTTTTAACCCCCTTTCAACCCTTGAAAACTACCCCTTGATAAAAAATTGTTAAAAAAATTTTTTTGATAAAATGAAAAGGATTTAAATATTATTCCACACTCTCGAAAATGATTATCATATTCTTAAGCTTTTCTACCCTTAAAACTGCCCCTAAATTAAAACAGTATCAAATGTGTTATATATACATATAAGAACGTTGGTATGTATTCATGCCAAATATATGAGCCATATTATGTGTATATATATATATATATATATATATATATATATATATATATATATATATATATACACATTACAATAGTTTTGGGTCTCTATTATACTGCGTACTTTCACATTGCTCCAAATATTCACACTCCGAAATTTTTAGTTACTAAGTAGAAAAAAATATGATAAGTTTTTGGACAATAACTCCTTCAATTTTCATGCATCACAATTTATAAAAAACCATTGTAAAGGTAATTAAGAGAGCTACAACATCCTTTATTGCAATATATATTAAAAAACCTTTTTCTAAAACGGTGAATGGTTAAAGGGCTTAAGAGAGGCTGTGATTGCGCTGCCACGCGCTCTTTAAACAATCATATCTCCGTCAATTTTTGTTTGACAGAAAAAAACAAAAAAACCAAATTGTTTGTCAGAAAAATACCTAAATTTTTTATCCCTACACTTTTATACGTATCTGTCGTCATTTTTGAGATATTGTAGTGAATTTATTAATTGTTATGTCTTTATCCAATTTACAATGTCTTTATTAATTCTAATTTAATGTTCTTATCTTAATTTATTAAAAAGGTAGGTAAAAATTTATTAACAATATTATGAAAAAAGGTGTTTTTTTTTTTAATTTGAAGTTTTTTTTAATCGTGACTTTTTTGAAAAATATGTGACCTGAAGCAGCCAAACTGATAAAATCTAGCAAACTCTTCATAACTAAGTTAATTCTAGGCGGAATACGATTAATTTTAATTTTGGTGGAAATGGCACTTATGAAACCCATTGATTTAAAAGAAAAAACATTAGATGCTCCTTTTATTTGCAATACAGCGCACTTATTTTACGTGCAAAAGACTTTTAATAGTGCCCATTTTAAAGCTTATTTCAAGCACTACAAAACCCTTTTTTATTAGAATGCCTAAAATGCATCTGCTCGCCGCTAGATGACATTGGCCACATCGATTAAATTTCAGACAAAATAAAAAACGGCTTTGATCTTTAATATCTAGCTTACTATTGCACTTAAGATACTTTATAAAAAACCAAATTGTTCATTTTTTTACCTGCTACAATTTTGTTTTTGATAAAATTTTCGATAAAACCTATATTTTTGGAGATATTTGCAAAAAAACCGATGAAAAACGTGAAAAAATTGCGAATTTTTAATTGCCAATAACTTGAAAAGTATTGGATTTTTCAAAAAACTTTATAGATGATTTTTTGCTTAAAATTAGGCCTTCTATCGATATCCGATTATTTTGAAAAAAAAAACATTTACCCCCGAGAAGGGGTGGCAACCACCCCAAGGGTAGTTCCGGAGTTCAAATCATTTTCACTTTTGAAGTTAAGGGTAAGATGAACCTAATTCCAAAATTGTATGCAATTCGGTTCACAGTAAAAAAATTAACATTTAACGAGGTGCTGTATTCTGTTTTGCCCTCCTTCAAGATTATGAGAAACCTGTTATAATGAATTGAGTTTTTATTTTCTTGATGACTTTGCTCATTGATGACGCGCAAGACATATTATATCGTCTTTCCATTGAACAGTTTTAATCAGAAACTATCAATCACGACCAAAAGGAAAACAATGAAATAAACAAAAGTAATTTTTTAACAGACAAATCATAGTTTTAAGGCAATATCGTGCAGGAGTTTTGGTTGTAAAGTACGACGAAATGTTTTGTTTTAGAAGTGGAGCATAAATCCGTTTTTTGTATTCTCGCGTGTTATTGTTTGCGTAATAACGATTTTATAATTATATGTTTGGGATAACAAACAACAGTTTGATACGGCGTTTTGAAGCTGTCACTCGTGCTGTGCTTTCTATTCGGCTTTAGGAAATGTTAGTTTCGTAATTGAATGGCGTTTTGGAGGTCTATAACAATAATTAATAAATAAGTTTTTTACTGCATGCGATAGAAGATAATTACAACTGACTTTGTAGCAACCTTGTAAACGAATACGTTTTTTACATATTAAATCTTAAGTTCAATGTTAGAGAATAATATCCAATATCTTTAACAATAAAGAATATAATAAAAAATATTAATGATACTTAAGGATAGTCATAAGAAATATTAATCAAGCAAGACGATAAATATCAAGAATATAAATCAGACAGATTGAGTATTTTAAAGATGTCATTGTTTAAGTACAAAAAAAAAACACTAAAGCAATGTTGGTTCAGATCAGAGACTATCATTCACAAAGCGAAAGAAATAGATTGAGAAATTAACGACGATCTCGGTAGCGTACAAAATGAAATAAACAATGTAGGAATAATATATGAAATTTTTTCTATATAAATACAACGATAAAACCAGTTGCTATCAGTAACAAATAAACAATAACAAATATCTACCCAAAACAACTAACGTAAACAGAGTGTGGATGAAACAAAAGAAATATATTAGAAAAGATTGTGAGGAAATGGAAACATATGACAGAAAATATAGTATCTTTAGTACGCAGAAAAGGTAAAAGAGATAACAGGAATTCAGAAGAAAAGTCAGATTAGTGTATTTAAAGAGAGATATGGAAAAATAATCACAGATCTAAGGAATAAATAAAAAATATGGACTGTATATTTGCCCGAATTATTTGCTGAAAACGAAAATAACTTTTCACAGATAAAAAGTAAAACATGAACAGATATAATAAAAGGAAGAAATAGAAAACGCAATAAAACTGATAAGCATTGAAAAACAGGAGGATTTGACGAAATACCTTTAGAAATATTAAAACTATATGTACTAGAACAATGTTCAATTGAAGGTGATTAATTGGCAACATCGCACTTAAAGCGACCAAACGATATTCCCCTTATCAACTTTGCAGAGGTATACCAAAATAATATTTTAATTATTCATTTTTTATTTAAAGACATAAGTAATTACGTAAAAATTAAATCTAAGACCGATATAATTATTAAATTATCATGTGTATTTTGATAGGTATATTATAGTTGTCTAACAAAATATAGTAAAGTTTTATTGTTATTATAGAGTGCCTAATACATTATTACCTACTTCAAAAAACAGAAAACTTTGCAAAATAATTATTATATTCCACTTATATAGAAGGAGAACTTACATAAGTTATGCTTATGAAGTTTCGGAATCCAGCGACTCCTCCGAAGAAGAATTCCCAGTCACACTTAAGTCTATTATTATTTTGTCGATAACAGTGTCTACCATCTGGTCCAATCTCCACATTTTCTCTTCTTCTTTGATCAAATGGGCTATGGCATCAGCCCAATCTTCTTTCCGTATCCGTTCCATTACGAGTTATAATATGCATTGGATATCAGAAATTTTATATGTCACTTTCCTATATGAATTCCTTTTTGTCCTAACCAACTCTGCCTGTCTGCTTTTTTGGTGGATAAATTGCAGATGTTTTACTAATCGGCTGTGATAAGAAGCGTTATCCATCACTCTTATCGAATTTGGCTTGACTCGTGAAAGAAGGGATTCAAACAATTTTTCAAAACGGTGGGCGTCCATGTCTTCGTGATAATCCCCCGTTTTTTTTTTTTGGATAAAATAATTAGTGCACTATCGTCTAAAAAGTCACTCTCATTACCTATATGGGCGACAATCAGTGGTCCTGTTAACCCCGTTAATAAACTGTCCCCAAATGCTTGACGCTAACGTAGTGCATTAACTTAGATACTGTGTGACCAGCATTTACCCACATTCGTCCAGATAATAAATCTTTTTGTAGGCAGAACGAACCTCCCTAATAGAGCGAAGATATCTTCGTCGCCACGATACTAATCTTTTCTTTCTATTAAGACAGATTTACGGAATCGTTTGGCACATATAAATTTTAAATCTTTTAATATTATCCCTAACGTCTCTGCTCATTTTTGGAATGCGATCATTTTCCATTACCCTTGTCCTAGTCGTAAATTCAATTTCTTTTCTACCACGACAATGTACTTTTGGAGCTTGCACAATCCCAGTCACCTTTTTTCACGTACAATGTTTTCAATTGTCGACACGGACATTATTTTTTAAATTTTAATACTCTCTACAGACAATCTGCTTTTCTTCCACCGACATAAACTTCCGCTTTCTTTTGTTTGTTGTTTACTTATCTCAAAAACTATTTTAACGTTAATAATAAAGTCTAGTCTAAATACATTCACAAGATTCAGAACACACCACGCTTGTGCAGATATAGAATGTGGAACGAATAAACTATTTCTCCCATTCCCATTCTATCCAAGGACGTAAATATATAGACCGACGAAGTGTTGATAAGTTTACCAACGTTTCAAAGTATTCAACGAACTTCTTCAATTATTCGCACGTGAATCGCACTGGTATGCAGAAAGTATAATATAATTTTATGGAACCATCTTACTTTTCAGTTATTCACATTGGCGATGCAACACAATAAAAATACATTTACTGAGAGCTAACGGCAACAATGTTATACTGACATTTAACATTGTTGCCGTTAGCTCTCAGTTTAATTTGTAGATAAGTCACTTTTAATTGAAAATGTTTTAGTATAATAAACGAAGAATGTTACTAGACTATTACACCCATTTAACATGTATACCATACTGGTATTACTGTTTTCTACATCAAAAATGGCTGTTATTCATATTCATAACAGTATCTAAAAAAACTATTTTAAAGCAATATCCCGATCACCAAAAAATCTCCTTAATAAACCTACCTGCTGAAGGTATTTCATAAAATCATTCATAGTTGGATTTATCAGAAGCTGGAACTTCATATTATTGTTATACATATGATATTCAAAAATGGTTAGATGATCGGATATGAACCCAAGAGATACACGCTTGTTTCATACATTTTAGCTAGATTTTCGAAGGCTTTCGCCACGACTTCCTTAATGATATTTATGAGAGTTAACGAATTGATAATAAAGATCTGCAAGTCATACTGAAATCATACTGCGAATCATATTGAAATCAGAGAGCAAATATAAGAATAAACGAGAAAATATCAGACGAAATATAGATAAGACTGGAAATGCGGTAGGTATGTAAACCAGTAGGTCCCTACCGCTTTCTAACGTCTAGAGTAAACATATTTACCAAGAAGTTCTATGAAATGCAAATGAAGGATTAATCTGTAATGGAGAAGTCACAAATCACATTCGATTAAAGATAATACTATGCTGTTGACAAAACCATTAGAATATCTTCAACTTTAGCTAGAAAATATAAAAATGTGCAGTAAATAACACCCCCGTCAAAAAAATTAATAATTGCACATACGTCACGTATTATATTTATCTTGAATAGTGGATGAAGATCCCTGATATGGATCAAACCACTCCACATAACCTAGCCTAGTAGTCCCCATCCAGAATTTATATCTCCATCTGATAGGTTTACCACCGATAAACTGCTTAGATCCATGTTTTCCATGATCCGGAACCATTGACTCATCCAAGCTGTGGTGTTCTTCTTGTGTGCTACATCGAGAAATTTTTGATTCATTACATTTATCAGTGGTCGAACCTTTGAAAATTTGTCCTGTGTATCCAATTTTGCATTGTCACAGCAATGAATATTCTTTATGATAAATCTGAAATGGTTTCTACACATTGCATTAGGTCGTGAATAGAATCAGGGGATTTTTCCCGGTACATATCTCGCCTAGGAACACTCATATATCCACTATATAATAAAATTCCAATAAAACATTTGATTTCGTTTGTTGTAATATCGCCTTTACGGTTATGTAAATTGGCGTACATATTTGAAAATTCAACAAGCAACTGAATAACTGTATCATCAAAAAATAGGAAAAAAGTATCTACCGGGAAAATGATGTTTTTTGGACCTTCTATTATACTAAAACTTGAAATCTTGCTGTGTATATCGCTCTTGGTCCATCGATAGTTTTTGCGGCGTTTGCTCTTCTGTTCTTTCACATTTACTGTAGGAGCTACTTGTTTTTTAGATTTTGACGTATTCTTTTTAGAGTGCGCAAAGGGATGTTATCTTCATCTTCATTTATATCGGATTTGGTATGGGTTTTTGGTTCATTTATGACTATACTCGGTTCGCTATCTCCAGTCCGAACTGTCTAGTGAATTTAGTAATTATTTTTTTGCGAAGTTAGTTACTTTTTGACAGACTCGAAGTGGCTGAAAATTACTATACAACCAAGCACACGTATTTATAGCCAATATTAATAGTAAACAAATTAAATAGTATATAAAATAGAACTTTACAAATTACCGACAATCAATATTTATTTATTTGCACCATATGTAATAAATAGTTATGTTAAATTATAACAACTAACATATATCTTTTAAATATATACTACCCAAAATGTTATGGGTTTAGTATGCACTTCCACTATTTAGAATAATTCTTCTTTTTTCACCGAAAGAAGTCTGCAATAGTAGTATACTTGAGCTATTAATACTGAGAAGTAGGAATTGTTGTGTTGTAGGTTTCCGACAATGAATCTGTCAAAATATGCCCGAGCTAAGCGAATGGAGTTTACCTCTGCCTCTACTCGTAGTTGATTTCCTGGTAAGTTACTTATTTCCACAACATCTTCATCACCGCTGTCCTCGTCAGTCTCTCCCCATCTTTGGGTGGAAAAATAATTATTTCGTCAGGAAGTTCATTATCTGACAGATTTTCTATCGTGTCCATTAACTCACTTAAAGTCAAAGGTTTTGTCAAGTACCTAAAAAAATATTCATACACAAAACGCCACCGTTCATTATAAAGAACATCAAACTTTGATAGCCAATATACAAAAATAATAATAGTTTTTCTATTATATAACTTTTTACATATAATATTAAAGGCATTTTAAATACATACATAAAATATCTTTAAATTAAGAACGCGTAGGCGCAAAATTTCGGGCCAATGCTTTTTAAATGCATTCATTTTTTTCGAATCCTGAAAAAACTAATAAGTATTTTTGAAAAATTTAAACGCAAAATGAAAGACTACATTATTACTGAGGGCCAGGTTACACGAAACAGCAAAATAATTAAATTACAGGCATCTTTGTAGCGAGGTATTTTAAAAGGACGGTGGCCTTGCAGGGTTAAAAGTCAGAGCAGGTATCTTTAAAACCATTTTTGTGCTATTTTAATAGAATACTACTGTAAAACTAATCAGATTTATATGGATACACAGTTAAATGTAGAAATTATAAAAATAATTTTAAAACATAATAATTTTCAAACAAACAAGTTTTTTGCGCAGAATGTTTCTCTGATACATTTGGATCAACGTAAAAAATTGTTTTATTGACCTACTACTTATTTATATATAAAAGTCTCGATTTCCACATAAATAATCATTAATATATTTAATTCAATTAAAAACCTTGTTATTGGAACGGAAAAATGGGTAAAATCTTAATACTTGAATAAACAAGAATGTCAGCTTCTCAATATAAGGTATTATTTATTTTTCTTTTAATCAACTACTGTGCCGTTATAATCAATAAAGGGGGCTTATTATTTAACCAGTTAGTTATTAAATATTTTCTGATGATTATGGATTTTTAACTGAAGGGAACATACTGAAGTTCATCTTCGAGTCACCATTTTCGAGTAAGGGTTCAGTAACTGAAAATGGTGATCACGTCTGAGTCAAGCCAAAGTTACCAGCCAACTGGTTGGTTTTCCGAAACGTGAGAACAATCAACGTGATTTGATAACATCTCTTTGTTGGTATAGTTGTATTGTACTGTGATGAGTAAAGCTATTAAGATTATATTTTGTATGTGGCACTTCTTGTAAAGCCATAGTTTGGTTGTCTCTTTTTTATTTTATTTTATGGTGGGAAAAATACTTTGGCTTGTACTAGAAAATGATCTGAACCACCACTAAAATGTCTTATTGCTCTGACATCATTTATCTGTATGGCTATTTTCAATTTATTGGTATCACATAGTTCCATAAATCTGTTGCCATTATTATTTGTTTTTTTTTTTTTCAAATGGCCCTATTATATTAATCATCATCAACTAGCTTTTAACGTCCACTGCTGAACATAGGCCTCTCGCATGCTTTTCCACTTGGTCCGATTTTGCGCCATCTGAATCCAATTTGTAGTCACTCTTTTTATATCATCTGTCCATCTTGTTGGTGGTCGACCTCTATTTCTGTTAGCTTGTATTCGGGGTCTCCATTCCAAAATTCTTTTTGTCTACCGGTCATCAACTGATCTTGCTACATGACCTTCCCAGTTCCACTTTATTGTTGTTATCCTTTCAATAACGTCTGCTACTCCTGATCTTTTGCGTATAGTAATATTGGTTATTCTATCACGTAGAGAAATCTCTAACATTATTCTCTCTATTGCCCTTTCCGCAGCTTGTAGTTTACTCACTGTTATTCTTGTGAGTGTTAGGGTTTCTGCGTTGTAGGTCACCACTATCAAAATACAGTGATTAAATACTTTTCTTTTCAGACATATTGGAATCTTAGACCTAAAAATATCCTTCATCTTTCCAAATGCAGCCCAAGCGAGGTTTATTCTTCGTTTCAGCTCGATTGTTTGGTTGTCTCGACTTATTCTGATCTCATGGTCCAAATATTTATAGGAGTCAACTGGCTCAATATCTTTGTCTTCTACTGAGATGTTTTTGTTGTGGACTAAATTTGTCATAAATTGTGTTTTTGAAAAATTTATTTTAAGACCAACTGTTTTTGTGGCAGTATGGAGTTCTTGGAGCATTATCTGTGCCTGATCAAAGCTGTCTGCAATAAGAACGATATCATCTGCAAATTTAAGGTTATTTACAAATTTTCCATCTACATTGATGCTCTTTTCGTTCCAATCTATTGTTTTACAAGCGTATTCTAGCAAAGTTGTAAATAATTGAGGAGACATGTTGTCTCCTTGCCGAACGCCTCTTTCAATACGAAAGGTCCCAGTATCATCATTGAGTCTTACACAGGCTGTAGCATGCTGATATATTTATCTGATGAGATATGTATCGGTGATCTATTCTACATTGTGTTAGAGCTTGGAGCATTTCACTTTGATTGACCGTATCAAATGCTTTGTCAAAGTCGAGCCTATTATATTACTGTTAGGTAATTTTCCTGATCATTTGTTGAAGTCACCGACCAAAACAATATCTCCAGATTTTCCAATTTTATTAACAGTTTTATTGAGGATCCCACAAACTCGTTGGAACTCATAAAACTTGTATTAACGTTTGATTCATTCGGTGATGGGGCATAATAGAGGCGTGTTCAAGAAATACTCGGAATTTTCATTTTTTGAAAAAAATATTTATTCGTCTACATTAATGTTATCTCCTTCAAAGTATTCCCCATCAGATATTATGCACTTGTGCCAACGCTTCAGTCAATCCTTAAATAACTTTTCAAACTCTTTGATTCATCAAGTAATTTTATTACCCTCTGCATAGAACAAAAACCTTTACTAAAAGTTACTAATCGATATGTTTCACAATTATACACGGTGAAACTATACACATTCAGGAAATTAAGATTAATGTGAGATTAAAAATTAATTTGTGATTGAACACAGCTTATACAATTGGTATAGTATTGTATACAGCCTTTTGGTAGTCAACAAAGCATATTATAGTTCCTTAAAATTCTCTTGACTTTTCAATGAGTTGTATCAGGTTCGGGATTTACTCACGTGTACGTTTTCCCTTTCCAAACCCCGTTTGTTCCGCTTGTTCTGGCGGTATTTGATAATGTAGGTAAGTTTTAATCATTATTATATATGAAAATGATTAAACCTGATAGTATTTTTTTTCTCCTTTTCTATATTTTTCTATATCCTATAAAATTGCAATTCTTTTAAAATTAATTCATGTACAAATTCATATTATATCTCATCAACAGTTCTAAACTCAGTTTTTCGTTAGCTATTGTAAAATGACAAAGAAAGAAATCCAGAAAAGGAAATACGCGTCATTATATTTTATTAGATTTTCGTCGATTCCCTTTGTAATTCAATTAGCGTTGTCAGTAAGTCCACGGGTTGGAAGTTAAAAAGTCGTCGTTCCACTTTACTAATTCTCTTTCATTTATCTTGAACCTCGTTATAGTGTCACTTTATGATGTGTATATTAGTTATAATAGGTTGTAATTTTATTAAAAAGCGCTTCCTTTGGAATGTAGGTGTAATAATATGGAACTTTTTTATGAGTCTCAATCTGATGGCAGTGACTTCTCAATCTAGAGAGTTATTTCTATGGAAATTAGATTTTATTTGTAATTTAAAATTGATTGAATATTATTACTCTTCGAATTGGGGCATTATTCAAGACTCAGAATATACCTTCTTAAAATGATCAAATAAAAATTAGGTTTTTTAGATTATTAGGGCTTAAATATATGGAAGAAAAAAACTTTGCAAAAGTATCTACTATATTTTGTGTATCTTCGTAATCGTGATTTTCGACAATGTTCATTGTTGATTTAACCTTTCATAGTGTTCTAGAACCAGAATATTTTAATAGTTTCATTATTTATTATTATCCCGGTTTTTTTATAGCGTTCTCCGCCTTCCGGTTCCCAGTTTCCAGCTACGTCGGTCATTCCATTCGCCAGGGTGAAGGTTTCTTTCCGACATTGCCTTCTGAATGCCGCCCAGCCAGGATTGTTTTGGCCTTCCTCTCTTCCTTCTTTCCCTTAGCGTCCATTTTAAAATTTGGTTTGGCAACCTGTCGTCGTCCATTCTTTTCACATGTCCATACCAGATTAGTTGTCTCCTTTGAATTTCGTCAATGATGGTTGACTTGACTCCCATTATATTTCTGATATGGTCATTTTGTATTCTATCAAGCCTTGATTTTCTAGCTGATCTTCTCCAGAAGTCCATTTCCAATGCAAGTAGGCGTCTCTCAAGGGATTTAGTAAGTTGCCATGTTTCGCATCTATAGAGCACTATACTTTTAAAAATGGAGTTAAAGAGGAGATGCTTTCTTTGATTTGATAGTTCTTTTGACCATAGCATCGGGTTTAGGCATCCTATCACCCTTTTTCCTTTCACGATTCTTTGCTCTATCTCTTTTTCGGTGCGCCCACTCTTGTTGATTGTTGTTCCCAAATATATATATTCCTCACAGTTCTTGATTGTTTCATGTTCGTTGACCATTAGATCTTCTACTTCATTCCCGATGCATAAGTATTGCGTTTTGTTTCTAATTACCGAGAGGCCTCATTCTTCATATGTTTTAAACAACCGTCTCGTCATGAATTCTAAATCTTCCTTGTCTGCTGCCACTATTACTTGGTCGTCCGCAAAATGTAGAGTGTATAATGTTGTATCGTCGTCAAGTTGGATCCCCATTCCTGAACATGATCTTCTCCAGTGTTTTAGTGCTTCATTTAAATAGATCTTAAATAGTATTGGAGAGAGCCAATATATCCTTGTCGTAAGCCTTTTGTTACTGGAAATTCTTCTGATAAGGTGTTGTTTAGTTTGATTTTTGATCATGCTTTATTGTATAATTGTTTGACTGCGGCGATGATCGTGCTATTTAATGAAGATCGTTTAAGAGGCTGCCACAGCTTTCTTACAGGAATCGTGTCATATGCTTTTGTGAGATCCACAAATAAAAAATGTATTTCCTGGTTTCTTGCAACTTTCTTTTCATTCAGTTGTGTTAGGGTAAATATGTGGTCTACGCAAGATCTTTCAGCTCTAAATCCTGCTTGCTGTTCAACAGTTTCATATTAGGTATAATATAAAAGCAATTGCCAATGTTTTTCGTGACTGTCAAATTACATTCTTTCACACTTTTCTCGAGAACCTGCCATCCTAGTTGTAGTAATAGTTTAATCTACCCGTACGGGATAAATATTTTTAATAAAAAGATTCTAAAAAGCAAAATATTTGATTGGCACTTTTCTTTACTCATTCAATTACTGTTGTTTTTGTAGTTATAACTAAAAGTTTTACTTTCATCACAATTCGTTTTACCGTATAAATATGAAACATACATACTTATGACCTTTACGAATTCTTTGAACTGAATATATTTTTCATAAATAAACATGATTTTTCAATGTATAAGTGTTTATTAAAATAAATGGAAATCATTTTGAAATGCCAACTGCAGGAAAACAGTTGCCAATTTCGATCAGTCACGTCAATATTTTTCTAAAGATTTGGTATATTACTAGTATCAACTAATGTAATTTCTAAAATTAATTTATACTTTAGTGTTTTGATTGTGAAAACGGCAAAGTGTATGCCGTTTCTTAATTGGAGTTACGTTATTTGGCATTAAATATTATAGACCATAAGGGGACAAACTTTTTAAGGTGAGGGCTACATAAAATAGAAAATTATCTAAGCGGACAGAAAATTAAAATTGAACAAAACAAATGTTTTAGAAGTGATAGCGCTTCATTAAAAATTAAAGACAATGTTTTAAAATAAAATAAGCCCGAAATACTCATAGGGAGTTGATAGAAGGTTTAAACTTAAAATTGGGTACTAAATGATTTCAAAAATAATATTTTTTACTTGTGTTTTTACTTGACTGAGCTTCTATAAGTTGTTCATTATGTGGTAGAAACTGGAATGAGCTGATTCGCGACTGAAGCTAAATGGTGTTACCCAATCGGTCTCTAAAGCTGTTTTTGAGAAACCTCATAGTAGAAAACAGCTATTTATAGATGTAGGAAGATGCAAACGTAGCAATTATCTTCTGAGTTAAGTTAAAGTTAAGAAAGAGTTGATCCAATTCAGTGTTGCTAAAAATGTCCAGTTCCTGGTCGATAACTTTAGTATTGGAATCTTCGTTTAAATTCTTTTTGAAGACAGTTCACGCTTTTTTCATAGCTCTTAACTTTGTCTTCCCTAATTACCATAGCTTCTAATCTTACTTTCCGTGTCCTCTATAGTTAATATCAAATTGTGAGCTTCCAGTTTTTTACGACATCCAGGGTTCTTTCGGTGGCTTGATTTAGGTCTTGTTGAGTACAAGTTTCTCTTCGCACACCAGCGATGAATATTGGCGACAATCTCACAGATCTTCTTCAGCGTAGCCCCAGTTTTTGATATTGTACTTACAGCGAGTATGGAGGTTTCCACATGGAGAAAAGTAGGTTTGATTCAACATGTAGTTCCTCCGTTAGGTTGAGTATAGGTTGTGGATCATGCTGACTCCCAAAGTTGTCTTTTCCATTCGCTTAGTGAGGTATTCAGCTAATTTGTGTGACAAAGAAAGTTGCGGCGTGACGTCAATCGGGCCGGTTGTAAGGCCTGATCATGCAAGGGGTGACGGTGGTCTTTACCTTGTTTGTCTTTCTCGGCCTCTGCGGAAATCTTCTGGTCTTAGATGGAGTAGATTTTAGGAACTGGGGTAGATCTAAGAAACACTGTAATGATTCGACCCGTGTCATTTAGAGCAGTGTCCACCTGCAAAGCTTGTGTTGAAAGTCTCTAGACAGAAGCCGCGTACTCGACTGCTGAGAAACTTATAGCAAGCGTTTAAGTGCGAAGGATATATGGATGAGCACCCCAAGTTATTCCTGTCAGTTTCTTCAGGATATGGTTTCTTGCTATGACTTTAATTTTTGTGTCCTCACTTTTATTCCTGACCATAAAACACAACTTTAATCTTTTTGCCAGCTTCTGTATTATTTAAATGGAAAGCACATACCTGAGTCTGGATTCAGGTGGTTTCGTTTGTAGCAAACTTTCAGTTTATCTAGTTGTCTTGAGATTTTGTCCTTCACCCCTGTAAATGACCTTTATGCAGCGATGACTGTCTCATCTGCGTATAGTAATTGTTTTGTTTCATGATGTACTAGCTAATCGTTTGTGTAGATGTGGAATAGCGGGGGATCCAGCACACCTGACAGTAGTAGTATATATCAGTACAGTATATACTGTCGTAGTATATATCGTATAATGTTAGTTAATTTGATGTCTTTTGTCACTTTGTGTACTTTGAAGACGCTACGCCTGTTGTCTGCTACCTTTATAAGTCATCTTCATTATGTTGGGTCAGATTGAGGATCTGGCCACAACAGGATCGCCAGGACGAAATCAGCTTGTTTCCGGGTCAAAGTTTCGTCTATGGTGGCTTGTGTGCGATTTAGGACCATACGTTCCATGATTTTGTAAAGGTGACATAGCATTGAGATTGCGCGAGAACTTTTAGCTTCCCATATTCTTTTTTTGGAATAGAAAACTTGTTGAATTATTCTGCGAGTTTTTAACATTTATTTTTGTGGTGTATTCTCCTTTTTAATTTACATCATATACATGTTTTCGTTTGGATAGTGCACAGTATCAATAATTTATGACCGCTTCTTATATCTGCTAAGGTCAGTGCTCTTACATCTAAAAGTCGAGAATAGTGTAACTCTCTGTCCAATAAAATATTGTCTGTCGTAGATCTGTCTTCTACTATTTTTAAAAGTATATTTGTCCTGTTATTCGTGAGGGAAAAAAGTGTCGAAGTACGTTTCCCATTTTCTATAATTTCGTTGTCATTTTTCTCGCATTGTACTTCATCGTTGAATCTTCTGTTTATTTATTCGATACCCCACAGTACTGCAGGCGAAGTATCTATCTGACATAGGTTTCTTCCTTTCAATCAGCGAGTTCTTCCTTGGACTAAGTGGAACCTCTGTCCCAAGTGGTAATACTCTGGGACTTTCCCTTTTTCTTCGAGAATATTTGACAGACAGGTATACAGATAGACAGACGGTCAACAATACAATATTTTAAAAGGACTTGTCGGGTCTTTAATAAACGGATACAATGGAGTATCGTCTTTATCGTCTATTTATATCCTGCAAGCACTATATACTAAGTTTTAAGAAAATTCGTTCTGCCTATCTGGAATTATCTGTAACCTTGGTGACCTTTCATCTATTGACCCCAAATTTATTCTGTTCAATAAAGTTCTTCCTTAGACCAAGGTGAACGTGCCCACCAATTTCCAAGACTCTAAGAACTTTTCCTTTCAGAGATATAACACAGAAATAGAAGACACGATGTCAGGTTATTCATTATGTAGAATTGTAGATCTTCTGTTTTTTACGTGGAACCATTAATGGATGGTACCGGCTACAAACTGCTATTCTTAAAGACTGTTTACTAAAATACTCTATGTACATATTTATTGGGAAGATTGTAAACTGCAATAGATAAATAAAAATAATTATGGTTATATATTAATAGACTGATCTCAGTACGTATTAATATTCAAACCTTATTATTTATATATAAAATTTATATTATTTCTATTTAATTGAATATTTGAAGGTAATAGATAAAATTCGCAGCTTATGAGTTACCCTGTATAGGATACTAAAACAATTAATAGAACAATTTTCCAACTTGCCTGATACAAAAAGCTATTAATAGAAATAAATAACATCTTCTAGACTCGTACAGTACTCAGCAGCTCTTAATCATCAACAATTATCTGACGAAATAAGAGAAAACACCTACCATGACCATTCTCTTGCGAAACGAGAAAAGATAAACAATCTTGTTATTTAAATTGGCGAAAAAATCATAGCAGCAGCAGCAGCACCATAGCGTTAATTAAAAACGTGTTTCTCAATTAGTCCTCGTTGTCGATCTAAATTGCAGATATTCACATCTTCAGGAAATCTAGCGAGACTCTAAGGATATTCGATTAAATTGATAATTATCGTCAGTGCACTATAAAAAGCATTAATGGTTCATCATAATTATGGTTGTCCAACGTTTTCAGTTCAATGCCGAAGATAACTTCTGCAATACTCATATGCCGCTCTTGTGAATTTTGTTTTGCTTCCATATAATTTTTTAGAGATTCTTATTTCAGTGCATTTTATGAACTCCTCTAATTTCACTCAATTATTTTGACTGTAGCTGACTAATCAGAAACGGTGGGTGCCAATGGCGAACAATACCTCTGAAAGTTTGGAGCCAATGTAGAACAAACAATATAACTCAAAACTTTCTTTAAGAGCTAATTGTTAGGCTTTGTCGAGCTCAGTCTCTCAGGTGTGGGAACGTCTTATCTTAGAAGTAAATCTGAAAAATGAGTTTGGCTGGGACAAATAAACCAAGGTATTAACTAATCATATTTATTGTACATTAAAAATATAAAAAAAAATTAATATTAAATTAAAATCAAAGTAAATCTTGCCTACAGCTTTACAAAAAATTTTTAAATGATACTTGGCTGAAGTATTCTTCCATTAGTTAGACAGGACTGCAAAATGTAGTTGTTAGTTGCTAGTTCCAGTGTTTGATATTGGTATTAAACTCCAGGGATATGTTGAGTTTCCTTCCATAGCAGCGGCCACCTACTGCAGTATGTTACTCTCAGTGGTCTACCATGTGGTTCGGGAAGTCCTCGCCCAAAAAGGCGGACAAAAATTGATATCAGGTCAAAAACCCAGAAAAATGACAATAAGAAACTAATCTCTCTTTCTATTGAATTATCCCTACTTTTGCATTGAAGTGACATGACAGAACAGAGTTGCCAACTGACAGATATACTTTGTCTATTGAGTTTGAGTTTGAGGCATAGAAATTTTATTACGTTCTATCTCATAGAACATAATGGGGTCTGAATACAGAAATTAGAATATTAAGTGAAAATATAAAGTTGATTAAAGAGTTGAGCGCCAACTATTTGTAGAATAAAAATATTAAAATAAAAAATAAAGTTAATAGATAAATAAAATCGAAAGACATTTAAATAAAATAATTATTTAAAGAAAAATAATAAACATGTGAAGTTTGTAACGTTACAGCATATACCGAGAAGGAAAAAGGTAGAAACCGTTAAAATACCGCCTGTCTAAGCTCCTTATTTTTAGAATAGAACTTCAAATTAGATCGGGCTAAAAAAAATTGCAACATCTCCCTTTCTATTGCACGCATAAGCTTTTTTTTTTATTTTTTAAATTCAGATAGCTCAATAAAATAATAACTGTACTATTTTCACCTCCCGGACAAATCGGAAACTCTCGGAAAAATCACTTTGTTAAATTTTTCCATAAAAAATTTGAATTTTTCTATTCTTTCGTAAGAAATATTTATTAAAAAAAAACTTTTACATTGAAGTGAACTTCTATTTTAATAGGTACCTACATAAATATATTTAATTAAAAATTAAATCAAAAATCCAAATTGATTACAATAGTTGATTTTTGTTCAGAACGAACGTTTTTAGTCTTATCAAACCATCTTTTCTTCAGTGAACTTTGCTTATAACAGTTTTGAACATTTGCAGAGTACTTGATATATAACCTCATCACCAAGCAAAGGGTGGGATTTAATGTCTATGTTTAAAGATTTAATTGTTTGGGAACTATATGTCCCTCTTCACATGAGGTCTGGTCGGAAGGAGCCAGCCTAATTTGGTTCACTGAATATTAGATATCCAAGTATTATAAAAAGTATAGAAAGTAAGTTTAAACAGATTTGCAAAGAGTAGATATATATATATATATATATATATATATATATATATATATATATATATATATATATATATATATATATATGCAGTGTGACGACAGAGTCAGTCCATAGAATATAACATAAAAAACTATGTTAGTATGTTAGACAATGTATACATAGGTATCAATTTTTGGTACAATAAATTTATTTCATTTTTTTATTTGTTTCAGGTGAGTTTACAATCCGACCAACAGGAGCACTTACCAACGGGAAATGGGGTAAGGCAGACTTGTAATTTAGACTTATCTAGTTTCTGTCTTTATCGATATATCATTCTAATATCGATTAGAATGTAACACTTTGTTAGCTTAATATAGTTGTGCAATCATTTTGTCAGTCTTGAGCAACTTCTTCTTCGTGTACCACGTGATTGGCCGCACGTTGGCGTTTGTACTCTTTAAACCATTTGTAGAGTGCCGTTTCCTGCTCTTCGGAATATTGTCGCTACGTCTCTAATAGTACACCACTTCCTTATGTTTCTTAGCCACGAATGTTGTTTTTCTTGTAAGATTAGCTTGAGAATATAGTATTTGCTTACCCTAAGGGTATGGCCAAGATAGGAAATTTTTCTTTCCTTAGCTATGTTGAGAAGTTCTGGTTCGCAACCTGCGGTTCTTAAAATTGCTTTATTCGTGGCATTTACGGTTACAATACGTAAGAAAGTTTGACAAAATGTTCTTGCTTAATTGATTTTTAGTTTAACTTCTTCATCACATTTTTTATTGACCGTGGTACCCAGATATTTACATCGTGATACCCGCTCTATAGTATTTCCAGTGACTCTCAAGACAGTATTGGTTATCGAGTGTCGACCTGTTGACATACATTTGGTCTTAAAACGTTTACCAGTGGCGTTAATCTTATCTAGCAAATGCTGCAGATTCTCGTAAGGTTGGTGCTAGAATTGCCGTATCGTCAGCATATCATATATTTGCTATTGGTATTCCGTTTATTTTATTGAATCTACTTGCTCCTTCGAGAGCTATCTTTTCAACGCATATATTAAAAAGTACCGATGAAAGTATGCAGCTCTGACGTACTTCTTTGCATACAATCTGTGGAGAGATCTCCTTTCATATTTCTGCCAATTTTCTGCCGTTTGATTCCAATATAATTTTTTTATGACTCTGATGTATTTTGTGTCTATTCCTATTTCGAGAATAGGATATCGTCTTTAACGTTATCAAAATCTTTTTGATAATCTATGAAACATACGCAAATATCTTGGCGTTGATCATAGCACTTTTGAATCAACAGTTTGACTGAAAACGAAGCCTTTCTCGTACCTAAATCTTTCAAGAAATCAAGTTGTGTTTTCTTCAAATTTCGGGTATATTCGATAGTGTATGACTCGAAGCAAAACTATCAGGATATGGCTCATAAGGCTTGTGAGTCGATAGTCAGTCTACAGTCTTTATGTTATACTTATTTCGAAATTGTTACAAAATTAATTTTAACGTTTTTCGACGTAAAGCCATAATGAAAATGGAAAAAATTAAGTCATAATTTTGTGGTTGTTTCAAGACGAAATACAGCGGAATGAGAATATTATTCTTTACTATTTTGTGACAACCATAATCTAAAATAATGATTTTATCATTGACATTGTATATAGGCATATATTATCTTTGGTTTTCCTTTGATTACGATTTCAATTTACTGGAGCGTTTTTGCACTACTGCACTGGAAAAAACAGTGTACAGACCTCTAGTAAACCCGTATCATTTACCAGAGGTCTGTAATCCGTTTCGTTTTTGGAAAGAATAATCTTAATCATACATTCCTCCTAAGACGTTGATAACAGGAAAAGTTTGGATTCAAATTATGATGTCTTTGTTCTTCAAATCGCTATTTATTTTATAGAATATCGTAAGGATCGAATGATGAATGAAATTTGAATACGGTCTCGGTGATGATACAATGTAAGGATCCTGTTATACGATCGCTAATGTCGCCGGGTTAGCGTCGGCCCAACTAGACAATCGCACTACCAAGGAGTAAATTATACGAATGACATTGCCGTGTAAGCGTCGGCGTTATCTCGACGGAAAGCGTAGCTAAAGCGCAGTTCACGCGTTGCACATAGTGCGCATCAAGTTATATCTAACGCGCACAGAGTGATCTCAACGCCATGCAACTGAGTGCCGTCTTCCTACGGAGATTGGCAATCATAATGGCTATTTTTATTTTTGAACTTGCTGCTCTAAACAAATCAATGGATCTGCATTGATAGCAATCACGTAGATTCTTCAACCATGAATTCTGCCTTCGGCCAACAGATCTTCTTCCTTAAATATTTCCCTGTATTATCAGTCTCAAAATTTCATATTTTGGTCCCCTCATCACGTGGCCTAGGTATTCCAGTTGTCTGGTTTGTACAGTGGTGATTAGTTCTGTTTCTTTACCAACCCTCTCCAGTACTACTTTATTTGCATGCAACTACAGTTACGTATAACTAGGAAATTATGCGCCCTAATTTCCGCGTCATAAGGGACCTGTTACATGAGCGCTAATGTCGTCTCGTTAGCAGAGCCGCGGTAGCGTCGGCCCAACCGGACAACGGCACTACCATGGAGTAAATTATACTAGCGACATTGCCTTTCGTTTCTTATAGGAACCTCTGAAGCTTGATCTATATTTATTGTTAATTGCTGGAAAATTTGTCACGAAGTCAACTAATACTGAATATTGCAATTAGAATTAAAAACATATATTGCCTCTCGCCTGATCAAAACTGAAAACAAATCAGTTGTGCGAAATATTCCGGAAATGCTGGAAAACGTTGGATTCGATCATTTCGCCCATGTACCTACTAATTTAACACTAGTTTCCTATTTGTATCTTTTAGTAATCCCGGTTTTCTTTTTCTATTGTTGTGAGTTAATTCTTAAATTTTTGTGTGTGTGTGTGTTTAAAACTATAAACACACAACATCTTATATCCTAAAACGCTAAACCCTTTTCTTGTCCACCACTTTACTCAAAAACCATATTAGATAATTAAAATATTTTTTCCGAATATTATTAGTATTACGTATGAGATTGTCAAGATATACTTTTGGTACAAAAATTCACTTCCGGTTTTGAGATGACCGGAAGTTAAAATTTACTTTAAGTTTTAGACCCCACAATGTATATATGAATCGAAAGGTCTCGTCGAGATGAATCTAAATATGTACTTCCGGTTGCGATCCGACACCGGAAGTGACCCGAAACGCGCATAAAACGTCAAGATAGAGCAAATCTGACACCGGATTCGTGATCAGCATGCAAAATTAACTGCTAAATGATATCCATGTCGACATTTGATGAACTAAAAATTGCATGCCGGTTTTGAGGTCGACTTCCGGTTTTCAGTCAAATCAATAGAGAATTCAACGTAGAGTTCAAAAATGTAAGTTCACGAAATTATCATTTATAGTTTTTGAGTTATTGATAAAAATATTTTTACTTCCGGTCATTGTATATATTGTATATTTTTCTCGCAAAATAAAAATTTCATTTAAAAAACTCGATGTCGAGTTGGTCCGCTAGTTTTGTATTAATGCGTTTATGTTTCATATGGGTAATTGACAGCGGTAATCATATATAATGTTGCTACTAATGGGCAGGTTACTGCAAAAACAGTTGTGGCTTAATTCCATATAAAAATATCTACACTATCCTTTTAATCTAGCTCCGTAAGTTTTTTAAATTTTCTCTACACAAATTTCTTAGTTGTTTTGTATTTCTTTCTTACCTATGTCTATATATTAAAGGCATTATTCTGTCTATTAGATGAACTATAACGCGAGCAAACATATCTTGGGGTACTATTTAATAAATGTGGCGTACTTGTATTTGGGGGCTTCTTGAAAATTCTTGAATACGGCTCTGAATGGCATTATAAACTTCATGTAGATGTAATCTGTCTTCACGTGAGTTGCTACTACAACAATTCCAGTCTAGCCTACGGATCGTAAACATGCTCTATACGGCAAACTTTCATCACGATAACTCGAAATTTCCTACTGTACGTTATATACTTACTTAGTAAATTAGTTAATTAATTAAGAACATAATCGTTACCATCTTGGCTGTCAAGTCAAAGTCATTAGGTGTTGGTTTATTTAATTTTTTGGAATTCTATTTTTTCAAGGGTTAGTTTATACTGTTTGTCTTTAGAAATTTAAGAACATATTATATACGAACCTGAACGTTTTTGTTAATAGAACTCTTTTATTCATTTCTATAAATGTAATATATAGATTATATTTCTCAAACACTAGTGGAATAGCCAACATCATCAATATTTTTGCTACAGCCCTATAATAGGGCCAGGACTTTCTCAAGTATATTTCTTGCCAACCCTTGCCAGTTTCTTCTTCTTCTTCGCTTGCCATATCAGAATTATCCGACGTTGGCAATTACCATTGCGAAGGCTTTTTGATCTTCTGCAACATGGAATACTTGTCTTGCATTTGATATCTTAATCTTTAAGGGTCGTTTGTTGTATTCGATAACGATTTTCCCGTACGTATATGTCCTAGATAAGACAGTTTCTGGTGTTTAACAGTCTTTAGCAATTCTCTATCTTTGTTGACCCTCCTTAATATTTTTTCATTATTTTTTCTTGCATCTTTAGCATCCGTCTATGACTCCACATCCGTCCACACTTCTGCTCCATACAAAAGTACAGACCAAATATACAAGAACCTTCCCATATCAGTTGGCCCAAAGTTAGATTGATAAGAACAAAAATGAAAGTGCAACGTAAATTTTTGAAGTTCGAACAACATTTTTGAATTTCCTAATTATAGAAAATATTTTATAACGTAATGAAAACTATGATTAAAGAGAATAATAATAAATTTAAAAAAACGCAAAGAATATGTCTGTCACTCCAGTGAATAAGTGGTTAAGTCAATTTTACATAGTTTTCAGGAGATGAGTTACAAGTTTTGACAACATGTCATAAATCGATTTTATACAATAGAATGGTAAAACATTTACAAAAAAAATAGATAGAATACAAATGTATTATTGGTCTCATTCTGTAACTACTAAGTGATTAGGATACTGAGATATGAGACTTAACCATTTATTCACCGTCGACTTACCCAGTTATTCACATCAATATATTAATAAAAATAAGCCAATATGTGTATTTTATTTCTTGGTTTAATGACTTAAAACATAAAAAAAGGATATCTCTTTATTTTAAATTTAACAAAAACAGTTTAACAGTTTAAAAAACATTTATTATGAATTATTTGGTGTATCTTCGTCAGGATCCAATTCTTCCAGGTCAGGATCATTGGCGACATCGTTTTTCGTTTTCAGGTTTTGATAAAATGAATGGAATGAAGGATCTATTAAAGGCAATAAAGACAATAAGTCTTTTTTCTTTTCTGCTGCTATCGGTACTGATTCGTTGTTAATATTGGGTAAACTAAATAATATAGTTGGACGTCCTCTACGAGCAAAATTTATTGTTTTGAAATGATCTTCTTCTTTTAATGAGCACTTAAATGAAATTTGGCCGCCGCTTTGAGCATATTGAAGCCATTGGACAGGTTTCCACAGAAACCGTTCGCCATCATTATTAATTTTTTTAATAATGTAAGGACCATGTTTCTTCACAAGCGAATTAAAATCGAAGAAATTCTCTTTTAACATCATAACAATTTCAAAAGGATTTTTTTGTTTAGCAATTCTGATTAACTGTGCCCAGTCGTTAAGATGATTGATTTTTAAATTAGTTTTTTTCTTGGCCCTTTCAATAACGGAGTGGTCAGTATCACACTCCATATGGGTATGACCACTAACCAAAAATTTGTGGTTGATCTTCAGGTTTGCCTTTTGATTTACAAAATTAAGAAACATTAATGCAACGACGTTATTTTTATTTTGACCGCCACACGTATCGGAATAAAATGTTACTTCTGTTTTTTCAGAAGACAAGTGTGTTAAAAAATGATTAAGGCATGAGGCGATTTCATTAGCTCCCCTGCCAGATATGGTTTCATCCCACAAGTAGCAAGTTGCTTTGTCTGTTACCATGTCATGCACCGTGAGGTTAAAGCTCCACAGCTGCCTCTTGTAGAAAGAAACTGAGGTTGTAAGGTAAGGGGTAGGCAGGCACTGTTGCAAGTCAAATGCATAAACCCTTTCGATTGATTTTCTTTAGCAATTGCCTTGTCTCGACTTTTCTGCTCATAAGCAAATTGAGCCATGTTATGATGTTTGTCTCTTTCGGCTATTAATTGGGTTTTATATTCTCCTGAGGATAATTTAATTTGTACATTAAAATTGTCACATTTGTGACATGTATCTTGCTTTGGTTTTTTAAAAGCTAAACCTAAATCACGAAAGATTTTAGTGTAAATAGTTAGGCAAACAGAAGATGCTCGTCCTTCCTTATACAAATCAAACATTTTTGAAATAGTCAAATTGGATGGTAAAAATTTCTTATTAGTTCGATTTCGACAATAGTGGCTCTCGTAATTGGGGAATGACAAAATATGGGACTTGACATCCTGCAAATCTTTTAAGCTCCATTTACTTTGAGGCGAGGCTAAACCTCGTTGGTCTTTTTGTATTCTACCACTTGCAGAATTGGTCTTTTTTTCTATTACTAATTGGACAAAACCTTTTGTTTCGCCCAATATTTTTTGGAAACAATCTCGGCATACTTTTACTTTTTGTTTATCAATTATTAAATGGTACGAGCAACTGCATGACCTGTCTTTTTTTGGATTAATAATATTTTTTTTTAGTCTTTTTATCATTTATTTCTATTAAAGAACCAACGTAACTGGCCCTCTTGTTTCTACTTCCTAAATTCCAATAGTTTTCGAAGCAAATTTTTTTATCATTTTCTGTTATCCTGTCATTGCATTTCATTCTACATGATTTTAAAGTACCCATTGTTCGTTCAGAAATTATTTTTCCTTTTTCGGTTATATATGATTTTCCTAAATTTTTCAATTTTTTGCATTCGGCTCTCTGACGTCTGGATCTCCCTCTTTTAATATCTTTTCTATTATTATTAGTTCTTACCTCAACAACTTCAGTGTTACATGAATTACTTCCATTGTTGTCTTCTTGTCACATATTTGTTTTTTTTCGTCCGCTTAATGTTGGAGTTTCCTTCATCTGACGAGCTTGAATATCCAGGCTGTGGTAAATAAATCGGATCGGCAATGCTATCATCTGAACTGAAATCTTCCAGCACGCCAACTGCAACGATATTACTAGCTGATGATGTATTTGCGACATCCACATCTGAAACAAAGAACTGTTCTAGAAAGGTTTTGCACAAATCTAAGTAAGTACCTTACCTTTCATTAAATCGCTACCATTATTGTCCTTTAGTTTGTTTGAATCAAAAGCAGGCAGCACAATCTTTTTTGACAAAGCTTTTTCTTTTATTTCTCTCAAAAATATTGACCGGGAATGCATATTTTAAACAGAATGCAGAAATAGTACGAAGAAATAATGTTATCAGTCACAGAGTAAAAATAAAATGAATGTAAATTTTTAATTTATCCTCGATAATAATATCGTTATATGCGCGTGTACTTCCCCGAATAGTGTTAATTAATAATTCAATAAATGTACATACAACGCTATCTAACGACTAGTGTATAACTACGCTGTAGCTCATCCAAAGGTATCTGCTTTGGATCGTAAATTAGCCAGAAAATGTCGTGATGTAATAACTTATATTATAGTTAACCAGTTGTGCACACTGGTCCAAAAAAGGTCAACTCGACTTAACCTGTTAAGCACAGAAAACGATTATTGGTCATAACTGGGCAGGTTAATTTAACCATTTATTTCCTAAGACATTATTTTATATGTTATTAGGTAAGTCGAGTTAATCTAAATAGTACATAAATTTTAAAGATGGCCAAAAATACACATACGTATAACTTTGGCTAGAGTCAGCTTACAACTTAACTACTTGTTCACAACATCGGAGTTTACATTCTTTCCTCATTTGTGCACTTAACCTATTTTGGCAAAAATTCGACTTAACCACTTATTCACTGGAGTGACAGATGTAATATCAACAAATAAAAAAATGTGAAAGTTTACCACTTAGTTATATCCTCTTTATTTTTAATAACATCCACAATTCTTCGAGGCATATACCAAGTTCTAACAAAACTGTAATTTAATCGAATCCCGTATTTCTTGCAATTTTTCCTTCAATTCGTTGACGGATCTGGCAGGGTGTTTTTTCAAAGTTTTTTTCATTTCGCGCCACAAAGTCTATCGGGTACAAGTCGGGACTGTTAGAAACCCATTCCAGAAGTGGTATGCCATGGTCTTCAATCCATTTGAAACTCTTTTTTGAGGTATGACAACCTGCGCCGCCCTGTTGGAAGACAAAATCTTCTGTTGATATTAAACGGTGTTCCATAATCGGTAAAAAAAAATTCTTCTAAAATATCCAAACTTTCGTACGTGTTTACAGTCCCATAGATAAAATGTAACTTTTCCACACCTATAGGCGTCATGCTGCCCCAAATCATGACAGATGCAAGAAATTTGACTTTTCTCTTCAGACAGTCGGGATGGAAAACTTAATTTTTCCTGCGAATGACGCGACTCCTACTGTCTCCCAACACACACTTCAAATCTGGATTTATCACTCCATTGTATTGAATCCCACTGCGACTCCAATTGAGGGATTGAACTGAGTCCAATCTTTATGCTCTTTTGACCATCTTAGCCTATTTTTCTTTTGTTGTAATGTTAAAAGTGGCTTTTCCTTAGCCTAAAATAAAATGAAATTTATTAAAAACAATTCATACTAATTTTTTTAACTATAAGACTTATTTTGTAAGTACCAAATCCTAATTTGTGGGCCCCTCGGTGACATTTTGTTCTAGAAACGTGTCTTCCAATAACGTCACTTCATAAAACGCTTAACTCCATATAATTTGCTCGTCGATTTTTCACTATAATGCGTCTTAATCCCTTGGATCTACTTCGGTAATTTTACTTTTTTTTATTTTCGAATTGGATTTTCCAGAATTAAAAGGGTAGTAGTAATAGAGTAGAGTAAATTTTATTTGCATAAATTTTTAAACATAATTGAGCAAATAACGTCATATTATTAATTAGAGAAAAAAAAAAAATATATATATATATATATATATATATATTGACATCACACATTTAAAATATATTAACATTACAAATTAAATATGCTGATCAAGGAGAAGGATAGGCCAGGTACTCCGCCACAGTATAGGGCTCAATGTCAACTAGGTGTTGAAAAACCTTTCTTTTAAAAAATCTAATAATGATTGAACAAATTTTCTCATCGATAATTTTACCTCGACTTTTTGTACAATCCACAAACGGCAAAAAGCTTTAGAATACTACAAAATACATTTGACATTCCAGCCAATTTCCGATTTCTTTATTCCATCGGCCATCCTTAAGACGTTCGTTATGTCCAGCCCATTTCCATTTACGTTTAGCTGCCTGTTCGACAGCATCTTTTACTTTTGTTCTATTACGAATGTCTTCATTCGTTTTATGGTCTTTGAGTGAAATTCCCAGCATCTGTCGTTCCATAGCTCTCCGAGTTTTTCTGATCTTCTCCATGTTTATTTTTGTGAATGTCCAGGTTTGAGCTCCATATGTAATTACAGGTAGGATACAGAAATTAAACACTTTGGTTCGCAGTCTTTGAGGTATATTTTATTTTTAAATATGTATGAGAGTCTTCCGAATGCTGCCCATCCCATTTTTACACGTCTGCTTATTTCGGTAGTCTGATTTTCTTTGCTTACCTTGACATTTTGACCCAGATATGTATATTCATCTAAGTGTTCTATCTTTGTCTCTTGGTTTGACATTAGTTTAGTTTTGCTGAAATTCATTTTCAGTCCTTTTTTTAGGAATTCTATGTGTAGCTCCTTAATCATCGTATTCAGTGTATTCCACGTGTCGGCTATTAGTACTACATTATGTACGTATGTAAGATGGTTCAAGTATCTTCCGTTATATTATAGGGATTCCCTTATTTTCTCAGTCTATTGACTTAAATATATCTTCTAGGGCAGCTGTAAATAATTTTGGAGATATTGTGTCTCCTAGTCTTACGCCTCGGTTGATTTTCACTGGTCTTGTTTCTATTCCATTACCCAACGTCACTATCATTTCAGCTTGTTCGTAAATGTTGACTAATGCTACTTCTATTGCTCACAGTTCTACGCTATCAATAGCTTTTTCATAATCTATAAAAGCCAGACATAATGGGAGATTGTATTCGTTAGTCTTTTCTATTGGGATTTTCAAAATATATGTTGTATATATGTATATATTCGCCTGTTTGTAATAATATTTGTAAAGGTGGTGTAAAGTTGTGAAAGGAGTGAAGTTGGTCGATATTATTTCAGGTCTGTGGTGTCTCCCTTTTTGTGTATTAGTATTATTTTAGCAGTATTCCATTGGTCGGGTATGTTACCTTCGAATAGACATTTATTAAATTGTATATTTACATATGTGATGGCTTCTTTTCCGCTTTCCTTCAGCATTTCTGCTAGGATTCCATCGCTTCCAGGAGCTTTATTCCTTGTTATTTCTTTTACTACTCCTTCTATTGCTTCGTGGCTTATTTTGGGCATCACTTCTAAGTTGACATTTGTTACCTGCCTTTTTAAGTTCTGCTTTGAGGAGTTAGAGGGATCATTTCTGGAACGATACAGATCGGCGTAGAACTTTTCAATTACGTTTGCTATGTCAGATTTACTTTTTTCTAGTTGTCCTTGTTCATTTTTAATGGTTATTATGTTTTTTATTAATAAATATTAATAAAAGTGCCATATTAATTAATAAGGGAACTTATAAAAACATGCAAAGTATAATTTGTTTATTCTAATCGACTTAAACTGCAAATTCCATAGGTGGGCCAACTGATATGGGAAGGGGCTCGTATCACTTAACCATTCTTTATCTTAGTTCTAAACTGAGATGATTAATGCAAAGAAATGTCTTTATTTTCTGTCTTTTGGTTTTGTTTGAGTTTATTTTAATTTCCTCTCTGCCTTTTCGTAAAGCAGAATTTGGATACCTTCAATATTTTCTGATAGAATTACTGTATCTACCGCGTATCTAATTACATTAAGTAGTTCCTCATTGATTTTGATTTCATATGGCTGTCTCTCAAGTGCATTTTTAAATAGCTGGTCCGAGTAAACATTGGGGACAATGTTCTCATTTACAATATTATTGTTGCAGTGTCAGTGCAGTGGCTGTACCAGTTTACTACACTTATTTTTCTAGCATCATCATCTACACCATCTTTCCATCTAAGTTTTGGCCTACCTCTCTACTTTCCACCAGATTTCCCTAAGGAATCGTCTAGGAGGGTTGTTTTGCTTAGATCTTGCTAGATGTTGCTAGGTCTTGCCCATCTTAGTCTTCTTATTTTTATGAGAGATAACACGTCTTTATCACAAGATATCTGTTGGTATTTGTGGTTTATCTCATAGTTGTACCCCTCCTGCAAATACCGTTTTCACAGATACAACCGAATATTTCTCCCAAGATTCTTCGTTTCAATATGAGCAATCTGTCTTAGAGATGGTCCGTGTTTTTGATCCATATGTCAGCACTGGCATATGGATCATTCATGGTATAAGCGTTTTGTATATTGTTTATTTGACTCTATAATATTTGTTCCTAGTTAATTGTTAATTGATATTATTCTTATCTTCTTCTTTCAGTACCCTGTCCGATTATCGAATGTTGGCGATCATATTGGTAATAATAACTTTGTTTACGGCGGCTCTAAATAAATTAGCGGTGATCTTTTGATACCATTCTCGGAGATTTTGGAGCCAGGATGTTCTTCGTCGGCCTGGGCGTCTCCTTCCGGCGATTTTACCCTGTATTATGAGGTTTAGAAGGTTATACCTCTCTGGATGTCTCATTACATGACCGAAATATTGTAACTTTCGAATTTTTGTCGTTTTTGTTATTTCTGTGTTCTTTTTCATTCGATGTAAAACTATTTCATTTCTTATTCGATCAACCCAACTTATCCGCAATACTCGTCGATAAATCCACATCTCAAAGGCCTCTAATTTTTTCATTAATGTCTCTGTAAGAGTCCAGCTCTCCATTATTCTTATATTTCTTTGTAATAATTATCATAAATTTGGTTTTCTTTTTTTTCTGCGATAGACCCAATTATTCGCTTGCTTCTACTGCTTTACCTAGTAATCTCTGTAGATCGTTGATATTTTTGCGCGGTAATATCAGCGTATCAATTGTATATAAACCGAAACTAAAATATTCACAGTTTAGCTCATTAAAACTACCTAAAACTATCCAAAAAAGCACTACAGGGAACTTTTCTTCAGTTTTGAACCTTGCGTCTGCGAACATACAAATTTTTATGACTAATCTTTCCGTTACTCCTCTCCAAAGGTCAACGATTGGTAAATGACCAATGTCTGCTAATTAAAAAATGAAAGTGTGAAAGGATTTCTCCACAGATGTCTACTAGTCGTCGGTCTTGTGTGCGGTATTAATATAAAGATACGTTTATAAAAAACGTGATTTTTTAAAGGAGTTAACGAAAGGGAAAGCTAATATTTATTTTTAATGTTGCGTAAGTCTTGATTCATTGATAAAAATAGGCGCCACGGAATTTTGAATTTATTAATCCTACAGAATACTAAAAATGTGAATAATTTTGTACATGTCTGTCAACGACTTCATATTCACAAATCAATTATAGTGCTTGATACGAAGACAGGTCGCTCTGTGTATGAACGGAGATTAGTAGAAATCCAAAATATGTATTGAGGTTTTCAGATGTAATATTATAATAACTACCCATGTATCAGATAATAGAATAACTTTTTAAAAATTACAAATTCACTATGGAACAATTTGAAAAAAAAACATTCTTTTCTGTTTGATTTTTGAGCTGTTTTATTGGTATTTAGGCATGCTAGTTTCAATGCTGTAATTAGTTTTTTTCTCTCCCACGTCAAATTTTTTCCCAACTCCACAATCTAGTATGGATGATAGGAAGCAATATTTCTCTCCTATTGGCTAACACCAACCTTTTGCGATAGATCGGATTTGATATTAGCAAAAGTTGAATGATTTGGCATGAGATTTATGATTAATGGAAATTTATTTGGGTCAGTCTCATAGGTCATTCAGTTCGAGTAAAAAATTTGACGACATAAAGAGAGTTATTGACCTGCTGCAATATCACATGCACCAATGGATCATTAGTGCCGACCTTAAAATGATCTGCTTTCTTTTTGGACAGCAATATGGATGTACAAAGTATCCCTGCTTTTTGTGTTTGTGGGGCAAAAATGAACAACTTATTAACAAAAAGAATATTATATTTCCACCTCCACATATAAAATTGAGTCTCTTGACAAAATTAATCTAAACTTTGCAAATTGGAGGAGACTGTTTTAAGTATCTCATTTCGGTATTTCCTAGCCTATCATTTGAAAAAATAATGGCAGGTGTTTTTGATTGTCCACAGATTCGACAGCTTCTTAAAGTTAAATATTTTACCGGAATAATGCCAGTAATTGAATGGAATCCTTGGTTGGCTTTAAAAAACATTGTTAAAGACTTTCTTGGAAATATAAGAACACAGAATTACGCTGTAATTTTCCAGCAACTCTTAAATAGCCTCAAATTGCTAGGTTGCAACATTAGAATCAAACTGGATGTTTTATTTTGCCACCTTGCTGATTTTTCGAATAGTGCAGTCAGTGATGAGCAGGATAAAAGATTCAAACAAAAATTTCAAGGTCATCTAGCCACAGTATCGAGGTAGATCGGATATATGATGGCTGACTTTTGTCGGAGCATCAAGTGAGAATGTTCTTAGGTTCAACACTCCAGAAAAATATTGGGTACAGTCGAATTAGGTAAAAAGAGAAAAATCAAAAAGGCGGCTCTAATTATTCTAATTGGACCAATTGCGTCGCAAATTCTTAGGCAGAATGCAGTTGAATCTGGTTACCCATATTAAATGGGGAAGTTGTTAAAAGGAAAATACTAGTATTAGTAAGTCGGTAACATATAGAGGATACATCATTTATGTTTTTAAATAACATACATATAAAATCAGAGTTTGGTGTTTATTGAGAGTAAACTAAATGTAAGACCAAATACCACGTCGGGATAGTATTATGAAGTTTTTTTCCTGGTTTTTCTTCATGATTTTCTATGGAATCACTAACAGGAGAATTTTACTGTCATCATTGACTTTGCATGTGGTTATCTTTTTAAAGACGAATCACTTGCTATGATTTTTCTGATGGATATTCTCAAGTTTTTTTTTGTCATAGACTTTTAGTCATTCAGCCAGACTCAACATGGTAAAAAAAGATTGTCTGAGTTTATATTAAAATAAATGTATTTACAAAACAGTAAAAAGGTAAACAGGGTCACTCTCTTCTCGCCTAGGGGCCCATCAAGGCATTTTTTTTTACATACAACACTAGGCCACGGTAAGAAAGGAATTTAAACAATTGGGTTAGAGACAAAGGTTACGTTTTTAACTAATGTGTAATTATTTACATGGTTATTTTACTATCTTTTAAAAACATAACTAATAAATCATACACTGCTCTCGAGTCTAATGATAATAGGTACTGAAGGTTCCAAGGGGCTAATATATTGTGTTTATGTAAATTATTTATTAATCTGGATGAAGTTATAATATTTCTGGGGCAACTGAAAAATATATGATCTAGGTTTCCTTCTTCTGTACAAAATTCACATTGATCATTATCTAAAACCTTAAGTTTAAATAAATGTTTGGGGTAACAAGCGTGCCCAAATCTCAGTCTTATGATCGTGGTAACATATTTTCTAGGTACATTAAAAAACTTATACCAAGGAGTTTTAGGAATATCTGTTTGAAGAGAAGTGTATCTATTTGGGCTAACAATGGAATATTCCTTCCATATATTATCCCCCTTTGGTATAATCTTAATTTTAAGGAAGCCAGAAAGTCGCAAGCCGTGATTTTATACGAAGTTTCTCTACCAGACATAATACTTTGTCTTGCTAATTGGTCTACATGTTCGTTATTTTCCAAACCTATATGTGCTTTAATCCAAACAAAAAGTACATTTTTGCCCCTTGTTACTAACTTTTGTTTGATATCCTTAATTTTGTAAATATAAGGGCAACTGTACGTATTTGGCAATCCCGGTTTCCCAATAGAGGTCAAAACTGATAAAGAATCTGATAATATCACTATATTGTCCGAGTTACTTTCTGTTGCATAAAGTAAGGCCTTATATATTGCAAGAGCTTCTGCTGTAAAAATAGAGATCTGGGAGTTCAACTTAAATGTGCGCTCTATTCGTTCCAATGGAATAAAAAAAGCGCATCCAGTGCCGTTTGATGATTTGGAGGCATCGGTATATATAACGACGGAGTTTTCGAATTCTGATAATATTGAGTGAATAATCTTTCTATTTATGTGTATACTGTCACTATATTTTGGTACCATGATATCTGCCTTTGAACCATGATATGTTTCATATGAGATGTTTTGAAGTGTATACGTAGCTTTATCTATCTCTTTTAATGCTTCCATGTTATGTTGCAAAGCTTCGCAGACTAAAGGCGATTTCTTTTTTTCCCAGTATTTAGTAGACAAATCATAGCAATTCAGAGTGATGAGCTTTGTGTACGATTGATTTTTTATATATGTCTTTACCAGAAATTTTTCGGTCAGGAAGTTTCGTCTGATATTTAAAGGTGGTTCCAAGGCTTCCAAATACAAGGGTTGAATTGGTGTGGACTTCATAGCACCTAAACATGTACGTAGAGCTGAATTGTGTATTACGTTAATTTTATTTAGCAATACATTACTGGCTGATCCATAAAATATGCTTCCGTAATCCGAAATGGAGCGAATATACGCTCTGTAGAATAATAAATTTACGTCTACATCAGCACCCCACCACGTTTTATTAATTGATTTAAGGAAATTTATTCCCTTGTTGCATTTGTTTAACATATCCTCAATGTGATCCTTCCAAGTCAAATGTTTGTCAAGTGTCATCCCTAAATATTTGACCTTATTTTTTAGTGGATATTGATGCTCTCCTAATTTAATTATTTGATCGTTAGGTTTATAATGTCTGGTAAAAAAGCAAACCTGAGATTTATTACAAGATAATTCAAAATTGTTTTTATAAAGCCATTTTTGAAGTAGTTGATAGATACTATCCAAGTTTTTGATTGCTTTTTTATATTCTTTGTGTTCTGTGTAAATGCAGAAATCATCTGCGTATTGTATGAGGTTGAATGGTATGTTATTTATTTTAATATTGTACAAATCCGCTACGTACAAATTAAACAGGATAGGACTCAATACAGAACCCTGAGGTAATCCTTTGTTTACGATTCTGGGACCTATGAGCATTTGTTCGTTTCTTAAATAAACTAATCTGTTTGAATAAAGATTAACAATACTATCAGCAAATTGAGCTGGAATTTGAAATATTCTTGTCATTTTTTCTTTGAGTGCTGTTAGACACACAGAGTCATAAGCACCTTCTATATCAAGAAATAATACCGGTAAGTAATTGTTCCGGGAATAATTGTTTTGAATGTCTACAACTAGGGAAGCCAATGCATCCAAAGTACCAAAACCTTTCCTGAATCCGTATTGTTCTTTGGGTAGAAGGTTCTGCTCTAATAACCACCATTCTAGCCTAGCCTTAAGTATTCTCTCTAGAGTTTTTTGTACACAAGATAATAAAGATATGGGTCTGTAAGCTTCAACTAATTTTAGATTTTTCCCAGGTTTGGGAATAGGAACGACAATAATATGTTTGAAGGCCGAAATGTTAGAACCTTCTCTAATTATCTGATTAAAAATATTTAGAAGTAACTCTTTTGCATTATTTGGTAAATTAAATAGCATAATATATTTGATTTCGTCATAACCAGGAGAAGTGTTAGGACGGTCACTAAGGGCACAGTCCAATTCTAGCATAGTAAAGGGTTTTAAGAGAAAATGGCTATGATTCGGATTAAATAACATTAAATCTTCGTGATTGTTCACATATGGTGGTGCAATTTTGTCGAAGAACTCTGCTATCCACGAGTCTTTTAGTGGTAATGGAGCATTGACCCTTTTCCTATTCATCCTTTTCGCTTGATTCCAAATCGAAGTAGGCGATGTTTGTTTATTTAATTTTGAGCACCAATCAACCCAGCTTTGTTTGGCTTTCGATTTCAATAATTTCTTAGCGTGTGCACTAGCTTGTTTACATTTAATAAAATTTTCAACTGATGGATCTTGCTTGTATTTTATTAATGCATTTTTTCTTTCTGCAACAATTAGATCACATTCTGCATCCCACCATGGTGAAGGAGTCCGTTTCTTACACTTAAAGGGTTTATATTGGCTAATAGATTGTGTGGAAGCTTTATTGATACAGTCTAATAAAAGATTATATTTTTCTTCAGCATTTGGGGATATAGATCCACTTTCATTTAAAGTATTCTCGATTATTTCAGCTTACATATCCCAATTAGCTTTCTTAGTATTCCATTTACTTTTGGGATATATGGTCTCATTAACAGCTCTTGGGTATTCGAATTCTATTTTTACAACATAGTGATTTGATCCAAGTGTATCAGAATCTACAGTCCAAAATGTCTTAGCAAAAATGGAAGGGGAACAAACCGTAATATCAATCATAGAATCTGAATGTCCTGGATTTCCTTGACAAGTAGGTTGACCGTTATTCATCACAATGAAATCAAGATCCTGTAGGGTCTCTACAATTTGATCGCCAATATTATTATTTTTTGATGATCCCCAGAGCGCATTGTGGGCATTCATATCACCCCCAATAATGCAAGGGTGCTTCACTTGTGAAAATAAGTTTGTCCAATCTTCTATTCTGGTTTTGGTTTTTGGACATCTATATACAGAGAGAAAACTCAAGTGAGTATTATCGTAATTAACTTTAATACCATAGGCAAGCAGCTCTTTATTGAAGTTTTTATTTAATTTTAATATTTCAAAACGGATACCAGTTTTTACCAAAACAACGACACCAGCAAAACCGTCTGCACGATCTTGACGAACAATATTATAACCTTTAAAATTATATACAACATTATTTTTGAACCAGGTTTCACTTAAAAGAGCAATATCAACATCTTCTTTAATAAGGAAATTGAGTAGGCTGTTTTTATTTGCAACAGCTGATCTAGCGTTCCATTGCATAATTTTAAGTTTAGTGTTTAAAGCCATAAATTTAAGTACCTTTAAAAATATCCTCGAGAACAGTATGCAAACCCTTAGCTAACAAATTATTATCCAGGGTTTCTGCATCCTCAAATGATTTTACATTTTTTATAAATTCAGAAAAAAATTTGACTAACGAAATAACCATCTTATTTTTTTCACCATCTATTGAACTATTAGGTTTATTGGGATTAGGTGGTAGATGCTGTAACGGGCGAAATCTAAAAGGAAAGGTGGAGGAATCTGTAGGGGATTGTGAAACAGGAGTAGAAACTTTCCTTTTTTTAAGTGCATTATGTTCAGTATTAATCCTACTAGGTCCAGGATGAGTAAAGTTTGTTGATTTTTTCATATACGATCTTGGAATGGTAGGGTGAGATGACATAATGTCATCAGATACGTTAGGTAGTTTTGGAAAATTTTCTTCAAGATTTGACAATATCGAAAATGTATTGTTACTAACAAATTCGGAAAAAGATGATTCTTTAAATCTTTTTGCTTCTAAAAAGGAGATTTTTTGATCTAACATAATGTTTTTAATTTTTTTTTGTTCCTCATAAACGGGACAACTTTTGGAGATCGAAATATGATCTTTACTTTTACAATGTATACAAAAAGTTTTTTTAGTGTCGCATATGTGACTATCATTTTTAATTTCTGCACATCGTATACAAAATTCTTGTGTATCCTTGCATTGCTTAGAAATATGACCAAATTTCAAACACTTGTAGCACTGTATTACCCTGCCTACAAATCTTTCAACCGGTAAATACACAAAATTAACTACGACATGAGTCGGCAAAACATTTCCTTCAAATGTAACTATAATATTTCGTCTGGGAACGTATTCTGTTTTACCGTCTTTATCTACCTTTTTATGCATTCTTTTAATGTCGGTAATTTTAACGGAAGAGTCTATATGTTTTTTTAAATAATCAGTATCATACCTCGTATCTACATCGTGAATTATTCCCTTGATTTCCAAGAGATGGTTAGGGATATAGGCTTTTAAATTTTCATCTTTTAACTTATTATGTGTTACTAGATGATTTGCATCCAAAATAGATTTTAAAATGACTTTAACTCTATTTTTTCCTATAGATTTAATTTCCTTTAGGTTTTTGATTTTAAGTTTTTGATACAAAATTTCCCCCACCACCATTGGATGTAAACGAGAGATGTTCTGATTATTCAAGTTCTCGATATAAACGCAACAGCTATGAAAGTCATAATTATTAGAGGAAATATTATACAGTTTAACTTCCCTTGTTTTGCCGGAATTTGCACCAATTTCCATATCCTTATCCATATCCATATCTGGGGAACTTGTCGCAACACTGACATGGCACATTTGCGTCTTATTGTTCTTTTCCTCCCCCATTAGGGGAGGTAAATCACTTATTTACACTAAAATTCCAAGTATTAAACCGATATATTTACACAAACTTTAAATTTAAATATAAATATCGATTTTTAATTACCGCAAAAACTTATCTCCGCTTAATGTGATTTTATCGTCTGTTCGAACTGAAAGACAAATTCAAACTGCAAGTTAAAGTTGATTTCATGTAATATCTTCATCCCAGCAATATCGGCAATATCATTTTAAAGTCGTCCACTTTAAAATGCATAATATATGTCTGAATTGTCAATATGAATGAGTCAGGTAAAATTAAATTATTTATATAATATATATATATATATATATATATATATATATATATATATATATATATATATATATATATATATATATATATATATATATATAATTTTTATTTCTGAATTTCTAATTATATTTTAATATCGCGCACTTTTTGACTGCAGGTTGAGTTAAATATATGAAACACTAGTCTTTTTTCCTCCCTCTACCCTTTTTATGTTAATCCCGTAGTTTCTATTTCTCGTAACGAAGTGACTAATGCGAAATATATATTATCCTCTTAAACGAATCCCATTAGTTTCCGACGTGTAAATTGAGTAAAAGTCGATAGTATTTTGGTTTGCAGTATAATCTTTTCTAGCTATAGGTAAAATTGCATAATTATAAATGACATTAAAATTGAAAACTAGCCAAAAGTGAGGGAGGTAGTTAAAAAAAGGTTCTTTACATACTTACATTAAGAACCAATCAAAAGCGTATGTACGTTCTGTCATTCTCCCTTTTATTTGTCATACTTTATTTTTTCTTATTTGTCGACACTCATTTCTACCATTTTGTTTAAATATGCAACCGAAATTGTTTTGGCTCGTGTTCAAACAAAACATCTAAAACATCTCTGATTCTATCATCAGTTTGTCTAAAAACATTCCGTACCAAATAGAATATATGTGATGATCAATAAGTATGTTTCAAGAAGAAAAAACATGTCCAGGCGACAAATAATTTTAGTAGAAATTAAACATTGTGTTATTTTATGGAGTTTATGGAAAATTTTCCGCACTTGCTTTACTACGAGATATTTGTACATATCATTTTAACCAATTGCTTCGATGTTTTGCCAATCTTGCATATCGAAACCTCCGGGCTGAACCTTTCCTCTGACTATATGTAGAACACGGCAGTTGTGTAGTCCAAAGTGCATACTGATATCATTTGAGAACGTTTCCACAATTTTTAGCATGTGGTTTTGGAAAGCCATTAATTTCAAATAATTCATATACAGCAGATGATTAAGCCTCGTCACAACAGTATTGTTTTTCTTGATGCTAAAACCTGAGTCAGTGGAGTTCAGTAGCTGAGATAGTGGGCTCATCGCTAGAAAGAACGAAACCGGACGCAACGAGTCTCCTCCCTTCTGGAAAAGGCCCCGGTTAATTGGGATATCTTCAGTTTCGATGTTGTTTTCACCAGGTATTTGAAGGTGAATTTTAGTCTTCCATTCCGTCATTATATGCTTAAAAAGGTCACTATATTATTATCGACTTTATATATTTATTTTTCTATAATCCATTCATTCGGTACTGAATCAAAAACCTTCTTGTAATCAATAAAGGCAGTAAAAAGGTTCCTTTTTTTGGTGTACGCCTGGTTAGAAATGACTGAGTCGATTATAAGTTGTTCTTTGCAGCACATGGAACCCTTAGCGCATTCTTTCTGTTCCGGCTCAATGATATTATTTAGAGTACAGTGTTGGTACATACGCCGGGCTACACAGGATGTGACCAATTTGTACAAAGTGACGAAAGACAAGTAATTTGGCGGTACTTGGCTAGATCTTGGGTGTTGTTTTGATCCTTTGGTATTAGATAAGTGGTTCCCTGAGTAAGAAATAACATGATTAATTAATATTGTTAAAGGCTCATGAACACTCTAAAGCTTTTTTGGCCAGAAGTTTTGAACTCATCTGGTCCAGGAGATTTCCAGTTATGAAGCTCTTTGATAATGTTCGAGACTTCTTCTATGGTGAAAGGTTCATAAGGAATATTACTGTAGTATTGATAGTTGTTCGTCGTTTCTTCAGTCCATCCAGCAGTGTTGTTATGAGTAGCTGGCGTCGAAAGTTGGTTTCCAGAAACTCATGAATTTCTTCTTTTCTCGAGTAGGACTTATTTTCATTTTCTGCAGTGGAATTCAGTTTCCGATAGAAATACAGAGAACTGTATGCTCAAAAAGTATATTGTCGCATTTACAGTTGTTACTAATTTTGTATCTCCTTAGGCGAGCTGAATAAACAGACCGTTTTTAGTGTATCCAGGCAGTGTTCAGCTGTGTTGTTTTCTGGATCATGTTGTGAGAGTCTTGGAGTATTATTTCTTCAGCTTTCCTTATTACTTTTCGACTTCTTCCTCCTCGAATATATTCCGTAATTTGTCCAATATCCCTACGCAATAATTCAATTTTCTTCAACAGTCGTTTTTACCAGGGTTCAATTCTGTTTTCAGTCCTTCCGATGTTAGTACCCTTTTAATGCCAATAACATTAGCAATAGCTGTTGCTGCACAGTAAATCAGCATATCTAATGTATGGGCTTCCACGATATAATTGGGTAAGACTTCATTGTTCACAATTTGTAACAGCGGACTCAGTTTCTTACAAGAGTTTATTTTTCGTAGCGGTGGTCTGCTAAGTGGGTTTGTCCCACCAAACTCTTATACGGCATGTGCCATTTCACTTACCAGGCTATCGTTCAACACGTTATCCTGCTGTGTATTAAAGGTTGAGTTTCTTGTGAGAAGCTCAGGAATCCGATCATTAGGGATTTAATTAGGGACTTTTCTAATCTAGAAATCTAGGGATCTAGAAATATCTCTTGGTTATGAGTCTCCCGTTCCAGACTTCGCTTCTGATGGTACTCGAATCGCGTCTAGTCTCTGGGGTAAGATTATTTCTTATAATTACCCGGTATTAATCTCTTATTCGAGGTTCAGATACTTGAATGTCTGGGTACTCCCGACAAAATGCAAAATTATATATAACATATACCATACTATTTAACTTGGCGTGCCATAGGAAAACATACAGTTTCAGAACCTTTTTAAATCAATTAAGTATCTCATTAACAGAAACTAATAAATATTTTTTAAATAAATTTTTATGCCAACTTAAGGCTCGTTAATTTTTTTTTTCAATACTTAAAATTTTTGAAAATTCTATTGGTTTTTTGCATTTACTTTAACAAATTATTAACCAATTTTGATTTGCCAAGTCCAAAAATAATTGATTTTAAGTATTTTAAGTAGAAAAAGTATTACTTACTGAAGTTTTTCTTTAAGTTACTTCAAAAAACATTTTTATCGTTTTTACACATTAAATCGTGGTTTAATCACGACATATCGAATTCCTTGAAACGGTGTTGCGATTTTCGTTGTGCAATGTCTAATTTCTAATTCTACTGGGCTATATAGCTTCTAGGTATTCCTCTAGCTTTGCTTCATTTATAGAATTTATTACTTCAGCTTGATATTTGATTGGAAATGACGTTAAGTGCTTTCGTCGTGTAATTTGTGATTACGATTTGTTATTTGTAACGAACTAAACAGAGTTATGCCTTGTATTGGCCATTATTGGATATTTATATTTAGTATACTAGTTAGACTTTTAAAATTGGATCCGGCCTCCTATCAGTCAATTATGGACCAAGTGCATGTTTTTTTTAATTTTTTTGGTTTAAGTTAAAGCTTTTATTTTTTTATTCTGTAGGATATTGGTATGTATATACCAATACTAACATGGTTAGTAGGTAAAGCTTACAAGAAGCTTACTTTAGTACAGCTAATTTAAATAACACTTAGATATTGTTAAAAGTCACATAATGATAAGATCTATTGTCTTGTCTATTTCGCCTAGGTTTTGTTATACAATAAATTAGTTTAATTTCACTGCCTTCGCCTAACTTGTATCAGATTGTAAACAACAATACGAAATAATATATGAAATTAAAACAGTTGTTTTAGGTTTTACGATTAATCGAAACTATTACTGTCATCGTTTATTCGTCCATAAAGGAATATAATTTATCTTCTGTATACGTTTCCAACGTGTTTTACGTTATTTCTTACGCGTTTAAGCCGCGTCTCGCCCATCTTATGCCCTTGACACAGAAATAACTTTTATTTACATTTCCCTCCTTCTCAAGAACACCTTTAATCTGTATTTATATTATTTTGACTACACACAAATAAAGTCGCGTTTAAGAAAACAGATTTTCCGTAATTATAAATCAAATTTTTGGGTAGAGGCCAAAGTCAAAATACGTTATTTATCGCCGTTCGGATACCACACAGGTACTTGGCTGCTGAGGTATCGGTTTTTAATCGTTTAATATTTTACGGGCTATTTTAAAATGGAAGCTTTCAGGTCGATTCTAATGAATTTAATTGGAGTAGCCCTCTTTTAAAATACAACACTTGACCTAAATCAAACGAATTTTGCTACCGGTAAGTATATTGCCGCACAATAAAAGAGTTTATTTTACAAATTACCTAATATAAAAGGTTTTAGTTAAACTACAATATGTTTTACAAACAACATATATAAGGATCTGCAATCAAAGCAGATTGGGCTGAAAACATGAACCTCAAACTTATTCATGATCCAAAACAGCGCGTCTTTCAACAGCGGAAGTTAGCGCCGAGGTTACAACCCAGACAATATATTTTGAACACTTGTCTTTTGAACGCGGCAATCAGATACGAAATTGTTCCTTTCGAGAGAAAATTCAATTTCACTAAAGCACAATGGGAAAAATTCACTGAAGCATTAGATCAAGAAGTTTCCCAACTGGAACCGTGCTCTAATTCATACGATAAATTTGTACAAATCGTAAAACAAATGTCACGAAAATATATTCCTAGAGGTTGCCGAACCGAATACATAGCGGGGCTAAATGAAGAATCTAAACCCCTACTTAAAAGATACAAGCAGCTATATGAAGACGATCACTTTTCGGAAGCAAAAATACAGGCCGGGGAGGAAGTGCTACATGCGATATCCGTTGAGGTGGTGCAAGCTGGTCACAAGTCTAGACATAAAACAAAACAGCGGACGCGCTTGGAAATTAGTTCGGAATCTTGGCAACAATCCCGCTGCCCCGGCACCCAATCTGACAAAAGTCACACCCGATCAGATAGCCCATCGTCTGCCGACGAATGGTAAGACGACATCAAGGAAGAACAACGTGAGAGTACAACGAAATATCGACGAATAAGAGGATGTTCTAGGTACCTCCTTTTGTCTGGAGGACATGAGAGGTGCGATCCACCAAATGAAAGATAATAAAGCGGCTGGCCTAGACGATATACGAGCAGAACAAATAAAGCACTTTGGGCCAAAAACCCTAGAGTGGCTCGTAAAAATGATGAACTGTTGCGTCCGTACATTCCAAATCCCCAAAATCTGGAGGAAAGCTAGAGTGGTGGTCCTCTTAAAATCAGGAAAGGATCCGGCGGATACAAAGAGTTTTAGACCTGTCTCTCTTTCGTGTCACCTTTTCAAGGTGTTTGAAAGAATGATACTGAACCGGATCGCTGATTCTGTGGACACTGAAATTATTCCTGAACAAGCAGGTTTTAGACCCAGAAAATGCTGCTGCAGTGAAACTCTTAATCTCACACAACATATTGAAGATGCGTTTGAACGGAAAGAAATAACAGGAGTAGCGTTCATAGACCTGACTGCCGCCTATTACACAGTTAACCATCAACAGCTGCTGGTAAAAGTCTACTAAATTACAGAGGATTTCCGACTAACAAGCTTAATGAAATGTCTTCAGAATAGACCATTCTACGTAACGCTCCAGTCCAAGAACAGTCGGTGGAGGGATAAAAAAAAATTGACTCCCACAGGGAAGTGTCCTCGCGCCGATGATATACAACATTTACACCAACGGCCAACCCAAAAATCAACAAACAAGACATTTTATTTACGCGGATAATACAGCTGTGCCAGCTCAGGGTAGTACCTTCAATGAAGTCGAAGTAAAACTGAAACTGACAGATGCCCTAGAAGACTTCACACTATACTATGACGAAAATCATCTGAAACCCAATCCTACAAAAACACAGATGTGCTTTCCACCTTAGAAACAAGCATGCCCCAAGGACACTGGAGGTGGAATGACGTGGTCAGATGCTGGAACACAATGAGACGCCAAAATACCTTGTCGTACGTCTGGATGGAACTCTGCCTTATCTATATCACTGTCAAGATGTCAAGAAAAAAGTAAGTGCCAGAAATAATATTATCCGCAAACTAACAAATACAAAATGGGGACACAACCATACACTCTCCGTACTTCTGCCTTAGCAGAAATGTGTATGTAGGTATGTTTTTCTGCCGCCTGTCGCCTTTAAGTCACACGGAGCCATGTCTAGCGAATATGGAGGCTGGGGCATCATTACAAGTATTGTTTTTGGACATCAGTTCACGAAAAAGCAATAAAGTGTGAGCTGGTGCACAAATTAGGTCTTTTTTTCGGATTTCTTTACGCAAATGACGTTAAACTTGTAGGCAGTACTCTTTATTGACCTAGTTTGACGTTTGACTTCGTGACAATAATTCATGGTGCAATATGCCTCCACTGGGACGATTGAACCTTATTTACGACTTGATATTCATAAACCCATGTTTCGTCACCTGTTATAACCCTTTTAAGTAAATCTGGGTCGTCGTTTACGTCATTGAGTGACTCCTGATCAACTTCCATTCAACAATATTCCAAAAAATTTTGCCGACAGGCCTTTCATACCCAAAAGGTTTGAAAAAATGTTATGGTATGCGCCAATTGATATGCCAACTTCATCAGCAACTCGGATTGTGATTCAACGGTTGTTCATAACCATTTCTGCCACTTTTTTACGTTTTCATCGGTTCTTGATATGCTGGGGTGTCCGGGCGTTCATCATCTTCAACATCTGCACGGTCATCTTGGAAACGCTTATACACCTGATTTTTTCATAGCATGTTTACCATAGGCCTTTGTTAACATTTCACACATTTTATTACACTTTATTTCATTTTTTACTCCCAAATTTAATGCAAATTCTTTGATCAATATTTTTAAACAAATAATCGCTAAGTTAAAAAAAAACCGTCGAACCTTAGAGGCTGCCACAGACAAAGTAATCAATGAATATATATTCAAAATTGAATAAAATATATCCACAATATTAGTTACAATGGGATCATTAATGTATTACCACACGTAATCATATTTTTGTATAACCCAAAAATAAAAGATTTGTTAAAGAAAGTAAGACAAGAATACAAGCCCGTAAACAAGACAATGAAAAATGTTTTTGGCTTTGAGCCCGATTTCCAATTTAACTCTTCGATCCCGCAATATTATTATGATCGTCTTGAAATAACATATCTAGACCAAACAAAAATGTAATGTCATGTACACGGTATGATTGTAAGAGATAATGTAAAAATAACACAACGTCCTGTCGTGTTTTCTCATTGGCATCGTATTCGTCTCACAAGTTATTAACCTATGCAACGTCCGCGAATCAATGAAAAAATTGTGGTCTGTAAATATGGTACCGCTCACCTGTTAAATGTAAATAATACCTGATTTATTGGTCTCGTGTTACAAATACGAGCTCGATACTATCATAAATAATGTTAAAGACAACTACTTACTAACTAAACGATAACTCATAGGTTTACTTCAACTTTTTAAAGTATATACATACTTGTTTAAATTTTATAAACCTCATATTAATCTATGCATGAACTTAATTTATGATCCATTCCTGACCGCCAGACTTTAAATATTGTTAAAAAAAACAGATAGGCCTTTTCAATTGTCGCACTCCAATAATCCCCTCAATCAGTGTATTCCGCATGCTTTGTTCAGGTCATCTTTCCATCTTACGCTTCGTCTTCTTTGTGACGATCTGATTTCAACGATATCGATATTTGGTATTGTGGAAAATATTACTTAATATCCTACCTCGTTAATATAGTTTTTATTGAGGTTTAGTCCAATCGTCACTCAAAAACGCCACGAACAAACTGAATTTAGTTGAGAAGGTTATTTTTGGGACACCAAAAAAGATGCAAAATTTTGCCACCCCTACCCCGTACTTCCACATAAATCCTTCCCTCGATGGGAGGAAACATCGATTTACTTCGATAATCTGCACGCTGTACAAAAAAATGTTTCAAACAAGACATGTAGCTAATAAATGGAGATCATTTTGAACAAGAATATTTATTAGCACTTTTTGTGTAGAATGAATCATTCTCTCAGAAACAACGCTTGAAGCGACCAGCGATTTTGAATGTCAGTTAAACGCACGAAATCAATTTTTTATATAAAATTTGTATCAACTCGACGGAAAAATTCCATATCTTTTGACAAGAGTGTCCTATCGAAAAAAAAATGCATTTTAAAGGCGAAAAGTGCCGCTTCCGTATAGAATTTTTGCATTTTGTCGCAACTGAAGTCGGTTTGAAAAAAATGTATTGTTAATTGTTTAAAAAAATCTATGCTAGATTAGAAGTTTCCGTGTCAAATGTTCTTATTCTATACAACTAAGGAATATATGTTCATTTTCTTCATCTGATGTTGGTAGTATCGGTTATCTGGCGCTGGAATATTCTTTTTGGACAGAGTGTTAGAAGAGAGAGCACGATAACGTCAAGAAAATAAGGAGGGAAAAAGTCTGGTGGCATCAACAGATTTTAAGTGTAAGTTAAGCGAAATCGATAAGTTTGGGGGCAATCGAGTTCATTCGTCCGAAAGAAAAATATCTGTTATTTTACTCTCTAAAAATATTTTGAGGAGAGACGGTGTTCCTATCAGTTTTTTTTATTTTATTTGTGTTATCTCATAGTGCACGTTGTGCTTGAAAGTTGGAGTGCTCATTTGGTTGACGTGACTCCTTGTTGCGTATAGTAAGTGGCATATTAGTTTTTTCTTATTCGCTAACCTATACAGGTATCGTGTCACCATAAGTTATCATAAGTTAGTCTTGTTAGCCTATGTTCTTCAATTTTTCTTAATCTTCCGTCAAAATAGCACATTCTAATAGTGGAACGACAATGGTTTAGATAATGTGGTCATTTCATCTTGTAGTGGATCTCCCTCTGGCTCTTTTGTACTTATTCCGCTGAATTCTCAGCATCCGTCAATTGCCAACTTTCAGTTAATTCTCTATTTACTTTAACATGTTTGAAGTTGTTATATAGATTCATGATAATGAATGTATTGTTGTGAATTTATTAAAATGTTCAATATTTATAACACTTACGGATTTAATTTATTTTTTTATTTATATTAACTTCTCTGACAATAATTTATATATATATATATCCGTACGTAACAATTAAATTCGCGAGCGCGTCGTCAGAATTAACTGTCCCTCCAAATAAAATGTCCTGTTAATATATGCCATTGCCGTTACGCTAGAACCATCGAACAGCCTTCTCGACTAGCGGCGAAATTATAACGGCAAAGGCAAACGGGTATTCTCGCATCGGTTCGACCTTTTTCTGGAAGGTCAGTTCAGGTAAATAGAAGCCTCTCGTAAAATCTAAAACATAAGCATGTGAATAAAAACATGTTTACAGGTTAAAACTATGACTCATATTTTTACGTAACACTATATTACAGTGAAATCAGGTGATGTGGCACTTCCATTTTGGTTAAAATCTTCCATAACTTCTTCCAACTCACCAAAAAAAGGCCTTGCGATAATCAATGAAACAGATATATGTTTTGATGTTGAATTCCCTTGATTTTTTAATAATCGATCATACATACGTTTAACATTTGTTCTCGAGTACCAGGTTCAAGGACGAAGTGGGCCTGTTCTTCAGGATATTAGAAATCCTGGTCGATGGAGAGTAGTGGCAGATATATTGAAGGATATCTACTGTGGGTATACAGTTTTCTTGAAAGTTTGAATGAAGTTTTTTAAGTGGCTGGACTCTTCACTGGAATTAGCATTCTTGGAACTTAATTGCCAAAGAATTTTCACTTAAGTCTCCACTTTTTATGCCACTTGTTTCTAAATAACGGGAGAAGGGCGCCACATAACTCTTAAATAAAAGGGGAAAGTTAAGTTAAGTTATATTGAAGTGACAATTGTTACTTGACAATCGAAAATTTTTAACAAATAAGCGAATTTAGAGATTTTCCAGTTGGTAAAATACAAAAAACTGGACTTTTACAATTACATGCAATTAAATAGTACCTTATTTGACGAGTAAAGATGTGGTTACCATTAATTAAAAATGATATAAAAGAAAAAATCTAATATTTACAGGATTAGGGCTTAACTCAAGTTAAGCGAAACTCAAAACCTAATAAATTTAACTCTTACACAATTAACAATTGACCATATCTGGACAAAACTCGAAAATAAAAAAACTAAAAATCTTTCTTGCAAAAAAAACAAACCAGCACTTTGTTTATCAAATTAAATTTTGGTTATCAAGATGCAATGACTAATAAAGTAAAGTAGAGTTTGTGTCACTTTCTTTAATTACCTCTGGTACTTAATAGTAATTCAACAGATGGATAAAGATATGATCTTTGCCAAATATCCAGCAGCTCTCAAGCTTATCCAAGTAAAACACAGGTGTAACATAATACAACTTAGTTGATGATTGTCTGCCTCTTGAAAATTCTACTGACCCTACACTTACAACAGATCTCGAATGATTTATAATATTACTTAAGAATAAATTTGGAATTGTCGTTGCGATTGATATGACATTATTACAAATATATATTTCTTAATAGAAATACTTGTAGTTTACACTGCACTTAACACAAAATCAAACAAATCGCCAAAGTTGACTCGTCTTATTCCCTAAACAACTCACCAAGAAGTGAAGCGTTTTTCTTCGGCTTGGTACCATCTCGAATGTATGTCGAACTTTTTAACGCTTTATTTTAGATGGCACTAACATTTATGAGAGATAATATGTTTGTCTAATTGGGCTTTTTACAGTTACCTTCCATCGCTTACAAGATAAAATAATCTATAGTTTTTATCCCGGAACGGAAGTCATGTAGCGCTTTTGCAAAAGCAGTAAAAAAGATTAACACAAAAAAATTAAAAATTTTTACAAGATATTAAATTTAAAAAACTACCAAGTTTTATACCGTATCAAAATAGCAGTTTCAATAACTTAAACTATTATGATATTGGAGAATAACTACTTAAAACATTAAACCCTCTACAGCTGCAACGAGACGCCAATGAAATCTTTTACTTACAGGTCCTGTACTAGTTGGAATATTATCGCCTACGTATAAGTACGGACGTAGTTCAAATGCCCCATTTATCCAAAGCATTTTTATATTATAATTGAACAATTTATTATCCAGATTGAACATTTGTGATTCTATTAAAAGATACCAGCTCCCTTGAGACGTATTCTGTTTTGATAGGGTGTGTCTTGATTCGTGTTTATTGTAAATATAAAAAAGTGAATTGCAGCTGTAAAATAAATATCTTTAAATTTGACTTCCTATTATGATGTGTAGATATATAATCGTGTAGATTTGCGAAAAGATAAATAACTATAAAACATACTTATATACATTTACTCACAAGAAAACCATTACATTGCACTCTTATTTCTCTTCTTTATTTTCCGTGGTCGATAATTATAATTCAGGACCTATTTTACCATATGTATTGCCTTTTATAATCAATTGAAATAATTTATGTTTTGTTAGTAATTATATAGGGTTGAAGCTTCAAGAAAAACCATATCCATTTTATAAGGCCGAATTCAGACCAACTCTATAGGCCCTGATCGACAGGCGAGTAAAACCGCGGTTTTGTGGCTCGTCGGTAAAGCTCGCCAGTGTATCACTGTAATACCGCGGTAAATGTAAATTTTATATACCGACGATCCTGGCTGGCTTGTGGCTCGTCAGTTTGTTTTATTTTTTACTTGGCTCGTCATTTAAAACCGAGCCTGTATCACTACTGGCGAGCAAAATCGCCAGTTTTCAGCGACCGTTGAAGTGAAAAGACCAGTTTTTAATCATGGATATGCGAACTCTCAGCCACGACTTTTTATTAGAATTTATATATTGTTTACGAGACTGTGTTTGTTTATGGAAATGTACATCGCCAGAATACAAAAACAAAACAACTCGACTTACCGCATATGTTAAACTTTTAAATACCCAACGTCTAGTCTCCGCTTTTTTTTGGAATTTCGTAGTATGCTATAGCGAGGTAACATAAAATTTCACTTTCAGTTGAACAGGACATGTTAGCTGTGGATGGTTGACAACGACTGTTTTGTTCGCTAGGCTAGTCGATCAGCACCAACGAGCCGCGAGTAAAACCGTCGTTCTTAAAACCGCGGTATTATGGCTCTCACGTAGATCACCCACTTATGATTTATAGCTAATTATTTCTAATTTATTACGGAAAAAAAAATTTATTGCTGTAGCGTCTCCGAGACACAGTGGGTATGCTGGGCATGCTAACTTTACGGTAAAACTAGCATACCCATAACTATTTATCGGCAAGGAAAAGGAGTACAGGGCTCATCTTGTCGGCATATTTTATTGCTAATTAATTGCGGTTGATTGGTATATTAACCAATCCAATACTTATAGGTATAAACTTGTTCAATTTGCGTGCCATTAGTTGAAATGTTTTTGGCCAGTACAAGGTTGGTCATGTATTATGTTTTGGAAAAGTTAATTTTAAGACCAACTCGTGTAGAAGAGCTTTGAAAGTCTTGAAGAAGTTGACAGCCATGATCTACCCGGTCTACAATAAGGACTATGTCTTCTGCAAACCTCAAGTTGTTCAGGAACTCCCCATTAATGTTGACTTCCAATATTTTCCCAATTATTGTTTCTCATGACACTCAGTAATAAAGTGGTGAATAGTTTAGGAGAGATGGTGTCTCCTTGCCTGATATCCTTCTTCAAGGGAAATGTGTTTGTATCGCCATCGTACATTCTCACTGCAGCTGTTGCGCTATTATATATATTTCGAAGAAGAGTTGTGTATGTTGTGTGCTATGATCAATACTGTACTACTGCACTCTTAACATGGAACTATGCTGGACTGAGTTCGAATGCTTTCTCAAAGTCTACAAATATTAATATCAATGGCTTGTTGTATTCTATAACTTTTTCTATCTAGGATTTTATTACTTGTATGTGGTCATTCGTTCCAGAGCCTCTCCTAAATCCACTTGCTCCAGTGGATGGTGAAAGTCTAGCTTAGGTCCCAGTCTGTTAGTTATTATGTATATTAGTTATTATAATGCCACTATTCCATTTTTCTGGTGTAATTTCTTCAAAGAGGCAGGCATTATAAAGAGTTTTTAAAGTTTGTATGACGCATTCGCAACCTAGTTTTATCATTTCACTTACATTTTACTTCTTTTCTAGGTATTGTGTTGTTATTCATATCTTTTAACGCTAATTTAATTTCCTCGTCGGTTATATCTGGAAGTTCCTCTGATCCTCTGGATACTCAATCTATATTAAAAGGCCTCGAGGCAGTAATAAATTTTTCATTAGTTGCTCGACAATAACAATTGAGTCTGTTACTATTGATCTACCCCTACATTTAGTTTTACTTGCTGTATATAGATCTATGTCGTTTCTTTATACTTTAGGATGGATCTTTATCATTATCATAATTGGCTCGACAATCCCCTGTGGACGTTGGCCTGCTCGCAGAGAAGTGGCCACTTCCGTCGATTCTCAGCAACTTTCCTCCATCTTTTGACCCTCTTAAGGTCTGCTTTCACATCATCAATCCATCTTATACGCGATCATCATTTACTTCTTCTACCTTCTGCGTTTGGGAATGTCATTATCTGCGGTTAGTTATCATCCGATATTCTAGCAATGTGTCCAGCCCATCTCAGTCTCTGCACCCCAATAAACTTCACAATATCTGGATCTGTGTATAGCTGGTGTAATTCAAAGTTATATCTTCGACGCCATAGACTATTTTCATTTACGGCCCCAAAAATCTTTCGAAATATTTTACTCTTAAATATACCTAGTAGTTGAAATGTTAAACTATACTGCACATTTTGGGGTTTTTAATTCTCAGATGTTTTTGTATACCATGAGGAGTTATGTGCTTCTTTTTACTTCGTCGTTTGTCATATTTGTTGTATGTACTAACTATGCAAGAAATGTCAATTCTTTGACTTGCTTAAAGGTGTAGGTCTTACTTTGGATTCTGTTGAACATTTTGAGAGTTTTTAGTAACCAACATATATTTGGTTTTTTCCTTATTTACAAGTCATAGTTCACTTGCCGCTTTCATAAACTTTGTAAAATTGCACTACGTCTCTCATACTTCTGCCCACTATAACGATATCATCAGCGAATGTGAGAATTTTTGTCACAGAGAGGCACGCTAGCGCGTCTCCCTAAACTATTTTTAATATTAAAGAACGTAGAGGTATCTCCTTGAATTCTAACACATAAGCTTGCGTTTTGCATTTTTTTTTGCAAAGTCTACCATTTTGTTATATACCTACTGCAGTTCCTTGAATACTGTTATAGGCTACTCTGAAATCGACGAAAAAAGGGGCATTAATATTATATTCTAGTGATTTTGGCCGTTGTGCGTGTATTTCTTGTATAGGTGACTTTCCTGTAGTGAATCCGCATTGGTCATGCAGAGTTGTAAAGAGTCCAAATCTCTCAAAAAGTAGGTTGCCGAATATTTTATATGCAGATACTAACAGGTTAATGGCTCTATAATATGTACTTGCAATCCAGTTCATCACCCTTTTTATGCTGAAGACTTATTATTACCTTTTGCTCTTCCTCTCGTATCAATATCCTCTGTTAATCTATGAACTATCAGTTACTGCCAAAAGATGGTCAACACCTTCCTTATATACTTCAGATCATATTTCGTAGATTTGTGGGGCTTTATTATTTTTAACTTTTTGGATGGAATTTGACACGACTAAATTGATGGAGATATAGGCATTTATGAGTCAGTGAATTGAGTGAGTGAGGTGACTGAGTGAAGTGAGTGAATGAGTGAGGTGAGTGAGTGAGGTGAGTGAGTAAGGTGGGTAAGTGAGGTGAGTAAGTGGGGTGAGCGATTGAGGTGAGTAAGTGAAAGAGTGAGTTAGGTGAGTGAGTAAGGTGAGTGAGGTGAGGGAGTGAGGTGTGTGAGTGACGTGAGTGAGTGAAGAGCTGAATGAGTTAGGTAAATGAATGAGTTAGGTAAATGAATGAGGTGAGTGAGTGAGGTAGGTTGATGAGGTGAGTGAGTGGGGTGAGTGATTGAGGTGAGTGAGCACTTACATAGAAATTGGAATAAGTACAGTGTCATATTCTCATATTTATGCACTAGCGGAAGATAACAATCGAATTACCAGAGCGGATAAAAAGATGCTCTAGATATTTTAGCAGGAAGCACTTCGCTATATGGGCCTGGAATATGATAATGTGTGAGTATCAATAAAAAAAAATAAGTTTTTCCTAACGCGTTTTTCTCGGAATATTTTTTTTAAGTCGTTGTACGATGAACACCCCCCAACTAACTTTTTTTTTCATCTTGGAAAATTATCTGTCATTTTCTTAATTTTTAATATTTTTGTACCAAAATTTCAGATAATACTCTTGAAATGTTGTACTTCACTGTACTAATGTTATCAATAAATGTGAATTAAACAATTAAAAAAAATTAAAAATATGTTTAAAATATTGAGACAATCTGAGGCCTTCTGCGGAATCTATACCTTTCTATTTTTCTCCATGTACAACCTGCCTCTAAAATTTTTTAGATAAGCTGCGTTTTTGCTATATGTTGCGATTTTGCACTCATTATCAAACCACTGACTCCTTTTTTCTGCCCTGCTTTTACCCATGTTATAATACAGATACACTGGCTACAATTATTTGAATAAAAATATGGTAGGTATATTCTATAAGCAGATGTTAACTGTTTGGTAAACAAAGACTTATTGTAGTCATAAGCGATCATTAAAGATATAAGAACTAAAAACATATTTCTCAAACTTTCAAATACAATTTATGACCAACTATTTAAATTTTTCGGCTGGTATGAGGCAACAATAGGATACTTAATTTGTATTGCGTCATTTGGTTGTTTAAGCCGCATTTCGTTTGCTTACCTTGAACTCGGATATTAAATCATCATTTAACAATTTTTAAGAGCATTACGAGTTCTTAAACCATCACCGAAACAAATTAGGATTTCGAGTTTTAAAAGAAGTAAAAATGTGAGACTGACTAGAATAAGTATAGCTGAACTAGGCCTACTTAAATAATGCACCGAACAAAATTTACTCTGTCTTACAAAACAATAAAATAAATATAAACTGGTAAAATTTTCATATATATATATATATATATATATATATATATATATATATATATATATATATATATATATATATATATATATATACACTAGTGGCCAAAATTCTGGAAACTTTTAAAAAAATTTAGTTTTGTTATCAGCATTCCTCTTTTTCACAAGACTTATGTTATTTATAAGTTTATCTATAATTTTATTACATCGTTTTATGCGTCTACGTAATATTTAACATGCATTTTAAGGGGGAAAATCCTCTAAAAATTTAAAAATAAATAAAACAACAGCCAGTAGCTATTAGTAGATATATTTAAAAAAAATGGTACAATGATTATTATCAACAAAATTAGTATTTGGTAGGATAACCTTTGTTTTTTAGAACAGACTTAATTCTGCGAGGCATGGAATTGACGAGACGAGCCAAATCTTCTGGTGAAATAACTCTAAACCAGTTTTGAATAATGGCTTCTATCAGTTATCTCTTGTTGTTTGGGTTTCGGCGTGATACTAAGACTTTCAGCCTTGACCATAAATTTTCTATTGGATTTAGATCGGGGCTATTTCCAGGCCAATGCAGAACAGTAACATCATGATTTCTCAACCATTCCATGGAAGTCTTAGCCGTATGACAAGGCGCTCCATCCTCCTGGAAGATGCATTCTTGGGCATCCCCTTCGAACAAATCTCTGATAGTTGGCAGCAGTTTGGCTTGCAGTATCTCTTCCTGGTATTTTTTTGCATTAATATTGCCCTCTATTACTGCTAAACGTCCAACTCCATTAGTGAACATGCAAGCCCATACCATGACATTCACAGGATGCTTCATAGTGACCGTAGTACACTGGGGCAAAAGGTCTTCTCCCGGTCGGAGGCGAACAAACTTCACTCCGTCACTCCCAATGAGATCGAGATTTTGGTTTCATCACCACATACTTTACTCCATTGTTCTTCTGTCCACCCTCTGTGTGCCAAAGCCCAATCAATGCGTTTTTGCCTCTGTTTTTGTTCAGGAACGGCTTTTTTCTAGGAATTCGTGCTCGCAATCCATTTTCACACAACTTTCTTCGGATAGTACATCTTTTGCGGATCTGCGACGAGCTTCTACAGAAAGTCGGCATATTCTATGCACATCGTAGTGACTAATGGGTTTTCTGCCAGATGTTTTTGCTAATTTTGTCGTTCCACGTTTGCAAACTTTCATTACACCTGATTTTGTGGAGCTACCACCCAATCTTTTTGCTATTTATTGATAAGTGTAACCCTCTTCTCGAAGGATAATTGCTTTGGCTCTCTTTCCTGGTGACCAGTCAACACAGCAAGATCAGGTGGCACAGCAATATTAGTGAAAAAAGGCATAGGTCACATCAGAATTCTAACACCACAACTAAATACTATGCAAGCAACAACAATAAGAGTACAAATGAGGCAAGGAGAAGTCAGAATTACCTCCGCCTACGTAAGACCACAAGACCTACTGATTGAAGACGACTTAAATATGTTCCTAAACAACGAACCCTCAATCATAATAGGAGACCTAAACGCAAGATCCCCAAACTGGAACGACAGAGCTACGAACAGAAACGGAAGACTACTAAACACATACATAGAAAATAATGACGACGTTATGGCAATGGGCCCCACAGACCCAACGCATTACCCAGGAAACGGACTTCCTACACACATAGACATTGTAGTAGCAAGAAACCTAGGACTACAAACAGAAATACAAACATTAAACGAAGGCACAACGGACCACAACCCCATCCTATTAGAACTAGGAACGTGGGAAGAAGAAAGTACAATCAAAAGAGTTAAAAAGAAAACAAAGTGGACAAACTTTAAAAGACTCGTGAGCACTGGAATTAACATAGTTCCAGTGATAGACAACCCACGAGAAATAGAAGACAGAGTCCTAGAGTTGGAAAACATCATCCAACAAGCACTCAGAAACAGCACTACAGAAGAGGAAGTAGAAATGCACACGGGAAGATTTAAGGATATACCACAAGCAATAAAAGACTTAATAAGGGAAAAGAACAGAGCAAAGCAGACAGCGAGAAGGACAAGGAACCAGGCAGACAAAAATAGAGCAAATAGGCTAAACAGAGAGGTCAAAACATCACTACAACAACACCGTAGTGAAAGCTGGGAAAACCACATAAGAGACATGGAGGAGCAAGGACCAAATATGCAAAATATTTGGAGGCTCCAGAGAATACTGAGAAACGACAGAAAGCAAATCCCTCCATTACATGGAGAAAACGGAATAGTCTACACCACAGAGGAAAAAGCAGAAGTAATGAGGAGTACTCTCGAAAGAGAGTGTACATTAAATTACCACCCAGATGAGGACATCGACTTCATAGAAGAAGTCGAAAGACAAAGAGGAAGACCCGAAAACCCGAACGAAATCATCCCTCCTACATCACCGGAGGAGATAAACGAGCTAATTAAAAATAGCTCGCCGAAAAAAGCACCTGGTCCTGATCAAATAACGAACAGGGCTCTAAAATACTTACCAGCGAGAGCCATAGTATATCTAACAAATATTATCAACGCGATGCTAAGATTCAAGAAATTCCCAAACAGATGGAAAGAGGCTCATGTCATAATGTTACCAAAGCCCGGAAAAAACAGCACATTCCCGCAAAACTACAGGCCAATAAGCTTACTACCTGCAATCAGCAAGATTGTAGAGAGAATAATACTCGTCAGACTCCAAGCTGAAACAGACAGATTAGATATAATACCCGAAGCCCAATTCGGTTTTAGATCAGAACACTCCAGTGAGCTACAAGTACTCAGATTAACAGAGTACATAGCAGCTGGATTTAATGACAAACAATTCACAGGAGCTGTCTTCCTAGATGTAAGCAAAGCTTTCGACAGAGTCTGGCATAAAGGACTTATCTACAAAATGAGACGATACGGCTACAGCGGAGCAATGACAAGACTAATCTCTTCGTACTTAAGCAATCGTAGTTTCAGAGTCCGGATAGGACAAGTTCTATCCGAACTCGGGAACCCGGAGGCTGGAGTGCCACAGGGAGCGGTACTGTCACCTCTACTGTATACGATATACACAGCAGACATACCTAGAACACCAGGTACACTACTAAGCCTCTATGCCGACGACACAGCGATAGCGGCCAAACACAGAAATGTAGACATAGCGGTAAACAACTTACAAACAGCGCTAGATGACATAGAAGAATGGAGTTTAAAATGGAAAATCGCTATAAACTCCGAAAAGACACAGGCTGTACTTTTCAAAAAGAGGCACCAACAACCAGAAGAACAGGTAACTGTGCAAGACAATCCTATCGAGTGGAAAAGTGAAGCAAAATACCTCGGAGTAATCATGGACAAAGGCTTAACATTTAGCAAACATGTAGAAGCTACAGTACAAAAAGCCAACATGGCAAGAGCATCAATAAGAGGCCTAGCAGGAAGAAAAAGCAAACTTAGATTGAAAACAAAAATAAGATTAATAAATTGTATAATTCTTCCTATACTAACATATGCATCTCTCGCATGGGGACACATATGCAATACATCAAAAAAGAAAATACAAGCGGCACATAACAACAGCCTAAGAGAAGCAGTCAACGTACCGAGATACGTAGCAGAAAGATTTCTCTTTAGAGAACTACAACAAATCAGAGTGACCGACACAATGAAAGAAAAAGCTAGGACAAAGTTCGCGGAGATAGAGAACCACCCCAACCACATATTGCGAGAGATATTGAGGTATGACGCTTTCCACAGATGGAAGCACAAAAGACCCAAACAACAAATAGTAGAATAAAATCATAATACTAGAGAGAAAATCAACAATCACACCAGAGAGAAAACAAAACACCAGAGAGAAAACACTTCAAAAAAACAACAACAACGCACAATGAAGATAGTTCGTAGCTCATAACCCTTGTGGACAATCGCAACGTACAGCGTGGACCCAGTAAATTTTATGTAGATAATTTATTATATAAATATGCACTAATTCTGATTTTATGTTTCAGGCATCCTACAAAAAAAATCCAAAAAACAACAAAAAAAAAAAACGGCTTCGGCCACCAAAAAAATCAAAAAACTACTAACAAAAACCGGCGCAAGCCACAAAAAAATATTAACAAAAACCACTAAAAACTCGGGCATGTAGGGCCCAACCCCTTGAGCACCAAGTCGCCGAACTGAGCCTAGCTCAGAGCGGAGACTTGAGGCCCAAGTAAGCAATTTTAGTTCGCGGATAAGCCACATTAAGATAACAGGAATATAGCGACAATGCGCTGTCCTGAGTTTTGAATTCGGTTAGGAAACCATGTTGGGGTTCTATTACCCAGGATCTCCACATGAAGAGCATTTGGCTGATAGTTGTGCCCCTATCGCGCATCAGAGTGCTATAGGGGGGAAAGGGATGGTCTGGAGCATTCGAGCGCGGTGGAGTGACTCCTGTTCTTACTCGAGTTAATACACCTCGCTCCAATGAATTGTTACACCCGAACGTAATTCTTAGGGGTGAACATTTCTCACAGGCTGGGTTTAATTAAATTGCTTGCTTGCTTGCTTGTCAACACGTTTTGAGTGTCTGGTTGCCATTTTCGTTGAATCGACGCTGATGAATTCCTCTCCGACAATTAAACAATATCACCTTAGTACCAACTACCTGATGTCACTAATAAATACTGGAAGCCGCACGAAACTGTACTAAAGGCCACCTAACCGCTTCCAGTTGGGTTGTTGACTGACTAACAAAACCCTGGCGCAATACAGTATTGCCAATGTTACCATTCACAAATCTCGGATTTTCGACGTTTCGCTTGAATCTGGTTCCATATTTTATTAAATAATTATGTTAATAAAAAAAAAGAGAAGTACATAAAATTTTATGCAGGGATATAAAACAATAAAATAAAAATGTAATTGTAATGGTAAACTATATAAATCATGATCATGAGACGAGTCTTGCTAAAAAAACTTGTAAAGTTTCCAGAATTTTGGCCACTAGTGTATATAATTATAAGTTTCAAGCTTACAGCATTCTCGAAACATATATTAAAAGGTGTAAAGGTTTTTTTAACTTACGTTATTGAGATTTGTCTTTCGTAGATGTTCTACTCACAGGTGACAATTTTACGCACCATTTTTGATTGAGTCAAATATTAAAAAATACATGGTGTAAAAGACCAAATTGACAAATTATTCTATACACTAACACATAAGAAAAAAGACAATTAAAAACAGTTTAAAAGCCACGTGTGTCAGCCAACTGTGATTTGTGAGGTTAAGAGTAAATGTCATTTCTGAACATTGCAAATGACACCACGTCTTCTTTTATTTTTTCCTTATTCTTATGAAGTATTACTACTGTTAGAATACACATCAAAATTTTCCAGAAAGTTGTTTGAAGTTCACAAACCAAAACAGTAAACTAAATACTTTAAGATAGACTGAAAGTTGAACTTTACAATGAATCAGTTGTTGAGACAGTATCGTTGGAATAGAGAATGGTTATCCAAATATAATAATAGTAAATAGTGCTTAATTGATTTATATCACTCCTTTTGTTTATTGCATTGGCATTCTGATAAATGAATGCCATTTCTAAGAATAGTCTTTTAGTATAGTTGGACTCTGGCCGCAGCTAAAACTCTGACCGATTCATAATTCATTTTAACATGTTCGGCAAGAGCAGATCTTTCAGGATATAATCTGCTATCACTCCGGTGACTAATTAAACGACTACCTAAATTGCGCGAGGTTTGTCCCACATATACCAAATAAAATTTTACGATAGTCCAGGTGACGTGGAAAAATGTCTATCTAAAGAGTCAAACCCAACGTAAAATAAGCTAAAATATTGACGTTGTACGAAAAGCACACGTACTACAATATGCTTAACAATTTAGTTTTCTTTTCTGAGAATTTACTCCACCTTATTTTTCAAATATACTATAAAGAGAAGCAAAACTTTAGATTGGTACAGTACACGTGAATTCTTACCCGTAACTTTATTTATTGAAAACTGTTGTAGTTTCTTCTAACAGTCCAAACAAATTATTTTTTTATGTACTCGTATATTTCCACTTCAGTAAAGACACTCAATCATTCTGACATTATGCATCGTAAAGACAAGTGCAAAATGCATTCGTACAAGTTAAACATTTGACAACACTGGCTCGATATAATCAGTCATTTATGAGTTGTGTTCGTACGTGGATTCAATTCACTTAACCAAGGTCTTCTTCCTCTTGATTGCATACTCCATTTAAAACGCATGAATGACTTTTAGCATGTTTTTGGTTTTATTTTACTACTGCCTGTTTTCTCCTGCACGTTTCGATTTAAAAAGCGACCCATGAATGCTCGAACTGTTATCCATTTGCAGCAGCCTCTCATTATTGCGGTTGCAATGTTGCTCTTGTTAATTTTTTTTGTCTATTATTAACGATTAAAAAAATATGCAAGTATCGTGTAGTGTCTGATTCGTGCTCTACAGTATTTACGACTTTATAGATGAATAATAAATAGGTACTCGATATAGCAGAGCATTTTGTGCTGGAAACTATTAAACCGTATTTTTTCCTAATGTTCTAATGTCGGTTATAATGTACGATTAAAACATTTGTGCTGTATTCCTTAAGGTTTATCAGTACGGTAGCTTCGATATACAGGGTGAGTTTTTAGTGCAACATTGGTCGATAGTTCCATTTTGGTACAGAATACCTAAAAAAATTATTTAGAAAAAATGTATGTAATGATATTCTCCAGGCTTGGAAAACTTGCCGAATTCTACAGGGTGTTAATAAGTCCCTGGTAAAGCAAACATATAATTTTGAAGCGAAACTTCTATACTAACGTTTTACTTTTTTTTTCTCTAGAGTAAAATGCTGAGGCGAGCGTTTCCTGGACATCGATATATTACTCTTGATCAATTGGTTTCTAATTATCATATATTTACTCTAATCAGGTTTAATAATAATAATAAAGCAGGAAGCAAGGTTTAGATATCTGGGAAAAGATATAACTAGTTACGGAGATGTCGAAGAAGAAGTACGACAACAAAGCTTAAAAGCAAGTAAAGCGTCGGGACCTCTTAATGACACAATCTGGAAGAACAAACACCTAAGATAAGACCCAAAAACAAGAATCTATCAATCAGCAATTAGACCATATATACAGCGGAGACAAGACCTGACACATCTAAAACGAGGCGACTACTAGAAACAACAGAAATGAAAATACTCCGATGAATATCAGGGAAAAGTCTGTTGGATAGGGAGAGAAGCGAAACAGAGAAAAATCCCAGCACTTTCTGCTAGATTATATATACAGGCAAGATATCAACAAAAATAGCCAAACACATAAAAAGGAACGGAATAACACCAGCTTTCAGAACAAACAACTTAAGCAAATATATTAAGAAGAACAAGAGCCAAAATAAAAATCACTTACACAGTGGTATATACAAACTTACATGCGGCGACTGCCCAAAAACTTATATCGGTCAAAATGGTAGAACGTTTATCAAACGAATAGCACACCACAAAAAGGCTTTAAATAATCTTCTTCTTCTAGTGCCGACTCCACCAATAAATGTGCAAATTTGTCTCTATCTTCTGCTTTTCTTAAAAGCGTGTGTGTGTTTAACCCGGTCCGGTCGGGAATGTTTTCCAGCCAGGATATTTGTCGGCTACTAGGCCCCCTTTTTCTTCATTTTACCCTTTTTAATCAGCTGCAACAACTCGTATTTCTTATTTCTAAGTATATGCCCCAAATATGTCTTTCTTCTTTTAATGGTGGTCAATAGTTCTCTGTCTCTTTCCATTCTGTGCAACACCATTTCGTTCGTAATATGATCGGTCCATGATATTTTTAAAATTTTTCTAAAAAGACACATCTCAAAAGCTACCAGCTTTCTCATTAAGTCAACATTAACAGTCCAAGCTTCGGCACCATGAAGAAGAATAGAGTGGATATAAAATTTTTACCGTATGATATCGGATTTGCAGATTGTGACTTTGATTACTTAGAAATTTCCTCATGTTCAAAAAGGCTGCTCTTGATTGCTCTATTCAGTATCACAAATAGTGTTTAGTAGCGTCTGCAGGTCTTTCTCACTTTCAGCTATAATGACTGTATCGTCGTAATAACGAATTTTAGTTATATTTTTACCATTTATCTTCATCCCTTCTACAGTGATGAGTGCCTTAAGAACCGGCAAAATAACGCAAAAGATAGAAAACATAACACGTTGTGAAATAAAAAGAGATGAAAGTAGTAGAGGTGGGAAATTATCGATAGAAACCTCTAATTTACATTAAATTACATTAGGACTATCGATAGTTTCCCACCTTTAGACGTTAGCTTATGAGCTAGTTGACTTCAGTCATAATATTACAAGTATGACGTCGAATATTTACATTTTTTAAATTTCGCATAAAGTAAAAACTGATTGAAGGCAATAAAGCAAATGTAAGTAAACAGTTTAATTAGTAGTAATTTGATAATTCATTCCGTGTTGACGAATACAGAATAACAAGCCATAATTCTGTATTGAGAAGAGTGTATGCGACGTCTCAAATCATAGTTTATTATTGATCAATACTTTAATTTTGGATAAAAAAATACTCTTACTTAAACTGTTTTTACTTAAATTACGTGATACGTATTACTATGACTGAAGTCAACCAGCTCATAAGCTAACGTCTAAAGGTGGGAAATTTTCGATAATTCTAATGTAATGTAAAGTAAATTATAGGTTAATATCGATAATTTCTCACCTCTACTACTTTCATCTCTTTTGATTTCACAACGTATTATGTTTTCTATCTTTTGCGTTATTTTGCCGGTTCTTAAGGCACTCATCCCTGTATACAGTTTTCAAGTGCTTGTTTAAATAACTCTTTGGAGTTTATATTAAATAGTAATGGTGAAAGTACACAGCCTTGTCTCACATCTCTACTTATTTGTTGCGCATACGTGCTATTTTCGTCTAATGTCACCACGGCCTGTTGGTTCAATAGAGATTTCTTACTATGTTATTCTCATTTTTGTAGACTTCTTTTCTCTTAACTTTGTCGAAAGCTTTCTTATAGTCTCTAAATGCGACGAAAAGATCTTTTCGTTGATCTCGGTATTTTTGGGCAAGAGTTGTGAAACTATACAGAGGTTCTATTGTTCCGAAGCCATTACGAAAGCCAAATTGTCTATTACTCATATCCGCTTCGCACTTTCTGAATATTCGGGAACGAAGGTCAATATTATCATCGTAATTCTTTTAATAACCAATTTCAAATTTCAGTGATTACGTGGCTAAACAGTTCTGCATATCCTCTTGGCTCGAAAGGCACATTCTTTGTCGAATATTAAGTGCCACATTTTGCAGTAGTAATGTAGTAGCAAATGATTAAGAAAATCCAGATATATAGGACCATTCATACGGTCATCAAAAAATGTGAGCCAATCACAATCTCAATAGTCCCCAACAATACTACCTCAAACGTTTATAGACCACTTACTTTGACTATGACCGTTAATCAAGCAGGGATTTCTTGCATAGTAATGAAAATTATGCCGATTCACTATTCCACTTTTGTGAAATGTAGTTTTATCCCCAAAAAGCACATACCTATTCGAAAAAAAAAAATTGGTCGCTATGCACTTGCTGCTGAGACCATGGACAAAAAAAATACTTAATTTAAATTTAACTGTATTCGGTAGGGATGCATTTTTATGTTTACGGAGGATTTTTACCCCCGAAGTTTGATTGATGTCATGTTGTCGTGAAATTTCACTAGTGTTGATTTGAGAATCATCAGTAATAGCTAACAGTTCATCATATTTCAATACATCAGTCGGAAAGTAATGTTAGGTATAAGAAATGGTTTGCAAATGTTACATTTTTCTGACTACCACAATTTTAACAGACTTATTAGCCAAATTGTGTCTTCACACCATACGTGACTAAATCTGTGACGTATGAAATGTCAACTATTTATTGTTGTTCCCTTTTGCTTCAGAAAAAATGATAGTGTTAATATGTTCTGGCCTTACTATTATATTTTCGGCAAATTTTCAAATACGTTTCATTAACGGTGAGTGACCGTTGTTACCGTGTTTTACAGTTGGATGTTTTATTAAAATACTTGATAAAATGTCAATGCATTAGAAGTAAGAAAGACCAGCAGATAATGAGGTAGATGTGAAAAGGTTCTAGGAAGTTACGAGACATCAAATACGTAATAGAATAGCTGGTAGCAATTCATATTGCTGCACAATTCATATTGTGCAAATGAAACACTTGGAATCAAACAAAATAGTACAAGGAATATTCATTTAATCAGTCAAGAGCTAAAAGAGATATCTGATGAAAATGTCTTGTATGGCTTCACTAACTTTCTCGTTTCTTAATTTGCGATAGTAACATAGCTAGCTGTTACTGTTTCCGCTGGTTCTACTAGTATTCTTTCAAACTCTTCTATCAAAGCTATAAAGATCTTTGCCAGACTTCTTTTTCACTACTCCTTATATAGTTGCATCTACTCTGTAACTTTTTTGCTATTTTAGGAAGCATGACTGTCTGCCTATTCGTAACTTTCTTGCCTGAGGTTTTTTTAAGTATTTCAATGGCAGTTGTCGACACAAAGTTTTTCTTAAAATCCCATATTTTTCTTTTGCCTTTGAAAACACGCAATTGTCCTTGTATTTGATTAATTTACATAAGCATGCCACTTGTATAGACATTAAAATTAATGTACTCTTATATTAAGTAATTTCACAGCAACTGAATGATCTGACAAAAAACATGTGACGGTTTCAGATCGTTTAACAAAAATATTACTTGGTATGAAAAGATTGACGGAAATACAGTGTTTATGTTACTTTAACATATAAACAAAATGTTTCTACATACTATAATTGTTGTTGCGTAATATTTAATTTTGGCTTAATACTTCAATGAAGACGTAATTCGTATATGGTGAATCACTAACAATTCAGGAATTACATGGTGTGATTATTATTATAGAGACCGTGTAACTGTGTATATAATTTTTTAGCATAGTTTGTTTTTCTAAATGGTCCGAGGGCACCTCTGCCATCAGGCCCATTAAGGAAAAATTTTTAGCATTTTATTAATCATCTAATTCTTCTTCTTCTTAAGGTGCCTTCTCCATTACTGAAGGTTGGCTATAACTACAGCAAATTGCTCTCTATCTTGATCTGTTCTTAGTATCGAATGTGTGTCCATGCCTGTCCAGTCTCTTACATTTTTCAGCCAGGAGCATTTTCTTCTTCCTAGACCTCTTTTTCCTTCTACTTTTCCTTCCATTATAAGTCGTAGGAAGTTGTATTTTTCTCCTCTGTAAATATGTCCTAGATAACTCGTTTTTCTGTTTTTTACAATATTTAGGAGTTCTCTCAGTATCCATTCTTCTTAGCACCTCGTTGTTGGTCACGCGCTCTGTCCAAGAGATCTTCAGCATCCTTCGAAAAACACACATCTTAAAGGCATCTTTACGCCTCATACTTGTAATTCCGAGAGTCCATGTTTCCACTCCGTATAGCAATATGGAATAAATAAACGTTTTTACAAATTGTTATCGGATATCCAACGATAACGTAGAGTTTATTAGGAATTTTTTCATTCGTTGAAATGCGGACCTAGCATATTGTATACGAGCACGTATTTCGACCTCGTGGTCAAGATCGTTTGTTATCCAACAGGTATCCAGCAAGATACTGGAATCTTTGTACTGGTTCTATATGTTTGTTATATAGAACATTATATATTAATGTCGACATTTGGTGCACGTGTAACAGCCATTACTTTTGTTTTATTTGTGTTTATATTTAGTCCCAAGCTATCTCCCTCTCTGGTTATGACATTCAAAAGTCGTTGTAAACCCTCAGCACTGTCCGCAAAAATGACGGTGTCGTCTGCGTATCTTAAGTTGTTTACGTATTCTCCGTTGATTTTTATTCCTTCTTTAATATTTTCGAGGGCATTTTGAAAGATCTTTTCGGAATATATATTGAATAACCGTGGAGAAAGTACACAGCCCTGATGAACTCCTCTTTTTATTGGTAATTCTGCTGTCAGACGATTGTCTATTTTGATCGACGCAATTTGATCCCAATATAGTTTTTTAATAAGTGCTACAGTGTTATGGTCTATACCATGTTGTGTTAGGGTTTCTATGAGTTCTGTGTGTTTTACTCGATCAAACGCTTTTTCGTAGTCGATAAAACAGAGAAACACGTCTGTTCGCTGATCTCGGCATTTTTGTAGTAATATCTGGAGGCCAAATAATGAATGAACTTTCGGAGGAAGTAGAAGAGATAAAAAGAGACGTAAGGCAAGGTTGTATACTCTCCCCCTTATTGTTCAATATATATTCGGAAGAAATAATTAAAAAATCACTCGAAAATGTAACAATTGGAATAAAAGTCAACGGCAGACCTATCAACAATATCAGATATGCCGATGATACTATACTAATTGCAGAGAATATACAAGATCTACAGACACTTTTAGATAATGTAGTAAATGCTAGTGAGGAAAGCGGACTAACGCTTAATGCTAATAAAACAAAATTTATGACAATTTCCAAAACACAACAACAAGACATTTTAAACAAGAGGGATTCCAATAGAAAAAGTAAAAAAATACAGATATCTTGGTACAATTAATAATGAAAATAACGAGTATACAGAAGAAATAAAAATGAGAATTGGACAAGCTAGAGCAACATTTAATAAGATGAGAAAAGTATTATGCAGTAGAGACCTTAGTTTGTAACTCAAAATAAGAATATTACGTTCATATGTGTCTTCGGTGCTGCTGTATGGGGTGGAGGCCTGGACCTTAACGAAACAGGTGAGCGATCGACTTTGTAACGATGTTATGATCGTTTAACAGTTCGAACCGTGGGAGTGTCAATATTTGCGCATCCACTTCTACAACGTGAAGGCATAGTGGGATTCAAACGGCTATTTAAGGCGTGTGAATAGCGGAATTAGACAGTCTTGCAGCTAGCGCTCTAGGCTCCCTGACTCGCCGGTGTACTGAACCAGCGAGACATTCTGGACAGAGATAGTTCCGTATTGAGGATCATACTCTGTCCCTAACCAAGCGGAACCCATCGGTATTGCGTATTGAGCATTACCGTGGATCTGCACAGAACCAACCGGGACAGAGATTTCCGTATTGAGGATCATACTCTGTCCTTAGCCAAGCGGAACCCGTCGGCATTGTGTATTGAACATTGCCGTGGGTCTGCACAGCTAAATATTTTGTTTGCGAGCATATACGGAGCTTTCTCTGAATTGAAGCGAAAGCGAGTATATTAGTAGTACTAATTAGTTTCTTTTCTTTTATAGACGTTTGCCGGGGAATATTCATTCATCGCGGGACCCAGACGGAAACGTAGAATTCATCTTATTTTTGTTTTATAAGTATACAACGTAGAATTCCTTTTTTTTTAGTTTTTATTTATTGTATATATATACTTAATAGATTTATTTTTATTTCAAACCTGTGTTTTACTGAGTCTGTCGCCCCGAAAGAGCTACCCATCACAAACTGGCGCCCGAGCAAAAATTAATAACATGCCGACAGATAAAGACACAGACTCAGTAACAGGTACGTCGTGGATAAATCGACTTTGCAAAGAGGAATTGCAGTGCGAGGCCGAAAAATGCGGCTTAGATCCCAAGGGAACCGTCGACGAATTGAGATCACGACTCAGAACCTATTTTAAAAATCGCGAGGAAGCTACAGGAACAATCCCAAAAGAAAAAACTTCTAAGGGAACAGAATCCGACACACTGACCCAGGAAATTTCGGGCATCCGAAGACAATTACAGGAATTAGCAATAACGAAACAAATGGGGCAACCAGAATTGCTAAATCAAGTACGAAAGTGGAACACACACTTCGACAAGAAACATTCGGATGCAATAGAATTCTTAGAGAGGATAGACGAATTAAGCTTGGCCTACGAGATCGATAAACAAGATCTACTAAGAGCATTACCAGAATTATTAGGAGACCACGCCTTGTTATGGTACAGAAACAATAACAAAAATTGGAAGTCATGGACAGATTTCAGCGAAGATTTTAAAAAAGCTTTCTATCCCAGGGGATATTTGCTACAACTAGAAGAGGAAATCCGAAACAGAAAACAGAGACAGAACGAACCAGTAGATAGATATATCACGGAGATTCAAACATTAATCAGACGAGAAGGATCTTTTTCTAAAAACCAAGAACTCGAAAGGATATACAAAAATTTGTTACCAGAATATAAGCTTTATGCTCGCCGCCGGGATTTCGGAAACTTAGCCGAATTACAGGATTTAGCCCAAGAATACGAAGCTCTAGAAGACGAAAAGACCCGAGCAAATCAGATTTGCCGTGGAAACTGGAGACGCACGGAGCAAGCAGAGTACGATGCGAAAACGGCATGCTTTAGATGCAAGATGCCAGGTCACAGCCGTAAAAACTGCAAAAACCCATGGAAAAAGTTTTGTTCGCGTTGCGGCAGAGAAGGGGTTTACAGCAGCGACTGCTGTTTCAGGCGTCAGGGAAACGAATTACAGACTGGAGAAACAAGGAGTCGTCCCAGTCTGTAAAACAAGATTCGACTCCATTCGTTTTCGCCGTTACACAGCCAGTAAGCAATGACATTCGACTGTTCGCATCACTGAAAATAGGGCAAAGAACATACAGAGCGCTCATCGACACAGGTACCACTAAAAATTACGTCGGGGATAGAATAGCTCAGATATACAAGGACTCTCTAGATAGCTACAGCGGGAGAACAAGACTAGCAAATGGAGCGTCAATTGAGCTTAACCAGAAGTTGACAATTGAATGCGAGATCGATAAGTTACAAACCCGACAAACATTCATAGTAATGCCAGGGTTGACGGAAGATGCATTAATAGGAGTGGAATTCCTCAGGAACCATTCTATCGAACTTAAATTCGATAAACATACGACCAAACAATACATACAACATCAAGAAGAGACTTGTAACACTTTAAAAGACTCCACTCAAAATACGGAGTTAGAAAGGTTCCTAAGAAAAGAACTAAGGGAGTTTGAGAATATAACAGGACCCACCAACTTAATAAGACACGAAATAAAATTGAAGAAAAAGTGCGATCCAGTCAAGCAGCCTTATAGGCGGCACAATCCCGCAATGCTACAGATCATCAACCAAGAAGTGGACAAGATGTTAAAAGAAGGAACCATCGAACCCTCCACAAGTGGTTGGAGTTCACCGATTGTACTAGTTAGGAAAAAGGATAACTCGTACAGATTTTGCATTGACTTTAGAAAAGTCAACGAACTATCAGATAAGGACGCATATCCGTTACCCAGAATATCGGAAATTCTGGATAGACTTAAGGAAGCAAATTTTATATCGACCCTCGATTTGAAACAGGGATATTTTCAAATACCCCTAGAAGAAACAAGCCGCCCAGTGACAGCATTCAGCGTACCCGGAAAAGGCCATTTTCAGTTCAAAACCACCCCATTCGGACTGCATTCCGCAGGAGCCACTTTTCAACGACTACTGGATAAGGTAATACCTCCCGATATGGAATTCGCGTTTGCCTACTTGGATGATATCGTAGTAATATCTAAAACGCTCCAAGAGCATTTAAATCACCTACATGAAGTTTTCCGAAGACTGAAAGAAGCCAGATTACAGCTGAACTTCGAGAAATGCACGTTTTGCCAGTCAGAACTCAGATACTTAGGACATGTGGTTGGAGCAGAAGGAATAAAAACTGACCCGGAGAAAACCAACGCTATAACCGGACTTACAGCACCGAGAAATGTACGTCAACTCCGCCGGTTCCTAGGAATAACATCATGGTACCGCCGATTCATAGAGAACTATTCGACAATAGCAGGACCGCTAAACATGCTTCTGAAGAAGAAGATAAGATGGAAATGGACCGATAAGCAGGAAAACGCGTTTGAAGAGCTAAAATCAAAACTTACATCGGCCCCAGTATTAGCATGCCCCGATTTTTCGAAAACATTTTACCTGCAAACAGATGCGTCGAACTGTGGACTTGGAGTTGCACTAACACAGAAATACGACGGCCAGGATAAAGTAATTGCATATGCTAGTCGAACCCTCACACCAGCCGAGACAAAATATTCCACAACGGAAAAAGAATGTCTATCCATCGTGTACGGGATAAAGCAAATGAGGCCGTATATAGAAGGATACAATTTTAAGGTCATATCAGACCATCAGTCCCTCAAATGGCTGAAGAACCTTAAAAACCCGTCAGGTCGGTTAGCCAGGTGGAGTTTAGAACTGCAACAGTACGATTTCGAGGTAATATATAGAAAGGGAGTCCTCAACAAGGTAGCAGATGCTTTGTCACGACAACCACAAGAAAACCAGAGCGAAGAACCAGAGTCGGAATTATTAGCATTAGAACTGGAATCATGCAGTTGGTACGATAATTTATATAGGAATGTACTCCAGAACCCAGACGATTTCCCGGATTTACAAATATCAAACGGGAAATTATATAAACACGTTTGGAGCAGCCGTAATTTAGCCGACCCAGAGTTTAATAACCCATGGAAATTATGCGTACCAAGATATAAAAGGAAAGATATTTTGGAGGAAAATCATGACTCGACCACAGCAGGCCACTTAGGAATTGCAAAAACAATTTGCCGAATAGCGCAAAAGTACTATTGGCCTAAGATGTTTAAACAAATTGCAGACTACGTTAGAGCCTGTACGAAGTGCCTCCAATATAAACCGTCTCAAATGCAACCAGCCGGGAAAATGCAACCGTCCACTGTAGAAAAGCCTTGGCATACTGTCTCAGTTGATTTAATGGGACCATTCCCAAGATCTGCAAAAGGAAACATTTTCTTAATAGTCGTGCAAGACCGGTTTACCAAATGGGTCGTCGCTCAGCCAATAAGAGCAGCATCTACGAACTCAATCATCGACACTCTACGATCAAAGGTAGTCATGCAATTCGGTATCCCGAAGAAAATCATCTCGGACAACGGCGCGCAGTTCACAAGCGGAAATTTTAAGGCGTTTCTAAAATCCTATAACATAAATCACATTCTAACACCGCCGTACTCACCTCAATGCAATCCAGTAGAACGAATGAACAAAGTACTGAAAACGATGATAGCTACTTACGTGGAGAATAACCATAAAGACTGGGACAAATTCATACCAGAATTCTGCTACGCCATAAATTCGTCAAGACACGATTCAACAGGATTTTCACCAGCGCTTCTTAATTTCGGAAGAGAATTAGACACAACAGAGGCGACAAATGGACAAGATATACAGGGGTATGCAGAAAACTTAAACAAGTTAGAAGCGTTGAGAGAACTGGCGAAAGTGCACATGGAACACGCTTTCGAGGACCAAAAGAAATATTACGATCTAAGACGAAGAGACTGGCGGCCACATCCAGGAGATCGAGTCATGAAAAAGGAACACCATCTATCATCGGCTAGTGCAGCTTTCACCAGCAAACTAGCGCCGAAGTACTCAGGACCATACATAGTAACGTCAGTGATATCACCAGTAATAGTAAAACTGAAATTGGCCGATAGTAGTAGCCGCAAGCAGATGACGGCGCATGTAAAAGATTTAAAACCATGGGAGGGGGGAAATGTTACTACAGAAATCCAATCCCCACCACAACCAAACGGTATTTAAGTGGCAATGCTAGCAAGCAGAATTCAGTTCGTCAACATCAAACATGGAAGACATATTAGAGATACCGGAAGAGATGACCCCTCTGGGAACGCCAGAGAGACCCGAACTACCCGTGACACCAGGAAAAGACGCGGAGAGGATCATGAAAAGATTCCACGAACTTTTTGGGACACCACCAACCCCACCGAGGAAGAAGAGCGTACCTGATACCAAAACGGGACAAGAAGCCCAATCCGCGTCCACTCCAGGAGAACCGGAACCCGGGAAACACGCCGACCTTATAGAGATCGTTCCAAAACACCTGGTCGAGAGGGGGACCAAAAGATACAGGATATGCTGTAACAATGGGAGGAAGATTGTAATAAAGATACCGAGAGGGATAGATGGCATCACGAGGCTGTAGACACCATCTACACAAAAAAAAAGGTATGTTACTTTTTTTTTTTTTTTCAAAGAGAAGGGGGTGTAACGATGTTATGATCGTTTAACAGTTCGAACCGTGGGAGTGTCAATATTTGCGCATCCACTTCTACAACGTGAAGGCATAGTGGGATTCAAACGGCTATTTAAGGCGTGTGAATAGCGGAATTAGACAGTCTTGCAGCTAGCGCTCTAGGCTCCCTGACTCGCCGGTGTACTGAACCAGCGAGACATTCTGGACAGAGATAGTTCCGTATTGAGGATCATACTCTGTCCCTAACCAAGCGGAACCCATCGGTATTGCGTATTGAGCATTACCGTGGATCTGCACAGAACCAACCGGGACAGAGATTTCCGTATTGAGGATCATACTCTGTCCTTAGCCAAGCGGAACCCGTCGGCATTGTGTATTGAACATTGCCGTGGGTCTGCACAGCTAAATATTTTGTTTGCGAGCATATACGGAGCTTTCTCTGAATTGAAGCGAAAGCGAGTATATTAGTAGTACTAATTAGTTTCTTTTCTTTTATAGACGTTTGCCGGGGAATATTCATTCATCGCGGGACCCAGACGGAAACGTAGAATTCATCTTATTTTTGTTTTATAAGTATACAACGTAGAATTCCTTTTTTTTTAGTTTTTATTTATTGTATATATATACTTAATAGATTTATTTTTATTTCAAACCTGTGTTTTACTGAGTCTGTCGCCCCGAAAGAGCTACCCATCACAACTTGAAGCATTTGAGATGTAGACCTACCTAAGAATATTAAAAATAAGTTGGATAGACCGAATAACAAATGTTGAGGTCCTCAGAAAGATGATAAAGGAAATGGAAATCATGAATACGATGAAGATAAGAAAGTTACAATATCTCGGCCACGATATGAGAGGGGATAAATATGTGTTGCTACAAACCATAATGCATTGAAAAATACAGGGAAAACGAAGTATTGGGAGAAGACGCATCTCCTGGCTCAACAATGTGAGAAAGTGGTATAATTGCAGTTCCGTCGACTTGTTCAGAGCTGCAATCTCAAAAGTGAAAATAGCTGTGATGACTACCAACCTCCTTAGAGGAGACGGTACCTAAAGAAGAAGAAGAAGAAGAAATAATGCCTCGCTTGTACCAAGCAAGAAGAAGAAGAAATAATGCCTCCCTTGTACCAAGCCCCTTACGAAATCCAAATTGATTGTCGCTCAGGTTTCTTTCGCATTCTCTGTATATTCGTTGATGTACAATTTTCAGTAGTAATATCCCTAGGACATTGATAACAGACGAGATAATTTCATGACAATCGAAAGCTCGTTCCTTGGTAACAGCACGAAGCCGAAGGCTGAGTGCTGTTACCAAGCAACGAGCTTGAGAAATTTGTCATGAAATTATGAGGCATGCATCAATGTCCGAGGGATATTCGGCGGATAATTTTTCGAAAAAAAAAATCATATCTCAACATAACGAAACATTTATTTATTAAAAGTACAGTTAGTGAAAGTACAATTATTAAAATTTAAGTTAACATTAGATTCGTTGCTGTTCTCTACTATAGAAGATCTATTACCACGCATAATATTTATAATCTTGTTGTGGTGTTCTTGATCGAGATTTAAGTATGGTTTTATAGAATTCTGATTGCCATGACCAGTAATTTTTAGCAATTGTTGTTCTTCTACACCACTTTTTGCTAATTCGCTAACAGCAGTTGATATATTCGAGTGATTTGTTATCTTTTTCTCCTTTACATTCAATTTTTATTATTTGGATGAAGTTGTCAAACTCGATCGTGTTGTCATAGGGATTGAAAATTGCACTGAATGCAATTATCAGTCTAATGTTGACATGATTGGGTGAAATTGTTCCACATGACACAAAATGACGAAATTTGAATGGTTGTTAGAACAGTCGAAAAATTATCAGTAAAATTTTCAGAAAATGGCTCATCAGGCTAATTAATCTGAACTGTGAGCATCTATTTGCTTTATTTTTCTTGGGTATAGGTATAAATGTCGATCTAAGCCAGTCTTCTGGAAAGATTCCAGTGGTATATATTTTGTTAAATAATAGTGTTAACGTCTGAATTGATTGGTTTGGTTTGGTTTTGTAACTTCCGATGTTAATATATCAAGTATTGTTTCATGTACTATATTCATTTGTGGTTCTGTTCTCTCGTCATCAAACAGATCTTTGATGTATTTTTCCCAGATATCTTCTACATTTTCTGGACTAGATACTATTTGGTTGTTATCATCTACTAAAGTTGTTGTAGTGATTTTTTCTTCATATTTGTGACTTCCTTAATCTTTTTGTATGCATTAAAGTAGTCATGCTTTTTTAGTAAATCTCAGAGTTCCTCACAGTTGCTGCTCATCCATTCTTCTTTGGCTTTCCTGATTTTGTTGCGGATGATTTTCTGGGTTTCTTTATATTTTTCTTCATTGCAATTTTTGTAAGATCTCCTTATGTCCATCAGTTCTAGGACTTCTTCTGTCATCCATGTATTCTTTGTTTTTCTGATATTGTCTTGTAGTTCTCTTTGTATAATTGTGATTGTTGTTTTGAAGGTGTGCCAAATATTTTCTATTGTTTCTTCTGATTCCGCGGGTGCTTCATTGAACTTTTCTTTGAGTGTATCATTGAGTGTTTTCTCTATTTCTGTCTGTACTATTGTATCTTTAAGTTTTTCGAGGATAGGTTTTGTCTTCTCTCTGTATTTGATTTTCTTTAGTTTAATTGAAATTTTACCAACAACAGGATTGTGGTCGGAACCGATGTCCGCCCCGGGATATGTTTCATGTAATTATATATGTTTAATTACATTAACACGTTAAGTGCCACGTGATATATTGCGCGTGGCACATATGTTGTGCCTAAATACAGTCTGGTATTTTGGGGATCGTGGTTTACACGGTGTGCCGCACTTGTGTAGTATTCACATGGAAGTTGAAAATATGTGTCCGGAATATTACACCCTATAGTATATTTTTGTCACTTGAAAAAATACAAATTAATGATATATTCCTTTTTGTAATATTTATTCAAAAAATATAAAATAAGGTTACTTGAAAAATGTTTGAATACCTAAAGACTAAAACAAAAGCAAGCGGAAAACATACTTCTAAACATTAGTAGTAATTCGTACATTATCATTTACATTATACCCACGCAAATACAATAAAAAAAAATTGAAGATAGAACTTCATGCCTTATACAGCTTTTGCTCGGTGTGTAGTAAAGAAGCATTCAACACAATAATGTTTTTTAGAGAGCATACATTGCCATTTACTTCGAGCACTTTTATTTGTTGCAACTTTTCTCATCAACACATCTCAATCTTGAATTAGTTTGTTCCAAAGCATGATTTTCGGTGTTACCTTCGGTCTTATGTTCATCTATATCGTCTGTTCCAATGCGTAACAATGAATAACACAGTTTTTCTTTGAAATCGGTTATGGACAATTTTTCTTGTATAACTTCCTTGTAAGAAAGCGTTTATAACTGTAGACCCCAATAATAATTCGATGGCAAGCTTTCTGTATCATTTTGTTCCTCTGCGTAGACAGTGAGAATATGCTTTTATTTGGTCAGACAGGTCAATGTAAGATTTAGCTCCGTTATAATCGCAACACCTCTTTGAAATACATACTTCTTTTGTATTATCTCTATGAAGGGTGCTAAGCATAAGCACATTCCTCTTGTCACGTCATTTCATGACCATAATTCCGGAATCACTTTCTCTGGCATATATTTCATTTGGTTTTAATTTTTTTGGACCACCTCTAAAAAAAGGACGTATTTGTCTCTCTTGAACAGAGATGCTACCCAATTGTCGGAATGACGGTCTCACACACCTGCGAATTCGGATGATATCATAAACGATAACATACACATTCTGAAAGACATCGATTCTTCACACGTACTACTTGTAGGTGGAATAAAAATTGATCCAATATTTGTTGTTTAATAGAAATCGATAACATTATTTCTTTATAAATAAACTGCTAAGCATACGCACCCGTCGTTTGTTTCCATTAATTAGTATATATGAGATTTTTTATTCTCATTATAACATATATTTTTATAATATCCAACCATTCTTAGCTGCTTATAATATTTACTCTCGCTCTTCTCATTTTATAATAAATCTTATAGAAGATAAACATCAAGTTATGCCACGTTTCTCCCAACAAATAACACATCTCGATCGATTTGTGTTCACTAAACTACTTTCAATAACGAGGCGTGAACCGATTTGCATAATAATTTAAGTCTTTTGTCTTTACTAACGATTTTTCAACGACCGTTTAATATGAGCAGGTGTTATTGGCTCAGTACTTTTTAGCACCAGACAACATATTACTTTAAAAGGAAAGGGTAACCCACTTCTCGGACCACATGCAGCTTATATTAAATTTGTGATATATTTATCAGGAACATTAAATAACTAATGCAGAAATTGTTTAAGTCAAGAGAAATTTTGATTTCTGCTTGACGAAGCTTGTAAATCATCAGGAGATGGCTAATCTTATTTGTGATGGTCTAAAGGGTTTTATTAAGCTGAATTAGACCGATAAGGATTGTTCTATATGTACGATCTAACAAAGGTTTTTCCTTTCGTAGACTAATTTTCGAATTTTTATTATCAGATGTCGCTACATTGCGTCTATACGAAGCCATGTTAGAGTTGCTTCCTAAGACAGAAAAGATTTATTTCACGTTCAGAGCGTTTGCGAAACCCGTTCTGATGAGGCCTATTGGGCCGAAATACGTATAAACGGATGCGCAAGCTCCCTGTACGTGAAATAAAATCTTAACTGTATTTTCCTTTTTGTTTTTCCTTTCATTTCTTTGTTTGATTAAAGTCGGGACAAATTGGTGTAAAATCTGGACGTTTATTGTTTCTTCCTTTTCTAAGTGGTTAATCAAGGTAGTAACCCTAAGAATTGTGTGTCCATTGTTTAAATTGTTCTTTGATTTCGGGAGCTTAACCGTCAACGGCTTTTTCGTCAAATATCATTTTTTCAAAAACTGATTGAGAAATATTATCAATTAGGCGCTGCCGCGAAGGTGTTGGAATTTTTTTGTCGCTCTCGAACTCTACCTTATGCATCCTTATGTATTTCCCCATTACTCTAATAATAGCCATATTCTTCGAAAATGTATGAAAGACTTTCTTTCATGTTCTAGGTCATTTTTTACTATTTTTGTCCCAACTAAACATTTCTTTTTCTGCAGAAGTCGAGAAAACTAAACTTTCGGTATGATTTAATAAATCGAAATTTCTACTTTACACAATTCATAGTGAAAACAACTATTTTCGGGACCTTTTTGTCCCTTTTGGGACGATTTTTTATTTTTGGAATCATTTTGAGTATCTGAGTATGTATCTAAGTAGTATCTAAGTAGGTAGCCTTAACAATAATATCTACTTGTATTTTTATTATGACAGCGCTTGTCATATAAGATTCAAAAGTGTTTTCGCTTTTCCATTTCAAAAAATTAGAAATGGAAAAGACGCGATAGGCAGTTTAAAAAGTTTAAGGCTACCTATTCCTTCATTATAAATTTGAGTTATTTTTTCTGCGACAAAAAGATTTTTTTTTCTAATCCTAAAATTCCTGACATCCTTTTACTATTCTAACAACTTGGAAACACTGTATAGTCATGACAATATAAAATTTAACAGCTGATCGATGACGTGAAACGGAATTACTTTGAAAAGTTCGATAAATCCTCACAGCACGGCATAACTTTTTTTTAATACATAAGATTTAGCCGTTCGCGATGAATCAAATTCGTAAGCACTTTCTCCCATAAATACTTCGATGCCGGGTAATTTTATGAGTTCATTTTATGATGGCACTCATAATAAATTTGTTTCCCTCGAACGATTCATTACCCAGCAAATTACGGCGGAAAGCTGTCTCCCAGGATATACACAACATAAAGCAAATGTTTATGGGTTATTTTTCCTTAACACTCAGTTTTTTTTTTAATCTTTTTATCTATTGATGTATATACTACCGTGGTATTTACCAGGTCAATTGTTTTTACAAAATAGTAAGTACATGGTCTGGTCATTTTATAATAGCTGGCCCGAAAAATTGAAAGAAGCGTTTGATACTATCTTAACTAACGCAGAAACTATTAATCTCAGAATAAACAAAAAAAGCCGAACAGCAGAGCTAAATATATAATAATTTATATACTTAGGGATTACTCGTGACCAGTGATTACTCCACAACGAAAAAAATGAAAAGAAGGATACAGACAATGGGTCTTGAGGTTTGTCTTAATAAACAGCCATGGAACATTCTATGTAGATATTTCAAACTTATATTTAGTCAGCCGGATGATTGAATGGATAATTTTTTCACTGGCTTGTCCGTAGCTGAAAAGTTCTTGAATGAGTTTAAACTTACGACCATTTGTTACCATAAGAAGAAATAAACTTCTAAAACGGCCAGAACATAGTTCTATGTTTACATTTTTATCTTCTAGGGTAGAAAAATCTACCCTAGTTTCCTATACACCACGTAAAATAAAATGGTGGAGTAGATACTGTTCTTATCAACCCGTCGGCGGTCTTTGGTTATATTTTTTAAACTGACGATTATAGCGGGAATATTCATATATTATTATAAGATCAATATCTGTGCGCCTTCGCAAATTTCCAAAAGTTAGAACTGATCCAAGAATATCTCACGTCATATCTTATCCAAAATATGACCTTCGGCAGATGCACAGAATGCGAAAACAAAAAGATAGCGTAAAACTAAGTTTAGATGTAAAGTGTACAACAGATGTCTTTGACTAGAGTATTACGTCTTTGATTAAAGTGAATATGTTATCAAGGAAACGGAATTCCTGTAGTTGACTGTATACCATGAATCACAAAGAATGTTTATTTAAAAAATTCCTTTATAAAAGGTATATTAATATAAAAACCCTAGCGGGTTACAACCCAGAACGTTTTCGGAATAACTATTTCATCATCAGTGCTATTTTAAAATTATTACTAAGTATTACTACTTTAAGTAAAGCAAACGTGAAAGTTGGTAGTCCGTCCTAGTATGTCATTTTAATCAGTTGCTATCAACGAGTCCTTACAGACACTTCGTCTGAGGACTAACTAAAGTTAATCTTTTTATTTACATAAACATTTAAAGGGATTTTACTCATAATATGTAGTGGCTTCAAACACCCAATAAGTATTAATCCACATTTTTGTAATAACCTTGGTCAAAATTTTAACTTTCACGTTAGCTTTAATTAAAGTGGTAATACTTATATTTTAGGATAGCACTGATGATAGAATAGTTTTTCCGAAAACGTTCTGTGATGTAGTCTGATAAGGTTTTTATATTAATATACCGAGTTAGTATTTGTCATTTTTCCGAATAAAAATTTTTATTTGTCTTGTGAGATCCCACGTTACAGGAATTGGTATTTCAGAAAGTTACAGACTAAGGATTACAATTTTTAGGGAAGGACGACTCAAGTGTGAATTCTTCTTCTTGATGTGCCTATCCGTTACGAATGTTGGCGATCATCATGGCAATCTTTATCTTATCTGCAGCAGCGCGGAAAAGCTGCACAGATGTTGTATTGAACCAGAATCTGAGGTTCTTTAACCAAGATGTTCTTCTTCTTCCTGGACCTCGTTTTCTAAATATTTTTCGTTGCAGGATGGCTTGAAGGAGAGTATATCTGGATTCATTTCGCATAATATGTCCGAAGAACGATAACTTTCGAGATTTGGTGGTGGTCAGTACTTCTCGATTCTTATTCATTCTTCTGAGGACCTCCTCATTTGTAACTCAGTCAGTCCACGGGATCTTAAGCATTCTCCGTTATAGCCACATCTCAAATGCTTCCAGTTTTCTGCACATATCTTCGTTCAAGGTCCACGATTCAACACCTTAAAAAAGGACAGAGAAGACGTAGCATCGCAGCATTCTTACTTTTGTATCAAGAGAGAGGTTGTGACTCTTGAAGAAGGCCCCCATCCGATTGAAGGTGGATCTAGCTTTTCCGATGCGTTCTCTAATCTCCTGGTTGTTGGTCCATTCTTCATTTATTATGGTGCCGAGGTAGTTGTAGTGCGTCACTCTTTCTACGGGGGATTGGTTGACGTATAGTTGACCTTCTGTTATTCTTTTCTTGCTAATTATCATAAGCTTTGTCTTCTTAACGTTTATATTGAGTCCATATTGTTGACTGTAATATGTGATTTTGTTCATAAGAACTTGTAGGTCTTCTAAGTTGTCCGCAAATACTATGGTGTCATCTGTATATCTGATATTGTTTAGCCGGCAACCATTTAGTAGAATACCTTTTTCAGTTTCGTGCAAAGCTTCGATAAATATTCTTTCAGAGTACAGATTGAAGATTAGAGGAGATAAAATACAGCCTTGCCTCACTCCACGCATGATTTTCACATAGTCAGTGTGTTCTCCTTCAACTCTGAGATTTGCTGTCTGATTCCAGTAGAGACTTCTAATTATTTTCAGATCTTGGTTGTTAATTCCTGTTTCTTTTAGTATTTGCATCATCTTGGCGTGCTGTACTCAATCAAACGCTTTCTCGTAATCAACCAGACATGCGTATACGTCGCAGTTGACGTCTATGCATCTCTGGAATAAGACTTGTACTGAGAACAAAGCCTCTCTAGTGTGAATAATCTTTCTTAAACGTCTTATAGACCATCTTTAAACGATAAAACTTCAAAAATCATTATTTCCATAAATTTTAAGTTTCTGTGGCGGTGTTTTGGGTTTCATGTCAAACTTTACAATAATTGGTCGCTCTCTACGTCACATAATTTTTAAAACTTATCAAGACCAGGAAGTATATATATATATATATATATATATATATATATATATATATATATATATATATATATATATATATATATATATATGTAGTCATTGTTGAGATTCAATAGTTACTGACGTTGTCTGTACTGCCGTAAGAGTTTGGACTTTGACCGTTGATCCGTCGGTACACAAGAAGGCAGTAGCTTCAACTGACAGTATATAACTAACAATATATAAGACTACCACTGCTGACATTTGGATATGAATATAACATTCATATATCCTGCTGTCTTTCATATAATAAGTCGTACATTGGTTAATCGTCTCAGCTACTCAAGTCTAGGTTTACTCTCCATAAGTTATTCACGCCTTAATTCAGGCCGTTGTGCATAAGCTAAATATGTCCATTCCACAGGTCCCTCCATGGACCATGATATTACCACTAGTCCTCATAATGAAAATAAAAAATTCAAAAGGGAATTTCTTGATATGTCTAACGATTTATGTTCTTTAATGATTCTTCTATCAATATTAAAGGTGATATTAAGAGTCTGAGTGATATATAATCTCTTACTCAGATCATATATACGTCATAGCGAGTTTACATGACTTTAACTTGACTGACAACACCTAATAATAATTAATTATAATAATTACACCTTCAAGTATATAACTATAAGACTAATATACTATTATACTAATAAGGTCCAACATTATATATATATATATATATATATATATATATATATATATATATATATTAGAAATGATTATTTCGACCAAAAAATAATTTATAAATACGTCAAATTATCGGGTAAAGTGGTCTGTAATAAAAATCTTTCTTTTTTCTTAATTACTCAATATTTCGCCATTTATTTAACAGCTTCTTCAGGAGTAAACTAAAACAATTTGAACATTACAAAAAATGGCGTACAAATACATTTTAAAACACTTACAGAATTTAAAAGATTTCGCAAATAAAAAATGACATTGAAGTATTTGAAAAACGGAATGTCAAGATTAAATTGTCTTAAGCACGTTCGTTACAGCTATACGATAAAAAATTAAAATTATTTCAAATGTAAAAATAAAAATAACAATAAAAGAAAAGTAAGAAGAATAATATTTCTTTGATGAATTATTAAGGTTAGTTGTTATTAAGATGAATGTTGGCTATTTTGAATATTTATAAATTTTGTTCAATATGTTACAATATATGTTACTTAACTGTCCAGTGTCCGTTTTATAATTTAAAGTGTTTTTATTTTTGTTAATGTAATACATCTCAAGAAATAATCTACTTTTGTAGTTATCAGTCTGTGCCAAAATGTGAGCTTTGTTATAGTCTAGCATATGACACTGGACCGTTAAGTAACATACAGTGATGAGTGCCTTACGAACCGGCAAAATAACGCAAAAGATAGAAAATATAATACGTTGTGAAATAAAAAGAGATAAAAGTAGTAGAGGTGGGAAATAATCGGTAGAAACCTATAATTAACATTATAAATCGATAGTCTCACACCTTTAGACGTTAGCTTCGAGCTAAATCACCTCGGTCATAATTATTATGTGTAACGTATGTGTGACGTATTTCCATTTTTTAATTTCACATAAAGTAAAAACTGATTGACCACAATAAAGCAAAAATGTGAATAAAATAATTTAATTAATAGTAATTATTTAATCTAAAGTTTTAAATTATTAATCAAGAATAATTTTTCTACTATGATGTGAGGATTTCATACACTCTTGTCACAGAATAATCACCATCCTTCGTGGATTAGTGGTAAGAACTCGACACAGACGTCGCAGACGATTAGAGTTCAAAACCCACATGTGGTTTTCTTTTTTTTTTTTTTTAATAATTTGAAATTATGCAGAGATTTTTGCTTTTTGCTTTTGTAAAGCGTTTTGCTTAAGTAAAAATTCTACAAAATTAAAAAAAATATTGTAAATAAACGTATTTACAATATGTTCAAATAAGCCTTCATTAGCAGCAGAACAATAACCCAAACTGTCACTAAAGAAATATAAAAGTTTGATGGATCAGAGTTCAATTCACGATGTTCTCATGCAGGCGCTCAGGGTTCAAATCCCACATGAAGGTTTTACTTTTTTAAAAATTTGAAATTATGCAGATATTATATCGTTTTGCTTTAAATCACTAGACATTTATTTCAGTTTTTATTAGAAGTGTTTATAGTAAAACATGAAAATCTTATTGAAAAAACAATGTCGTACTTTCGAAAATAAACTAATAATTCTTCAAACATAAAAGAACGTTCTAAATAAATGTACTTCCAAAAATATTTAAATAGGTAGAAATTCTATAAAAATAAAAAAAATTATTCTAATGAAATGTATTTACAATAAATGTTCGAATAAGCCTCCATTAGCAGCAGAACAATAACCCAATCTATAATAAAAGTTTCGTCTAACATTAGTTAATGTTTCTGGACTAATACCTCTCATTGAATCAGAGATCTTTTCTCTTAATTCTTGGAGAGAATTAGGCCTATCGTCTTCAATTCCATATAGCTTGGACTTGATATATCCCCACATAAAAAAATCACAAGGTGCAAGATCAGGTGATCTTGCAGGCCAAAAAATATCTCCGTGGCCACTAATCAATCGATTAGGAAAAGTCGCACTGAGATATTCACTGACGATGCGAGAATTATGTGCAGGACAACCATCGTGTTGAAACCATATGGAATCGAAAGGTATTGGTAAATTACGAAGGGCTGGGACAATTTGATTTTGCAGAAGTTCCAAGTATTTCCGCCCAGTCAACATACCGTCTATAAAAAATGGACCAATGACATGATTCCCTATTATGCCTCCCCAAACATTTACTTTTCGAGGACGCTGGGTACGAGCGACATAAATCTGACGAGGATTTCCTCGAGACCAATACCGAGCATTCATTGAATTGTGACGGCCCTGCAATGAAAACGTACATTCATCGGTGAACAAAACGTTCTCTAAAAAATGTTCATCTTGATGTGACATTTCCATTGCAGTTTGACAAAATTCTAAACGTCTATATTGATCCCCAGGGAATTGTTCGTTGGATTTATGAAGTTTATAGGGACGGTATCCATGTCTTTTCAAAATTTTACCTACTTTAAATCTTGAAATTTCATATTGTTCTCCGAGACGAGATGTTGATTGGGTAGGATTTTGCTCAATACTTGCACAAATTAAAGTGTCCCTTAGTTCCAAATCTGGATTTACCTCCCTTCGTCTACGAACTCCTCTTGGAGTGAACACGGATCCATAAATAAAAAAATTACGTATAATAGACTGAATTGTTGATCGTGCTGGAGCCGGCCTATTTGGAAACATATTTACAAATTGTTGTCTAATCATGTTGTCTGATAATCCATTCACATGCCAGACAACAATTTGCACTTTTTCCTCGACCGTTAAAACCATTTTCACGAATTGTTTTTTCAATAAAAAGTTTCTGTTTACCGTGCAAAAACACTTCTCGGTATGTTATTATTTTTGATGGCTTGATGATTTGGTTAGCTGTAAAGCAGGCAGCTGTTCGCGCGCATCCATTACAATGTTGTTAATTGTTTTGAAAATCATTACCTGTACAGAGGAATTGATATTAACACTGAGAATTTAGTGATAGATTTGGCATTAAACAGTCTTAACCGGATTATTTTGCAATCACAACTGAAGACTGTAAAACTGAAATTGAATTTGAATTATTTTGTATTTCTATTTTTTAACATTGGAATAAGAATAAATTGTAAATAATGAGTTTTTCGAAAACTTTTTACCTAATATGTATCATATTTTCTATTATTTTTTGATTGAATAAAACAAAAATTTTATCCTTGATGTGAATTGAACCTCCAATCTTCTCGTCACTAGACCACGTCTCTAACCATTACGCCAATTCTACACACAATAAATATTTTCGAATTGAACATACCTACCTTTAGTTTAATCAAATATTTCAGTTAAGTTATTTTTATTATTAAATAAACTTAAAGCTTTATAATTTAAAATCGCTAATAATTAATGTTTTTTACTATAATATATCTTAATTTATTCAATCATTTATTCTAACATCAGAAATTATTGAAATAAAATATTTTCGAGGTCATCCGTATAATTATGACTGAAGTGAAATAGCCACGTCAAAAACTAGCTTTATCTCATACTATCTCACAACTTAATCTGTCTTCTATCCTTTCTGCTATTTTGCCGGGTGGTAAGGCACTCATCACTGTATATTGTAACATATTGAACAAAATTTATAAATATTCAAAATAGCCAACATTCATCTCAATAACAACTAACCTTAATAATTCATCAAAGAAATATTATTCTTCTTACTTTTCTTTTATTGTTATTTTTATTTTTACATTTGAAATAATTTTACGTATAGCTGTAACGAACGTGCTTAAGACAATTTAATCTTGACATTCCGTTTTTCAAATACTTCAATGTCATTTTTTATTTGCGAAATCTTTTAAATTCTGTGTTTTAAAATGTATTTGTACGCCATTTTTTGTAATGTTCAAATTGTTTTAGTTTACTCCTGAAGAAGCTGTTAAATAAATGGCGAAATATTGAGTAATTAAGAAAAAAGAAAGATTTTTATTACAGACCACTTTACCCGATAATTTGACGTATTTATATATATATATATATATATATATATATATATATATATATATATATATATATATATATATATATATATATGGCATAATAGCTCAGCGATAATAAAGCAAAAATAAAATGAAATCAATTTTTAATATACATTCTTATTGTTGTTATAACTTAGAAACCCACTTATTAATGTGTTTAACTAATTTAAATTGTTAATTGTTTTACAGGAAACATTCCAGAGAGTACAGGAAGCACAAGCTGAACACAGGTTTCCGGTGAGTGATTGTTCATATTTATTTATATTGATATCGAATACTACAAGGCATTCGCCTAGATATAATACACAAATAATATTTACGTAGTTTTTAGCAATCAAACCTTGAAAAAGCCAAACATTTGTAAATTATTATTGACAAGAAGAGTGGCAAAGTTAAAAGTTACATGCTAAACATAATTGGCTATAAAAACACAGGATATAATATCGTCGTTACCCAACAGAGAAAGAAATTCGTAAAAATAAAATTATATTATGACATAAACTGTGCGCTGTTTCTTTGGTACTTTGATTTTAATAGTAGTGGTAAATGTACGTATATGGTAAGGAAAATATGTTGTACACAACACATTCTAGGAGATATCAATTTTTAACAAACATAGATTGACACGTTCCATCACAAAATGCATTTTTTTATTTATAACTTTCGTGTTGCGACGATAATACTATCTTAAGTTTTTATTAAACTGTAAACAACAATTAATTATTATCACGCTTGCTGTTTACCGTGTTATGTCCGATAAACTAATGAGGTGGTTTATAAACAATAAGACTATCGGTAATTTTTGTTAATGTAAGAAAAGCTATTTGGAACATTATTATTAAATGAGGTTAATGAACAATAACAGGAGCAAAGAAATGAATAAAAATATGTTATGGCGATGAATGATCGCCAATATTTGAAACCAATAGGCACTAAAAGAAGAAGAAGACGCTGTATTAACCAATGAACTGGCTGACTTTCCCGGCAGTGGATGAGGCTGACAAACATAACAAAAACACCACACGCAAAAGTAAAAAGCCAACGTAATAGGAAGAAAACAATGAAGCCCATTAAAATGGGATACTGGGTTATCAAAACCATGCCAGCAATAGGTAAGATGCAAAAATAGAAGCCGCAGAAGTGAAAAAATATTAACTAGAAATTTTAGCTCTGCAGGAAATACTAAGGAAAAATCAAGTAAAAATCTGGAAGAACAATTTTACTATGTACTATTGAGAATGTATATGTACTAATGAGAAAACAAACTGAGGAAAATGGAACAGCCTTTATGGCGACTAGAAAAATGGGAGAAAAAGTAATACTATTTGAAGCAGTTAATGAAAGGATATCATAATAAAGAGCAAACAAACAAATGTCGACACTCAATTGCTACGCCTTCACAGAAGAAGCAAGCCAAGAAGATAAAGTAGCATTTTACGATATTGTTGCGTCAAGCCCTTGCTTCGCTCCTGATCGAATATGCTACGCGATTCGATCTACAGCCGTTCGAATGCCGCCGAGAAAGTTCTGGAACCGATCCTAGTAGCGATCCATCCCGCTAATAAGAAAATTCTACTGTGATCTGGAAGTGAGTCGAAAATATAAATTTATATGTTAAGTAATAAATGTTATAAGTTAATATTGTTTTAGTGCTAGTGTTAGACGAAATTAAAATAAACATTACAATATCCTAAGAGAAACCTGTGAAAATATCCCCAGAAATGACATCTTAATAAGGACACTTTAATGCAAAGTTCGGAAGGGAAGATTGTAACCATATTGTAGCGGGCAAATCAGTTACAAACGATAATGGAGGAAACATCTAGAACCTTAGCATCTGCAACAAACACATACAGGGTGTTTCAAAAAAAGGTAACCCCGTCTCTAGAGTAGGTAAAAAACTGAAAAATAATTGGGGTTTGCTTAGTAAAAAATGTTTATAACGCCATCCGTTTTCAAGATACAGGGCGTTGAAGAAAAAAAAAATTTTACGCATTTTTTACGATTTTGCCGAAACTACTGGCAACATTGTAATGAAATTTTATACGAATATGTTTTGGAAGCTGATACATCCCATGAATTTGTTTTTATATCTGATTCTCATAGAGGGCGGTAGTTACACGGATCATACTAAGTATTAGTCAATATAACTTTTTTAAGAGTATAACTATTAATCAAAATTTCAAGTAAACTTAAACATCATACAATTTTACACGAAAAAGGTACTCTTGGTAAAACTCGATACTGTGTACCGTTTTCGGAATATTCTGATTTGAAAATTATGAAGTAATAATTGATGCTGGTATAAAATAATTAGTAATTAAACAAAACTCACAAGTAGAAAATTAAATTAATGACTAAGAACATAAAATAAAATTCAATTACAGTGTTTAAAATGCCCTCGGTTTTCGCGAATACACAAGTCTATTCTTTTTTCTAAAGATTCCATTAACCTTCTAAACGGTAGGGGATCAGCTATGATGTCATTAAATTGACGTTAAATTCTTTCTTCCAATTCTTGGCGTGAATTTACTTCTGTAGCATAGACTTTTTCCTTACTACACGACCAAACTGCGTAGTCCAAAGGGTTAAAATCGCATGACCGAGGAGGCCAATGAATCGGAGCTTCTGCACCTCTACCAATCCATCGATTCGGAAAATGATTACTCAACCAATTACGACACCTTCTATCAAAGTGTGGTGGAGCTCCATCGTGCATAAAAAATAAAGATCTTCGCTCGTTTAGCGTTAAATCTTCTAATATCTCGAATAAGGAATTGTTTAAAAAATCAAGATACATATCACCATTTAAATTTCCAGGTAGAATATGATACCCTATTAATTTGTTACCTAAAGTTGCTGCCCAAACATTAACTTTAAATGAGTGTTGGTAATGTGATACCCTTTTGACTCGTGGATTCTCATCCCTCCAGTAGTGTGCATTATGTGAGTTAAACATACCTTATCGCATAAAGGTGGCCTCGTCCGTAAAAAGAATGCATTTTAAAAAATTTGGATTGTGGGCTGTCCTTTGTTGCAATGTTTCACAAAAATCCACTCTAACCCGTAGATCATCTGGCAAGAGGTTTTGGACTTGTCTGTAATGATAAGGATGTAATTGCTGTTCTTTCAGTATCCGCCAAGTACTTGAAGAAGAAGTATTTGTTTGTCTTGCTATATCTTGCTATATTTCTTACGCTAACTGTTGGATCTTGATCAAGTAAATTTAAAATATTATTTTCTTTATTAATTGTTCTTGTTGTTCTTGGTCTACCAGAATTTATTTTATTTGGTCTCACATTCCCAGTTTCTCGACAACGTCGTTCAACGGCTCTAAATGTTTTTTTACTTGGTAAGTTTCTTCTATAATAGGAAACTTTGCTGCATAACGTGTCACAGCTGCACTAGAACATCCTAAACATTCGCATAAGGTTAATAACATGTCAGTGTATTCAACATTTGAGTACATTTTGATTTGATTTTACAAATAACAAGGTTTCAAAACTCTAATTATTGTTGATTTATCGTCATAACAATCAATAAATGTCAGATTTCCATGGCAAACTTGGAGAAAATAGAGGTATACCTATTAGAACTTTATCATTACTACCAGCATCAATTATTACTTCATAATTTTCAAATCAAAATATTCCAAAAACGGTACACAGTATCGAGTTTTACCAAGAGTACCTTTTTCGTGTAAAATTGAATGATGTTTAAGTTTACTTGAAATTTTGATTAATAATTATACTCTTAAAAAAGTTATATTGACTAATACTTAGTACGATCCGTGTAACTAGCGCTCTCTATGAGAATCAGATATAAAAACAAATTCATGTGATGTATCAGCTTCCAAAACATATTCATATAAAATTTCATTACAATGTTGCCAGTAGTTTCGGCAAAATCGTAAAAAATGCGTAAATTTTTTTTCCTTCAACGCCCTGTATCTTGAAAACGGATGACGGTACAAAATTTTTTTACTAAGCAAACCCCAATTATTTTTCACTCATCAGTAAAATTAACGCACGCCTTAAAAATGTAACATTTTTGATGTCTCGAATTTCCTAAACCTGTTAACCGATTTGATTGATTTTTTTAATATATTATAGCCTTATTCTTTAAGAATATCGCCATATTAATATTGTTGCTAGATAGGTAAATGTTATTGTATACTGGGTGCAACAATTATACTGTGTTTTTATACAATACGCGTCAGTATACTCGAAATGAGGTTTTGCTATTTGGTTTTGATCAATATCATTTCAAATTTCGAGAGCTACTGTTTCTACCTCTTGTAAGGTTCTCGGAGGTGGCAAACGCTGTCGTAGTCTTCTGCCAATTATGTCCCACAAATTTTCGATTGTGTTAAGATCTCTACTATGTGGTGGTCAATTCAAAGCCCGAAGATTTACCTGTTGTAAATATTCGTTTACAGTTCGTGCATCGTGAAGTCTTGCATTATTGTGCATTAATACACGTAAAGGAACAAGATCTGTCCGTGCCGTTAAAGAAATTCTTCCCCAAACCATTATAGACCATCCATTCAATAAAATCGTTCTACGTATGTTGCAATGGGCATAACGCTCATTTGGTCATCGGATTACTCTTAAATGTCGATCGGAACTATAGAGGCAAAATCTGGATTCATCTGTAAACATAACGTTTTCCCAGTCAATCTAGCTCTGCGGTGGTTTGCAGTTAATTCTGGGCCTGTAGCTGGTCTTCGAATAAGAAAATCGTTCTACTAGACGTCTCTTCACGGTATCAATGCTGGGTTGGATATTAGGAACCGCATTAAGTTTTCACTAACGATTCCTTGAAGTGGTAAATCGTTTTCTTAGCGCATAATCTAATAAAACGGTCTTGAACGACTGTAGTAACTCGAGGATTATCTTGTCAGGGACGACTGCTGTAGTCGTTCATTTCTCTAAAGCGTAGAACAATACGGGAAATTGATGTATGTGAAACTCCCAACCACCGACCGATATCCTGGTAGCTAAGTCCTTCGCTATTTAAGGTCACTGCTTGAACACACTGATCACAGGTCAAATTCCTTGTAGCGCGTTCCATTTCCACCAAACAACAAAAAAAGTTACGGACTTAATTTAATATAAATAATTCTACTAACTTAAACTTAAAAATAATTCTACTAATTTGTACAACAAACCAGACACTTTTTGACTGTTAACAATTTGACATCTTTCAAATTGTTAATTTTTCATAGCATACTTTATGCTTGTTTATTAAACTAAGCAGAAATGAGGATTTATTGATTATCAACATGGCTAGTTATTTAAGTATCTAACTTTTTTTCCAACTCTGTTTAGAAAATCTGAGGCTATAGTTGAGTTTTAATTTCAGTATTTTATAACTACTAGAATATTCTACAGGGTGTTGCGAAACAAAAACACCGTCTATTTGGTACAACTGGTATACAGTGACAATTTACCTGTCTAGCATCAATATTATTACAGCGATATTGTTAAAGAGCAAGGCTATAACATATTATAAAAATCACTTAAATTGGACAAAGGGTTTAGGAAATTCGATACATCAAAAATGTCCTATTTTTAAGGCGGTGCTTTAATTTTGCTAATTAGTGTAGTACATATAAAAGAGAACATAAGATAACGTGGGTGATAATGGGAAGAAGGGATGGCAATCAAGTATACCATGTATATTTCGAAAAAATAGACACAAATAGTATAAGATGTGAGGTCTTATAGAGTAGTAAATGAGTAAAGAGTAGTAAAACTAATATTAAAAAGGAAAGACAAAGGAGAAAATAGAATTTAGTTAAATTAAAAATACAAGAAATAAAACAACAGTATACATAAGAGTGGGGACTGAAACTGGAAAAATACAACAATGAGGATATAGAAAAGAATTGAAACAACTTAAAAAATAGCCTAAGAGAAGCTGCAAAACAAATGATAGGACACCAAGATAACAAAAAATCGAAAGCATGGTTTGATAAAGAATTTCACAAAAAACTCAACTTAAAACATTCTTCTTCTTCTTATGGTGCCCTATCCACTTAGTGGATGTTGGCGACAATTCTGGCATACTCCTCTCGGTCTTGTGTGGCTCTAAGTGCATGGGCATCGAGGTTTGCCCAATCCCTTATGTTTTTAAGCCATGAGTATTTCTTTCTTCCGATGCCCCGTTTTCCTTCTATTTTCCCTTCCATAATAAGCTTTAAGAACTGGTACTTGAAATTTCGAAATATATAACCCAGATAAGCAGTTTTTCTTCTTTGTATTATTGGCAGCAATTCTCGTTCTCTGCCCATTCGATTTAATACTTCGACATTTGTTGTGTGGTCTATCCAGGGAATTTCAAGTAGTCTTCTAAATACCCACATTTCAAAGGCCTCCAATCGGTTCATCACATTGGCCTGTATGGTCCAGGACACCATATAGCAGTATGGAGTAAATGTAACATTTTACAAAGCGATATCGAAGCGTTAAGTTAAGGCTGCTGTTTCTTAGCAAGGTTCTCATATATTAGTAAATGCTGTTCTGGCTTGCTCAATCCTGGACGTATCTCTGTGTCTGGATCTAGATCTTCAGTATCCAACTACCGAGATATTTGAACTTGGGGACCTTTTGGTCCCTAAGTTCCTTAAACCCCTTGGACCCCTTGGTCATTTTAAAACATTGCGAAAAATAAATGGCTAGAGATTGGAAGACAGGAACAACTAAAGCAATACCGAAAAGTAAAATAAGAAACCACGAAACTCTATAGAAGAAAGAAATAAACGTGGATACCTAAACAAATGCAACAATAGAAATAAAAAATAAAAATAAGAGACTGTTCGAATATATAAAACAACAATATAGTACTAACAACCTTAAAAATTAAACAAAAATGGCTGGGAAAAAGTATTTTATGGATCTATACAAAACCAATCAAGAGACAGATGCAGATGGTTTAGAAATAACAGATAATAATGCAGAGGAAGGTGCACATACTTATCTAGAATTCATAGGTGTAGTTAAGCAACTAAAAATAAACAACACTCTGCGTCAGGGGAAATTAACAACTAACTGATCATAAACGGAGGACAGAAGCTGCTGAAACCGATGTACCAACTAATGGTCAAAATTTAGAAGGGCGAAAACATATCTGCAAACTGGAAAAACGAACACGTCACACCAGTATGTAAGAAGGCAAATCCAAATAAGTGCAACAACTATAGAGCTATGTATTATGTTATTAAGCACAACATATAAGATCCTGACCACAATCATAAGAAACCGACTAAATTGTTGAACAAAAAAAATTAGAACAGTATCAACAGGGATTTAATAAAATAAGATCAACAATAGACGCAATACACATGCTAACCAGCAGAAATGCCAGCAAAGTTAATAAGACTGACTAGAATTAAAATGAAATGATTTAACTCATCAGCAGGAGTTAAAACAAACAAAAGAGATAAAAATGACTAATATAGAACATAGAGTAACACAAGGAGATATTCTAGTCTGTCAAGGGCGCTATTTAATATCATACTAAAAGATGTAATCAGAGACACATAACTGAAAAAGACAATTATTCAAAGTCCAACACAAATTATAGAGCGTTACAAACAGAGGCTGGAAGAAACACTTCTAACGCTGATACGAGAAGCAAAGACTAGAGGACTAATAATGAATCAGAATAAAACAAAATATTTAAAATGTCTAACTGTCTTTTCCTTTTATTCCGATATACTCTGTACGAGTACTAGAAACCAAATTCGCTAAGGATTTTTGCTTAGTTGAGGAGACATGTCGTGGAATGCAATTTTTAGATTCCCCATGTCTCTATTAACATCTTTATCAACGTCTGTTTTGCCTTGCAATTCTTAGAAGGCACAGATTAAAGAAAAATCTGAATTTGGTTTCGAAAATTAGTTTACAGATTTTAATATCAGATGTCGCTATTTGCGTCTATACGAAGTCATGTTGCGAGTTGCTTCCTAAGACAGAAAAGATTTATTTTCACTTTCAGAGCGACTGTGAATAGCCGTCTCTGATGATCCCTATTAGGGTGAAATAAGCGGATACACAGACGCACTGTACGTGAAATCAAATCTTAACTGTCTTTTCCTTCCAAATATTTAAAACTTTAAACCTAGTAATACAATGATGTATTAAAAAGGACACAACACAGTCCTAAAGAATTGCAAATCTTCGTAAATCTCATACAGATTTCTTCTGAATTTCACTGGTCTATCAGAAATAAACAAAGTTTCTTCTTCTTCAAGTGCCCTGTCCGTTGCGAACGTTGGCTATTAACATGGCAATTCTGATCTTGTTTGCGGCGCTTCTGAATAGTTCGACCGATGTGAGCCCGAACCACTTCCTCAGATTTTGGAGCCACGAGTGTCTTCTCCTGCCTGGCCCTAGCTTACTGTCTATTTTTCCCTGGACAATCAATTGCAGTAGACGGTACTTATCGTGTCTCAATATGTGGCCTAGATATTCAAGCTTTCTTTGTTTAATTGTATTCACGATTTCTTTCTCCTTTCCGATTGTTTGGATTACCTCTATGTTGGTGACATGTTCGGTCCAGGATATACGAAGAATGCGTCGGTACACCCACATTTCGAATGCTTCTAGTTTTCTCGTGAACGTCTCTGTCAGCGTCCAGGCCTCCACACCATACAGTAAGATCGGAAAAATGTAGCATTTAACTAGACGTAGTTTTAGGGGAAGACACAAATCCCTGCTTATGAGGAGCTTTTTCATATTGCTAAATGCTGCTCTAGCTCGTTCTATTCTCGCCTTAATTTCTGTGGCCTGTTCCCATTTTGCATTTACGTTGGTGCCAAGGTACACATAAGATTTTACATGGTCAATTAGTATGTTACTTATCCGTAACTGTCGAGCAGGCTGTTGCTTCCTGCTTATCAGCATCCACTTTGTCTTCTTGAAGTTGAGGCTCAGGCCGTATTCCTCACTAACTGAATAAACTCTTTCCATTACCTGCTGTAATTCGTCTATGATACTGGCAAGGATCACCGTGTCGTTGGCATATCTTATATACATTTGTTAAATATTTCTTCGGAATAAATATTGAATAGGAGTGGGGATAATATACACCCCTGACGGACACCTCTTTTGATCTGCACACGTTCAGTGAGTTCGTTGCCAATTTTTGCTGTTGCTGTTTGACCCCAGTATAGTGAAATGATATTTATGTAACTGTTGTCTTTATTCAATTTATAATGTCTTTATTAAAAGGTTCTTATTTTAATTTATTAAAAAGCACGATAACTGATATTAATTTATTTAACTACTCAATAATACATAATTTATTTAAAGGCGAACGTGACAACAAATTCGCGGCCGCGGGTCTTCAGAATTAACTAACTCCCTCAATGAAAAATCCTCTATAAATATAAAGTCCTGTTATTCGAGAATGAAAACAGCTGTTTCTCGAAACACATCGAACATAGACTGCTGTTTTGCCGAAAGACCTATGATGAGTCATTTCCACGACTCGATACTTCCAAACGGGACCAGAAAAACCAGTCTGCGGTCCTCGATGAGAGATCGTCGCACTCTCGAATAACTACAACAAAAAAAGAGTTAGTCATAATATTTACAGTTTAGGGTCAGAATTTATCGTAACAATAGGTTTGCCACAATTCGAATGTCCTTGTCGTCAATACCTGTCTTTCGCAGAATATCTATCAATTGTTCATGATTGGCATTGTCAAATGCTTTTCTAAAATCCACAAAGCACAAATACACGTCCTTATCAACGTCTCTACACCGCTGTTTAAGCACCTGGAGAGCGAAAATTGCTTCTCTAGTTCCAAGTGCTTTCCGAAAGCCAAACTGCGATCTATCAATATTTGACTCACATTTATCATATATTCTTATATGAATGATCTATTAGAATAGAAGAAACAAAGTTTGTTTTGTTAATATGTCAGCAGGTGGCGTTAGGAGCAAACATAATAATTGATTGAGTATTGAATTTGTTTAAAATATAAATAATAAATAAATAATAAAATTACTTTATTCAATTTAAAAATATTTAAATTTTAAATATACAAAAAACATAGTATGAAGCTTCGCGCTATTCTACTGTACCGCCTTCTGTATCAGCTTTTATTTGCGTGTGTTTCCATAGTAATGATTTGCTGTTTTGAACTATGCTCTACCAAAGTTCGACTATTATTAAGCTTTTAACAATTGCCGAAACTAATCACCGAAAAAATTCAATTATATATTCGGATTTTCTGTGTAAGTATATTTAGTTATTCGTTGGATCTGCGTAATCGCAAATTTTGTTTTAATCATACATTTGAATATATAAGCAACAATTTTTGCATACGAGACGCTACTGTATGAAAACTTTCTAACTTATCGTCCGTAGTTGTACGTAAGTAAATTTAGTAGCAATTTTCGACGTGAACAAACTCTAAAACATATGTCTTGAAACACGAACGAACACATTGAATAGTAGAAATTGACATGCATCATAAGTAAATAAAAAGTTAATGTTCAAAAGGATGTTCAGACAATTTTTCTCTTATCGCTGTTTTATGTACTTTCATATCTTCTTGTGACGTGAATACGTGTGGCTTTTTTCTCAATTTCATTCAACAAATTACTTTGCAACACCCATAGCTCTGTAAGTTACTTTAGCCCAGTCTGGTTAAAAAAAAAGGTGGAAAAATGTTTCGCAGATATCTGAAGCTTTTAAGACATAGGTGGGGGATACTAGATGATGAATAGATGAAAAGATACTCCTAGTTTTACCTTTCGTTTTTTTTAAGCAACAATTTATGGTCACAATTTGATTTTTTGTCTATAAATTTTTTCCCTTATATTTTAAATAAACAATATTTATGTCATTTTTTTATGTCAAGAATATCTTTATTATCCCGTTTTTTCAATTAAAATTGATAAATAATTTACGGAGATATTTGCAAAAAAGCAGTTTTTTTGCACTAATTTATAAATTTTATTAATTTTTTTATAAACAAAATAAAATAGTATTAATACATTTAAACATCAAGGAATTACCATCTTTTAGATTTGTGCGAAATTTCCCCCCGATCAGTCAAATATTTTATTAGTTATTTAATTTGTTTATCCCTGAGGATAATTATTTAAACTATTGAGCTTGCCCTATGCATGATGCTAGACACATTCAGCAAATTTCATAGGATTCTTTAAGACTTAGACTATCTCAGAAGTTAAATGCATATTGAGTTTTCATCGAAATTATTTACAAAATAAACGTTTGAAAAAGGGGTATGTTTTTTACTTATAAACAATTGTAATAACTTCTATATTTTTCAAGCTACAGACTTGTACGTACACCCATTGGATAGCTGGTAAAAAAGCTCACATTAAAAAATAAAAAACCTTCTATGACCAATAGGAACGAAGTTAGTGACTATTTTTAAAAAAATCATATCTCCATTGTTTATAAACATTCACAAGTAAAATTTGCACAAATTTTGAATGAAAATCTAAACTTTATATTGAAACTTATAGCTATAAAATTTATCTAATTTTTCGAAACGACGGTACTTTCGAAAGATCGACATGGGAAAGTGGAGAGGATATCTGTTTCAGCTCCGTTTTTTTTTTCGACATCGGATTCAAATTGCAACACGTAGGAAAAATTTACATTATCTCGGCTTTGTTTGCAGCTGCAGCTATTCTGGGGTAGCTCGTCGAAATATGAATAACTACATAGTTTTCACTGGCCGGAAAATATGGGAAAACTTGGAAAAATTAAGTCCATTTGAAATTCACCCTAAATACTTACTTTTTTTTAATTTGCTCGAATAGTCTGTCGCAGTATTAATAATGATGACATAATTTTCACCCCCCATAAATCTCGGAAAATCCCGGAAAATCAACATATGTTTTTTCATTTTATATCAATGAAGTAATAATACTTATATATTTTATAAATTAAATTTCAATTAATTTTTTACACATTATATTATTATATTCCTTATATTAATTATAATTGTTTGTATTTTTATAATTAACAATATTGATTTTTATTCTATTTTTCTTACAAATATGATATACAATATTAATCTAATCTGCCTTACTGCTTTGATAAAATTAGTCGATTTTTTCATCACTTGCCTTATTAAATTTTGCAATGCTTATTGAACTTTACTTTTTTTATTTTCTTTACATACATTGGTTTAAAAGTTAAAATTTGATTCATTTATTCGACTTCACTATCAGGTCTGAACCTTTTTGTTGCAGGTTGTTTGTCTTTACTTATTAAGTCAATCTTTCCATACATTAACATATTAATGGGCGATCTTAATGCCAAGGTGGGTCAAGGTAAGGTAGGAGAACAAGTAGGAAAATATGGGCTTGGAAACAGAAATGACAGAGGAGATCGATTGATTCAATTTTGCCAAAGTGAAGACGTCGTAATAACAAATACCTTTTTCAAATTACCTCCTCGACGGTTATATACATGAACATCTCCACAACATACCAAAGAAAAAATAGTGCGAAATCAAATAGACTACATTATGATAGCAAGGAGGTATCATAATGCTGTTAAATGTACTAAGACGTACCCAGGAGCTGATATAGGCTCAGATCATAACCCGGTAGTTACTGTAATAGAAGCGAGAGCAAAAAAGATTAGACCACACAGAAAGGCACTAGATTTAAATAAACTTAGAAACAAAAATATACGACAAGAAACAGGGGAAGAAATAAATGAAAACCTCCGTTCAGTGCAGCAACAAATTAACGATTCAAACAACGTTAACCAAAAATTAAAGTACATAAATACAGCTATACAAACAGCAGGAAAGAAACATCTTACAAAAACAACAACAAAGAATAAGGGGTGGATGACACAAGATATACTAGACTTGATGGAACAAAGAAGAAAGCTGAAGAATTACCCAGACAAATACAAAGAAATAAATAAATACATAAAAAAGAGAATAAAAGAAGCCAAAGAGGAGTGGATTAAAGAACAATGTGAAGAAATGGAAACCTATGAGAAAAAGTACGATGCGTTCAATATGCACAAAAAAGTAAAAGAGATAACAGGAAGCATAAAGAAATGCATGATAGGTAAACTTAAAGACAAATACGGAAATCTTATTGTAGATCTAGAGAATAAAATAAAAAGATGGACAGAATACCTGAATGAATTATTTGAAGACGATAGAAACAACTTAACTCAGATAATCAATGCAACTGGGCCAGACATATTGAAAGAAGAAGTAGAATATGCAATAAGAAACGCTACAAATGGAAAAACAAATGGACCTGATGAAATTCCTACAGAACTGTTGAAGCTTTTGAATGATAAATCCGTAACCATAATATTAAATTTTGCAGCGAGGAGCTAAAACAGTTTCCCCTCCACTTTCCTATGTCGATCTTCGAAAGTAACTTCGTTTCGAAAGGTTTTAAGTTTCGAAAAATTGGATGAATTTTATAGCTATAAAATTCAATATAAAGTTTAGATTTTCATTCAAAATTTGTAGGTATGGAGATATAATTAACAAAAAAATTGTCGCTAACTTCGTTCCTATTGTTCATAGAAGGTTTATTTTTTTTTTTGTTAAATGTGAGTTTTTTTTACCTGCTATCTAATGGTTGTTCGTTCTGTAACTTGAAAAATATAGAAGTTATTACAATTGTTTATAAGTAAAAAACATACCCCTTTTTCAAACGTTTATTTTGTAAATAATTTCGATGAAAACTCAATATTCATTTAACTTCTGAGATAGTATAAGTCTTAAAGAATCCTATGAAATTTGTTAAATGTGTCTAGCATCATTCATAGGGCAAGTTCAATGGTTTAAATAATTAGTCCCAGGGATAAACAAATTGAATAACTTTTAAACTATTTGACCGATCGGGGGGAAATTTCGCACAAATTTAAAGGACGGTAACTCCTCAATGTTGAAATGTATTAATAACATTAATATAACAGTACCTATATATATACTATATATAACATAATAGTATATATAACATTAATAACATTTTATTTTGTTAATAAAAAAATTAATTAAATTTATAAATTAGTGCAAAAAAACTGCTTTTTTGCAAATATCTCCGTAAATAATTTATCAATTTTAATTGAAAAAACGGGAAAATAAAGATATTCTTGATATAAAAAAATGGTATAAATATTGTTTATTTAAATTATAAGGAAAAAAAATTATAGATAAAAAATCAAATTCTGACCATAAATTATTGTTTAAAAAAAACGCAAGGTAAAAATAGGAGTATTTTTTTATCTATTCGTCATCTAGTAACCCCCACCTATGTCTTAAAAGCTTTAGATATCTGCGAAACATTTTGCCGTGAAATCGATGATTTTTGTATAACCAGACAGGGCTACTTTGTTCGCAAAGATTTTTTTTCGTTTAATGCGGAGAAAGCGTGAGAATTTAAGAAATAAATTTGTAAAAATCAAGGTAGTCTTCGCGCTATAAGGTGTAAAACACTTTTTTACATGTAGTTAGGCAATTACTTTTCATTTCGGTGTTAATCAAATATATTCATACGTACATATTTACATCAGCTGGCTTTCGGGTTAAACCGCGTCGATTTATACTATTCTGAGCATTCGACATCCTTTCTGATGTCTTCTTCAAGGCTTCAGGGGTCTCAGTCTCCTGAGCCTCCAGATCTTGTCACTACACTATTCACCACTTACTGCACTACTGCTGCTGGTGGTTCTACTACTACTCTGACTACATTACTATTAAAAGCAGACATTTCATTTATGACATTCACTGTCGATGATGACGTGATTTACGGATATGGCGTTTGGATCGAGATTGGCGCGAAGATTGCTAGGTGACGCAGACGATGTTTTCTTTAGGAAAGGTCTCCATATCGAAGGCAACCGGGTACCGCTATCTCTTTTATCTAGACAATTTGGCCGATTTTTAATCTTCTGTGCCTTTTCGGATAATTCTTACATTACATTAACATTACCTTGACTTGACGCTTAACACCGGACTTCGGAAAGAATGACATACTTGTAGATTGTTAGATTGTTTACCCGAATTATTTTTATTATTATTCTAAAGCTACACACATTAAAATAATCTAGGGGACACCTATGTTAATAGCTATGCCTAGGTTTATATTTTTAATTTTTTTTGTTGTTTTGTCGATTATTATACCAACTTACTATTGACGGTAAACATGACAATAATGGCTAGAAAAAATTTAACAAACATTCAATATGCATTTTTTGTCTAAAAGATAAAAAGTAATATTTCTTTATTGGTACTTGATTTTCGATGTCTATGGAGATTTTAATTTAGTTTTGCGCTTGCCATTAATGGAGAGACATCATGTAAATCGTAAAAAGCAGTAGTATGCTATTGGGATGCTTCAAGCTGGAAGAAGTCAGAGAGACGTTGCTGAGGTTCTTCACGCGAACAGAAATGGCATGAATCGTTTGTGGTTAAGGTGTCAAGAAACTGATAATGTCACTGAACGTCATACGCCGTATAAGGATAACCAACTAGATTTAAGACCGTTTTATTAGGTTTCAAGCTTTGCGAAATCGCACTGTGACTGCATCACAATTACAAATGAGGCTGCAAGAGACTCATCAGGTGTTTGTAAGTGGCCAAAGGATTAGAAATAGACTGCATGCAGTAGAGTTAAATGTTCGAAGACCTGTAAGAGTGCCTGTGTTATCCAGAAGAAATCACGATCATCGACTTCAGTGGACACAAGAACACGCAAATTATATTAGACGTTAGTGGCTCTCTACTTTGTTCATAGATGTGTCTCGATTTGGATTTGCACCAGATACAAGACGGACAAGAATTTGCAGACGATCTGGCAATGCTGAACGATTGGCCACCGTGCAGGAGGTTCATAGGCAGCAAGGCGGCAGTATAATGGTACGGGGGGGGGGATCACTCTTGGGGGAAGAACCAATCTCGTTTGTCTGGAAAGGTTTCTAAATGCAACAGACTACCGCGATATTATTCTCTAACCTATTGTTTTACCCTTTGCACAACGAGCTAGTCCGACAATGCGCGTCCGCATACTGCCGGGGTCAAGCAAACATTCCTCGAAGATAATGAAATTGAGGTTTTACCATGGGCCACACAATCGCCAGATTTAAATCCAATTGAGCATATATGGTACATATTGGGCAGACGCAATTTTTAACAAAATATTGCGTTAAATACAAGACAGCAACTGTTTGAGGGTCTTTAAATGGAGTGGAACAGAATACCGCAGCAAGACATTGACCATATGATCATTAGTTAGCTTTACAGATGTAGGACAGTAGGTAATCAACAACTTTGGAGGTCATACACTATACTAACTTAACCTAAAGACTACTTTGTTGGGTGTTGAGGGGCAACAAATTAGTTTTTTATTTTTTTTTGTTACCATTTTTTGACTTTGGAGTTGTCTTTTAATTTTCTTAAGAGCCATTGCGATAATTCTAAGATTTTTTTTATATTCGGTGCACTTGTTTATAACTTTTTATTAAAAATATTTGAAAAAATTAATTGAAATCCTTCTGTAATCTCACATTTTGTTTTTGTCTCCTAGACTATTTTGATGTGTGTATATAAATATCGGTTAAGGGAGTCTTCGTCGTAGCTGTTTTTTATAGAATGTAATAGCATTTGTATATGTAGTAAATAAATAGTGTCAATAAATCAAATTGTGAATTTAATTCCCGTTACAGTATTATTTCCTACTAATGTTTAGAAACATTGTATTGTATAATTAACCCTCTATGCCCGACTATTTTGTAAACATAAGAGAAAATGTTTTAATTTGTATAAATGCTCAAATATGCATTTACAACAACTAGTAATTTTTTAGATTTTTTAAATTTTGTTTGGGGAGAGTTTTGGGAGTGTTGCCGTCAGACAACTGTGGGCAGCAAAAACTAACGAATTAAGTTATATACGTATTTATTAAGCCAATCAAAAAAACAATTATTTGAAGTTGTAAAACATAAAGCAACTTTACATTTATCGCACATTACTTTAGGAGTATTACAGCATTCTGGTTTTTGCATCTTCCCTTTTTTTCAGAAAATACTGGCCGGTGGGAGGTTTGGTCAAGCCTAACTTCCTTTGGTGGTACAATAGCAGTAGGTCCTCTCCTCTGTTTTTTTTAAATTTCGTTCTCAATTTCACTGAGCCTGGGACGTCCTTTGTTTTTTATCTGGTCAGTTCTTGCTAACAGTACGCTACATAAGTGGGACTTAAACTGTAACAAAGGCAACTGGTTTTTCTTTTCAATTACAAAGTTATCGCAATCACGACGATACAACAACCAGCTGTTAACAACAGCGAAATCCAGAAGGTGAAAAAATATTTTTAGATACCATTTTTTAGATCTTATGTCTGTTCAGTAAAGAGCAATTAGTGAATCCATAAGATCGGCACCTCCCATAAATCTGTTATAAAATTGCACTGCATTTGGACAGCATACATCAATTCTTGATTTTTGTTTCTTATCCCACCTCTTGACTAACGAAGTAGGCTCAGAACCAACAAATGTGCTAAGCAAATGAACCGGTTTATTATCGTACCACTTTAACGCTGTTAGTCTTATGCCATCTACTGTAGCGTGCTTTTCTTCTACAGTACCTCTGCCCTGATTCTTCCTATTCTTGTCGTCAGAAAAATGGCAATTAGGCAATCTGTTTGGACGAACAATTCCCAAACATTGCATCCAAGTTTTTCCATATAAATCTGCAACTGAATGCTATTGAACCAGTTGTCAAAATATACTTTATAGTATTTGTTTGGTTTGACTATCTCACACAATCTTATTACTACATTACCGCTGGTGCCTACATTAGGTAAATGAAGAGGATGTTCAACAGTTCCTGTATATAATTCCCAGCTTTAAACAATACCATTGCTATCTCACAAAACAAATGCCTTGTATCCCCATTTTTTGTGTTTATTCTTCATATATTGTTTTAATGAATGTGCCCCTTTGAATGGTATCATTTGTTCATCAATACACAATTTTTCACTCATTGGAATACTTTGAACTAGACCGGTGATGAATGGTCTAATTTTATATAACTTATCCTTATTGTTAACCATATTTTTGTTATTATTGAAATGAATTTTAGTTTTTATTTCTTCCCAGCGATTCCTAGATATAGTGTCAACTATTTGAGCAACACGTGTTTCCTTCTTCCAAAATGATCTTCTCCTTGGCAAGCCATATATTGACATTAGTAGAACAGATCCAATAAATTGGTTTAATTCTGCTAGTGTCATATTCAATGGTTTATTTATATTCTTTTGCAGTGCATACAAATTACTTTGTTCTACTATGTTTTCCAGCATATTGGTAGATATCATCTTTTTAAAATAATATAGAGGGGATTCCGGTTCTAATAATTTGCATGTCGGTAAATTATCTTTCCATTCTGGAATTGGAAATACTGTTCGGGGACCACTCTTCAACTGAATGTTTTTTTCGATCATTTTTGACCTTTTGAACACATTTTGTTCAGTGTGTTTTTCTGTTTTATCGGTATCATCCTCATCTTCATCTTGGTCTAAATCTAAATTGGTATCCTGGTCTAAATTTGCTTCGTACAAATCGTCTTCATTTTCCATTTCATTTGATCCTGGATCGATTGATATCTGAGTACCTATGGAAAATTCATTATCACTCTCTTCAACGTCAGAGTCTTCGGATTTCTCGGATTTTTTGGGAACTTTTACAAACAATAACGGATATTTACTGCTTTTCCCGTAGAACGTTTTTGTATCCATCCTAAAAAAATAATTTAAAATGATATGGTCCTGCGTGGATTCAAAGCAACATACCTGTTTTTGATCACAGTACTGAAACAACACAATAAAATAAACAAATTTCAACGGCAATCAATATCTAAATGCTGATATGCCTCTATGTATTTTTATATAAATTGTACACAATTTATAACAATAAACACGATCTAAAATACAAACTAATAAGGCAGCCATGTGCCTGTTAAAAATTTCCATATAGGTTTCGTCATAGGTTCATAGATGGCACTAAGTGTATTAAAATGTAATATTAAAATGTAATATAACCAAATGTTGCCTGAAATCAACAGAGGGCATCTTAGAGTCGGAAATTGTTTTAAAAACGTTTTCTGCATCAAAAACTCCTTTGTTGCCTTGAGTACACACGGGCCCATAGAGGGTTAAGTACGCTATGACTTCGTAAGTCCTGGAATGTCTCCTATCTCACTTATCTTTGATGCCTACTTTAACCCCAAATTTTAAACAATTTCTTAAAAAGTTTGTTTTATAAACGCCCATTATATATACAGTCTCACAAGTCTTTTAATTTAAAAAAAGATATATATACCATTTTTAGATTAATTTCAAAACATAATATCTGAAAAACCTTTTATTTTATAGACTTTAATTATATTTTAATGAACTTTTTAAAATGTCCGTTTCTCAATGTAAACAACGTTGTTAAACAAGAAAAATGTATGCCACCATCCATTGTCCGATACGAAGTCACGATTTTCTTAATAATTTGAACAATAACCGTGTAGGCATTCTATTAGCGATAATCTGTCCATATATTATATTTTATTTTAGCAATATTTTGTTTTGTAATAAATTTCAAGAAAAACCAAAATGGTAATTTGACATACAAAGGAGCGTCTTTATGAAATAATAATTGCGTACTAATCAAATAGTATCGGCGGCTATAATATTTTTAATCGCAATAATTATTGGGATAATATATTTTGCAATTACTCGTGGGAACTGAAGAAGACGATTGTACGGGTATACGTAAACGAAGGATTTACTTGCTTCATTGGTCTATCTGCTTCCCGTTGTATAACCGGAAATAGCACATGCTCAAAAAATTTTCATTAAAAAGTTCACTATCGAAAATCTATGCAGCCGAATTTTCAGATCTTAAATCCGTTTAGATTGGCAGATCCATCTAATAAGCCAGTGTTTCTTAACCTGTAATCATTTACAAACAAAACAACAAGACCTTCGTGTTAAAATCTCAATCATTTTTCACGCATCCTTATTAGTTGCAAAAAGTGGTTAGCCTCACACCATTGCTGAAGAACTAATACCGCCTTGTGCTAAAATTATGGTTTCCGCTACGTTGGGAGAAAAAGCTTCAAAAGAATTGGACGTTAAGGTAACTGTACCTTTTACCGACCACTTAAGGTTTTCGTTATAAGCAGATTCAATAATAATACATTTTTATTTTTCTTTGCATACTTTTTAAAGATAAGTTTTAATCTAGTCGATTCAGCTGGTAATATAGAAAAAATAATATTATCACAGTTTAATTCTTTAATAATTTAAAAGTTTTAATAATTATGTACAATTTCATTAAAATGCTCCCTTTACCGACCGGCTTAAAAAATACTCACTTATCACCGACCGATTTTTTTGCTATTACCGACCACAAGCACCTAATTACCGGACATCTTCAGTTCTATCAGCGACCTTCTTGGGAGACTACTTATTTAAGTAATTAACAACATTATATTAACTTATTTATTTAAAAATAATTGTTTCTACTGGCTCAATTGAAAAAACAAACGCAGTTGAAGTTTTTAATATTTCAAAAAATATAAATTCATAATACAACAAATAAAAAGTTACATAATAGGCATGTATAATAGATTCAACTTTGGTTGAAAACCAACAGTTTCTAAATATATAATCCAATCTACTATGGTTTGTTCTTCAGCTGCAGTCAGGACACAGTGAGCCCCACTTGTAGCGCCTTCTTCATATGTGTTATGAATTTTATCAACTAGGGTGCTTTTTGGAATTTCGAATTCTCTGGATACTTTTCCAAACGACATTCCATCTCGAATTGAATCCAATGCTTGCTGAAGATTTTCATTGGTACAATTTTTTCATTTTTCAGACATAGCTCAAAGTTTTTCTTGAATCTGGAAAGAAAACGTTCATAATATTCTCGGTCGGTAATAGGTCACAATATATATTTTTGTACTCTGTCACCGACCGTGAAAAAAATATTATTTTAGGAGACTACTTTTGAATATTTTAAAATTCATATATTTCATTCACGTTTAAAACAATGAAGTACCATAAATATGATTATCGTTTCCCGTTCAAAAACAGACTTTTGGAAATATGACACTTAATATAGGTATTATTTTATTTGAAGTAATTCTTCCAATAAAATACAATTTTGTTCAACTTTCATATTACTTCTTTTAATTGAAAATTACAATCTAGTCGGTCGGTAAATGCTCAAGTGAATCGTTGGTTTATTACCTTTCAGAAAAAAAATATATTATGAATATTTGTATGCTAAAATATTTTTTAAATTTCATAATTTTCAATGACTACATTCTTTCCGGCCGCCCGGTCGGTAAAGGGTTGATTTTAAGTTTTAAAGCACCTTTTACCGACCGTTCTTTAATTGTAAATAAATTTTAATTAGAGAAAATAATTAACTAACGAACACATTAAATCTTTAAAAAAACGTGGTTTTATGCTATTTCTTGTTATAAAAGTGCAATGCTAACCTTGATATATTAACAAACCCTTAATAATGCCAACACACATGGACAATGATTCTTATAACCTGCCTTATGGAGTCTTGCAACGCCACTGCGAAATCCGTTAAAATTTATCAAGTTTGGCATTAGTCAGCGGCTGGATTATGTTTGTAATGTGGCCATATCTATGTTTTATAAAAAGAAACTGTTAAAAGTTTCAGTAGTTATATGGACTTTTCATAATGCGTCTAATACTGAAAAAAGTCATTGCGGTCGGTAATAGGATATGGTCGGTAAAAAGTACAGCTACCTTAAATCGTTATCCAACATTACAGTGAAGAATAGAATTGTTGATATGTCGGGAAATATTAAAGAGCAATTGATTTTGAATCTTAAAGCGAGCATATTTTATCCTTTGCAATTAGATGAGAGCACATATATTCGCAATGCCTTCAATTTGCTGGTGAAGGAATATATGAAGTATTGAACGACTTAATCTCCTCTTATGAAATACCGTGGGATAGATGTATGGCAGTTAGTATGGATGGTGCTCAGGCTATGACCGGTACAGGACTTCAGGCACGCGTGAAGAAGATGAATGCATCTATTATCTGGTATTATTGTTACGTTCATAGAGAAGTATTAGCTACTAAAAATATGCCTGATAAATTAAAAACAGTATTAGACGAAATAGTGCCGGCCGTGAATTTTATTAAAGCCAGGTCTTTAAATTCCCGTATTTTTGGTATGAGATGGCAAGGCATGGGAAGCATTCAAAAACATTTGTTGATGCATGCTGAGTTGCGTTGGTTGATTCGTGGCAAAGTCTTGTCATGTGTTTCCGATCTGAGAGATGAGATCAGAATGTTTTTTTTCAGAATTTAACAGGCAGCGAAAATAAATATGCTAATACTTTCAACTTTGAATGGCATACAATGGTGGCATATTTGGATATCTTTAGTGTTCTTAACACTTAAGTCTACAAGAAAGAGCTAACAACATGTTCCAAGTTTAAGATAAAATAGAAACTGGGATTAAAAAACTTGACCGATGAACTAATCGTACAATTAGAAAAAAACTATAATCATTTTCCTACTCTGCTAGCGTTTTTGGAATCCTCTGGAGGGGAAATGTTGCTAGCGCAAGTAGAAGAAGAAATTATTAAACACCTCCGAGGTTTGCGGTCTTATTTTCGGGATTATTTTCCCGACCCCACACATAAAAACTGGATAGCTGACCCTTTCAACTCAGATGTGACTCAGATATCATCGGCGTGACAATGATACAGCAAAATCAATTAATCGAAATATCATATGATTCAGCTTTAAAAGGCCATTTTAAAGAATCTTCCTTATCAAGTTTTTGGGTGAATATAAAAACAATTTATAAAGAATATCAGAAGAAGTACTGAAACAATTACTGCTTTTCTCATCTGCATATCTCTGTGAAAAGAGATTTTCTCAAATTTAGTAAACAAAAGCTCAAAAGTGCAGCAACAATCTTCACATTAACACAATATCTTTAATTTTCATAAAAAAAAAATTTTTTCTCAGTACTTAAATAAATTTGTCTAAATTTGTTCCCGTGCACTTTATTAAGGGGGTCTTTGAATGCCTCTAAGCAGTCAATCTGCTGTTTTGTTCCACCAAGCCACTAAACGATAAGCTATCATGGGCCTTACTGTTTTGTAGATTTTTAAATTCCGATATGTTTATTTTGGAGTTTAACTCTCATGTTTATTACAGTCGCCTGCTCGTTCCAAAAAAAATTGCAGCTTCTATTTAACCTTTTAGATTTTACATCACCTTCTTGTCGAGTATTGCACCTAAATATTCGTTGTCGTTGTTGTTAATCTTTACGAAGATAAGAATATGTGGACGATAGTTGCGATCTTTGACCTAATACTTAAGTTACACTCATGAGCTCACTTATTCCCCGAAATTCGACGAGAATGTTAATAATGAACTAAAGTTTAAGGACGTCTTTGAGTAAAACGCTAGCAGGCTTTGTACCTAGTAGATTCCTTCAACCACATTTTTGTTTTGCCGCATCTTTTTTGGTTAGGATTTGGATATACTTGGTTTCGAAATGGTTTGGTTGTTGTAGGAGTGGTTGAATTGTAGGATGTCATGAGAGGAAGACGTTTAACTTTGAAACAGTTCACCTAAAAACAAATCCTTATTCTTCTTCTTCTTCTTCTTCTTCGCGCGACTAGGATTACTCCTGTTTGTCTGAGTCTGTTTCAGTCGTTGTTGACTGTATATTATCTTTTCACCTTTTTGGCGACCTTCCAACGGGTCTTCTGCTATACGGCTAGTTATTTTTACAGATGTTCGCTAATCTATCTGGTCCCATTTGGTTTACATGTTCGTTGTAAAAAAAATCCTCAAATACTGAAAATAACATCTTTTTATCGACTTAAATTCAGCATAGGTTGACCAAAATTACAGAAATAATATACCCATATAAAACCAACTCGGCGATTATGCAGGAACGCAAATGCGATGAATGAGACTTATATACAAAGCTGAACAGAACTACGTAGACGATCGTAGCTACTTGAGGATGTGTTGTGAAGATGACGATATTTTTCTTCCTTCGGTAGTGACAAAACCATTCATGCGACATGAACTCTAGGTCAACTGTCGTAAATCCAACCTGTTTATATGGCATAATTATCGTTGGTAAATGTTAGCTCACTCAATCTGAAGAATGGACCTAAATGCATATGATTAATCTGGTAAATAAGAATAAGCTGTAATTATCGATGCACACTCTTGTGTCTTGTGTGGTCTACAAATCGGTATTTCACAGCCTTTCACGAGAGTCCGAATAAGACAAAAATGCCGAAACTAATTGGTATAATTGACAGTCAACAGATATACGCTACCCAAGGCCAATGACATGTACTCGATCGAGCTGAAGTAATGATTTAAATGGACTTTTACGTTTTTTGCCATTTTCAGTGTATTTAAGATAATCAAGCGTATAAAAACCCACCTGGAATTAATTATAAACGGTCGCCCACGTGATGTTTACCATAAACATTGTTAATGATCGTTTAGACGAGAATTAAAGGGCCATTCAAAAGGTTTATTCACGTTATAAACCGCCGTTAAGCGTTATTAAGATCATTATATGCAATATATTTTGTAGGTACGTGGTATTTATCTATCGGTTTACTGAATTGCAATGTAATTTAGATAAAACAGTTAAAATAATTATTGGTTTCTAAATTTTTACTAAGTTCCGGAATTTGTATGAGAATTTATTTACGAATTGCTACGTTAAGACGGTACTAGTATAGACCAGGGCGGATCTGTGAAAAAATGACTAGATTTGGATTGGTGATAACTTCAGTAATAATAATTGACTTTTCCTCCATCTCAAATAGGTCGGGAAACATTAATAAAAAAATTAAAATATTTAAAATGTACTAAAAAGTAGATTTTTTTCCACTTTCCTTGCTTATAACTTTAAAATAATTCATTTTGCAGCAAAATCGTAATGAAATACCATAGCGACAATTGAATTTTCTAAGATACGGCTGATTAAAAATGTAATTTATTGCCCCTGCTGCAAAATAGCAATAAATACAAAACAAGGAGCGGAAACAAACCTTTTCTTATTCAATGTTTTTCACCCACCTAGATTGCACTTAGGACCTTCATAAAGCGTCTGTAAAATCTTCATAACATAATAAAACAGCACACCAAATTTTATTAAAATCGATTTAATAAGTTTCGCATAATAAGTTTTTTTTAATTGCCTTATTGCCAGATTCCAGTGAGAGCCTAAGAAAGTATTCGTTGAATTCTGGCAGCAACGGCAACAAAAATATCTTTTTCCGACATCTAACGTCTCAGAGCAAGACACCCTGACATCTTTCGGCGGAGTAGGATACTAGGCCAGAAGACTCCAGACTAGTGCCGGATTAACCTTGTTCTGGCTAAAATCTTAACCACCGTTTCAGAGTGGTGGTCTTGCCACTCAATGAACACTAAAATCCTTATATTAACCGTTACTTTAAAAGAAGAATAACTATATTATATTAAGGAAAAACTTACAAATACCATACCTATCACCGTAAATCAGAAAATATTTCCGTGAGGCCATAAGCTAATAAATAAGAATAACAATAAATTTGAGATCCCTGGTTCTCTGTCTCCTCTGTCTTCATGTTGTGTTCTCTCTGTGTTCATGTTATCTGAAGTGATGTTTCCTTCATCACCCCAGAAATCAGACAGTGTACTTCTCTCCTCTCATCATTATGTTTGCCATGTTTCTTTCATCCAGCCCGAAACCATTCGCCTCTCGAAGTCTCCCCTCTCATTTGCCCATCTCTGGCAGTTAAAAATATGAGCGGGAGTGTCCGGTACCCCACAAACAGTACAGTCTGCCGAGGCAGATTTGCCTATTCTATTTGTGAATAAACTGCGCCAGGAAGTAGTCTAGTTTCCTGAACTTACATTCCCACCACGGCCTCAGATCGGGAATAAGCTCCTTCGTCCACCTTACCTTTCCGCTATCATTCGTCCGTTCTCTCTGCCACTCCACTATCGTTCTCTCCCTCTCATTATCATCTATCCATCCTCCTCGCAAACACTCTCGTTCGCTCTTTGCAAAACAAATCGATCGGTATAACCGCTCCAGTGACACACAGAGCCTCATTTGAAACCGCCTTGTATGCGCTAGATAACCTGAGGAGCATTAGCCTTTGCGAAGTCTCAATCAGCTGGGCGTATTTCGTAGTGTTCAGTGCGCTACACCACATGGCGGCAGCGTAGGTTATCACCTACCGGAAAACTCCATTTAGCACCCTTCTTTTAGTGCAACCTGACGCTACGCCTCCAGACTTCGGTTCGCCTTCTCTAACGACTTTTTGTATGTGTACTCCGCACCTCAGTCCTTCCGACAAGCAGACTCCGAGATACTTAAGTAATTTAACCGGTGCAACCTTCACACCTTCTACTATAAAGCAAAGAGAGGATTTGTCCCGGCTCCCTTTGAGAACTACCACCTCAGTTCCCTGCAAAGTTTTCACCTACAAAATGCATGTAAGGTACCACATGTTCTTCATAATGTACTTATCAGTATTAGGCCATCTCTCCCTAATATAACAAGATATGTATGTGCTTCCAAAGAAATGGAGCCATATACCATTATACCTCCACCATCAAACTGTACTCTTAGAGAAGTAACATTGGGCATGGCGGTTCCCAAGCCTTTTCTACACTCTTTGGCGACCATCAGATGCATGTCTTGTCGTAAAACTAGTAGAATAGTAGAAACTATTCTACTCTTGAAGTCTAAGAAACCGATCTTCCACGGCGTGTGTTACCCTTGGTCCCTGTCTAGGTATTCTTAAGGAAGAACCAGTTTCTCAAAATATTTGTAAACCACCGGATATTGTATTTCGCAGAACCGCAAACATTTTTGTGATATATCGAATGGAATGTCCATCATTATGCAGAGCAATAGCTTACGCTACTTGATCTGGCCTCATTGTAATTAAAAACACTTTTTTTCCCAAAAACGCAGTCAACAATACACCAAAAAGGAATGCAATCAATTTGGCAATAATTTTATAAGTAAACATTCGATTTAATCGAGTGCATCGTATGACACACTTTAAACAACATAATTCTTCTATAATAATTAAAAATATTTTAATAAATATATTGAATTATAAAGGGCAATTCAACAAAACTGAAAGAAGAAAACTGCGGAATTTCATTTATCCGGTTAATTTTGCGGAGTTATGCAGTTTTAGATGTCCCCCTCGGAACAATTTACGATTCACATTATATTAATACAATCAAAACAATATTTAACATGGACTGTTGCATAAAAATTTATCTTTCAAAAGGAACTTTAAAACAAAGAACACACGACCTAACATTGTTATACAGAAAGATTCAAATTAGCACGAGCATCTAACGAGAAAAAAGCATTCATCATTACCACGTTTCTTTCAACAATACAAATTGTATTCTTGTGTACACGATTTTTATCGACTTCCGTAGCCTAGTTTGCTTTCTAAAATGATCTAATGATCTAACGTTTCCTTTCCTTTACATAACTTTCTTGATTCAAGCCAAATCATGTCGTTAGAAATCAATCAAGTAAACCACTCAAATCAATAACTCCATTTTCAACGCTGTCACGCACCACATTTATAGTCAATGGATTTCGCCATTCCGGCTTTTCCTATACGGTACTTTGTGTGAAAAAATCTGATTTTAACGCTTTTTGTTAGCGAGTATTGTGTCAAATAGTTTTTTACACTTTCTTCTTCTTTAGGCACCGGCTCTTGTAAAGAGGTTAGCAATAGTCACGGCTATTTTTAGTTTTGACACTGCCACTGTTCTATAAATGGTGAGATTAGAATATAACAACAATTGTCAATTGTTCAGACATAGTCCAGTCGTCAGAGAGTTGACCCCTAAGAATCATACGAACAAGCTGAATTTTGCTGAGAATATTAATTTTAGGACCCCAAAAAAGCTGAGCTAAATTTAAACAAAAATTTTTATAAGCATTTTTTGTGTAGAATGAACCGTTCTCTTAGAAACAACGTTTGAAGCGACCGTCGATTTTGTATGTCAGTTACGAGCGCAAAAGCAATATTCAATAAAATTTGTATTAAGTCGACGGTAAAAATTTCATATCTTGTGATCCAAATGTCCTATCTAAATCAAAATACTTTTTAAAGGCAAAGAGTGCAGCTTTTGTATGCAGTTTTTGTATTTTGCCGAGAATAAACTCAGTTTTTATAAAGGTGTTAAATAAATTATTAACGTTTTTTTACGTTCGGCGCGATTTTTGCCATTTTTTACGATTCTCTTGAGATCAATAAAATTGGACACTTTCATTGACCAGTTGTAGTAAAATTTCCATTTTTAGAAATTAATCTTTAAAACCTTCTTCTTCTTCTTCAAGTGCCCTGTCCGTTGCGAACGTTGGCTATTAACATGGCAATTCTGATCTTATTTGCGGCGCTTCTGAATAGTTCGACCGATGTGAGCCCGAACCACTTCCTCAGATTTTGGAGCCACTTCTTGGAGTGTCTTCTCCTGCCTGGCCCTCGCTTACTGTCTATTTTTCCCTGGACAATCAATTGCAGTAGACGGTACTTATCGTGTCTCAATATGTGGCCTAGATATTCAAGCTTTCTTTGTTTAATTGTATTCACGATTTCTTTCTCCTTTCCGATTCTTTGGATTACCTCTGTGTTGGTGACATGTTCGGTCCAGGATATACGAAGAATGCGTCGGTACACCCACATTTCGAATGCTTCTAGTTTTCTCGTGAGCGTCTCCGTCAGCGTCCAGGCCTCCACACCATACAGTAAGATCGGAAAAATGTAGCATTTAACTAGTCGTAGTTTTAGGGGAAGAGACAAATCCCTGCTTATGAGGAGCTTTTTCATATTGCGAAAGTTTAAATCCAGTGTTTTTTAAACATATTTGAAATTCGTCACATTTGTTGCCAAAACTCAAAACCAAAATTTCATGCTATAGGTTTTAAAGGTTAGGCTTTAGTAATCGACACTTCATCGTGGCCAGTCAATGAAATGGATAGATTGTATTTATCTCATGAGAATCATAAAAAAATGGTAAAAATCGCGATTAAAAATTACGACAAACACGGTGCATCTAACTATATACAAGTTTAGCCAAACTGTTCCAAAACTCCATTAATGGAATACCAACCCCAGAGGAGTGGAAGACATCATTCATATCCACTATACACAAAAAAGGCAAAAGGGATGAATGTGATAATTACAGAGGCATTGCCGTGACAAACTCGATCAGTAGAATATACGGAAAAGTAATTAAAAACAGAATAGAAAGCGAATATAAAGACTTAGAGGAATAGGCAGGATTTAGGCAGGTAGATCTACTGTTGACCATTTGTTTTGCATTACACAGATTATTGAAAAGCAAATAGCCGTTAATCCTGAAGTACATTTATTGTATGTAGACCTACGAAAGGCTTATGATATCGTACCACATTATAAATTATGGGAAGCGTTAGAGAAAACAAACATAAGCATGAATTTAATAAATGCGACGAAGGAACTGTACGCTAATGATAACTCAAAGTTAAAGGTTGGAAATAATCTGTCAAGTGGATTCCAAAGTAACAAAGGCCTTAAGCAGGGCTGCTGTCTCTTCCCGACATTATTTAAAATTTATCTAGAACAAGCTCTAAAACTGTGGAAGCGCAAATGTAGAAATATGGAACTGCAGATTAACAATAATAGCATATACACTTTGTCATTTGCAGATGATCAACTAGTCATAGCACAAGATTATGAAGATATTGAGTATATGAGTCGAAAATTAATGGAGGATTATAAAAAATGGGGACCGAGTATATGTGTATCGGCGGGAAACAACAGGACCTCATATTGGAAAATGGAGAAGTTATCAAACAGTGCAACACATATTAATATTTAGGTATGATGGTCACAAAAGAAGGCAACGTAGACGACAAAATTAAGGAGAAAAACAACCAAGCAAGAAAAGCAATTTCCCTTCTCAATAGTATCGTTTGGGATCAATAAATCTCTAATAATAACAAGCACAAGATATACAATCAGTGAAAGTATAATTACCTACAGTAGTGAAGTATGGCAAATAAAGGAAAGATACAAGAGAAAACTTGAGGAAATGGAAATGGATTTCTGGAGACGTTCAGCTGGAAAATCGAGACTAGAAAGAATAACGAACAACAGAATAAAAGAAATTATGAAAGTAAAACATACAATAGTAGACGATATTGATACCCAACAACTCAGATGGTACGGTCATGTACAGAGAATGTCTGAAGAACGTCTTCCAAAATAAGTCTTAATGTGGATCCCTCACGGTAGAGGAAGACCCCGCCTTAGTTGGAGAGAAGGCATCAATAGAGAAATGAAAGACAGAGACAGAAGAAGACTTATGGATGAATCGAGAGGAGTGGCAACTGGGTATCGGAAGACGTAGGAGAACGTTTTAAACCGATCTATATATATATATATATATATATATATATATATATATATATATATATATATATATATATATATATATATATATATATATATGTATATATATATATATATATATATATATATATATATATATATATATATTTAAACCTAGAGCTAAGATTAATACTATTATAAAAATTAATATTAAACTCACCAGTCTTCCGGGTTGAACCGCGTCGATATCCATTGGGCCGAGCTTTCGACATCCTCTCTGATGTCTTCTTCAGGGCTTTCGAGGTCTCAGTCTCCCGAGCCCCCAGACACTACTACACTCACTAGTCACTTCACTACTACAAGTATCTATTAGTTTTTTTTACGTTGTTGCGCATTTGTACTCACCACAAACTGCGTCTTTTTATGTTAAATATTTTCATAACTGAATTCCGAAACTCTTGTAGATGCTCCAGATAGTCGGCTACTAGACCAGGCACATCTGTTTTGAGGTGGCATTCGGATTTTTGCAGAAATAACTATTTCTGCAATTTTTTAATTTAACCGGTTAATATTTTTTTAATTTATTACCCCTACTGCAAAATAGCAATAAATACAAAAAAAAAGAGGGGGAACAAGCATTTTTTATTCAATGTATATCAACCACTTAGACTGCTAAGACCTTAGTTCGTCTTGAAAATCTTTGTAACATAATGAAACAGCCCACCAAATTTCATTAAAATCTATTTAATAGATTTCGCATAATTTTGCAACCTAATTTTTAAAAAAATTGGCGACGTAATAAACATTATCTACTTATAATGCGGTTTTTATTAAAAATATCAACTTAAATTTACTTACGAAAAAGAAAATATGTTTGTACATTTTTCGTTCTAAGCAAACGATTGAACTTTCAAACGTCTTAAAAGAAAATTCAATCTGATTGTAAATGCTATAAAACAGTTCTCTGCCAATAATTGAATTCTTTCTTCTAATATCTATTACGATCACATACGTTAATAACGTTGGTGAAAACTTCTCAAGCGAGTCTAATAAATATCGTACTCTACTTCCTCCTATACACGACCGTTTTCATTGTCTGTGCCACATACTAGAGGTGATCGGTCTTGCACGAATCATTCAATAGCTAGGTGCAACCAGTAAAAATAAAAATGAACCGATTCTAAATATTTTTTATTTAGATTATTAATTTTAAATCGGAAATTTTATTAATTTCCGATTTACATATCCATATTCAACTAATTCAGTGCCAGATTCCGATCAATTTTAGAATGGTAAAGTCTCTCTCTTTATCTCTACATATCAAAATGGCCATCCTTCTCAATGATTGTTCCTAACCCTTAACCTGTTACAGTTATCGTTATGATATCATGAAACATCACGACTTCATGAGTTAATCTTTCCATTGTTCCTCATTTCCCCATATCTTCTGCCATTCTCGTACATTCTAACAACTGCGCCTATGCTTTGCTGCAAAATGTGATTCGAGTATGTTGTGGGATATCTGTCTCTATTTTTACAGTCGACCTTTTTCTATCTGTCTTCTATCTCTAAGCTTGGCGACACCATCCCTTCGAAAAACGTGCGCTTCCTTTTACCGATAGTGATGCCACCGTTCCACCCTTTAGTAACCTTTCGTATAATCCCGCGTCATATATTTTGAACAGTTCCGACCAAATCCATTGAACTTTGATCCGATCATCTCGGTAATGTTGGTTTGTGACGAGTTGGAGGTCAGTACCAAGAAATCGAATCATTAAACAGAACGATCAGACCCATCTCTAAGACATATAAAGTTTACCCATTTGCAATTTAAACGACCACTCACAATCGTGAAGGAACAGCAATTTTCTAATCAGTTGTAATGGGAATTATTGCCAATGCAATGGATACATTAACTGGCTGCATCTATTTACCATGAGTGAAGATAATTTACCTACTATTAAGCCTGCTTTCGTCTATTATTAGCCACTGTGTATTTTACTAGATATCGTTGAATTGAATAATTTAATGATTATCTTATTGTGCATATACACTTTGACTTCTCAAATTTCATATGAACATCATTAGTAGTTTCATAGAAAGCGTCAATAGATGTGAGAAAATTTAATAACATAATAATGGAAAGTGCATTTCAAAAGGGGTTTTTTCTTAGCACTTCACCTTACATGATTATGAAGTGTAAGATTAGAATTGTTAACAGTCTAATAAATATCTGAAAATTCAGGTGGGTTTGTAAAAATTTGGAAATGGTTTTTTTTTATTAACGCCATAATTTTGAATAGTTTTTACACATTAATCAATAAGTATGTGAACATAAAAGAAACACTCTTTCCTAATTTGCATGTATGTATGTTTGACATGGATACAAGACAAATGTAAACTAATCAAAGTGCTCCAAGTCAAACACGATCATACACATATCCACTGAGAGATTCGAGAAGCCACTGGTCAATACAACAGGAGCAACACACACCTCCTCATAAAGAAATACGGGAACCTGGCTACGACAGTTAAGGAGAAGTTGGTGACCTGGAAAATGTACATCGAAGAACTTTTCTGGGACTACCGGGGTAACCTTCCAGAAATAAATTGCATGACAGGGCCGTCAATACTAGAAAGCGAGCAGAAAGCAGCTTTAAAATAGTCTAAAGAATGATAAGGCCACAGGTCCAGACGAAATACCCGTTTAACTTATTAAGGTGATGAGTGAAGTGAGCACGAAGGAGTTAACTGAGTGGCTATTGTCAACATTTGTAACACTACCAAAAAAAAAAACGATCTACGAAAACGTGCGAAGATTTCTGAACTATCAGCCTTATGAGTCATGCACTTAATATTTTTGTTAAAATCATACATGCCAGAATTTACAAGAAATGCTACGAAAATGTCGGTGAAATGCAATTTGGATTCCGCAATTCCATTTTACCTTACAAGTCCTACTTCAGAGATGTCAGTTGTGATATCTATATTTGTTTTATTGACTACGCCAAGGCATCTGACCGTTGTCAGCACCAGAAGATGGTCGCCGCCCTACAAAGAGTAGGATTGGATGAGAAGGAAGATTGCGATCTCCAACCGGTCTTGCAGGGGAACTATCTTGTGTTATTGATGGTATAGAAAGGCCTATCACACTTGCTTTAAGATCTCTTACCAAATGTGAAGAACAAAATTATAGTCAATTAGACAGAGAAGCACTTGCAATTATTTTTTCGGTAAATTACTTCCTCCTGAAATTTGATTACGAAGTTGAATACAGAAAATCTTCTGATCACGTTAACGTCGCGTCGACTGTTTTTCTAGAGCTTCTATTAATCAACCTTCATCTTATTTCGAAAAAATGCTTAACGATGAAATTAAATGCATCTGCCAGGAGAGGGTTGATGCCTTGAGAGGGTTGGTAAAGAAACATAACTAATCACTACAATACAAATGCAGATCGATTGATTTGTTTAGAGCAGCTAGTTTAAAACTAAAAATTGTCAACCTTGGTAGCAAGACATGAATCTCTCTAAGAAGAAGACATGAACCAATAAAAGAAATTTCAACATACGATCTAACCTACCAAAGTTTTAAAGATGCCACAGACAGTCAACGATCCTATTTTATCAAGAATTAAATCTGAATTAAAATCACAAATCAAAATTCATGATTTCACTTTAGAAGGCGATATCCTTTAAAGATAGAGAATTGTCATTCCAACTTAACTCCATTAACTGGTCCTATCAGAACTCCATAGCACTCACATAGGCACTACAAAGATAAAGCAACTTGCAAGAAAATATTGCTATTGGAAAACATAGATAAAGATATTGAAATTATGGTCAAGTCATGCGGAAATTCGAAGATCAACTTCAAAAGCTCCACTACATCACTGGGATATTCCAACAGAAAATTGCGACCGCATCTATATTGACTATGCAAGGTTTTTATTATTTTTTGGTAGTGGTTTACACTAAATCACGGTAAACTGAAGTTGTTCTTGGAGATGCGCCAAAAAAGCATTGATCTTCTGTTACAGATATCTTCTAGTTTACGTTCCTGGTTATCTTGTTACAAATGGCATAGTTGAACGAAATGTTCAAACCCTAAAAATGAGACTAAAAGCTATCTATACTTATCGTATACCCATGCATAAGAAAGTACAAGAAATTTTTTTTAAAATATAGAGCGACACCACTTTACTGTGGGAATCACCAGCTGAAATGTACTTAAACAGAAGTTTAAGAATCAAACTTGACCAACTACGTACACCTAAACTTACAAGATCAGAAAATCAACCCCCTAGTGCAAAAAAGTTAAATGTAACAGAATACAAGTAAGATATCACCAAGAAAATTGGTACTTTGGAAATGTAGCACAATTGAACAAAGAGTATGTTGTTAACCCTTTGACGACTATCGGTATGCTGAGATGACCCACCTTTACAAACATTTCTTTTAAACTTAGCAGCTAAAACAGCTGCCTCTACCTGAACATCCGCAATACTTTATTTAATTCGTTTGTATTTTTATGTTCAAAATAGCGTGGAAGACTATAATGTCCTCCTTTATTAAAGTTTTACCACATATTGTTTATATGTTTTGTTATGTCATAAGAATGTGAATACAGTTAACAGCTGTCATATTATGATTATAAAAATCGTCTAATTTTTTTACCGAAAGATATAATATTCTATTTTCTGAGTTAATAATGTAGACGAGCAAAATGCCTCGTAGCGTTCCTAAGAAAATAAATTGCCAACAAGCTCCTGGTATATATCAACTCATTTTTTAATTGAATTGATTAAGTAAATGTAGTAATCCTCGGCCAGTAAGTGCGAAAGGAAGGCGTTATTCATCGGTACCATTTTTTATTTGCAATTAGCAGTCTGCTTGCTAGTCAATTAGTTGACGCCGATTTTGGTCTGGACGTGGGACGTAGCATAGCAGCTACTTTTATTGAAATAGCTTATTCATTCATATAATAACTATATCAATTCTTCAAACATCAAATGTTTAAAAGCTAATGTCAACGATAAATTATTTCTAATTGCACGTTCCATAGAAAATTTTAAGATTTTAAAAATTAATATAAATATATACAGGGTGGTTGAAACTACTGGGAAACAATAATCATTCAAACATTTTCTTTTTACATGTCTACTTTTTATGAAAAATAAAGAAAGAAATATAAAAACTCTACATATAATAACACTGGACTTTCGCAGACCGAAGAAGAACCAAAAGGAAGATAACGCGACAAACACTAAGTCAAAAATATAGTGTAGATAACAAAAATAGCAGAAAAAAAAACTAAAAATACCAGAGATACATCTTGTATTATAATTGATAATAATATACTAAATGACATAAAAATCCGAACACTCATTATAAATTATGTTATTCTAATAAAATTTCGTATACAAGCTTACATATCTTTGCAAAAAAAATAATAAATGATTAGAATTTAAGCAATATCAAATTAGTTTTGTTTTTTATTCATTTTTTTTTTCTGATAGTCCAGTCGTCAGAGATTTGAGCTCTAAAAATTATACGAACAAGTTGAATTTTGCTGAGATGTCAATTTTGGGACCCCAAAAAAAGATGCAAAAACGTTTACCACTTTTTCCCCTAAAACGCGTCATCGTAGAGTGAGAAAAACAAATAAAAACGATTTACCAAGAATCTGCACGTCGTAGACAAAAATGACATCCATTGACCGGTCGTAAATGTATTTCAATTGTTAGAGCCTAATATTGAATACTTTAATTTTGTCAACAAATATGAGGCATTTGAAATATTTCTAAAAAACGCCGAATTTAAACTGTTAAAGTACAAACTGACATTCAAAATCACCATTCGTTTTAAGAGTTGTTTCTGAGGGAACGGTTCGTTCTGCACAAAAAGTACTAATAAACATTTTTCTTTAGAATGATTCCAGTCACATTTTTTATTTGAAACAATTTTTCTTACGGCGTACAGATTTTTGATAAATCAATTTGTTCCGTTTTCCCCTCTAGGAGGGGGCATTTTAAGGGGCAGGGGGCAGTCAGGAGTAAAAGGGAAAACATTTTTGCAATTTTTTTTTAGTCCTAAAATTGACATTCTTGGCAAAATTCAGTTTGTTCGTGTAATTTTTAGAGGTCCAGTGGTATTTTCGTCTCTGGCGACTGAAGTATAAATTACTAACCACTAAAAATTTTAAGTTTAGTACCGATCGAAATTTAGTGTGCAAGTTTCCATCAACTGAGTTCTAACATTTTTTTATAATTAAAATAGCAAACTATTTTAATTCCTTTACCCCTGTTGCTGAGACGCCCATGGCCGTATTTGCAAATATATACGCGGGTGGTCTTGTTTACCATTAGAAAGTTTTATTGGAACCTACCGACTTTCCGAACCACGGAATTCTCAGAGTACGGTAGGTCCTACTTATCAAAATACACTGGGATACTTTATGGTAGGGCTTGGATTAATCTTTTTCGGTTCGAGGCGATTTGTTTTTGATAAATTTAGTAAACTTCGTCGTAAAGCACTTTATAGTATTTTTCTGAGAGAACGTAATTCAGAAGGTTTTATCTCTTCGCACGTTTCTTCCCGTTACTTCCTATGTTCGTTAGAACCTTTTTATCTCCCTAGAAATGGATACAGTCTGGCCTGTCATTTTTAAGTGGGGATTATCCCACCTTTTTTTTTGGGAAGCTTGTGGAATTTTGAGAGGAAGAATATAACTTCTGAGAGGACAGTCTTTGAGTAAAGTCGCTTGCTTATCTTACCGTTCTCTGTGATTTTTTTCTTTAAGTGTGTATACACTTAAATATTAGAGTTTCTTAATCTAATACCATATTAGATTAAATATGGTTATAACGTATAGCATTTTTCATATAAAAATGCTTGCACGTCACAATTTATATAAAGTGACGTCACTTATATTTAAAATTTCCAGAACGTCAACCTTAGAGTTAAAATTTTCCTAACACAGCATACGAAACCCATACGGAACTGCTCGATGTTTCATAGCCGTCAACATGGTGTAATAATCAGAAAAATGTAATCATAATTATATTGGAAATTTTAGAATTATATTGATTAAATAACCAAAAACATTTGTTATTAGTATTAATAATATAAATTTTATGAAATAACTCTGTAAGTCCAATATTCCACAAAATAATAATTTTAGTTAAACAGATTAGAGAATTGTACGCAACTGATACGGGAATATTTCAAATTTTATTCGCTGAACGACAGTTCAGCGTGTGGCAAAAGTGTATAAAGTGTTCGTTTCTAAGGTTTCTTAATTTTACCCTTGAACCCCGAAAAATTAAGTGGCGCCCTTTTTCTATCTTATCTTATCTTTTATAATTTTACCCATCTATCTTTTTGTTTATTTCTGTATCTTTTCTAATATATTTTATCCTGTCCTATCTTTACTTATTTCGTCCGTTGGACCCATTCCCGGTTACAAAAGCTAGTTTCGAACTCACGACCCGCTCTCCACCAACCATCTGGCTGCCGTCAGCACTGTCTCCATCGGTGACCTTTCTAGCACCATCCAAAAAAGGTTTCCGAGGTTACAGAGTGAGTTTGATAAGGGTAGATAGTCTGTCTAAAAGAAACCTGACTTTCTTTTCGGGAAATTACGAATAGGGCTCACAGAAATTTAGATACTGTGTTAAGATGTTATCGGGCATGGCGTCAAGAACTCCGACCACGAAGATCGAGAGACACGGGGCGGTACCGAAGAATATCAGAGTGTCAAGATCGTCGTCTAAGGTTGATAGCTCCAAAAAAGCCTAATAATCATCATGTAAAGATTTAAGACTAATTAATCTCATGAGCCACTCTCTCTCCCTCAAAATACTGCTTATAATTGTCAACAGAATTAAACAGAAATGCGAAGAAACGGTAGGAAATTAATAATTCGGTTTCATTGAGGGATTTACGAGGATAGATTGATATTAAACTAGCCTTTGATAGATGGCGCTACTTGATACAGAATTGGTTTCGGTGTTGACATTTTCTATTCATGACATGACGTCTGTCAAAATTTTAAGTTTTAAAAACAAGTAAAGACAGGATACTAAAAATATCTTATGTGGACCATGTCACCAACGTTGAGGTCCTACAGCGCATGACAAAAGAAAAAGAAGTGCTTAATTTAATTAAACAACGTAAGCTTGAGTACCTCGGCCACGTGATGCGGAACGAAAACATCGAATTCTTCAACTCGTTATGCAGGGTAAAGTATTTGGCAGAAGAGGACCGGGACGTCGTCGTATCTCGTGGTTGAAAAATCTCCGACAATGGTTTGGGATGACCTTAGCGGAGCTGTTTCGCAGAGCAGTCAACAAAACTATGATAGCCTTGATGATCGCCAACATCCGGACCGGATAAGGCACTGAAGAAGAAGAAGAAGAAGAAAAACAAGTAGTTTGTTTTTTACAGCCGTCAAAAGCAAGCAAATTTTGTGTTTTCGTTTGTATCGTTCGGTGATTAAGTTCCTCCACAAAATAGGTAAAACAAATGTGCAAATCAAAACCGACCTGGACGAAGTTTATGGTGAGGTTGCACCTTCGTTAGCAACAGTAAAATTTTGGAAAGTTGAATTTGTTAGTGATCGTACGAGTGTTTTTGATAATGAGCGTCCCGGGAGGCCAAATGAAGTCACCATGCCGGAAATGATCAACAAAGTCCACGAAATGATTATGGCAGATCGTCGAAATAAGCTCCGCGAGTTAATAGAGGTCCTAAACATTTCCTACGAACGCGTACACAACATCATTCACCATCATTTGGACATGAAAAAGCTATCCGCGCGATGGTTGCCGCGTTTGCTGACAATCGATCAAATGCAAAAACGTGTGACCACCTGGGAGACGCTTTTGACGATAATACAGCGCGATCCGAAGGATTTTTTTCGCCGATTTATCACCGTTGATGAAACTTGAGTGCATTATTACGCACCGGAAACCAAAGAACAGTCGAAACAGTGGCGCAAACGCGGCGAAGGGCCGCCGAAGCAGGCATAGAGTGCACATTCGGCCGGCAAAGTGATGGCGACTGTTTTCTGGGATGTGAAGGGTATCATCCACATCGACTACTTGGAAAAAGGAAAAAACAATTAATGGTGAGTACTACACAGCATTATTGGATCGATTCGATGCCGAATTGCGTCGAAAACGCCCCGGTTTGAAACGCAAAAAAGTGCTCTTTCACCAAAACAATGCACCGGCTCACCGATCGGCCGTCGCCATGGCAAAATTACACGAATTGGGCTATGAATTGGTTGAACACCCACCGTATTCCCCAGATCTTGCCGCCAGCGATTTTTTCCTGTTTCCAAACCTAAAAAAATTTCCCGTCGTTTCGCAACAAATGATGAAGTCGTCGCTGAAACTTCGGCCTATTTTGAAGAGCTCGAGCAAAAGTACTATTCGCATGGGATAAAAAAATCTTCGTCTTACTAAGTGTATCGAGCTAAAAGGGGACTATGTTGAGAAATAAATCGATTTAATTCCAAAAAACTTGTTTTTTCTATCAAAGGCTAGTTCATATCAATCCACCCTTATAGAAAGAGAAAAAAAATTGCTTTTAACGTTAAAATTACTCCAAAGATCGTAGGACATACAGAAACTAATTTACGTCTGCTTTATAGATTTTGGGAAGGCGTTTGGTAGAGTCAAATGCCTATCAACGAAAGTATCAAAGTGATCGGGTCACTACGTCATCATCATCATCATCATTTTGGCTTTACAACCCTGTGTGGGTCCTAGCCTCCCCAAGAATTTTTCTCCAGTCGTCCCTATCCATCGCCTTCCTCCGCCAAGCACGTATTTCCATATTTCTCATGTCTTCATCGATGTTATCTAGGAATCTTGTTCTGGGTCTTCCTCTTCTTCTTTGACCAATAGGTCTATCAAGGAGCGTTTTTCTAGCTGGGTCGGTTTGCTCCATCCGCATAACATGGCCTACCCACCTTAGACGTCCTATCTTTATGTGTTTTACGATATCTGGTTCCTGGTATATCCTATAGAGTTCGAAGTTGTATCGTCTTCTCCAGACACCATTTTCATTTACCGCTCCATAGATGCGCCTTAGTATTTTTCTTTCGAAACATCCTAACATGTTTTCATTACTTTTTGTTAAAGTCCAGGTTTCTGAACCATATGTTAGGACTGGGCGTATTATTGTTTTGTAGAGTTTTACTTTTGTATTTCTTGATATAACTGTAGATTTAAAAAGGAGATTAAGCCCAAAATAGCATCTATTAGCCGTGCAAATTCTGCGGTTTATCTCTGCGGTAGTGTCATTTTCAGTATTGACGAGCGTTCCCAGGTATACAAATTCGTTAACTGCTTCGATGACGTCATTTTCTATAACAAGTGGCCGTAGTGTTTGTGGTTGCGTACCTATTTTCATGTATTTTGTTTTGTTGGTGTTTATTATTAAACCCATTTTTGTAGCCGCTTCCTTTAATGCTACGTACGCCTCTCGTGCTGCGTTTTCCGTTCTCCCAACAATATTGATATCATCAGCATATGCTAAGATTTGCACAGATTTGTTATATATTGAACCGGTAGTTGTGATTTGTGACGTACGTATTACTTTTTCCAAAGCTAGATTGAATAGTATACAGGAGAGTGGGTCTCCCTGACGTAGCCCGTTATTTGTTTTAAAAGGTTCAGAGAGTTCCCCCTGGATTCGTACTTTGCATTCAACTTTTTCAAGGGTTAGTTTGGTTAAACTTACCAACTGATTTGGTACTCCTAGGTCTATCATTGCTCTAAACAATTCTCTTCTATTTACAGAGTCGTAGGCTGCCTTGTAGTCTATAAATATGTGGTGCGTGTCTACACCGTATTCCAGTGTTTTCTCTAGAATTTGTCTTAGGGTTGAAATCTGATGAATTGTTGATTTACCACCTCTGAAACCAGCCTGGTATTGTCCTATTATTCGCTCTGCATATGGTGCCATACGATGGCATAGTATATTGGAGAATATTTTATACGCTGCATTTAGGAGCGTAATTCCTCGATAGTTAGAGCATTCAAAGATATCACCCTTTTTGTGTATGGTGCAAAGTATTCCAATATTCCAATCATTGGGAAGGGACTTCTGTATCCATATTTCTTTTATAAGCTGCTGTAGGGCTATTATGATATCGTGGCCACCTTCTTTATATAATTCCGCTGGGAGATTATCTATTCCGGGTGATTTGTTTCTGGCTAGTTTGTTTACAGCGTCTTTAACTTCCAGGATCGTTGGTGGATCCTCCTCCCTCTCGTCTGCTCCGCTTACCTCGCAGCTTTCGTCTTCCGGGTTTTCTTCTTCCTCTATATTAAGTATCTGGTTAAAATATTCCGTCCATCGGTTTAGTACGTCTGTTCTTGTTGTTAAGAGATCGCCATTTAAACTTCTACATTGATTTGTGTTTGCCTTAAATTCTTTTCTGTTGATGTTAACTTTCTTATAGAATGTTCTGAATTCTTTCTCTCTGTTGAGGTTTTCTATATATTGAAGTTCCTTTTTTAAGTGGTTTCGTTTCTTCATTCTGTGTATTTTCTTTTCTTCTCTTCTCTTTGTCTGGTAATTCTCTATACTTGTCACTACGTCACTAGACAATAAATACTCCAATAATGAACTGGGCATAAATCCATCAAAGGCGAAGCTACTTGTGTTTAGAAAATAAGACGCTGGCCCTATGCAACTACTTTCGATAATGAGCCGAATACAAACATGGCAAAATTGAAAAACTGCATACGAAAGCTACACTCTTTGCCTTTAAAACGCATCTTGATTTTTGTCGATATGACATTTGTATCAAAAGATATCAAATTTTTACCGTCGAACTGATACAGAGCTTATTGAACATTGATTTCGCGCGCGAAATCGCATTGAGATGCAAAATCGACGGTCTGTTGTTTCTAAGAGAAGGGTTTATTCTACATTAAAAATGTTTATAAACATTCGATTTTTTTGAGTTTTTACCTCCCTGCGGTGGGATGAGGGGGGGTTAGGAGGAAGCCCCGGGATAAAAGTGGTAAACTTTTTTGTATCTTTTTGGGGTCTCAACATTAATATGCTCAGCAAAATTCAGCTTGTTCGTACGATTTTTAGAGGTTCATTGGTATTTTCGTCTCTGACGATTGGAGTAGAAGTAATTAAAGACTTAAAATTGGGGATAAATAACACACTAAATTCTGATGAAAAAGGGCAAGAGCAGCATTTGCAAAACTTAGAGCTGTACTCTGCAATTTTCAGCAAAATCTATAAGTAAAAATTATGTTCATGAAATGTGGAGATGAAACCTGGATCATAATTAGGATCCTTGTGGTTTTGTATGTACATGATTCAAAGCATTTTAAATATGTCTTGAAACAGAAAGGAAAGGCGAATTAACGAAAATGATAAAAAAAAACTTACAATAGTTCGGACATATAGTGACAAATAGCAGATACCCGATAGTGCAGTTAATACTGAACGGTAGGATAGAGGGAAAGAGGAGACTTGGTATGAAGAAACACTCGTGGCTCCGAAAAATTTGTCAATGAACTGGCCTGTCAGCAGATGAGTTATTCATGCCACATAAAATCCATAAACATATCGGCAAATTGACGTAGAGGCCACCAACACCTATATCTAGTCATAGTACTGAAAGAAGAAGAAGATGTCTGAATTATCATTAAACAAACATGGGGCTTATAAAATTAAGTTAACAGAATTTTGTTTGTTGTATAAAAAACTTATATTTATCCGCAAAAATCAAATAGATATCTACTAATTCTTCTGGTAAAAAAATTAACTACAAAGGAGACTATCGAATAACACTGAAAAATCGAAGAATAAAACAAGTTACCAACAATAGTCATCAAGCAGCCTCCGCCTTGTACAAATTTGTTATTGGCAAGAAAAGAATGCCAGCCAGCACTGGAATTGCCACTGTTGTTAATTTAAATGCCTTGCCGATTATGTGGTCTTACTTGGCCTAAACGGCCTTCGACGTAACCTTCACCCTGCTAGCGAAAATTTAGTACGGGAGGCTAACCTACATGAGATGATTTCAGTAGTTAAAAATTGATTTTTAGTTATCGTTATTATGTTTTACAAAAAATTCTTTTACTTCTCCTCTTATTAGGGTTTGACTTACTAGTTTACAGTCTCTACCGCAAAATTTCGGTTTATTTGAAAAAAGTGGCTAATTTCAATTTCTTTCAGAAATTAGTAAAACTCTTAGTTTTTTGTTATGTTGTAATCTCTAAACAAAGCATGTAATTTTTATACACTATTTATTTATAAATATATCGACAATTGGCAAGTGAAGTATTTAAAAGTATAGTTTACTATTATTTTTATAATATTCGGCGTTTTTAATATCAAATAAAAAGTTTTATGTTTTTTTTTTTAATGTAAGTTGTTGATCAAAAATAAGAGACTTTGAATAGCTGAAATACACCTGTCAATAAAATGATGATAAGATAAGGAGAGATTTTTCAAAATCGATCGTAAAATTTAAATCTAAACATATTCCTCCCATTCTTATTATTGGTTCTCTGTTGCCAAACCATGACAACGCGTTTTCAATCATCGTCATTCTAATAGCAGAAAAATGCCAAAACAAATATCATCCAAAGTGATGGAGTCTAGGAACGCTGGCTAAAAATTAAAGCAAACATCTTAGACTCAGATAAAGAAGCTCTGTGCGACAGAAAGATAAATAAAAGTAAGTCTCTCCCAAAGCGACAAACTCGTTGGTTCTGTACAGAGGTGAAAGAAAAAAGCAAAAGAAAGAAAAAGGCTCACCTGAAGTATATGTCAAACAAGACACAACATGTACAATACTGAGCGATACGGAGCAACTTAAAGAAACTAGAACTTGAATACATGAGGGAGCAATTCGTACAGCACTCTGGAAACTGCGCTCGCCATGGACGACATTTGGAGGTTTGTGGTACTTTTATTATTAATAAGTTAAAAGCAAAAAAGAAAGAAAAGAAATAGGAATAGGTGCGAACGTTTTTAGCAAGACGGAAGTAAACTTCAGTGTGTTGTGAATTAAATGATATTTTATTCATTAAGTAGAATCCTCCAAGTGATTTTGAATTTCTTTTAAATAAAGTTAGCCTATTAATTACGAAACAGATGGCCAATATAGAAGAACCAATGCCAGCCTCATCAAAACTTGCCTTAGCCCTTCGATTCCTAGCTGCTGGGCTTTCATACAAAATTTTAATAATTTATGTTTCATCTTATACAACTTCTCTTATTTTCATCTCTTTCTAACAATTTCTTCTTTATTCTTTTACAAATCGTCTAATCTACCTAATCTGTCTTAAAGCCAATTTCCAATAATACCTTAAGTATATATAGAGCAATCTTTCTTAATCCCCCATTCCTTACCAAGGCCCTCTTCAGTTAATGCTCCAGAAGTATATCCACATCTAATAAGCTGTATTCTCCATACAATTTTAAATATCATATTCAATTTTCTAACCAATACCCCTAGTTTATTAGATAATTCGTTTAAGGTTCAACCAATCAAAAATCGTCTAATTTTAATTTGGAGTAATTACAGTAACACCCTTTGTTCGGTTTCGTTGACGGTTTGTTCATACATCCGTTCAAAAAATGTCATTTTAATCGGTTGTCATCTAGAATCCATTCAGAGGCTTTGTCACAGGTTCAGCAGCAATCCCCATTGGTAGTCTTACGTTGCCAAGCGCGGCATCGGTTAAAATCTTTAACATCACACATTCTTTTTAAGAAAAATGTAACACATAATAAATGTTTTACCATTTTAAGGGCTTTTACCCAAATATGGCTTGACTCATGTTCACCTGATAAGTATTTAACCACATTGCTTTTTTACCCTCAGTCAAAATTTAACCTTTAAATTTGCATTCACCAAAGCGGTAATACTTATTCCAGGTAAGTCCAAGATGGACTTTTTAGTCCGAAAACGTTCTCTGATGTAGCCCGAAAGGTTTGTTTTAATCATATAGCTTTTTTGTGATTCATGTTATACAGCCAACTACAGGAATTTCATTTTGTTTCTGTTTACCGTTTTATTGTCAGAATTTCTGATAGTTGCATTGCACTATTGCAATATCAAATTGACTTGATTTTCTATACTCACTGGATATTCAACAATTCGTATTAGGGAAATTAAGTAATGGAATGGAACAATTAGAAGCAATATTGCCGAAACAATTGCCTTATTTTTTGAAATTGCTGCAAATTGCCCGTAAATTGCACTGTAAGACCAATAATGATGTACGCATCAGAAGCAAGACCCGACATAGCCAAAACACAGAGAAAGTTGGAAACAGTAGAAATGAGAATCTTGCATAGAGGGAGGCAATATTCCGACAACGAACAGGTAAAATTGCTTATATAAATGAAGAAGAAGAAAATAAAAGTAAAAAAGCTAGAGGATCCATCAACGTGAAGAACTTACTGTACAGCGAAGATCTAAGCTTACGACTTAAGAAACACCTAACATCATGTTTATTTTGTTTTATTGACGTGCTTTATGTGTGGATCATATCTGAGGTTACAAAGATTTGAACTCAGAAGAATTCTTCCAGGTTATTATCCAAGGAAAACTCGAGGGTAGGTGAGGTTCCGGAAGAAAAGAATGTCCTGGAAGAATACTAACGTGCGAAAGTGGTTGGAACAACATCGATCGAAATATTTCGCAGTGCAATGAACAAAGTCTATATTGCACTGATAATTAACAATGACCGGAACGGACAGAGCACTCCAAAAGAACAGAATAAACTGTAAACACAACTAAAAATCTACAAATAACTTTTATAACTTACAGCATAGCTCCCGTACTAAAATTTGTCCCCACTAAAGGAACAACAAGCCTTCTTAATGCGTCTTTCGAGGTAGATATATCTTCAAATAAGGGATCACGATATGGTACTCTTGTTACCCACTAAGTTACTGGTTTTCTTTAGAAAATTCCGTGCTGTGCTCGTTCTTTATTCAAGTTTTGTTCAGGCGTTTGTTTGGATCTTAATCAAGTCAAATATACCTTATATTTTTTCTGAATTAATCTATTTCTTAATTGAATAAATGTACACAACTAGAATTTTGAAGGTTTTTATTATCTTGTGGCATATTTCACACTTGACTGTTACATAGTCAAGTGCTGTCAATGAATGGTAATTTTTTTTTATAATTCAACCCTACCTGCCTCGTTTGTAATGACAAGTAGGTCTGCGCTCATTTCCGCAATATGCTCTTGTGCCTCCTAACTGTTACATAGTCAAGTGCTGTCAATGAATGGTAATTTTTTTTATAATTCAACCCTACCTGCCTCGTTTGTATTGACAAGTAGGTCTGCGCTCATTTACGCAATATGCTCTTGTGCCTCCTAACTAGGGATTCCAATCCAGCAGCATTTTCAGTCTAGCTGGATTATAGCAAGATTGGCCTGAATCCAGTTGGATCCAGCTCGGATCCAGCAAAATATCGAATCGAATTAAGAACACGATTTTAATGTTTTTTTTTGTTCATTTATTATTTAAACCTTTTAGTACAGACTAATAAAATAAAAATTATCTCAGGCGTATATACTCAAATAAGTACGTACAATCAGTCGCAATTCGCAACTAATCTTACACCTCTCTTTAACTTAAAATGGCTATAGCAAATGCTACAATTATCACGAGATTCCAAAAAAAAAACTCGTCCTCAGTAAACCATGGAAATGAAACATAGGGCTTTGCTTGTGTCGGCTGAGAATTGTCCCGAATGAAATTTTATCCAAATGAACTTATCTGTTGTAAAAGTAGTTCATTTGAAGCAAATTTCATTGATGGCAATGTTATTGAGCTAACACAAGTTAAGTAAGGTAAGTCAGGGTAAGAGCGAACGCATTTTTCTAGAGATGATGTTCATGTCACTATTAAAACTGAAGTATGCATTCTAGAATAATCACAATTAGTATATAAAGTCATTAGAAGTTTCTAATTAGTACTGATTTAGTAACACGTGTTAATTATGCAAACATTATCAAATACAATTTTTTTTTCGTTACCTGATCAAATATTCTCACTTGCCCCAGACTGTGGGGCAAGTGGGAATAGCATGTGGCTATTATATGTGTTGTGTATTTCACTATGTATGGGGCAATTGCGAATAAGAAACATAAAATTTATGTCAGTAATATTTATTTTTATAAAAAGTCCAAAATTTTTTGATGAGAACAAAATATAAAAGCTAAATTTCCTAGCATACGAAATTCAATCCTTTGAAAGATACATTGAACTGGAACGATTTTCCTCTTCTATTTTCTACAGGATCTGGCAATATCATGACAATATTTTTCCTGGAAACAGTGTCAGTGTCATCATTATCTGGCCAGTAAAATGTATAATTGTTATTCTTCTTTTTCGTGAATTTAACAATTGGATTGTTGTTTTCCTGGTCAAATCCCACTATTGTTCCAATGAAGTGTTTCACAGATTTCTTTCCGGTATATTTCACTACAAGCCACTGTCTAGACTCAAAATCTTCCTTTAACTTTTCAATATTGTTGCCCATATTGTCATCTAGGATGTCCTCAACCAAATCATCTAGCGAATCATTATCCAAAGAATCATCATCTAACGGTGGATATATATCATCTAACGGTGGATCTATATCAGATAACTCGTCACTAGAACTGGAACTATGCTGTTTTCGTCGTCTAGATTTTATTTTCCGCTGATACTTTACCTTACTGGTGCTGGACACTGCTTTAATACTATTGTTTGCTTTTTCTTGTAATTTTTGGTAATAATCATTACTGGTTATAACCTCGGCACCAGGAGTTACTCGTGTTTTCTTTACTGGTTCCAAACGAGGCATTGGTTTGACTGTTTTCAAAAGCAAGTCTTCAAAAGAAACCGATGGCGGTAAATCTTCTAGAGTTGCTTCCATATTTTGGTCACCTTGATTCGCAGTTTTGTTATTTATCTCCTTCCAACCAACGTTTATAGGCATCGGGGTGAAATTTATCTTCTTCTACAACGTCATTTTTGTATGGGAATATTCCCGCTTTCCGAAATCCGCTTTGGATGATTTCTGGCTTTGTACCATACCACACGTCACGAACATGTTCAGAAAATGTTCGCTTCGGCATTTTTATTCCTTGATTTATTCGCTGCCAAGCCACCAATTTTGTGTCCCACTCAGTCTTAAAGGATTTAAACACGGGCAAATCTAAGGGTTGTAGTAAATGCGATGTGTGTGGCGGCAACTTGAGAATGGTAATCTCATTTTCACGAGCTAATTCGATGACTTTTGTATTTACGTGAGTGCTGTGACCATCATATATCAATAATAGTGGTCTTTGTTGTCCCACAGCATTCAAAAATGTATTTTTTAAGAAATTGACGAAAACGTCCGTTTCCATCCAGCCGTTTGGAGTAGCTGCATATGCTATATCAAGATTATCTAGGTCCTGTGTTGCCATCCACTGGTCCCATACGAACTTTCCTTTAAATACAATACATGGTGGTACTTTGTCTCCAAATGCATTTGCCGCAGATAATATTGTTACATTCTCCTTACCTGGACCACTCGTAGTTCGCGAACACGGTTTACCTTTGGCTCCTAGCACCTTCACTCGGGATGGGTCAACGCATAAGCTGGTCTCGTCCAAATTCCATATTTGCTTAGGCTTATCATTAAGATCTAATTCAACAAGAGTGTTCTTTAAGATCTCAAAATACTTATAAATGGGAAATGGATCACACATCTTATTCCTTGCGTACTCAACCGATTGGGGTTTCTTGAGAGATAACTTGTATCTTGCTTTATAGCCGGTGAACCAGTCATGACCAGGAATATTATTTTTAAATGGCGTTCTTATATTATTTTGTGTAACAAAATCAGAGACAATCAACAGAACTTCACGTTTTGACAATCCAAAGCCCAATTTTTCTAGAGTTTTCAATCCTTCGGCTAACTTGCGTTCATGTTCGGCATGAATAACTAGTCCTCTACCTAATGAATCACTTTTTTTTCCTCTGAAACCAGTTAAATGATTGTGCAATGTTGTTTTTGTAATTGCATAATTTCGGCTTGCTGTATGTAGTGTTGTTTTTCCAGATCTGATATCTTCCAGTGCTTTTTGCAGCTGTTCCTTACTATAAGATGTCGCTCTCTCCGTCTTACGTTGATAAATGCGAACCATGGTAGCACCTAAAAAAGAGTCAATCATTAAAATTTTAATCGGGGCAGGTGGGAACGTAACTAATTATTCCTAGTTCCCACTTGCCTCGATAAAATTTTATTGAGGCAAGTGCGAACATTAGTGTACGTGGCCTCTAAGTAGGGTTATGTATATTGAAACACGTTTATCGTATTTACGAAGTGCACTTTTACACTAAAATAATACGGCTAATAATCTTACCTTGAAAATCTTGCTATTACAGAACACTGGGGTAATTGCAAATTTGACAAATCAAGTGTATTTTTGCAGATATATTGTTGTGGATTTATTAAAAGGTTCAATATTTATAACACTTACGGATTTAATTTATTTCTTTATTTATATTAACTTATCTGACAAATTTATATATATCCGTACGTTACAAATTCGCGAGCGCGAGTTCAGAATTAACTGTTCCTTCCAAATCAAATGTCCTTTATATATGCCATTGCCTTTACGCTAGAATCATCGAACAGCCTTCTCGATTTGCGGCGAAATTATAACGGTAAGGCAAACGGGTATTTTTTTACATCGGCTCGACCGTTTCTGGAAGGTCCATTCAGGTAAATTTCTGCCGGCTAATAGAATACTCTCGTAAAATCTAAAAACAGAACACATTAGTCATAATATTTACGGTTATTTTAGGCCAGGATAATTATCGTAACATTGCCCCCCTCTTAAAAGATGGTTCCTCCTGGAACCTTGTCGGGACTGAAACCGGAACTGTATGCTGGTATCGGCAACTGGACCCTCTTTTACAACTTCCAGTTGTATAAAAATGACAAGGGACGGTTTTCTCTCCGCACCAGTAACTATGCGGATTGCAACAGACTAACACCTGGACTTCGGTGTCTTTAAAGATCTCCTCCACCATATTTCGGATAACCCTCCAATCTAATTGGCGGCACTCCAACTTTGGCATGGCTAACTTTTGCACGTCGGACTCTAGTACGTGCTCTCTCAATTGAAGTAAGGCTTCCCACACATCTCGGTAGGTAGGTTGGTCACGGGCAGTGTCTTTTGTTACCAGGTAGAAAAGGTAACGTGATGCATCTTGGAGTTTCAAGGTTTTACCGGGAGCTGGCACCTGGCATTGAAGTTCTGCAACTCGACCAAACTTCCTTCGAAAGACGGATGCCAACCCTGGTGCGTCTTTGATACTGGCCGGGATGGTAAGGGCCAGCGAGTAGTCATCGGGGAGCGCGAGTAGATCTTGCTTTTCTTCAGTGGTAACACCATGTCTTGGTTTACCGGTACCTCCATAGGCACCCATGAATTCCTCAAACGTGAGGTCAGACACGTCTTGGACTTGGTTTACTTCCACTTCTTCATCTACGTCGTGGTCACCTTCGAAAGACGCCAGCCGGTTATGGTGTACTATCATCGGCTTTCCCCTCGGAATCTTGCTTATTCGGTAGATGACATCGTTGACCTTCTCCATGATGAGGTATGGACCTTCCCAAAACTGCTGCAATTTGGGAGAACAACCTTTTCGCTTCTTGGGATTATACAGCCATACTTTGTCGTTCTTCTTAAAGCAACCCTTTTCGGCTTGTGTATCGTACCGTTTCTTCATTCGGTCGCTAGCGATCTGAAGGTGGGAACGGACCAACTCATGTACATCGTCCATTCTTCTTCGTAATTCGATCACATAATCTTCACCTGCTACATCTTCTCCAGGTCGACACCCAAATTCTAGATCACAAGGTAGTCGCATTTCGCGTCCGAATAGGACTCTGGCTGGTGTCTGGCCCGTTGATTCGTTAACAGCAGATCTGTAGGCCATTGTGAAGAACGGAAGGTATTGGTCCCAGTCTCGCTGATGATCGGACACCATCTTTGTCAAATACTTGCCAACTGTCCTATTCATTCGTTCTACCATACCATCCGATTGCGGATGATACGCGGTAGTTCTTGTTTTCTTCATGCCTAGTCTATCACATATTCCTTGGAATAGATCACTTTCGAAGTTCCTGCCTTGGTCACTATGGATCTCCAAAGGCACTCCAAATCGGCTGATATATTCTTGGATCAACTTATCTGCAACGGTGGCGGCCTTCTGGTCTGGAAGTGCATAAATCTCGACCCACTTAGTGAAGTAATCCATTACTACCAACATGTACTTGCCCCCATTTTCACTTTCTGGAAATGGCCCTGCAATGTCCAAAGCTATTCTTTCAAACGGGCTTCCAACATTATATTGTCTCATAGGAGCTCTCCTTTTCCGGTGAGGCCCGTTACTCGTAGCACAAATAGTACATTTCTTACACCAGTCTTTTACGTCGTCGGAACTGTTCATCCAATAAAACCGTTCCCGAATTCGCTGAAGGGTTTTCCTTACACCAAAATGCCCTCCCGATGGACTGTCGTGTAACTGACGAAGTACTTCGGCTATTCTGCTCTTTGGGATCACCAACTGTCTTCTTTTCTCTGAACCGTCATCATTTTCCAGGACTCGTTTGAGCAAGCCATCTTCGATGATAAATGAGTCCCACTGGGCCCAATACGTCTTAACTACTGAGCATAGGTTTGATATTTCCTGCCAAGGTGGTCGACGGTTTTCCTCTTTCCATTTTCGGATTTTCTGTATAACTGGATCTCTCTCTTGTTCTTCCCTTATCTTAGTAGGCGTCCAGTCGTCGTTGACAATCGTCGTTCTTAGCACTGCTGCTTCCTTGGATTCCGTTTTGTTGCAGTGAGGACACTCTGCTGGGCATGGCCTTCTGGAAAGAGAATCAGCGTTTCTGTGGCTAACTCCGGCTCGGTGCTCAATCTTAAAATCGTATTCTTGGAGTCGTTCGATCCACCTGGCTATCTGACCCTCTGGATTCTTAAACTGCATCAACCACTTAAGGGCGGCATGGTCGGTTCGGATTAAAAACTTCCTTCCATAGAGGTATTGATAGAAGTGCTCTACTGATTTCACTACTGCCAGAAGTTCTCTTCTCGTGACGCAATAATTCCGCTCAGGTTTTGAAAGGACTTTACTAAAATATCCGAGGACTCGTTCCTGTCCTCCTTGAATCTGAGACAGCACTCCTCCAATTCCCACGTTACTTGCATCCGTATCTAAGATGAACTCTCCTTCTGGCAGTGGATACCCCAAAATTGGTGCTGTTATTAAATGCTTTTTCAACGTTTCAAAGGCATTTTGGCAGTCTATATCCCAGCGGTATTCTCTTGCTTCCTCTGTAAGTCGCGTTAATGGCTTAGCGATATCTGCAAACTTCTTAATAAACCTCCGGTAGTAAGTACATAGTCCAAGAAAACTTCTCACTTGATGTTTGTCAGTTGGTTTTGGCCATTCCTTAATGGAATCGATTTTTCCCTTATCCACGGCCACTCCTTCTTTACTGACTATATGACCCAGATAATTGACTTTACCTTGAAATAGCTGGCACTTTTTGGGGTTTAGCATCAATTGGGCAGCTTTAAGTCGATTAAAAACGTTTTCTAAATTCCTCAAATGATCTTCGAATGTCTCCCCCAAGACGATTATGTCATCTAAATAAACCAGGCATGTTTTCCAAGATAACCCTCTCAACACATTTTCCATAAGCCTCTCAAATGTCGCAGGAGCATTACAAAGTCCAAATGGCATAACGTTGAATTGCCACAATCCAGATCCTGTGGTGAAGGCTGTCTTTTCTTTATCGACTGGGTCCATTTCTACCTGCCAGTATCCAGACTTCAAATCTAAAGTAGAAAACAATTTACTTCCAGCCAATGTGTCCAATGTGTCATCGATCCGAGGCAGAGGATAACTATCTTTCTTGGTAACGTTGTTCAGCAAACGGTAATCCACACAGAACCTCGTCGTTCCGTCTTTCTTCTTAACCAGGACCACCGGAGAGACCCATGGACTCGTAGAAGGTTCTATCACCCCGTCTTTCTTCATTTCCTGAACAATCGTTTCAGCTTCCTCTCTCTTCGCCTGTGGTAATCGTCGAGCTGTTTGACGAATTGGCTTAGCATTACCAGTATCAATTTTATGCTTAACAACGGTAGTTCTTCCCGTCTTTCCTCCTTTCGGTACGAAAATATCACGATACTGCCGAAGAAATTCCCTTAATTTCCTTTTCTCCATCTGATTTAGAGACTGTCCTGCAACTGCAACCATTTGGTCGAATTTGTCGTTGGAATTATCAGATGTTGTCGCCTGACGAATTATGGATGTCACAGGTACACAAGTTCCTACTTTTGTCTCTTTCTTTATGGTCACTGGGTAGTCGTTGACATTGATAAGTCTCACAGGAATTTCTTTAGCCGAAGTCACCAATTCCTTTCCAATTATGATTCCACGGCCAACCTCATCGTCGTGGTTCCAAGGCTCCATCATAACAGGTCTCCCTTCGTCTACAATTCCCTGTAGTCGCGCTACTATGATCGTTTCGCTTCTCGCAGGCACGACTGTATCTTCTGTAATGGCTGCTTGCACAGTGTTGTCATTATGTGGATGGAGAAATACCTCCTCGTTGCCAACTTTGATTACCTTATTCTTAAAATCCAATTGGAATCCATGCATATTCATTACGTCCATTCCTAATATAACATCCTCTTCGATGTCAGCAACTATAACAGTATGGACAAACTTTTCTGCCCCAATTCCCAATTGTACCTGGATTTCTCCATGAATATTGGCATTTTCACCTGTAGCGGTCCGAAGTCGTAACCTCGTTGGTAACAGTTTCTTTCGGCTGTTTATAACTGTCGGGCGTATAATGGTTCTGGTCGCTCCGGTATCCACCAACAACGTATGCTTTTTACCATTTATGTCTCCATCTACATATACACTATCTTCACGACATTTCAAAGAAGCTATTAGTATGAGAGGGTCTTTGGAAAAGTTTTGGGTCGAAGCTGCCCCCCTAAGGCTGACCCGTTCTAGTTTTCCTGATGGTGAGTTTCTTGATTTGCGTCGTACCTAGGGTGCTTACAGGAGCTTCGTACGTGTCCTATTTCGCCACAATTCCAGCATCTGATGGTCTTCGTTTTCTTGTATGTCATGCTTTTCATCATATTAACGAGCTGGTCAAGTTTATCTTCATCTCCTTCCTCTTTTACAGTCCTAACTTTACTGTACCCGCCAGAGGCCTGCGTAGCTGACTCGTATTCGAGGGCGGCGGATAGGACATCAACCAGCGTCTTGTGACGAGCTAATCGTAGTGTTCTCTGCATTTCATGATCACGAAGACCATCAATAAACGTTTGAACGGCCAATTTTTCCATCATGTCTTCGGGAGCTGTTGGATAAGCATATCGTACTAATCTGGCAATATCTACCTCATATTCTTGAAGAGCCTCATCTTTCTTCTGTCTACGATTTTTAAGCTGTGACTGATATACATGCTCCAAATGTTCGTGGCCATATCGCATATTTAACCTCTTCTTCAGTTGTTCGAAATCATCGGTCTCCTCTACGGCTATGGTCTGAAGCACATCTAAGGCATCTCCTCGAAGAGCGATAGTCAGGTTTACAGCCTTTTCTTTTTCAGACCATCCATTTGCTCTTGCGGCTGATTCGAACTGTTTCATGTAGTTGTTCCATGATGATTTTCCGTCGAAAGTTGGGACTTTAACATGAATAGAACCTCCACTTCCTTCAAATTTCGGCCGTGTCTCCAACTTAAATTTCGTCTCGTCTTCTTTTATCTCCACTGTAATCGGATTGTTACCTCTCTCTGCTGTCCCTGTTTCTTCCATCTTCCTTTCCATCTCTTTAATCTTTTCTTCGAAGGCCAACTTATCGGCAGCAACTTGGTTTTTTAGCGAAGACACTCTATCGTCAAGAGCAGATATTTCAGAAGTGACTTTAGAGATGTTAGCAGAAACTTTGCTTTCCAGAGAAGAAATCTCGTTAGAAACTTTGCTTTCTAAAGAAGCGATGTCGCCGGATACTTTGTTCTCCAATGATGCGATGTCGCCGGAAACTTTGGCTACATCAGAAGACACTTTCGAAATATCGTCGGAAACTTTGTTCTCTAATGATGCGATGTCGCCGGAAACTTTCGAAATCGACGAGAGGACAGCATCTTCAAATATATAAGTCTCTGGATCTAGTCCTTCTTCTAGCAAAGCGTTCTTTAGTCGTTGGACTAACTCAGCCTTTTTTCCGGTAGAAGCTAATTCTCTGTCTTCAAGATGTCTTCTTAAATTAGTCACTGTCAGCTCATAAATCGTAGCCATTTTCACAATTTATTTTATATTCACTTGTATTATTATTATAAGTCTAATTTATGTTCGATCTCACTCTGACACCATTTGTTGTGGATTTATTAAAAGGTTCAATATTTATAACACTTACGGATTTAATTTATTTCTTTATTTATATTAACTTATCTGACAAATTTATATATATCCGTACGTTACAAATTCGCGAGCGCGAGTTCAGAATTAACTGTTCCTTCCAAATCAAATGTCCTTTATATATGCCATTGCCTTTACGCTAGAATCATCGAACAGCCTTCTCGATTTGCGGCGAAATTATAACGGTAAGGCAAACGGGTATTTTTTTACATCGGCTCGACCGTTTCTGGAAGGTCCATTCAGGTAAATTTCTGCCGGCTAATAGAATACTCTCGTAAAATCTAAAAACAGAACACATTAGTCATAATATTTACGGTTATTTTAGGCCAGGATAATTATCGTAACAATATGTTCAATACCTCAACTCTCACATGTACTGTCGGTAACGTCGCTCCACCGTATACAGAACACATGGTTATGAAGTTGAGTAACGTTTACACTAGATTTCGCTATTTTACTATCGTTGGTTGAATTACGGTATTGAATAGTCGCACTTGCCCCAGATTCCCACTTACCCTGACTTACCTTAATATGTTTTTCTTCCATGGCTTACTGAGGAGGAGCTTTTTTTGGATCTCATGATAAAAATCAGTATGTATTCTAAATTTCTAAATAACAGAAACATGAACTATTTAGTGAGACCTTAAAAAACATATTTTACGTATCCTCTTATCTCCTACCATACTTCGCACATAATTGCACATATAACCGGTTGCAAAAAAGCCCTTTCGGCCTCTACGCTGGTCTGTTTTAAGGTCATCAACTAGTTATAAACCATGGGCAAATGATCGCCTTTTACTCCTTCGGTATCATAAACGGTCATTTCCTTTTTCAAAATCTTTTCGTAATCTTTTTTAGAAAAAGTTTTTTTGGTTATAAAAGTTTTCTCTCCCTCGTTTTAGTTCAATCTTAAGTTCTTGTTCTAAAGTAAACTTCACGGACTACGGATTAGCTGGCCATCTTCTACTTAGATTTTGTCCTCTTGCACTGGTTCCACAATCACTTGTTTATTTATACGACTCAACAAATGTTTCATCTCTTGTCGCTCCTAGTGCTTCCGAATAGCTTGGTACTAAGGCTAGAGTCCTGGCTATTTGGAGTTTGTCTCAGACAAATTTTATGGTTGTGTCTGCCGTTATAAAGTGGACTCTCTTCTGCATACAACAGCTGCTACAGAAAGTTTCACCAGTTGAAGAGTGGCGATAAACTAATTGATTATTGATCACTCGCCAGCCGAGAATTTTATCGTAGAGTCAACGTCTATCAACGCTTTATCGATGCAAACTTTTACACGTAGAAACGTTCCAGTATACTGCGCAAACTGTTCCATCTGGTGCGGCAGTCAAGAATTAATTCCTAGCCTAGCAAACTTAATTCCTAGCCTAACTCTTCCTTGACATATTTTTGCAATAACATGTCGTCTTTGGTAGGTGATTTTTTGAACTTTAACAACTTTCCGTATTTTCATAAGCAGATCGCTGTAACGAGGAATCAATTCAACAGGGCTCGCCGATGTTGGTTCGATTGTTACTTCCAATCCTTTTTTGTCCGGAACTACTTTCTGATTTTGGCAAGGTTGCTTTGGCGGCATTGGAAGCTGGTATATTGTTGTTGGTTCTGGAGCTTGAAGAACTGAGTTAACATTGATACAATTTATCTTTTTAAGATGGCCTGCTAAGCCTGTCGTTTAGCGGTTGCTAATCAACAATTTTATTGAGCATAAAGAGCATCTTGCACTTCGCGCCTCATACGGTTTTGTGAAAAAGTCCCACAATTTTTTTATCATCTTCAAGGGACTTTTTAAATATTGATGTTGAAGTAACTGGAGCGCCTATGTTCTAAATCGCTTTCACTGTTTCCTACTAACACTACATCATCAGCATACATTAAGCACCAGGGAATGTTACCCTGTTGTTTCACTATTCCTAATCCTACTGACCATTGCAGTTGATTGATCCTCATCAATGCAGTAGGCCAATGTTGAGTAGGCATTAAAATTTAGGAAAGGATCACTACAGGACTGTTTTTTTATATCAATGCCGTAAGTGTCGGTATTCTTCTTCTTCACGTGCCATCTCCGCGACGGAGGTTGGCAATCATCATGGCTATTCTGATCTTAGATGCTGCTGCTCTGAATAGTTCAATTGATGTGCATCCGTACCATTCCCTCAAGTTACGCAACCATGAGATTCTTCTTCTTCCTACACTTCTCTTGCCCTGGATTTTCCCTTGTATAATCAATTGAAGTAGGTTGTATCTCTCATTACGCATAACATGCCCCAGGTATTGCAGCTTTCGTGTCTTGATGGTTTCCAATATTTGTGGAATTCTAAGTGTCGGTATTCTAGAGCTGTAATTAATATCATCAAAGAGGTAATTATAAATTGGCCTGTGGAAAATGGAGTGTTCGCCACTGATTCTCGCCAGTGCAGTGGGTCAATATTAAATAAGTAAAGGAACTTAGGAAATGATCACTACAGGAACAATATAACTGTTTTTTGTATTAATACAAAATAGCTAATAAATTGTGAGTGAATAATTTAATGTGAGCTCAATAAGAAAAGTACAATAAAAAGGATAGTTTATTGTGAGTATATCGTAAAATTGGCACGTTATGGAAGGTGATTCACACAACACTTGTCATGTACAAAATATTTATGACCATTTAAAAATATATTTCCACGAACTTAAATATAAAGATAAACACTTCAAACAAATTAATTGGAAAATTAAATTAAAACGAAATATAGTTGAAATGCGATAAACACAACGCAAGTTTGTATTAAAATATATCAGTCCTGATGTACAGGTATAAACCTATATTGCATGTTGTTTTGCACGTCCATTAATAATAATAATAGTACAGCGACTAGAATTTAATGTTCAATACATATATCTATTTTCATTTTCATTTGGTAACTTTTTATTATAATAGACAGACAAAGGAACATACGTAATTGGAAATAAGAGCTATTTTAGTATAATCAAGTGTTATGTAGAAGTTGTACATACCCATCTATAGAGGTTTTGGTAACTACGAGGGTAAGGAGAAACATTGTTGGTCTAGTAAGCGAAAATATTTCAGGATTTAGTGTCTTTTTAATTCAATACACTTTTTCCAGTACACTTTCTTCAATTATAAAATCGTATCTTTTGTAATACCATAATTACCTCCATATTTAACATAACACATACATTTTTTGAGATCCTTAAAAGTTCAGAATAGTTGAAACTTAAAAGGAGCCAAATCTGACCAATAAGGAGGGTGTTTTAACAAATCATACTTGAAATCCATTGTCAATACGTTACTAATGATTTTATTTTGTTACAGAATCAACCCGGGATAGTTCCTGTACCTAGAGGCAGTAGAGGTCCAAGAAGCCTATATTTACGACGATATGGCGATAGTTTTGGATTCACTCTTAGGCATTTCATCGTCTATCCACCAGATTCAGTTGCTGTATGTATTGTTTTTTTTTTTTTAATTTTTCAGTCAAAATTTACTAAAAACAACTTCTATTGTCCTAGTTTAATGTTGACCAATAAAAAAATTAAAAACTGACGAAACTATGACAATAGAAACAATATGAGGTTGTAGAATGAAGTTTTTTTAAGTTAGTAAAGAAAACAAGTGTTTGGCAATTTTATATTAGTATTGGAAACACAAATATATGTAGTTTAAAGAACTTATAAACCGAAAATGGGAAATGAAATGAGCTAAATTTGACATATGAGGTTGAAACAGGATCCGAAGCTTGGAGAACATTGCATAATTTAAGAATCAATGAAAACTATTCTCCGACCCACGACCTGAAAAGAACCTGGATCCGAACAATAACCAAACATATCCCCCAATGGAAAAGTATATCTGCTCAAGACTTTTGCAAAATTTATATTGGACGAACATGCGCTAATAGGGCTGAAGTACTGCGGAAAACAACTAGGAATAAGCTCAGTACATAACAGGCGTCCTTACTGGACATGCGCTAGTCAAGGGATACCTGCAAACAATGAGGATTTTTTATTAAAACTATCGGCATACATATTTTAAAAAACGAGATCGTAAGTGACAAACTCCTTATGGAAACCACCAAGTGACTTCAAAACTTTGGTACCCTCCTACTAGATATGTACAAGTTGGTACAGACCTGCAGAATTCTGTAATAAGTATCATACACTCACCTAAGGTTATAGAGCTGGAGAAAGCTTTGTTGTTCTTTAGTTTCTGTATTGTCTCGCTACGATATGTGCCGCTGGTAAAAACAGTGAAACCCGGTGTGCCATGAAAACTTTATTGAATTAAACACAAAACTGCTTGAATATTTTAACGGTAAGGCGTTCGTCCCTCTGTGTGTTTCGCTAACTCTCCATCACAATCGTCGGCCTGGTTCTTATTAGGACTTCTGATTACGACTGTTTTTGTCTACAATCTTCGCATATGGCATAGCAGATCCCATATCGTTACCAGACACTGCTAGGTTACCGCATCTGAAAAAATGTATGAGGTTAATTCAAAACATTGGCTAGAACAGGTAGTTTCTTGTTTATTTTATTTATTTAGTATATTGCTACACTACAAGTAAGTTCTATGTATAAACAAAGACGACAATACATTACAAGCTACAAATACCTATACTTAATTTTAATAAACAAACATTGAATTGACAAATATATTCAATTGACTCTTTTTTGGCCGCCGCTAAAAAGATGATATGATTGAGTATTTTCTCCACCAGATGTTTAGCCATATTTCTTGCTGCACCGTGATCGCATTTTGGCGAGTGTATTTTCCTTACCTGAAAACTAATTCGGAGCACCTTATTCTTATTCTGTGTGGCTTGCTTGTAATACATGACATGTTCCGGGTGACAGGCGGTCCATTCTTCTCCCATTATTCTTGTCAACGGTGGGTTATCTTGAAGTTCCTTCTAATTAGAATTTATGTAGAGTCCAGAGGGTTATTTCTTGAGCAAAGTCTATTTGTGTCTCTGCCGATGATACCAACGTGGGAGTGGAGCTCGGGGTAGGCGTTAATTTTTCTATACTCCCTCATAAGAGGCTGCATCGGTGCACAGTACTCTGCAACGGGATGCACAATTCCCAGCGCTGTCGATCTAAGTATGGTCGCGGAGAAACTCCATGTGGTATTGCACTTTTGCAGAATATTATAATATAATAAAGCATATCAGTTAGCTTTCCTGAAATTTCATCTGGGGCGTGGAAACCATCTTATAACTGGAATTCTTATGCCGATTTTGATCAGAATAGAAGATGGATGTCATATTCTTCTGACCAACCCAAAAGGACTAGCCATTTTTGTCATTGTCAGAGTACTTCCACATCTCATGGCGATTGTCAAAATCCACTACATATATGAAGTAAATATTAATACAGTACACCCTTGATACTCCGACGTTTTGCATTTTGTGTTTTTTGTAAGTAGTTCGGTTCGATAGGGTTTTTAGATACAGTATATATAGTGCCAACCTTTTATTTAATTATACTTATACTTATAATTAAAACCACAGCAGAGATAAAAAGACGAGTTAGACTGGCATGGACGGCATTTGGCAAACTAAGCTACTTTCTTAAAAACAAAAGATATCCACAGCATCTTAAGACCAAAGTATACAATCAATGCGTACTCCCTGTTCTCACTTATGGTTCCCAAACGTGGACATTTACAAAAGCAAACATGGACAAAATCATAAAAACCCAAAGAGCAATGGAAAGACAAATGTTGCACATAAGACTAATGGATAAAAAGAGAAACGAGTGGATAAGAGAGAAAACAAAAGTGAGGGATGTTAGACAAGAAATTCTTCTTCTTCTTCTTTTGGCATCATAACCCTGGATGGGTCTTTGCCTGTCTGGCTATGTCCTTCCATTCAGATCTCTCTTGTGCCCTTCTTCTCCATTGTCTTATGTTCATTGTTTTCAGGTCGTCTTCCACGTCATCCAACCATCTCGTTCTGGGCCTTCCTTTTTTTCGCCTTCCTATGGGCTTCCATTGTAACATTTTCTTTGTTGTTTTTGCATCGTTTTGTCTCTGCACATATCCCAGCCATGACAGTCTTTCACTTTTCACAAATCTTACAATGTCATAACCTTCATTTAACTCATTAACCTCGTCGTTTCTCCTGATTCTCCATGTGCCATCTTCCTCTTGTACCGGGCCATATACTTTCCTCAGTATTTTTCTCTCGAATGTCCTGAGTTGGGCTTCATCTTTTTTCGTCATTACCCAAGTTTCACATCCATAGGTTACTAAGGGTCTAATCAGTGTTCTGTAGATAGTCATTTTGGTTCTTTTGTCTAATAATTTCGATGTCATCAATCTTTTATTAGCATAGTATGTACAATTCCCGCTGGAAATACGCGCATTAATTTCGCTACTTACGGAGTTCTTCTGATTGATTTCTGTGCCGAGATATGTAAAGGCATCCACTCGTTCGATAGTATAGTTGTCTATTGTGATATTATTTTCATTGTCAGTTATTCTTTTGACTGTCATATACTTCGTTTTTGCTTCGTTTATTTTGAGACCTCTTTTTCTTGCTTCAGTATCAATTTGTTTGAACACTTCCATTAGTCGTGGCTTATTCCTACTAATGATGGCTACATCGTCTGCATATGCAGTAATTTGTACTGATTTGGTGTTTATATGGCCGGTTATATTGGTTTTTCTGATGACTGCCTCAAGAACTAGGTTGAATAGCATGGTTGATAGGGCATCTCCCTGTCTTACTCCCATGTTGATGTTAAACAGGGGAGACAGTTCTCCATCTACTCTGACTGCGGCTTTTGAACCCTGCAACGTCATTTTTATGAGGCTGATGTATTTCTTAGGTATACCTAGATTACAAAGGTCTTCCAGCATTCTGTCTCTTTTCACACTATCAAAAGCTTGTTTAAAGTCTATATACATATTATATAGGTCTATGTCGTATTCATAAGCTTTTTCTTGTACCGTTCTTAGTATGAATATGTTATCTGTAGTGGCTCTATTTGGTCTAAATCCATTTTGATAATCACCAATTATATTTTCGGAGTATTCTAATAATCTATTGTAGATTATACCAGAAAGAATTTTGTATATTACATTTAGCAATGTTATTAGCCTATAATTCTGGCATTCCCTCTTATCTCCTTTTTTATATATTGGCTGTATGAGGCCAACTGTCCATTCCTCTGGCATTTGCTCCTTCGTAATGGAGGTAATGGATTCTTTCCCAGAGTTCGGATCCTCCATGCTTGAATAATTCTGCCGAAATTCCGTCCGTTCCTGGTGCTTTATTGTTTTTTAGTTTATTTATTATCTGAACTACTTCTTCATAACTCGGATTTTCGATGTGCAGCTCCGTGTTATTGTTTCCATCTCATTATAATTTTTTGCTTCTCTGTTAGTAGTTCTCCGTCCTTGTCTTTGCATATCGTTAGTTTTGGTCTAAATGACTGTGTGCTTTCTTTTATGCATTTATAGAATTTTCTGCTTTCGCGTCTGTTGTTATGCTTTACGATTTCTTGTACTTGTTTTTTCATAGCCTCTCTTTTCTTTCTTCTGCAGATTCTAGTCGCTTGTATTCTTTTTTTGTTATAAATCTCACTGCTATTTCTTGTGTTTCTTTGAAGTTGGTTAAGCCTAGCTTGCCTTTTTTCCTCTACTGCAGTTCTGCATTCATCATCATACCATTCCGCATTTCTTTGCCTTTTGGCTTTTCCGACAGTTTCCTCTGCTGACTCCGTTATAATTGTTTTTAATTGTCTCCATTCCTCCTCTACAGTATCTTCCTCTCTAGTTCGGTTGAGTTTTATTTGGAGAGCATTTCTGTAATCTTGTCTCTTTGTTGCGCTTTTGAATCCTTCGACATTCCATTTTTTGATTTGAATATTTTTCCCTTTTGCTACTGTCGCTATTTTCTGCCGTAATTTTGCCCCTAAAAGATAGTGATCTGAGTCAGAGTTCGCCCCGCGATACGTTCTGACATTAGTTATGTCTGTTGCCCATCTTTTTGAGATGAGTATATGGTCAATTTGATTGGCTTCGTTAGTTCCTGGTATTTTCCATGTTCCTTTATGGATATCTTTTCTTTGAAAGTTAGTACTGACAACTACGTAATTATTTGCTGCTGCGAACTGTGTCACCCTGGGTCCATTTTGACCGGTTTCAGTGTGCAAACTGTGTTTCCCAAATATATTTGCAAACGTTTCTTCTTTCCCCAGTTTAGCATTAAAATCGCCTAACGTTATAACAGCATCGTGTCTTTGGATTTTATCACATACATCCTGTAGTTCTCCGTAGAATCTTTCAACGTCTTCTTCATCAGCCTCTTCCGTCGGTGCGTATACATTAACCATTGTCACGTTATGAAATTTACCTTTAAATCTTATGGTACAAATTCTATCTGATATTGGTGTAAATGCGATAATGGCTTTCCGCAGTTTTTTTGGTTACCATAAACCCTACTCCTCTTTCACCTTGTCTTATTTCATTTCCGGAGTAGTATAAACAAGAAATTGCAAAATTGAAATGGAAATTTCCTGAACACAATATAAGACAAAAAGAAGACCGATGTAACAAAATTCTTATAATTTGGAGACCGTGGGAATATAAACGAAGCAGAGGAAAGCCCCAAATAAGATGGGCAGATGATGTCAACAAGCACGGGGCTCTAAGTGGATGACTGTAGCAACAGACAGAGAAGAATGGAAAAGGATTGGGGAGGCCTATGTCCAAAGATGGACCGAAGAAGGCTAATTAGAAAAGATTTCATGTCTCGTTCTCATTTCTTTGGGTTGGTTTTTAAGCTTTTAGTCTCAAATCTCTTCTGAGCTCATGAGGAGCTTATAGTATTCAACAGTTGTTCGTATTTTCCTTTGTTGTATAAGCATATATACATGGTTCTTCTTTCTAGTGGCTTGGGAACATTCATCAAGTTGAAGACTAGCCAGTGCTTTTAGGCAACACTTTTCTTCATAGGATCTGATTTTCTACATGTTTTACGATTTGATTACATGCATCCCATTCGTTACAAATATAGATTTAATAAACATTTGATAAATTTTCCTAGACATCATAGATTATTGGAAATTACAGTCAAAATAGACAATATTTGTGGAATAAAATATTTATATTAATTAAATTGAACCTAAATATATAAATTGACGTAAAATAAACTATAAATAGCGTTTGTTTTTATTACTGTACTGGCCAATTTAAAATCAAAACGATTCAGTAATTTATATTTGTAATTGCCATAAGTAAATTATCACACTTTCTCAATGAACATACTCACGCAGTTCTTTTCATATCATATCAAATGTTTACAATACTCCGTACAGAACATATCTCCTAAAAATGTTGTTGCATTAACATGTTATTATGTAGTTCAAGAATTAGAAAACAGTCATTACCATAAGTGTGATTATTCATATCAATTGAATGATTGTTTGCCAGGACGAGTCACTTGTAAACCAATGTTAAATTATCACTGGTATTTTAGGAGCAATATGCTTCGAGGCACGCTGCAGTGGGTGCTCTGCTCACTCCCATGGACACCATCTTCGTAAAAAACGTCAAAGAGAGGAGTCCAGCTAGACAGGCCGGCTTACAAAGGGGTGATCGATTGATCGCCGTTAACGGCGTTGCGGTCAAAGATAGATCGTACTCCGAAGTGGTGCAATTAATCGTCAAGAGTCCAGAATATCTTCATCTGTTGGTGGTTCCTAAGGAAGAAGACGTTTTACAAAGGGTAAGTGTTAATATTATACAATTTTTTTATTGAGTTTGATTTGCTGTCAATTGGCGGTGTAAATACATTCTTCTGACAGTTCGACTGTATCTGCCTGGCTCACAATGATGATTCAGCATTATATTACATTCCTAAAGTAAACGCTTTGACTGGAATTGTTATTATTCCCATATTGACATCAGACACTGACCATCTCATAGAAAAGTGCATCTAAAAATAAATGGAATGATATTCTCCTTGTTTAAGTTCCATCTTCTATCGAAGTATCTTTGCCCTCTCATAACATGGCCTAAGTACTCAAGTTTTCTTCTTTTCAAAGTTTTTAAAGGAGGCCAAATTCAGATGCATGGAATGGAATGATAGGTACGCCCAAATAGACATCAGTTGGATTGCCACAAGGAAGCGTCTTAAGACCATTATTATTTATGCTGTACACTGCTGATGTTATCAGTTCTATTACTGAAGAAACCAGATTACTTCAATACGCAGACGACTTTTGCATTTATGCGGAAAATAAGTCGATCGAAGCTTCCATCAATGCATTAGAAAACGCTACAAAAAAAAATTGTCGAATGATCGCAAACAAATGGATTCTGCATCTCTCAAAAAAAAATCAGTCATGTGTTCATTTACAAGATGCAGACAATATCAGACACCAAACCAAAGTAATATAGGACCATTTACATTTCCATACAAAACATCAGTTAAATACCTTGGCATATTTTTAAATCAGACGATCTCTTGGAAAGAACATATTCATCATTTGTCAACAAATTGTGAAAACGCAATAAATGTACTAAGAGTTTTTAGTCACACAAAATGGGGAGCAGACCCAAATACTTCAATAATCTTCTACAGAGCCCTAATACGTTCAGTGCAGAATTAGGTCCATATAAGATACATCCATAGTCTATGGATGTATCTTATATGGACCTAATTCAATTTATTAGCGAGTTTTACTGAAATGACATCCTTCCCTTAATTGCGATTATAACATATTAGAATTACATATCCCTTACTATTATCTAAATATTGGATCACATGTAAATACATTTAATATAAATGCGTTTATTAACCAAACAATTCTAAAAAGACGGCCCAAGTCGGATTGTATTTATACAGATGGATCCAAATTTGACGAATCTACTGGATGCGCTTTTTACCATTCAAATCAAAATATATCCCAAAAATTCAAACTTCAAGTCTATATCAAGTGTATATTTACACTCCTGAGCTAATCGCAATTCTTCAGGCTTTGAGATATATTAATGCCCATCACAAGAGTAAGTTTGTTATATTAACAGATAGCAATAGTTCGGTAGACACAATCATACAAACTAAATTATCAAATCAGTAGTGATTATAAAAATTTTAGCAGCGATCCAGTCACTTACGAACAAAGGTAAACAAATTTCTTTGGTTTGGATTAAGGTCAATTATGGAACTAACGGAAATGAAATAGTGGATATACTAGCAACGGATGCTACCACAACAGGGGAAACGATAGAAAAACCATTAATGCCAGTGACTGATATACTTAAATATAACGGTAGTAGAAGGACTGTGAGAGTTCTGGCTATTTTCCCATGTTAAATCCCATAAGAAAACTTGTAACGTCTAAACGGCTCAACGGACAACAACGTGCAAGGTATCGTCGGAAAGGGGAGGGGGTAATGAATACGTTAACACAAAAAACAAAGATGGCGGCATTGCCAAAAGGACACTAAGCTTGTAACGTCTAAACGGCTCAACGTACAACAACGTGCAAAGTATCGTCGGAAAGGAGAGGGGAAGGGAAGGAGAAAAAACAAATAGAACAGTGGCAACAGGAATATGAGATCTCATTAAAAGGTATAAGATTTCATGATATCCAACCAAAAATTTATAGAAAACCATGGTATTTACCTTACTGATTTTAACTACATCCGTACGACAATGGTTTATGACCTTGACGGTAACTCTTATCCTCTATTTGAATATTTGCATTCGTAATGAGCTGCCAGTTGCAAACAAATAGACTTTAAGTTAGATTCATTAATCGCTCCTAATTTTTGCTTTTTATTGTTACTCCGAGATACAGAGTTTTAATTGTAATAATTGTCATAGAGATCTTCAATTCTGTATTTCGAGTTTATTGGTTAAACAATAGATCTGTACAATTACCACCGACATCATGAAGTGGGTGAATCCACAAATAGTTTTTGGACACCACGAACGACCGAAGAACGACAGGTGTCTCTGAGAATTCCTGTACGAAAAATGTTCTTCGACTCTTTGTTTCCATTTAGCATAGTACTAATAAATTCCCTGGAAAAGAAATCACTTTCCCCTTGTTCTCTTATCTCATAACTATGCTTCCATTTACGCCCGATTACAGAACCACCACTGCAGTTGTTTTACTTTGCGTGACTTAGTTTCTGTAACACTAACTTATTTTTACAATGATAGTATGTTACTTATTATTAAAATTATTGTAATTAATGTCTGTATATATGCCTCTTTTAGTTCTTTGCCGAGACAGCATACAATCCAGCATCTAATCAACAAGTCTATCCAGAAGCTCCTCCATTCGATAAACATACAGCTCAACAAATCATATCTAAACGTCTAGCCAACGTTCCCACGGAAAGATTCCAGGTCGATGCCATCTCTTGGAAGTCACTACAACAGCAACCGTACGCGCTAGCAGCAGATCCACTTCAAAGAGTTGGTTACGAAAGGGCACAGCACAGTGCCGAAAATTTGTATTATAACGTTCCTAGACGAAGAGTTCAACAAGAGATCTACGCAGAGATTCATCCTCATGATACAGAAAGGATTGGAAGGTCTAGGGCCGCACCCCAGGTAGGTTTAGAAGTTTTATTTATAAATATATGATTGAACTACAGAGATGATTAAAGGTCAATATTTCGGAGAAAATTTTGCAAATGAACGAAAAAGAATACATTTGAAGTTGAACTAGAAAGAGAGTTCTTCATAAAATCAAGCCATGATTGTTAATATATCATGCAATATGATAGTCATCGTCTGTTAAGATTTCTATGACTTTCATGTTACATTGAAATGTAGAAACCTAATTAATACTTTTGGATTCTTTTTATTTTAGGTTCCATTATACAAGAAAATGGGCCGCAGGGCAAGTGAAGGGAACATCCTGTCAGATTCAGAGCAATACAATCAAGAATACAGTAGCTTACAACCAGTAAGTCAGGACAACTACAACATGAAGGCTGTATACAAAAATAGTAACTACATGCCCGAAACTACCGAGATGTCAAAGAATCCTAGCTGTAGACATAGCATTGAAGTCGAGAGGAGAAGAGAATCAACGTCTTCCCTCTCGTCTTCGATAACAGATGGCAGTAAAGATAGTGTGACCTCCTATGGTTCTAATTTAACTTTAACAGGGCATGAAACTGACGACTCGGCTATAATGGATCGCTTTAGGAAAAGCGTCCAACAAAAAGAAGAATTCCTAAGAACACCTGTAAACGTTGTGGACCAATCCGATGTTAGGAAAGAATTTTACAGTAGGCCTAAAAAAATGGAAAAACAAATATGGCCTCCGAATGAAAGGGACAAACCCTCCGAACGAAATTCGAAACCGAGCCACCAGAATTTTATGAGAGTCAAAAACGATATCGATAATGAACGAGATCTCAGCGGAGGAACTAATCAGAACGGATATCCGGTACAAGGTGGGGCTGTTAGCAATATGCCTCAGCAAAGAGGTGTCACTTCTCCGAAGGAAAGGGAAACTGTGGGTTTGCAGAGAATCTACGAGGCGGCCATAGCTCCCACTGGTTTTGACAACATGGAAAGTATTAATGGATCTGCAGTTGAAGATGCATATTATGACGACAGAAAGTGAGTATGTTTTTTTATTAGATTTCAAAAGCATCAAAATATTTTAGAATTTTTCTTAATTTTGTTTAACTTTTGGAATTTTACTGTTTGTCAATGTACGTAATTATTATTAATTAATGTTAATGTACGTAATTATTGTATATTCCTTGGCCCTGAAACTACATCAGTTTGAGTCATCGGTTTCTTTATCCATAAAAACCACCCGAACAAGATAATAAACATCAAAAGGATGTCATCCAGAGTGGCATATCTTATTCTTAAGCTGAACAGTAGATTCAACTCAAAATTATCCAAGTATACGCTCCATTCATGACGATATATCTATTGCGCTTAATGTCTCCCGTACTCAGTTCACAATTTTATGTGGCGATTTCAACGCAAAAATAGGTGTAAATGAAGCAGAGCTAGAAACATCCTTACAAAAATTCGGTTCCCCAGGAAGAAATAACCGAGGAGAAACGCTACTAGGATTTCTACTCCAAAATAATTTATTCAACTTCAGCTTCTTTCACAAAAAGATGCAGAGAAGATGGACCTGGGAAAGTCTAACCGGTAGAACAAGGAACAAAATCGACTACATCAAAAAACATATAATTAAATATGTAACAGTACTCAATAAGTTTATCACAAGCAGTGACCACAGAATGATACGAGCGAAAGTCCAAATCAACATAAAAAGAGAAAGGAACATAATGATCAATAATAAATCTCATGGTATCTGGACAACCCGATTAGATATCAGGCACATATCAATAATAAGCTACTACTGCATGAAACCTCCGAGAACGATCTTAACGACTTGAATAATTGCATCATAAACGCCGTACAAGAAAGTCACCGAGTGCACTGTCCTAAAAGAAAATCAGATAGTAAAATAAGTCCATATTATACTGAAACGCTACTGGATCAAAGAATGTGGAAATGGAACTGAGCATGCCATGTAGTGAGAATGCACGACTCACGATGGGCGAGTAAAGTTACAAATTGGAGGCCAAGAGCGGAGAAACGTAGTATGGAGGAGTTTAAGGGAGGCCTATGTCCAGCAGTGGACGTGATAAATGAAGGCTGGATGATAATTATGATGATCGTATTCCTTGTGTAGAAAAATAAATAAGATGCGAGCAGTGGACTAATCTATGAGAAAGTTAAATGATAATCTACCTTCCTACACATTATCGGCTCAAGAGCTACATGGAAAATCGAAAGACCACTGGCATAAACTGCCGAAAGAAAAAAATAAGATTCCATAAAACTGTTTAACATACCAAGAACTAATCACATATTACTAATGATTTTTGCGGTAATTTTTAAACCTTGTTCTTGGTTCGCTCACCACACACTTTAGTACGTTCACTATTCCTTGTTATACAAACATAATATTTTGGAACGTTTCACATTTGCAAAAAAAATACAGATTTGCAAAAAAAAAATACAGATAAGAGTAATGTCGCGTGAAGGGCAAATTGCTGATTAAGGCAGCAAAAGAATTATGTGACACACAAGCAACCTTCTGTTAAGGAAGAAACAACAACTACTTGAATAAAATGTCAAACAAATTTCAATGGTATTGCGTGAAAAGATCCAATTACGGTTTATAACTCCATCAGTATTCTGATGGAGTTATAAACCATTTCTAAGCTCACTTCATGTGATAGTAGTAAGTATGGATCCTGGACTCTAGGCTGGGCCAAACGATATTGGAGAGGTTTCTCGGTGTCTTTGCGTCTGGTGAGAGTTTTTACATTTCGGAGCGTAAAACTCCTCATCATGTTTATATGCAGAACCTCTTCTTTACTGTTAAAGTCGATCGAGTGTCTTAGGATTTCGTGGTGGTTTATTTTGCAACGGTTGGTCTTTGTTTACTTTGAGGATGATAGTGTTTAATCAAACTAGTATTTTCAATATCTTTTATTGTTACAAGGTACACTGAACCACAACTGCTGAGAATGTGTTGTAAATTCCTGCAGTGGCCAAGGGTTCTTGTGTCTTGGGTCTCTTAGATTTTCTTGTTTATACAGTAATTATGCAAGATGTATGGCTTACATACGGTATATATAGCAAAAACGTTAGGGAAAACTGACTTGAGATCCACAAGTGACATATTCTCAGAGAATAACCTCAACTATGTTAAAATAACTGCTACATACGATCTTATATGACATTTTTCATAACAAATCGTGGAGTTCAGATAATTTTAGAGAGCACGACGCTGATTTGTACAAAAACTGAACATCCCGATCTCAAAATTTCATCTGAATTATTGCATCATAAACCATTTGTTTCTTACCATTTTTTAAAACATATTGAAGCAATAGGTATAATATTTGAGTTGATTATCATAAATTTATAGAAGTTTTTAGAAATTTATAGATCAATAGATAATTATTTAATTGTTTTTTAGGGTATACTCTCCTCCTCTTCAAATAGTCTCCCGAAGAGCAAAAGATTTCGAGTCGGGAAGACCTTTACCTGACGACGATCCGGTTCAGGCGAATCGAACCAATTTTTCGCGAAGCGAGTTGGCGCGACTAAGCAACAAAAAGTTAGTTCCTAACGTCAACGAAATGGCGCAAGACTATGAAATAAAAGCTTCGGAGCCTAAGAAGGATACCAGTTTAACGTCTATGAATTCGTCGAGCTCAATTTTGAAAAGGATACAGAGGGATAGCAGGTCTTTAGATAGTTCAGGTGAGTTGTTTTTACTTCGGTAGGCGTAGAGTGATACTAGATTTTGTAAGCCAATAATTTCTTAATAAGTAATTGTATTTTACGTTTATAGTGGTATAAAATTGGTGTTATAAAACATTAACAAAAATATCAAAATATTATTGTTTATTATTGCCTTCATGGGTATGTGAATATATCTTTGATCCTCCTACATCTGTTGCATTCTTTGTATTTATTTGATCGATCACAGATATAATAAGCAATATATTCGCAAGTAAAGGATCGTCCCCAGCGCAAGCTCCCTTAACTTGTTGCTGTAGTTTTCGAACCTACGATCGTCTTACCTAAGTTGACAAACACAGAAGTCCTATATTTGAAGAGGCTACAGGAACCTAAAATTAAGTATTTTTCCTAATATATTATCCATTATATTAAATTATCCAAGTAAGAGAAAAATTGGCAAAGATTTGTGGTTGGTTTTTTCTCTAGGTCGTTGATTAATTAAATAACCATGACTAACATCCTTCCCTACTGAAAAAGATGCCACCTACTAGCCATTCTAATAATCCTAAAATAATTTGAGCAATTTAATTTTGTTAAGCTGCATATAGTTGGTATCTATAACATTTTTTGAACTATAGATAATAGCTGCCTTTTAAGGAAATATTCTTAATATTCCGCATCGGAAAAGCTAGATCCACCTTCAATCGGATGGGGGCCTTTTTCAAGAGTCACAACCTCTCTCTTGATATAAAAATAAGAATGCTGCCTTGCTACGTCTGCTCTGTCCTTTTTTATGGTGTTGAATCGTGGACCTTGAACGAAGATATGTCCAGAAAACTGGAAGCATTTGAGATGTGGCTATATCGGAGAATGCTTAAGATCCCGTTTGGAGATCCTCACAAGAATGAATAAGAACCGAGAGGTACTGACCACCATCAAATCTCGCAAGTTACAGTTCTTCGGACATATTATGCGAAATGAATCCAGATATGCTCTCCTTTAAGCCATCCTGCAAGGAAAAATATTTGGAAAACGAGGTCCAGGAAGAAGAAGAACATCTTGGTTAAAGAACCTCAGAATCTGGTTCAATACAACATATGTGTTGATTGCCATGATGATCGCCAACATTCGTAACAGATAGGCACATCAAGAAGAAGAAGAAGATATTCGTCCATTGCTGCTCCACGTGGAGCATTTGTTATAATATGAACGCTCTGGACAAATAACATCTTTGTAACTTTTTCTTTTTAGCTAAAATATGTCTTCATTATCGTTTTTTATAATTTACTGGTTCTTACAAACATATTTTCTGGTCTGTACATTCATTTGCCTATTAAATAGTGTTCATTTATTCGCAGCTCTTATTCGGATCTCATCTTCTATTTTGTTCTTCTATTTTCATTTTCTTCTACGTCTTTCACTTTGATTTCTACTGATGTTGGAATGATATTATAATCTTGGTTACGTTTTTCTTTTCGCTATACTCTTGATCAAGTTAATTTTATTGGTTACATAAATTTTACATTATGTGGCCGCGCATTTCTTTGTAGTCTCGTTATATTTCCAACTTGATAAGCTGTTAATACATTCTACAAATACAATTTGCTTAGTTCCGGATAATATATCGTTGATGACATACGGAACTCTAACTGATTATTGATTCATATTTTTACTCCTCCAGTTTATCCTCTTTCCTTCGAATAATCCGTACATTTCTTTCAATTTAGCCATTTTTCTCCCATTACTCATTTTTCTTTTCTCAACTTTTTTTTACTTCCGCTATGCGCCCAAGCTTCTACCCCTATCTTTATTTCCTTTGTTTTATTCATTATTATTACTTCTAACTCCTTATCTATTTCATTTTCTCTACTGCCAGTTCCTCCTTACTTTTTCCCAATTTATTCATTATTTCTCCCATTAATCTTTCCTTCCTCGTTTTCATGTGCCAAGTTTCATGGAACACATACTTTTTTCTCTATGCTTCACTGCTTCTTTCACTATCCTTATGCTTTTTATATTATTCCTGAATGTTCTCTTTAACTCTTTTTACGCATTTCTCTTTTCCCCTCCCCACTTTCCTGGTTCTTTCTTTTCCTCCACTTTCGTAATTCGTCCTTACTTTCGCTCCAAATTATCTATTGTTTCTCTCAATACTCTTTTTTACCCTCCTTTATTCATCATTCTTTTTCTCATCCAATTGCTTTTCCAAGGTACACATACTTTTCCTCCTTTCTATGCTCCCCAGCTTCTTTCTGTATCCTTATTTTCTTTGTATTATTCTCTTCAATTCCTCTTACCCATTTCATAACTCATAGATCTTCATAATTCTTCCTCTTTCTTCCTTACTTATATTTCTATTTCACCATCTTTCCTTCTCCTTCTACTTCACATGAGGTCTGAAATTAAAGTAGTGTTTATATATGGAAAAACCAAATATTCTCGTTACACCAATTTTATACCACATCAAATAGTCGAAATGTTCAAGCATTTAAGAAATTACACTTGGTCGAAATAGGGAGCAACGCCAGCAGTGCTAGCGTCAACGAAATCTTGTTTGGAAGTGGCAGCGGTAAGGGGCTTTCCGGAAATGTCACCATTTCTAGTGGAAGCAAATACTTACACTGTCCTCCGCCCTCGGAAACCCAATCGGGCAAACCCTTATCAGGTTAGAGTGAATGCCGTTTGATGTTTTGAGTAATGCTAGTTAGATTAACATATGTACAAGGGTGTTTTACAATATTTGCGAATATATAGAGACTTCGTTGTGTTATTTAAAATCTACCAGAGGAGCTGTATGGATATGATATACAATGATTATGAGCTCTAAGAACACAACAAAGTCTCAGGATAACACTGATAGCTGAATTATGATAGTATGAATTGATAGTTTACTGTAATTTGTGTAACTACCTGTTGAACTGTATTACTGTTGTCAGTATTTTATTTATATTTAATAGTATTACTTTTAATTCAAAAATCCTTGAAAATGTGATAAAAATCAATCAAAAAGGCAATTCTTAGTAGATTTTAGTTTAGTTCGTGAAAAAAAAAATTATACAAAAACAGAATAGTGTTTCCTAACATTCAGAAGTTGTGAATACTCATTTATCTTCTTCTAGAATATGTTACATGAATCTACTTGAATCAGTGGATATGTATAACAGGGTTTTGCAATCAAAACTCAAACACAAGAGTATCAACGATATATTCTTTTGTTTAAGAAAGATTCGTGAAGTCGTCTAGTTTTGAAGACATTCGGAACATATAAATGCAAGAGAAACCTGCTGACTTCTGTCTAAAAAGAAACTTTTCACTTCGCACTGACACATTAGTGCACATACAAGTGCAACAAACTTTCTATTCATATGCCAATAACCTATTCGTCAGTTATTTTAAATATGTAACACAAATGTGACAGCGACCAGAAACAAAATTTTAAACAAATGCGCAAAGCTATACTCAATTTTTGCGTTTAAATTCTTATATTTGTATACTCCATAACCTTTTCATTATGGCGCCTCGTTTAGTACTTTGTTGCACATATATGTAAAATTGCATATATTATGAGGCAAGAGAGTTCTTTCCTACTTACCAGTTTTTATTTACACAAACATTTGAAAAACATTCAATAGTTGACAGAAAATATTACCGGGACAAAATAAAATCCATTTTTGTTTACAGAAACATTTGAGGCAGATAAAAGTAGACAGAACATATCAACGAAATAGAAACAAATTGTGCAAATGATGGATACACAAACTGGTTAGATTCGTATGTCTCGTCAGCAGATGAACCACTTCTCTGTGAAAGTGTCTCTACGGAAATATAATCTTAAGCTTTTGGTTTTATTTTTCTGTTTTTGTGATTAGCGTATAATATTCGCCAAAGCACATCGTATTTTCTGTACTCTTTTGTAACATCTAATGTCTTCTTGACGTTCCGGTACATGGAAGTAAGTGCGAAAAAAATTAAAATTAACTTAATTATTAGAAAATTAAAACACAAAATTATAAATTCCCTGAAAATTACCTGAAATAAACTTATACAATATCGAAGTATAAACCTTGAAAGTAACACAGCCTTTCCTGAACGTCTAACGAGTTTGTTGGGCATCTATGTCCTCTCTGTCCGGAAATATCTGCAACTTTCAAAATTCTAGGACTCTTCCTTCATTCATATTGCACACACAAACAGATAGATATGCAAACCTTGCAAACGCAAATCTAATAATCACTTGTAGAATGTGAAAAATAAAGAAGATGGTATTAACGTGCAATACCTTGCCTCTTTCTCTCGGTCTTTATTTTTTTTATGGCATCCCCAGTTACATGTTTCATTCTGCCTAAACCCGAGATTATTGACACAATTACCATAAATATATTGCACAAAGCTCCCCCCAAGAAGCTCCCTGCTATAGCAGTTGTACAGCTAAAAATAACATAAAAAAAAACAACATACCACAAATAAAGGACTCGTACACAAAAACTCAACAATAAAAATTGTTCTCAACAAAACCCTACAAAAAAAAAACAAATTAGGAAATTGTGGGTATTGCTGGAAATTATTCTTTTTCTTTGTTATTTGTATACTTGAGGTAGCATTATATACTCCTTAATACGCAACAATGAACCAAACTTCTAGTAAGTAGGCTCAGGACACTAATACATTTTGTGTCTTGAAGGTTCCATTGCTAAGTCGTTGTAGGGGTCGTTTAAGGAAGTACGAAACGCGCGAAAGTTATAACAAAAAAGAAAAGAAAAGGATCAATTGTTTTCAATAATTGGGAGCACCTGTCGAAATTAAGACCCTATAATATAGTAAAAATAAGATATCTGACAGGCGAATAAACGAGAAATAAAAAAAATTAATATTAGACAAACAGAGGTGATGACACAAATGTTACTTGGTATGGAAAATGGCTAGATTTGACAATTTAGGTATATTTATATTGGCGAAACACAACCTAGATGAATCAACGGTTTGGGGAATTGCATTCAACAAAGGTTGAATCCAAACCGGAGTGGTCAAAATGGTAGCGGTACTCTTTGCGGCACCTTAAAAAAGTCTTTATTGTTTAGAGTATTTCAGAACAAATATCTAGGGCCCACGGTACTTTTTATTACTATAAAAATTTGTATTGGTCATTAAAAAGTATCAAGACAAAAGACCGAAGAGAAATAATTGAATTAAAAAAAAAATACAACGAAGTCAGTGTCTTTGAACATAATCTTGATACAAAGGATCACTAGATGTTACAAGATTTTATACATTTTTAAGGATTTTTCTTAATTAAAATGTTCTCTTTATTATTCGTTTTAATTGTAGTTAATAGTTTGTTTACTAATCGTATGATTTATTGTTGATGCCTAACCGTTTTGCGCTAGTATTTTTATAATTATTTTTTTAATCGCAATAATATATATTTTTTAAAGAGGTGGACAAATTAACATTATTGTATTGTTCTATTTCTGTTCTGGTTTTATACCGTCTTACATCTTCCGGTAACGGTAACATTAATGAGCGATAAGACGTCATTTGTCATCGTACTTCTTCGGGATTTTATACTAGGTACTACGTTTGTAAAATTTCGAACTGGATTGTGTCTCGAACTCTGTATCGCTTTTAGATTTTTGATATTATTTTTCTTTAAAGGATTCGACTTTGTCGAAAACTTGGAACTACTTCTGTCTTATTTTCTTGTACTTGCTTACGATTTTATAGTTATAAGAAATTCGAAAAGAATTACAACAGTAGATTAAATATGAACCGATCTTTATTAATAATCTTCTGTAAAATAAACTTTTATTTACACTAGCAAAGATTTTAGTTACAATTCAAAATATAATATTCAAACTTCAAACACATATTTCAGATTAATATCACAGTAATGTCAGACTGGTTCTGGGATCTGAATGCTGGAGGGTTTGAATTAATTTTATCTAAATTGGTTGAAGTTTGGCTCCGGAGTGGCTGTCGGACCTGAGATTGGAATTGGTTCTGTGGGTATAATTGCCTAACCGGTTGCTGCCTTTGCGGAGGTGTAAAATTTGGCTATTGATAGAATAGTTTTTGGATGGGTACTTGATGAGTTGTTCCTTGCGGTCGACGTTCTTGGTCATTTTCGTTTCTTCCTGATGTTGTGGATTGAGTTATCTGATTTTTAGATAGATATTATACATTATTTTCTTCTTGCACATATTGTATTGCTGTTGTTAAACTTCCTGGTCTCATTGCTCTAATAACGGAACACATTGGTTCTCGTATCCCTGTTAGAAATGTTGTGAGAACTTATTGACGGAAAAATTCTTGTTTGCTTCTTTTTATATCAGCATTTACAGTATGTAGTTCTATGTAGTTGTTAATACAACTTAAAAGTCCCATTACATTTTCGTAAAAATGCATGATAGATTCTGTTGAGCCTTGTCTCAAATTTACTAGGTCCCTAGTAAGCGAATTTTCATCTCTCTGATCTCCAAAATTTTGAATTAATGCATTTTTTATTTCATTCTAAGTTTCACATCCATATATAGATATTACTTCTTTTGTTCTAAAGTTTGTTTAGCAGAAAATGGTTGACCTCAATTAGTGCGGTCGTAAATATTATTAAATTTATCTGACTTGGCCCATTTTTAAGACCTTTTACCTTAGGTAAACCATCGTTACCTGAAACCGGGCCTTTTATACTATTATTGGTTAACCCAGGATGTTTATAGTCGATACTAATTGAAGTCAACCATTTACTGCTAAACAAACTTTACCTGTTAACTTACATATAATACCATAAAGCAAAAATTTATTTTGTATATTAGCTGCATTAAATCTATCGTAATAATGGTTTTGAGGTATTGTCGAAACTTTAATAAATTCATGTAGTTCATTTGGATTTCCGTCAAAATTTGGAGGGATGCTTAATTTTTTACGTCAAATTGTGGAACTTATCTATATTTATAGGTGATACTTTTAGTTATTTTCAAAATTATGTATATTTTAGGCGATACTCTTAAATTATTTAATCTTTCTAGGAATCTATCCCTTCGCAGTGAATTTTTGTTTAAATTAGCTTCTAAATCTAACCCTAAGTCATCTATGGACTCAGAGGAGTCTGACGTAAAATCTTTTTTAATAAATATATATCTTCTTAATTCTAAGTAACAAATTTCGCTTACAAGATATAGATGATGCTGAGTGCTTCTAACTTCTAATTCCCTCGGGTGAACTCTTCCTTAGGGCTGGTTCTTGGAATAGTGGATAAACACTTAAAATTGACGGGGATCTTTAAAGACTGCATCCTCATCCACATCATCCCTCTATCTCAATACGTCGTGTAGGGTAGCTTTCGTTTGCTCTAGATAGATGTCCCATACCTCTGCCTTCGGCTAATTCTTTATATTTATTGTATAGATTAAAGTTGTATCGACGACGACAAGTTGCATATTCATTTATTACGTCTAATATTTTCCTCTTGAATATTAATATATTACTATTTTCTGTATTTGAAAGCATTCATGTCTCACAACCATACATTAGAACTGGAAGTACTAAGATTGTATATATCATGATCTTTGTGTTCCTTGTTAAGCAGTGGCTTCTAAAGTGTTTTATTAGTCCGTAGCAACCTAGCAACTCATTTGCGAGTGTTATTCTATGGTTAATCTCTTCCGATATTTTATTCTTCCTTCCCAGATAAGAGAATTGTTAAATAACTTCAAAATTATAGTTACCAGCATTAAAATTATGTCCCATGTTTCTGACTCTGGGACCTGTCCCTGATAGATACCATGAACTTGGTTTTATTTTCGTTGACGGCCAGATCAATCTTTCCTAGCGCGTTGGAAAGGGTTAATACGTGAAAGTGCAATACTAGTGAAGTAGAATGCTAGAACGCTAGAATTGTTTCTTAATAAACGTCTAAATCGATTATCTGTCCCATCTTTATAAGAATAACAAAAAAGCGAAAGGTCTTGACTTTATGAAAGATGACCATCGACAATTTAATCCGTTTGCTGGCTTTTGCTCTCTTACAGAAGTTGTATGCAGTCAAAACAGCACTTGTATCATCCTAGACGTTAGAAGAAGAATACAGAATTGAATTGAAGAATATAATTATTTAAATCACAGTAAATTCCCTCTCAGTAACTTGGCAACTGGATAACACACACGCGTTTGCGCGCAAACACACACACTAACCTACGCGCACACTCGCATTCGCGCATGCGTAGGAGGTGTATAAGTTTTTATAGATATTGAAACATTTAATTAATTCCTACTCTTTTTGTTATTTAGAATTGGTAGAACTAACAACAAGAGTGCGATCAAATTCAGTTGAATCATGGATTGGTTCGTTGGCAGACAGAAGGAAGGCAAAAGATGACCCGAATAAAATAAAAGGTATGCTACAGTAATCAATCTAACAATGTTTATGTTCTGTATCCCCTATCTTCAAAACTGGACATATTCCGTTCTTATCTGTAACAGTAAAACTAAAAGATGATTTTTCTTTCACGTTTGTGACTATTCAATTATATATTTGTACACTTAATCTTTAATTTATAGTACTTATTCACTCCGTTAATCTATTCACTAGTATTTTCTTGGTTTTTTATCTGAACACCATCATCTCCATTGTGTGTCGCGACGGCACGAAAAAAAGTACGTCACCGATAAACTGGAGATGTTTTCAGTACGCTGTCTCGATTTAAAGTGACTTGAGATAGGCAGAAAACCCTCTGACGACCGTTCTTAGGTGGTCTGTAGGTTCGTGGGACAAGTACCCTCATAAATCAGCGCTATTGTAATGCGCTTTTGAAAGACGATAATTTAACTAAATGGTCACATAAGTATGATATTTTACAACGTTTTCTGTGCTTGCGACGTAGTTGACAAAAATAACAAAGACCTGTGAATTTCTTTGAACTTAAAAACAGGTCACCATGTGTTACTTCTTTTGTGCGTTCTGAGTTTTCAATCTTGTCAGTATTATTATGGTAAGACTTGCTGCTAAATACACTTTTTTTTCTGTTTCTCCTCTTGGTTTGTACTCTAGTGGTTTAAGTGGGCTATTGAAAAGAGGTCTTTGACCGACCAGAATACAAATTAGACAAGAACAGATACTTATTACAGACAGAAAACCTTAATGCATATTTTTTCTCTGAAAGATTTGAGTCTACAGATTCTAGTGAATGGTTTGTGGGTGTCGAGAACGAAATTGTTTCCTACCATGATTCTCCGTGATTTTTAGTAAAATAATTTATTCTTTCAATTTTCTTTTTCTTCTTTTTTTATGTAGACATGGCTGTCTGTTTGTCAATGTGCCTCCTGTAAGTTGTCGCTCCATCGTTTTCGTGGTCTTCCTACTAATCGTCTTCCTATTGAGGAACCGTCTTTTGGCGTCTTTGCTACTTTATTTGTTGTCATTCGCTTCTTCCACTTCTGTTCATTCAGGTCATTCACAATGAAGTGCATGACCTGCATAGTTTAAAAGTGTATATTGTTTTTATATTTTACACTATTGTTATACTATTTATTTGTGACTAACAACTTAATAAAATCTTTTTCTTCAAAATAATACCATAAATAACTTGACTATCAATTTCTTCATAGACTCAGCAGTGACTCCGGAACTATCCCGATCGCCTTCCAATCCGCCATTTGCTGATTTACCTCCTCTAATACCCGAACCTGTTGAACAAATCCCCGTTACTCCTTCGCTATCTGTAACACCTGCACCGGCACATAAAGCGATTCGGCCAACTCAGCTGGACTTGGAAGGGCCTGTTAAATCCATCTGGCACCTAAAACCACCCAATATTCAGGACAGTAGACGGAATCTTTTACCACATTGTGAGTTTAATGATTGGACTCCTAAGAGTTACATTAATTAAAAGGGTGTTTGGTTTGCTTCATAACTAACATACTAAATAACAGGAGAGAGTTTTTTTGTATTAAGTGGGGTTCCATACACCGTTTTGAAATGGTGGTCTTCATATATGTAAAAAAGTTAATTAATCGAAAAGAATATATTTACAAGCAAAGCACTGCTCAAGAAAAGATTAAGGATATTGTTTAGTTCAGTCCGAACTGAAGAGCATTAGGAGATGTAAGAGCAGAAATAAGACATCTTTATATTACTAATATTTTTTTGTAGACGGTTTATTTTTTAAATAACATTAACCACTAACTCATACGTTTTTCTAAAAACCTTAGTCTTCATCCTTTCCATCCTATTTTGGAAAATATTTTTCTATCATTGTTTTGTTAATAGTCAACATACTTTTTGAATAACATTAAATTTTCAGGAAGATCACAATCTTCATGATACTACCTTGGAGAGCAAAAAGTTAGATGAATTTAAAATTATAAGGATTTTTGTTATTTTGCATTATAAAGGATACGCCGTTATAGACCCGTATATTGAGTGTCCATAACCTAAAAATGATTTTTTTAATGCCTATAACTTTTTTTGCAGATGGCAGAGGTCTATTTTTTTCTATATTGTATATTTAATAACAAATCGTGCATTATTCATATTTAATAACAATATTTAATAACAAATCGTATTAGACACAAATGTGTCTAATAATTTAGGATTTCAAACTGTAATAAATCTAATAAACCACTCTAATAAATTGTCACCACTCTAATAAATGCTGTCACCTTTGTAGAAGACGCCTGTCTCAATATCCTTATCAATGCATCTACAATTCTTAGGGGATACTTATCCCTGCGAGCGGGGCAAGGCTTACTGGTTCCACTAGCCTGGACTGACTTGTTCCGCCCTCGCGGATTTATAAGAGGGTAGGGAGATTTTGGGAGGAAGGGGATTAAGGACTTCTCGGTCTCAGGTCCTGCAAAGACTGAGAGGCTATGGGCTTACGTTAGAATCCGGAGCACTGCATAAGCGCCACCTTCAAAAACACAAAAAACTGGTTTTTGAGTTTTTTTTGACATTTTGTAGGTTATATGTAATTTGAAGTAACTAAGTCTTCTATGATATTCAAAAATTGAGCGAAACACCTTTAAATCCTTAAAAAACCATGTTTTTTTAAGTTGATAAAGGGGTTTTAAATACCATCATCCAGCCTTCATTTATTTCGTCCACTGCTGGACATAGGCCTCACTTAAACTAAAATAGGAGGAGGAGTTTTGAATATACATATACAAAAACATACAGGCGTACCGAGCGATAAGAAATATTCCTTTTTCTTAAGTCAATGAAATCTAATTTTTTGCTCGCCGTTGTACATCAATGGGTATTAAGGTTTCTTGTTTTTTATTTCTTTAACTAAATCATTTATCTCATGTCTTCAGAAATCATCATTTCTTATTTAACATGTTTCATTTTTAGTGGAAGATAAACCTGTGGTGGTAAAGAGGCGAAATAAAAGTACTAACTTAGGTAAGTTATTATTTAACATCCACCTTCCTTCTACTACATTTAATTTAATAATCATATAATTACCATATTGTAATCATTTAACAGTAACTATGCATATATAACCGATTTATAAGCATAATATCCATTCCTTTTAAGGTATTGGATATAAACTCGGTAGATAAAGAAAAATAGAACCCCATAACTGAACGCTGAACCTCTAAATGCCACTGAACCTCTAAAAATCATATAAACAAGCTGATTTTTTCTGAGAATGTCAATTTTGAGACCCCAAAAAGTATGCAAAAAAGTTGACAACTTCTACTTCCCTTAAAACCCCTTCGTCCAACTAGGACAAACGGTATAAATCCATTTACAAAGAATCTGCACGCCGTAGAAAAAAATGTTATACACGCGCGAAATCAATGCTCAATAAAATTTGCATCAGCTCTACGGTAAAAATTCAATATCTTTTGATTAGAGTGTTCTATCAACAAAAATTAAAATGTGTTCTAAAGGTAAAAAGTGCCGCTTTTGTATGCAATTTTTGTATTTTGCCGCAAATGAACACAGTTTTTATAAAGGTGTCAAATAGATATACGTGGCGCGATTTTTGTCATTTCTTATAATTCTCATTAGATCAATTTCACATTTCCGACACCATCGTATTACATCATCTTTACAGTTCACCCAATAGAACCGTTGTCAAACTTTTGCAGAGTCTTCGTAATACAAAAGTGTCCACCTGATGCACCGTCATGCAACTGACGCAATACTTCTGACACTTTACTTTTAGGTACAATCAACTGAAGCTTAGTTTCTGTACCATCATCGTTCTCAAAGGTTCTATAAAGAAGATCATCTTTTGGCACTGGGCAATTCTACTGGCTCCAGTAACACTTGGCTTCTGGACTACATGCACTAATGTCTTGCCAAGAAGGTCTTTCGCTTCGACACATCCAATTCAATACTCTTTTTATACATGGATCATCTGCTTTAGCGTCTTGTAGCTGTTGAGTCCGCCATAGATCATTAATGTTCGTCTCACGGGGCAAAGTCGTTCTTCTAATTAAAGACAGTGATTACAATTTGCACTGTATGGTCTTGACTGAGCATCAGCATTTGAATGACTTTTTCCAGCACGGTGTTAGATCTGTTCTAGCTTTCTGACTGTTGTATTATTTTCTTGCAATTTACGGCGAATGTTATATACGTCGCCACCATTCCAACATCTGGTTTCGCGTCTCTTCGGCATCGTGTTACGAACTACTTTCCGTACGATTTTCTCCAGACGTTTTTTGTTTTCTTCTTCGCTCTCTTCAGAGTTTCGTACTCGATAGCTCCGTGAAGCTCGACTAGCTGTTTCGTGTTCCAAGGCAATGGCGAGCGCTTCATCTAAAACTGTCAGTCTTGCTAGTCGTAAAGATTTCTTTAGTTCACTGTCTCTTAACTCATTGACGAAGGTATCTCCAGCAATTTCTTCCAAAATATTGTCTGGTACTTTAGGATAAACATATGCTTCAAATTCTTGAAAATTCTCACTTGCTCGTTGAATTCTACTTCTTATTTGTACTTTGTAGTCTTGTTGTAGATGGGCATCTCCGTAATGTTTGTCTAGTCGAGTGAACAAGGTCTGGTAACATTTTTCTTGACCCTTAGGAATCGACCTTAGGATATCCGCAGCATCACCCCGTAAAGCAGCAGTCAAGGAAACAGCCTTTTCTTGTTATGTCCAATGATTGGGTGTCGCATTGTCTAAGTTATATGGACCAAGAAGACTTTCCATCAAATGGTGGCAATTTGAATCTTATATGATGTGTCGTTTCGTCTCTAGGTGATTCTTCTTTCACTACCGGATCTAAAACTACTGCATTAACTGGTGGTAGCACTTTAGTATCAATTATCATGCTCTCTACCTGTTTGATCTTCTCTTCTACCTTATCGAATGTTCTAGAAACTTCTTCAAATTTCTCATTGTTCTGACCACATACTTCGTCGAATCTTCTAGAAACATTTTCGAATTTTCCGTCGTTTCCGTCTAGCTACTTCTTTAATAATTTGAGATGTTTCATCGAATCTTTTGGAAACATTCTCGAACTTATCATCATTTTTTCTAGAAAATTCTTCGATCATTTGAGGAACGTTTTCAAATTTCTCATCAGCTGTTTAGCTGCTTCTTTAATAATTTGAAACGTTTCATCAAATCTTTTGGAAACATTTTCAGCATTATTTCTAGAACTTTCTTCGATCTTCGTTAAAACTGCTTTTTCCTTGCCGATTCAAGATGGAATTTATCTTATCTCCATTCTTGTAGAGAACATTCTTCAGTCGTTCTTGGATGATCTTATTGGACCCGCTGCAGTCTTCATCGTGTTCTTCTAGTTGCTCATGCAACTGTTTTACTTGAAAGTTCTACTAGCACCATCTTTGGAGTGGTAAACTTTTTTGCATCTTTTTATGGTCCCAAAATTAATATTCTCTGCAACATTCAGCTTGTTCGTATGATTTTTAGGGGTCAACTCTCTGACGACTGCACTATAATAATTGAATACGAAAGCTACCCTTTTAATATAAAATTTTTTTAGCGTCTTTTAAAGAAATACTCACATAAACATAAAACCGGTACTTTCTACCCTTTAATTTCTCCTTAAGAACTGCCCTTATATCTATGCGCAGTCATTTGATTTCTTCACCAGATAACACAATTATCTGTGTCGGAAATATAACAAATTAATCTTTTTAATAGATGATGAACGGGCAACTCGACGGGAATCCTACCTAAAAGCTACGGAAGGGGGTAGAATGCACATCGACAGCGACTTGAGCGACAGCGGCGAGCTGTCACCGCAGACTTTAAGAAGGTAAGTAATTCATTTTGACACTATTTTCTTTAGACTTGTGACTGTACAAATATTTTCTACTACTTATTTAGTTAAATTCTTCAATGATACATTTTTGATATCTTTACATTTGATGCTATAAGAGCGATATCTCATTTAAGGTATACAATTTTTTTTTGCAACTGAAACCGTAGTTTTCTCTTTAGTAAGTAATCTGATGCAATTATCGTGATATCATGAGTTGACATTTGCTATATCCCTCCATTGTTAATCTTTCGTCATCACCGCCGATGTTTGCAACTATATAGTCGTAATATCATTTGGAAGATGTATGTTTATCTGTTTTGCTTCGATATAACTGTTTATTGTAGGTTTTTAGGGCAAATTCTTCTAGAGATATTCAAAACATTACATTATTTGTTTTGTCATGTACATTTTTAATTTGAGCATGTACTGGGATTTCAGTTGGTTCAACACCAATGCATTTTTCCCGCGAACTGGTAGAGGATATCGAAGAAGATATATCCGTGGTTGATGTTGATCTCATATGACAATTTTCTGGAAACTGGTAACCAAATAATCGCAGATCCGTAGTTTTAAATACAGGAAGACAACAAAAATTGACTGAGACTATAGAAAACCTATAATTCAAAAAACTCGTAAAGTATAGTCTCTAATAAGAAAACTTGGATATGAAAAACTCATTCAACAACAAAGAGCTGGCAGTGAGCCCAAATTCTGTAGCATTTCATATTGTGGCGACATCAAAAACACTCAGAGAAAAAAAAGCTGATACAAGTAAATCAACATTTGAAATCAGAATCGATAGAAATCGAGTATTCGCATCCTTTTTTAACAGAAGAAATAGCAGCTACCTTTAAAGATACTACTACCGCAAAAACCACAGAGTTTGACGGCATCTACCCCCATTTCGTTCATAATCGAACAAACGAGCTGACCAAATGAAAATTTTCTTTGTTGTCGGTATAAATTACTAGAAAGCTTAAGAACCTGGATAATACATTTCTTCATGAAATCATTCAGACTAGCGAAATTTCACGAGAGTTAAGACGCTCAAAGGCGATAACTATACTAAAATCGATTAAAGCAGCTGACCACGACAAAAAAAGTGATCCTCAAATTGTGTCAAAGATGTCAATAATTCCGTATGCAAAGCCTTATGAGAAACATTAAAAAGGATGAAAAATAAGTACAACAGCAAAACAACCAATGCTTAGATCTATCCTGTCCAAAACTAAACCTAACTACACACAAGAGCGATCAAAGAACTGCATTTATAAAATACCCTATGAATGCAACAATTTCTATGTGGGAGAAACCGCAAGACAACAAGTGTCAGGATAAACGAGCATGAAATATACATCAAAAACAGGGACTTCAACAAATCACAGATATGCAAACATCCCTGGGGCATTAAGCACGGAGTACAATAGAAAGATGCATTAATAATCATGAAAGAAACAGGCATAAAAAAGAGAAAAATTAAAGAAGCAGCTCTCATCTTACTCAATGAAAAAATATGTATCACAAACCCATCAGCAGAATGTAGCAGGCTTTGGTTGCCAATACTAAAAGAAGTCAACAATAAGAATGTACCAACAATAGCGGATTAAGAAAGTCGGACAGTATCATCTACAATCATACACAATACATGTATAACACACAATACACAAAGAATACAAAACTTACAAATAATGTAGAAACACAAAATAATCAGAATTTGATATCCTGAGGGCACAAAATATACCTTTAGATTTTTACTGCTAAATGCATGGCTGCCACCTACAAGACCATGGTCAAGTACGTAGACCGTCAATTTTAAAAAGATATAACCCCATCAACAACTTTGGCGGTTATACTTTTTTCACAAAATCCTGAAATAATCTCTTTGAAAATGATTTCCGGAGTAGAAATCGAAGCGTCAAACAGCATTAGAAATATTAATTTATAAAAGAATAAGTCCAATAGTACTTAAAGCTATTCCAGTCAAACTAGAGTTTATTGATGCTTTCTTTGACCTTCACACACAGCGAGAAGTAATGATGTATAAATTCTTATGTACCGTTTCCTCTAAATTCATATCCATATTGATAGGAGGGTGTAGAGTTGTGTTATAGAGGTAGCACCTTTTATAGGAACGACCACATCGAGCGTCATAGACGGGAGATGGTTCTTGATAACTGGTCCTCATAAGACAGCTAACTCTCACTTATGGCTCCACGTGTCACACCCCGGGCAACTGCATTGGTCTGCAGGCTAAACTAAGTGAGGGTAGCCAGATATGGCGAAAATTTTACCGAGCGATTGCCGGAGTGGGCGGCTGCAAATAGCGTCTGTGTCCAGAGGATCGGCTAAAATACAAACCAGAGAAGACAACGGGAAACCACTCTGGTATATATTTCCCAAGAAAACTACAATAAAAGCACAAACAGAAATGGCCCCTAGTCCCCGGCAGATCTTAGATGATCAAGGGGTGCGAAGAATCCCCGGGAGGAATAGCCTAAATATTTTAAATACAAACTTTAAGATTGCAACATGGAACGTTAGAAGTCTGTTCGAATCAGGAAAACTAGCAAATGCATGCCACGAAATGAAACGTTTAGGGTTGCAGATATTGGGTTTGAGTGAAGTTAGATGGCCAGGTTCAGGTAAAGTTAAAACCATGAACAAAACTTTCTATTACTCGGGTAATAATGATCCGGTTCATCGTAACGGGGTTGGAGTAATTTTAGAAGACAAATATAACAATGCCGTCACAAACTTTGTGCCATTTTCGGACCGATGTCTTCTTATTCAACTATCCGGAAAGCCAGTAAATATTAACATCATTCAAACTTATGCCCCTACGGCCGATAAACCCATAGAAGAGCTAGAAGCGTGGTATGCAGACGTAGAAAAACTTATAAATATGACCAAAAAACGAGACCTAACATTTATCTTAGGTGACTTTAATGCTAAGTTAGGTAGAGGAAAAGTTTCTGGATTGATTGGAGACTTCGGACTTGGAGCAAGGAACGACAGGGGAGAGAGAATGACAGAATTCTGCCAACAACACAACATGGTAGCGACAAATACATGGTTTAAATTACACCCTCGCAGATTGTACACTTGGACTTCACCACAACACAATGAAAACAGAGTAATCCGTAACCAAATAGATTACGTATTGGTCAACAAAAGATATCACAATGCAATCATCAGTGCAAAAACATATCCTGGAACTGACATCAATTCCGATCATAATCCTGTTGTTGCAAAAGTTCGCGCAAGATGGAAACTAATAAAGAAACAAAAACCTCAACACCAACTATTAGACATCCAATTATTGAAAAACGACACCATACATCAGACAGTAAATAAAGAATTAAACAAAAATTTAGGAAATATCGACCACAATAGAATTAGCAAGTACGATGACATAAACGTTCTGTGGAAAACTATTAAAGAAAAAATGAACAATGTAACGGAAAAACATCTAAAAGTAACACCTAAAAATAACAAACAGGAATGGATGACAGAAGAGATTTTACAATTAATGAACAAACGAAGAGAATCTAAAGGAAAAAATGACAAGGATGGAGAATACAAAAGACTAAATAGAATAATTCGAAAAAAAAAATAACCGAAGCAAAAGAGAAATGGCTGGAAACAAAATGCGTGGAAATAGAAGAACTACAACAAAGGCAGGATTTTTTTAATTTACATAAAAAGGTAAAAGAGTTTACATCGACTACCAAGAGAACGACTTTTCACACCATGCTGAACACGGATGGCAAACTGCTAGAATCAACGGAAGACAAACTGAAAGAATGGGAAAACTATATTAAAATTCTTTTTCATGACATACGAGAAGAACCAAGATTGGAAAATAACAACGAAGGGCCAACAATTCTGAAATCTGAAATCATAAATGCAATTAATCATCTTAAAACAAATAAAAGCCCAGGTCCAGACGGAATATACCCAGAAACGTTAAAATTAATCAGCGAAGAAAATATCGAAATATTTGTCCTTTTATTCAATCGCATTTATGATACAGGTAAAATACCCCAAGATTTGCTGGAGTCAATATTCATCCCACTACCAAAAAAGCCAAACCCACAACACTGCAATGAGTTCCGTCTGATAAGCCTTATGAGTCATGTAGTAAAAGTCCTACTTAAAATCGTACATAATCGTATCTATAGAAAGTGCAAAACAATCATCGGAGACGATCAGTTTGGATTCAGAGCCGGTATGGGAACGAGAGAAGCCCTGTTCAGTTTACTAGTTCTGGCCCAAAAATGCTACGACCAACAGAAAGATATATTTATATGCTTTATAGACTTCGAAAAAGCATTTGATAGAGTAAGACACGACCTACTATTAGAACGTTTGCAAGAAGTCGGTTTAGATGGAAAAGACATCAAATTCTTAAAAAACTTGTACTGGAACCAAAACGCCAGAGTTAGGATCGAAGGCTGCACATCCGCAGAAGTAGAAATTAGGAGGGGAGTTAGACAAGGATGTGTTCTGTCGCCTCTGCTGTTTAATCTTTACTCCGAGTTTTTATTTAAAGAAGCATTGGAGGATTCCAAGGATGGAGTCAAGGTGAATGGCGTAAATGTAAAGAGTATGTAAATGTAAATGTAAAAGACCTACGTTGTAGGTCTACAACGAATCATCGACAAGACCAACTCGACCTGTGAGCAATTTGTTATGAAAATAAACATTAAAAAAACCAAAGTGATGTCAATCCGAAAAAACCAAAACGTACCTCTACCTTGCACAATAAATGGGCACATTTTAGAACAGGTCAATAGATTTAAGTATCTGGGATGTTGGATCGATAGCAGCCTAAATCCTGATCTAGAAATAAGATCGAGAATAGAACAGGCCAGAAAATCTTTCGAAAAAATAAAAAAACTGCTTTGTGATTCTCGAATAAAACTCGAAATTCGACTACGTTTATCAAAATGCTACGTCTGGTCGACTCTTCTATATGCAGTTGAAACGTGGACCCTAAAAACATCAACCGTAAATAAATTGGAGGCCTTTGAAATGTGGATCTACCGGAGAATGCTCAAAATTTCATGGACATCGCATACCTCAAACGAAGAAGTGCTGCATAGAATAGGCAAGGAAAGAGAACTTTTTAACACAGTAAAAGTTAGAAAAACATCATACCTAGGCCACATACTGAGAAATAATAAGTACCAATATGCCCAACTTATAGTGAAAGGAAAAATCGAGGGAAAGAGAGGCCTAGGAAGGAAAAGACTATCGTGGCTCAGAAACATCCGACAATGGACAGGGCTAAATTTTGAACAGCTAATAAGAACAGCTGAAGATAGAGAAGATTTTAAAATTGTAGCAGCCAACCTCCATTGAGGAGAGGGCACTTTAAGAAGAAGAATTGATGGGATATATGCTTAACGACAGTGTTTCAAATAATAATGTTAACAGAAATTAGCACTCTCAGAAAAATCAATCAAGAATAACCTGCTGCAAGGATCAGTGTTTGCACCATTGCTTTTCAGCCTTTACATTACCGACATGCCGAATACAACATCAATAAAGTTTGACAACGACAACGATTGGGCTCCATCAACTCAAATAAAATCCGTAGAAGAACCTGAAGATATTTTGACTGAGGGGATTTGGAAGTTATGGAAAGTTACTTTAGACAATGGAGACTTTAATCCAATGCCTCTAGACTGTCCTTGATGAAGACTTTAACCTTAATATCCTTTTGGGCTGACATAATTTAGTGAAAATCGTTGTTTTTAAGAAAGCACCTTCACAAAACCCTGCGACCGAATAGTTCGCCGCGGATTAATTTTTCTTTCCGCTTTTGGTTCTGCTCGTTCCAGTAGTTAACTCCGGGAAACGGTAATTTTACTTATTAATTATTTTTTGTGTTATTTTAATGTAAGAGTCCATATAATTGTAGTCAAGTACATTTTTTAATAAAATTTGGATACAAGATTATATATTTAATTGTTAGTATTTTGTTCGACTTGAATAGTTATTTATATTAAGCATCTTCATAGAAAAATATCAAACATGTATCTAAAAAAGTAGTGGTAGAACAGCACACACTATTATTCTGCGCTATGCTCTATTATTGGTAATTTTTGGTATTCTTGCCAGCGCGCACAGGCGATGGCGACCTCCTCTATTTCCCGGTGATATTCAACAACTCAGAAAAATGTTCGAAGACTCTACCTATCCCTTGCGGTGAGCTGGTTATATAAAAAGCACAACTAACACTAAACAGAATTTAACAGAAATATTGGTTTATGAATATTTTAGCTTTCTATTTAATCAGTTCGTGGAATCAGATGATGAAATCAGTATGTTGCTTATTTTTAGTCCTTTTTTTATTTCCTCTTAATTCATATTTGTCACAGACTTAATAAAATATATGTTGTTAAAGAGTAGCTTCAGGAGAAGAATAATCTAACACTATTATATATATATATATATATATATATATATATATATATATATATATATATATATATATATATATATATATATATATATATATATATATATATAATAAAGGAGCGAGCTCCTATTCTGCCCAAAAAACAAAGAAAAATATTCATATAAAACTAATACCAATTACAGTTACAATTAAGTATACCATAAAAAATGTGTGAAAAATAAATAATGCGGTCTGAAAATGACACAATCCTATAAATAAAATTAAGCGCTATCAAGTTTATTTTCACTAGTTGCCGATATGGTGTCTTGATCCAAATTGTTCCAGATGTTAAATATTTTATTTGGCAAGAAGTTCGCCCTGGACCTTGCAGTAGTTTGTTCCCTCTTTAATTTGTAACGATAGCCTTTTAATCTTTTCTTCTTGATTTAAAGTGAATATGGTGTTTAGGTTACCAAAATTATGTTTTAAAATACTTCTTCTTCAAGTGCCATCTCCGCGACGGAGGTCGGCAATCATCATATCTATTCGGACTTTTGAGATGGCTGCTCTGAAAAGTTCATTTGATGTACATCCGTACCACTCTTTCAGGTTGCGCAGCCATGACATGCTACGCCTCCCTATGCTTTTCTTTCCTTGGATCTTTCCCTCCATAATCAGTTGGAGCAAGGTGTATTTCTCTCAACGTGTAAGATGTCCGAGATATTCCAATTTTCTTGTTTTAATTTGTGATGTGTTCTGTTCACGATATCTTCAGAATTCTTCTATACACCCACAGCTCGAATGATTCTAGTTTTTTCATTGATGTCGCATTCATGGTCCAAGATTCACACTTTCACTTGGCACTTTCACATTGATTATGTGATTTTCAGCGATCAGCTTAATACCAAATACACTATTTTTTGCCCTCTATGTATTTTCTGCACTAGAAATACGTCACATTTGTGCTAAGCGGATATGTCTGATAAGGTTAAGTAAAGTAAAGTGTCTTTATCTCTAGATATGCCCTTAATATTTATAGACATAATTAGAATAATTGATCCTAAAAAGGACCAATTTGACAAAAATAATATTGAACGGGGGATTCTGATTAGCCGATTAATTAATTATTCATTACCCAGGGTACAACTGATTACGGTGGTCTTATTTGTACTCAAATTTTCGTAAAGGCTTCTCTTTTGAACCCCATAAGAAATGTCTAATTAACTTTTCATTAAAAATAATTTTACATACTGTTACTTTTCGACGATATTTCGAATCAAATTTCTGTAGTAATAACTATAGTTAATATGGAGTCTATTTGTGAAAATTAAATGAGTTTGTTATATCGGTCTAGCCTTTTCTATTCTGATTTTGATCTCCTGAGTGTAATCATTTGTGGAGTTAATCATTGTTCCCAGATATGCATATTTGTCCACTTGTTCGACGTTATATCGATGTTCGACGTATCGACTCATAAATTTTAAAATACGGAAGGACATAATTAGGTCACCCTGCAGACGTCGCTGCTCGAATGTCGTAAGATGAGCCATGGATAGTATATCTTCATAATTAGGCCTTACACCGTATGCCAATCTTGTGGCTTTACGTTGAACATTTTCAAGTAGGCTTTTATCGCAACTGAGATCTGGATTCCACACTGGCCCTGCAAACTCAAGAATAGGTCTAACGTATATTGACTAAAGTTTACTAACAGAGGTTAGAGATACACGTGTAAAACATTTACAGATCAAAAACAGTTTCGAGTCTGCACATTTACACACCGACACTATGTGATCAATTCAATATCACCAATTTAAGTCACTATTAATTATCACTTCGAGATCGTTGTGGGAGGTTACCGAGTTTAAGGGAAGTCCATTAATAAAGTACGGAGTGATGGGTTATTTTTGCTGATATGTAAAACAATGCATTTTTAATGTTAATATGCGAATAATAATGTGAATATTGCATCAAGATCGTTGTGTAGAACATGTTGGTTAATAGTTGGATTCACATATGATTTCGTATCATGAACGTAAATGGAAACCTTACTGGATACAATGAGCGGAAGATCATTAGTATAGATACAAAAAAGTCGCGGTCGAAGTACTGATCTTTGTGGGACTCCACTCCTGACTATCTTATCTAGTGAGTGGTCTTCCACAACACGAACCCTAAAGTATCTATTGGTTAGAAAATCTTGAATCCAAATGTTTAACTTTCCGCGAGTACCCCAGTTATCCAATTTAGCTAGTAATCGACGTTTTGGAACACGGTCGAAAGCTTTGGAGAAGTCTAAGTAGATTACATCGACAGGATGTTGATTTTTTAAAGATAACGACCAATCATTTACACAATGAAGTAAGTTTGTGATCGTTGAATGACCTTAGATAAAGCCATGCTGTTTGTGAGAGATGACATTTTATTGAAGAAGAAACTCAGACATAGCTTCCGAAATAATCGATTTCATGACCTTGTCGACAATAGGAACCAGGCTGATTGGACGAAAATTATTGTCATCAAGTTTATTTCCTTTCTTGAATATAGGAGTAACCGAAGAAGGAACCTTGTTTAATCAAGGAACCTTGATTAAAAGAAGCATTCATTATGAGAGATATAGGGATGGCTACAGATTCTGCATATTGTTTAAGGAAAAAGGAGGTGAGTCCGTCTAATGCAGGTGATAAATTATTGCGTAGTTTCCATAGTAGGTTGCGAATAAGGAAAGGACCTTAGTAGTGCTCACTAAAACATAAAGTTCTGTAAATAACGAAATATAACAATAAGCGATTTCCAAATTACGATTGGCCTCAACTTTGTTGATTTCCATAGCCTTGTTGAATACATAGACATGAATTGGATCCAGTACATTCCAGGGCTGACTGCACTGGCTTGCTACACGAATAACGTGAATCAGGCTTTAGGGTCCTTGAAAACTCATTTGTTCTTTACGTACCATCTCTGTGATGTAGGCTGGTAATCATCATGGCTATTCATGGAAAGTCCAATTTCAGGTTTCTTGTGCAAACTACCTTTCTTATTTTATTAAAGTTTGTTCGTGCTTTTTCTATTTGAACTTTGATTTCTTTCGAATAATCGTTTGTGTGTAATTTATTATTTTCCCAAGATAGTTTTCTAGTTGTGCTAGGGTCTTACTGTTTGTTATCAGCCTTTAATAATTATTTTGGGTTCTTGATATTCTCAATTTAGCTTTCTTGATAATTATTGATACTCTATATTCTTCTCAATACTTCTTGTTGATCGGTATCTGAAGGTCCTGGACGCGGTTCGCCAATATAACATGTTATATTGGCGCATTAGATATGTCGACATATCTAATGGTGATATTCCATTTTCCATTGACTTATATTTCAGATGTTTCTCTCTCGAGGGTTCATGATTTCTTAAGATGAGGATATTATGATTTCTTCAGAATATATAACAGGCGTACATATTTTTTTTTAAATCTAGGTATATCTAGACTCATATTTTGAATGTGAAAGAGCTTCTCGTCTACTTACGGAATCCAGAGTGCGTTTTTTCTATGTCTAGGTCAAGTTTTTGGTATATGTATTTGTGAATGATCTTTATTAATATTTTCAGTGTGTGATGCATTAGACTAATGTTGTTTTGGTTGTAATAGGCAGTAATGGTATTGCTCCACATATTAATTCTTTTTGTAATGCTGAATTTGGTCGTAAGCCGCTCCTCTTTATATATCTGTGTTTGCCGTCAAAAATGCCACAGATGTATATAGATTGTAGAGTTTAATGTCGATTCCGCACAACTAAATTAGAGGATCTGTACTAGGCACCTTAACTACTCGATGGTTTATGATCTTGGCACTTGCTTTCCTTCCTATATAAAATTTCAAGGGAAACATTGCTAATGAATTTAACCTTGAGACCTAAAAATGCTCACTAACAGTCTGTCCATTAAAAAAATTGCCCCGTTCTTCCGATTTTACAAATTATTTACGGAAACGATTTCAAATTGTAACCCTGTTGTGTTAAATTTCATTGATAACTGAATTATTTTTGGATATAATTTATTTTCGCCCCAAGGACAAATATTATCGCTAGCACCTATAATTTGTTGAGAATATTTTCTTGTCAGTGCGTGTGCGAAACTGTTTTTTTTGCAATGTCTTCGGCAGAGTGGATTCTTAAAACATATAAACAATGTTTGAAGTAGATTATGATTTTAGTTATAGTTATGATTATGAGTAAGTTTGTTTCTTTACTAGCTAAAAAACTGTTAAAAGTATAAATATGGCCAGCCTGAAACTAGAGTTGTCTATGTAGCAAAACGTAATATCGGAGAAAAAGGGAGAATCGCGTTTGAATTTACCCTTAAACAATTATCTTTCTAAGGGTTGTAAAAATCAATATCAAATAAGAAATAAAACTTTTCATTGAAAATTATTTTGTTATTAATTTTTTTTTACAAAATTGTAACATAGACCACTATACAGGGTGAGTCATGAGGAACTTTACATACTTCTACCATATGTAGAGTCCCTCAGGGAGCATATCATGTGGCCACTAAAAAATGTCAACTCCTCTTCTTTAATAATTAACAGGGTGATTTGTGTAATTGACCATTTATTTCATTTTACTGTAGTGTTTATACGGCTCATTTGATTTTTTTAATTTTTGCATGATACAGTACACTACTATCAAGAATTCGACTGGTATTAGCTAAACTAAAAAATTCCAGGACTGGCTTTGGAAAAATTAATTTAGGGATTCGTATTAAATATTACACCTTGTTATATTTTTTTTTAAATACAATAAGTGATTTTCAAACTACATAAATAGCCAATGAAAACGACATATGCGACAATGTTGTCGCACTTTTATTAAATTTTTAGTGAACGATCAAATCTTACCAAAAATAGAACAACCATAATGAAGTATTAAATTATAAGGTAATTAATTTAAACAAATGTTATAAATTTCAAACATTTTAATTGAAATGATAAACTGAGTCACTGCACAACAAAAAACAGTAACTACTAACAATAACGAAGAACAATTAAAAAAAAACCAAAAATATGTACATAGTTATGATAAACCCATAAATTAGAACTGGAAAAGATACAATAATGGTAACAAAATAAAAATAATTCAAAATAGATTTTCGAAATGGAATCCTGCAGCCTGTACACATTTTTGTTGCCGAATTGTTAATTGACGTATTGAATTACGGATACTCTGGGGATCGTTTCTAATAGTATTACAACAATGTATAATTCTATCAATTAATTGTTGTTGGTTATATCAAATATGGTAATCAACGGGATTAAAATCAGGGGATCTTGAAGGCCACAAAATAGGACCTGCACGTCCTATCCACCTGTTGCCATAAACATTATTGAGATGTTGTCTCACTGCCAGTAAAAAGTGTGGGGGTGCCCCATCATGCTGAAAATACATCCCTCGGATAGCAACGTTCGCGTTGGCAAGCAAATTCGGCAAAATATTTTGTAGAAAGTTCAAATAGACCTGCCCTGTTAAAGGACCATCAAAAAAGTGAGGACCTACTAATTGGTTATTTATGACACCAATCCACACGTTAACCGAAAACCTTAACTGAGAACGACGTTCTCGAATACCATGGGGATTTTCTTCTGCCCACACATGTGAATTTCGTGAATTATTTATCCCGTCTCTGGTAAATTGGGCTTCATCTGTAAATAGTGTCCTGTATAGCGTTGGTCGATTATTGTTAATCCATCTACAAAATTCCAACCTATCGATCTCATCTCCAGCATGTAGTCGCTGAACCATTTGTATGTGATATGGGTATAGATTATTTTTTTGTAAGACTCTACTTACTTTTGATTGAGTAACATTGAGTTCTCGACTTACTTGTCTAGTGCTTATTGTAAGGTTCATAGTAACGGCGTCCATAATGTCATCTTCCTGCGCTTCATCTACATGTCGCTCTGTTGTTCCACTAGGAAAAGTGCCATTTTCTCGCAAATAATTAAAAACTGACCCAAATGTTGGATGACTGGGAGTTTGACGATTAGGAAATCTCCTGCGATATTCTCTACTAGCAGCCCTACCATTCACATTACATAATCCATAAACAAATATTATGTCTGCATATTCTGTGGTCGAAAACTGATGTGGCATTTTGAACGAAAGTAACAAAAGCTCTACCAAAACTAACACAATGTACTTAACTTAGATATGACAGAAGAAATATGTATTCTTGTACACATAAATAACAATTGATAATGACAATAATGACAATGGGTATAAAATATCAAGAAACGTCAAACGGTCAACGCCAACCTTCATTTTAAACTTTTTTAGATTTATTTTTATTTAGTACAGTTGATGCAATGTATTATTATTTGACATAAAATTTTAATCATTTACAATCAACAAAAACTAACACATACAAGAGGTTTGACTTTTTAATCAATTTAATTTTTTTATTATCGAAAATAATGCCCCAATACGATCTATGAGTAAAAATTTAAAATTGAAAAAGAATTGATTCTATCGTAGAGATAATACAAAGTGACAGTAAAGATGTTAATTTTCTACGGATTAGATAATGTTGTAGGAACTCATTTTAATTAAAATGTTTGAAATTTATAACATTTGTTTAAATTAATACCTTATAATTTGATACTTCATTATGGTTGTTCTATTTTTGGTAAGATTTGATCGTTCACTAAAAATTTAATAAAAGTGCGACAACATTGTCGCATATGTCGTTTTCATTGGCTATTTATGTAGTTTGAAAATCACTTATTGCATTTTAAAAAAAATTTATACAGGGTGTAATATTTAATACGAATCCCTAAATTAATTTTTCCAAAGCCAGTCCTGGAATTTTTTAGTTTAGCTAATACTAGTCGAATGCTTGATAGTAGTGTACTGTATCATGCAAAAATTAAAAAAATCAAATGAGCCGTATAAACACTACAGTAAAATGAAATAAATGGTCAATTACACAAATCACCCTGTTAATTAATAAAGAAGAGGAGTTGACATTTTTTAGTGGCCACATGATATGCTCCCTGAGGGACTCTACATATGGTAGAAGTATGTAAAGTTCCTCATGACTCACCCTGTATGATTTTTATTTTTTTAATCGTCATTTAGTTGGTCACCTCGAAATGCTGGTAGCACATCCAAGTTGTCGTCTATGTCGCCTCTCCGGTTGTGGTGGGGTAGAGACATTTAAAAGGGATGATGAATTGGCGGTACATATTGAATCATTTTTTTATGTCTTTCATTTTATTGAACGACAGAACTTTTATTTCCGTTGCAGGCGGTGGTGAATAACTCCTCAGTGGTTCTAACAAATCATTGAGATTAGCAGTTTTATTTAGATCGACTGACTTGTAAATATCTCTATAATCATCGTTGTCCTCCATAAGTGACGATCCTCGTGTAAATTTTATTTTACGCATTTTTTAGATATCATAGTACCCATTCGAATTAAACTTTGATAATCTTGAAATACTCCGTTTAAGTGTTCAAAAGACACAAATTTTTTATCATTTACCAGGAACGTGTTATGTTTTCTGCAGTTTTTAATTAGATGTATCCATTCGTCTGGTGTACAGATGTTACTTCGTTTCTTTTGAGCTCCACTGATAAAAGAAAAGTCAGAATCATTGGGTAAATATGTATGACCTGTAACGAGATAATAGACATAAATATCTTCAATATTCGGCAGCACCCTATTTTGTTCATATCTACTCTAATGTTTCTATAGAACTAATTCCCTAGAACCTTCTTTCCTCTCTGACCTGGAGATGGAAGAGTCCTACCATCGCGATTTTTAATCCTTAAGACGTAGTCCAAGCGGTGATTGCTTATTTGCAACACTCGCAGAAAAAAAACTCTTACAAACCTTTTGGTTATTTAACACAAATTGTATAGTACATAATTTGTGACTAGCTGGTTGATGTCTGTGTCGTTTACGTGGTCTTTTTAGTACTATTATTTTTACAGTGCTGCTCAACCAAACTGTTTAAGCATCCTAGGATTTTAACCCATAAAATCTCTCATGAATTTTTTTTCTGGATGTCATTAGGTGCCTTCTCATTATATTTTAAGCGACAATCACACGTTTTAGATGGCACAACATTTCCCCTAATATTTTCGATCCCTTCAGCGGCATCTCGTTTTGCTTTTCTTATTAAAATTGTTAATTTTTTTTATATTTTTTTTGCATTTCAACCTTTTACATTTATTTACAAAAAGTTAACGTCTTTTTTCTGTTTCTTCATATCTGTGGTAATTTGTTCTGTTAAACCAAATGCCAATTTCAAAAGCTAATTTCGAACCCACGACTCCACCAACCATCTAGGTGACGTTTGCATTATATCAATTGGTGACTTTTTTATCTACATCAAAATAAAAAAGGTTACACATTGGGATATAATAATAATTTAATTAAAGAAAATACGTGTAATAATACGCATTTAAACATAATTTTTATCGTCATTGTAAATCGTTACGTAATTTATAATGTAGTAAACATTTAATTATCGATTTATAAGAAAATGAAATTAGTACAATGGATAGTGTATATAGTTTATGAGTTGGTACTTTAGATGTTCCTAAAACATGTTCGTTAATATCGAAAAATTTATGTGTTATAATGAAAATACTGTAAAAAATCTTCGAACGCTCAGGAAACACTTCCGTTATTTTCTTAAGTTATATCTTATAGATAAGTTGTCCAAAGAATCACTCAGGTGAGATATAGTTGTTATTTTTTCCAATATTTCTGTAAAAGAATCTGTTGCTTTTAGCTTTTCACTAACATAAAAATGAAATGTGCTTTATACGCTGATACTGGTTTCTATACATATTTGACTAACTGATTTGATTACTAACCCTAACATTTATTTGACTTTATTTATAAATGTATAAACACTTTAGTTTTAATATTTTAAAAATTGTAATACAGGTACATAAATTACTTTGAGCTACTGTTAGAATACAACTAAAAGTTGTAGATATTGCAGACTGAATGCATCTATAGTTAGTTATTTCCGAAGAATTATTGTAAGGAATTATTTAAGAAGTTATTTAAGGAATCTATTAGGGATTTTGCCTGCACCAGTTATTTATACCTGGGTGTTACAAAATTATTATGTACTTAAGCAAGATTAGAAATTTCAAAGCATATTCTCCCCAAGGACAATACGAAGGTCTCGTTGCTCATTATCGGCAGCGTCGGGAGTTGGTATGACTGTGAATAAAAAAAAGGTTGGATAAAAAAACCAAAATACTATGAAATGGTTCCAAACTGCAAAACTAAACGGGCGCCAATAAATCTTAACCAGAGATTTATAAAAGACTCAAATTACATTATAAACTACATCAAATTCTCACATTTATCAAACTATTTATTAATTATAGTTAAAAATGGGTACAGACAATAACAAACTAGTATTTAAATAAATTGTGGTCACGTGATCAGATAAAAATAGGAGATATTTCAAGAAAAGTAGGTAATTATTATTTAAAAAATTCAACAATGAGTAATGGGGGGATGGGACCACAAATTTTCGACTGAAAAAGCTTTGTAGTTCGTAAATTAAACACGTAATATAGATAGTCAATTAAAATGAACACTTAGTCGATAAATAGTCAGAGACGAAAAAGCTACTGAACCTCTAAAATTAATACGAACAAGCTGAATTTTGCTGAGAATATCAATTTTCGGATCCCAAAAAAGATGCAATAAAATTTTACCACTTTTACACTCTGGCTTCCCCCTAAAACCCCTGCAGGGGAGGAAAAACGGACCCTTTTACCAAGAATCTATACGCCGGAGAAAAAAATTATTCAAATAAAAAATTAAGTTTAAGTTGAGATCATTTTAAATAAAAATATTTATTAGCACTTTTTCGGTAGAATGAACCAATCTCCTAGAAACAACAATCCAAAGATTTTCGCACGCGAATCGCGAAATCAATTTTAAATAAAATTTATATCAACTTGACTGAAAAATTCGATATCTTTTGATCAAAGTGTATTATCGACAAAAATCAAAATGAGTTTTAAAAGCAAAGAAAGCTGAATTCTTATGGAATTTTTGGATTTTGACGCAAATGAAGTCAGTTTCTATAAAGGTTTCAGGTAAGTAAAGGCCGCTTCAAGACTTGTTTCTGAGAGAACGATCCATTCTACACAAAAAGTGCTTATAAACATTTTTGTTCGAAATAATCTCAGCAACATTTTTTCTACGGTGTACAGATTCTTGGTAAATCGATTGTTCCCCTTTTCTTCACCTACGAGAGGGGTTTTAGAGGAAAGCCATGGGGTAAAAGTGATAAACTTTATTGCATCTCTTTTGGGGGTCCAAAATTGACATTCTCAGCAAAATTCAGCTTGTTGGTATGATTTTGACTATATGATAAAATTAAAGTAGTTGACTATTTTAATTTTATCTTGAAATTCAGAGGTCAACTATCGCAAACTTTTCACTTCCGGTTCTTGTTCTCGTTTGAAGAAGTGTTATAACTTCTGCTGATATTTCACCTATACTGAATTCTGTTCCAGTTTTTGATAACTTTATGGCATTTTCGCATGGCAGATCAGCAACGGTCAAACTTACTAAAATCTGGAAAGATACGGACATAACCAGGAACACGAAACTGCGCCTAATACGGACGCTTATCTTTCCTATCGCTACCTATGCGTCAGAAAGTTGGACCATTAAAAAGTCCGACTCACGACGTATAATGGCCTTTAAAAGGTGGGTATATCGTAGAATGATGCGCATACCCTGAACAGCACATCGCACAAATGTCTCAATATTGACAGAACTCGACATCAATACTAGGCTTATCACAATCATCAACCAAAATATATTGAGGTACTTTGGACACATTACCAGGCGAATGGAAGGCATGGAGAGGTTGGTGGTTGAAGGCAAGGTAGATGGTAAAAGAACTCGAGGAAGTCGATGGTCAGACCAAATAAAGTGCGCTACCGGTTACTCTCTATCTGAGGCAGCACACCGTGTCCAGGAGAGAGAAGAATGGTTACCAACCATTCGTCAAATACCATAACGTCACCTCCTTACGAAGGATAAAGGATAGAAGAGGAGGATGGCATTTTTAACTCCGTATTATGATCCGCATACGCTTCTATTATGCCATGTTGCATATTCTACATTTCTTTCAATACTGATTGGTCGTTCTGTTTATTCTTGACTGCAGCAACACCATTACCACTTTTTGAATTATTCAATTTAGCACGAATTTAATAAATCATACAACGCCTTCATCGTCGTTGTTGGCAAATTTTTGTTCTGATTTATATTATCTGTACGAGTAGGTATAATTATTGGTTAATGACTAATATAGTATCTTTCAATATAACATAACAGTCAGATAATATATATAAATATATTATCTGACTGTTAGAAAGAAATAGATATAAATCAAAAAGTAACAGAAATATTTGGAGCTGTTACGGATCTGGATACCGAGGCTGTACTTACAACAGAAAATACATATTAGAAAAAGACAAAATATAAAAACGTGAACTAAGCCAACGTGGAATACCGTTTTTACCCTGAATATTTGTGGTTTACGATCCCTGGGATAGGGCAAAATTGTTTATTTATGACCAGCGCGTCCACTCCAGTGTTTTGTCGGTAAATTAACACGGTTCATACAGTTCAACACAGTGTAAATTTGCAAGCCAATAAAGTATCGAAAAAAGATGTTTAAAGCAGGGATTTCTTCTACAGTTTTTGATGAAGTTTATTCACAATTGAATGCTGAATATGCCACAAATTCATTTGTTAGCATTTTAGATTACAATCTAAATTTATATTGTCAAATAAAAACACGGTATAAAGCACACAAAACAAATAAGGCTACATGGGTAACAAATGAGGTAAGACACGCTAGTGAAAAACTAAAAAATCTACACTGGATAGCAAAAAATATAGGGAGTCTCGAGTCTCAAGATACCTATAAACAGGCAAAAAAAGAATATAATTCTCTATTAATAAATACTAAAAAAACTTTCTTCTTCTTCTTCTTAACATGCCATACACCAAAGTGCGTAGGCGACTATCTCATTACTAGAATTCTGTTCTTGGCGGCGTGACACAGCTCGCCTGTATTGTGTATTCCTGTCCATTCTTTAATATTCCTTAACCAGGATAATTGTTTGCGGCCGGCTCCTCTCCTACCTTCGATCTTCCCTTGTAGGATTAACTGTGGTATTTCATATTTTGCTCCTCTCAATATGTGCCCAAGGTAACCAATCTTGCGTTTTTTAATTAATTCAAAGAGTTCTCTTTCCACGCCGGCTCTCTTAAGGACGTCATCGTTTCGAACTCTATCCACCCAAGGTATGCGCATCATTCTTCTCAATGACCACATTTCAAATGCTTCAAGTTTGTTGATAGATGTTTTTTTCAAAGTCCACGTTTCCATGCCATAAAGCAAGATGGACCATATGTAGCACTTGACCATTCTGTAGCGTATTTCGAAATTTAGGTTGTGATTACATAGGAGCGGTCTGAATTTCACAAAAGCTTGTCTTGCCATTTGTATTCGGGTTTTTATCTCTTGTTGTGGATCCGATTGGTCATTGATTGTGGTGCCAAGGTATTTAAAAGTTTTCACGCGTTTTATGCGATCGTCACCTATGCATATTATCGGGTTTTCTGGAGGGTTTCTGCTAATGACCATATATTTCGTTTTCAAAATGTTGATTTTGAGGCCATATTTTTTACCTATGCTATTCACCCTATCAAGTAATAACTGCTGATCTTCCAAATTATCAGTTATAATCACTGTGTCGTCCGCATAGCGTAGGTTGCTAATTGGTATGCCGTTCACCTTAATGCCTAATTCCGTGTCTTCTAATGCTTCCGCAAATATATTTTCAACATATAAATTAAAAAGCATCGGAGAGAGTATGCAGCCTTGGCGGACACCTTTCCGGATTTCAAATTCATCCGTATATTGGTCTTGATCAATCCTCACCTTTGCCATTTGGTTCCAGTATAGATTCTGAATAATTCTGATCTCCTTCTGGTCCATGTTGGCCCTATGTAGTAGTTCCATCATGATATCATGTTTAACATTGTCAAATGCCTTCTCGTAGTCGATGAAGGTGAGGTAGACATCTTTTCGTTGATCTAAACAGTTTTGTATTAAGGTGTTCAAACATAAAATTGCCTCTCTTGTTCCTAGTCCTCCCTTAAAACCGAATTGTGTTGACCCGCTAAGTTCTTCTAGTATCTTGTACATTCTTGAGTGTAATATCCTAAGGAAGAGTTTCAGCAAGTGACTCATTAAACTGATTAAGCGGTGTTCATTGCATTTTGTGGCAAAAAAACTTTCATAGTGACTTAATTAATCAATCTTACAATATACCAAAAACAATTTGGAATTTAGTAAACAGTGAAACTGGTAGGCAAAAGAACAGGTCTGATATTATTCTACATTATGATAATAAAATTATTACCAAGTCTTGTGATATTGCTAATTCGTTTGCCTCATATTTTGCTACAATTACAGAATACAATCTTCAAACTCATTTTGGCACATCGTTACCTTCTTCTTGTACTACCTCAAAAATGTGTAACAAAACATTTTTCTTTTTACCCGTAACTCCAATTGAAATAAAAAATACAATCGATCAACTAAAAAATAAGCCTAGTACTGGTATTGATAACATATCTGTAAAAATAATAAAACTGATAAGTGATCATATATCGATTCCTTTAACCCATTTAGTTAATCTCTCAATAACAACCAGCCAATTTCCATCCATATTTAAAATGGCAAAAGTTATTCCAATCTTCAAAAAGAATGACCCTCATGCTATTTCAAATTATAGACCAGTATCTGTCCTTAGCATAATTTCAAAAGTAATAGAGAAGGTTGTATACAACAGAATGTTAAATTTTTTAGAAGAATACAATTTATTAACTTCAACCCAACACGGCTTTAGATAAAAAAAAGTAAACACTCACGGCTGCATGCAGCTTGTTTGAGCGTATTTATGATGAATTAGATAGTAGAAACCACGTGGCAGGACTATTTTTTTATCTATCACGTGCTTTTGACTGCTTAGACATAACATTTATTCGCAATAAATTATATAACGTTGGTTTTAGAGGGATATTTCTAGAATGGATAATAAATTTCTTAAGTGACAGGAAGAGTGTTGTTAAGATGAAAGAATCAAGCTCAGAACCATACACGACAAATAAAGGAGTACCACAGGGATCCGTGCTGGGACCATTATTATTCCTAATTTTTATTAATGACCTACCAGATCACATAAGGGCACTTATAATATCAATGTTTGCTGATGATACCTCCTTAATAGTCTCTGCACGTACACTAGAGGAATTAAAAATGACAATGAAGACTGTTGTTGACTGCTTTATACGCTGGTGTAATACCAACAGACTAATATTAAACATTGACAAGACGCAAATTATTTATTTTCATTCATACAACTCATCTAAATATGACTATATCTTAACCATCCACGATAGAAACAATATGTTATCTTCCACTCACTCTACAAAGTTTTTGGGTTTATTCATTGATTGTAATCTCAAATGGTCAGAGCAAGTGAATTCAGTGAACATGAAATTGAATAAAGCTTTTTATGCTATATCTAGAATTAAAAACACACTACCCATCTCGGCATTAATGAACGTTTATTATAGCCTTGCTTACAGCCACATGTGCTACAATGTAATTTTGTGGGGGAACTCAGTAGGTAGTAACAAAGTGTTCATTAACCAAAAAAGAATTATCCGTAAAATTTTTAATTTGGATTATCAACAGTCTTGTAAACCAGTTTTTATTAAACATCAAATTTTAACTTTCTACTGCCTATATATCTATAAATGTTTACTTTATGTCAAAGAGGAAATCAATTCATTTCCAGTAAATTCAGACAATCACTACTACAATACAAGAAGTGCTGAATCTTTACGAGTTCCTAAACACAGAACATCCAAATTTCAAAATTGCTTCATATATATGGGACTGACCTTATACAATCATTTGCCAAAAACTGTGAAAGAAATACCACTTATTTCTAAATTTTAAAAAAATGTTAAAGATTTACTCTTAAGAAAAGCATATTATTCTATAACTGAATATCTTGAGGACAAGCTGCAATAGCTTCATATTTTACTTGTAAAAATGTTATTTTATATATTTTATGTTTTATCAATTTTTTTTTACACTGTGAATATTGTATTATACACATTAATGTTTTTTTTTATACCAAATTCTGTATTGACGTATCCTATACATTTATTTTGAATGTCTTAAAGGATCAATAAAGATGACTATGACTATGATGTATAGTTTGTACTTACCCCTCCAACACTTCCGACGGGACTAAGAACATGTACGACCGGCATCTCATAGCTCTTAAAAAGCTACTATTCGCTTGTTCACGTCGGAAACAAAAAAAAATACAGTAAAAAGAAAAGAGAACATTACAAAAATTTGTAAAAATTTAGTTTTTGTCTTAACTGTCATTTCTATATTTACTTTTTGATAATTACCTATCCCAATGAGCGTGTTCCTTCGGGATCGATGGTTAAATTTAACTTCTATATTTATTTTTTGATAATTACCTATACCAATGAACGTGCTCCTTCGAGATCGATGGTTAAGTTGAACATTGTCCACCAGTGTTGCCGGTAAAAATTTTAGTAAGTTGGGTAATTTATACAATCTACGTTGTAATTTATTACCACGACGCCGATTGTACATGTCCCTAGTCACGTCGGAAGGGTTGGAGGGCTGCGAGGGCTGCTGAGATAAGCTTCCAAATTCTTTTGAACCGTGGTAATTTACTGACAAACTACGAGATTGGATGCTCTGACTTTAAATAGACAGTTTTGCCGTATCATAGGTATTTTAAACCACAAATATTGAGGGTAAAAAAGGAATTCCACTTGCGTTGGTTCCCGTTCTCTCAGGTCGCAGCTTTAGACATAGCATATTAGACTATAAAAATTGTCAGACTATATTCCTATGTAGTAGTAAAAAGGATAAAGGTAATACTTCCAAGATTATTAGCATACGACGCTCAAGTCCCTTCAATAACGATCCATCCTGTATTATTAAACGAAAACACACATATTTTTTATAATAGATTTTTTACAAAGTTTTATAAGAAGGCAAATGTTCCTAAATATTTTAAAATGAAATTTGTTTAAATTATTGCACGGCGACAAATTTATTCTTGTATTATTTAAACCAGTCAATCAACGAGTCGACGTAAATATCTAGTAGTAGGAAAAAGAGAAATTGGTATTAATTACAGGTGACTAAGTGTAGCCACTATGTTTCCTTTTATAGACATATTACGTATACAGATATAAAATTTGCAAACTAGCTCACTAAATCAGTATTTAACTTGAATTCCATCAGTTTTCCTTGAATGGTGTTCCAAATCTGAAACGTTTACAAGGTAGACTGAAAATATATCGACGTGAATCAATGTTTATTTATGACGAGAAGAAAAAAATAATTTATAAAGATACGTTTTCAATTCACAAATTTGTAATTTTACAGATATTTGTTATTGTTTTTCCCTTCCTGGTGTCGGTTTTATTTTATATTTCTTTATCTTTCTAAACTGGTTGTTGAAAAAAAAAAAGTAATTTTACGCCTTTCTTTCTAGTTATAGTGCAGTTTTAGGAGAAAATACTAATCGAATATTCATTATAGTATAAATTTTGTTAAAACAATGTGCTGATTCGGAACATCTAGTTCATTATTTGAACACCAAGAATCTAGAAGAGATATGACACGATGTAAATCAGTTCACATTAGTTAAACGCTAAATTTTTTTTTTGGACTTCTTCTTCTTCCTTCTGGTATGTAGACTTTAAAGCCCGTTTCTTCTTCAATTAGCACAATTAGCCTCCTAAATTGTTTAAATTATCGCACCATCTTTTTCTTGGTTTGCCAATATTTCTTCGTCCATTTGGTGACATCTCGTGCTATTCGTACTATCCTATCCTCTGCCATTCTACTAATGTGTTCGTTCCACTCCTGTTGCCGTTTTGTCACCCATCCATTTATGTCTTCTTTATTGCAAGCTCTTCTTATGTTTTCGCTTCTCTCCCTATCCAACAGACTTTCCCTGATATTCGTCGGAGTATTTTCATCTCTGTTGTTTCTAGTAGTCGTCTCGTTTTACATGTGTCAGATCTTGTCTCCGCCGTGTATGTTAATATAGATCTAATTGTTGCTTTATAGATTCTTGTTTTTGTTTCTTGTCTTAGATGTTTGTTCTTCTAAATTGTGTCATTAAGAGATTCCGCCGCTTTACTTTGCTTTTAAGCTTTGTTGTCGTACTTCTTCAATATCTCCGTAATTAGTTATATCTATTCCCAGATATCTAAACTTTGCTTTCTGCTTTATTATTTTCCCATCAATTTCGATTTTACATCGTAGTGGTTATTTAGATGTTTGGTTTTTTCTGCTGATATCATATTTTATTTCTTGGCTGTTGTATTGAAGATGTGTGTTAATCTTTGGAACTCGTCTTCTGTCCCGGCATTAATGCAAAGTCGTCTGCATAACATAATATTTTGATTTCTTTGTTCCCCATTCTGTAACCATGACCTTTACGTACTGCTTGTAGTATTTTGTCCATTATTATATTAAAGAGAAGTGGGCTTAACGAGTCACGGAGTCTGATTCCGCGTTGTACTGGTATACACTGTGTTAGTTTTCCATTTATCTTTGCCTGTATTCGATTATGGAAGTAGATGTTTTCGATGGTTTGTATAATATTGATTGGTATGTTTATTTTATACAGTAGGTGTAAGACGTCTTCGACTTGGATGCGATCGAAAGCCTTTGTTAGGTCTACAAAACATAGATCTGCTGGTTGATTGTACTCCATGGCCTTTTCTGTGATTTGTTTTAGTACAAATACGGCGTCTACGCAGGATCTTCCGGATCTGCATCCTTGTTGTTCATCTAATAAAGTTTTTAGTTTAGTTGTTAGCTTTTTTTAAACAAAAGAACAAAACCATTCATGACTTACAAATAAAAATGGACTCTAGACTGAAGTAACCCTAACTTTATGTAGTCCATTGAATAATTTTATAAAATTTCATTAATTTACTAAATCAAAGAGGGAATAAGATGACATAGATACAAACTTTTTATGTGCTCAATATATTGCCATCTATATCGCGCAGTTTGTGCATTTCTTGTTTAAAAAAGACTATTCTGACCTTATTAAAATTAAAGATTTTAATAGACAGAAGTAACTGGAAACAATAAAAGAAACAATTGTTGGTTTGTAATTATTAAATTTGAAGTTAAAAATTATTAGGGTTTCACACGAGACAGCGGGACGCGGGACAGGCTCTTGTCTCGTCCTGTATCCCGCATTTTTCCGTCTGTCCCGTCCTGCGTTAGCGTACATATTTTTTGGAGTACAAAATTAACATTCTCAGCAAAATTCAGCTTCTTCGTCTGATTTTTAGAAGTTCAGTGGCAATTTCATCTCTGACGATAGGAGCATAAGTTAAATTTATTTATAATAACACTTATATACAGTTCCGAAATAGATAGATGCTGAAATATTCTACTTATTACTAGCCCCTAACGGTGAACTTTTTGTTTGGATATTTGATTCTGTCTCAGGTGGACCAAATTTTGAATCTTAAATAAATTTGGGCTGCGATATTTTGTGCGTCGAAAAAGACATGGAAAAAAGAACTTAAAACCATACAGAGGAGTAGAAGCAGACTCAGATAACTTTATATTCGGAGTATAAATGAAACAGCTTATACCAGTTCGGTGAACAAAAAATTCACCGTTAGGGGCTAGTAATAAGTAGAATATTTCAGCAACTAACAATTTCGCAACTCTATTTCAAGATTCTACACTAGCATTTCCCACCCATGAATTTATTGGGTTGGTTTTTTTCCCTTTCCATTACATTCTATTATAACGGTTTCTTCTCACTTTTCTTAATATGCCGTGCATTTTCACGTAGACGTCCGCCGATTATTTTCTTGTTAGGTGAGATGTTAGGATTAAGTTTTAATCAGGAATACATTTTTTTTGTTTTCTCAGCATTGTTAATTAGGTCCACCGATATAATTAATAAAATTCAAAACGCCGAAGGAAACAGTTTCGATTAGTATTCTCTTGAATATACTGAGGAACAAATACTTTAGCGATTAAATATAGAAACAAAATCGACTGTACAAAATACTTCTCAGTCATTAAAATGACTCATATTTGTAAATAAAAACAAAACTTTCACAATCAACCTTATTTCTTATAAAGATATTATCGCTGAGTTTGTTTTATTTTAACAATTATTACGTTTTGTAATCATAAATAAATTAATAAGAGAATAAAGAGAACGCTCTTAGGTACCCATCAAAGTCGATAAAAATCTTAACAAATGAATTAAATGGACTTTCTAACATTAAATCGACACGTTACGTGTCTTCTCGAAGAACGATGAGCCGGGTTGCATAACGATTTGATGGTTGGGTGCTCCGGTTGCAAAGAAGATTAAGAGAGGATGTTATGACTTAAAAACGAATTTAGATGATCTGCAGTTGCATCAGTCGGTGCAATGGCATTAACTTCAGAGTTTCTTATGAAAAAGGATATAAGTACTATTAAAAAAGAAAAAATTGGTAAATTACCTAAATATCTCTTAAATCATGAATTTAACCACATAAAAAGGCTAGTGTTATGTTGTGCTATAAAAAAGCGATATTGATATCGTGCATATATTTTTTTCAGTCCTGTCATTTCAACTGTAGCTTTATTTATTTAGGTTACGGGATTATAACTGCTTGAGGTGTGCGCTTCCAAGTACAATATTTGTTTTGGAAACGCATGATGGCACAGTATTTTTGATTTAACAATTCAAAGGAGTATAGAGAAAAAGTATAAATATTAATACCACCTTGTCTCAGTTTCGTTCACTAGTTGTAAATTTTAATCCATTGGACAAACCTTCAATAAATACTTGACGCTTTACGAACATTGGTAACCTGCTAATTTTGGCAAACTTTTTTTATAAAATGTTTTTTCCATGTTTTATCCAGATAAAACATACTAGTGCCTTCTCTCCTCATTGCATTACGCTGACGATTATCAGCTGTGTCATACAAACTGGGCTATCAATAATTTTCCAACGGACTATAACTGCATTACTTATTCAGTTATGATCGTGTCGTCTCGTAATCTACTAGGCTCGATAATCTTGCCTTTGCAGTCTCACACTTTTACGTGATTATTTACTTAGTTTTTCTGCAGTTTGTACCACCGGTTCAGGAAGGTCATATATATATATATATATATATATATATATATATATATATATATATATATATATATATATATATATATATATATATATATATATATATATATATATGTGGTGTGTGTGTGTGTGTGTGTGTGTGTGTGTACAAATATGGGTAGACCTTTCAATAATAGAATGGGTATATTATTATGCTTTGCACATATCCAGATAATACTTGCTCAGGATTATGAGAATGCTGAATATATGACGCGAAAATTAATAGAAGAATGCAAAAAGTGGGGCTTAGAGGTAAACATCGACAAAATGGAATACATGTGTATCGGGGTTGAAAAATACTTGAGAATACTTGAGGACTATCCACAAGAAATAAAACAATGTACGAAATACGGGCATGTATATTGCGAATGATGGATGAATGAATAAAGTTATTAAACATATATATATATATATATATATATATATATATATATATATATATATATATATATATATATATAATGATCCCGCCCAATTTAATTATTCTACGAAAATGTACTTATTAAGTACTTAGCCATTACCGGAAATATAAAATTGTTTGTAAATTTATATTTAGGTCAACCGCAGGAATTTCTCTTAATTATTTTTAAATGTTATAAAGACGTCATATTTTTGATAACATTTCACAAAAATATTTAATGACGATGATTTGGAATAAGTTTTCCTTCTTTTTGTATATATCAATAATTAGTGTTCATTGACGAACCCACAAAACAAAATGTCTACTTATTTTCTTAACTGAAAAATATTTTAGTTTGCCAGTCCTAGTTTAGAAAAAAGATAAAAGCAAGTATTTTTTTAATAGTATATTGCGAGATTGTTTACTGCTAAAAACCATTGTTCCGATCAATTTGTAAAAACATTTAAACAAACTAATAATTCAAAATTCAACACTTCTCCGGTAATTTTATTTGAATAATGGATAAAGGTTAGTACAACTCTGTAATATCTCTCTAGGGGTCTGTGTTACAATAGCTATCAATAGCGGATTATCAGCAGGTTGGTCTTTAAAATTTCGCATAAATAGATCTTGAACCTCACAATACTAAAGAGATGAAATTTTTTAACAATATTATCTATCGTCCAATTTGTACATCGCATTTTAGTGTTAAATACAGTTAGTTCTTTTTATAATTACTTATCGCCGTAACAATTTAAAAAATCATTTAAATTTTTTATTAGAACTTTGATGAATTTCTAATTTCAAAATTGTTTGATACGAGTTTACTATGAAATATTATTATATAACAACACAGTGATTACTTTACATTATCAAAAAAGCATCTTTAAAAACTTTTATTATTGCCATACTCTGATACACATCTAATAGTAGTTCTTATTGTATTCCATATTACAGAGCCATCAGTGCGCTCTTTCTAATAGCTTTATTAACATTTTATGCAATAATTACTTTCTTTTTATTGTTATCGCAATTAGATTTTTCTTCCTTATGTCGAAGAACAATGACAACGATAAATAAATACTTTCAATATAGTTCTTTCACATCGTACTGTTTTTAATTACTAATCGCTTGGTTGCCCTTTAGTAACGCATTGTTGTTTTGGCGCGAAAGTGATAGTGTTTGCCATATGGTTGGATTTCCGGAAGTAGGTTCCAATTCTAATCAGTTTGTAGATGCATAGTCTTGCCTTCGAAACCTTTCGTTGCGTGCAGTTATGGCTCTGTTCTACACACAATAGAAAAATAGAAACTATTTCCATAAAGTTTTTGTTGGGAAATAGTTCGATGTACCACAGGCATTTAAAGTCTTTAGTTATCTAGTATGAAGGTTGCTACGAGGTTTGTCCGATAACTACGTTTCTTATCGAAATAAACGCTAAAAGTTTTCTGTAACGGTAATACCCTCAAGAGGTTTTTACCTGTATTGCATTTGAAAATTATTAATGGCATAGTTTTATGACACAATGAGAAAATGACACAAACATCTAATTTTATGAATATTAAATTAAAGTTTTTTTAACAGTGCATTTGAGAGGACTGTAGTGTTAAATGTCCTTGACGCTCTTGTACATGAACACTCCACTAATACTGTTTGGAGTATAGTTTCTAAGTTTTTAATGACCGGAGTTGCAGAGGAAAACTTTAATATACTTTTAAAGCAACGAAAACAAATAGAGGATAATATAAAACAAACAATTCGAGGAAAAGTGCATTTCTTTCATTTTCAAAATAACTTACCTACTTTGGACCTTTAGCAGCCATAGTGACGAAACTTTTCCAAGCATAACAAGAGACACACTGCAGAAAATTTTGAATGAATTAGACTTCGTTTGGATGAAGCACGATATAAAATATGTGCGTATGATCCCGTATGCCCCCGAACTTTTTGCTTACTTGATCACGTCGCATTGTTTTTACAATAAATCGTCGTAACGCAATGTTGTGGCTTCGTCCTTCTGACTGCGTAAATGTTTTGTTGTTTCGACTTGGTTTTCGATTGGTTTTCATGGTTTTTTATTTCTTCCTCTTCTTAGTCTTCTATCATCCATTTTTGGACATGGGCCTCTCACAACTTCTTATATTTCTATTTTGTTCCTCTTTTTTATATCATCTACGAATCTCATATGTGGTCTTCCTCGTGGTCGTCTACCTTTGTAAGCTCTTCAATGTTGTATGGTGGCATTTCAACGTTGGTATTTTTGTCCAGTTGGGTAATTTTTGTTGTGATATCCGCGACTTTTGTTTTTGATCTTACCCAGTCGTTTCTCTTTTTATCTGACAGTAGTATACCTAACATTGCTCTTTCTGTTGTGGCTAGTTTATGCAATTTGCCTTGATTACGGTCCAGGTTTGACATTCATATATCATGATAGGAAGCATGCACTGGTTGAACCCTTTGGTCGTTAAGTATTGAGGTATTGTGCGGTTCTTAAGTAACCAACTGAGTTTTCCAAATCCTGCCCATGTCAGTCTTGCTCTTTTAGTGATTTACGCACTTTGGTTCTCTTTGTTAGATTTCAGAATTTCGCTTAGGAAAGTATATTCGTGGACTTCTTTCTCACTGCATTTATGGTTATACCTCCATAAATATATTCATTCAATTTGTAGTTTTGATGGAGTTTTCTAGGGCTATTTAAAAAAACTTTATAGATATTACATCGTCTTGTTTAAGTCCTCTCTTAATGGAGATGGGATTTCTATTTTCGTCTAGTTGTACCATCATAGTTGCATTTCCACATATATTATGTATTAATTCTCTTTATCTTGAATCTCTTCTACAATTATCATTAGCTTATTCTATGGCCCACATATCAATAGTATCAAATGCCTTTTCATAGTTTACGAAGGCAAGAAATACTTGTAGTTGGTATTCATTTGCCTGTTCTATCAATGTTCTCATTATCAGCAGATGGTCTGATGTACTATATCCTTTGCGTAAGTCAACTGATTGTTAATAACTCTCATAAAAATAGTCTGTAGACTTGAGCAGCGATATAGATCTATAAATCTTTAGGTCACATTTGTCCCCTTTTTTTTCACTCTCGTTTCAGTCTTTAGGAATTTGGTATTATGGAAACATTTATTAAACAGCCCTGTTAATATAGGGATTGTTACTGTCTTGCTTGTTTTTAAGATCTCGACAATTATACCGTCGTGTCCTGGAGTTTTATTATTTTTTAACAATTTTTAGTAGCTCTAATCCCACGTTTTTTATTTTTTTTTTTTGACTTTCCTATTTGTTGATTCATCAGACTGGCTTTATTTACGAGGTGTGCAAGGTTTTGTAGAAGACTTCGACTGTCTTTGTTATTTTATATTTGTCCTTCCCTTCCGTATTATTGGTGTCTTCAATTTTGATAATTTTTTGAACGCTTAGTGTTGGTTTTAGACATTTTAGACCTCTGTTGTTTTCAATGACTTTCCTTCGTTAGTTGTTTAGTTTCGTTGCTTATTTTGTCTTCTTTAATAATTGTTTCTTTGCGACCTCTAGTCCGGCTTCGAGATCGTTTTTATTTATGTTTTTGTTAATTGTTAATGTTGTTAATTTGGTCTTATCTTCATCATCATTTGTAGTTATTTCTTCACTTGTTCTGACTTTGAAGGTATTTACCCACCTGCCTTGTTTTTTTAAATATCCTTTTTCTTTTTTCCTTTATATTAATATTTATTTTCGCTTTACTGTACGATGGTGACTGCCACTACCAGTTGTTACGTTGTTTACTGGTTTATACAAAAAATATATGTAATATATGTAATTGATTATTTTCTCGGTAAGATAGTTTCGAAGCCATTTTATTGTTGCTTCTTAAAAGACAGAAAAGATTATTTTTCACGTTGAAAACGCCTATGAATAACTGTTCTGATGAGACTTATTAAGTCGAAATACGTATCAACAGATACATAGACGCTTTGTACGTGGAATCAAATCTTTGCTGTCTTTTTCATTTTTTTCATTTGATTATTTTCTATTTACATTTTAAAGTACGAGGTCTTAGAATGGGACTTTCGGGACGGCTTGTCGAAGACAACTTTACCTTATATTAAAAAATTTTAGTTGTTAAATGTCGGCCGATGCGCTGTAGTCATTTGCAGATGTAATTATAAAAATTGTACACCATAACAATGAATTTACTAAACACACATAACCTATTGCTTGAAAAATACATAAGGGATTCTGAGGGAACAAGGAAGGAAAGAACTCTAATTTTTACCAATGTCAATATGTTAAGTACACGGTAAATAGCTGTCGAAATATTCACGTATTTTCGGAACATGCACCTTCAAAAACAAACAAAAGTAACTGTATTAAAAATATCTAATAAAAATTACAGCTTTGTGATGCTATGTACGCAATTAACATAATTAATGGAGACTTTGTTCAAGTTATAAAATTTTTATTAACCAAATCTGGTCTTTCCTATCTTTTATTTGCTTTTCGTGTTATTATCTAAATGGCATGTTTTCATTGTAAGACAACAGGCTGTTGTCGTTAATTAGATAGATCTTTCGTTTATTTGGTTTTTGGTTTCAGTGGCAGCGTGAGCAGTAGTAACGCCTCTTTGGATCGGGATAAAGTGTCGGGAGGTTCTAGTCCGTTGATCGAGAGCAAAGAACTACCTGTGGACGTGAGAGACGGAATTTTACATTGCAAAATATTGGAGATAGATGGCAAGGTAAGTTAATAATATAGATTAGTTAGGATTATTCACCGCAGTTGGTATTTTTCCATAAATGAAACTAAATTAGGTCACATAACAGTCACAAAAAGTCACAGTGTAAAAAATCAACAACAGAAATATTTGTAAGGTGTTTGAAATACGAATTAATCTTATATATACATTATATTAACCACAACATATTCTGTTTGCCGTTTGTCACATCCCAATCGGCATTTCTTCGTGTCGTATATATCTTCTTCAGTGAGGTCTCTTCTTTCCTTTATTGTTTTTATTTGGAACAATTAATCTTGCTTATAATTATTACTTTAGTTTAACAAGCGGTGAATGTAGCTTTTTTTTTGTAAAATATTCAAAAGATACTCTAACCCGCCAAGATAAGGTTTGAGCAGATCAGCTTAGTGTGGAATTACAAGAGATATGAGATAACCGCTATCCTTTGCACCCGTTAAGGTAACAGAGGAAGTCGTCCGCTCCAACGCCAGTGACCAACCCACTAAAACACCCTTTATGTATTCTGGTTATGCCGGGAAACCTCCTATAAAGACTTGCTGATCTCCTACTGATATAGTAGTTTTTCAATGTGCCTCCAGTAAGTTGTCGTTCAATCGTTTTAGTGGTCTTCCTACTGATAGTCTTCCTTTTGGGGAACCGTCTCTTGCCATCTTTACTACTTTATTTGTTGTCATTCGGCTTATACGATCGTTCCATTCTACTCTTCTATTTCTTAACCAGTTCTCCACCTTGCATCTACGTCGTATATCTGTACTTTTAACTCTGTCCCATAGTGTCTGGTCATCACTTTTTCTAAGTGTTTATATCTCTGCTGTTTTCCTATCATCCTTTTTGTCCTCTCTGTGTCAGGTCGTGTTTCTGCCGCGTATGCAATTGTTAGTCTGACGACTGTTTTGTAAATTCTGCTTTTCTTTTCCTTCCCGATTTTTTTATTTCTCCATATTGTTTCATTCGGGCAGCCTGCGGCTCTGTTGGCTCTATTCACTTGATCTTCATCTTCAGTTACGAGCTTTACGTAGCTAGATAATGTAATGCCTAGATATTTAAACTCCATCACTTGTTCTATTATCTGACCTTCCAGCTCCAATTTACATCTTAGTAAATTTGCTGTTGTAACCATGCATTTGTCTTTTTTGGGGAAGTCTTTAAGTTGTTTTTTTCCCATTTGGTATCCTTTTTTAGTTCTTACTTTTTTTATTATTTCATCCATAATCAGGTTGAATAATAGAGGACTCAGCGAATCTCCCTGTCTTATCCCATTGCCTACTACCTACTAACTAACAGATTCGGTTAGTTCTTCTTCCACTTGTACTTGTATTGTGTTGTTTTGGTATATATTTTCGATCGTTTTGATTATTCCTAGAGGTATCTCTCTTGCGTACAATAAGTGGATAACGTCTTTTAATTTGACCCAGTCAAATGCCTTCTAAAGGTCCACTAAATATAGCGTCGGTGCATGATCTTTTCGACCTAAAACCTTGTTGTTCTTTTGCTAGTGTTATAATTTCATTCATTTTATTTGTTATCACTTTGGTTGTTAATTTTAGTGTTTTTAATAAATTAATTCCTCTGTAATTTTTCGGGTCCGATTTATCTCCCTTTTTGAAAGGGAATTCTGTTTAGTTCTGTCATTTTTTTGATTAGTTGTAATAGTTGTTTGTTCAGATTTGGTCCTCTGTACTTAAGGAGTTCGTTCGGTATTCTGTCCTCTCCTGGTGATTTTCTATTTTTTAATTTCTTTAATGCTTCCTTTACCTCTTCCTCTTCAATATTTATTTCTTCGTTTAGATATACTAATAGGAACTACTATATCTTCGATATAGGAGTTCTTGCAGATATTTTCTCCTTAATAATGTTTTTAATTTTGGTGTAGATGTATTTGGTATATTTATGTTTAAGGTATTTTTATTGCTAAATACATCGTTTAGGAATGAGTTCGTGTCTATAATGGTACCTGCTCGCAGTGGTTCGAACCTGCGAGAACCCCATATTCTGCTGTATATGTTCCCCACAATATAATATGCATAATATTTAACATATTATATAATATGGTTTGTTGTCGTAATTTTGGGACAAGTCCCGTCCTTTGATTCGTATAGTATCATTCTTTCAAGAACGAGGACGTGAATGGGCAGGACCCCTGTAACAACCTGGAGAACAGCTGCGAATACACTTCTATATGAGCTGCATACTCTGATTCGGGCGCGTTATTTCACCATAGTTAGTACCGTTTGATACGTACTACCTTAAAAAAGGGATACCAAACTGGGGCGCCAACAGAAGTAAGAAGTGCTCATCTTTGAAAAGGACCTTGCGCTTATAAAAGGAAGGATCCTTTACATTAGGCATATTTTGGTTAGCGCAATGATTTTTTCATTTCCCTTATTCTCGTCGTACTTAGCCGATGAACCCATCTAAGTTGTTCGCCCAATAGTATTCCTAAGTACTTGAGCTAGGGTTTGGCGACTATTTCTTTCTTATCTGTTTGGAAGGATCTTTTTTTGATCTCGTGCCCTCTTTAATAAGAGCCTTAATCTTCCCAGTGGTCATTTCTAAGTTGTGAGTCATGAGTTACTCTTTCGGATCATATTCTTTAAGTGCTAACTCCGTTACGAACTATATGAGCTGCCATAAAGAATTGTTTTGAGCTGCAACCATTCTATGGTCTTAAGTTTTTTAAGTTTACACACTTTCTTCACACATACCTTCTTCCCTGCATTTTGACTTGAATTATGAACCTCAGGATGCCGTATTTTTCTCCACACATTATATAGTAGGATGGATCGAAAAAAACTTTTTTTCGAATTTGATAATGGCCCTTGTGGCAAAAGTTGCCATTCATAAAAGTAAGTTTTTTGCCAAAAAAATTTTTTTTTACATCAACCCCTTCAGGTGCCCCAACCTCCTAAAAAAATTTTTTTTTTTGAAAAATTTTTCGATACGGCCCTATATGTAAACTCTTCTTGAATGTTTAAAAAGTTTGTGTTCAAAATTTGGAGGCTCTCGGAACATTTTTGGAGGTGCCCCAAAGACCTAACGGAAAATAAAAAAATCCTATTTCATGTAGATAATACAATTTTAGCTGAAATCTAAACAAATTAACGGAATAATACATTTATTGACGGTAATACGACTCGTTACATTTCTATAAGGTAATATTAAATATTAAAAGTGAGTGTAGGAACAATAATGTAGGTAAGAAAAATAAAACTAACAATTCAACAAAACACTTAAGCTGCCAAAACGTATTTACCTTAAAAGGAACGTGTACCGATTTACAAAAAATATGTTATTATTAACAAATATTTAACTTATAACGTATATTATTATTAAAAGGAATAAAAGGTTATTTAAACTTAAATTCTGACTTAGAATTAAATGATTTCATTAGCTTCCTGGACTCGATTCGAGATTTTATGAAACCATCTCGTTTTTCCTCTCCACAAACTTTAGATGATGCCTCTGTAACTAAATGTACACATCTTTCAGTGGCCTGAGTGTGGCAGGGGAACTTAAACAAATCTAGAAAGGGTGCTGCAGTTTCTTGACCAGATACAAAACTTTCCAGGTCCTCGTCGGAGACGTGCTTTATTATTGGTGGTTCTGACCTATCTGTTTCATACCAGTAAATTATATCTGTATAATCCTCTGCCTGCATGTTTAAAGGAGGTACGCGAAATTGTCTGACAGATGTTGAATTTTTGTTCTCTTTTCTAGAAGCAATTATTCTGCGGCAGGCTAACTTGCGGATGTGCTCTCTGGTATCTGCCAACATCGCTAGAAGCAGGTTCTCTGAGTGGCCAAAATAGCCATTCCTTTGTATTACCCCATCTACTATCTTCCTTAAATCAGTCGGCATATATCTTGAATATGCAATCAATCTCCACAAATGTCGTGGACCTTCAGTACACAATGGTTTACATTTGATACTGAACCATAATGGACCATATACTTTCATGATAAATTTAGCTAAGTGTACCAGATTTTCGGAGGGATGCTCCGATGCGACATATAACCGAAGGATTCTACTCGCCGTTGTCACCCATCTTGAATGTACGACTGGTCCTGGTTTAATCCTCGCAAGGTCTTCGCTGCATTCTCCAGATGATACTGCATGCAACATATCATACAAATATTGCTGATCAGTACTCAAAATCTTTCTATCTAAATCAGGAATAGTGTTACTCACAATTTTCGAGAAACTGACTAAAGGGAGGGTTTCACAAGCTTGTATTGATTTTCCAATGGCACCAGAAAAAGCTTTCGGACCTTGAGTAACACCATCAAGTTGGATTAAAAGGTGGCGTAACGGAAGTTCGTTTAGATGTAACATGCAAATAAACCACTGAAGAGGGCAATTTAGGGCAATTTCTAGTAGTCTTATTATTCCTGCGTTTGTCCCTGTGTTGACATTGGGACCATCACATCCAACTGCTATTAACGATTCAGTCGATACTTCTTTTCTATTAAAGAAATTCAATAATGCATCTTTGATGACGACAGCTGATCCAGACGATACGGCTAAATGGCCGAGGTAAATGGAACCTGGCTCTTTTACCAAGGATATATGTTCCTCTGTGATGATACTATAGTAATACTTATCGCCCTTCTTAGTTTGTGTCAGGGATTTATCCTTCCGTCCATCAAAATATAATGCTTCTACTACCTCCATGTTCTCATTTTGCAATTCTTTCCTGTGCTTTTTCCTTTCCCGACGAACTTTATTTCGATCTATTATTTTGGAAGTGTCCTGTTCATTAATGATGCCCAAATCTTGTAACAGAGCGGAAGAAAGTGATGCAGCGCTTCTGTCTGAAATACCGTAACGATCGCACTCCCTAGCAAAAGCTGTGAGATTTACCCTCATTTGCAAATTTGTAACGTTTTCAGATGTGGAAGAACAACAGGGCTGGGGATCAGAGTCAGACAACTTTCCAGGATCAGTCCTAGTCTCATTCTCAGAGTCTCCTGGCTCAGATGCAGTATCTCTAGACTTTAATTTTGGGCGTTTTTCAAATTGTTCTTCATGTTCTTGAGATCGTTCCATCATTCTTTGGTTTCTTTTTGCTAATTTCCTGGATGATGCTACATCAATTGATCCTATGACTAGGTTTCTGGTAGTTCGCTGATCTATTACAAATTCCCTTTCTTGTTGGAATCTTCTTCTCTTTGGAGCAATGGCAATCGTTGAGGTCTTTACATTTACAACTAGCAATATCAAAGAGAGTTTCCTCCCAGCTAAGTTTTAAATCTGTAAGCTTCTTTGTGTAGCTTTCAGATTGCTGCCTGCCCTTATATGGTTTGAGTAGAGTCCTATAGTCAGTATTCAATTTTTTTACTTTCTCAGTAACCTTTTTAAATGTAATTGTTGGAACCGATGACTTCTTCCAGATGTTCACTAGAGTGTTTGCAGTTTCTGTTGCTATTATTGAAGCTGGTGGATCTTTGCCTGCCATGATGCCTTTTTTCTTATTCCTGACAAACAAGTAGTGTCGAATTATATCCGCATTCGTGGGAAGTCTTAGCTGGGACATCCCGGCAAGGGTTGCAAAGATAGGACAAAGGGTGGTTTTCCTGGTAGGTGTTCTTGCGCTCATTTTACTTTGTTTGGTATCTGAAACAAAAGCAACTATTATAATATTTTTAACTATAGAAATTTAATTAACTTGAATAAAACGAAATAATGTGAAAAGTAACCAAAATATATTTGAAAGTCAAAATAAATAAAAACACATATTTCTTTACGTAACTGGGGCACCTCCAAAAATGTTCCGAGTGCCTCCAATTTTTGAACACACACTTTTTAAACATTCAAGAAGAGTTTACACGTAGGGCCGTATCGAAAAATTTTTCCAAAAAAAAAACTTTTTTTTAGGGGGTTGGGGCACCTGAAGGGGTTGATTTAAAAAAAAATTTTTTTGGCAAAAAACTTACTTTTATGAATGGCAACTTTTGCCACCCGGGCCATTATCAAATTCGAAAAAACGTTTTTTTCGATCCTACCTATTATATAGTGTGTCCCAAAAGTAAAATTCATAATTTTCTTCCTGATACGGTTTGGAAAATACACAAAAAAGGTCGATGTTCATTTTCAAATATTTGTGCACATTTAAGTTTTTTGTGTTTATTTATCGAAGTTATGACGTCATCGACTATTTTGAATTGTACACCCTACATTTAATTAAAGAAATAAATAGTCCTTTCAGAGTAAAATTTACCGATATAGAGTTTAGTTACCCTTCTCAAATTACTTTATGAAATAGGTATTTGTGAACATATGTAAAAATTGCGCTTTTATTAATTCAAATTTCTGCCACTGAGTATATCAGTATTTATCGTCCATTAATTTTTTGCACTACAAAAAGTATGCGGCATATTAGAAAAATTGTAAAATACTAGTGTTTATTTGACATGAACATCTGCAGTGATCAAAATTCAGCCAAAGTTAAAATATACGGAATATATTCAGATGTTTTCAAAAAAGAAAGTAATTAGACAAGGCTTCATACTATCACCAGCATACAGCATATATTCTAAATATATAATGAAAAAAGTACTACACGAATGGGATGGGGGAAACCTTCGAAATATGGGTCTATACAAGAATTATACTCGTGTCCCGGACCGAGCATAGAACCAACCTGTGAATTCTGGAAGAGTTTCATATAGAAGACAGTCTATTAAAAAAAAAAAAAAATCGAGCCTACCTAAATTACTTCGGCCACATAGCTAGAAGAACGGGAACCATGGAACTATTGGTAGTAGAAGGCCGAAGACCAAGAGGAAGATTGCCAACACGATGGGCAGACCAAATGAAGTCTTTGATCGGAACATCCCTACATAAAGCTATAACAAATAGCGAAAGATTTGCCTATGTCAAGGACACAAGGGCGATAAACTAAAATGATCTTCAGAATGTTGTTGAAAATCTCCATGCCTCGGTTCGCTCTTTAGGTAACAATTTTGGATTATCAAAATCTGCAGTTCACCGAAGTCTCAAAAATGAAAATTCGTATCCTTTCAAAAGTAAATAGGTATTATGACAGAACTGTTATCAGATGAGACGAACAGAAGTTTTGTGAAACGATTGCACATTTGCTCGGAAAAGATTCCAACTTAAAAAAACTGTGTGCTACAAAAAGTTAATGCTTGGGCTGAGATTGTTAGAAATCTCCTGTTATCCCTATTTTAACTCTGTAGCTGCTCTATTTTATAAAGTATTTAGAGAATGAGAGCTAAACCCTATGTCGTTAAATTTGTATCTGAAAGAACTCTCCATTTCTTCTAAACAAATAAAAAATTTCGATATCTAACACGTTGGGTTGCATTTTTCATAACTCTTGATGCTTTGTTCATTTATTTCATCTTCTTCTAAGGTTGTCGATCCAAATGGCAATTGTAGTTTTGGAAACAGCTGCGCGAAAGATTTCTGCGTATGAGCGGTCGAACCATCTCATCAGGTCTTTCAGGAGTTCTGGCGTCTTCCTACTGATCTTTTGCCCTGTACTTTTCCTTCCAATATAACTTGAAGTAATCCTCTTCGGTGTATACGATTGCTGTATACTGCTGTATACGATTTCGCCCCCTTCGAAAGGCGAAAGTTAAATCAAATTTATAAAAGTTAAATATTTATAAAAGTTTAATATATCTTTATTTCATAAAAAATGTAAAAAATTTTTATTAAAAATATCTCTTTTATTTTGAAGTTCCAAGTAGTATCCCTTATTACTAACTTCTTTTCGTTTCAGCGAGCTACCGATAGATCCTGGAAGCAAGTGTTCGTTATACTGAAAGGTCCTAAATTGTTCCTTTACCGCGACAGACATCACCAGGTAAGTTTTTACAAAATAAGCGATCCAATAATATTAATGTGACTGAGAAACGTTTGGGGGGTAAATGTTATATACCATAAATATCTTTATTTTTATATAAATACCTTGTAATAAACATAATGATCAAATATGAACCAAACTTTCTATACTGCGACTAACATACTACGTAATGTGTTAAGTCTTGTCGCAGCTGCGGATGTTCAGTTGTTTTTACGATATACAAGGAGAGGAACTTTCAACTGCTGCCAACTCTAGTGCAAGTCGAAACTAACAACGTTGTTTATAAACAAGAATTACGCAGTAAAATACTGATGTAATTCCTTAGCTGAGCATATTGAAACAGGTCTACGACTGACTATATCATACATTGAACAAACAGTGGGAGGACCTAAGAAGCCAGAAATAATTTAGGATCAGTTTGTTTTTTGGTAAAAGACTCCGTTTTACTCTGTCCAAAGCTTGTTTACGTATAAACATTCAGTTGCGTTTAAAATTCTTATTGCCATTATTTTTGTAAGACTAATAAGTAAGACTTCTTTAAAATCGATTCGATGGTTTTTGTAGAAATGCATCAAGTTAAATTTTTAAGACCATAATAATTGTACCCAAGTTATACGATGCTACCTTGTTTAATAATTGCTTTCAATTTTATATGGCGAATTATCAAGATCAAATATTTAGCGACGCTTAAGTTAAACAGATATACAATTATTTGATGTGCCATTAAATGAGTAATAGTCGTTTTTATTAGATAATTCACTTAACGACAACCATGGTACAAGTTTTTAGCATTTGATACATGGATTTGATCAAGGGAAAAGCATAAATCAAGTTTGTGACATTTGTAGTAAACTATAATTGATTAAAATGTAATCATCTTGTGTAATGATTGTACTAAAAAATTTACATCCTTGTTCAGGATATAAATTTTTAAATGTATATCTAGTTATGACATAAATAATACAAACATACAAAGTTTCTTCTTCCTTCGTTGTATCAATAATTTAGAAGCTTATAGAAGGTTATCGGTTATAGAGACGCCATACACGCTACGATAAATCGTTACGATTTAACTGTACCGTTCAAGTTACACCGATAATCGGTACGTGTACGGGATAAAACTGCACAGTTTTCTGTGGCGCTACCATAGACAGCAGATGTAAGTATCATTATCCATTCTTAGAAAATTATGCCAATCTTCTAAAAACATTTTTAATTCCTTTAAATAATTCAGATGAGAATAAACTTCTTCTTTCATCAGCCAGTCTTTATAGCAGATGCTACGATTTTTCCGCTGTTTTATCTTTTTAAAGGCGAATATTAATCCCACGACTGCGCTTTCGCGCGCCTTACTGGCATTCAAAATCACCGATTGCTTCAGTCGTTGTTTCTGAGAGAACAGTTCATTCTAGATAAAAAGTGCTACGGCGTACAGATTCTTGATAAATCACTTTTTTTTCGTTTCCGCTCCCTAAGAGGGGGTGTTTTTTTTGAGAAACCGGGGTAAACGTGGTACTTTTTTGCATCTTTTTTGAGGTCCCAAAATTGACATTCCCAGCAAAATTCAGCTTGTTTGTATGATTTTTAGAGCTTCAGTCATATTTTCGTCTCTGACTTAAATAATTGTTTAGGGTAGTTTATTAAGGGAAAATTTCCAGTGGTTGGCTGTTTACCATAGTTTAAAAAAAAAACTTACAATGAAGTGTAAAACTAACGTATAATTGCTATCTATTATTTATAAAAAAATAGTCAAAAGTATTGCAATTTCTTTTCTTTTTCTTGCAAAGTGTTAAATTCAAGCAAGCAAGCAATTTGATTAAACCCAGCCTGTGAGAAATGTTCACCCCTAAGAATTACGTTCGGGTGTAACAATTCATTGGAGCGAGGTGTGTTAACTCGAGTAAAAACATGAGTCACCCCACCTTGCTCCAATGCTCCAGACCATCCCTTTCCCCCTATAGCACTCTGATGCGCGATAGGGGCACAACTATCAGCCAAATGCTCTTTATGTGGAGGTCCTGGGTAATAGAAACCCAACATGGTTTCCTAACCGATTGCAAAAACTCAGGACAGCGCATTGTCGCTATGATCCTGTTATCTTAATGTGGCTTATCCGTGAACTAAAATTGCTTACTTGGGCCTCAAGTCTCCGCTCTGAGCCTAGGCTCCGTTCGGCGACTTGGTGCTCAAGGGGTTGGGCCCTACGTGCCCGGTTTTGGGGTTTTTGTTAATTTTTTTGGTGGCTTGCGCCGGTTTTTGTTAGTGTTTTTTTGATTTTTTTTGGTGACCGAGGCCGGTTTTTTGTGTTTTTTGTAATTTTTTTTGTAGGTGGCCCTGAAACAAAAAATCAGAATTAGTGTAAAGTCTATACTATGACATTGAAAAATATGTAAATATAAAACAATATAACAATATAGATTTTATCGTCTTTAGGCAACTGGGCCCACTTTGTGCTTTGCGATAGTCCTTGGGTGTTTTGAGCTACGAACTGTCTTCTATGTGCGGTGTTGTTATTTTGAAGTATTTTCTCCCTAGTGTTTTTTATTTTCTCTCTAGTGTTTTCTTTTCTCTCTGGTATTTTTATTTCTCTCTAGTAATTTTTATTTATTCTACTATTTGTTGTTTTGGTCTTTTGCGCTTCCATCTATGGAAAGCGTCATACCTCATCGTCTCTCTTAGTAAGTGTTAAATTTTAATATTGTAATGTATTTTATACAAAACAGAACATAGTAATAAAATACAAAACTTGTTCATCTATTTATTGTCTATTTATTTTGTTAGGATACCATAAATATCGGTCCAACTTTCTGGCGCCTCTCTTATTGCTATTTTTTTCGAAAATCTAAAAATAACCAGTAAACACGCTATTTACATTTAATACCGCCTTATCGCAGATTGTAAACAAGAACAAATTTTGACAATATCCTCAAAAATTCCTTTCCTATTATGGTCATTTGGAAGAGAGATAACAATACTACAATTTACTCTTTAGATATTGTCTGTCTAGACTTTGCGGATCTGCTGGTTTAAAATGCTCCTTTACGGGTTTCTTCTAAGAAATAAGTAGATGTAGACAACAGGAACGAAATCTTAGACATGTTAATTTGCTCCACTTCGTAAGTTATTTTTATTTATTAATTACGGATACAAGATCTGTTAAACATTTTACAGGATTACAATAATAGGGTAATTCAAGGAGAAATGGCGTACAAAATTTAGAACTTCCTTATAATCTTTATTTAAAAAGATACAAAAACGTGTAATTTATAAAGTTATGGAACATTCAGCCAGGAGCGGACTAAGGCCTAGGCAACCTAGGCACGTCTCTAGAGCCAGTAATTTTTAGGGCCCGAGAATTAGGTTTTTACTTTTTAATTTGTTATAATTAATTTTTGTTTTTATTTAAGAGAAAAACGTAATACTCATAATTATTGCAGAAATGTGTCTCAATTATACCGAATCGTTTATTAATAAAGTCGACAAGGTTGGAAAAGCGTTTCCGTGCTTATCATGATTAAAAAAATGTACATAAAAAATTGTCAGAGTATAAAAACTCCAGTGACCACATTAACTCCATCACTAACTGTCGGAGACAGTGTCATGATAACGTTTTAAATATGTCAGGTAAATATAAGGAACTTCAATCGAGAATAAAACATTATATTTTTCTGTCCATTTTATACTATGCGCCAATCATTCTTATATTTAATTGGAAACGCTACTGCTAAAATTTTCATGGAAAATAAAAATTTGCACTTTTTTCAATATCGTTCAGGAATTGTACGTATTTTTATAAGCTGCCAAATGACATAAAAAACTTGATACGTTTGAGTATGTACTGTTACTTATATGCGCGAAAGATTTTAGAGAAAATAAATGCTTCAAACAAGACTTCAACAAAAAGACGAATACCTTAATACAGCAGTTTTAATATATGATCCATTAAGTAAGATTTATTCAAAAGAAGCAGAAAAAGTTGAAGATATTGCATATTTTATACTAATGATAAAAAAGGCAGAAAATACGAAAACTATTTCGTGAATTTAATTTAATTTATTTGATTTAATTTAATTATAGAATTTTTGTCAGACACGTGCATAGCTTTATAAATCTGGTACTCGTTCATGAAAACTTTCATGAGCGTGTATAGGGTTAGACTTGTACCATTTGTTTATCCCATATGTAACAATATTGTTCTGAAGCTATTTTCTTGTGGCATTTTAAATTAATTACTATTTAAATGGGAATAAGCCACAATTAAAGGTTAAAATAGGTTTATTGACGTTTCAATTTCCACTTCGGAAATCGTTCTCAAAATACAAACATTAGTAAATTAAACAAATTTTGTTTTTTGTTACTTAGTGAAAAATTCTTCTAATAATTTAATTTTATCTGACTCATCTATATTGACAATTCAGACATACATTATACATTTTAAAGTAGACGACTTTAAAATGATATTGCCAATATTGTTGAGTTGCGTTCCTGGGACGACTTTACTTATAAGATAGTTCATTCGATTACATGAAATCAACTTTAACTTGAGAATATCCGTCAGAAAAGATCATAACATGTAATTCGTCTTTAAAAAGACAAATACATGCCATGAGGACAGTAAAATTCTCCTGTTAGTGATTCCATAGTAAATTATGAAGGAAAAACCAGGAAAAAACCTCATAATACTATCCCGACATGGTAAGTATTTGATCGTACATTTAGTTTACCTTCACTAAACACCAAATTCCGATTTTATATGTTTGTTATTTAAAAAACATAAATGATGTATTCTCTCTATGTTACTGACTTACCAATACTGGTATTTTCCTTTTAACCCTCCTTCCCACGGGTGGGGTCTATCAGTACAACTATAAATGAAATTGTTTAATTTTTTTAATTTTTTTTGTATTTTTTTCCTAGACTTGGTGTACCTTTTAATAGCACTGAATAGTACATTTTAGCATAATTTGGTGAAATTGTATGAATCCCTTCAATCGCTACCTGCAAAAGTATCCTGACAGACCCCACCCGTGGGTGGGCGTTTCTTGTTTTGTACTATGGATTGGTTAATATTGCAGCTATAAATGCATTTATTATATACTGAGATCCAATAATACGAATGCAGAATTTCGGTTTTCTCGTCGATTGTTTCTTTAGGAAGTCTTTAGGAATTGCGTTAGTCCAGAAAAATATGAAAATACCAGCCCTAAATATGCGTATATAGAGAACATCACAGTTACTTGCTGCACAATTTTCTGAAATTGAGCAAATGACGAGGGATGACCCAGCCCCACGAAAACAGGGATGTATAAGTATTATATAAAAAGAAAAACTAGGTATTTCTGCCAATTGTACAAAAACTGGTTATGTATGGAACATATAAATGCATTTTGTGCTGATCATGTAGAAAGAAAATTTACATAATTTAACCCCCTCTATTTTCTGTTTCTAATTTTAATTTTGGATGTATCCTTTTTACTTGTATTACTGTAAGTATATAGAATAATAATATTGTCTTCTTTTATATTTTTCTTTTGTATTTTGCCGTTCATGATTTTTTTAATAAACTCTTGTAAAAAAATAATGGTGTTAGTTATTTCGCAGTAAACTATAAAAATATGTATTGATAGACATATTATATGTACATTTAGGTAGTACAACGTTACATCAGTAAGTTTCCTTAAAAATATTGAAAAAAAAAAATTCTTTTAATAAGGAGAATATTGTTTTAAATTTGGTCCTGATAGACCCCACCCGTGTATTTGTGTCACAAGAAAGTCACCCGTGGAATGGAGGGTTAATAACTTCCTCTTTCAATATGGGTAACCAGATCCTACTACATTCTGCCGAGGAATTCGCGACACAATTGGTCTCATTTAGCATAATTAGAGCCGCTTCTTTGATTTTTCTCTTTTTACCATCCGTTTCTTTTAGGACTATATTTGAATCATTCCATTGAACCCTATGTTCATTATCCCATGCGTGTTTACATATTTGAGATCTATCAAATTCTCTATTTTTAATATAGGATCGATGTTCACTTATTCTAACATTTAACAGTTCTAACAATTCTAACAATTCCTTGTCCTTTCTTGTTCATTGTTAGGTTTGGTTTTGGACAAAATAGATCTCAACGTGTTTGTTGTTTTGAATGTTGTTGAAATGTTGAATTTATTTCCTATCCTTTTAAGCTTTTCCGATAATCCTTTTATGTATGGTATTGTTATTTTCCTCGTATTATTCCTTGTATATGCTGTAGGATCTCGTTCTAAGTTGTTTTGTTCTATTCGATCGATTGTTGAAAATTCCTTATTTATAAACGATAAAGGATAATCATTTTTTAATAAAACAGATGTTAACAAATGTTTTTCCTCCAAGAACGAATTTTCGTTAGAACAAGTAATTTTGGCTCTATCGTATAAGGATTTAATGATTCCCTTTTTAATATTAATATTGTGATTTGATTTGAAATTTAAACATCTGTTGGTGTGTGTTGGTTTTCTATACACCTGAGTTTCGTATCCAGTATCGTTCTTAGAGATTAAAACATCCAGAAAAGGTAATGTGTTATTATATTTCTTTTCCATGGTAAATCTTATTGTCTCTTCTTTATCGTTTATATCATTTAGGAATGTGTCCAACAACTCTGATCGATGAGGCCATATTGAGAATACATCATCTACATATCTCCACCATACATAAACAAAATTTAAAACCCTCAGTATGGGTTTAATTGTGGCTTATTCCCATTTAAATAGTAATTATATGTAACAATACCTTATCCGTGGTCCAGTATTGTTTGTCTGTTAAAATAAATGTCTTGACGAGAAGCGAGTGTCCTCCTTGTATTTTCCTTCGATGTGTTCTTCTATTAATTATTCGTCTATTTCGTTTTAGGGATATCGCCGTGCATTTGTCTGAGAGAAATAATCTGTACTTATGTGTATATACTTTCTTAAGGAATATATTATAACCTTTCGAGACTGGCTGAATGACGAAAGTCTATGCCACAAAAAAAAAATCGTGATGAACTTCCAGAACATAAAATAATATTTTTGTTGTTGTGTGCGTTTCTTTACTGGTGGAATAGATCTGAGGGATATAAAACTATTAACAATAAATTCAAAACAATTTTTCGTGATAGTGATATTAAAGACTCTTCGATAGAGGAAGCAAAAGGACATGAACAAGATTAAACTGAAAAATTAAGTATATATTACAATTTAAGACTTAAAAGTAAAAAAATATTATTTAACCTGTATGAGTATCCATGTAATCATTTATTGAGGGGAATAATACAGTATAGCCCAAAATAAACAGTACTGAACTTGTAATTATTTTATTGTTTTAAAAAATATATATTATGGACACTTTATAACATGTTCTTAATGAGCTCCTCCTCTCCCAAGACAGACTTCATAGCGATATTCCAGATTTCTTGTATTATTGTAATATTATGGAATAAAGGTTGTCTCAAGTCCGCGAAAAAGGTTCTAACGTCAACCTTTAACGCATTGATGGTTTGTGGTGCTTGTTTAAAAACGGCAGTTTTACCCATGCCCCAAACGTATGCGTCTGGAGATGTTAAGTCTGGAGAATGTGCAGGATAGGGGAAGTCAGTGAATCGTGAAATGAATTTGTTTGGAAAATGTCGAAAATTGACGAACTGCGACAGCAGTATGGCAAGTTTCCCTATCCTAAGTCTCGAAATACCAAATTACGTACACGACAAAATTGACGTAGATCAGGGATAAAGCGTGTTAAAATTTGTATGTACCTCTGTTGATTAAGTGTGACTTGTCTACCATTTTCTTCGATAAGGTATGAACCAATAATTCCGTGTCCAAAAACCGCACACCAGACACTCACTTTTACGCTTTGTAAAGGAACTTCTTGAACTTCATGTGGTCTGGCAAAACCCAGAAATCAATTTGTGCGACGATTTACATTTCCTGACAAATGAAAATGTGCTTCGTCTGAAAACCATACATTTTTCAAAAATTCAGGATTTTCATACTCTAATTCAAGAATTCTGGCACAATATTCCACTCTACCCTGGTAATCTCTGGGATGTAATTGTTGATATACCTGAATCACATACGAAAATGCACCCAGATCCTTCAGGATTCTTTGCAAGGAAGTTCGTTTTAAGCCAAGATGCAACGCTGGCGCTGTTCTTGTCTGGCTGGTTTTCGGATTTTCCAAGATTCACTCAAAAACACGTTCATGGTGATCGATGTTGTTAACTGTCCTGGGACGCCCTTAGTTTCATTTTCATTAGCACAATACATTACCCGTATTTCTAAACTTTTCAACAACCTTCAAAATTACAGCATTACTTGGAGAACGTTTATTAAACCGTTGTGTGAATTGATCACACACGTATTGCAGACTTGCACTATTACGTATGAGAGAAAATAATGCTCCACAAGAAACATTTTTTCCTCTGTACTTAACACAATTTTTAACAATTAGGCCTTAATAATTAATTGTTAAAGGATTAATTGACAGGTATATACTAGTTAATTTGAGTATGACAACGCGCACAAAGAGACATCTATGTTTCAGTTTCAGTACTGTTTATTTTGGGCAATACTGTATTATTGCAACTTTCCCAAATTTAAACACAATTCTGATTGAATTAAAAAAAATAGTTTATCATTACTTTATATAGAGAGAGTAACTTTATTAATTATGACAAACTATGTAATTGACGGTTTTGCAGAATTAGAAGTGAGAAAAAAGGCAATATAACAAATCAATCTGTTATATTTGCTTAAGTATTATTATTTGTTTTAATAAACTATGTTAATTTCATTTTTGTACATGTATATTTTTTTCCTTTTTTTTTGGAATCCGATAATTAAACGGAACTACATACTATATGCTTTGAAACCAAATTACCAAACGCAAAGTGTGTGTCATGACTGAAAAATAGGTCCGGAATTACAATGTTGCCTAGGGCCCGCTTTAGTCTTAGTCCGTCGATTCAGCTGGCTACATTTTAATAATAAACTAAAGATGTTATTTCTAAAAGAAAAATGAATAAAATGAGCAAAATGTATTTCAAGATAAAAGTTATCTTTCCTCTACTATATAGGTGAGATGGCGTGCTTATATTTATCAATAAAAAACAATATTTTACGAGAATATTCAAGTCTACATATTAATTTTTGGTTTTACATATTTTTCTTCCACACACATTACAAAAGTTTACTTATTTTGTACAACCCTCATGCATCCAACGGTATAATTGACGCACTGAATCCAGTCTTCGCGCTTAGTGGTCTTTTCATAATATTCGCCGCAGCTAACACATGTTGCTCCTTCTTCATCGCCGCTGAAATTATCGTCGTAAGTAATAGATTCGTCCTCATGGTCTTCGTCAGAGGAAGAACCTTTATAAAATATTTCGTATTATTTTTAGCGCGTGGTTTCTTAATTTTACGTTTCGACACCGTAGTAGTTTTCTTCTTTTTACGATTAGTTTCAAATATTTTTTATCAATATTGGCTCTATCGGTTAATATAGTTGCAACATGCTTACTTCTCTTTCTGACGGAAGCAACACTAGTTAATGCAGGTGCAGGTGAAATGATATCTAATAACTTTCTTTGAGTCTCTTCATCTGAGTTTTCCTTTTTTGTGATTACTGTTTCTGCAGGCGAAGGAGTATTTATTTATCGTATGGCACTTATGGCTCGATTTTTTAGTCGCCACTAGGAAATCTGTGATGTTGGAAACTGTTCTGTGATGTGACAGATGGTTTGTGGTTGTCCGCAGTCACAGAGTGGGGATGGTCGTTTACCCCATTTGTGCATCATGTAACGGCATCTTACGTGTTGGGTTCTGATTCGGTTCGGCATAGTCCATGTGTTGCGTGGTAATTCAAAGCCTGGTGGTTTTTGTGTGATGCAGGATAAGTTGCTATTTTGTTGTTCTATCCATTCCCGAGTCCAAGTGGTCGTTAAGTTAGTTGATGTTGATGGATTGTCAGGATCTCGTTAATAAGTTGATTTCTATACTCACTAGTTAGGGAGTTATACGCCGTAGTTTGGGTGGTGGAATGTGGCTCAGTACTGGGAGTCATTGCGTAAAGGTGGATTTGATAACGCCAGCAATCATTCTCATTGTATTGTTCAATTGGGCATCTACTTTGTGTATTTTATGTGGACTGTTAAGCCAGGCTGAAGAGCAGTATTCCGCGGTTTAGAAGAGGGCAGATGATCGCAAGGTGGAAGCCGATGCTCTCCATGTTGTGCCGCACAGCTTCTGGATAATGTTGTTTCCGCTGTTTTTGACAGATGTTTATTGAAAGATAGGGTTCATCCAAGAGGCACTCCAAGGTACTTTGGTGTTTTATTGTAGTCGAGTGTGGTGTTTTCGAATTGGATGTTGAGTGTTCTTCCTGCAAGCTTGTTATTTAGGTGGAAACTGGAAACTTCTGTTTTAGTAGCGTTTGGATGGAGCCTCCATTTACGGAAATACTATCCCATTGTGTGTGAGGATTCTATCGAGAATATAAGTGAGGAGTCTGCCGTGGGGATTTCTATCATTTCAAAGATTATTGTTATTGCTCCAGGATCCTGTTTATAAGCTCAATGAGTGATTAATCTTGTTTGGCAAGGATGAAATAGTTAGGCTTGACATTTGCGAAAACTTGAAATGTCTTATAATCACCAATACGTTTTGGGGAATTTTATATATGGTTAAATACTTCTCTGCTCACATCTTCTACACATCTTGGCCATATTTCGCATGCTTATGAGTCGCAATGTTCAATTTTTAAGGTATGCCTATCTCAGTAAAATATTCAATGATGTTACTACGTAATGTTGTTGCCGTAATATCTTCGATCGGTATTAGTGTCAGAAATCTGTCTCTTTTACTTGAAAATCTGAGTTTATGAAATCACTCCTAATGACAAGTTCCAAATGTTTGATAGCAGATTTATCTTTGCTTTCATTATTTTTTATTGAAAAGTTATTGTTTTGTAGTTTCTTTACCAGGTTTTCTCTTTGACTCTGTCGTCGTTTAACGACGAATCAATAAATTTCTATTCATATTTTAAACTTCTATCAGAAATTTTATCAGAATCTATATTACTGCTCATTGTATTAAATCTTTTTTCGAATTAATAAGCGAAATGATACTACGAACTTTGACCGCTTACTTAGTTACTTACTTCGTGGTGTTACAATCCTTCGTTAGTTTTACCCGACTTGACAACATGCCTCCATTCGTCTCTGCCTTGAGCAATATCGGTCCAATTTTTCACGCTCTTAGCTTTAAGGTTTCCTTCTATGTTATCTGTTCCCCAGAGGTCGTCCACGTGGTCTTCTTCCAGTTGGAGCTTCTTCCCGTACCAGTCTTATCATTTTTTCTATTAATAATGTCTTCTAATGAAGTGACCTGCCCACTGGAGTTTTCTGGACTTTATTTCTTTTATTATGTTAGCGTCTGGATTTAGATCTTCGAGCTTTCAATTAGTTCTGATCCTATATGGTTTTGCTGCTCTATCAAGCACATGCCTAAAAGTCTTCCTTAGAGTTTTTTTTCCCAAACAGTAGTCGCTCTTCGTTTACTTTTGTTATCGTCCACGTTTCACTATCATACATCACTACGGGTCATATGACTGTTTTATATAGTTGTATCTTTGTATGTATTTTATAAGGTTATGAAGGGAATAAAGACATCTTTTGCCGGCTTGTTGTTCCAATATACTTAAATTGACCGCTTGCTAAACGAAATGAGAAATGACTGGGAGAAACCGCTTTTATGCAATATAATTTTCCAAAGACAAATAAAGCACAACACAGCTATCCTTGTTCCATTTATTAAACTACAAATTTAGCTAACCTGTTTCAGTGTATGTCAAACGAATTGCGTCAAAAAACGAGGAATGCCTCAAGAGGCCCGCTAGTCGCGCTCAGTGATTGAAATAGGGATACCAATTTAAAAATAACCGACGCATACAAAAAAATATATTGCTTTTTCTAAAAGATTCCTTCGGTTGGACATTTTGGTTGTGACCTATTGCGATTTGCGGATACATTACTAAAAAACGGTAGAAAGACGAACTAACAGGGACTAGCAGAAAACAGAGATGTCATAGTGAAAACAGTTAATCTTCTCTTAAAACAGTAGGATTGGCAACCGAAACGTGGCTCTATTTAAAAGACTGACGATATTTTTTGTTGACGTACATATTTGTTTAAACAAGCACCTTAAATGTGGCGTGTGGAGCTAATGCGTAATTATATTTAAACAATAAACAATTATCGTATACAAATGAGATTATCTTAAAATTACGTATGTTCATTTTTAATTTAATATCAATTAAGCTATTACAGGTGAGGAAAACATTCGGAACAAGAAGTCTATAAAAATCATATCGAAATATCCTCACGACTAACTTTAGAGATACTTATATAGCAACTTCCGTTATGTCAATAGAGTTGCGTAAAAGCGACACATAAATTATGAGACTTACAAGGCGTTTGTAATAATTAAAAAATTACAACACGTCCATCAGATTATTTTATACAGACAAAATAATCATTAAAGGACTTATTGCGCGTTTTGGTATCTTTTCGAAATGTGATGGGAATGTGAAATTGGATAAAAATGATATCGAGAAGTGTGAACGACATTGATAATATATTGAACGAGCTCGGGGAATTGTTAATTATATTTTTTTATTGTTTTAATTCAGTTATTATATTTCTTAATGTGTCTGGTTGTTGCGAACAATCTGCGTCAAGGCCACGTTTCCCTTGCTAATTTTTATAAACGAATTAGTTAGGACTCTTTCTATTCCTTACTTTTCTAAGATCTTTACTTAAACATACTCCAGTCGTCAGAAACGAAAATGCCACTGAACTTCTAAAAATCATTTAGCATTTTCTAAGAATGTTAATTTTTGGGACCACAAAAAAAGATGCAAAAAATGGTGCGTGGTACCTGGGTAGTACTGATAGAAGTGAATGCTTCTTATAGCGCGTTATTACTATATGTGGGTTAATGAAATTGTGTGTCTGCTTATTACTGAATTAACTTTGATCAAATAAAAGTCAGATATCGAGCACAGTTCTATTAATTAAATCTTGCCCAAGTACTTTTGCTTTCTAGAGCATATTCAGGAGCATCTGAAATAAGCCAAGAAACGTTTTTTTAACCGAAGAAATAAATTAACTTCGATAAAAAACTCGAAGTTGATGGTTGATAAAAGTTTTTATGTGATTAACGTTTTAGACTAACTTCGTCAATTTTGGCCTATCCAACAATTAAAGAATGTCATAAACATAAAATTGTACATCACACTAGACTACACAAGGACAAACACTTTAAACATTTTTATGGCTCCCGATCTTAACGGAAATGTTAAGGTGACAAAACTTTTATCAACCATCAACTTCGAGTTTTTTATCGAAGTTAATTAATTTCTTCAGTTAAAAAAACGTTTCTTGGCTTATTTCAAATGTCCCTGAAGATGCTCTAGGATGCGAAAGTACTTGGGCAAGATTTAATTAATAAAACTGTGCTCGATATCTGCCTTTCATTTGATCAAAGTTCATTTATTCGAGCATTCAAACTTATATCAATATTACTGAATTGTTAATATTTTTTATAGGAACACAAAACATTTTTAAAATTTAAACAAGCTTAATTTTTTTCTTTAAAAATTTTCTTCAATGATTTTAGTAATTTTCAAAATTTGTTAAATATAATACAGAATTTATTATTCATTTGCATGTTTATTAGTATCTTGTATTTATCTTTAATTTCTTCATTTGAATTATTATATTTTGTTATAATGGATTCAAGAAAACAAAAAACGCGATGTGGAACTCTGGGAGTACCGAGAAGTGGAAGCATAGCTTTCTTATCGTCTACGCACAAAGCGATAATTTGTAATTTATTTTATTTTCTTCGATTTGATTCGATTAGATTGGATTTAATTTAATTTAATTTTATTTTATTTTAATCCTATTTTATTTTGTTTTATTTTAATTTATTTTATACAAATATTTTAAAATCAAATTTAGCCAAATCGATCTAGTCGTTCTCGAGTTCTTATAAAAAAAATAAAATCAGTTTATTTTTGTAATAAGTATATATGTATGTACATTATGTATTTTACAGTATACTGCAAGGTTGGTGCTCACGTCTCGATTTTTCGAGTCACGCTAAATATGATTTCGGGTCTGTGTAAAAACATCTCTACGGCGTAGAAAAAAATATTTTAAACAGGAAATGTAGCTGAGATAATTTTAAACAAAGATGTTTATTAGCACTTTTTGTGTAGAAAGAACCGTTCTCTCAGAAACAACGCTTGAAGCGGCCGACCATTTCAAATGTCAGTTTTACGCGCGCGATATCAATTTTTTAAATAAAATTTCTATCAACACGATGGTGAAAATTCGGTGTCTTTTGATCAGAGTGTCCTCTCGACAAAAAAAAAAGGCTTTTAAAATTTAAGAGTGCAGCTTTGGTATGCAATTTTTGTATTTTGCAGCAATTGAAGTCAGTTTCTATAAAACTGTTAAATAAATAAACGTTTTTTACGTTTCTCATGGGGTCATCAACATTTATCAGTTCCACTGTACTGTCATTATCATGACATTTCGATGTTTTTTCAACGAATATTAGACATTTGAAATATGCCTAAAAAATTTAAAAAGGAAAAGACAGTTAAGATTTGATTTCACGTACGGTGCGTCTGTGTATCTGGTTATACGTATTTCGCCCTAATAAGCCTCTTCAGAGACGACTATTCGCAGTCGCTCTGAACATGGAAATAAATCTTTTCTGTCTTAGGAAGCAACTCTAACATGGCTTCGTATAGACGTAAATAGCGACATCTGATATTAAAATCCGTAAACTAATTTTCGAAACCAAATTCAGGTTTTTGCTTTAATCTCTGCCTTCTAAGAATTGCAAGGCAAAACAGACGTTGATAAAGATTTTATTAGAGACATCTTCTTCTTCTTAAAGTGCCTATCCGTTCCGGATGTTGGCGATCATCACGGCTATCTTTATTTATTGCAGCGCGGAACAGTTCAGTGGTAGTCGTGTTATACCACTTTCGTAAATTTTGAAGCAAGGAAATGCGTCTTCTTCCCGGTCCTCTCTTACCATTTACTTTCCCTTGGAGAATCAGCTGGAGAAGGCCGTAACGTTCTGGATTTCTCATTACATGTCCTAGATATTCCAACTTTTTAGTTTTGACGGTCATGAGAATTTCACATTCTTTCCCCATTCTACGCAGGACCTCCACATTAGTAACTCTGTCAACCCAGGATATACGTACGATGCGCCTATAACACCACATTTCGAAATCTTCGAGCCGATTCATAGATGCAACAGTCAGTGTCCATGCTTCCATTCCGTAGAGCAGAACTGTGAATATGTAGCAGTTCAATAGACGGCATGGGGAATCTAAAAATTGCATTCCACAACATATCTCCTCAACTAAGCAAAATTCTTAGCGAATTGGTTTCTAGTACTAGTACAGAGTATATCGGAATAAAAAGGAAAAGACAGTTAAGATTTGATTTCACGTACAGTGCGTCTGTGTATCCGCTTATACGTATTTCGCCCTAATAGGGCCCTCTTCAGAGACGGCTATATAGATTCCCTATGTCTCTAATAATATCTTTATCAACGTCTGTTTTGCCTTGCAATTCTTAGAAGGCACAGATTAAAGCAAAAATCTGAATTTGGTTTCGAAAGAAAGTTAAATTTAAACTTTCACATTACAACCCATCTAAAACGTGTAAAACTGTTTCTTTTCGATTGCACAGGTACGTTTTTTGAAACTGCACAACTTCAGCTACAAATTACACCCAATGCCGTTTTCGTGGAAGCATTTAGCGTTTTTAAGCATATTTCAAATTCCTCATATTTGTTGCCGAAAGTCAAAACCGAAATTTTATGTAATAAAATTCTACAGCGACCAGTCAGTGGAAATGATAAATTTTATTGATCTCATGAGAATCCTAAAAAAAAGCAAAAATCGCGCAACTTTTCTATAAAGCAACAGCTTCAAACGTTGTTTTTGAGAGAACGCAATCTTTTTTGCATATATTTTTTATGTTCCAAAATTGACATTCTTATCAAAATTCAGCTTACTGATATCGTTTTTAGATATCAAATCTTTGACCACTAGAACAGTTTTTTTTTTAATTACTTATGAGGTATGAGTACTCTGGATAAGTAATTTTGCTTGTTCACTGGTGGAATAAGACCTTTATGGAATGTTGTTCATCCATCTTTTGCACGCTAGGCCAATAGTCTTCTACTATTTTGTGATTATCTCTTACTGTTTTGACTGCTGACCCCCTAGTTTGTGATTATTCCATTCCTTTTCTGTAAAGTCTTCTTCGTCTTTTGGCATAATAACCCTAAATGGGTTTTTGCCTGTCTGGCTATGTTTTTCCATTCAGACCTCTCTTGTGCCCTTGTCCTCCATTGTCTTAAGTTCTCTTCTATGTCATCTTACAATCTTGTTCTGGGTATTCCTTTCTTTTGTCTTCTTATCTGCTGATATTGTAACATTTTCTTTGTTACTTTTATATCTTCTTGACTCTGGACTTATCCTAGCGATTACAGCCATAGAGATTCAATTTATGAATTTCTGTTTTCTTGTAGTTCCATCTGATTATGATTCTCCAAATGCCGACCTTCTCTTGCGCCTTACCATATACATCTCTCATTACCTTTCTCTCGAATGTTTTGAGTTGCTTTTAATATTTTTTTGTCATTACCCAGATTTTACAGCCCTAGGTTACTACGGGTCTAATTAATGTTCTATAGATAGTCATTTTGGTTTTTTTCTTTAATAATTTCGATATCATTAATATTTTATTAGGATGGCATCTACGATTTCCATGGCAATATGTTCATTAATTTAGCTACTTCCGGAATTCTTTTGATTGATGTATGTACTTAAATATGCAAGGGCATCCACATCTTTGATGGTATAGTTGTCTACTGCGCTATTATTTTCATTGCCAGGTGTCATTTACTTGGTTTGTTTCACTTATTTTAAGTCCCTTTTCCGTACTTCGAGATCAATTTGTCTAAATACTTACATTTTTCAAATTCCTTTATGGATATCTTCTCTTCTGTGGAAGAGTTAGTACTGCCAATTTCATAATTATTTGCTGCTGCACATTGTGCTACTCCTAAGTCCATTTTAACTGGTTTCAGTTTGTAAACTATGTTTTCCAAATATGTTTACAAAAGTTTAGTATTAAAATCACCTAATTTTATAACATCATCATGTCTCTTAATTTAATCTTTCTTATGTTTCTATGGTTAAGTTGTGCTTGTGTGGATATATGCATTCTCATGCTTGTATTAAAGGCAACGAGAGATGCTAGGGCTGCTTTGAATACTCAAGTTGATATTGTCTAGTTCTTTTTTAAATAAAGTCGTTATAGAATATCAAAATACCCTCTATCAACTAATTTTCTCACTCCTGGTGATGGCCATCTGTTCGCATGGGTCAGTGATTTTGTCCACACGTGTTTGTTGTTCCGGTAGAGCATGTGGTATTGTCCGGTAATTTGGGGGCATTCGGGTAAATCAAAGGGTAAAGTTTTTGGCAAACGTATAAGTGAAAATGTTTTGTTTAGAATATAACAAAATGTATTTATCAAAGAAAATATTTTAGGATACTAGTTCATAATTGCCCCCCTCCCCAAATTTAATTTTTTACATCAACTTTATTGTGACATAATGTTCATTGTTTAAAATAATTGCTACATTATTGTTTTATTAAATAGTCTTATTTTAAAAGGCAGTGTTTTTGGTATATCTTAAATAATTGTCTTCTATACTAATGAGGTTTCAGTGATCTCATACAATCACGATTTACGAGACGTTTAAAAAGTCGTTAGGTACAATTATTTTTAACCTTCAACTTCAGAGAATTTTCAATTTTATCAGTTCCTGCAAAACTATTTAAAATATAATACATATTTTGACTTATTTATAATAAAATCTTATTATGAAAATTCCTCTCCTTAGTGTTTGGTTTTAATCACATTGTCCTGGTGAGTTTTTTCTATATCAGTTAATAATCAATAAAGATTTAGTATTGAGTGGTTTTTGTAATACTCTTGTGATACAATTGAGACTAGAGAACAGAACCTTAATTTCATTATAACTTCGAGCAATACTTACTTCCACACGATTGCCGACTGGTTAGTTTTTGGTGAGTTTTAAAAAACCAAAAAATAGTATATCGTATCGGGAATTTATTTACAGGTTTGTAAATCCGCCGCTAGATGGCGTAATTGAATAAAAATAAATAAAACAGCAAAATTTTACAAAATTTTCAAATTAAACTGAATTCGCTAGTTTTAATCTAACTTTTCAAAGAAGAGACGGAGGAGAGTGGGAACCTTGTTTTATAAAATTGCCTATTACTCAGATTCTTTGTAACTGGTTTTTACAAACTTGGCCTTTTTAAAATATTAGTAGAGTTGTATTTTATTTAAGTTGAGTGCACTCGAGAGGCACCTTTTTTGTTTTTAGAAATTGATTTTTAGTCCAGTTGTCAGAAATTTGACCCCTAAAAATCATACGAACAAGCTGATTCTTAATTTTGGGGGAAAGCCAAGAATATTACTTATGGGACCCCAAAAAAATGGTTCTAAAACCCCCCTCGTAGGGGGGTAAAAGCGCAAAAAAAATCGATTTACCAAGAATCTGTATGCCCTAGAAAAAATATTTCAAATAAAAAATGTAGCTGAGGTAGTTTTTAACAAAAATGTTTATTAGCACTGTTTATGTTGAATGAACCGTTCTCTCAGAAACAACGCTTGAAGTGACCTTCGATTATAAAATTTTCATTCCCCGGTCGTTGTAAAATTTCCATTGTTGGAGACCAGTCTTCAAAACCTATAACATGAAAATAAGATTTTGATTTTTTTTTTTCAATAAATATGAGGCATTTGAAATATGATTAAAAAAGCAGAATTTAAACTTTTACACTGCAAACGAGCGCACGCCAGGTGAAATGCCTACAATAAGACAGTTTTTGGCTGTAGTTTATTCTTTTTCGTCCTATGCCGTCCCCATTAACGGTGGTTGGCGACCACATTTTTAAAAGTTTCTCTGCCTTTTGCAACGTGGAATAATTCTTCTACAGTCATGTTTGTCCAGTCACATATATTTCGCAGCCATGACTTCCTCTTTCTACCTATTCCCTTTTTGCCATCGACTCTACCCTGCATGATGACCTGCAGAAGACTATATTTATCATTCCTCAGTATGTGTCCAAGGTATGCAGTCTTGCGTACTTTTATTGTTCTCAACAACTTTTTGTCTCGACCCATCCTTCTCAGCACTTCCTCATTGGTGACCTTGGCAGTCCATGGAATTCTCAACATTCTCCGGTATAATTAAAGTTCAAAGGCTTCAAGCTTCTTAACTATTTGCGCTTGTAACGTCCATGTTTCTAACCCGTACAATAGTTGGGACCAGACGTAACATTCAACAAACCTGAGTCTCAGTGCAGTATTCAGATTTTTGTCACAGAACAATTGCTTGAATTTTAAGAACGCTGCCCTTGCCATTTCTATTCGTACCCTGATCTCTTGGTCTGGATCTAATTCTGTGTTGGTGTAAGCTCCCAGATATTTATATTTTGTCATTCTCTCTATTTGCTGTCCACCAAGGGTTAGTTGTTCATTATTTATTGGACTCCTTGAACTATCATAAATTTGGTTTTATCTGTGTTGATGTCAAGTCCCATTTGAATGCATTTACTATTTATTGCTGCTTTCTGGTTCCAGTATATAGCCTTAATAAACTCAATGTCTTTTTTGTCTAAATTGATGTTTTTTAATTCATCTATTAACTTCATATGCTGCACTCGGTCAAAGGCCTTCCTAAAGTCTAAAGCATACATATGCACTCTTGTTATATTCTCGACATTTCTGCAAGAGTACCGGCAACACAAATAATGCCTCTCTTGTACCCATGCCTCCTCTGAAGCCAAACTGCGTTTGATCTATCTGCTCCTCACATTTCTTATAAATTCGGCTTTGAACAATTTTCAAGTTAATTTTTAAAGGGTGGCACATTAGGCTTATCAATCTATAGTCATTACATGATTTGGGATTGTTGTTTTTTGGTAGAGGTAAAAATATCGATTTAAGCCATTCCTCCGGGATGTTGCCCTCTACATATATGTGGTTGAGAATTCGGGTGAGTCTCTTTATATTACCGTCATCTAAGGCGTTTAACAGTTCAACTGGAATTTGATCAGGACCCGGTGCTTTTCTTTGTTTTGCATTCTGTAGGGCATTCTTTACTTCTGAGGGTAAAATTTGTAGGTATTGTTCTTCTTCACCTATATCTTGTTCATTTTCCCTCTCGTCATGGAACAGATGGATTATATATTGTTCCCTTACTTCCTTTATTTTGCTCTCTTCAGTAAGTATTCCTCCATTATTATCTCTTGTTATGAGTGTTCTTCTTTGTCTGGTGTTGCCTGTAAGTTCTTTCATTTTTTTATGTAAGTTTGAGGTGTCATCTTTGTTGATGAGTTCTTCCAGTTCCTGGCATTACTTATTCATCCATTCCTCCTTAGCTTTTCTGATTTTATTCTTGAGGGTTTTATATTTATTTTCATCTTTATTTTTGTATTTTCTTTTTTCAGTTATTAGCTCAACTATTTCCGGTGTCATCCAGTTTTTTTAGTGGTTTTCTCTTCTTCGCCTAGGACCTCTTTTCCCGCTTTTAGTGTGGCTTTTTTTATATATGCCCATTTCACGCTTCCTTCAGTTAATTTATTTATCTCTGCGTTTAGTTGCTGTTGGAAGTTGTCGTCTTTTAGGTTTTTGATATTTATTTTGGTGGTTTTGGTGGAGGGTAGGTCGTAGTATGTATTTGTTATGACTAATTCTTTCTCCTGGCAGTACTGGACTAGTTTATCACCTCTTTCGTTTCCTTTACCTAACCTAAAATTTCCTACTATATTTCCAGCTTTTCCTCGACCGACTTTAGCAGTAAAGTCGGTCGTAAATAATAATTCGTGTTTCGCGCCAAATTTTCTGCACGTGTTTTGTAAGTCAACGTTTTCAATTGTAATTTGTCATTGCGAGCTAATATGGATGTCAGTATAACCAAGTCAGTGATTACCCAAATTAACAGAGGGAAAACACGAAAGCTTAACATTGATAAGAGGAAGCAGAATATTAGAAAACTCCCAGAGATGCTGGTGATTCGTCTAGAAAAGTACCCAAAGAAGCCCAGATGAAGTAAGTTAAAGCAATCGTAAACTAGTTTCATGTTTTAAAACAATACTTATTTTAGGTGCCTATTTATAAATGTAAGCAGTCTGCTACGGGTTGTTCTGCTGAGTTATTAGTGGGTTAATCACGCAAAACTATTCAAAACGTATAGAGAACTGAATTACAAGGGTCAATCAAAATTTTTATGTCAGTCTCTTTCGCTGCAAGAGCCAAAAAGAAGAAGGGTTGGGGAAGCAACATCTCGTCGTCAGTGTACAGTGAAATATACAGTAGAAAACATAAGAGTATGTAAAGCAACGGTTCTTCTTCTTTTGGTCCCTATTCGTTTCGAATATTGGCGATCATTAGTTGTTGTTGTGGAGAACCATTTCCTCAGTTTTTTTAACCAGGATATTCTTCTTCTCCCAATTCCTCGCTTTCCGAATACTTTGCCTCGAAGGATTATTTTCAGTAATCTGTATTAGTGCCGTTTCTCATTATGTGTCCCAGATATTCTAACTTTCTCCTTTTAATCGTATACATCACTTACGTACTACATCACACATAACGCAACGGTATGTTATATATTTTCAATAACCGCTAGAAGACTCCAGTACCTTGTTGATAAAATGAACGCAGTAGTAAATCTAAATGATCAACGGGGCAAACATACTAATCGTCCTAAAAAACTTATAATAACAGATGCAGCGAAAATATGCGAACATATTAGGCCATTTGCGAACATATTAGGTCATGCGAACATGCGCAGTAAGAAAATCATAGCAGGAATGCTTCTTCTAAAAGTTGTCTTCCAGCTGATTTAAGAGTCTCAAAAATGTACAGATTATTTTTAAAAATGTACCCTGATACAAAAATCTCTCAACGAACCTACCACGACATTTTTAAAAGTAAATTCAACTTGCGTTTTGGACTTCCCAAATCAGATACTTGTTTTTATTATGGCAAGCTCTTTATCAAACTTTCTTCTGCTAGCGATGAATGTGAAAGAAAGAAAATAGAAATTAAAAGTAAAATTCTTTATATGCGAGCGGAAGCAGGTTACAAAACATTAAGGCAAGATACTGAAATTGCAAAAATAAATGCTAATTATGTCGTTTTATGTACTGATTTGCAACAAGTTGTTTTTTGCCATAATCTAACTCAATCATCAATCTTCTACCAGCGACAATTTTCATTGTATAACTACGCTGTTCATAATATAGGGAGTAATACTGCTACAATGATGCTATGGAACGAAGTAAAGGCGCATCGAGGCTCCACTGAGATATCATCAGCATTGCTACTTTATATAACTGAAAACTTCAATCGTCTTGATCCAGGCCAAGAAAGAAACCTTGTTATTTAGTCAGATAGATGTGTCGGCCAAAATAACAATTGGAAAGTTATAACATTACTTCGACTACTACTGTTAGAAAAATATTGCTCAAATGCCCAAATTGAGCAAAAGTTTGTAACTAGTGGGCACAGCTTTCTGCACTGTGGTAGAGACTTTGCTCTCATAGAACGCAACAAGAAACTTTGATCGGTTTGTATCCCGTTTCAGTGGACAAATGTAATTGCAAAAGCTAGAGTTAAAAACCCATTTAAAGTTATATACATGCATCAAACATTTTTTAAAAATGTTATCAACGCAGAAAATATAGTATGAAAAGAACCAAAGTGCAAAATAATTTGTATCCACAAAGTGTGGATACAAATTAGCTCAGATGATCCAAATACTATACGGTTAAGAAAATCCCACAACACTATTCAACCATGGTCATATTATTCTTTAAAGTTAACTATAAACCGCCTATAACTGAAGTCACTCTTGCAGAATTTACAGAAGCCTATGAAGGGCCACTACCTATTAAAAAAGAAAAACATGCCAATTTATTCTTCTTCTTAAAGTTCCATCTCCTATCGGAGGTTGGATATCATAACGGCTATGCTCACTTTGTTGGCTGCTGCTCTGAAAAGTTGTAGTGAACTACAGTTAAAACATTCTCTAAGGTTCTTCAACCAGGAGATGCGTCTTCTTCCTATGCTTCTTCTTCCTTGGATCCTTCCTTGCATAATAATTCTCAGCAGCTCATATTTTTCTCCTCTGGTTATGTGATCCAAATATTCTAGTTTTCTTCTTTTTATGCTGTTCATAATTTCTAACTCCTTATTTAGACGTCGTAGTACCTCAGCATTGGTAATCCTTTGAACCCACTGAATTTTTAATATTCTTCTGTAACACCACATTTCGAACGCTTCTATTTTTCTTATGTGTTGTTTTTTCAATGTCCAAGCTTCCATTCCGTATAGTAAGATAGAATTACCAATTTATATATAATTATATATACCAATAGCCAATTTATTAAATAGTACCAAATATATTCCACTAAAGTTGAATGTATTATATGTTAGCTTACATATGTAAGCTACTATCAACATGTTTATAAGTACTTTCTTAATAATATGTACGTTTCTTAATTTCACGTGTACTTTATTTACGTTTTAACCGACGGGGATTTAACACGTTGTTTTATTAAAATATAGCATATAAATGTTTTCCTAAATTCTTGTTTTGTATAACCTAAGGTTATTTTTGTTGATATTAATGTTATGCATCCTATAGTCTATCACATTACGCTCATAAATTTTTTCTTTTCAAAATAATCAATTTTAAGGTATTTTTTAAAATTTGTCAACAAAATGTGATTTGGCGTTTACAACGTTGTTCCAACATACATTGAATTATTAATCTAAACAGAAAGTAAACACCAAATATAAACTTCTTGACTTGAAAAAACTAAGTGCATTACCTAATAAAAAAATCTAAATATTTTTATATTTATGTCAAAATTTAAGAATGTTTTCTTTAACGACGCCAATGTATATATTATTTCCATTTTTTAAGAACTTCATAAATGGTCGCGTGCCATACGATTCTTTACCCAGCTGTTTACAATAACAACACCGGTCGGTTCTTCTTCAGTGCGATTGACAATAATAGGGGTACTACCACTCCGATCTAAGGAACTACCATCTTGCGCGTTCATAGCTATTCTAGAAATTAAAAAACATTTTTGCCTTGGTAGTACCGGATTGACCGTGCGACGAGCAGCATTCGCTAGTATAATCGATCGAATGGGTACCAATGCAGGTGGTATCTTGACTCTCTAATATGTTGCATAAAAGAGTGTAATAATTATGTCAGTTATCGGACAATAAATGGTATTTTTCGACGGAAAAGAAAGTACCTACCTACTGAAAGCGCGCGGTACCGTTCAAGTTTAACCATCTAGAAGAAATTGGTAAAGAGATACGATTACCTACCCGAGATTTAACACCTACGATAAGCGGTCATTAAGTACCGGAGAATCTTGTTATACTAGTCGCAGTGCGTTTTGCTATTTTTAGCTGCAACCCTGTTTTCAGTTGATACGAGTACTTTGTGCCTTTTGCAAGTGCAAGTGATTATTAAATGCTCGTTTTGGATCGTGTTTATTTATAGTGTTCAAAGCCGCTGTTTAGAACATAATAATATTGTATGTGTGTTCAAAGGTATTACGGTTTTTAGATGCAAAAACAAGTTATTTGGTATTTAATCATATCTGATGTCGTATATGCTCCCTTATTAATAAAATGAAACAATGTCATAATTTTTTTTATAATGAATCGATACTTTTGAGGGCTTTTTCAATCTTAGTACCATTATCCGGTATTAAATCGTCCAAAATATTTTAAAAAGGAATAAAATTAATTACATCAGATGCTGGAAGATATACTTTTTAAAGGGTGCAATACATTTGGTTTCAAAATAGTTTATAAATTTGAAAAAATCTTAATAATTTATACAGGTCGACAAACGCGTTTTTAAAAAGAAAATTGAAAGTTCGGAATCTCATAATTAATTTATACGGTGATTACTTTTCTTTTATTATTTTAAAATATTTCATAAATAAGCTTATCCTAACATCATTGGTTTTTCAAATATTTCTTGATTGTTTTTCTTGAGTACCTTTTTTTAATAAAATACATTTTTTTAATTATTCTATCTGAAACAAAATAAAGTTTTCACTTATATAGTCAGTCGTCAGAGACGAAAATGTCGCTGTACCCCTAAAAATCATACGAACCAGCTAAATTTTGCCGAAAATATCAATTTTAGGACGCTAAAAAAGATGCAAAAAAAGTTTACCACTTTTACCCCTGGGCTTTCCCCTAAAATCCCCATGGAGAGGGGGGAAACGGAAAAAAATCGATTTACCAAGATTTTGTACGCCATAGAAAAAATGTTTCAAGTAAAAAATGTAGCTAAGTTAATTTTGAACAAAAGCGTTTACTAGCATTTTTTGCGTAGGAGTGTAGTTTTTGAATATCAGTTACGCGCGCGAAATCAATGCTCATCAAACTTTGTATCAGCTCGATGGTAAAAATTCAATCTTTTGATCGAGTGTCCCATCGACAAAAATCAAAATGCGTTTTAAAGGTAAAGAGTGAAGCTTTCTTACGCAATTTCTGAGGTGTTAAATAAATAAACGTGGCGCGATTTTTGACATTTTTTAGGATTCTCATGAGATCAATACAATGTATGCCTTTCATTGACCAGCCACTATGGAGTTTCTATGACTAGAACCTAATCTTCAAAAGTTATAGCTTGAAATTTTAGTTTTGAATTTTGACATCAAATGTGAGACATTTGAAATATTCTTAAAAAACGCTGAATTTACACTTTCACATTACAAACGATCTACAACGTTTAAAACAGCACTTTTTTAATTTCACTAGTACGTTTTTCAAAAGTACTTAACATCTGCTATAAATTACACCCAGTCTTCTTGGGGGCATTTCCTGTGATGTGCGATCGTTTGTAATGTAAAAGTTTAAATTCTGCGTTTTTAGTCATATTTCAAATGCCTCATATGGGTTGCCAAAACTCAAAATCGAATATTTATGTTATAGGTTTTGAAGACTGGTCTCCAGCAATGGAAATTTCAGTACGACCGGTCAATGAAAGTAATAAATTTTATTGATCTCACGAGAATCTTAAAAAGTGGCAAAAAACGCGCAGTTTATTTATTGAAAATCTTTATATAAACTAACTATTTGCGGCGAAATACAAAAATTCCATACGAAAGCTGCTCTCTTTACGTTTAAAATGCACTTTGATTTTTGTCGATAGGACACTGATCAAAAGATATCGATTTTTTACCGTGGAGTTAATATTAATTTTAATTATAATTGATTTCAACAAGGGTTATTTCTGAGAGAACGGTTCATTCTACGCAAAAAGTGCTAATAAACATTTTTGTTTAGAATTATCTCAGCTACATTTTTTATTTGAAACATTTTTTTCTGCGGCGTACAGATTCTTGGTAAATCGATTTTTTGCGTTTTTACGGCCTACAAGGGGGATTTTAGGGGGGTACAAGACCAGGGGTAAAAGTGGTAAACTTTTTTGCATCTTTTTTGGGGTCCCAAAATTGATATTCTCGGCAAAATTCAGCTTGTTCGTATGATTTTTAGAGGTCAAATCTCTTGACGACTGGACTATTAATACTAACACTTTGAGCATTTAATTTTTTTAGAATGACGTCTGTATTTTTTGGTGTGCGTTTTTGGAAAAGTACTAAAACACAGTTTTTTATAACATGAAATGAAGCACAACAGTTTCTGTCTTGGGTTATATACTGAATCAGGTCACTGAAGATAGGGGTGAGGAAATAAATGCATAAAACACAAAGGACTAGAAGGCGCATGTAATTATACAGAACTTAAACATGCAAATTATATTCTGCTCTAGTGACGTCTCTAATGTAGGTTTTCGAAGACTTCTTATTAAGACTTGTAGGTATAGTTCTGTCCAATTTTTTATGTTACGCAATTAAGTTATTTGTCGTCAGTCAGGACCACCCTGTTCTTCTATTTTTCCTTGCATTCTTAGTTGAAGGAAGTTATATCTCTAGTGTCTAAATAATATGTGCAAGATAAGATGTTTTTGTTTTTTAATATTTTCTTAAGTTCACTATCTTTATTCGTACATTTTATAACTTCTTCATTTTTAACATGGTCAGTTCATGGAATTTTCAGAATGCGGCGAAATATACATTTCTTAAAGTTTTTTAGGCAAGTTTTCGCGTCATAACGAGCTAACTGTCAGCGCTCAGGCCTCCATAACATGTACTAGGGGTACTGTGTGTATACCATTTTATCACGCGATATCGCAGAGTTAGATCAAGATCGGGTGGTAAAAAACTGCCTCATTTTGAAATTTGACTTCTTGATCTGAGGACTTCTCCTTCTAAGGTATCATGTATTTAGCATCCGGGATATTTAAACTTTTAAACTTGTTCAATTAGTTTGTCATTTACTAATATGTTTATGTTTGCAGTATTCTTTTTCGTAATTACCATTGTTTTTGTTTTCTTTGCATTAATTTTAAGGCCATATTTTTTACCCTCTCTCACAACGTTTCTTTTTCGCTTCCGATGACCTTAATGCCTTCTTGTGCGTCATCCAGAGCTCGTGTAAATATCTACTTTGAGTACAGGTTGACTAATAATGGCGAGGGTATATATACAAGCTGGTCTAGCTCCTCTTTGGATTTATATGATCTAATTGTCTTCCATCTCCGTTCTAATAAATGCATTTGGATAGTTCACGTATTATAAATTAGAAATAGTAGGTTGTAGTTAGTTTGTTAATTATAAAGCAAATTGTTTCAATATCAATTAATGTAAATGTATAAAATTTCGACCAGGATTTGATATTAGATGCCTGGTTATAGTGTAAAAAAAAATCGACTTTGTAAAAGGCCTTTTCATAATCTATAAATATACATCTTTTTGTAGATTGCGACATTTTAGCATGAGCACAATGAAACTTAACAAGGAACTTCTCGGGTTCCCATACTGTTCCTAAAAACACATTGTTCTTGGCACATATCCTCTTCCCCTTTTTTTGCAAATTCTATATTTTGCAAAGTTTACCACTCCATTCGGGGGGGGGGGGGTGTTCAAATAAAAAACGCTGAGTTTTGAACAAAAATGTTTGTTAGCACTTATTCTCTTGAACAACGCTTGAAGCGACCGGCGATTTTGAATGTCAGTTACGCTCGCGAAATCAATTTTAAATAAAAAATGCGTTTTAAAGGTGAAGAGTGCAGCTTTCGTGTGCAATTTTTGTATTTGCCGCAAATGAAGTCAGTTTCTATAAATCTCTTCAATAAATCAACGTTTCGCGATTTTTGCCATTTTTTACTATGCTCATGAGATCAAGAAAATTTATCACTTTCATTGACCGATAGTAGTGGAATTTCCATCTTTAGAGCCTAGTCTTCAAAACTTAAAAATTCGATTTTGAGTTTTGGCAACAAATATGAGGCATTTGAATACAAACGACCGCACGTCACGAGAAATTCCTCCACGAAGACGGTACTGGGTAGTTTCAAAAACCGTACTTGTGTAATTGAAAATAATCAGTTTTTATCGTTTTAGATCGTTTGTAATGTGAAAATTTAAATTTAGCGTTTTTTACCTTCATGCTATAGGTTTTGAAAATTAGGCACTAATAATGGAAATTCCATAGTGACTGGTCAATGAAAGGATAATTTTGTTTGATCACGTTTATTCATTAAACAGATTAATTGATTTGCGGTAAAATACAAAAATTGCATACGAAAGCTGCACTGTCTTTTAAAATGCATTCTGATTTTTGTAAAAAAATTTTAAGCCGGCTATTCGTAATTTTCGGCAAACATGAAATATATTGTATTATATGAAAATGGTCTTAAAATTATCTACAATAAAATAAGGCTTAAGAGAGGGAACGATGTTTGATAAAAAATTGTCACAAAGAATCATGGAGAAAATTTTAAAATAGAAAACCAAATATATCACATACTAGTGAGAGCAAACATATTAATATCCTACACAATGTAAGCAGCTCTAGGGGTGCCAAAGATAATAGTGGTAATAATAATAGTGATAAGGTAATACTAAGTAAAGACCACTGTAATGTTTCGTATTCTAAAGGAGAAAAAATAAATTATGTGAAAGATGCTATCTATCATAAGACAAAGCTCAAAGACAAAAAAATGAAATTAAGGTATATAAGAAGTTGATGGATTCGACCGTGACTTACTGGAAATTCATTTTATGTAACAATAAAACACTGAAAACTTTGTTTTCAAAAATTTCCACATTTATTATAAAAAGTGTGCCTTTTTCAAGTGATCTATTTTTGGCATGCGTTTACACTTAGTAGTCTTTAATGAAATAGATTGAGGAGGGGTATATAAGAAACATTGAAATCAGTTGGAACAAATAAAAGAAGTAGCTGCTGAACAATTTATTTGGAGATAGGTTTTTTATAACGTAATCACCATATTATTATCTTAACAGAACTGTACTTATCATCACCTCTCTCGCCTAATCCGAAATTTGCCACCAAATTATTCGTTTTTCCGTTTCCAACTTTGACATTTAAGTACCCCATTGTTATTGTGACATCTCTTTTCTTAGACCCTGGGTCGTCCCAAACGGACAATGGCACTACCATGAAGTAAATTATACAAACGACAGTGTCGTCGGCGAGCCCGTGTTATCCCCGCGGTAAGCGTTGCTAGCTCGGCAGGTCGCGTTGGTACCATGCAGTTCACGCGTTGCACAGAGCAAGCACAACGTTATAAGTCGCGCTGAAAACGCGGACAAAGTGGTCTAAACGCGGCGCAAGTACAGTCATGTATAACTTAATTATGCGCTCAGTTTTCCGCGGCATTAGCGCTCATATAACGGGTCCCCGTCGTACGGTCGTAGCGTCCTCAGGACGAGAGGATCTCAACTTTCGAGAGTCCATCCTCGTTTTCGTGGAGTTAATCGGGATTCCGGCCTCTACGTGTGAGAAGCTTCGCCGAGCCTCTGTGGCAGGTGAGAGGACACCGGCAATCAGAATTCTTTAACAGTTCGAGCTTTCTTACAGACAGTATTCTTACAATGACTTAATATGTGCGTTAGAATTCTGATGCGTGGTGTATGTCTCAAGTTCCACAGAGATGCCGGCCTTCTCACACTACCTTTCGTAAACAGTATTTTCGATAGTTACTATTTGCATAAGGTTTCTGGCGACGAAGGGCTATCGACCTCTGAGCAGCTCGACCCTGATCGGAAAAGCAATTACAAGTCCCCGTCGGGGCTTTTATTCGCTTTTTACCGTGTCAGGTCCCAAAGAACTCTGTGGTCAGTTCGACACAATTTAAAGTAGTTATAAGACCAATGTCTTTTCTATTTCAAAAATTCGTGTTATACTGCCAGGGAGCGTTCGTAGTCGACACGCCGGTTCTCGTGCTCTGTAGATTTAACTTCTAAATTGGATGAAGTCTTCTTGTATTCGACGTCTTCGACGATATCAGGTTATTGGATAAATAATAAAATACAAAGTATCGTGGTAGCACACCAAGCCAACAAGGTCTAGCGGAGCTAGTAGTATACGACGACTGGATCCCGATCAAACAAGCAAGCAATTTAATTAAACCCAGCCTGTGAGACATGTTCAACCTTAAGAATTACGTTCGGGTATAACAATTCATTGGAACGAGGTGTATTAACTCGAGTAAAAACCCGATCGGAAGATGTGCTGCTCTTTTATACACTTAGTGTTTGAGAATTTGCAGCAATCTTCCGCCGAGACGCCATTGACAGCGTAGTTAATAACGAGCGCTGTGATTGGCCGGCCAAAGTAACAATCTTTGTCGTGATTGGTTACCTTGGCGACATCCCCTTGTAGTTGTGATAGCTCCTCTAATTCGTTCATAAAGTAGCTCTTATAATAGATAAACATTCTCAAAGTTTAGCTTTAGGTTCTTCTTTTAAATGCCTTTTCTACATTATCAAATCCAGGTATTATCCATTCTGTTATCTTGTAATAATTTCATTAATAATGAACACATTACCCATTATACTTCTCAACTTAATTCTGCTTAAACAATGATTCTCAGATCTGTTTTCCAATATTCTTTAATACTTGGCCTTCAGAACAGTCGAAAATAATACGCAATCCAATTACATCCAAATCAAAGGGAGAAACCAGGAAAAAGTAGTAAAGACGATTCGAATGTCATTTTTTTCTAACAGGTATTTTTCAAGTTACACAAGTTGATATCCTATAATCAAATAAACTATCCTCCAATTCTTCTTAGGAATGTCAGGAATTAAAAGGTAAAATGCCACAAGAAAATAACTGTACAATCATAATAATCTAGAAAGTTGAAAGTTAGCAAGGCATTGCAAGATGTGTATATACGATATGAAAAAGGAAATATCTTCTATTAGTCAATAATAAATTGTATAGTTTTTATTGGTGTAGTAGCACCAATGACTTAAAAATATTTTTGTGTATCTAAACAGCGGCTTACATATTTAAAATATTTTACTCAGCATAAGTGAAAGACCTACCCCAACATGACTTTTGTATATTGACATAAGCACTACAAATGTTATGGTATTTCTCCTTCGTCGCAGAAAAGTGTACTTTAGACCCGTGTTTGGATTAAAGTTTAATTTTTTTCTATCGCAATGTCACTCGTTACTATTTCGTATACTAAGAAGTAATGTTATAGCCTATGTTGCGTGGTTTTCGGTAGTGTGCCAGTGATTGAAGATGTTAGAACCGCACCAGATGATTTCTCCACAACATAGGAATAAATCTGGTACGATATCGTGCATTCCTCTGCATCTGAATATACATTTTTCTGCCCAAGGGTTTTTTCCAAGGAAACTGAGGAGATGGGGATCGACTGGATCATGGGTATGGCTTAACTTTGACTGCTTACTATGTTCTAAAATTCAAACATGAAAATATTCATCTAATTGTACTTAAAAAAATGTTGGTTATAAAAAGACTTGCTTAACTGATAACTACTATTTTTAAGTAATTTTTTTCTTGAATATATATCAAAATTATTGTAATAGTTCTCTTCACCAAAATTGCCCCTTACGACGAAACCAAGTTGTTTATTGTAAAAAAGATTTCTGTAATAAACTTGGATCGTAAGATATTTGTTGAACAGATTTGTATACTGCCTTTCTTTAATCGTAGTCTGTAAGTGATGAGGCTAAATGTTTATGTAGATTAAGAATTTAACGAAAATTACGAAATAATCCATAAGGGCTATGTCTTTTTTATACTAACCACGAAGATTAGTATCACCCAGTTACTGCCTCCGATATACATTCGCTTGTATGAAGAGAACAGTAAAATCCAGATCTCATGCAGAACAAGAATAAAAGCTTTCAGCTTCCAGCCCTAGACTACATAAAAACTTTTGTAAAGTCAATCTTTTGTATGTACATTTGTTAATTTTATACCTTATGACACAAAATGAACACTTTGTATATTTATGCACTCAACCAAACTATCATCTGATATTTTTTATTATTTCAAGCAAAAAAAAAACATCATACAAAGTCAAGCAATATTTTTTTAAAGCACCCAATACATGAAAATTAAAGAATACAATAAATTATTGAAATAACAAATTGGAACTATTTGTTTTAAAACCAAAGCATAAAAAACTTCGATGTAAAGCGAATAATGTTTAACTTGTTTTTATTTATTTATGTTTTTTTAGTAGTCAGTGTAACCGCCTCTAGGCTTCATGAAAGCTTCATTTTACGTGGGCATGTTCCTAAACACATTTTCAATATTTTGTTGTGGTAAATTGTTCCATTTTTCAAGAGCAGCTTGTATTAACTGTGTGGTGTTTTGTGGATTATCCGGACGAGCTGTAATTCTTCTTTTAAGCATATCTAACAAATGTTTTATAGGGATAAGGCAGAGTAAATCTTCAGAACAGTGACAGAGTTTCCAGGAAGTCTGTAGTCACTTTGCTGGTATGTGGAGGTGCAATGTCATGCATAAAAATAAAATTTTCTTCCATTGCTCATCTCCAGAGCCTAAATATTGATTTAAGAAGCAAATCAACATATCTGTGATCTGTTGTTATTTGGATGTAAGTTAAAGGAGTTTTTTCCTCTGATCATAATGCCTCCCCAGAATATGACACTTCCTCCTTTATATCTCTGAACAGATCTGCAGTTTCCGTTCTTGCTTGTCTTCCTCCCTTTTTAAGTACACGAATTCGTCGGTCATCTGATTTTACAGAAATTCTGGTTTCCTCTGAAAATAGAACATTTTCCCAATTTTCAATGTTCCAGTTTTGGTATTTGATTTAACTGAAACACTTACACCTGTAAACTCTAAAAGTTGCCTTGATTAAAAATTTAAACGCAGAATGAAGGAATACATTATTACCGAGGGCCGAAAGTCCCTGAAAACTTCTATAATGTTTATTTTAATAAGTAATGTAATGTAATCTTTCATTGTGCGTTTAAAGTTTTCAAAAATATTTCTTAGTTTTTTAGGATTCGAAAAAAATGAATGCATTTAAAAAGCATTGGCCCGAAATTTTGCGCCTACGCTCTTAAGCGTTCCTAATTTCTGATACCTGTCATAGGTTTTTAAGATAACGCCCTACAAGTTCCCTTTTTCAAAACTTTTACTCCCTCGTTTAAAATAATTCCATTGTGAGCTTTAAAAGCTGCTGTCTGCTAATGCTTGTGGGCTGAAAGCTTTTCTTTTGATGTTAACTCGTTTTTGGTGTTCGTGTTCTCTGTTTTAGCTTTTAATTTATTCAAACTCTTTATCAATTTGGAAATTGAGAGGAAAATATAAAAGGATAGTATGCGGTACTCAAAAACTCAAGAAGAGGAACGCCATCTGCTCTGCCTGTTGTTCTTTTAACCATCGTGTTTTTTATAATAACGTTTTCTTGGAAAGTAGATTCATAAGTGGTGTAACCTTGTCTATTATGTGATCATGTTTATGTGAAGTTCGTTTTTCTTTTTAAGCTCCTCTCTATGGTGTCTTTGATTTTTCCTCTTCTGGGAGGAGTCAACAACTCATGTTAAGAGTTGTGCTAGCTTTCATGTGAATATATGTAGGGTCCCTGGTTATGTTTTTTATACAGTATATGTATGTATGGACAGCAGAAGCTGACTGAGAAATTTCAGGATCGGCTCCCTTACATATTATTCTGGCAAATGAGTTATCGAATTTTCATGTTATAGGTTTTGAAGACTGGTCTTCAACAATGAAAATTTAATTTTGACCGATCAATGAAAGTAATAAATTTTATTGATCTCACGAGAATTGTAAAAAATGGCAAAAATCGCGCAAAGTTTATTTATTAAACAGCTTTAAAGAAACTGACTTAATTTGTGCCAAAATACAAAAAGTGTAATACACTTTAAGCATTATTTCTGAGAGAACGGTTCATTCTAGGCGAAAGTGCTAATAAACATTTTTGTTCAAAATTATCTTAGCTACATTTCTTATTTGAACCATTTTTTTTCTACAGCGTACAGCTTCTTGGTAAATCGATTTTTTTGCTCCCGTTTTTACTCCCCTACGAGAGTAGTTTTAAAAGGAAGCCCAAGGGTTAAAGTGCTAAACTTTTTTGCATTTTTTTGGGGTGTCAAAATTGATATCCTCAGCAAAAGTCAGCTTGTTCGTATGATTTTTAGGGGTCAAATCTCTGACGACTGAATCATTTGCAGAAAGATAAATTAACAAATATAAATGATATATATATATCAAAACTTTTTTCAGATATAAGTAATAGAAATTGTAGTATTTACTTAATTGAAAATTTTTTTTCCGTGATTTTTCGTATGTTCTATCATGATAGGTGGATAACTCTAGTAAATAAGATTTCTCTCGGGACTGTGACGAATCCAGGAATCTGAAATTTTTTGTTAGTAATTATAGACTTGTATAAAAAAAACTATACATTTTCTGCAGATATTTCGGACTTATTTATTTTAATTATTAACAATTTAGTGTAAAAATGCCATTTTTTAGATTTTTTTCCTTACCATTAAAAAGCTTACTAATTTGAAGTAAAATTACAAAACATAAAATATAAAAAAAGCTTTAAAATGGTGATTGCTAAAAGTTGTAAAATTAATTTGTTTATTCGCAAACTGAAAAATAAGTCAAAATCGTTAATTGTTTATAGCTATGGTAAAAAATCAACCTAGATATTTGTCATTGCGCCCGTTTGTATTGTGGTATAACAAACCCTCAAAATTTCAAATCGATCCATTAACTAGTGTAAAAGTTATCTATTTTTTTATCTGAGATACCCTTTTTTTCAGTCACATTAGTCAGAAAATAATGAAAATATTGTAATTTTATGCACGGCAAGTGAAAATTTAAGAGTTAAAATGTATCAAGAAGTGAAAAAAAATTTCAACGCAAAATCTTTCAGCAGAATTACGGTCACTTTTGATTTATAAACATTTGGAATACGTTTGTACTGTTGCTCGTAGATAGATTGTTTTTTCATATCCGAAAAGCTAATATTTTTTAAATAAGTTTGAAATAAATAGAAAGTTATTTCTTTCCGACGCTATTAAGAATGTTTTGGTAATTATTTGTTTGAATTTCTCGAGTCTATAAATATATTGGTCTATAAATATATTGGTCAAAATAGGGCATCAAAATTAAGGAAATAAATTTTTGTTAGTGTCATTTTATCCGTTACTTCTTTCATAATTATTCTACTGTGTCATATTTCTTTCTTTCTAAATTAGATGATTATTTTTTAGCCCTGATAATAAAAAAATAATCACTTTCCAAACACAAAATGTAATGTAATAAACATTTATTATACTTTTTGATATCAAACAAGAAAATATCTACGTAATTATCAGTTGGTTTCGTTAAAAAAGTGAAAATATTTATCTAATCATTTTATGTATATACATTCAAGCGTGCTACTTCTTATGCCATTATTATGTTAAAACAAATATTTATGTGTTTGCAATATTTATTTTTGCGTTCTTAAACAAAGGCACTCGCATTCTTCCGCTACTTCTTGTGAAAATATTGTTTTGCTAGTCTTTGTATTGTTGTTTTGCGATAGTTTAAAGCAAACAGATACAGTTTACTCTATTATTATATTACTATTATACACATTATTTTTTTTATATTGAGTTAACACCGAAAAGCTAACACTATCAAAAAATAAACATGCTCTTATTTCGTAACGTTTTGAAAAAGTGCTGAATATATCGTTTAGAATACTCTTCTATTGAAATTAATGATATCTCGGGAACACTGTGTTAATTCGACTGAGGTAGTCGAAAAGTCGGTAGTAGAAAATTTACTGCGTAGATCAATTGCGACTTAAATTATATGAACAACTATTACTTCACATGCACCACCGTTATTTTCTGATATAACAGCTGATTTTAGACAACCTCCACATCTTTGTAAAGATCGTAAACCAACGCGAATTGAATTTTTCCATGGGTTATGATCTTTACGTTTGTATTCTGACATCTTGCATCTAAAGCCCATTCCTTTGGTGTCAAATTTTCGTGGGGTTGTATTTTCCCGATGTCTTTAAAGATTTTGATTTTTTCGGGTCTTTTTCTTTTCTATGGTTTCGTACTGCTAAGATAAATCTTGCATTTCCGTTAAGTCCTCAAAGTTTTGGCGGGGAATATAAAGCTTATATGTCGGTAGCATGTTCCTATATATTCCTTCCAGTTCTTCATTTCTGCCTTTGCTTCCTGTTTCCAATTTGCTCCTACAGTTGCAGCCAATCTACTCTGGGATAGAAAGATTTTTAAAATTTTCGCTTAAATCTGTCTGACATTGATAAACAAGAGGCCGGTGTGGCCGATACATTATTAAATAACACATATCTACTTTTGAATTTTGTGATGTTTTTTCTGGCATAATGAGTTTCAGCTAATAGTGGGCTAAGGAGTAGTACAAACAATCACGAACTGTGTCGACCATTTTTTTAAATACATGAGTATTCAGCTCATCAACTCTTCTAGATACAGTTTGATGGGAAACTGAAACACATTCAAAATTTTTGGCCATCTTTTCATCTCCAAAGGATCGCGCCATTTTAACGGCACACCGCTTGATCATTTCTCCATCTCTAAATGCTTTTTTACTTTTGACAAGCTATAAACATACTTCATATGATGCTGCTTAGCTTGATGATAGAACAGCTGTCGGTTTTGTAAATAGAGATTTTTGTTTATTCAATTCAGCTTTAAGTTCTTTTACAAGAGTATGGAGAGCTTCACCTTGATATTTTTCGTATTTTTTTTATACTTGACAACAAATAATGCACTGAGGTTTGCCTTATAATTCCATGAAAAAATATTGATTTTTCCATTTTCCTTGGAACGTACGCTTCTCTTCGAAAATTTTGCGTTTTTTTTTTTTTCACTAATTCTGAATTTAACATTCAATTTATTCGCCAGTGTTAATTCAACACAACACGTGCAGCTGACTGAAGCTAACTGCCCGCTTATCAAGAGAGGGTGTTCAATGTTAACTACTTTCTTAAGATTATGGAAAGTTAGACAGGGTTGGAATAGGTAAAAGTTATGAATGACAATATTTTTAAAATGTGTTTGCGGGGGCCGCAGTTTAACGAGCCACGGGCCGCACGCGGCCCGCGTGCCTGAGTTATAGTGGAACTATACTAACATAGTGGAGTTATCGAACAATATCGCACTTCAAACTCACCCTCTATACAAGCATAATAGATAAAGCGAAATTCAATTGACAAGTATGGCGTTTTGCCGTATTTTATTTTGTTCACGTCCACGTGCCAAACGCAACGAATACATCATTATTCCACAATTATTCAAAATATTAAGCATTATCTGGGGATGAGATATCTTTGAATTCAAGTTTAGATAAGATACACTTACACATTTATCAACTTTCTCTAAATAATCTAGTAATTATTGTATCGTTTTTATATTGGTAATTATGATTAATCTGTAGGTAAATGTTGTTTTAAGATCGGGAAAAACAAATAGTTTTAGCTTTCATTATTCATGAGTTAAGCGGTGTAAATGCTTATTTTCTTTTAACGGTAATTATTGTATTAGCATTGATTTATTTCTTAATAACTGTTGATATATACAGTAATACTCGGTATTTACGCGATATGTGAGATTAATAGTAGAAGGTAATAATTCCATGAGAACTGTTTTATAAAATGTTTAAAATTTTGAGGAATTGGAAGTGAATCATGTAGAAAGTTTATTAAAATACTTGATGTCAGAATACTTGAAAAGAGTGAAGTCAAAAATTTTTAGTGTAAAATATTTAAAAATTATTTTTATAAAAAATTATCCAAACAGATTACAATTTCAGAATGTTTTTGGTCTTATCAAACCATCATCAGTGCAAACATAGTGAGCAATTGAAACTAGCCACTAGAAAAGGTCGACGTGAAAAGATTTCGTTTCAAGGGAACACACTGAACTCAAAATAAGGACTACATCTATGTCCTAGGGAAAGTATTCAGTATGTTCCCTTAAATTGTTGATCTGCGTGTTGCTGGAATAAGTAGGAGAGGAAGGCCAAAGAAGACCTGGGGGAGACGTTTAAGCACAATATGTCGGTGAAGGGGATCGATATTGGTATGATCCAAGATGGAAACTTATGAAGAAATGTAAAAGGAAGGGAAGCCAACCCCGCATAGGGATAAACGCAAAGAGGATGATGATTCATAGAAGAATTTGAGATATAAATATTAGGTGCAAACATGGCCAAAAACTTACAGTATGATGTAGATATGAAGATAGTGTGTTCTTCATTTGGCTCATGGCTCAAGTACTAAAGAAATGTTTGATAGACATTAGCTGTAACGAAGATTCATATTCACCATGGAAAAGGATAAAACCAATTTCTGGATGTGTTAATCACAAATAGCGATATAATGTAACTAAAGTTTACAGAAAATCAACTAATACCAACAGACAATTATGCCTGAAATTACAAATATACATATGAAAAAGGGAATCATCAAATCACTATACGAATACGATAGAGCCCAAAACCAAAATACACGTTCTCCAACCAAAATACATTTCAGGCAAGTAACAAGCCTGCTAACAAAAGTTAAAAAAAAATAAACTACCCATTGTCATTTATAAACAAGATTTTATACTTTAAAATACAAGATTTAACATGGTAATTTCTTCAAAAAAGACAAAATGCATGGTTACAACAGCAAATTTACTAAGATGTAAATTGGAGCTGGAAGGTCAGATAATAGAACAAATGATGGAGTTTAAATATCTAGGCATCACATTATCTAGCTACGGAAAGCTCGAAACCGAAGTGGAAGATTAAGTGAATGGAGCAAACCGAGCCGCAGGCTGACTAAATGAAACAATATGGAGATATAAAAATATCGGGAAAGAAATGGAAGGCAGAATTTACAAAAAAGTCATCAGACCAATAATGACATACGCGGAAGAAACACGACCTGACACAGAGAGGACAAAAAGGATGTTAGTAACGAATGACAACAAATAGAGTAGTAAAGACAGCAAGAGACGGTTCCCCAATATGGAGACGATCAGTAGGAAGACCACAAAAACGATGAAAAGACAACTTACTGGAGGCACATTGAAAAACAGACAGAGTCATGTTTACATAAAAAGAAGAAGAAGAATTACACAAGATTGAAGAAAGGAAACAACAAAGCACCTAAAACCGATTCAGAAATATTCACAAGTGAATTGAAGATAAAAACAATACCAATTGTAAAAGACTTATCAAAAAAATAAAAAAGAATACGAAATAAATACAACACAACATTTTTATAATAACCAAAACACTGATATCTATTATATCTTTCCAAAACCAAACCAAACAACACACAGGAGTGAACAAAGAGAGTTTGACGATCCTAGACATACAAACATGCCTTGGATATTGAAGAGAGAGTGCAACGGAAAGATGCATCAGTAGTCATGAAAGAAATGGACAGTAAAAATCAGAAAATCAAAGCTCTTTTTTTACTAAATTAAGAAAAATGTGTAGCGAACATAATAATAGAATGTAGCTGCTCTGCTTTCTGAAAGAAGTCAGCAACAAGAAATGGAAACATTAACGAGTTAATAGCATATCATCGTATCAAAACAAATCTAAAATGTAACTCTCATTAAATTCTCAATGAATTGTGGTTTATTCCCACATAAAATAAAATTAAAATGTTTTAATGTGTAAGAGTTTGGAAAAATGTATCTTTTTTATATAAATTTTTTTTTGTATTTATTGATGCACATCTGTATTTAATTATTAAATTTGGTTAATTAGACTTTAAATAATTTTCTGATATCCAAAAACTGATCAGATTGCACAAGTATTTATGGTAATAAAAAAATCAAAAATAATTATACAAACTTGTACATATCTTTTGCCCATTTATGTCTTGTTTCTTTAATATTTCGCTACGCTTGGGCAAATGCATAAAAGTTTATTATTTTTTATAATTAATTACATCGGATAAGAGGCTAACCGACGTTTTGTAAACTGCAAGCTTACAAATTGTGCAACTGAATCAAGTCATCGATGCCTCAAGGTCGTCCCGATGGCCTTTGAGCACACACATGTTACCTTATAGAATTTCACATTCTTTTGTAACATCTGTACAAACGCGCGAAATATATGCATAAGGTGAATAACATGTTTTTTTCTAAAAATAATTTTGTCGAGACAAAAATCGCTCATTATTATATCATAGTCACGCTTAAGATCAAATTGATAACTGAAAACAAATATAATATTGTAATAATAGTAATATTATAGTAATACGGTGCCTCACTAAAACATTGCGACTCTTTTTTTGGAAAGCTATAAAGTTTTATTTTTTTTATTTAGAATCGACCGGAACAACCACCCACTAGTACTCATTATCATCATCAACCTGTATGCCTCCACCGCTAGACATAGGTCTCCCTCAGTTCTTTCTATCAGTCTCTGTCTTATGAGGCTTTCAACCAGTTATTTCTAACACGTTTCAGGTCGTCAGTCGATTTAGTTGGTGGGCTTCCTCTGCTCCGTATTGCTTCTTGTCTTGGTCTTCACTATTACGTTTTGTCCATTGGTAGCTAGATAATCTGGCGACGTGTCCGTGATCCATTTTACCGACGCGATTTTTTTCTTGACGTCTGTTGTTTTTGTTCTACGACGTATTTCTTCGTTTGGGATTCAGTCTCTCAGAGAGACACCCAACATCTGGCGCTCCGAAGCCCTCTGAGTTACGCGAATAGTATTCATTACCTTTTTCTGTGTTAATGTTTCCGCTCCATAAGTGAGTACAGGTACCACACATTGGTCAAAGATTTTCCTTTTGAGGCGTGTGGGTAGATCCGATTTAAATATTTAAATACATAGTCCTAAGTACTTATACGATGTATCTGCACAATATCCCTTCCATCAATAGCAATATTTCGATTTAGCACCAGATTAGTCATTATTTGCGTTTGTTCATATTAATCTTTAGTCCAACCTCCAAGTAAGCATGATATAATTTTTCAAACATTATTTCATCATCCATACGATCGGCTATAAGGGGGATGTCATCTGCAAATCTCAAATGACCGAGCTTCTCTCCATTCATGTGCAGATGTGCCTTCTAACAAGTATGTTCTAAAAACGTCGTGAATAGCTTTGGAGAGACGGTGTCTCCTTGCCGTACTCCTCGCTGTATACAGAATTTATTTGTGTCTTAACGGAATAATCAGAACAGAAAGTGTGCAACTCCGTGAAAAACTTACGAATTCCCGTTGGAGAAAAGTGTTAGATAAGGAGACACGATGTGACCCAACCTCTTCATATAGTAGTTCTGGAGTATGCTTTAAAAAACTCGATACAATTAATACCCGGATAAATAGCCAATTATTTACACAACGCCGAAGTAATGTATGTGAAATTTTGTAACGCTGTTACAAAATTGTCACACCCCACAAAATGTGGGGTGAAACCAACCCCAAGTTGAAGATATACTCATTCCTATATCTAGATTTTCATAATAATATGTAATGGTATAGCTTCAGGATACATTACGGTAATAAATTCCAGAAGACCATTTGCTAGTAATACTTTACTATTGAACATAATATAGCCAATTATATCAAATAACAATTTTTTTTTTCGAGAAAAAAAAATGTGTATTGTGACCGGAGAATCAATACATTTCTATCGAAATTAACCGTATGAAAAGAAGAAACTAAAATATAAGGAGTATCTAGCTTGTCAAAGAAAAAAGCAGAATCAAATTCTACAGATTAATTATGAGTTATCAGTTTTTAAAGTTGGAGCAATTTTCGTAGTATGTCACACAGTGTTCTAAACACAAAAAAACTTCATGCCTAGTACCTACCATGCCTTCATACACACACGTATCTAGTTTTCCTGTCTTTATTTCTGGGACATTTTGAACACCGTCCCTGCTGATTAGGTTTCCTCTTTTTTTGCAGGCGGTTCGGAATTTTCATCTAAAATCTTTCGGATACTGCTTCTCAACTCTCTAGATAATCTAGGGTTACTCATTCTTTCTCTTTGATGTTCTTCGATCGATTGGAAACTCAGTTTCTTTAGGAAAAGCCTTCTAGCAACGTTAGGACCATGGTTGTTTTGTCTGTGAATGATCTGGCTATTGATTCCTGCAGTGTTCATTCTTCTTCTTTGAGTACCGTTCCCAAGTTTTAGGCGTGGGTAGCTTCCATGACGAATTGCCAATATCGTTCTCGATCTTGCGCGACATGTAATAATTCATCTGCTGATAAGCCAGTCCATTGACGAAGGTTTCTGAGCAATGAGTATTTCTTCCTACCAATACTTCTTTTTCCTTCGATCTTTCCGTTGAGTATCAACTGCATTATCCTGTATCTGCTTCCTCTCATTATATGCCCCAGATATTCGAGATTTCTCTCATTTTTCTTCTTTATTAAATCGCCTTCACCTTGACCTACTCTGTTTAAGACTTCTCTGTTTGAAATGTGTTGAACCCATGATATTCTGAGCATTTTACGATATAACCACATCTCGAAGTCTTCTAATTTGTTCATCATGTTAACGTTCATAATTCAGGTTTCACATTCATACAGTAATGCAGGATACACGTAACATTTTAGGAACTTAATTCTCAGCTGTAAGTTCAGCTGAGAATTGCTCAAAATAGATCTAAGTTTCATAAATGCTCCTCTTGCAATTTCTGGCAAAAATTATTTCTGAGTAAACGTTAAACATCGCTGGGGATAACACACAACCCTGTCTAACACCTCTTTGAATACAAATTTTGTCTGTTTCTTTGCCGTCTACCAGAATAGAAGCTTCTTGATTCCAATATAGATGTTGTAAAAGTCTCAGATCTTTATTATCTATTCCAATCATTTCTAGATGTTCGAACAGCTTACCATGTTGAATCCTATCAAACTCCTTCTCAAAATCTATAAAACAGACGTAAATTGGTCCATGATCGTTGAAGTAGTGTGAGCATTGAGAACAAAGCTTCCCTTGTTCCCAATCCTTCTCTGAAACCGAATTGTTTATTTGCCATTGTGTCTTCACATTTCTCCTTTATTCTATTAAGAATTATCCTAAGAAGTAGCTTGAGAGAGTGACTCATGAGACTAATTAGTCTAAAGTCTTTACATGATGATGTATTAGGTTTTCTTGGAAGTGGGATAAATGTAGACTCCAACCATATTCGTGGCAGTGTTCCAGTTTCGTGTATGTGGTTATAAATGTTTGTTAGTTCTGAGACATTGTCGTCGTCTAGAAGTTTGAGCCAGTCTGATGGAATTTGGTCAGGGCCTGGAGATTTCCCATTTTTGCTTTGTTTTATGGCTTTCTCTACTTCTGCTTTAAAAATACTAGGAACAGTATTCGTATACTTTGTGGTGTTAAGTGGTGGCCTCGTATCCAGGAAGAGCTCTTTTATGTAGTTGGTCCATTCTTCCTTTTTTTCGTTTATGTCGAGAATAATTTGAGTTTCTCATAAAGAGAGGAGTTCTTTTTCTCTGAGTGTAGGTAATTTCTTTAAGTTTTTTGTGTACATTAAACTCGTCATGTTTTCTTTGTAGTTCTTCCATCTCACGACATCTCTGCTCCATCCAGGCCTCTTTTGCTCGCTTAACCTCGGTATCTTATTTGTCGATATATTTCTCTATATCGAGTCTCATCTTTATTTTTACAATTTCTTCTTTGCTGAATAAGGTCTAGTATGGTATCGGTCATCCAATCCTTTTTCTTTACTGGCTCTTTTTCTGATTTCAAAACTTCGTCTGCTATGGTAACCATGGCGGAATTCATTATATCTATATTTTGTTCGATATTTTCTTGTTCAGATCTTTCTAGCAGTTTTTTAATGACACGATTTATCTTATTTAAAAACGTATCTGCTATTTCGGCATTTCTTAGGAGTCGATTATTATGTTTTTTCTGAGCCGTCGGTGTTTTTATTATTTTTAATTTTAGTTTGAATCCAGCACAGAGCAGATTATTGCTCAATTGCTCAATTTCTTCTTCTGGTTTATCAGCTATTGGTGCATAGACTTGTATTATATTAATATTCATTAATTTATTTTGCAGTTGTATCATCATGATGCGATCATTGAAAGGAACGAAATTTCTAATGCAGTTACGAATTTCTTCTTTGACAATAATTGCGACTCCGTTACGTCTGGATCCTTCTGCCTTTCCCGAGTGGTAGACAAAGTATCCATTGCTCTCGAATATGTTTGACCCTAGCCATTTCGTCTCGCAGATACCTAGGATAGGAATGTCTAGTCTGGCCATTTGCAGCTGAATTCTGTGTAGCTTCGCGCCTTCATACATAGTTGTGACCTTCCACGTAGCTATCTTGTGGACTTACACGACACTGGGTTTTCGTGTGTTTACGACCTGAGAGGCCCCGTGATCTGGTTGTGATTTTCTTCCCCTGTCGGATCCAATCTTGTCATGTCTTATGCTGGCTACTTTGGACGAAGATGGCCTACATGCACCTTTTGGTTCGGTACCACATTTCGTAAGATACGGTGTTACTAGACACCTTCGAAATTCTAGTTGTGGAATAGGATCATGGGATCTGTTATAAAGGTACCAAGCATTTTGAATAGTTATGTCCAGCATCCATGTAAATAGACGCCACCACCATTTTTTAGAACGAATTTCTACTCGGTATCTAGCTACATTTTAGTCCATAAGGTCAGTTCCTCCCATTGACGAATTATATTTTCCATCCAAATGTGGACGTGGCACCTGGACAATTTTTTTCTCACCCTGAGAAAACCGTTTCACAATATTTATGGTCGCGACTCCATAGCAGGTTAAAGCAACTATAACAATATTGTTGTCAAGACAACGAACGAAAATGATTCCATTTTGGCGATCTAATATAGAGAAAACCTCGCCTCTTGAATGTTTTTTTCAATTTTTGTCTGGCAATGGAATATCTCGCGGCAAACGATTATCTCTGATAGTTCCAGTACACGACATACATTGATCTCTCATATTGGAAAGTAACGATGGACTTGTAAATAAGTTGTCGGTGTACAATTTATAGGAAAGATTTTTTGACCCTCAAGGAACTCCCTCAACATTGAAACTAACGAAGCAGTTGCCTTTCCATTCCTTCATCATTGACCGTACTATTGAGATTTTTGCCTTGATATAAATCAAAGTTTAAGAGATATCCTGCCTTAGTGTTCAATGACCACAGTTTGTACCCAAAACGTATGGGTTTTCCTCTTATAAACTGTTTACAACTGTGCCTACCAAAGTATTTTACCATACTCTCATCATAATTGATTTCTGATTCGGGCATAAAATGTTGTAAAAATTTATTTTTTAGCATATTCATCAAAGGGCGGATTTTCCAGGCTTTGTCGTTTTCATCTGGTTTACTGTTAGCAAAATACAAAAATTTCATCACTTGTTCAAACCTATTTTTTCTCATTGCATTTTTCATGAAATCATTGCCCATGTCACGTTTTAAGTCCCAGTAGTGCTTTCCAACTGGCTTGTGGTTGTATCCACTCAAAATTAGAATAGCAAGAGCACACTTTACCTCTTCTCTAGTGATATTTATATCTTGGGCTTTAGATAGGCTTAATCTATTCGGCACTGAAAAACTTCAGGTTCTTCTTTATCATAAATATCATACAAGATGGCGTCTGATAGTGAAGTCGCACTTTTAACAGCGGAACTAAACAAGCTAAAAAATCAGGAATTAATTGACATAATAGTGGATTTTAAGTTACCGCTGTTCGGTTCTAATCCTAAGTAATCAGAGTACCTTAATAGATTAACACAGTTCTTCCTTTTCTTCTGTTTTTTTTTCCATTTCGAACATTTTATTAAATCAAGTTGGCTTAAATCGTAATATTTTAAAGTGTAGAATCTACGGTTTCTGTGTGTACAATTACTTAAGGACCACATTGTATATTGAATAACAGTGGAGAAAGTACTAACAAAGACTAACAAAGAAAGAGGACATAAACATAATAATGGGCGACTTTAACGCCAAGGTGGGTAAAGGAAGATATGAAGACATAATTGGAGAGTACGGCCTTGGAGTTAGAAATGAAAGAGGCGACCTGCTGTGTGAATTCTGCCAGGAGAACGGTTTTGTCATCATGAACACATGGTTTTAGCTCCCACCTCGTAAGTTATATACTTGGAAATCACCAGGAGACCGTCCAAATCGAATAATTAGAAACCAAATTGACTACGTTTTAATAAACAGAAGATTTCGTAACGCTATCAAAAGAATCGCAGCATATCCAGGTGCTGATATTGCATCCGATCATAATCCGCTAATAGCAGATGTGAGGTTAAAACTAGCAAAAATTAAGAGAACAAATACAAACACCAGCACGCCTATAAATACAAGAGAACTGATGAGAGACGAAAATCTGAAGAAGAGTTATGCAAATCAAATTAATGAAAGAATGCGAATAATAGAACAAAATGATGATATCGAAGAGATGGTCAATGATATTAAAGGAACGATTCTGGCAGTAAACAGGGAAGTTGAAACACAGATCAGGAAGAGAAAGCATAACGAATGGATGACGGACGAAATTATGGATCTAATGGAAAAGCGAAGGCAACATAAACAACAACGTAATCAAGACAAATACAAACAGATACACAAAGAAATTCGCCAGAAAATTAAGAAAGCAAAAGAACGTTGGATGGTGGAAAGGTGCAACGAAATAGAACAATTGCAGGAAAAAGGAGATAGTTTTGGACTACATAAGAAGATCAAAGAAATATCGAATATACACAAAAGCCACCACAGAACAAGAATACGGAACGACAGAAACGAATACATAGAGTCAGAAGAGGAGATAGCAATGGCGTGGAAAGAATACGCAGAAAGACTTTTTAATGACGAAAGACCAACACAACCAACGCGCAAACTTCCTTCCGAAAACTTATCAGGGCCATCAATAATGCGAAGTGAAATAGAATATGCAGTTAGAACCACAAAGATGCATAAAGCAACAGGTCCAGATAAAATTAATATAGAAGCAATAAAACTACTAGACGAGGAGAATATCGAAATCTTGGTAAAGCTGTTCAATAGAATTTATGATACTGGTTACATTCCGCGAGAATGGCTGCAGTCATCCTTTGTGATGATTCCAAAAACAGCTAATGCCACAAAATGCAATGAACACCGCTTAATCAGTTTAATGAGTCACTTGCTGAAACTCTTTCTTAGGATATTACACTCAAGAATATATAAGATACTAGAAGAACTTAGCGGGTCAACACAATTCGGTTTTAAGGGAGGACTAGGAACAAGAGAGGCAATTTTATGTTTGAACACTTTAATACAAAACTGTTTAGATCAACGAAAAGATGTCTACCTCACCTTCATCGACTACGAGAAGGCATTTGACAATGTTAAACATGATATCATGATGGAACTACTACATAGGGCCAACATTAACCAGAAGGAGATCAGAATTATTCAGAATCTATACTGGAACCAAATGGCAAAGGTGAGGATTGATCAAGACCAATATACGGATGAATTTGAAATCCGGAAAGGTGTCCGCCAAGGCTGCATACTCTCTCCGATGCTTTTTAATTTATATGTTGAAAATATATTTGCGGAAGCATTAGAAGACACGGAATTAGGCATTAAGGTGAACGGCATACCAATTAGTAACCTACGCTATGCGGATGACACAGTGATTATAACTGATAAATTGGAAGATCAGCAGTTATTACTCGATAGGGTGAATAGCATAGGTAAAAAATATGGCCTCAAAATCAACATTTTGAAAACGAAATATATGGTCATTAGCAGAAACCCTCCAGAAAACCCGATAATATGCATAGGTGACGATCGCATAAAACGCGTGAAAACTGTTAAATACCTTGGCACCACAATCAATGACCAATCGGATCCACAACAAGAGATAAAAACCCGAATACAAATGGCAAGACAAGCTTTTGTAAAATTCAGACCGCTTCTATGTAATCAAAACCTACATTTCGAAATACGCTACAGAATGGTCAAGTGCTACATATGGTCCATCTTGCTTTATGGCATGGAAACGTGGACTTTGAAAAAAACATCTATCAACAAACTTGAAGCATTTGAAATGTGGTCATTAAGAAGAATGATGCGCATACCTTGGGTGGATAGAGTTCGAAACGATGACGTCCTTAAGAGAGCCGGCGTGGAAAGAAAACTCTTAAATTAATTAAAAAACGCAAGATTGGTTACCTTGGGCACATATTGAGAGGAGCAACATATGAAATACCTCAGTTAATCCTACAAGGGAAGATCGAAGGTAGAAGAGGAGCCGGCCGCAAACAATTATCCTGGTTAAGAAATATTAAAGAATGGACAGGAATACACAATACAGGCGAGCTGTGTCACGCCGCCAAGAACAGAATTCTAGTAATGAGATAGTCGCCTACGCACTTTGGTGTATGGCATGTGAAGAAGAAGGAGAAAGTACATAGCCCTGACGAACTCCTCTTTTTATTGGCAATTCTGCGGTCAGACGATTATCTATTTTGATCGACGCCATTTGATCCCAATATAATTAAAGGTTAAAGTACGTTTATTGACGTTTCAATTTCCACTTCGGAAATCGTTCTCAAAATACAAACACTAATAAAAATAAGCTTCTTATCTTGCTCGCCTTTCCAGAATCTTTCTGGTCCATCTAACATCCGTCAATTTGGCAACATGTCCGGCTCAAGCCTATTTAGCCATGGCTATTCTTTTAGCTGCATCCGTGACTCCGGTTCTTCTTCTTATTTGTAGGTTTGATACTTTATTTTTCGTTTTTCTGACTACCTCATGTATTTATCAAATTTTACTGTTAAAGTTATATTTAATGGAAAACACGAATTGTCAATGCTTTATTTTATTTACAAAATAACCGAAAGTAACTTTGCCGATTTATGCTTGATTAAGCGTACGAAATGGCGTATGGTATTGCTGATAGTTCAAATGTGAAGAAACTTGAGTGTAATGTGTGTTTATTGCCGATGAGTCAATCAAGCATATACAACATCTACAATAATCAACATTTTTTCATGTTTATGAATAAATACAGTACGTGTTGTTATTTATATTCAGACCTACGTATTCAAATATCACACGCCCGAGCGGAATTTTGTAATTGATTTTTTAATACACAACATGCCATAGGGAATGGTATATTGTATTTCAAAAACCTAAATATTTATAAACCATTTGAAAGACAGTATTAGAGAGACGGCAGAAAAATACAAAAAAAACGTTAATCAACTCAAGTAAAACAAGAAAGTACGTATATACGTATTATACTAATATCCATAATAAGTCACGTATTATAAACAAAACAAATGTGTTCTCCCATCTTCCCACGCAATATATCATCGAATTTGTTTTTAATGGATGTATCTTTGTTTCATTTTTAAATAATATTTATTTTTTTTTTGTTACAGAGTCCCGTAGGAACGTCAGATTCTTTGGACCAATCTTTATCGAGCGGAGTAGACATGCGTACCAGCGTAGTGCGAGTGGCTGAAGATTACACGAAGAGGAAAAACGTGCTTAGAGTATCCTCCGTTAAACCGTGTAGATCTGAGTTTCTGCTTCAAGCCGATAGTTCAGAAGATTTCGCAGATTGGGTCAAAAAGTTGCAGGAACAAGTGGCGGCAAGCACTGAGGCAGAGTTGGTGAGTAAAATTTCACATTACCGTATTATATATTATGGGAAACCTTTCTCCTTATACTGAGAAAACAGAATACTGTATATAGTAGGTCTAGTTTACTATTGTTGCTCTTTGATACTTGTTGCAGCTGTTTGAACGCAGCTGCTGCAATGTTTTTCTACCAAAAGTTATTTATTCCTCTAAATTTTTTTATGTATATATCATAAGTTGTGGGCCAATGCGGGGCTGTCTTGTTTAATTACATTACTTAATTTTCTTTTCAATTATCCTTTTCTGTAAATACATTTATCCATCTAAGCATTTTCATTTTCGCCACATATATTCGTTGTTGTTTCTTTTTAATTGCGTACTATACAGTTCCGTATATCAGAACTATCTTGCGGCAGTTTTGTAGAATTTTCCTTTTAGTTTCATTGGAATCTTCGATCTCCATATTTCTCCATCCAAAGTTATCTTATTTTTAGTAGTAACTTTATTTTTAAATAAACATTCTAGATATTTTGATATTTTCCTAATAAGTTTTTTAACTTTTCCTTCAAGAGGGACTTTTGAAAATTTCAAAGGATTTTTTTTAATTTCCTGGGACAGAATTCGTGTGACTTGCTGATTTTACAATGCTACTAGTAGAGTAGAGTAGAGTAATTTTTTTATAACGTTGTGTGTGTTTGGTTTACCACTTGATTCTAGTCTAAAACCCGCCACTCACGTTCCAACGGCGCAGTACGATTTTGTCGAATGCAATTGCAGTACAATAATGTTGAAAATCGGATGGGAACACAGACGTACCGATTTTGCAGTATGAGTTTTACTCAATTTCTCACTCACTCTATTTCAAATCAGAAATATGTCAGATAACGATATCTTTTAGCGGCTCTTGCTCTTTGTATAAACGAACAAAATACAAGAAACGTAGGTGGTCGGGCAAATATTGGTTGCTGAAAAGGCATACATACTGTCACGTACATTCATTAGAAGAATTACGATTATATCCAAATAATTTTAATTCCCTTTGGAACATGTTTGAAAATTATTGATTTTCTTTTTTACCAACTCTTCATTAGTATCTGCTTTCACTTCTTGAAATTTGGCAACCAAAATATTCACACCGCTTTTTTTTCTAGCGATTTTGTCATGATATGATGTCGATTTTATTTTCCAAAGACATTCTTGTTCTTTATAAATGTCAAAGAAATTTCTTAAAAACTTCTAGCTGTTATTTTCGAAATTTACCAGCAAATGATTTTTTGCAGTCATACGATTTTGTCATTGTCACAATATACACTCCGTTCGCTGTATCTTTGCACATCATAGTTGTACGAATTAAATCAAAGCGTTTAAATCAAACGTAAGTCTTTTCTAGATTCATGAAATAATTAGGAAATGTTTAATATCCCGTTAAACGTATTTATAGTGACTGTTTTTGTTTATTTATTGTACTGGATGTTAAAAACTCATTATAGAATCGTTTTGAACGTAATTTTGAGTTTTATACATATTCAACGTTATTATGATTATTGGAATAAATGCTCTATTTGAAATACTGTAGTCGAGAAAGATTGACCCAAGATCAAACAGCTTAAATTCTCATATTTATTTATTTATTTATACACCAAAGCATCTAACAGCCGAAGCCAGTTACTGGATTAAAAAAAAAGTTCTCATTCAAAATACAATATTAAACATTTACATCGTATACATATGGCATTCCATTTTTAAGCTTAAGCATAACAAAATGCCCTAAAAGATAAAAAACTCTTGTGCATGCTTTTCGAACTAAGTTACTAACACAAAAAAAAATTAATTAAACTTTACAAAACAAAACAATAAAAACAATGGGAAAAGAAAAGTTTCGAAAATACATTAATTTGTAGAAAACTTCAAGGGTGTTACAAATTAGTGCTCAATCTGTTCGGCTAAAATAATACGACTTTCATTATGTCGCATATCTAGAGACTCTGTATTTATTTTTTATACTAGCTGGTTTTTATCAATTTTTTTACTTGTGTATCGAACTTCTCTGTAGTTTCCAAAATAAAGTGTGGAAAGTTATGTGTAAAAGGTTTCATTGCCTATTTCCACAAATATGACTAAACGACTAAATTATTAAAATAAATTGAAAAAAAAATATCAAAATTATATATTTCCTTCACTTTCAGAATTCTATCTCCAGGATTTATTATAATAGGTTGAATATCAATATTTTGAATAATTTCATGAGTATGTCTTACACATTTTTCCCAAATGTCTCCATTACATTGATTAAGCGCCTCTTTCCACATATTTATAACAGCACTATCAGAATACCCGTCCCTACCAATATGCTTTTTGTAATATGACTTGCAATTTGCCCAAATTAATTCAATAGCGTTGAATTCGCAATGTAAGGAGGTAGTCTCAACACTTCATGACCATGCTCTCTTAGTAACTCATCGATAACATACACATTTTCTTTTTTATTCATTTTTGCAACTTGTAATAATTCAGGTTTTGTAAATTTTTGGTCAAATTGGATGTTATTTGTTGTCAGCCAGGTAACAATTTCATCTTTCTTTGAAGCAGTGGTAGGTTGCTTTTCTAAAAGAACACTATGATATGGAGCATTATCCAGTACAATCAACTATTGTTCTTCTAAATTGGGAGTTACTTGTGTCCTTATCCACTTGATAAAAATGTTGTTGTTCATTTCTCAATGTTAATCAATATGTTTAGACTTAGCACAAAACAATAAACTTGCTTCAGAAACAAATCCTTTAGAAGAACCAGCGTGAACAATTATGAAACGTTTACCATAAAAACTTTCTGGTTTACGTACACTTTTGCTACTAGTGTCTTGCCAGGAAGTTGTTTTATTTCCTTTTGAATAAATCCATGTTTCATCCAAAAAAAAAACAAGTTCTCTTGGATGTACATTTTCCAGGTTTTCAAAGTACTTACGAAAGAATTTTGCTCTTAAAGCAGCAATATTGGTTCGTTCGACTAATGATCTTCGATTGTCATCCTTTTTATATTTAAATACTATATCTCTCAGTACAATGCTCAAGGATGTTTTTCCCATAGTAACAACTTCTTTTTCTTCTAATTCACATTTCAAACTTTGTAGACTAACATGCTTTTCTAAAAAAAAAAATACAAACTAGTAATAATAGTGAAACTTTATTTTAGAAGTGTTAATTTTGATGTGAAACATCTATTGGCTGGAGTATAAACCAGATCGTTTTTATTTTGTACAATATCAACTTATACTTACTTTGTAGGTACATATTGTACACAGTGTTTCGTATTGCCATTTTAGTTCCTTCAGGCAGATCAGTTGTCTTGCTTTTACGACGACGTCTACTTTTGCCTGGACTTGAAAGGACAGGATTGCTTTCTTTTCGTTTTTTAATTGTACATACTGTACGCCGTGATACAGTAGACAATTAAAATGCTATATTTTTTTTCTCCCATTCGATTAATTAATTTTTGAGTAAAAAAATTTAATTTGACTATTAATTAAAAGTGTAGCAAAGTGAACCATCAACGTAAAAAAATGCAACTTTTCTTGCAAAAATTTAATCTTTTTGAACAAACATTTAACAAACAAAACGGATTTGATTCAAACAGAAAAAATCAGTAACGGTTTTAAACAATTAGTTCGTTTTGTTTAGAGAAAAATTTTCATCCTGTACACTGTTGAAAACTCTAATAAGCATTTTGTAAATAAGACAAATAGGCAATTAAAATGACATATTCTTCTCCACATGATTATTTAATTTTTAATTAAAAAATCAAATTTGACTTTGAATTAAAAGTTCAGCAAACTGAACCACCGATTTAAAAAATGTGACTTTTTTTGCAAAAATTAAATATTTTTGAAAATCTGTTTAATGTATTAATACTTACATTGACCGTACTGTACATCTTAGATATTACAACCCTTTTGCCAATTTCCAGAATATCAGAAGGTACAAATTCATCGTTAGTGTTGTTTCATTGTCTCAGATTTCTATTTTATCTTTTCCCAAAAGAAAAGTGCATTCATTATGTGGTTCAGTTTGCCGTACTTTTAATTCATATCCAAATTTTATTTTTTTAATTAAAAATTAAGTAATCGCCGGGGGAAAAATAAATATGCCAGTATAAATTTAGAAAATTCTTATGAGTTTTCAAAAACCGTGTAACGGGTGAAACTTTTTTAATGAACAAAACGAACTAATTTTTTAAAATGGGACCTGATTTTTTACATTTTGAATCAGGTGCATTTTGATTTTTAAATGCTTATTTAAAAGTTTGTTCAAAAAAATTTAATTTTGCAAGAAAAATTACATTTTTTACATCTATGGTTGACTTTGCTAAACTTTTAATTCATAGTCAAAATTAATTTTTTTAATTAAAAATTACATAACCAATTAGTGGGGGAAAATTAATATGGCAGTTTAATTGTCTATTTGTCTAATTTATAAAATTTTTATTAGAGTTTTCAAAAACCGTATACAGGTTGAAATTTTTGCTATGAACAAAACGAACTAATTTTCTAAAGCTAGACATGATCTTTTTCTAGTTTGAACAAATCAACTGATTAGTTGGTAGTAGTGTAACGTTTGACCAAAATATGAAACACATCCAACTTACCATTCAAAAGTTATGACGAATAGAACTGTCATTAAAAATGTGCAACTCATCCTGTATATTATTAAACAATGGGAGCAGATACTTGTTAATGGTCATTTGTTATTTCCCATAAGAGGAGTATCCGTAGGAGTATATACAGTTCCTCATGACTCACCCTGTATAACGGAAATGAAATTTTCACTGTGTATGTTAGCGTCTTAAGAAGAAGCAAGCTAGAAAAACGATAATATGTAGATATAGATTATAGTTTGGAAAATCCAAGCAACGGGCAGAGCAGAATGGCGCAGAAAGCTGTATTCAAACACATCAATCACGTCACAGTTCCGGCGCCGAACCGGTACCGTCCCGTCACAGAACTATTCGTTTCGTGTGTTCGTACACACCCGAAATGTATAAAGGTCGATTCAAATACATTAGTCACGTCACAGTTTCGGCGTCGAACCGTTACCGTCACGTCACCGATTCGTTTCGTGGGTTCGTACACACCCGGAATGCATTTCTTCGGCCACCAATCTGTTGAAAAGATGGCAAGTTTCTCGGATGAAGAATTAACAATAATAATTGCTATTTTTGGATGAAGAAATATGTTGTTGTTTTTTTTTGTTACAGTGAAATAAAAATAATAAAGAGAAGTTCATTACCTTGTCTTTTCATTTGTTCTCCGATGTTTTTCCAAATATTACTTTTGAAAATAAATGTTCATGTATTTTGCTTGCGACAAATCATGTAAAACATATTTTCTCATACATTCTAGTAATTGTTTGTCGTTCAAAATATATCGTCGCGGAGATTATAAAACGGACGTTAGATGGGTCAAAACCTGCTTGGAAACTGTTCGGCTACGAATGAATGTGAACGCCGGCGACATATTTCTATTAAAGAATATTTTTTATGGCGGATTGCCGTCGGAATTGTGACGTGACGGGACCCATGTGTTTGAATCGACTTTTAGGGCTGTAGCACTGGGATGATGATGATAATGACTGTTTATAGCAAGATCATGTTCATTAAATATATTTACATCTCTGTTAAAGTTATTATAATCACACACAATCTTCATCATCTTATAAGTATTTTTATCAACTAATAAATTTATATAGATTATATCTGTCGCTATATTAGGATATGGTATCGAAATTACTTTATTATATTAAAGTTTACAATGGTTCAGGAGTGTTTTAAGACAGTTTTAATCTTATGAAGGTTGTCTAACAGTTTACGTGGGAAAATCTATGCTAGAATATCTTCTAAAAAAATAAGCGACGGCACACAAATGAATGCTCAGCATATGCACTTTATATTCTAAAAATGTTTTTAGCGATAAAGATTAAATAATAATAAATTAAATAATTTCTAGTACTTAAATTCGCTAAAAAATAAATATAATTTGTTTTTAAAATTTTGTGAAAATGTAGGAAAGGGCATTGTTTTAATTGTATCTTTTTCCGTGTAATCACCACATACTAGCTTTACCATAAAATGCATATAATAATTTTTAATCATTTGTTCAATATCATTTACACAATTAGTGTAAATCTCAATATAATTAAAATTTTTGCAAAGTTATTGGTGATAATGTTGTTTTTAACTAATTTACTTTATAATTGTTAATCAGTGTATTTTAATAAACCTTGTTAATGTAAGAAACCTTGAAGGTAACCCACTTAAATCTTAATATATTTTATTAATATACGTTTTTAGGTCATTAAAGGGTTTCAAAAATTCTTCATGGTCTTTGTGGCTATTGAATTGTTTACATATTTTCAATACATTTTCCATTATTCGGTTTATATGTTGCCCCTATTCTATGTTTCTGCTTTTAGTTCGTCATTTATTTTTTGGACCAGTGTTTCCCACTTGACACTGTTGAATTACCTACATGAACATGACATATGTATGCTATGGAAATGCTTAAAAAAAGCATAACGGAAAATGGACGTGGGTAAGCCCAGATGGAAAGACAAAAATACCTGTATACCATGTATCACAAAAAATTTTATTTCAAATTTATTATATTTATTATATTTATTTCAAAGAATTTGAAATTTGAAATAAAATTTTTTATAATAAGTAGTAGAAAAGATATTGCTTGGGATGTAAGTGTTCTAATATCTGTAATCGTACAGAAATAGAGGCAGGCCACCAATAGATAGACCGACATCATAAAGAGAATTACTGGAAACTGGATAAAAGGGACACACCATAAAGAGGAGTGGCAAAAGCTTAGGAAATCCTACGTTTAGCAGTGACAATTTAGACCTTTTAGGTAGATAGTTAGAGTTTCTTTCTTTATTATTTCTACAAAGTTCTGTTGTTATTCTAACTGTCGCCAATGAAATTTTTGTATCTCGTTTGCTCTTATGTGGGGTTTTTGAAAGGCATAATGATAGAGTTAAAGAAGAAGACGGTTAAGTTTGTCTTTGCTTCCATTGTGTTCGTTTGATTGTAGTTTTTAGATCATATTTGTTGTCTCGTCTTAGTTTTCTCTAGGTACATACTATTTTAGTTTTTCCCCCACTTTTTAATGGCTAGATATAGGTTGGATGGCTAGTTGAATAAAACAAAAAGTGAATATCTACTTAATTACTAAGAAAATAAAAGGAAATGGAAACACTATGGAGTTAAGTATTTATCGATGCTCTATATTTATTGAAAGTACAGACCTGTATTCAGGTAATTTGGATGCACCTTGAATTTGACGATAAATACATCCTTAACGGTATCAAAATTACTTTTATCTAAAAATTTCATTAAAATTGATGTAGATAAGTGTATTAGTAAAACTGTATAACTCATGATGGTCTGACTATGGAGACAAATTTTCTGCAATACGAAGCAGAATGGGCAATTTCTCAGGTATATTTTTTAAATATCCTATTTTTCGTGTTTATTATTAATTTTAATATTTGTTACAAATCAAACATACAAGTGTCTTGGGCATATTACTGTGACTGTTCCAAATTGCAATATAGAGTCGTAGCTATTTAGATTATCCAATAATCAAGCATAAGAATAAACAATCACATATGATAAGAACAACTTATCAATACCTGAAAAATAAAAAAATCTATAAGTACAGTCTAATTCCTAACGTTGTATCAACCACTCTGTTTTTTAAATGTTTTTATTTTTATATTTTGATTTGTATTGGCTGACCCCATTACTTTTTGTCAGAAAATTTTTTCCGCTTTAGAACACTAAGTTGCTTTATTTTGTAGACTATAGTTTTTAGCAATTCTTTTTTAAATATTTTCAAATATCTTTATTAAAAATAGCACACGATTTGTAAAATAAACTCTATTAACATTTACACATTTACACTTCCAAATATAAATCGTTGTCTTAGCTGCTTTTTTTATGTTCACATTCATCATCCAGAAAACGTCAATCACAAGATTTACATCTTCTAGCAAAAGCTTGCTAGCTTGCTTTGGTGTATTTAAGTCAGTATATGTCATCATACGATTTGGATTGGTAAACAAGACCCCGTTCTCACATCATTTCGGCCTCCCATGGCCGCATCCGACGTGAGGGCTGAATACAAGATAATTAGTTTTTTCTTTTTATGTTTTAACAGTTTCTTTATTTAAAAGTTGTTTTACATCGTGGTATTATGGATTCTTAAATTTTTTTATATCAGAAAAATAACTCGTTTAGTTTACTTATCTAAATGTTTATATTTTCAGGATCCTCAAAGCAGCAAGCAGAAAGCGGTACCTCAATTGGTGCCAGC